>NC_060142.1:505433090-507834340 GCF_021461385.2 Schistocerca piceifrons | reverse complement strand
TTTGCCCATCAAAGGTTGAAGTAGTTGTCGATAAGTACAAAGTTGATTAAGGTGAGAAGGAAGGATGTCATATGTTTGAAATCAGGTGGGCACTGACTGAGGAAATGTTCAGACGGGCTTAAGATGATCTAGGAAATGGTTGGTTTCTTTGATGTAGGAGGGGAGTCTTTGTACTATGGGTTTCAGGAGTTGACCAACTAAGGCAGACCTACGTTTGGTGGGTGCTTTGAAGTCAGCAACTATAGGGTGGCCAGGATGATGGGGTTTTTGGATCTTAGGAAGAAGGTAAAAGGTGTGTATGTCTGGTGTGGGTGGGATGAGAAGTTCTATGGATGGAGGTGTTAGTCCTTGTGAGGGCATGAGGTTTTAAGGACGGACTGCAGGTCAGTTTGAATCACAAGGATGGGATCTGGATGGCAGACACTGTATGTAGAGGTGTCAGACAGCTGGCGTAGACATGCATTAATGTACTCCTTTTGGTCAAGTACTACAATGGTAGATCCTTTGTCTCCTGGGAGGATAATGATGGAGTCATCAGCTTTTAGGGAATGTAGAGCCTGGAGTTCTGCAGAGGACATATTAGGGTCTTGTTGCAGGGACCTGAGGAAGGGTTGGGAAGCAGTGCTGAATGTTAGGAATTCTTGGAAGGCTTGTAAGGGATGATTTTGAGGTGGTAGTGGTGGCGAATCAAGTTGGGATCATGGTCTGAACTGTTCAAGGCAGGGTTCAGTTTCAGGTTTGCTGTTGGAAAGATTTTGGGATTGGCTTGCAAAGTGATATTTCCAATGGAAATAACGTGTGAAGGAAAGTGGGTTCTTCTCCAAAGCAGCATGATTGAATGCTGGTTTAGGGTTGAAAGTCAGACACTTACATAATACAGATAATTCAGGAGGGGAGAGTGCTTTAGATGAGAGGTTAAGGACACTGTATTATTGTGACTGGTTCATGTCATTATGGGTTATTCCTGGTCTGGGAGGCAGTGGTGAAGGCTGTGGTATGTTAAGGAGCTTGGCTAACCTCGGTTTGTAGGAGAGGAATGGTGGTTGATGGTGTGACTGTTGGGAGCTGCAGACAGACAGGAAGGGAAACACCACTGTTCATGTAGTTTAGGAGAAGGTGGGATAACTTTTTGAGGTGAAGTCTGGCATATTATTGCAGTTTGAAGTTGATTTGGCAGATGATACCATTCAAGGAAACACGAGGGGAAAGTAAATGCGGAATTTTGTAGAAGGAGAGAAGTCTGGCAGAGTGGAAATTGGCTGATGAGGCATATAAGTCACAGATTAACTGGGTAAGAGCAAGAAATTGCTGTATTTGAAACTGTAAAAGAGCCTGGTGTAGATTAGGATTACATCCAGAAACAGGGACTTTCAATGTTAGGCCTTTTGGAGTAACTCCAAGGGACAAGCAGGTTTCAAGAGACTGAATATGGGACCTTTGCTTTGACAGTGCAAAAGCATGTTTTTGAAAAGAATGTATGTAATATGAGACGGGATTTACCATGGCAAGAGAGGAGAGTTTGGAGAGTTAGAAATGTGGGAGTGGCACAAAAATAATAAAGAAGCTGAGGGTGGAAAATATAGAAAAACAAAAGAAAAACAAGGAAAAACTTCAAAAAATCAGAAAAAATTCGTACGAAAATTGTTAATAAGAGGTAATAAGTGGGTGATCTATATGATACGAAAGAAATGATTGGAAAACAAAAAGGAAAAATCGATTGGGACAGTCATGAAAACAGACAAAATTTTAAAACCTCGGTAAACAGAAAGCGAAAATCACAGGAGACGATGTAAACTACTGTATATACTGTCAAAGGGAGAGTCACCTGTGAAACGACAACGTCTTATGCCAGCTGTTGTGTAAATACTTTTCGGCCTTCTACATCGGCATGACTATCACCAAATTATCAATTAGGATGAATGGGCATAGGCATAGGGAACTTGCAATATCTTGTAGCAGAGCATGCGCTATAACATGACAATCGTGACCTCAGTGCCTGTTTCACCACACATGGAATCTGTATTCTTCCGCCAGACACCCGTTTCTTAGAGCTCTGCAGGTGGGAACTAGTGCTACAACATGTCCTTGGTTCTTGCCACCCACTTGTCTTTAATTTATGTTAATTTCTTCTGTGTCAGCATTTCTTCATAGTTTCTACTCTTTGCTTCACTCCTTTTAGTTTTCTACATCTTTCATTGTCTTATCCATCTATTTTTCACCACCCTCCTCAGGTTTTCAAATCTTGTCCAATGCAGTTCCCAAGAGTCAGTCTTTTCTTCTCATCCTGTGCAGTAAGTCTTCCCTGACCGCAGTTATGGGTGACTTTCCCGAAATATTCACCTTTTCCTAGACCTCTCCAGTACTTTTACTTCACCCCTCTTCCTTCCCCTTCAACTGTTCTGCCTGAAGAAGGAGCCACTGGCTCCAAAAACCTGCCAATAACAACCATCTTTTATGTGTGTGTTGTGCCGCTGCTTGGCGAGTAGATTTTTTATCCATTCAGTTAAATGATTTTGGAGATTTGATGTTTCAGCGTATTCCTGATGGTCGTATGGGAAAATCCCCACTTCATTGCTACCTCAGAGATGCTGTGTCCCATAGCTCGTGCACCAACTATAACAGTTCAAACTCACTTAAATATTGATAAACTGCCTTTGTAGGAGCAGTAACCAATCTAACAACTGCACCATACACTTGTTGTCTTGTACAGGCGTTGCCGACTGCAGTGCTGTATTCTTCCTGTTTACGTATGTAATTGAGTACACATGCCTGTACCAGTTTCTTTGGCACTTCAGTGTATGAGCAATCAGAAAACAGTCCAAAGCACGTTACTTGTATGTACAGTCTGATAGTCCACACTTCAGTGTATGATCCATCAGAAAATAGTCCAAAGCATATTACTCATATCTACAGTCTGCTAGTCCATATTATAGCTTGTCAGGGCTGAAAAATAAATATCTACTGATTCTTTTAAGGGAGAGAGGACATAATGATGAATAAGTACATGTTCTCTTTTTACAGTCATAAAGTTTATTAAAAAATCTATTGCTCCAAATCCACAATCTCATTTATAAAGTACATAAAGTTTTTTATTGTTCTAATCAGCACTTTGCTCAGTGCAGTACCTAAATCTCTCAAAACTCGAGTACGTATAAATTCCTATTCTGTGGCTAATTATTCTAATAATTCAGAGTATAGCATGGGGATATAGAATATGGGCAATGCATAAAACATGCTAGACCAAAATGAAAGAGGCTTTTAATTATCTGAAGTTCATTGAACAGTCCTATAAAAGTGTAATCTTAAAGTTTCCCTCTACCACTCAAAAGGCATCCGTACCCATCCTTCCAAGGCTAGCATTCTTGGATGTGGATAACATCCCAACACACCCCATCACTAAGCTGTTCTGTTTGATGGTGACATGCACTGTTGACATAAGGTAGTGAGCAAAGAAACCCATAAGGCAACTTCAGAGTCGCTGAAATACTCTCTGTTCTATTAGGAATGGATTGAGAGATGGAAAAATCATTTTGAACATGTCAATGCCCCTGTCTCAGCACTCAAAAAGTGCCATCTTCTAAATTGCTAAAACTTTCCCTTTGTATCAATACTAATTTTTCCTACTGTCGATCCATGTTTGTTTCAATATAATTTTTATATCATAATAAATATAGTTTGTTCAATTTTTAAACTAGAACTTCAAGTGGTCTTTACCCTCTGAACTGTCCATTCTGTCGTCACTGCACCCTTGTTAAACTAACTGTATCTCTTTCAAACTTGGTACATCATCATCATTTCCTATAGAGAATGTGGTACTGTAATTTGTATACTCTAGCTTATTCCTAAATAGTGAGTAATCTACTAAGGTTTTCTGATTTTTAGTTCAAAATTTACATTTCATTTAAAAACTCAAAAACTATTAAAAATAACTTCTTCAAACCTGCTACATCATATTTTTATATATACTCAGAGGTGCACTCGGTCTTATCTTGCTGCTGGGTGGAAAGATAAGAGAAGCCCCTCTCTCCCCACTAGCTTGCCATTGTTACTAGCCAGCTAAGGCACTTGCTTCTCCACAACAATTGTATAGAATGATTACATTTTTGTCCTAGGCTACACTGTCCGAGACAATTATTCCATAGGCCAACACTGACAGATACCTGTAAATGCAAAGTATGATGAATTGAACCTCGTAATTACTTTGTTTACATTGTGATTCAGTTTTAACCTGCTATCCAACTAGAACCTAACAAATTTTACAAACAGTGCATGACTGTGACAGACTGTTTCTGGTGCTAGCGGCTCATAACCATCTCAGTTATCATGAAAAGAACTGTTATAAAAACTTTAAAGTTATTCAGCAGGTACTACTTCTGTATTTTATACATGGGCCATGTGTGGCTCCAAAGAGACAATGAAATAGTGCAAAAAGTGGCTGTTGTGCACTGCTTACTCATTGATTGGTCTAAAATAATAAATAAAAGAATATGCACTGACAAAAACACTGTTTTTTGCTACAGACTTTAACACTAGCTTTCAGTTTTAGACATGGTTCCATAATTATATACTATGGAAATATTTAAATGATGATGTACTGTATGTGATGTAATTATTATAAAACTATAGATTAAATGTGTCTAATAGGGATATTGAAAATAAACAAAGAAGGGCAACTGGAATGATGACATGTTTGTATGACCCATGAGAGAAAGTTGTGAAAATGCTGTAAAGCCTGAACTGCTGACACTTGAAGATAGATGCCAACTATCCAACAAAAATTAACTTATGAAGTTTCAAGAACCAGTATTTAGTGAAGAATCTAAGCATATTGTACTGTCGTCAATTTGTAGCTTCTATAGGGACCACGAAGACAAGATTAGACTAATTACTGTATACTTTTTTGGCATTGTACTTTCAGCGTTCCATATGCAGATGGGGTATGAGATACAATGGAAACTACTATCTGACATGCATTTCACAGTGGATTGTAGAGTATGAATGAAGATGTAGATACAACTGTAGCATAAAAAATCACAGATTATACATTAATGGAATGAGAGTATTATGAAAAGGATAGATTGCTATTCATCATGTAGAAAACAGCACCATGTTTGGAACTTTGCATGTAGATCATATGACTGGTTTCGTAGGTAGTCCTGTCTTTGATGGGAAAGGATAGAATCACTCATCACCTATCACATCAAAGGCAAAGCTGTGTGTGAAACTAGTCCTGTGATCTACAAGCTAAGCTGCAATCACTATACTGCATTCTATGTGGGCATGACAAACAACAAGATGTCTGAAACTTCCTGGCAGATTAAAACTGTGTGCCCGACCGAGACTCGAACTTGGGACTTTTGCCTTTCGCGGGCAAGTGCTCTACCAACTGAGCTACCGAAGCACGACTCACGCCCGGTACTCACAGCTTTACTTCTGCCAGTACCTCGTCTCCTACCTTCCAAACTGGTCGTGGTGTGTGTGTGTGTGTGGGGGGGGGGGGGGGTCTGATTCAGAAGAAGGCCTTTTGGTTGAAAGCTTACTCATTTGGCAGGTTGTTTTTTTTTTTTTTTTTTTTTTTTTTTTTTTGCCCGTCTACAACTTCATATCTCCACTATATGGTGAGTAGCAATCTATCCTTTTCATAATATTGTCATTCTGGGAACAAGATGTCTGTCCACATGAATGGCGACCAACAGAATGTGGCCAAGAAACAGCTGGACCACCTAGTTGCTGAGCACACTGCCCAACACACAGTACTTTATTTCAATGACTGCTGCGTGGCCTGTGCCATCTGGACCCTTCCTTCCAACACCAGCTTTTCCCGAATTGTGCAGGTGGGAACTGTCCCTGCAATTTATCCTACAGTCCCATAACCCCCTGGACTTCAGTCTTTGTAAGTCCCTGTCCTTCACCCACCCTTCCTCTTCCCTGTTCACACTCCAGCACTACACAACCTTCTACTTCACCAGCACATCCACAGAACTTTTACTTCTCTCCTTTTTTGCTCTCTCATCCTATCCACCCCCTCCCCTTGGCCTCCGTCTAACCTCCTGACTGTACATAACTGCCCTACCCTGTCCTCACTTCATCCCTATATGCTCCCACAAGTAGCACTTTACTGTCCCCCACCCCTGCCCTGTTATCCCTCCCCCTCCCTGCATTGAGCCGCCTCCTCACTGAAATATTTAACAGCTAAGTTTCTTGGAGTATTCATGGAGGGTTAATCTAAATGACTGTGAAGGTTTCATTTCATGTAGAAATACAGATCTTATTTTATGGTGCACCATACCCCATAAAATATTTTGAAAAAGAAAAATTCTTTTACATGTATTATAAATGCTCACTGTGTGTACTCTTTGTCTGTTTACTTACATCCAAGCAATAGTTCATCTCTTCCACATACTCTCCAAAATACCAACAGTGATGTTTAGGAAGGCGGCTCAGATGTGCTGCACTAGTTCCAGAATATTTGTCAGTAAAGGAGGAATAAATAATTGATCTAGAACTTCCCCCTACACAAAAGGATCACATGGTGTTCGGTCTAGTGAACTTGGTGGCTAGGCTAAGAACATGTAAGAGGATACTGTCCATCCCCTTGCTGATCCATTGGTGTGGTAGTGATTGCTTTAAAAATTCTATGATTTCTTTGTGGAAATGAGGTGATGTGCCTCCTTGTTTCAGTCTGCAATCATCACTGTTGTTATTCTGCATTCATATCCAGGTATGACAGACCTGACACTGTCCAGTGAGGAAGAACAGGCCTTCGGCCTTCATTTTTACAACAACACAGAATGCACTCACTTTGACATCCATGTGCCCCACACACCAAGAGGGTTTTCTGTTCCTGGACTGCAAAAATTTTGTCTACTCTTCTTTCCAATCACATGAATGCTAGCTTCATGTCCAAAAACTAGCCCATTACGAGATCAGTCTTCTTCCAGTCATTCCGGTAGTGGGATACGATAAAGTTTGAATGTAGTGTAGTGTAGCTGTTTCTGGAATAGTGGAGTGGTTGTTATATTTGTATAACAGCAGCTATGACCATGTATGTTCTATGTTAATCATCCAAACTTCATCACCAAATCTGTAATAACTCTTTTAAATCCAGGAATGTTATTTCATTTACACCACATTTGAGGAATGAACTTTCCACACTAATTGTGACTTAGCATTTAATGTTTTTTCCTCCATTTTAAATACATCAACATCTTGTACTAACTGAACATCTTAATGCTTCTGTATACAAAATCAGTATTTAACTTGAAAGTTCATCTTACTTCCATTACAATGTTTTTTAATTGATGTAAGAGTTCTTGGGAGGTCAGCTTATCTCCAGAGCTGGATGGCAATCCATTGAACACTTATTTCCACATCCAAGCAGGTATCTCCTCTCACTAAGTTTCAATGACCGCTGTCCCATGGTGAAGACATGTGTTGTCCCTCAATAGGGCTCAACACAAGCACAGTATAAATAAAACGAATGCATAGTATCTGCACATTTACTAGGCATATTATTTTATGTTATTAATTTCCTGCAATGTAAACAACTTTTGCTGCAAGTACTATTCATCAGTAAAAATACCTAGGGATACACATCACTTGTCTGCAGTGTTATGTATCACTGCAGTACGCTTTTGTTATTACCAGTTACAGCGTGATGCAGTTGCAAGCAATATGGCATAATCCGTAGTAAGGTGCATTCAGTTTCTTGTTGTCCACTGATTTGACATTAATTTTAGATAAATGGCCTATATCCACAAAGTCACAGTAACATCTGCAAATGAAATTGTCAGAGGAAGGGTCCTCCCCACATTTCATTCAAAACTGACTGTTATGGTAGACTGATGCTTGTGATATTCAAAAGCACAAATGCTTTCTCGTTACCACTGGCCAGCATTTTGTAACTACTTGTATAACTGTCATCTGACTGCAACTGAAGCATTTGCAGATGCAGAACAAAACATCAACAGTTTGCCTATTCATTGCTGCAACAATAATAATCATAATATGTTTTACATTGCCTACACTCACACACACACACACACACACACACACACACACACACACAAAAGCCCAAAAGTCAATTAGAAAAACTCTGTTAAATTAAAGGAAAAGTTCAACTGAAGAAAGTATTTAAATTATTAGGAGACAGAATGGCTTTCCAGTAATTACCTTCAAATATATGAAATTCCTGCTATCGGGAAAATAGTTGAGGTTGGGGGAGAGGAGAGGAGAGGAGAGGAGAGGAGAGGAGAGGAGAGGAGAGGAGAGGAGAGGAGAGGAGAGGAGAGCAGAGCAGGATGTGCTTTGTATTTATTATTCTTGGTGCATTCTATTCACCAAAGGTTCTAAATTAGGATGTTGTTGTTGTTGTGGTCTTCAGTCCTGAGACTGGTTTGATGCAGCTCTCCATGCTACCCTATCCTGTGCAAGTTTCTTCATCTCCCAGTACCTACTGCAACCTACATCCTTCTGAATCTGCTTAGTGTATTCATCTCTTGGTCTCCCTCTACGATTTTTACCCTCCACGCTGCCCTCCAATGCTAAATTTGTGATCCCTTGATGCCTCAGAACATGTCCCACCAACCGGTCCCTTCTTTTTGTCAAGTTGTGCCACAAACTCCTCTTCTCCCCAATTCTATTCAATACCTCCTCATTAGTTATATGATCTACCCATCTAATCTTAAGCATTCTTCTACAGCACACATTTCGAAAGCTTCTATTCTCTTCTTGTCCAAACTATTTATTGTCCATGTTTCACTTCCATACATGGCTACACTCCATACAAATACTTTCAGAAATGACTTCCTGACACTTAAATCTATACTCAATGTTAACAAATTTCTCTTCTTCAGAAACGCTTTCCTTGCCATTGCCAGTCTACATTTTATATCTTCTCTACTTCGACCATCATCAGTTATTTTGTTCCCCAAATAGCAAAATTCATCTGCTACTTTAAGTGTCTCATTTCCTAATCTAATTCCCTCAGCATCATCCGACTTAATTCGACTACATTCCATTATCCTCGTTTTGCTTTTGTTGATGTTCATCTTATATCCTCCTTTCAAGACACTATCCATTCCGTTCAACTACTCTTCTAAGTCCTTTGCTGTCTCTGACAGAATTACGATGTCATCGACAAACCTCAAAGTTTTTATTTCTTCTCCATGGTTTTTAATGCCTACTCCGAACTTTTCTTTTGTTTCCTTTACTGCTTGCTCAATATACAGATTGAATAACATCGGGGAGAGGCTACAACCCTGTCTCGCTCCCTTCCCAACCACTGCTTTCCTTTCATGTCTCTCTACTCTTATAACTGCCATCTGGTTTCTGTACAAATTGTAAATAGCCTTTCGCTTCCTGTATTTTACCCCTCCCACCTTCAGAATTTGAAAGAGAGTATTCCAGTCAACATTGTCAAAACCTTTCTCTAAGTCTACAAATGCTAGAAACGTAGGTTTGCCTTTACTTAATCTTTCTTCTAAGATAAGTCGTAAGGTCAGTATTGCCTCACATGTTCCAATATTTCTACGGAATCCAAACTGATCTTCCCCGAGGTCGGCTTCTACCAGTTTTTCCATTCGTCTGTAAAGAATTCAGGTTAGTATTTTGCAGCTGTGACTTATTAAACTGGTAGTTTGGTAATTTTCACACCTGGCAACACCTGCTTTCTTTGGGCTTGGAATTATTATATTCTTCTTGAAGTCTGAGGGTACTTCGCCTGTCTCATACATCTTGCTCCCCAGATTGTAGAGTTTTGTCAGGTCTGGCTCTCCCAAGACCGTCAGTAGTTCTAATGGAATGTTGTCTACTCCCGGAGCCTTGTTTCGGCTCAGGTCTTTCAGTGCTCTGTCAAACTCTTCACGCAGTATCGTATCTGCCATTTCATCTTCATCTACATTCTCTTCCATTTCTATAATATCGCCCTCAAGTACATCGCCTTTTATAGACCCTCTATATACTCCTTCCACCTTTCTGCTTTCCCATCTTTTGTTAGGACTGGGTTTCCATCTGAGCTCTTGATATTCATACAAGTGGCTCTCTTTTCTCCAAAGGTCTCTTTAATTTTCCTGTAGGCAGTATCTGTTTTACCTCTAGTGAGATAAGCCTCTACATCCTTACATTTGTCCTCTAGCCATCCCTGCTTAGCCATTTTGCACTTCCTGTCGATCTCATTATTGAGACATTTGTATTCCTTTTTGCCTGCTTCATTTACTGCATTTTTATGTTTCCTCCTTTCATCAATTAAATTCAATATTTCTTCTGTTACTCAAGGATTTCTACTAGCCCTTGTCTTTTTACCTACTTGATCCTCTGCTGCCTTCACTACTTCATCGCTCAGAGCTACCCATTCTTCTTCTACTGTACTTCTTTCCCCCACTGCTGTCAATTGTTCCCTTATGCTCTCCCTGAAATTCTGCACAACCTCTGGGTTAGTCAGTTTATCCAGGTCCTATCTCCTTAAATTCCCACCTTTTTGCAGTTTCTTCAATTTTAATCTGCAGTTCATAACCAACAGATTGTGGTCAGAGTCCACATCCGCCCCTGGAAATGTCTTACAATTTAAAACCTGGTTCCTAAATCTCTGTCTTACCATTATATAGTCTATCTGATACCTTTTAGTACCTCCGGGATTCTTCCATGTATACAACCTTCTTTTATGATTCTTGAACCAAGTGTTAGCTATGATTAAGTTATGCTCTGTGCAAAATTCTAACAGACAGCTTCCTCTTTCATTTCTTACCCCCAATCCATATTCACCTACTATGTTTCCTTCTCTCCCTTTTCCTACTACTGAATTCCAGTCACCCATGACTATTAAATTTTCGTCTCCCTTCACTATCTGAATAATTTCTTTTATCTCATCATACATTTCATCAATTTCTTCATCATCTGCAGAGCTAGTTGGCATATAAACTTGTACTACTGTAGTAGGCGTGGGCTTCGTGTCTATCTTGGCCACAATAATGCGTTCACTATGCTGTTTGTAGTAGCTTACCCGCACTCCTATTTTTTTATTCATTATTAAACCTACTCCTGCATTACCCCTATTTGATTTTGTATTTATAACCCTGTATTCACCTGACCAAAAGTCTTGTTCCTCCTGCCACCGAACTTCACTAATTCCCACAATATCTAACTTTAACCTATCCATTTCCTTTTTTAAATTTTCTAACCTACCTGCCCAATTAAGGGATCTGACATTCCACGCTCCGATCCATAGAACACCAGTTTTCTTTCTCCTGATAACAACGTCCTCTTGAGTAGCCCCCGCCTGGAGATCCAAATGAGGGACTATTTTACCTCTGGAATATTTTACTCAAGAGGACGCCATCATCATTTAACCATACAGTAAAGCTGCATGCCCTCGGGAAAAATTATGGCTGTAGTTTCCCCTTGCTTTCAGCCGTTTGCAGTACCAGCACAGCAAGGGTGTTTTGGTTATTGTTACAAGGCCAGATCAGTCAATCATCCAGACTGTTGCCCCTGCAACTACTGAAAAGGCTGCTGCCCCTCTTCAGGAACCACACGTTTGTCTGGTCTCTCAACAGATACCCCTCCATTGTGGTTGCACCTACGGTACGGCTATCTGTATCGCTGAGGCATAGGATATGATTAACAAACTATGACTTTGGTTTTTCATCATTACTTGAAAATTAAATTGCCACAGGTAAAGCAAAGTTGTAATGTACTCATGGAAATAGTATATAGAAATAGTACCACACAATATTAAGTTGGAATTCAGTATGTTGAAGTAGTATGCTTTATATCTAGACATGAAAACTAAAAAGCTGATAATTATTTTGAACTTTTCTATATTTGTAGACTTCCATCCCACTGACATACATGCCAATATTCGTACCCTTTTGAGGTCTGCTGTGAGGAAGAGACTGATGTCTGATCGCCGAATTGGTTGCCTGCTTTCTGGTGGCTTAGATTCCAGTCTTGTTACAGCACTGCTTGTGCGTTTGGCTAAAGAGGAAGGCATTTCATACCCGATCCAGGTAAATTTATTATAAATGTAAATCAAAGGCTTTAAAATTGTTGTTTAATTATGTACGCAGGTTAAACTGTCTTTAAGTATAGTTTTGTGTCAGTAACAAATTAAGGACTTTGCACTGTACTATTCAGTGGCTTCAGTTGCTTATGAGGACACAGTCTTTAGCAAGAGTGGATATATAAAACTATGAGATACCTTGTGTATTATTAATGTCTTTTATTACTTACTTTAATTTCTCTTCAGAAGTAAAACAAGGGCTGACAGTTTCCAGAAAATAACAGTGTTCAACATTTTGAAGCTAGCGAGACTAAAAGTTATAAATATCCATGAAAAACTACATCATGGAAACCCTGCATGCAAAATTGTGTTGGGACAAAGACATGTGACTTCCTAGGCAAACAGGTATCAGACTGTTATCTGCAACAGGCTTTTGGGGCGGAGGTCTTAGGTATAGTGGTTCTAAACACTGTGTGAATTTTGCATGCAATATAAGAGACGTACATAAATATCACAGTTAACACATGTGAATGACACTACAGAAGGTCAGGTCGATACCAGATTAGGGGACTGCCACAGTCAGTGTGTGGTGATTTAGGAGCTGATTGTCACCTGTATCATTATTTCATGACTGTGGAAAGATTCTGGGAGAGAGGAAATATTCAACAGCAGTGCAGGAAAAGGTGACATACCCTACAATTCAGCATGTCAGTGTTAGGATTGTTAGTTTGCCTTTAGAACTACAATAGAGCAGTGCAGTACCTGCACTGGGTAGAGAAACTGCAGCAGCCTCTAAGTCAGATATTCCCTGTCAGAGTGTGTGTCATCAGCTATAAAAGATTTTTCTGTAGGCTCAAGGACATGCCATCCCCGTCACATAAATGCATTCCAGGGCTTAGTGATGTGGAGTCATACTCACTGTAAGAATATTGAGGTTGTATTGTGTTCACAAATCAGTTGCAATTTAGCATGGAGAGTGATCCTTTCTCTTTTTATCTGGTGTGCTCCTGAGACACTTCACAACTTAAAAAAGGGAGAGGGGAAGCTCTGTGTTATGTGTATGTTCACCTTTGCACATATTTCCTGAGGCTAGTGTGATATTTCCATTAGTGCAGTTACTCTGAACATGTTTGGGTTAGATTCAGAGATTTTGCATCAGCATTGAACAGATCAAAAGCTTTACATACTGTTACATTTATTTAACATGTCAGACAAATGCCTATATATGATCATATCCACTCAAAAAAGAAAATGCGTGACCACATCTGTGGAACCAATTAAATGCAAACTGGAAGTGGATGGAAAAATTATTCAGCAGATAGTGACATTTAAATATCTTGGTATTGAACTATACAGCAATGGCAATGTTGAAAAGGAAGTTAGAGAACAAGTAACAAAAGCAAACAAAGTTGCAGGGTAGTTAAATGATTCTATTTGCAAAACAAGCATATAGGAAAAGGTGCAAAGGCAAGAATATACATAACGGTAGTGAGACCAATTATGAAATACACAGCTGAGACAAGACCAGAAACTTCAAAAACAAAAAGTCTTTTGGAAACCATGGAAGTGAAAATTCTGTCAGTGATTACATGGAAGACACTGTGAGATATAGAGAGAAGTGAAAACATTAGAAAAGACTTTGAAGTGGACTCCATTAATGAATGAGTGAGTACGAAAGAGAAAGCATGAGTGAAACAAGCACATATACAGGATGGATGAATGGAAGATTATGAGAATAGAAGTAAATAAGAAATAAATAGTAAAAATAGAAATAAATTAGCAGCTGGTAAAAGAAATATTGGCCATTCAAGCAAAAGATGGAGCGACAACCTCAGTGTAGACTGAGGGCTACTAAAGGAAACTGGCTTTAGCCTATGAAGATAGGAACAAGAAGAAGAAGAAGAAAAACTTTTCAAATGTATTATGCTTCATGAGAAATATTGTGCAATATGTGGACTATATCATTTCCAGCCCCTCACATGCTTCATTGAATTATGGTCTTTTGGCTTTTGTGTTTGCTATTGTGTTTAAGTACTGAAATGAGTTCAAAAAAGAAGAAAGCTCATTCTTATTAGAGTGCATCTAAGTGCTGTCATGCTGAAAAGTATCTGAATGACCTGAACTATGTTCTGCCCGATTTTCATGCAGCCCACATAATGTAACTTTCTTGCAGGTCCTCTAACCTCTTTTTGGTACAATTGTTTGACTATGCAGAATGGTTACTGCATGTGACTACTGGAGAACATTTCTCTGTGTGGCAGTAAGTCCAGAAGTAAGTTAATAACATGATAATGCAAGTATCAGAAAACATTTTATTACAGATGAGACAGTCCTTGCTCAGAACTAGATTTTTTGTGAATAAGATATTTAGCAAGAATATCTGGTTTTCCAAAGTTCTATGATAATTCAAAGTATTCTTGCTCTCCAAAAGGTTTTTCTGGCCAGCAATAAACCTTCATTTATTTGACACTTTATCTGTTTAGTAACTTTCTGTTACTCATGGTGGCACATCACTCTGTGTGCGGTTCCTAAATTCACTTATCACCCCTAACATATAATAAGATTAAAAATCTGAATTATTCTTGCAGAGCTAGTTGTGGATGTGTTTGTATTTTAAATGAGATGACAAACTGTTTTGTTCTGGATATGGATTCAAACCCAGCACCTACAGCCAGTGCTAAATAACAAAAGTTTCTGTGCCTAACTGAGACTTGACATATGACTGATTGTCATTGCTGACTGGGCAGAAAGAGATGTGAAATGTCTAATTTTTAGCCTGTATCAGCAAATTGATCTTGAACTTACACGATGAAAGTTATTGTAATGGACTAGGGCTCCTACCCAGTAACTGTTCTCCCAATTATCTTACCATGAAAGATCTTAAATACAATTTCATTAACAAGTAACAAATTTCAAATGGCAAGACATTAAGTTGTGCTGGACAGGGATTCAAACTCAGAGTCTAATCACATTGGTAAATAAGCACAATGAAACGTCAGACATCATCGCGCGAGGTGGCGCAGTGGTTAGCGCACTGGACTCGCATTCGGGAGAATGACGGTTCAATCCCGCGTCTGGCCATCCTGATTTAGGTTTTCCGTGATTTCCGTAAATCGCTCCAGGCAAATGCTGGGATGGTTCCTCTGAAAGGGCACGGCCAACTTCCTTCCCCGTCCTTCCCTAATCCGATGAGACCGATGACCTCGATGTTTGGTCTCTTCCTCCAAACAACCCAAAAAGGTCAGACATTGAATTTTTTCAGCAGTAGGAAAATTTTGAATATTTTAATGATAAGATGAGTGAATAATTTTTTCCTTCCAAGAACTTGAACCTAGCACCTATCACCACTATTTTCTAGCCACAAATGGACATTAAAATAGATTTCTTTGCAAGTAGTGAGATGTGCTCATGTTTGAATTAGAAATAAAGTGATGAAGAGTTCATTGCTCACTTGGAATTCAACCATGCACATATCGTCATTGACTACACCTGATGAGATGCTAACTATCAAATTCTTTTTCATCAACTAGGAATGGCAGATTTGAATTAGAAATGATGTTACAAACAGTTCTGTGCCTGACTTGGAGTCAGAAATGTCACCATTTGTTTTTGTTGTCACTGCCCAAACACATGTTAAGAATCAAAATTGTTTTCCACCACTAGTTGGGTCTGCACTTCCTAGACCTTAAAAGGATCTCATGAAAATTTTGAAGTCAGCTAGGATTCAAACTCAGTCATATGACTTATGTGGAGACCTTGAAGAGTTTGGAATCTTGGGCAGACAAGAAATTGATTAAGCTCATGAAAAGGAAGATCCGAGTTTGAATCCCAGTCCAATACCAACATTGTCAATATCCAAATTTCAACTAGAAGATGGAATAAGTTCCCAGTGACCTTACGTGACGATTGGTTCATTATCTAAAATAAAATTACTCCTGTAATAATGACAGAGTATTATATTCCCTACTTCTCCTTGACATGACATAACATAACCTCTAGTTGGTATCAAAGGGACATGTTGTTTAATGTGAACTTGGAACCAAAGTGCAGTCCTATGTTCTTCACTTGGCATCATCAGAAGTGGTTAGGGTCATTTTTCCTGCCTCTTAAATGCTGTTGCCTGAAGTGGCAATTGAATACAGACCTTGTAACACTCCAAGAGTAATTTTCTCTCTTCCAAATTGACTTTATTGATGCTGGTCTCACTGGTAATCAATTGCTCAATACTGCCTTTTTGTTGATATTTGTGAATTTCTATTTCGTTATCATACTGGATAGTTATGGAAATATTTGGTATGTTTTTTATACAAAAATATGTGCATTCGAAAAAACTAATTATCAAAGTATTTTCACATTCAAATTAAACAAAATTGGAAAAAAACATAATTATTAATGTAAAGACATATTATTTATTCCAATAATGCATGAATCTCAGTTTTTCTACAGCACAAAATTATTGTCAAAGTATAGATCACTGTAAATTCTTTGGAAATCAACTTTGGTGTATGAGAGTCTTCGGCCATAAATTGATACTGTAGTGATTCAAGAATTCCTATGTAAATTCTAGGACCACTCAGTCTTCTACCATCTCGAACACACGATATTCTGGTTATGAGTGTTGGTTGGTAGAATCCTACCTACTGCACGTCACATGTTTGTGTGTGCAGGTTTAAAATTAGTCACGGGAAGAAAGTAGACGCGGCGGACGAACGGCACCGACAAGTACCTATCGAGCAATCCATAGATGTTTTAGTGAGTGTGTAAGGAAGAACCATGGAGTTTATATGCAGGTCTGTGCTTACTGTGCCATTGATTATTGTTATTAAAACAAGGACAGTTGAGAAAGAACTCTTGAAAACTCTTGACTTAAGCTTGCTACAGGCAAGACTTATTTTCTGATTCATGTTAAGAAAAGCTGTGGTACCTAAGCCAACTTTCTTTTAACTGTAACCCAATTTTTTTCTGACATTCGGCTGTACGAGAGACTTACAAGAAGTTACATATTTATGTGTAAAGTGAGAGTTTTATTGTGTATGGAGGTTAAATACATTGTTAATTGATGAAGAGTAAAGTTTAAGTCGTTAGAACATTAGAACGTAGCGACCATGACAGTACCGAGAAAAGAGAAATTTTAAGTCAAAAACGAGAGAAGCTGCTGTTACATGTTGCCATAGCAACCAAACATAATAAGACAAGGGAATTACTCTGAGAAACTGTAATATGTTCAAGTATCCAATGGAGCAAAATTTAAATGGAAAGATGATGAAGAAATGAAAAATTCACAATGATAAAACAGCAAAGAAGATTTCGACATATTTGTCTAAGAATAAATATGCATAGGATGTTTCAACCAAGAAGATCCAGTGTGGGGAGTATACAGCTCTCACTCACATCGTGGGGGACGCAGATGCGGAAACCAACATACATGCGACACACCAGCACCAGCTGCTTTTCAACGGTGCTGACCTGCCTCCACATCCACTCAGGTACGTAACGCAAATTCTACGCCGGTTGAGCACGAAATAATACTTGATTACTTTAGTATGAAGTGGTACAAGATACTGTTGAGTGAAATTTATTGTGTAATTGTCATATTTAAAGTTAGTTTCAAATGATTGCTGGAGCTAAAGGATATAAAAGTTTGGAAAATATACAACAGGTTGGGGAAACTCAAGACCCAGCTATGGCTATGAAAATTAGCAAAGAAGTGCCTGACTGGGCTGAGTTGATAAATTTAATCAAAGCTCAGAGTCTTAAGTTAAACTCATTAAGTTCTCAATTAAATACCCAGAGTGAAGCTTTAAATGCTCAGAGTGAAACTCTAAATATTCAAACGACAAATTTAGGTTTGTTAAATGCCGAAGTCAATTCTCAAAGCAAAGAATTTAGTAATCTATATGAAGGCTTGGGTGCTTTGAAGACTTGAGTTCGATGCTATAAGTAACAAAGTAGAGAATTTAAATGTGGAATTAAGGAACGAGTTGACAAATTCTTTGACCACTCATATAAATCATATGTTTACTGACCTTAGTCAGAAACAGAATGACAGTTTTCAAGATTTATTGAAAATGTTAGAACTTTACATTGGGAACAAATGTAATGATGTAGAATTTGAACTTATTGAACAGTTAGGATCTTTTGAAAATGTGTACAATATTAAGTATAATGATGTAAGGCAGGGATTCAATACTTTGAAAGAGAGTGTAGATAAGCAGAATGAATTAATGCCAGTCATTCAATCGCAAATTACAGGTGTCAATACATGGGTAGATAATGTAGAAAGAAATGTCAGAGAGAAAATAGCTAACTTTGATGTTATAAATGTAATTAGTTTGGAGGAACAATTTGGAGAAATTATAGATCGAAAGGTTACTGAGGGAATAACATCTGGAAATGTATTGCCTATTTATTCTTCCAAACTCAATGATACCAGGAACGGTATGGACAACCTGTGGAGAGAAATTAAGCTTATCCAAGATAAAGTAGAAAAAAGGGTAACTTCACCTAATGTTGTATTAACTAGTGAAGCAGTGACTGCTTTGCAATGGGGAACTAATTCAGGGTTATCTAGAAGTTCCCTAAATTTAAACTGGACGAAGAGGTACATCCGACCCATTTCTTAAAAAGATTTAACCAAGCTTTACCAAAAAATTGGGAAGATTCTAAGAAGGTCGAATTTGCTTTGGGGTACCTTCTAGGGAAAGCCTCAGAATGGGGAACAATAAATATTGAGACTTTTTTCCCTTGGGGAGACTTTCAAAAGAAATTTAAAGCGAAGTTCTGGTCTGCCAGTGCTCAAGTAAAGTTAATATCAGATCTATGGGACCCAAAATATTATAATAATTCTTGGGGTACTATAAGGAAATATTTTGATTGGCATTTAACATGGGGGGGGGGGGGGACATGTTCACAGCTCGACTCTGAAGAAAGAGACTCATAAGTTTTTCCAAAAATATGAGGGACCATGCCAGGTACAAACAGTGGTCCATCCCAAGACATTATTTTTAGTAGATCCCGCAGCTGGATTAGAGAAGGGGAAATACAATATAAAGGATCTAAAATTGTATATCCCCCAGGGACGATAACATTCTGAGTTAACGGGCGGAGTAACAACCGTTGGATCCCGAGTTGTTTCCGGTGTTTTTTCCAAAATAGATTTCCTGCACCAGGTTGCTTTAAAATCTAGAACTATTCTGTAATCTTATTGCTTAGCGAACCAGATATGACTATAAAATAGGGAACAACATAAGAGAATCACAGAAAAAAAAGTGATATCTAGACGAAATAAACTGAATAGAGTATTATATTTGTGGAAAGTGTAATATGATGTGACTAGCTGAACAACCGTTACACCTTAGTGTATAGATTTTCTATTTTGTATAGAGTATTTTATACCTTTTATGAGATGTTATATAGATGGGATGGTTTGTATAAATTTTGAAAGGTGTGGGTATTGTAGCTAAAAGCATGATTTACAAGAACAGATAAATCATGATTAACACAAAACACACATCACACCATTCAAACAACCCTCACAAACAAGTGTACCTGATTTTTCATCATTTGCTGTTTCCATGGGGTTGCTAGGATTTCCTTTGGGGACCTCAAAGGGTGAAAGTGGGACAAGTCCATTCTGTAGGGGACGATTTAACACCAGACGTCCTCCGGCGTCTCAATCAAGTACCTGAGGGGTAGGGATCCTAGGAAAGGGGGGTTGGAAGGATTTGCTGTCTTTGGGGCTCTCTTCTTTTTCTCTTTCGATCCTAGCATCCACATCTATTTTTTACTTTCTTACTTCTCATTTGAGGACCTGTCTATTTTTTCCCTATTTTCATATTCACAAACTTCTATTGCTGAAGTTCTTCCTTATTTCCGTGTTTACTAGAAACCTAAATCTTATCTTTAGATAAGAAGGCCGAAAAATCAGACTACACGAACACACATCCACATATACGCAAATATACACTTCTACACAAACATTAAATTACATGAACCAAAGCCTGTCACGATGTGAGAACCGCCAGGTGTTGTAGGGGAAAATGTGTGTACATATGGAGATATGCACCTATATATAGGAAGCTATGACAGTTCTACATCGAATGTACAGAAGAAGAGGTGCACATAAACAAATAACACTGACAATTCTAAATAGAGATTAGAATAGGCACTATGAACTCATGCGCAACGAGAGACAGAAGCATATAAGTTTATGGAAGAAAAACGCTACATAACGAACAACTATAAAGTAGTAATGAGTAATGGATAAATAAGAAAGAGGTGTGAGCAACGAAAGAAAACGAAAGTAGGAAAGGAATTTGTCACATTGATCATTAAGAAACGTCAGTGTAATAAGTACTCTGATGGATTGAAGGATAGTGGGACGTAAAGAGTGTATGTTGACACTGTATGTATTTAAAATATAGAAGCTGATAAGTAGAGGAGGACTCTAAGAGTAAATTAAATATTAAAAAATGAATGCGAAATTTAAAGTATAAATTTATATCTTTACCGGAAGATACTCAATTATGGTATACATAGAAATGTATACTAGGGTAATGTACCATGAGGCCCACTCAGAAAGGATAAGGGGGGGCACATTCGGCATTCACTAAGTATAAAGGCCAGGAGATAGGACAATCTGTGGTCTAAAAAATAGGGATGTTTTGTAAGGGGTGTACCTACCAGATTGGAAAGAGGAAGTACTCTCATAAGGACAACCCACAGGCAAGGAATAGGTGCTGATCCTAGGAGAAGAGGACAGTATCGTGACTAAAGTCACAAATTTTATAGGGATTATTCTGGGAAATGTGAATTCTATGAATGACTAGCATTATTATGTTTCATGGAAATAAATGAGTGTGAAAAGAACACTTTCATTTCATCCAGAGTTCCTCCAAGCTACAAATAATAAAAATAGTGCATACTCGGAAAAAGGTAGTATAAAATTTAGGAAACAGAAAATAGATTACTCGTGTCTCATAAACACCTGAAGTTTATGACTGGGAGGGGGGGGGGGGGGGAGGAGATTCCTCACAATTTCTAAATATTAGTAAAGCTGACTAAAACCACGAGTAAATGCTCATGTATTAATAACAGTAAAATTAAGAAAAGAGTAGAGAAACAATAAGTGAAAGATTGTTCAAGAGAGGACAGAGAATTGTTATTCAAAGGAAAGATATGTATACAAACATATGTAAGAAATGTATACTGTTAAGATATGAAATGTTATTATCAGTGATATTATGTGAATAATGATTATATATAAAATATCGCATGTTTGGGATGAGGGGGGGATATGTAGTGTTTGTACAACCACTCAGCCTTCTACCATCTCAAACACATGATATTCTAGATACAAGTGTGAGATGGTAAAATCCCACATTCTGCATGTCACATGTTTATGTGTGCAGGTGAAAAAATCAGTCGTGGGAAGAAAGTAGACACGGCGGACGAACGGCATCGACAAGTACCTGTCTTGCGATCCATAGATGTTTTATTGAGTGTGTAAGGAAGAACCATGGAGTTTATAAGCAGCTCTGTTCTTATTGTGTCATTGACTATTATTATTAAAACAAGGACAGTTGAAAAAGAACTCTTGACGTAAGCTTGCTATAGGCAAGACTTATTTTCTGATTCATGTTAAGAAAAGTTATGGTATCCAAGCCAACTTTCTTTTAACTTTAACCCAATTTGTTTCTGACATTCGGCTGCACAAGAGACTTACAAGAATTTACATATTTATGTGTAAAGTGAGAGTTTTATTGTGTATGGAGGTTAAATACATTGTTAATTGATGAAGAGTAAAGTTTGTATGCCTTATTTCATAAGTAGAAAGAGTCTAAAAACTCCTGTACCCAGCATTATTCTACGGAGAAGAAGTCAAGAGAATTTCCAGCACCCAGCTAGCCAGTAAAGAAGAGTGGCTGCAAGTTCCAAGTAAGTCACCTCGTAAAGAAGTGGAAGGTAGTTTGGGGGAAAAATCCTATATAACCCAGATCTACACTCACACTTTAAGTCATTAGAATGTTAGAATACCATGTGAAATTGTCTGTGTTGAGTCTCAATTTAGTTGAATTGTAGGCTTAGTTAAGAGAAACAGTCTGTGTTATATCATTGGTATTGTTTATGGCTGTATTCAGTCAAGTTTTGTTTTATTGTTGTTTTGTGAAGGTATGTTGTATGTTAAAGATAATGACTCTACTTTGAAGAACTGTGTGATGAAAAGTAAAACAAGTATTATATTTGCATTCAGGAATATCTTTGAAATAAATAAGCAATAGTAAACAAATAGTGTTTCAGTCATTTATAAAAGAATACCTGGATCAACAGGTTGCAAAGTTATGATAAATGAATTTTAGCCCATGGACACTGAAGCCATCAAACAAAAAGATACGTAGACATCTATGTCTTATTTAACTGTCTTTCGTTGGGTTATTTTTATCTTGCAAAATTGCAATGATTCACTAAAATGCAAGATGCATATTCTGTATGATAATTGTCAGTAAACCATGTTGGATAGGTTGTTTATAATGTGTACCATTCCATCATGGCATCAATACATTAAAACACTGAACTCTCCGTTTGATTGGGCGATATATTTGTTGTAATAGAGGTGCGCCACACTAGATGAGAATTCTTTGATGTCACTTGATTCTTACCTTTAGATGTACTGGTGACTGAATGTTGCAAGGAGTCTTATGACAGAAAATTTTTCTCAAAATGTCCATACTGATTTTTGATGTCGCCGGTCATAGCTCTGTCACAGAAGGTGTAAAATATTGGTCTCCTTTAAGATTGGAACATACACTTATGTAGCCTTCACTTTACAGCATGACGACATGTCCACAGACATAGCAGCCAACGGTGGTACCCACAGTCTTAGTAGTACCTAAGACAGGTAGTTTGAATGTGAAAGATGAAATTAGTTGTAGTTTCTGTGTGGAATGACCTTCCTGAACTAAAAATATACAGCTCATAATTAGATGACACAACAGTATTAACTAAACATTCTACGCCTTCTTCACCATGAATGTAGTGTGCTGTTCAGTTGCTCCAGGACCCCACCAGAGGTTGCCAATCATGGTCCAGTGCCTCAATTGCCTAAAGCCAATAACCAGTGGCCCCATGCGGGCAATGCTCTGGCCAGCAGTCTGTACCTGTCACCAAGCGGTCTGTATCAGTCCTCAACCTGTAACTACACTGTATTGTAGTATTTATGTTTACACCTTGACCTAATAAAACTGGGTTTCTTATTACTGTGACTTTGATTGTGTTCAGAGCAACAACATAAGTGGTGACGAATAGAACTTTTGCTTGCTGAACTTCAGAAATTTTGTGTGCACATCTTCAGTGACCTTTTTTTCATGTATGGATGCAGTATTTCCACTGCTTTTACAGCAATGGCGACTTCTTGTGGCCATCTTAGACCATCACTAGGTGGCTCTGTTGACAGTAGAAGCTCCACTCACTCTCAGTGTCTCAGTGTATCTCTGCAGTTTATCGCTGTCATACGACTCTACTGCAGATTAGCAAGCTTCTGACTATTGGCTCTACCAGCGCTTCATCGAATTTCAGGTAATGGACATGGACAATTATGAGTTTATTTTTGGCTTGGCTGTCTTCTTGCATGTCCTAGGTACTGTGTTGTTTGGTTCCCTCTGCAGGAACCGGCCTTGCTACCCCCCTTTTGATGTCTTGTGTAGTTCATTGTTTTCTTATGCTTGCACATGCAACCAGATCATATTTTGTGGTTCTGGATGCAATCCACTGCTTAGCAACTGACACAGTAGTTTGTCTGTGCAGCCTTCCCTGCTAGGATCCACTCTCGACTGCTGTTTTCCATGCTTTGGGCCATGATTACAGTCGTAAATAGAAATATTAAAAAAGGTAGGAAGATTTTTCTGTTTAGCAAAAGTGACAAAAAGCAGATTTCAGAGTACCTGATGGCTCAACGCAAAAGTTTTGTCTCAAGTACAGATAGTGTTGAGGGTCAGTGGACAAAGTTCAAAACCCTCGTACAATATGTGTTAGATGAGTATGTGCCAAGCAAGATCGTAAGAGATGGAAAAGAGCCAGTGTGGTACAACAACCGAGTTAGAAAACTGCTGCGGAAGCAAAGGGAACTTCACAGCAAACATAAACATAGCCAAAGCCTTGCAGACAAACAAAAATTACGTGAAGCGAAATGTAGTGTTAGGAGGGCTATGCGAGAGGTGTTCAACGATTTCGAAGTAAAGTTCTATGTACTGACTTGGCAGAAAATCCTAAGAAATTTTAGTCTTATGTCAAAGCAGTAGGTGGATCAAAACAAAATGTCTAGACACTCTGTGACCAAAATGGTACTGAAACAGAGGATGACAAGACTAAAGGCCGAAATACTAAATGTCTTTTTCCAAAGCTGTTTCACAGAGGAAGACTGGACTGTAGTTCCTTCTCTAGATTGTCGCACATATGACAAAATGGTAGCTATCGAAATAGACGATAGAGGGATAGATAAACAAGTAAAATCGCTCAAAAGAGGAAAGGCCACTGGACCTGATGGGATACCAGTTTGATTTTACGCAGAGTACGCGAAGGAATTTGCCCCCCCTCTTGCAGCAGTGTACCGTAGGTCTCTAGAAGAGCATAGCATTCCAAAGGATTAGAAAAGGGAGGTCATCCCCGTTTTCAAGAAGGGACGTCGAACAGATGTGCACGTATTATGTTCGAGTATAATGACTTTTCTGGAGACTAGAAATCTATTCTGTAGGAATCAGCATTGGTTTCGAAAAAGACGATCGTGTGAAACCCAGCTCACGCTATTCTTCCTCGAAACTCAGAGGACCATAGACACGGGTTCCTAGGTAGATGCCGTGTTACTTGACTTCCGCAAGGCGTTCAATACAGTTCCCCACAGTCGTTTAATGAACAAAGTAAGAGCATATGGACTATAAGACCAATTGTGTGATTGGATTGAAGAGTTCCTAGATAACAGAACGCAGCATGTCATTCTCAATGGAGAGAAGTCTTCCGAAGTAAGAGTGATTTCAGGTGTGCCGCAGGGGAGTGTCGTAGGATCGTTGCTATTCACAATATACATAAATGACCTTGTGGATGACATCGGAAGTTCACTGAGGCTTTTTGCGGATGATGCTGTGGTATATCGAGAGGTTGTAACAATGGAAAATTGTGCTGAAATGCAGGAGGATCTGCAGCGAATTGACGCAGGTGCAGGGAATGGCAATTGAATCTCGATGTAGACAAGTGTAATGTGCTGCGAATACATAGAAAGAAAGATTCCATATCATTTAGCTACAATATAGCAGGCCAGCAACTGGAAGCAGTTAATTCCATAAATTATCTGAGAGTACGCATTAGGAGTGATTTAAAATGGAATGACCATATAAAATTAATCATCGGTAAATCAGATGCCAGACTGAGATTCATTGGAAGAATCCTAAGGAAATGCAATCCCAAAACAAAGGAAGTAGGTTACAGTATGCTTGTTCGCCCACTGCTTGAATACTGCTCAGCAGTGTGGGATCCATACCAGATAGGGTTGATAGAAGAGATAGAGAAGATCCAATGGACAGCAGCGCGCTTCGTTACAGGATCATTTAGTAATTGCGAAAGCGTTACGGAGATGATAGGTAAACTCCAGTGGAAGACTTTGCAGGAGAGATGCTCATTAGCTCGGTACGGGCTTTTGTTGAAGTTTCGTGAACATACCTTCACCGAGGAGTCGAGCAGTATGCTCCCTCCTACGAATATCTCGCGAAGATACCGTGAGGATAAAATCGGAGAGATTAGAGCCCACACAGAGGCATACCAACAATCCTTCTTTCCACGAACAGTACGAGACTGGAATAGAAGGGAGAACTGATAGAGGTACTCAAGGTACCCTCTGCCACACACTGTCAGGTGGCTTGCGGAGTATGTATGTAGATGTAGTAGATGTAGATTGGCAACCCCGTCAGTCATCAGCAATGACAATTGCACCTTGCAGCCCATCTGGTCTGCCCCTCTTGCTTTGTGCAACATGATAGAGCTGCATGTAGCCACCACAACAACTGTTTCACTCCTCAACTCTCATACGTACACATGGATGGGCTCTCCACTGTTGACTCCCATCAGACACCATATGGTAAGCTACAATAAACAGCGTATTCCTGTTCTTGATTAATTTACTACCACCACACCTTATCTGTAGTCCTTCTTATCGCTTCCTTGGTTGATATTGATCCTCATACTGAGAATCTGTTTGAGTTTGAATATTGTTGCTTTTGAATTTTCTGTTATTGCAACATATTTACTGCCCTATGTTGCAGCACCCTAATAAGGCTGCATTGTCTCAGACACCTGTAGAGTCTGATGGGTTATTTGCTCAGGGTGAATCATTTTGTTTTCCACTTGCCACAGAAGCATGGCAGACTGTTGATGGTTTCCCCATTGCAGGTCTGGTATTACATTCCCCTTAGTTGCAGACCCAGTGCTTAAAAACATTGATTGCGAGATGGAATCCTTGCTCATGGCCTGCCACAAGTGTTTATTGACAGGTGTGGCTGATACAGCCCTGTCAAACATTTTTCTGTCAAAGGACTATCGTACAGTGGTTTTGGGCAATGGTCTCCAATTTATGGTTCACTCCATTCAAGATTTTTGTTCTCGCAATCGCACACACTGGCATTGCCATTGGTTGTGAGCAGTATGCCACTCGCACTGAACCCACCCATCCTCCTGATGTGGTCTCTGGCCATGCAGTTCACTGTGGGCAGCACACTGTGCCCACTCACCCTCCCACCAGGGTCTCTGGCTACTCGGCCAGTGGACCAGCCCCACATAGACATCATGCCTAGGCCTCTCAAAACCCTCCCAAACCCCTTCTCTTGCAGGGAAGGGGCGCTGGGCTTTCTTGCCACACCTCCAGGTGTCTCGTGCACCACTGAGGGCACCTAACACCTGACACAGGTGCCTCCTTCTCCAATGTGGGAATCTCCAGGCGCTTTCTGCACTGACATAGTTGCCTCCTACCTTGACGTGGTTGCCTTCAGCACTGACATTGGCACCTCCATATGCCTTCTGCACTGATATGGGTGCCTCCTACCGTGATGCAGGCACCTTCAGCACAGACATGGGTGCCTCCAGATTGATTCTGTTGCCTCCTCCACTAATGCTGGTGCCTGCCACCTTCCTGCTGATTGTGCCTAACTTCCCTCTGGACACTGCGGCTGCCCATCTCTTGGCACTTGGAGATGAGTCCACTGTCATCCTGCCTCTGCATAAGGGGTGTCAGCGTTGTCCGCCTACTTTCCTGGATGGGGAGGGAGGATCCACATTCCCTCCACTTCTGCCCTTACCTATTGGCTAGGCGGGGATCAGAAATGTGCACACCCAGGACATTTGCGTCAGACAGAATGGATATGCCACGTGACAGCAAGGGTGGCAAAGGAATGGGCATCTGGCTCTGGCTGTGGCTCATACCAGCCCCCACCCCCAAAGGAAGAGGGTATGTAGCAACCCAAATGTTACTACACTTTCACTGGTGTTACTGCAGTGCATAAAACAGTTTGAGTAGTGTCCTTTCAGCTGTTCCAGGCAGTCTGTACCTGTCACCAAACTTTCTGTACTGGTCTTATACCTGTAACTACGCTGATTTGTACTTCTTATAATCCTATCTTTTATTGTGTTCAGAACCATAACAGCACCATGCATGCAAAACTTTTGGGATATTTAATTAAAATATCAAGCAAATACGAGGGTTGTACCAAAAGTAAGGTTCCCAATGAGATACAGCCTCGAGGGAAGGTGCTAGGCTAAATCTGACAACAGTGTTGTGTGCAGTAGTTCCCCCACTCTCAAGCCCACCCATTCGTGATTCGCTATGTTGCTCAGTGTTGGCTTGGCAGCCATCAGAGATGGAAGTGTTGAGCGCCGTGCCCGCCAAGTGCGAGGTTCGAGCAGTAATCCGGTTTCTCCACGCAAGGAAGTTACCGCCTGTGGAGATTCATCGGCAACTGACTGAGGTTTATGGTGAAGAGTGCATGTCCATTCAGCACGTCCGCAAATGGTTCAGGGGTTTTGCTGATGGTCACACAGAAGTTCACGATGAAGAACATAGTGGAAGACTGCCGATTTCGGATGCGATTGTCCAGAAGATCAACAGTGAGCTGCTCAAAGATCGGAGCGTCACTGTTCGTGAACTTGTTGAACACATTCCTGAAGCTTCCCACAGCACAATTGAAAGAACTTTAACAGAAACATTGGGTTATTGCAAGGCATGTGGTCGCTGGATCCCCCGAATGCTGACTGACAGCACAAGGACCAGTGCCTTGACTGTGCTCACAAGGTTCTTCAACAATGCGAGAGAGGAGGCAACAAGGAGTTGTTTGATTCTATTGTCATGGGAGATGAAACGTGGATGTTTCATTACACCCCCAAAACGAAACAAACAATCTCATCAGTTGCGTCACTCTGGTTCACCACCACCAAAGAAATTCAAACAAATGTAGTCAGCAGGAAAGATTATGGTGACTGTGTTTTGGGTTTGGAAAGGGTACTCTTCATCAATTTCGTGCAACCTGGGATGACAATAAACTCGGACAGATATTGTGAAACATTCACCAAACTCTGGAAGCAATCCAGAATCGCCGGAGAGGACAACTGACAGAGGGAGTAGTGCATCTTCACGACAACACTCAACTCCATGTTACTTGTCAAACACAGGAGCTGTTGGAGATATTAGGGTGGGCTGTTATGCCCCACCCCCATACAGCCCAGACTTAGCTTCCAGCGATTACCACCTCTTCCCCAAACTAAAGGAATGCTTAGTTGGCAAACACTTGAAGAGTGACGATGAAGTCCGAGCAGTGGTCACATGGTTCCTCAACCGGTTGGTGGGAGACTTCTTCTACATAGGAATACAAAAGCTGGAGCACCATCTGCAAAAGTGTGTCGAAAAAAATGGAGACTATGTTGAAAAATAGACAAAAGTGTAAGCATTTCAACTATGTATAAATTAATGACAATAAACAATGTTTTCTATTTGTAAAAAATATGGGAACCTTAAAAAACAACCCTCGTATCAAATTAATTTAGCAGGATAATTCTGTGTCACTCCAGGACATCTATCTCCCATTGGAAAAAATGTATTTTGACAGCTAATATGTTTCTTGAAATGGTCTAGCAATTAAAGAGTAAAACTTGCACTTCAGAGATGTAGTGGGAAGCAGGTGCCAAATTGACAGATATCTCAAATGCAAGAAATATAAGCACATGTATATAATCCCACTGAAACACCATAATTTAAGAGCAGGGGAAATTAACCAGATGGCCCTCCTCATCATAGCTATCATTATTTTATTTTTGTTTTAGTTTCTGTGTTAATACAATATTCATATGAGAATTATCAAAGACTGATTGTTAGAATAGACTGCTACATTAAGTTAAGTAAGAAAATAACTTTGTGTACATTCTGATGAAGAGCTTAAACACAGCATGTCTTCAAACAAACCAAAATTAAGAAAATGTAGCATGGAGTGGCATTTGTACGCAGCAACGCCCAGCAACCTCTAGGGGTACAAAAGCAGTGGTATACCATATTTTCCAGTCTATTAGATGCCATGGACTATAAGACACACCTTAATTTTTAAGCTATTTTTAAAAAAAACAACACTTTTACCAAAACTCCCTGGCAGATTAAAACTATGTGCCGGACCAAGACTTGAACTCGGGACCTTTGCCTCTTGCAGGCAAGTGGTCTACCATCTGAGCTACGCAAGCATGACCCGTCCTCACAGCTTCAATTCTGCCAGTACTTCATCTCGTACCTTCCAAACCGGTCCCGAGTGCGAGTCTCTGTCTGGCACACAGTTTTAATCTGCCAGGGAGTTTCATATGAGTGCACACTCCACTGCAGAGTGAAAATCTCATTGTGGAAACATCCCCCAGGCCGTGGCTAAGCCGTGTCTTCGCAATATCCTTTCTTCCAGGAGTGCTAGTTGTGCAAGGTTCACAGGAGAGCTTCTGTGAAGTGTGGATGGTAGGAGACAAGGTACTGGCAGAATTGAAGCTGTGAGGATGGGTTGTGAATCGTGCTTGGGTAGCTCAGATGGTCACGAAAGGCAAAGGTCCCGAGTTCGAGTCTTAGTCTGGCACACAGTTTTAATCTGCAAGGAAGTTTCATATCAATGCACACTCCGCTGCAGAGTGAAAATCTCATTCTGGAAACATTTTTACCATTTTTATTCTTAGATTGCAAACCCAGACTAAAAAAAAAGAATTCTTAAGTTATAAAACTGAACTGACCTTTAAAATCCCCAAAAACCATAATCTGAGCTTTCTTCCTCTTCCTCTTCATAGTGATCATTGTTCTCTTCGTGTGTAAGATGGTCCTCACTGCTGTCGAGAGCAGTACTTATGCTGCATTTCTTGAAATATTTAACTGTTATGTCTTCTCTCACTCTAGACCATGACTGTTTTATTGAATGACACACTTGTTTGATTGTAGATCATTTTAAAGCTCCCTTTCGCATGAATTCATCTTGGGTTTCATCCATTTATTCCATTCCCCTCTCTTACACACTTGAAATGGTTTATTTACCGAGACATCAAGAGGTTGCAATTGTGAAGAAGTCCTCCCAGAATAACAGCAACCTCTGTAGTTAAAGTTTTAGTGCCTTTGATTGAAACAGTTCTGTTACTCAGCACATCAAATGTCACAGGAGTTTTGTCCATATTCGCTATTTGGCTTAGTTCCACAGTGGTTTTCTTCTGATGTTGAATAATAAAGTAATGGAAAAATAGTACGGTATTTTCTCTTCATACTCTTGTGACATTTTCTGAGCTGTTTTGGTTTGCGTGCTAAGTCCATATGCTTCATAAACCTATGTTGTTGTTGTGGTCTTCAGTCCAGAGACTGGTTTGATGCAGCTCTCCATGCTACTCTATCCTGTGCCAGCTTCTTCATCTCCCAGTACCTACTGCAACCTACATCCTTCTGAATCTGTTTAGTGTATTCATCTCTTGGTCTCCCTCTATGATTTTTACCCTCCATGCTGCCCTCCAATACTAAATTGGTGATCCCTTGATGCCTCAGAATATGTCCCACCAACCGATCACTTCTTCTAGTCAAGTTGTGCCACAAATTTCTCTTCTCCCCAATTCTGTTCAATACCTCCTCATTAGTTATGTGATCTACCCATCTAATCTTCAGCATTCTTCTGTAGCACCACATTTCGAAAGCTTCTATTCTCTTCTTGTCTAAACTATTTATTGTCCACGTTTCACTTCCATACATGGCTACACTCCATACAAATACCTTCAGAAACGACTTCCTGACAATTAAATCTATACTCGATGTTAACAAATTTATCTTCTTCAGAAATGCTTTCCTTGCCATTGCCAGTCTACATTTTATATCCTCTCTACTTCGACCATCATCAGTTATTTTGCTCCCCAAATAGCAAAACTCCTTTACTACTTTAAGTGTCTCATTTCCTAACCTAATTCCCGCAGCATCAACCAATTTAATTCGACTACATTCCATCATCCTTGTTTTGCTTTTGTTGATGTTCATCTTATATCCTCCTTTCAAGAGACTGTCCATTCCGTTCGGCTACTCTTCCAGGTCCTTTGCTGTCTCTGACAGAATTACAATGTCATCAGCGGACCTCAAAGTTTTTATTTCTTCTCCATGGATTTTAATTCCTACTCTGAATTTTTCTTTTGTTTCCATTACTGCTTGCTCAATATACAGATAGAATAACATCGGGGATAGGCTGTAACCCTGTCTCACTTGCTTCCCGACCACTGCTTCCCTTTGATGCCCCTCGACTCTTATAACTGCCATTTGGTTTCTATAAACCTATAGTACCAACCAACTCCACCTTTAAAACCTGCTAAGTTCCACTGTAAAGCTAGCTTACAAGTGTGTATTTTAATCATTCTTGTATTAATTCCAATGCCATTTCGACAGTGTCCTTGACTCTATTACAATATGTCATCTTCTAGTTGTAGCCATTTTGCACTCAGTCCCCTATTTGCGCATTTAGTCTTCTTCACTTTTTTTTCAGCTCTTCTTTACTAACCCACCAATTGCTAATGGTTTTTTCTGTTTGTGGAGAGCTGAAAAATGTTGCTGAGCTGCTCTGTTTCCATGTTCTTCTGCATATGCTATCACTTTCAATTTATTGACTGCTTCATATGAATATCTTTTATTTTTTTCTGTTACAAAACTAGCTACTAACAAAAATGTTGTACTCTTACCGAAAATACAAATAATTTTCAATTCAAGTTCACTGTCATCATAGACTGCAGTGATGCATCATGAGCTAGTTGGTGTTCCAGGTTAGTGATGGTAGGGTGGAATGGGAGGGAGGCAGTGTTAGCAAGCTCGCGAATCCCTCAAAACTCATGTTCATCGCATTGGTGCATTGCTGCTGCTAGTTTAATCCAGTGTTGCCAGGTAGAGATAGGTTTCCCACGGCATTGAATATATGGCTGTTTTTAAGACTGGTGGGAATTTTAAATCAAACACTGGGCATTTTTATAATATTTTTGAATATAAGTTGCACCTGAATTTTAGAGGCAATTTTTTCAAGAAAACAGTGTGTCTTATAATCTGTAAAATACGGTAGATGTGAAGATGATGCTGGAATGAGTGGAAACTATCCGTACACTGTTGATTTTTGTATGTCATCCTACCATGGTTCATTAACAGCAGTCTTTCCTAGTGTGGTTATAACTCACACTTGCTCAGCAGTGGGGAATGACATCAACATTCTTTTATCCCTTACACAACACAGTTCCAGCTTATAGTGATTAATACTGAACATGTCTTTTTCCACCTGTTTATTTGGTGGTCAATAATAACAGTCTAGTTATTATTAATATTGTATTAGTTTATGTGTTTTGGCGATAGTGTATCATTCCAACATCATATAAAAGGACTCAGTGCATAGTTCTGTTTCTGATGATGTCAGTAGCTGAAATGATGTAATAAATAAGGAAATTATTAAGTTATCTAGGAAATTTAATCCACAAAACAGAATTGTGCCACAGGACTTCAATCTTAATTGAGCACCAATTAAGACTGAGATCATGTGACATGATATGTACTGAGCCTTTTTTATGATCTTCTGATGATGGACTATATCTAGAACATATAAACAAATAAATTTTTAGCAAGTGGACTGTTGTTATTAGAGACCAAATAAAATTATGAGGAACCATATAAGTATCTACAGAATTTTCACAGTGTTCCTTTGTGACTTTGTCGCAACTGACACTTATGCTTGTTAAAACAATATGCTGTATACTTTTACCTGTCTGTAGATGATTTAATATCTTTCTCAGTGGACTGGTACCTCATTGAGAATGTGATAAAAAAGACTGATGGGCTACCAACAATACCATGCAATCCCACTACACACCATTTCTCTGTGTATTTCACATAAGTTATGATCCGTGGCACAAATTAATGTTGTCGTATCTGACTATATTCCCATGATTAAGCTTCGTTGAAGAGGTATTGCAAAGAAGGCACTGGTAGATGAACAAAATTGTTTGATCTCAATCCTTGAGCAAGTGTTCAACATGTCCAAAACAAGTAAAAAAGCCTGAATAATTTAGTAAAGGCTTAATGACACCTTCAGGATAGCTCTTGAACACATTTACTTGCATCCCGATATTATTACACATCAGCTCTCTCATAATTGAAGAAATTGGGGGCACTCAAATACAGTGCGAAACCACAACGATAAAAAGACATACTGGAAAATGTTCCCACAGTCTCTTGCAGTAATTATATTCAACACAGCCTATGTAAAGATAACCTTTACCTTTGAAGTATGGTTTTTCACATGAATAATGATTTCTTTATGAACTTTATGTCTATGTCATAAACAGCAATTTTGGATAATGACTGACATAATTAAATATTGCTCACACTGGAGTTAAGTTATTTGCCGCTATTTGCAAAATACCAAACAAGATGAATTCCAAAAGACATCTTATGTAGTTCACAGCAGATTGTATAATCTGACTTAATGAGTGTAATTGTCAATTGTCGTACTGTAAATGTGATTGAAATGGCAACAGATTTCACTGTTGTGGTATGTATGAGAGATTTGTCAGTATTTCCAAAAGAAATCATACTGTCTGCTGTCAGCTGAAATCATAGTCACTACTCAAGTTTTGTGTTTTACAATTAGTACATGATACATTCAATAAGTAATACAACAATTTTTATTTGCCAATTTCTTGGAATTTTCTGTGGGACATCATGGAATATTCTCACTTCTGCCCCTTTAGTTTCATGAAGTTCCAATGGGTGGCAGAGTTATACGTAGCCTTCAAAATTGCGTCTGTAGCGGAGGTGCATTCCAAGCAGAGAGCTGTCACTGAGCTTCTTTGGCAGAAAACCAGAGCATCGCAGTGATTCGTAGGCACTCACGGTAGGTCTACAGAGTGAACAAAACCATGGTGAGTCATTTGACGAGACATCTGTCATCATTGCAACAAGTTCATGCAAATCTGTCCGATCTCCCGTGTGCTGGCCAGCTGCACGCAGCTGTGACTCATGCAATGTTGGACTGGGTGGCCACTCTCATTCAAGGTGATCAACTGATCACAAACAAATACCTCACTATTCAACTGGACATCTCTGTTGGTAGTGCTGCACACTCATCCACCAGTTGATGTATTCAAAGGTGTGTGCTCACTGGGTTCTTTGCTGCCTAACAGAAGACCATAAAGGACAATTAATTTGTGTGGAATCACTTTCTTGTTATGAGGCTGATTGTGACAATTTTTAGTTGAATATCAGCACAAGTAATGAAACATGGGTTCATGACTTAGAATTGGAAACAAAATGGCAGTCCATAAAGTGGCACCACGCCACCTCTCCTCTGAAGAAAAAGTGCAAAGCCTCACTCTGAGCCAGCCAAATCATGGTGACAGTCTTCTGGGACTCTGAAGGGGCTATTCCGTATGATATCTTCCTTCTTGATGTATTGTTAGTTCATACTCTATGAACATTTCCAATAGTATACTGCTATTTTTCAAATTCCTTTCTGTCTGCAGCTCACTCATGAAGCACTGGCTCTAGCTCACACAATACATTTCTTAGCAAAAAACTGCTGAAAGCCTAGATGCTGGCCATCATCATTGTTTTACAGTCCTAGAAATGTGACCAAAATATGCTTACCATAGGAAAGGCTCATTACAAAAGTTTTGCATAGGACCTTTCATCTTTGACAATTTTCATGGCGCAGTAATATTCTCATTATAGAATTACATATGTAAAGGTACAATAATTTACAGGATATTTTACTTAATTTCTATGGCATTATCCATATTCAGATAATTTTAATTATCTAGTAGAATGGATGTAAAATTCAATGGTGTATTCTGTAGGTCCTCAAGCTGGTGTCTGGTAGCCCAGAGGTCCAGTAAAGTTTTGGGTAGCAGTAATAGAGTGAGATTTTGAAAGACTTACAAAAACCTGTGCTGCTGGAAACATCAAGGAAGTTTCCAGAATGAGATTTTCACTCTGCAGCGGAGTGTGCACTGATATGAAACTTCCTGGGAGATTAAAACTGTGTGCCCGACCGAGACTCGAACTCGGGACACAGCTATGGTAAGCACAGCACAGATGGTAGAGCACTTGCCCACGAAAGGCAAAGGTCCCGAGTTCAAGTCTCGGTCGGGCACACAGTTTTAATCTTCCAGGAAGTTTCATATCAACCCACACTCTGCTGCAGAGTGAAAATCTCATTCTGGAAACATCCCCCAGGCTGTGGCTAAGCCATGTCTCTGCAATATCCTTTCTTTCAGGAGTGCTAGTTCTGCAAGTTTCACAGAAGAGCTTCTGTAAAGTTTGGAAGGTAGGAGACGAGATACTGGCAGAAGTAAAGCTGTGAGTGCCGGGCGTGAGTCGTGCTTCGGTAGCTCAGATGGTAGAGCACTTGCCCGCGAAAGGCAAAGGTCCCGAGTTCGAGTCTCGGTTGGGCACACAGTTTTAATCTGCCAGGAAGTTTCAAGGAAGTTGTTTGGAAACTCTGTGAGCATCGACTCACTTTCAATTCTAGAGCTGAGTTACCCTTCCAAATTCTTTGTTGTTTTCTTGTAATTTAGATGAAGTGTTCTGAATAATTATTACATAAAAAGTGACAATCAGTTAAAAAAATTTTTTTTACTGCAATGTCATTTTAGTCATAAATTATGATGATTTCTCTCATTTTTTATTTTATGAGCAATATTTCATTCTTTCTGCCTTAGCTGCTGTTTCAGCAGTGAGAGAATGTTCCCAGAATTGATGCCTCACTAGCTCTGTGATAGAATACTCATTTCCTGATGCTAGTTCAACTGTGTAAAATACGTAAATTCAGTTGTTTTCCTCTCTTCTCTAGTGCAACTGAACAGGACCAGAAAGAGATTCAGTAACAGAATCTTAAGAAAATCTCTGAGGTCGTACTTCAATTTTTGTACAGACTGAACAGCCAGGTTTCGATAATCATCAGCTGACTGATGAAAAGTGCCAAACTTTATTAATTATTGCTAAAAATTATTATTTCTATTGTTATTTTTCTTTCATAGACGCTTTTATATTGCTTATTTTCACCATTTTTTCACTGTCAGAGTTGGAAAGATGGAAGCATTGGATGTTTGCCACACACAGTATCCTCCTATATCACTGTTGTTCATTTAATCTTCAAAATAAAAACAGAACACCCAGTCAAAAAAGCTGATAACATGAAGCTGGTAATGTAGGGATAACTCTACAATCATTTCTAATGGTTTTTCACTGTGATGACAAAGCAATTTATATTGGAGCATGTTACCCAACTATTGATTGAATAACATGCTCCAAAATGATTCAGTAAGCCACATATGTGTAGTCTTGAATGGACTAGAATGATTTTCTGTTGATTCAGCTGTTGGCTCTATTGAATTAACTGAAAATCACAGAAAATGTTTCGTGACACCGGAATTCTGATGCATCTGTAATGCAGTACGAAAGGTTGAAATACCTATTACTACTTGCCTGTGGGTCAAAATCCCAGAGTTAATGCTGATAGTCACTCATGTGATGTATTATACTGAAAACAATAATCATAAGTTCTCTTCCAAACATGATTCAAAATATTGTGGGACTAGTTGTAGTCGACCTGTTTGGTAATGTCAAGCTACTTTGTAAAATTTGGTTTAGCTAGTGCCCTACAGGAACAAGTTGGGGAAGGAGGAATTCTTCCAGGCCGTTTTATTATTCATAGGTGAAAAATGATTGCACTTAACAACAGGATGAGCTGCGAGAGCTGTAATGAATTTAACAAGCTAGGACCTGGGTGTATGCAAGCTGGATGCTTCCATTTATATATTGCCATTAGTGATTGACCACTACTTTTGTCACCTGTCTTTGAGTAGATGTGAGGGTTTTCTGTGATGTGCAGGGACTATTCTAATATTTATGCTGAGGGAGTTACTTGAGCTTTATAGACTAATGCTTTTAGGGGCAAAGGCTATGTGTGATACAAGATGCCTATACAATTGTACCTATAACATTGACTGGGGAAAATGTATGTATTATAAACAAATTCAGGAGCAGTTTTGAGCATGCAGAATCAATGAGTTGGTGGTTATACCTCATCGAGGGTAGAAGAGAAGTCATAGCAGGTGGAGGGACTGAGGTGTGGGATGGGCAGAGTAGTGGAGTTGTGTATGACAGTGTGATAGTGTATGATTCTTGTTTATTGCCTCCATGCTAGTTAATCACACCAGCATGTCCTATGCTTACAACTTTCTATAGACTATTTAATTTCTTCTCAGCAGACAGTCATCTGCATAGAGTGTATTGTGGAGTGTAACTGGTGGACAGTTTTGGGTTATGACGTGTTCCACACTATGTATGATATATGTGTTAGATTTACCGTACAAATATTTTGCAGTCAATATTCTTGAAGTTCACTGCTGTAGTGAACCTGCTATGCAATGTCACTAGACTATGTCTTGTGACTTCTTCACCTTTTACAGTGGGGTAGGTGCTGAAAGAGCTCCAATCTATTCAAGCTACTAAATCAAGTGAACTGTTTTAAAACATATCTTCTGCATTGTAATCACAATGTTTCCACTGAACAATCATGTTTACAATCAAGGGTGGTACATATCTCTCATAAACTGATAGCTCACAATAGATTGGTACATGTATTGCTGTACTGCTTTGACATTCAAGAGAGCTCAGGAAAGAATGGCAGTTCTCATTTATTCTTCATTTATTTTCACATTTACATCATCACCAGTGCCATTTTCTCCATGCCTTCCAAGGCACCACCAAGTCAGTATGCCAAAGCACAAGGGGGCGTCCACAGCATGTGGAGATGAGCATCACTGTTGTGCATTGTCAGTATGCTGATATGACATCTTTTGCTTCACTCTGGACATACAGCAAATCAGAGCAAGTGCAGCTGGATGTTCCACACTTAATAACTGCCTAAATAAACTTTTCGGTTTCCACAAATATCTCTTTTTGGCCTAAGAGGTTGGAAGTGGAACATGTTATTTCTCAGAATCGCCAAGTTACATCACAGTTGCTGTGAGTGACTATCATGTGATGGAATAACATTGTGTGTTGGCTGCAAAGGTGTTGGTTTACAAGCACTGTCGAATAATTCTTTCAGTGACTGAAATTAAGTTTGAATTATGAGCTGGCTTACAGCACCCACTTTCAATGAACCTTGGTATTTGATATTGTAAATCAATAGCTTACATTTCCAGCACCAACAGCCTATCTCTACCATCACATTCATATTCCCAGATGTTGCTGGGTGTCACTGTGTCTAAACAACACTTCATACTACGGCTTTAATTTTGTTTTGTTTAAGGAGGCTGCTATGATTAAGCCCTTCATCAGAATGAACACAAAGTTATTTTCTTATTTGCACTTAATCCTTGAGCAGGTGCACTTATAAAGTGTGCCAATCACAAATATTATTTTCTTGTGCCATTCCATTGTTTTTTTGTTTTTTTTACAATTGTGAGCCTGTACCTATTCCTTCATTATTGCTTCAGCTAGCACAGTGATACGTTGCATTGTCATACGCTTCAGTGAGCAGCAGTAATATAAAGTAAACAGCAAGCTAGGTGAGGAAAAAAAACTGTGATATGTACAAGAAAATGCCCCGGATTCTGAGGTAATAGCACAATCCCATAATGAGACAGTCATCTATGAGATAATTAGTAATCAAACAAGCAGTTGGCAGGGATCTGATGCAACTGTGCTGTTTAATGCTTTGAGTGGCTCATTATGGTGGGGTAACACTTGTACATGGCAACATAATGACATAATGAAAGTTCATTTTATTATTGTTTAGTTAAATAGTGATTTAGCTCATATAAGTTTATTTTATGGTTGTTTAATGCAACTAAGATTAAACTGTGATTTTGCCAATAAATATTTACCATGGTACATAAGGACAGCTACAGTTGTATGAAGTACATCCCGCACCCAGTCATGTTATGAAAAATGGAGCACCCGCTCAAGGGTTGATGTATCTGTCTATTCTAACAATCACTCCATGATAATTCGCATATGAATGTTCTGATAATGTGGAGACTAAAACAAAAATAAAATAATGTCACCTATGGTGAGGAGGGCCATCTAGTTAATACCCCCTGCTCCTAAATAATGGAGTTTCAATTGGTTTGTACACATTTGCTGAAACTTGTCGTATTTCGACCATCTGTCAACTGGGTGCCTGTTTCCACTGTGTATTTGAAGCACAAGCTTTTCTCCTGTTAGCCAGTTTATGAAATGTATTGGCTGTGGAAATGTGTTTTTACTGCTGCAAATATGATTTGGACATCGCAACATTGTAGAACAAGTCTGGCAACCCTGTGATAGTCAAGTTACTTCCTGCAGTGATACAGAATTATCCTACTAAATTCGCTTGATGGTTTGTTGGTATCTGAATTAAATATTCTGAATGATCTTCACTTATGGTGTGTCATCTACTTATTGGATGTATGTTTTTACATTGCGAACTACCTGTCTTGGGTATCACTAAGACAATGGGGCAGCTCTGGACCCCGCAATAGGCTACTAGATCTTTGGAAACGTCACTGTACTGTAAAGTCAAGGCTACGTAAATCTAGGTTCCAATCTTGTGGAAGACAAACATTTTACTTCTTCTGTGACACAGTTATAATCAGGCACATTGAACATCAGTGTGGAAATCCTAAGAAAATTTTTCCATCATAAGACTTCTTGCAACATCATGAACCAGTAGATCTAAAAATAAGACTCAAGTGACATTGCAGAATTTCCATCCATATGGCACACCTCTACTGCAACAAATATATGTGGCATGTGGAACATGATAATCTCATGGATTGATGCTAGATCGATATGCCACAGGTCTAGGTCCAACTCCCATTTCAGACAACCAGGCGCAAAAATATTGTATTCGCCTCTGATGATGCCAAGTGAAGGATGTGGGATTGCACTGTAGTTCCAAATTCACATTAAACAATGTGTCTCATTGCAGCCAACTAGAGGTTAAATTGTTCTATGACAGAGGAGGAAGTCACAGTATGTAGGAACTCTATCACCAGTAAGCTTTATTACAGTAATGATTTCATTTTAGTTAATGAACCAGTCACCATTGAAGGTCATTGGAGCTTAGTCCATATTTCATTTGAACTTGGGATGTGGAAAATATTGCTACTGGGAAGTGATTCAGTCTCTGATCTTCCCTTTTACAGAATTTGATCCCTTCACGATGATAAAGTTCCATCAATTTGTTTTTTGCCTAAGATTCCAAAACATGTCTTGGTTCAAAACCTGGCCAACTGAAAGTTTCACCATGTCTTCTCCATCTCTAGCACATGCACACCTACCTGTTGGTGGAAAACAATGCAACATTAACAATAGGTTATGGTTTTGACTCCAAGTCAAACATATAACTTTTCATCTCATCGTTTCAAGTTCAAACATGTCAAACCTAGCTACTGGTCATGTGTGGTCAACAACATTATGTGCAGGGTTCGATTCCCAGTAGAAACCTACGTTTAATGTCCATTCATGAGTAGAAAACATCGGCAACAGGTGCCATGTTTGAATGCTATGATGGCAAAAATGATTCATTTATCTCATTACTTCAAATTCAGATGTCTCGCTACTGCTGGAAAAATTTGATATCTGAGATTTGATTGCAGTTGGTTACCAATCCGATTAGGTGCTGGGTTCAGATCTCCATCCAACAGAAAAATTTATGTTTTGTTGTTTGAACTTTTTTACTTGTGAGTGAAACCAGATCTAACATGTTGCATGCTTAGTTAACAGGGTTGATAGTTGCTTGATAGGAGTGCTAGTCCAGTACAAACATTTTTGTCATGTAATTTCAAGTACAGATTTGCTGAGTGATACTGGCTAGAAGTTAGATATTTCTTGCCCCTTCATACCTAGTCAGCAATGGTGATTAGTAATATATCGAGTCTCATTCAGGCACAAAAGCTTTGTTGCAAAGCTTTTGCGAGCAGTGCTGGGTTTGAATCCATATCCAAAACAAAATGGGTCATCATGTCATTTAAAGTTCAAACATATGCACAACAACTAGCTCCTCAGGAATAATTTAGATTTTAAGGGTAATAGTTGACTTTTGCACTGCACATAGACCCTTGTGCCATCACGAGCACAGAAAGTTATTTGCGACAAACTTTTGATAGTGAGGTTTCCATAGAGTGCTTGACACTGTTAATTGAGGTTTTTCTAATCAGTTAGTTCATTAACCAGTTAATGCAATACAAATTGCTAAGCAAACGATATTTAATAGGTGGTTGCTAAACCTTTTATAGAGCAAGAATATTTCAAATTACTATAGAACTTTGGGATTCCAGATATTCTTGCAAAATACCTTATTCACAAAAAAAAGTTCTGAATAAGGATTACAGTATGATTTCTATGGTAGTGTTATGGGTGTTAGTTGTCTCAGGTGCTAATGAGAAATGTCACGTATTACATTAAATTTGATTTTACAAGTTTTATCTCTAACAATGTGTTTCCTGATATTTAAACTATTGTCATATTAATTTACACCTGGACTTATTGCCACAAGAACAGTGTTATCTACCAGTCACTTATGGTTATCATTTTGTGCAGTCAAACAACAGTACCGAAAAGAGATTATAGGATGTGCAAGAAAGTTATCTTATGTGGGCTGCATTCAAATCGGGTGGAACACAACTCAGCTTGTTGAGATACTTTTGGCTGTATTAGTATGAAACATTTGACTGTAAGGGCAAATGTATATAAACACTGGAAAATCAAGAATCATTTTTATGATTTGTTGGTCTCCAAATACAGGGAATGTGAATAAGATATTTATTTATTAACTTATACTAGTTGCATAAGAACTAACGTATGGGAAATCTTTTCCAGTAATATATCAAATGTCAGACCATGAATGTGTATCAAGTTCCAACAGTTATTTCTTGTTCAACCTCAGCTTTCTGAATATGTTTGATACTCTGTATACCAGTTTATCATCCACCTTTGTTTTCTTTTACTTGAAAGAAATGAGAACAGTATGGTCTTCTTTACCTTAAATTTCGAACCACACTAAGTATTGCACATTTTCATCAAGTAATCTAGGTAGAAATTCAATAATAGTGCATAACAGTATTGCACAGTTATAGTGACAGTGTTCCATGTGATGGATGCACAGGCCAGTCGTGTGTATGATTAGCTGCAACATGAAGACATCATGCACCTGGAGAGGGCAATTCATTCCACAGACTTAAATTCAACAGAATATGCATGGTATGCTGTAGACCAAAAGGTTGCAGCTGTGATGGCACAAGCATGGAGCATTGTTGAACTCCAGGTAGCAGTTGTCCCTCACTGGATGGTGTTACCCTAATCCGTGATGGATTCCTGATCCACAGTTGGGAAGTTATTCTGCATCCTGTATTGCCATGCAGGTTCATGACACTTCGTATTGACACCCCCAAAGGACAAACACAATGCACATTATAAGTGCCACTCTCAGCTCAGCACTAGTTTTCTGGCATACATGGTATATATATTCACATGTCATAATGTTGCCGGGGCACCTTTCAGTGCACACATTATAGTTGAGCTATACGTGAAACAATGTATCTAAAGGATTCCATAACTTAAAGATTTCACTGTGTGCATGTTTACTACAAATGTGTTTCAAGCTGTTTGCCTAACAGTTTGTGTTTGGTTTTCTCTTCCTTTCCATTCAAAATTTTCATTGGAGAGCTAAAGCCTCTCTGATCTTGTTCAGGTAATTGGGCCTATTTGTCTGTGTCAAAAGAGCTGAATCATGTCTCTGTTTCAAATGTATTAAGTCAGTTTCAGAACAATGAAAATTTAGACGTCATACTGATGTCATTCTTTGTTGAGATCACTGTTAAAACTATTCAAATGTGATTGCAGGTTGTTTCCACAAACAGTTTTTAAGAGTGTCTAACAGTAGCATTAGCAAAACTGATTTTTTTCTGGCAAGTCAAAATTTTGTGGAAAAGGCTCTTATTGGTTTCTCTGTTTCCTTCACAGCTTTAATTGTAGTGAGTCACAGGAAGTCCAAGTTCATCTGTTGGTTTCGCTGCACGTGCAAGTACTACAGCAATATTTTTTTTTCCTTACCATAATAGATTCTCTTTCATAGAAAAATGAAAGAAACTGCTTGCATTATAACTAGTACATTGTTTGTGACACTGTATGTACAATACATTGGCTGACTGATAAAAATAAGTATTTAATTATCACTGCTTTAGTATTTACTAATCACAGCTCAATGTTTAATCAGGAACTAACTTAAGATGTATTCATTTATCATTAATCTCTTTTTGTTCAGACATTTTCTATAGGTATGGATAACAGTCCAGACATTATTTATGCAAGAAAAGTGGCTGAGTATCTGGGGACAGAGCACCATCAAGTCCTATTTACCCCTGAGGATGTAAGACAAGTGCTGGATGATGTCATACATACTCTCGAGACCTTTGACATTACAACTATACGGGCTTCTGTGGGTGAGTCTTGCATTGCATAAAATGGTCAACAGCATTTATTCATTCATTCATTCGTTCATTTACTTTCCATCATGAAGGAGAGCATACATGGGTGTGGAATTAATCAAGTTAGACATCAACAAAGAAAGAAAGAAATTTTTGACAAAATAATTTAATTGGATAGACAAAAATCTACTCACCAAGTGTTGGCAGAATACACACATAAAAGGAGGTTATAATCAGGCAAGCTTTCAGAGCCAGTGGTTCCTTCTTCAGGCAGAAGTGGTGAAGGAAAAGGACTGGAGATGTATAGGAGAAGGTAGATTTCAGGGAAGTCAGCCAGAACTGTGGACCAGGGGAGACTTACCGGATGGGATGAGAAGGAAAATCTGCCCCTTTTTCTAGACCCTTCTGCCTGAAGAAGGAGCCACTGGCTCTGAAAGCTTGCCTTATTATAACCTTCTTTTATGTGTATGTTCAGCTGCCACTTGGTGAGTAGATTATTTTATCTATCCAATTAAATTATTTTGTCAGTTATACATTAAGATGGCAGAAGCAGAAACTGCAGTCTATTCCTGTAACAACAAATTATGTCTAGTACTAACATACTCAGACTGATAATTATGAGAATATCTTCTACATTACTTTATATACATGTATGTATAATAGAAGAAAAATAGCTACTTTGAAAGGAACCAAGCCTCTTCTCTTGTACACTCAGATTGCTATTTGTATCTAAGCTTTTATTTAATTTTACTACTATCAGCTCTATATACCAGAAAGGGAGATTGATCTAATACAAACATTATGGTTCCACTAAATTTACGTTGCAGAGTTCAAATAGTCTACTTTTTATTTTATTTTTTTATGCCCACTTTCGCACCAGAGTATAAACTCCATTCTGAACCCTGAAGAGGAATGCATAGTCTATATGAAAATTATTTCTTCTTCTAGTATTGTGGTTGTGAAGTATGCAGTTCATTGTAAATTAACTTTTGTTATTAACTGCAAGTACTATTAGGGAATGTACACTCGTGTCCAAAACAGAACACCATGAATGACTAGATAGGACGTCCATATTCGCAGGACATGTGCATTAGTGTATTCTGCAGAAATAATTGGCATTTCAGTCACTCGGTTCGTGATGTGTCCGTTGCCTAGAGGACACAGTCCATCACGGGCCCTGGTAACTTATTCCATGCGTGATGGCAGTGAGATGTATAAGGCACGAATTGCATCCTTAGGTACACCCATCCATGCTACATTCACGTGGTTTCAAAGTTCATCTGTGGTAGTTGGCTTTAGGTCACAGCACTGCACCCATTGTTTCACCATATCCAACATGTTTTTGATTGGCAATAAGTGTGGTGATCTGACCAGATAGAGCAAAAAATCTGACATTCTGTGACCCTAAGAAGGCACATATTCATGCAGCAGCGTGTGGTAATGCATTGTCTTGCTGAAAAATGACAACTCAGTTAATGTGCAGAAAGGATGTTGCTGTGGGTCGCAGAATGTCATTCACATAGGTCACACTGGTCACAATGCTCTGGACACGCACCAGCTGTGATTTGTGGTTGTATCCAATAGCACCCCACATCATAAGGCCTTGAGTTGGCACTGTTTGTCTTGTGCAAATGCAATCATTGTGATGCTGCTCCCCCGTCTGTAGCAAACCAAAATGCAGCCATCATTTTGAAACAAACAGAACCTGGATTCATCCAAAAACACCATCTGGCACGAATCTTGTCCCCAGTGACACCTTTCCATACACCATTGCCATATAGCATGTTTCTGCACATTCGTCAAAAGTTAGCAGAGAAGTGGACAATGTGCACGTAACCCACGCCATAATAAATGGTGACGGACTGTGTCACCCATTATAGTGTATAATGTGTTACACTGTTCTGCTGTTGCACCATAGAACCATCTCGTTGTGTTCTACTGCCTTAGGTGAACCATTCTGCACACACACATTGCACTACTGTAACACTTTGTCCCACACAAGCAGCAATTTTCTGGTTGGATGCATCATATTCTCTCATGTCAATTATGTGCCCTCTTTCAGACTGACTGATTTTATGGCACGGTTCATGCATACATCTGCAAGACGTCGTATACATCTGCTCAAGTCACACTGGTCCATTACTTTCAGTTTACAGCAACAATGAGAGCCACAGGCACATTTTACCACATGTAGTGCTGCTGCGCAATATTGATGTTGACCCTAAACCCATGTGCTGACACAGTTCAAATGCTAATCATTTCTGCAGAACATACCAAGTACTTGTCCTGTGAATATCAATGTCCTATCTCTAGTTGTTCAAGGTGCTCTGTGTTTTCTGAATATGAGTATATGTATTGCATGGAAGTGTCCCTGAAAAGGCTTCTGCAAGGGGTTTCATTGTCAGACTTCCACAAAATTCTTATTCCACCCTCTGTAGGATAATACTGTTTTTACCTTAAGTGCATAGCCTCAAGAAGATTATGCCATAGGACAGTACTGAGTGAAAATATGCAAAATATGTTAGTAATCCTGTTTCCAGGTCAGCATGGTGAGAAAGATTTCTCAGTGCAAAGTAGGCAGAATTGAATGTTTTGGCTGACTTATTCATACTCTAGTATAAGCATAATTTATTATCCATCTAGATGCCTGGGGACTTCACACATAGAACCTCATTCAGCATTTGCCCATTGATCTCTACTTGTGGTACTTGGAAGTCATTTTTATTTGTTTTAAATTTCATAATATATATTTTTGTAAGATTAAGGGTAAAGCTGTTTCCTGTGAACCAATAGTGAATCTGTTCCTCTATTCTCTTGTCTGAGTGGTATGGATGTGTTTGTGCTATTTATCAGTGTAGTTGTGTCATCAGTATACATCACAGCTTTTTTAAGGGTTCTGCAATATCCTGAGTAAATCATTTGTACAGTCAAGATGAGGAGGGGGCCAAGTATAGAACTTTGTGGGGTACCATAATTAATGTGTCTCTACTCTGAATTTAGTCTAATTCCTGTTGTTTCATATGTTAAGGGACCCCCTATTTTCTAGTGTCAAGATATGACTCCATCCATGCAAAAAGAAATGCCTTTAATGTGAACATTTTTGATTTCCCAAATATAATATTATCATCTGTACAGTAGAAGGCCTTGGCAAGATCACAAAAAAAGTCATCATGGCAATTTTTCTTGTTTACTTGTAAGAGAACTGAGTTTGTGAGAGCTTATATTGTGTCCTCAGCAGAGAAGCCTTATAGAAATCAAGGTTATTCTCCAAAAGGTGGCTCAATATTCTGTTGTAACCTCCTTCTCAAAAATCTTTGAGCATCTGGAAAGGAGTAATATGGACATATATTTAAAGGTTAGTTGCTTATCTCCATTTATGTAAATGGGCGTTACTACTACATGCTTCAGCCTTTACAGAATTAAACCCTGACTCCACGATAGGTTATTGATGTAATTCATTGGGCTGCTGCCAACACAGCATAAGAGTTTAGTACTTTGGCTGAAATAGATCGAGGAGGTACTGCTTTTTAATGACAAAGTATTTTTATGATCTCTCTAACAGTTGAGCTGGCAAAACTGAAGTATGGTGGTAGAGCATTTGGTGCTTAGATAAGCAAGTGTAATAGATCTGTTTTCAATATACTGTTTCTTGTCTTATTGTTTTTGGTTACTGATAGGAAGAATTCATCGAATTTAATACACAATTATTTGAATTTAATATTGTCTGTCTCTTCCACAGTCTGTTAATCCATGATTTCGTACCAGCCTTGTCCATCCACTCCTTGTCATGTCTATGAACAGATACACCTGGTGATATGTCGGAAGGTTTTGGCATCGTTTTGCACTTGAAAATGATCATTAGATAAGTTTAGTACTGTCAGCACATCATGAAAAGACAACAGTGTAGTCCATATTTTCATGTCCACTTGTTTCTATAGTCAAACAATGGAAAATGTAACAGGTGTGGTTTCAGTTGCCTGAGACTGCAGACGTGTGTGTGTGTGTGTGTGTATTATTGACAAAGGCCTTGATGGCCGAAAGCTATAATTGTGTCAATCTTTTTATTGTGCGTATCACGACTCAGTATCTCCACTATATGTTTCTATAGTCACAGTTTTAGCACCTTTCATGGCAACGGTTCTGTCACTTGGCACAACAGATGTCAGAGGAGTTTCATCCAGATTCACTATTTGGCTTACAAGGAGAGGCTGCCTACTCGTCATCGCCGAATTCATCCAAATAAATGGTACATGTAGGGCTTGGTGAGACATGAAAGTGCCCAAAGTGGGAAATTTAGATAGCCAAGCATTTAGAAAATGAAAGGAATTTTGATACGGATTTATGAACATGAGCACCTTATCAGTTGTCCCTGTGACAATATGTTTAGGAAGTGGTGTTTGGCTCAGCAGTAAGAGAATGGATTCATATTGAAAGGCTCATGGGTTCAACTCCACCCAGCGGCAAATATTTTTGTGCTCATTGGCAAATATACGATGAACTGCTCCAAGATGAAGATGGATTGCCAATGTGCAGTATCAAAGTAATAACCCCCAAATGTATGCCACTAGTGCAACCCTGTGATGTATATTTTTATCATCAGCTAAAAAACCTAATAAAAAATGTCAAAACTGCACTTACCTCATCGAGAAAGAATAAGAAATCACTTCCTGAGAAGCTTGCATCAAACTACATTTCGTTATACATCACCAGCTATCCTTGCAGTTATTCAGTGACATGCTGCATTACACATGGTTCGCTGCTGGACTGTGTGATGGAGGAAGCTGTTTTCAGAATGTCAGTCAAGTTTGTTTTTCTATGGAGACATTAAAATAATCACGTCACTGCAAAAAGGTGGCATTTATAATTTGCGCAAGATGCGGTCAGAATTATTCCTTCCCATGTTTCTTTGCTGAGTATCAGCCCGGTACATGTAATTGATCAATTGCAAAAGAATGGAAGAATTGATTTACATCTACTTCTACATCCATACTCCACAAGCCACCTGACAGTGTGTGGCAGAGGGTACCTTGAGTACCTCTATCGGTTCTCCCTTCTATTCCAGTCTCGTATTGTTCCCGTGTACACATTAACTACCATCCCTTTTTAAATGTTTGCAGTACCGCATTTCATCCTATGCCTATACTTTTTGTATAACATATATGATTTTGCAGTTAACTGTGATGTCAGTAGTGTAAACATTGCCAAGGAGCACAAAAATATTTACCACCAGGCGGAGACAAACCTGTGACCCTTTCAATGCAAATCCGATCTCTTACTGCTGAACCAAACATCGCTTCCTAACCACACTCTTACAGGCACAATTGATGAGGTGCACATGGTGATAGAGCCATATCAAAATTCCTTTTATTTCCTAAATGCTTGGCCATTTTTGGTTTTAGCCATTCAGTCCTCTATTTGCACATTTAATCTTCCTCACTTGTTTTCAGTTCTTCTTTACTAACCCGCCAATCAGAAATAGTTCTTTCTGTTGGTGGAGCACCAAAGTGCCGCTCAAGTGCTTCGTTTACATGTTCATCTGCATATGATATTACTTTCAATGTGTAGCCTGCATCACATTAATACCTTTTATTTTTTTCCATTACGAAACTAACTACTAACCAAAATATTGTACTTACCGATAACACAAATCACTTTCAATTCAAGTTCACTGGCTCTGTAGACTGCAATTATGTATCATAGGCTAGACAGTGTTCTGGGTTTGTGATAGCAGGGTGGGAGGGAGACAGTGTTAGCAACTTTTTGAATCCCCGCAGCTCATGTTTGTCGTATTGATGCAGTGCTACTGCCAGTTGAATGTAGAGATAGGTTTCCCATGGCATCAAATATACAGCTGTTTTTAAGACTTTTGGGAATTTTAAATCAAACACTGGACATTTTATATTAATTTTGGGGATAATATGTACCTGAATTCTGAAGGCAATTTTTTGAAGAAAAAAGTGCCTCTTATAGTCCGTTAAATATGGTACTTTAGTTTGTGTGTCTGGGCAAAAACATCTAATCTTCCTTCACCCAAAACTCTGTTGCTTTAATGGCCTTGTCAGAGCACAAAAATAGATCATCTGCTGTGCAAAGAAACTCCATCCGTGGGCACACGAGCAAATCTTCAATCATCTGTGTGTCTCCACATTCACACTAGTCATCTTCAGAGTAGCCCCACTTAACCATGTTTGCTTTGTGTTTTGTGACTTCTTTTCTTAATCTATTCACTGCTCTCCATCTACTGTACAGTAGTTGCTGCCATTTTGTATTTCCTCTTTGGGGTGCAGGTTTTTATTGTACAGAGAGTGCAACCATAAAGATAGGTGGTGGGTCTCGGGTTGGCCTTCTAACAGTACTGCCCATTGAATGAAGCTCTTCCTTGAGTTAAGGCAAGTTGGAACTGTTTGGTGGTCATACATTACGTGCCATGGGTCAGTTTACTACTTTTTTGTCTCTGTTTCACTGGCTGTTTTGCATCTCATATTTGGTGGTGCTATGGCTGCAAGTTGATAAGTTTTGTGGACAGGTGTAGGCTTCAGGCACCTGGTGATAATACTGACAATCTCCTTTAAAGTGACATCTAATTGTGTAGACTGGCAACACACCTCCATTATTGGTGCCACCTATTCTCTGGCTGCAAAACAGAGTCCCACTGCTAATGATTGAAGAACTTCAGGTTGTGCTCCAAATGCTGAACCAGTCAGTTTACTTATAATAGTGTTTCTTGCACATATTTTTCCGTTTAGATCAATGCAGCATTTTTTAAATAACAATGTATGGTCTAGGGTAGCTACCAAGTATTTTGGTTTGGTGCAGTGTTGTAGTTTAATTCCTCTTCATTGTATTTCCAACTGTCTTGAAGGTGTTACATTGCGCAAGTGGAATGCGCATACTTGCATTTTTTCTGGGTTAGGTTTTAGGTGATTTCCTACAAGGTATGAAACGCCTCTCACAATTTTCTTCCAACCTCTTCTTCTTCTTCTTCTTTTCTTCTTCTTCTTCTTCTTCTTCTTCTTGAGCAGTAATGGCAGTGTTGTTTGCTTATATGAATCTCTATTTCCAGCTGGTCATTTGTGTGCATATTGTGCAAAAGAGGAGAAAGAACTCTTTCTTGTGATAATTCATTCTTTTCGTTTCTTCATCAGCTTTTCTTTCCATGGAGGATTACGTTGAATCTTTGATTCTGCAATGTGCCTCTTAACGTGTAAATCAGTTGAATATCCTTTGTTATTTCTTAGACTTTCGTGAGGAGTTGTTGGTGGTTTACTGTATCGTGTACAGCGGAAAGGCCAACAGAGACAGCAGCAGTTATCAGTTTCACTTCAACACTGTCTTCAGTATGCTGAGTCATATTTAGTAGTTGACTACAACACGCTTTCCCTGGCCTGAATCCAATGTGTTCAGGGGTAAGTTTTGTATTGATTCTGGTTGCTATTCTTGACAGAATTATTCTTTTAAGTAACTTATGTATGAGGCAGGTTAAGGAAATAGGACAGAAATTTTTGGCCCAGTCTGCTGTTTACCAGGCTTTAGTAATGCTATTACTTGTGCTTTCCTCCATCATTTGGGATTCTGAAATGTTTCCAAACATCTGTTCATCATCCTCACTAGCCATCCATTAGCTTTTGGACCAGACTGCTTTATTTGTTCAGTTTGCATGCCACCAGGGCCTGCAGCTTTATTTTCTTTCAGTTCTTGCATTGCTGTGCCAATTTCTTCAAGTGAGAATGGAGTTTCTAGAGATTCATTCTCTCCTCCTACATTTTGTTTGAGATTCAACCTAGTGGAACAAGGAACAGAGCCGCATCATCTTCGACACTACACCCAATCCAGTGATGTGGATGTTCGAGGAAAATCGATGCTCCAAGGGGGTGGTCGAGTGGGGGGTGGCTCTGTCAATGCACAATGCTCTGTTGGTATGGCAGTTATTTTCCATAATTACTTCTGAATGAACTGCTATAACAGATAAACATCTTGCATATTCCAGCTCACAAATTCTATTCTTCCTTGTCACCATTTTCTCAATGCACTGCACTCTTAAAGCCAACTGGTGGGCACAATGCAAGCTTGGTGGGTTTACAGTTCTATTCATGCATCAATCATATTCGTACACATAATACTTAGCAAACCATTTATAGTAGCCTACACTTTGTATGAAATTCAAACATGTGTCATAGCAAGCCGAAGAGGTCTGTAATATATTTCATTTCTGGGTTTTTTGTTTTTCATGATTAGGCAGGGTTTTATTTGCTATTTATTAGCAAAGTCTAGTGATGCTAAGCAAGCTCCATTCATATGTTATTGTATGATATTACATGGGTGATTGCAGTACTAGAAAGTATAGAGAGAACAGAGATTTTTTTTACATAGACATTAATCTTATTACAGGTATGTACCTAATAGCACGATACATAAAGGCTCATACTGATTCTACTGTAATATTCAGTGGGGAGGGTGCAGATGAGTTGTGTGAAGGATATATATACTTCAGGGATGCTCCAGATGCTCAGGCAGGTGCTGAAGAGAGCTTGCGCCTGTTGAAAGATATTTATCTTTATGATGGACTTCGTGTGGATCGTACTTTAGCAGCATTTTGGTAAGTTTTGCAGTGTATATTTGATATAATTTTTGTATTTTAGTTCAGCAGATCCAAATTATGGTATGACTGTTAAAAGGTGTGTTGCAATAAACATTTGTTTGTGCAACATCAACATTTTGAAAATCAGCAGACAAGGAAACAGGAAACAGTGATGTCACAAAAGGCAACATAAGAATCCATTAATATTTCAGCTGTGTTTAGTCATTGCCTGAAATGTAGCTGAATGGTTAGCGACTCTGACTTTCAAACAGAAGGACCCCAGATTTGGTTCCTGGTACCTCCTCAGATTTTTCCTGAGGTAGGGAGGTCTGATACAGGGTCCACTCACCCCTTGAGAGGCCAGATGAGGAGCTACATGAATAAAGAAGCAACGACATTATCGGGGTTCATCTCCTGACAATAAAGGCTGGAGGGTTTGGTGACATGCTGATCACCTGTCTCACAATCATAGATCAATCCTTGTACTGCCATATAGGCGGCAGTTGGCCAGTCAGAACAGACAAGATATTGCAGTGCCTGTGTTATTCTGTTTATGATGCAAAATTCCTTTGGACATGCATACACGTCCAAAGGAACTGTGTTGACTACATTTAATGTAGTCAAGGGGTGGTGTTTGTGGTTATTTATAGAGGTAGTGGCTCAAACCTTTAAAAGGAACGTACAGACAGATGCAGAAAAGTAGTTAAAAACAAGATGTGGCGGAGACACTTGTGGTGTCAATGAGTGTTGTGTTACAACTGGAATCTCTTAATTAAAATGTGCAACCCTTTTGTGTCTTTGATATTCCTCAGTGATATTCAGTACACAGTCAAGCATGACCCTGACCCTGCTTACAATGATTTTTCCTTTCTCCATAGCACTTTACTTTTGTGACCGCAGACCATGTCCTTACTCTGAGATTAATTGAAGACTGTTCTTGACTTAATATTTATAGGAAGCTTATTCCTTTAAATCATTGTAGAAAGTTCACTCTCTGGCTGTCCAAAATGTTTACATGTGACCACTAGAAAAGTACCACCACTTTCTGAAATACATTATTATAAAAGATAGCTAGTGTGCACCTGAGGATGAATCGTGATCTACCAAACAGTGGTATGCATTTACTTTGGCAACAAGCATTAACTGCTTACTGAAAGATTTAACTGAATTTATACATGGAGGTACCCAGACATACACTATGACCACTGCCCACTGTGACGCTGCATGCGTCCCTAGTGGTGTTGCAGCACATCACACAGCAGTAAAAGTATTTACGTGGTGCAGACATGCATGGGAGATCAGCCTAGTGAACATATGGGCTGCAAATGGGGAAATCCATTGAGATACGCAACTTTGAGAAAGGGTAGATTATTATTACGCAGAGCCTGAGAATGAGTGTCTTGAAAACAGCAAAAGTGATCGAATGTTCACACGCTACTGTCGTGAGCACCTACAGAAAGAGATGGAAGGACAGTGAAACTACCACTAAGCGCTAAATATTGGATGTCCATGACTCTTCACAGAATGTGGTGTTTGGAGGCTTGTCTGTTCTGTTAAGTAGGATAGGTGGTGATCTGTGGCATCTCCACTGAAAGTTCGCAATGCTGGTACATGTGCAAGTGTTTCAGAACACACCATTCATTGTACATTGTTGAACATGGAGCTCTGCAGCAGACCACCCCTATGTGTTCACACATTGATCAAATGACTTCGTCAGTTATGATTGCAGTGAGCACAGGACCATTGGGATTCGACCATCGGTCAATGGAAACGTGTTGGCTCTTTGAGTGAATTACATTTTTGGTACACTAGGTTGATGGTCATCTCCACAAAAGCCAAAGTAAATGGCAGCTCAAAATGTGCAGTGCACTACAGATGCAGGCTGGTGGGAGCATATTATGCTGCAGGAGACTTTCTCCTGTGCTTCTGTGGAACCTGTGACAATAGTTGGAGACATGCTAACAGCTACGAACCACCTCTATCCCTTCATGCTTGGTGTCTTCCCTAACGGTGATGTTATCTTTCACCAGCATAAATGTCCATGTCTCTGAACCAGAACCATGCTGCATTGGTTCGAGGAACATTATAGTGAACTCACATTGATGTCTCAGTGACCAGATTCACCATTCATCGTATGGAACCCATCTGGGTTGTTATCAGACACCATCACCACGTATGCATATCAGCTGCCTGTTATATACATGAATTACATGACCTGTGCTTAAACGTCAAATGCCACATATCTCCACAAACCTACCAACAAACTGTCGGATCCCTTATATGCAGACCCAGTAATTATTCCATTCCAAAGAGGGACAAACAAGCTATTAAGCAAGTGATCATAATGTTTTAGCTCATCAGTGTACTGGGTTATTACAAATGATTGAAGCGATTTCACTGCTCTACAATAACTTTATTATTTGAGATATTTTCACAATGCTTTGCACACACATACAAAAACTCAAAAAGTTTTTTTAGGCATTCACAAATGTTCGATATGTGCCCCTTTAGTGATTCGGCAGACATCAAGCCGATAATCAAGTTCCTCCCACACTCGGCGCAGCATGTCCCCATCAATGAGTTTTCGAAAGCATCGTTGATGCGAGCTCGCAGTTCTGGCACATTTCTTGGTAGAGGAGGTTTAAACACTGAATCTTTCACATAACCCCACAGAAAGAAATCGCATGGGGTTAAGTCGGGAGAGCATGGAGGCCATGACATGAATTGCTGATCATGATCTCCACCATGACCGATCCATCGGTTTTCCAATCTCCTGTTTAAGAAATGCCGAACATCATGATGGAAGTGCGGTGAAGCACCATCCTGTTGAAAGATGAAGTCGGCGCTGTTGGTCTCCAGTTGTGGCATGAGCCAATTTTCCAGCATGTCCAGATACACGTGTCCTGTAACGTTTTTTTTGCAGAAGAAAAAGGGGCCATAAACTTTAAACTGTGAGATTGCACAAAACACGTTAACTTTTGGTGAATTGCAAATTTGCTGCACGAATGCATGAGGATTCTCTACCACCCAGATTCACACATTGTGTCTGTTCTCTTCACCATTAAGAAAAAATGTTGCTTCATCACTGAAAACAAGTTTCGCACTGAACGCGTCCTCTTCCATGAGCTGTTGCAACCGCGCCGAAAATTCAAAGCGTTTGACTTTGTCATCGGGTGTCAGGGCTTGTAGCAATTGTAAACGGTAAGGCTTCTGCTTTAGCCTTTTCCGTAAGATTTTCCAAACCGTCGGCTGTGGTACATTTAGCTCCCTGCTTGCTTTATTCGTCGACTTCCGCGGGCTACGCGTGAAACTTGCCCGCACGCGTTCAACCGTTTCTTCGCTCACTGCTGGCCGACCCATTGATTTCCCCTTACAGAGGCATCCAGAAGCTTTAAACTGCACATACCATCGCCGAATGGAGTTAGCAGTTGGTGGATCTTTGTTGAACTTCATCCTGAAGTGTTGTTGCACTGTTATGACTGACTGATGTGAGTGCATTTCAAGCACGACATACGCTTTCTCAGCTCCTGTCTCCATTTTGTCTCATTGCGCTCTCGAGCGCTCCGGTGGCAGAAACCTTAAGTGCGGCTTCAGCTGAACAAAACTTTGAGTTTTTCTACGTATCTGTAGTGTGTCGTGACCATATGTCAATGAATGGAGCTACAGTGAATTTATGAAATCGTTTCAATCATTTGTAATAGCCCTGTACATCTTGTTGTCATAGGTATTTATAGATAACAACATTGTCACGGTACATTTATGTCTGGTGAAATTTTTGACAACAGACCATTCCAGTTTGGGAATAAGAGTGATATTGGAAGAAAACTACTAAATGTCCTATTTTTGCAAATGGAGATTCTGAGATTAACACCAAATATCTAAAATACCATGCAGTTTTCAAATGTGAAGTTTTCCATTCTTTCATTCTATTCCATCTTAAATAAAACCTTTTGTCTCTAGCTTCATAATCTTTATTGTTGTGGTAAACATAGTTGTTGTGCTTTTATGTCTAAATTTTCTGTGCCTTTAAGTTACCAGTAACTGGCAGTTCTTAATGCACATATTTGAATATAAATTATGTTTAGTTCGTTGCTGACTATTTGGGAATGCAATATCAATGATGTCATATTATATTTCTCTTTTATTCATGTTCATACTTGTAACCTAGCCTAATCCCCAGCTTATTGCAATAAACTGTGTCAGTTGAAGTCTATGTAAAACTATCTTCATTTCAATTTCCTTGCCTAAATAATTCCTAGTGTTTATTTAAGGTAAAAATCTTCATAAAACCTCTCAAAAATCTGGAAAGTTAGGATAAAGTATATTTTTAAATATTCCAGTTTGAGCCTAAGCCTAATATCCTCATATGAAAAACCACTGTCACCACCACCACCACCGACAACAACGAGCACAACAAAAACCAGGACACCAGCAGCTGTCTTTCATTTTGCCCTGTCTTAGTTTTTCATCAAGTAGTATATGCTTCTGTTCCCAGTGACTTTAATGGTTTTTCATGCTTGTTGGCTAGCCTTTCTACTTCTTCTCATTTCAGATTCTAAAATTTTGGCTTTTGCTGGTATTTGATTACTAACTCATCCTGTTGCACTTTTTCTACTTTAAAATGCATTTCTTCTTTTATCATTCACAGAAATTTTAATTTTAAACTCTTAATTTAGTCTTCCAGTTTTTTTTTGTAGTTGGTAATGATGGAATTAGAGTACAGATTATCATACTTTTATGTACTTGATGATGATAAGCACAATAGCAATACAATCATCTCATTAATTTGACAATATCTGAAAGTGACTTATTATGAAACAAAACTGTCGACACTAATTTTCCAGTGCTGTAACTCTGTTAACAACTGCTATGTTTGTGGTCAGCTATAACTCAGTGGTGTGTCTTTGTTAGCTTTTTATGTATTATCATGTTTAGGTGGTACTGGTGTTTGTTTAAAAAATATACAAACCTTTGTTCTTACAGTTTGGAAGCACGTGTACCATTCCTAGACCAGCAGTTCACACATTACTTCATGGGTCTTCCACCTGCCATGAGGTGTCCACAGAAAGGGATAGAGAAACACTTGCTTCGATCAGCATTTGATGACACAGACTTACTTCCAAAAGAAATACTGTGGAGGCACAAAGAAGCCTTTAGGTAAGAAGACAGTTGTACATATTACGTGAATAGTTCACATCCTGAAAAAAGAAAAAAATTGTATAGCTATGTATGAGAGAGAAAGAGACAGACAGACAAGCAGGCAGAGAGAGAGAGAGAGAGAGAGAGAGAGAGAGAGAGAGAGTGAGTGAGTGAGTGAGTGAGTGAGAGGGGGGGGGGGGGGGGTGGGACAGACATGCTTTAACATTAATATTACTTTTGTAAAATGCAAGTTACACACAAGGTAGTGGAGACTTGCCCTGGTTTATTTACAAGAGATGTATATACAGGATGCTCTTGGCAAAGCAGTGACAGCTAACTGAAGTTTGTACTCAGAAACAAAGCCCAATCAACACCATATCAAAATTCCGTCTTTGACAGAGTCCATGAAAGTAGCATGTAAGTCAAGCTGCTACACACCAGCAGTGCTCTCCACCAATCACATCAAAACTGACTCACACTGATCCTGGTCTGGCTTTTATGCTGGATTACGGTGTGGGCTTGTCGAAGGGACTCCTGATGATAAGTGCCCTCTAGGTAATGGTGCTGCAGCTGTAATGAAGTGGGACATGTGCAGCCATCCTTACAATGTTGTTTGTTATATAGCTACCAGTTAGGCCTTAACCGATGCTGAGGGAACTAACTTTAACCGTACACATGATCCCACCAATGGCCAACATCTCTGAACTGGTTTCTGTAGACTGTAACAGTGATGCGTCTCCACCATCTAATTGATGGCTGGAGACACATCGTCATTGTTACAGTCCACAGAAAACAGTTCATAGATGTTGGCCACTGATGAGATCGTGTATATGATTGGAGTTAACGCACTCAACATCAGTTAAGGCCTGAAGATGGTGTTGCATTGCATTTTTTTTTTAAGCTGCATTGTGACTACTTGGGCCTGCCATATTAATTTATGCAGGCCTTATTGCTTCACACAGACCTCTTAGCCAGTACCCATGGCCACCACCGTGCAGCAAAATTGTGCTGTGCAGTTGAGGCCATGTGCACTGTTGCCCATGCAGAATCGTGTGAAGGTGGGGCTGTGTGGAGTTCTTTTGTCTGCACTTTGGTGTTATTTGTTATTTACTTACAGCAATTACACTTATTTTTTAAAGAGAAACACGGTAGTTTGGAAGTAGGATAAATTTATGGTATAATTTAAGAAGAGAATAAAAGAAGACAGGAAAGAGTAGATACAGATATTCCTTCACCAAGACCAGCTGGGGAAGTGGACTTGGTATTGAACTTCAAGTCCAGCATCCACATGTGGTGCTACTCATTTTAATACTGTCCACATGAACATCCCTCTTCAAGAAAACTATTTGTTCAGTCCGTGTGGATCTAACCCATGTTGGTATTGTTTGTTAGAGTGCTGAGTGAGTTGATGTTTGTTGGGTTACACAACAAATAATCTAATTAAGCTATATACTGTTATTACATAGTTGTAGGAGAAATAACAAGTTACCACTAACCTATTATTAATGATGTAAAAACATTTTTGTAGAATAAAACTAAGCTTTTTTGAGTAGTGGACGCGTAAGTTTAGTATAATTGCATAATAATTATGATCTGTTTCTATTGCGTATCTATACTGTTTGATTTTGCTTGCTTGTTTTATTTCATATTGTTACATTTACAATGTGTTTATTTAAGTAACTACTTAACAACATTGGGTACACGTTTAACATGGGTTTTAGAATGATAGCTATCTACAGACTACTCTAATTACTTCTACTTTTGATTAGATGCATTGGTAATAAGACGTAAATTGCTATCTTTGATTAATGTTTATGTGAGTAGTTGTGTATGTTTTACGTTATGTATGTTTTGTGTGTGTATGTTATGTAAGTGTTGTTCATCATCAGTACTGCATCTACTCAACCTATCTCTTTCAACCTGTCTTCATCTCCTGTGCCTTCTGTATTGATTAGTCTGTTTGTGTATGTCATGTTCTGCTTTTGAGATGTTGTTGGTGATTGCGCTCAACTGTGTCTACGTATCTGGGTTCCTCAGTCCATAGTATAGTGTCATTTTCTTTGCGTGTCCTTTTTTTTATTAGGTAAGTGTCTGTATTCAATGCATTTCAAAAGGAAGTGTTCTGGAGAGCCAATTTCCCCACATGTGTAACGACTGCTTTCTGAAAGTGACGTGCTACAAGTACTTGAGATAAGGGCCAGTTCTAGTCACAAAATGAATTGTGCCTTGGCCAGGGTTGACATGGCGCAGTCGTATCATTCCCTGACATTGGGGGAAAATGAACAGACTTGACGGCCCTTAGCACTCTAATCCAAGATTTTTTTGCCAAGTGTCCACACAAAAATTTTTAGTTGGCACCTATCTCCTGCATGCTGCCCAGTGGTCTGCCACACTCTCTCAGGTCTACCCAACTTCAGCCAGTATGTTGCAGCCCAATATCCGACGGTTATATCAATCGAGTACATTCCAAGCACCACATAGAGTGAATCGACTGATGTGATGCCAAATGCCCCAGATAGTCTAAGTAGCGCATTCCTCTGCCTCCACCCAACAGTGATTCTGTTCATGTTGAGAGCAAGTCTTTGTGCTCATATACTATCTGCAAAGCTCAATAGCAACTTGAAAAGTGCACAGTGGTAAATTCATATGTGTGTGAGTGGTAGTCTGTATCGTGTCAAATTTATTGTTGCTGCTTTGTGAAGTACACTTTCAGCTTTGTTTGTGATTAGTCATATGTGTTCGGTGAAGTTATGTTGTTTGTCAATGTGTACCCAAAGATATCTAGTTACTATTTCATGTTTGTGTTTGTGTTGTTTACTTTAATTGCTGGGTTTCTTTGTAGTGGTCCTTTAAGCATTGTGTATGCTGCTTTTTGAGCTGCTATGAATAATTTGTTTTGGTTGCACCATTGTTGAATTGTGTGTAGCATACCATTGGCCTTGTTTTCCAACATTGCTCATGTGTCGGCTGATATCACAACTACCAGGTTGTCAGCATATGCAATGATCCTGTCTGAACATTCATCTCCCTTGATTAAATTCAAGAGCAGTTCAGTTGTGATATCCTAGAAGATGAGTCTGCAGATTGAGCCTTGTGTCTTTTGGTAGCTGTTTTTACAACCTTGCAGTGCCCTCTTGCCACTCAGCCAGTCTTTTCCTACAATAGTCTCAAAGACTATTGTTCAGGGATCGGGGTACATGTAGTTCTCGATATCGTGCAAACAATGCTGGCCACCAAGGATTATCAAAGGCATCAGCAATGTCAATAAGAACTGCGACTACATACTTCTGTAATGTGTGATCTACAATTTGGAAAGCCTGATTAATTGCATTGTCAATAGACTTTCCCCTCGTAAAGCCAAACTGGTGTTTACTAAAGCCATGGAGTTCCCTGTTACCTTGGAAACAGTTACACAGAATCTATTTCCATATTGAAGCTACGTGGTTAACAATAGTTATGCCTGTATTGCTTCTTCCATCAGCATTTCCTATATATGGATGTGGGAGGTGGTTGTCCTTAGCCACTGAGTTTAACAAAGCAAATTGGTCAGTATGATTTTTGTCCTGATGGATCCCTATCTGTGGCATTTTAAATAATTACTGTGTTGGCTGTTTTCCAGACTAGAGTCACCTGCCCCAGCCGCAGAGCATCATTTACTAGAGTTGTTAAATATGGAGTTATCTGTGGTGAGACCTGGTACAATGTTTCCAAGTCGATGTAGTCTGATCGTGGCACTTTCTCGTTTTTAAAGCTAGAAATTGCTAGTGTGACCTCTTCTCATGCAAATGAGCAGGAGGCATATCTGTACATTGTCTCCTTAAAATGTGCTTGTGCTTGTGTATCTGTTCATCGATCATCATTGGGCAGAAGTTTGTCCAGCAGATATTGTGCTGTTTGTCTCCAATCCTGTGTTATGCTCTGTCATACTGCCCTAGCGTAGCCAGCACAAGAGGGGGACTTAATTTTCTCTGTCATGAGCTTGTAAGGTATTCCCTTTGTATTGTAGATGTGTTGTGATGTAGTGTTCCCAGTGTTCTTATCTAGCTGTGATTAGTATGGTTTTGAATTTAGCTTTTGCATACCTGTATTCTTGTAGTCAAATCTGTCTGTCCCAAGTGGTAAATGCCGTTTGGTAGAGCCTTGTCTTGTGTCTCATATCCTGTCTTAGTCTAGATAGCTCGAGCTCCAGGGAGGATCTGTCTTACACTGGTAAGTGAAAGTCGGAATGTATTTTCATTGGGCAGTTTGTAATATATGTGGAAGTCTATATGCCCTTAGGTCTACACTTTCCATCTACATTTTCCATCAGTTTATCTCTTACACAATTCTGAATCCCCTGAATCAATTTTCTCTGCGTAGTAAATATTTGTTTGATGATGGTGTATGGTGTGCAGGTCTTTGTGTCAATGATGATTGTACTATGATCATGTATCATTACATTCAGATACATGCACCAATCTACCGTATTTACTCGAATCTAAGCCGCACTCGAATCTAAGCCGCACTCGAATCTAAGCCGCACCTGAAAAATGAGACTCGAAATCAAGGAAAAAAATTTTTCCTGAATCTAAGCCGCACCTGAAATTTGAGACTCGAAAATCAAGGGGAGAGAAAAGTTTTAGGTCGCACCTCCAAATCGAAACAAAGTTCGCCTAGTTGTAATATGAGACACAATTTAGGTCAAATGAATGACGATACAGCTGCACCAGTTTGGTTCGAGTCGTAAGCTTAGCAGTTACGGTTTACCAGGTAGCCATTGCTACGCGTCACGCGCTCCGTCCGTATTTATACGGATATCCTTCCTTTTTCACGTGCTTTGTCTGGTTTGAATTGATTGCTTATTTTTCTTTGATCTGATAAGTGCCGTTCCCTCTGTTATAGGTGTTTACGTCACTCTAAGCTGAAAATGTATTACTGTACTGTGTCATGCATTGTTTGTCGCATTCTGATAGTGCGTGTTTACGGCCTGTCGCCGCTCATGGCGTGGCTTGCTTTTGTGCGCGCTACCGCCGCTTACAAATAAAAAATAGAGAGGAGTCGTCTCATTAGCGAAACATTTGTTGTTACTTACACTACTTCTTTCTTTGATAATGATCAACAAGAACCAAATAATAGACTGCGTATGATAGATGATGTTCTGAACGAAATTTTAGCGAAAATTTTTCTCCGTTTGAAAATCTCTGCAGGCGCCTCTTTAGTTCATTACATTCTGCACAGAAATTAGAGTCATCTTAGATTTAAAAATCTAGTCAGTTGCCGTGCTTCATTTCTGACTGTATCACTATCAGGCATAAGAATAATAGGAATATAAACATGACATGATATGTATATTCTTCCGCATTTGCTGTTGTCTCACTCTAGTTTCGTAGTTTATTAGGCAGACAGGATTTAAATGAGATAGTAGCAAACACGAAACAATACATGGCAAAATGTTTATATTCGTATTAATCTTATGGCAAAGAGAATACTACATGTGATTCACAATTCATAAAAGCTCCTATTAGCAACCATCTCTTCTCACAGATAGAAAAAAATTCAGAACGTAGAGTTGGCCATATTGACAAACTTTCCAAACAGTCTTGCCAGTTGGATTTTCGTAGTACCTTGAAATGCTGCTACATTCGAAGATCAACAATACAAAATTTGTATTTACTTCGTTGGATAATTTACCAAAACGCAGTGGTCGAAACTCTGGGCGGAGGAAAAAGGCTCGTCTTCCACTTTTTTTTTTAATTTATTTACTGACGCAGAGATTTTGGTACCAGTATTTATCTTTGTGCCCTACAAAGCATGCCTGTGTGGCACTACATATATTCGACGGCAGAAGTTAGTTGTGGCGGCACCCACCAACATTTTTCAGAACTCCCGCTTGCTTTGCACTCGATTCTAAGCCGCAGGCGGTTTTTTGGCTTACAAAAACCGGAAAAAAAGTGCGGCTTAGATTAGAGTAAATACGGTATTTCCATATTGAAGCTATGTGGTTAACAATAGTTATGCCTGTATTGCTTCTTCCATCAGCATTTCCTATATATGGAGGTGGTTGTCCTTCTTTGTTGATAATGTACAGGCTGATCACACTTAGGATGTCATTGATGATCTGACTTTGGTCATCAGTCTGATTACAATGCCACAAGGAGGATCTGGCATTGATGTCAGCTGCAATGGTCATCTTCTTCCATCTTGAATAAAGTGCTGTCTGTTGAATCATATCTGTGTATGGTCGACTTGTATGGGAGTACTGTGCATACAAAGACGCCAGTATCCGTATTTCTGTACTCTTGTTGATCTGCACTGTTACAATATGTCTAGTGCACAACTGTGTGATTTTTGTAGTCTGACATTTGGTTCCATTATCACTATAGCAACTATAGTGTGTCTATCTCCTGTTGTCTGAGTTGTTCTGGAGGGGGGGGGGGGGGGGGCGGGGTGGCACAAACATATTAATATCCCATTTCTGCAGTATGGTTGTTGAATGCACATGACATCAATGTTAAACTCTTCGGCCAGCCTGGGAAGTTCTGCGCTTACTGTTCTACTCCTCATAGCGCTGAACTGCAAGATATTCATGGCTGCCTTGTATACTCGTAGCACTTCACAACCATCTGCTCTGGCTCAAAGTACTCTCTCCAATGAGCCCTGACAAGGTCTTTGTACATTTCCTTAATGTTGTGATCTTCTGAACGCCATCCACAGACCTGTCTCAGGAGATTAGCAAGCTCATCCCCATCAGTGGGCAAGTTTTCCATCTTAATGATTATCCTATCCATCTGGTCAGACATAGGGAAGCAAATGGAATAACCCTTCTCATGTGTTAATTGTGTAGCTAATCTTTGTGCAGTTTCCAGATATCCTGTTGCTCGAGCCTACTGAGCTTTAAGTTCAATTCAGTTGCACTGTAGTTTGCTGGTTCTTGATTATGATTACGTACTTGTTCATCCCGTGCATTTTTCACTTCAGATTTAATTTAATAACTTACTTCCCACTTATGTTGTACACTGCTTGTTTATGCACCTCTGCCTGTGTTTCTTTTTTACATTCATTATTATGAGAGTTACCTTTGCTTCCCCACTTTGTTTTATGGCCTTATGTTTTATCATAAACGGGCTTTACTCTTTTCCTCCTGATTTATGTTTTCATTATTAGCAGTTGATGCAGTCATTGTTACTTCATCACATGCCATATCAACAGGGGTTATTGTGGTTGTTCTCACTTCATTACATGACACATCTATGGTAATAGATGGTGGTACACCTACTTCATCACAAACCATGTCTGTGGGCATTGATGGTTGTATCCTTATTTCATCACATGCCACATCTTTGGGGATTGGTGGTGGTTTCCCTCCTTCTTCACAAGCAACATAATTTGGGATTAATGGTGGTATCCCCACACAATCATTCACTACATCATTTTTATTTTCTTTACATGCTACACTGTTGGTATTGCTCTGTTTCATGGGCATTACTATGGGTGGAGGTGATGGCCTCTCATTAATGGCAGAAGGGATTTCCCCTGGGTTGTAGTATCCTCCTGATATAAACTTAACAGCTTTTATGTATTGTTTACATTTTGTTGTGTCGTATCTATCTGCATGTTCAGGATTTGTCTGTGGTATAATTGATTGTTTTAGGTTCTGTTGCATTTCATAGAAGTTGTTGTGAGATGCATTTTGACACTCTGTATTTTGAGTGTGAACTGCATGTGTATGTGTGATGTTATGAGTCTCTCAGTTAGTTCATGTTCCATTTGTTCCACCCTTAAAATTAACACAGTCAAAAATGTAGTCCATTGAAGAGTTCAAGTTATAGCATACGTGCAGCTATTGGCTCAACTTTACCAACATTACACATTTGGTCCAGATAATCTGTATTATCAATATGTGCGTCTTGGGTAGCCTACATTTATATTAATGATGTTATTTCATTTTTACTGTTTAATGTGTCCTGCTGCAATTTTTACACCCAACGTGTAAAAATGTCCGATTCTGGATTTAGAACATAGTGAGTGTGGTGTCTGGAATTCATAATACAATCAGAAGCCATAGTCAGTCAGTCTCAGTTTGCCTGTTTTCCAAGAGTTTGTAAGTTAGACACTAAGTTGTTCTGCCTTTGGTGCAGGTCTTGCCTCGTTTCTTACAGGGGATGCATCCTATTTTATGCTCTGATCCTGGGCATTCTGTTTCTTTTATGTCCTTCTTCACTACATGTTCCACAAATAATGTAAGGAGCGCCTCAGCCCTTCACAGTATGTACCAGATCGCAACGCTTAAAACATTTTAACCTTTGACTTCTAGACATTGGAAACCTACAAATACTCTGTTTTGGCTCAATAACTGGTTTCTTACTCTGGGACTTTCCTCTACAATGTTATTTGCAAAACCTTCATCTCAAGGTCTGGTTTTAAATCTCAGTTTCACTCCATTTGTAAATTCCTCTGTGTATATGTGTTTTGATAAATTTAACCCATATAGCTTGTCCAGGAATTCATCATCCTTGTCAGCTGCAAGCACCCAATAAATTGCCACTAGTGGTCTTCTCTTTTTGAAGATGATGTATTAAATTACGGAAACTGGTAGGTACAAAGTAAATAACCTTGGAAGGACAGTTGCAGGTGTTCCATTTCATTCTGCAAACCTTCAGTCAGAAGGACGGACATATGGAAACTTAGTACCACAGCGGTTGGCAATAATGTTATGTGAACAGTCCAGTTTTTGTAGTGATGTCAGGTGGTACCACTACAATTACAGTACGCTTCTTAAACTTAAAACAATACTTATCAGTGAGGCTCTAGTGTTTTTACACTGCTGTATCTGTTTTAACATGTGTCCATATGTATATTTTTCTGTTTTTAGCCTAGGAACTTTACTTTCTGCATGGCACTAGTAAATGTACCAATTTAATATGTATGACTTGTTTATGTGTCAATTGGGAGTTTATATTATAGCTTGACCAAGTAAACAGTTCATCTGCTGTTCAGGTAGTACATTTGAGAATTACTGTGTTTTATGTTTGTGAACTAAAACAATGTATAATAGGAACAGAGTAAGCACATGTGGTGAAAACATAATGACTGAAGGCCATTAATCAGCTCAGAGCAAAGTTATGCTATGCAGTGAATATAACAGTCATTAAATTTGTGTCAGTCATAACCATCTCCAAAAGCAATAGCCCATGAGCCACAGGATGATCCAGAGTACAATTACATGTGCACACGTGGCAAAACAACATAGGTCGCTTGGCGTTGCATACTTAAATTTGAAGTGGAGAGTGCAGTTGTCACCCTGTAAGTCAACATGTGAACAACATGATTAACCAATGATATTTTCTGCAGCAGTGAATTTTGAAAGGAGTACAACTGGTGTGCTACAGGGGCAACTCCAGTCAGCCAACCAAATCTTTATCTTCGCTTGTAACAAGATAATGAATTTTTGTAGCAGACAGTATTTTGTTTTATTTGCATTCCTCTTTTTCTTTTTATCCATTACATTTTTACACCAGCTGGTACATTACGATTTTGTAATATTGTCATAATCTCTATTTATTCAATGGTATGAAGATAACAAAGTTTAGAACATATTCTGAGTTTTGAATAATGGTCAACAGAGCCACACCAATTAATGTACTCAGATAGCAAGAACAAATGAACTTTATTTACACTCAGAAATTGAATACAAAAATACAGTTATTCGGATGTGAGTCCATGCTATTTCGTTCCAATCCACTGATTGCACTGGGAGAGTTCATACAAGTGCGATGGTGTGGCTGTATCGATGGAAGAGGGTAAAGCTTGAGAGTGGTCCAGGAGAGAAGTCCAGGCAAGGTGGGAGCTCATAGTTGTTTGGAGGTGGTGTGGCTGTTGCTGGTAATGTGGAAAGATAAGCTCCATCAGGTAGGCCACAGTCGCAGCCAACTTAATCAGGAGTGGTGGTGAGTTACACTCAAGTGTGGCTTGAAGAGTATGGCTGTGCAGAGTCAAAGGGAGCTCCGATTGCAGGACAACAGGATGCAGTTGGCGCCTGTCCCAGAGTGACTCCCGATGCAACCTGGTGCAGAGTGACCAGGAGGCATCCTTTATAGCTACCTGGAGGAAGAATACTGCTATGATGAGCAGTGGGCACATCGTGATCTGCAGAAGAAAAATTGGTGCCTGTGATGGAAATACTGATTGCGGCAACTCTCGCAGCAAAGCTGGCATCAAATTTTATCATGGTGGCTGGAGGAGATGCAGTTTGCAACAACTTGGTGTGCTTATGTTATTGCCCCACTGTTTCCATGCATTTCCCGGTATGGTGTCACCAGTGGCCTAGAGAGGCAGCGGCCCACAATATATGCCTGTGTTGCTTAACAGTGCATCCCAGACATTATAATGCTGAATACTTTAATGAACCATCTTAAACAGTGTGATCTCCTCCAGGTAACTAATATTAATTTCAAAACCATCCTCTATATGAAACCCAACTCACAATTTTGTCATATGACATCCTGAAAGCCTTGGATTAGTGCAGCTGGTGGATGTAATATTTCAAAACTTCCAAATACTATTTAATTCAGTATCACACCAACACCTATTATTCAAAATATTATAATAGGAGATATCAAACAAAATTTATGATTGGACTGTGGTTTCATGGTAGGGAGGACGCAGCAAGTTATCTTGAATGGAGAGTCATCAACAAGTGTAGCAATAACTTCAGATATGTGCTAGGGAGTTGTGTGGGACCCTTGCTGCCCATGATGTATGTTAATAAAGCGCCAGGAAATGTTAAGAACAACTTTTGACTTTTTGCAGATAAGGCAGTTATTATAATAAAACACTGTATTGAAAAACTTTCTCCAAATATCCACTCAGATCTTGATAAGATTTCAAAATGATCCAAAGATAGGCAGTTTGCATGATATGTTCAGAAATGTAAAATTGTACACCTTACAAATTGCAGAGAAGTAGCATCATGTGACTATGATATTAATGAGTCTCCGTTGGAATTAGCCAACTTATACAAATAGCTGCGTGTAACAGTTTGCAGGGATTTTAGGGATATGAAATCAAGTGATGATGTAGGCTCAGTTGTAGGCAAAGGAAGTGACAAACTTCAGTACAGTGGTAGGATACTGGGAAAATGCAGCCAGTCTACAAAGGAGATGGCTTACAATGCACTTGTATAACCCATCCTAAAATATTGTTCAAATCTGTGGGACCATTACCATATAGGGCTCACAGGAGATATTGAATGTACAAAAAGACAGGTAGCACAAATCATTACATGTTTGTCTGACTCATGGAAGTGTGTCACAGAATGCAGAAATACTTGAACTGGCAGATGCTTGAAGATAAATGCCTATTATCATGCAAAAGCCTGCTTACACAGTATCAAGAACCAGAATCAAGCAAGGAATGTAGCATACTAGAGCCCCCTAAATATCCCTCCTTAGGAATTATGTCGGCCATTCATGGTCACGCGGTAGCGTTCTCGCTTCCCGAGCATGGGTTCCTGAGTTTGATTCCCAGCAGGGTCAAGGATTTTCACCTGCCCCGAGATGTCTGGGTGTTGTTGTGTCATATTCATCATCATCAATCATCCCCATTACGGTCGGAGGAAGGGAACGGCAAACCTTCTCCATTAGGACCTTGCCTAGTATGGCGATTGCAGGTCTCCCACATTGTTCCCCTACGCTCTGTCAAGAAGCATGGGACTTCCATTTCCATTTAAGAACTATGAAGACAAGATTAGACTAATTGCATTATGTTCATATATGTTTAAGGCAGTCATTATTCCTGTGCTCCACATTAAAATGGAATGGGAAGAAATTCATCTATAGTTGAATTTGATAATCTCTGCCATGCACTTCAATAGTTTGCAGAGTGTAGATCTATATTTCACAACTATCTCACTTCTGGTCTAAATATGCTGAACAATTCTTGCTGACTGGTGAAAGAAAGGTGCCTCACCAGCTCCAACCTACAAACTGGTTGTAGAGCAAATTCTTCAGGCAACTGAGGCGATCCTTAAATCTGTCAGCAATTGAATTAGAGGTACCTACCCGCAGTAGTATGTTACATTCTATTTTGCCCAGAATATGGTGGTGATGGATCATGATATGGACTACATGAGACACCAAAGGCATTGAAGAGCCATCCTGATACATGACTGTTCAACTACAGCCAAATCTTGTGGAGACTGGTCGGAGTGGGATCCAAAGTCCACAAATCTAGCTCACTGGCAGATGTGCTCACTAGAGTAGAGGTCAAGTGTTGTGGAGGGTTACATAAATACCTTCATGTCCATCATACATACCTGAAGTGATTGAAACATAATTTAAGAGAAATGGGGCAGTGCATTTATGTTGCTGGTGGCACACATCATTTGCAGGGTGCTAAAGGCAAACAGATTAGATATGACACATGGTTGGAGAGTAAGTTTCTGTATTATTTGCTGACGAGCGATATCAACATGTGTCTGTGAGCAACTCCACTCCTCATTACAAATAGTGAAATTTTTAAAAATTGTTTAAAAATATCATACTCCATAACTTTAATTAACATAAATATAAAATTTGCCAAAGTAGATATTCCTTTTGTGAATATTAATGTGTGAATAAACAGGTAAAAATTTCACTTGCCAACAAAAACTCAATCATGTAATGATGCCATTTGATAATTTACAGAAAAACCATGATTATTAAGATAAATTAACTTTGAAAACAGCAGGTAAATTAATTGAAATAGCAACCTAATACACATCACCAAGAGACAAGGACATCAAATGGTACAACTAAATAAATTTAGAATGTTGAACAATTAGGTCCAGGGTTTGTATCTATTGATTAATAACCCAAACACAATTTCCACTTGATCTTTACACAAGCACTGCCCAAGAAAATATACGACTTGTGTGTCATCAAATCACTTGAAATTTATCAAATTATAAGGAATGATTTGAAGTATTTATTTGCTTGCCAAAGATCATACACCAACTTGATTTGAAAGCTTATCTTACTATAGTTGCAGAACTTATATGTGTATGGTTCTCTCTGTTTTCAGCTTTTTTTGTTGATGAATCATGCATAATTTAATGGATCAAGCTACAAACAAGCTTTTGCCCACTCTTATGAAATTTATCTTAGAAGTAGACTCAGTAGTAACTTAAGTAAATTTAAGTTTTTCATTTTTATCATGAAAATTCAATTTCTTGTAACATTTCCATTGATTTCAATTTCAGATGGTATCCAACTTCATATAGTTATTAGTATTATCTGAATTCCTATGCTGTTCACAAAAGTAGTTGTGATTTTTAGTCTGAAAACTGGTGTGATGCAGTTCTATGTGTCTATCCTTTGCAAACATCTTCATCTCTGAATAACTACTGCAACCTGCATCTGTTAGAACCTACTTAACTGTATTCATGCCTCCCCTCACAGCATTGCCAAATTGATGATTTGTTGATGCCTCAGGATCGGGTGTCATGTTAACCAATACCTTCTTTTAGCCAAGTTGTGTCATAAATATCTTTTCTATTCCCTTTTTTGTGTCTGTACAAGGCATAGCAACACTACAAACCATCACTGTCATCATGGATGTAAAACTGTACAGGCCAATGGCAGCTCAACAAGAAGCCAGGAGCTGAACCCCAGAAGAGGGAACAAAACACAGTGTCTGAGTCAATCTACAGAGGAGCAGAGAGTGAGCACCACATAGAGATGAAGCACAAAGATAAACACAAACTTCATCAATGCGAATAACTGTTAATAGCGCACAGAAAACATAGCACAGCATGAGGTGAGGGACTGGTGCGTGATAGTTGAAATCAGCAAAAGAACTGCTGGGTCTGACCTATGACAGCTGGTAGATAAAAACCTGAGTCAGTGGCTCTGCTGATACACTTCACATTCTGTTTATTTTGCTTTGATAACCACACCAGCTCATCTGTATCCATTGGATACTAAATCCCTCCCTCCTGAAAAGGCCACATAGGGCCAAAACTGGCCTGACTTCTGCTGCGATTACCATTGCAAAACCGGTGATGACCAGAGTTTCCTCAGCAGTGGATCAACTACCAAAGGAGGCAATGCCCATCAGTTAGCTCTGCCAGAGGGTTGGAAGTTTGTGAAAGCTGGGATGACAGTTGATCTGCTTGTATCAGCAGGGGTGGGGACTCAACCACTGGCAAGTGGGAGGGGTTGATGCGGTTGAGTCAAATTCCATGAGCTCCACATCAGCAGTCGCAGGAGTGATCCTCACCCATGCCCCAGTCCACAGTCAAAGATACGACGGCAGAAGGCAGTAGAGTGCATCCATGCCACTGCAATTGGCAGGATTCCAATGGGCCAAAATTGACAATGACCTCATCATCTGGCCAGCTTATACAGGGTGTTACAAAAAGGTACGGCCAAACTTTCAGAAAACATTCCTCACACACAAATAAAGAAAAGATGTTATGTGGACATGTGTCTGGAAACGCTTAATTTCCATGTTAGAGCTCATTTTAGTTTCGTCGTCCACCTACGCTCAATGGAGCACGTTATCATGATTTCATACGGGATACTCTACCTGTGCTGCTAGAACATGTGCCTTTACAAGTACGACACAGCATGTGGTTCATGCACGATGGAGCTCCTGCACATTTCAGTTGAAGTGTTCGTACGCTTCTCGGCACCCATGCAAACACTCCGCTAACTGCACCTGCAAAGAATCAAGCAATGCCTGCTGCAACGTATCTTTCAAAGCTGCAACGTATCTTTCTCATTAATTGAACTCTGGATTGGGACTGGCCAGAAACTCCCAAAGTGCATATGCATTAGCATGTTGGTCAGTGGTCCGGTAACGAATGCAATAACTATAATTTCTGACAAAGAAGGGCCACTTTGCGAGGGGTGGGCAGTCCTATACAGTATCTTAGAGTGAGGGCCAAATGAGGAAACAAGATGTTTGTAATTGGTGATGCATAAGAACTTCACTCCATAAAAGAACATTTTAATGGTGTAAATGATAGCCAGTGACCTTATCTACCTGTGAATACTTATGTTGCACTGCAGAAAGCATCTTCTATGGGCTGCTCCTCGCCATCAGGGTTCTGATAGGACAAAACCATGGCAATGCCATGATGGGAGGCATTGGTGGCCAGGGGTAAAGGAAGCCACACAGGCAGCAGAGCAAAAACAGTGCTTGAGAGGCTGAAAAGACTATTAACAGTTCACAGACCACCTTAACTTCATGCTCTTTTGGTGAAACCACCTAAGAGGATAGCAGATGTGTGTGGCCCGGGAAATGAACTCAGCATAAAAAGAGATCTTAGTTGTGTACCAGACCTCCTTTGGGTTCTTAGGCAGCAGCAGGTTGATTTTGGCTTTTATATGCTCGTCTGTAAGGATGAGGCCTTCTTTGCTAAACAGGTGTCCCAAAAAAATGCACCTTCAGGGAGACAAATCCGCATTTTTACAGCTTGTGACACAGGTGACTTTCAAAATGCATTGGATAATTGTCTGCAAATTCCTTAAATGCTTCTATCGTGTAGAGCCCATTACCAAGACGTCAACGAGGTAATTTATGCAGCAGCTTTTGTCCTGAATCAATTGCTCCATATATCATTGATAAAGTCTCAGCACAGATGAGATTCCAAAATGTGAGTGATTAAACTGGTTTAAAAAGAGATGGGCCCCCTCCACGCCCGCACCAACGTGGTGACCAAACCAAAAGTTCTACTGTCACCTCCATAAACATGTTAGTTGTCTAGTAAGTGGATCACAGGATGCTGGGCTGTGATGTTGTCCGTGCGTCTGGGTAAGACTACGCATTAACACGGTCCATCAGGAGATAGATAGTGAACGAAACGCGAGTGAGGGTAGCGATTTGAAGAGCAGAGGGAAAAAAGTGCCATGGCTCGTGCCGTGGGAAAAAAACCTCTGCGACAGTGGGATGGGTAGTAAGAGCAGTAGTGGCTTACTAGCTGCGATAGCTCATGCAAGGTTGGATTTGTTAGTATAGGTATCATGCATCATTACCATGACAAGCGATGGCGATGTGTCCCAGCTGCTGCTGCTGCTGCTGCATTCCTGGAACAATCAAGATTGTTATACAGTAGTGGGAGATCGGCCATAGATCATCTCACTGTGTGGGGGATGTGTGGAGCTTGTTTGCATGCAGTGTACGGTACGGCTTCCCTGTGGGGTGCCAGTTATTCGGCAGTGTATTCCAGCTGGATATCCAGTAATGGCGTCTGATTGACAGGGGCTTGCCTGTGTCGTTATGTTTGCGTATGCTTGGCCATAGATGTTATGTCCTTACAAGTATGTCTTTTGGTCTTTTATGTTTCCATCTATGGTTGTGGTCGTAGTTCCCCAGATTCAGAATAAACGGGTTCTGTGAATGTCTGGAGTTTCTGTATAGTCTTGTGGTGAGTTTGTGGATTACCTCCGTGAGAGTCTCAAGTCGGTATTCCCGGTGAAGGTCCGCGATGCGTGTGTATCGTGGAGCATTGCTTATGATTTTGAGTACTTTGTTTTGTATGATCTGCAGACGGCGCAGGCGTGTAGGCGCAGCGTATCCCCAGACAGGAGCTGCGTACGTCATCAGGGGTCAGATAAGTGTCATGTACATGGACCTCGACACCCTTCTGTTCAGTGTGCTACACCTGTTGAGCATAGGATAGAGCTGTTTGAGCCTCGCGCTAGCTCGGTTGGTCATGTGTTGTATGTGGTCCCCCCCAGAGTAATTTCCGGTCCAGCCAGACACCGAGGTATTTGACTTTCTCGCGGAAATGTATTGGATGTGCATGTAGAGTTATTGGTCTGCAGTAGCGGTGTTTGCGCAGTTGCTTCGTTCTTCTAGTGAACAGAACGGCTTTGCACTTGTCGACGTTTACTCTAACACGCCATTTCTCCAACCAAGGCTCGGCCACTCTGAGTGCAGTCTGTAGGCGTGACGTAATGTTTGATGGTTTCCAGTCTTGCGCAAGGATGGCTGTGTCATCCGCGTAGATTGCCATCATTGTGTTGTGTGTGGTTGGGAGATCGTTTATGTAGAGGTTACACAGTAGGGGCCCTAGGATGCTTCCCTGGGGTACTCCCGCGTGTATACCATGTTGTGTTGATTGTTTTCCCTGCACGTTAGTGTTGAAACTCCTGTCTGTGAGGTATGAGTGTATTAGACGCAGCAGCCCGTCAGGGAATCCCGCGTCGCTGAGTTTGCGGATGAGGCCGTTGTGCCATAGACAGTCGAAAGCCTTTTCGATGTCCAGGAACACTGCCCCTGTAGCTTTGTTTATGTTGAAGCCATGTGTTATATGTTCAACGACCCTTAGGAGTTGTGTTGTGGAGTGGTGATTCCTGAAGCTGAATTGCTCCGGTCTCAGGATGTCATTTGTTATGCAGTGCCTAGTGATGCGTTTGAGGATCACCTTCTCAACAATCTTACTGAGCGAACTCAGAAGGCTGATGGGTCGGTAATTTTGTGGGAGGCTGTGGTCTTTCCCCGGCTTCCTGAACATCAGGACCTTGGCCGTCTTCCAAAAGGCGGGGAAGTGTTGGTGTTTTAGTATGGCATTCGTTATGTGTGTTAGGTACTCAGTTGCTTTATCCGTGAACTCCTAGAGGACACGGTTTTGAATGCCATCATGACCAGGGGCTTTCCTAGCAGCGGAATGCATTATAGCCCAGGAGACTTCGGCTGTGCTAGCATGTCGAATGTCGTCGCGCGATGGTTGGGCTAGAATGCGTGTAACCTCTTGGTCAGTAGCAAGTGTGAACTCTGGATCTGACGGTACCAGGTTCGGTGTGAATGACGCTGCGAGTGTTCGAGCCATTAGTTCTGCTTTCTCTTCCGCTGAGTATGCAGGTCCGACAGGCCCTTGAAGCATTGGGGTGTATATTTTCTCCCTGGTGAAGTGTCGGGCTAGCTGCCACACGCCAGGTCGTGCGGTGTCCAGCCCTTCAAGTTTTTGATTCCACTGTTGTGTTCTATGTGTTTGTATTTTATCGTGTATGATGCCCTGTAGTCTGTTAATGTGCCGTTTGAAATACGGACGCCTGGTGCGCTGCCATTGTCTCCTGAGGCGATTCCTCATTGAGATTAGGCCCAGGATTTCCTGGGGCAGGGCCGCACTGCGTTGTTGTGAGGTGCGATCAGGTATGGTGCCTGCCATTGCGTCCCGGACGGCGTTAGTGAGGGTTTCTACTGCCTCGTCAATTTCTCCTGTTTCGTTAATTTCATGTATAGGTGGGATGTGGCTGTCAAGCGTTTGCTTGAACAATGTCCAATTCGCACGCCCATAGTCCAACATCTTGCGTTGTTCCGTGTGCTGCAGTGTTTCCTCAATGTATAGTATTACAGGTTGGTGGTTTGAGGGCAGATCGTTTTCAACGGCAACGTTGAGTGTCGCTGTAATGCCCTTGATGAGGGCCATGTCTATCACGTCTGGCCTGTGTCCCCTATGATGTGCGTCGGTTCAGTTGGCGCTAGTATAATGTAGTTTCTACCTAGCGAATGTTCGTATAGTTTTTTGCCGTTGGAATTTCGTATGTGTGAATTCCATTCTGGGTGTTTTGCATTCAGATCTCCAGCGACTATTACTTGCGGTGAAATGTTGAGTAATGTGCTGATATCACGTGTTGAGATGCCTACAGGGCTGTTGTATACCGATATCAGTGTGGTGTAGGCTCCGTTGAACTTGACTCTGACAGCCGTAGCCTCGATTTTTTCCAGTTCAGGGAGCTCTATGTTTGTGTGCTCAATGTCTTTGTGTATGACGATTGCAGTTCCACCTGCCACGGCGTCGCCCGGTTGGTCGGTACGATTGACACAATAGCCAGGAAAGTTTAATTGTTTGTGCGGTTTAAGTTTAGTCTCGCTCAGTAGCGCGACAAGGATTCCCTTGCGCTCCATGAACGCGGCAAATTCTGCCCTTTTGTTGTGGATCGAGTCTGCATTCCAGAACAGGATCCGTGATAGTGTATGCGGGTCTGCGTTATGGGCCGGGTATGGTATATTATTTATGTAAGAGTGTGAAAGAGTGTTGTGATGGCAGTGTGTATGACAGCCCAGTATTGCCCGGGTTCGGCGCTCATGAGCTGGGTGATGAGTGTAGTGACGGCCGTCAGCACCTCGGTAAGGATTTGAACGGTCGTGTGTCGGGGGAATAGTGTTTCCAGTATTCCGCCAGGTGGTGTGTTGGTGTTGGGTGTGCAGCATGAGGTGCTGTTGTGGAGTTAGCGGCCGCTTGTGCAGGTATTGGTGTGTTGTTAGGAGCGGCATTTGTGCTTTGTGACAGAGGTTGTGGCGCCTGTGTTACTTCTGTGGTGAGGGGGATAGTAGTGTGAGTTACAGTCTCAGTGTCTTGTTGACTGTTTTCCTGTGTGTTGCTGTTCTGTTGTTGCTGTGTGGCCTGTTGTGGCGATTTCGTGTTCCCTGCCCTGTGTTTGCGTGTACGTCTATTCCTCCTCTGGACTTGGGGTTCGGGGGGTTCTTGTGTGGGTGTGTTTTCCTGTATATGGTGCGTTTCCTCGCAGCACGTGATTTCTGGGAGTGGGGTCGTGTTGTTTGGGGGCATAGGTGTTGGTACTGATGCTTGTTGGGTTTCAGGTGTTGCCTGTGGTTGTTGTGTGGTTGTTGCAGCGGTTGTTTCCCGTGTGTGTGTGTGTAGGGCGCTGAGGTTCTGCAGCCTGTGCTGTTCCGCCAGGGCGTGTACCCGTGGCAAACGTTACGCCGTTCCTTACTGGGTTCAGCGCTGGCCTTGGGCGTGGTATGTCGTACAGTACCCTGCTTTTGTCTTGTTTTCGCTTCAGCGCCTGTTTGTATGAGTTGCACTGTCTGAAGTTTGCCACATGGGGCCCACCGCAGTTGGCACAGCATCGCTGGTTTGGCTGTATTTGTGTGCATTTGTTGGATCTGTGATTGCCAGCGCATCCGCGGCAGCGAGTTGCCAGGCCGCAGCGGAGGGCCGAGTGGCCGAACCGCTGGCAGTTGTTGCATTGTTAGGGGGACGTTGGGTGGTTCGTAGAGTTCTACACGTACGTCCATCCGCAGAAAGCTCTTTATCTGCAGGATGGCGCGGGAATCAGCCGTGTCGGCTAACTCAACCATGTAGTGTGGTAACGGTGCGTGTGTACGGAACCCTGTCATCCGGGAGGCACTTTTGCAGTCGAATCCCATATAACAAAGGGCCGCATGTACTGTCTCATTGGGGGTGCTGGGGTCCACTCCCTTGATCACGTACTGCTGGGTTCTCTCGTCCAGCGTTCTGTACATGTAATGTTCGATCTTCCGATCTTTGAGGAAGGTCAGAAGATCTTTATATTCTGTGGCAACGTACAGTGAGGCCCTATCCCCCGAGTACTTTGCATGTAATGTGCTGTTTATGTGCCTCTCCGCGAATGCAGTGTTAAGGGCACTAAGGTTCCCGTAGTTTTGTATAACAACTGGGGGGAAACCAGTCTTGTGTTGTGTGGGCACTGCTGTGGCTTTGTGTGCTTTGTTGTTGTTCGCCACAGCTGTGTTTGCGTTTTGTTTTGTGTTAATGTTGCTAGCCTGAGATGAGCTAGTGGGTGTATGCAACAGCGCCTTTCGGTTGCCTAGCGAGTTTGGTTGCTCGCTTGTTTGTGCTGGTGTTTTTTTGGGTCTGCGTTTTGGGCCCTCCACCTGCCAGGGCTCTGTGTAGTGGTTTTCTGTATCCACATCCGCCGCCGTTGCCTCGGTCTCTTGAGGCTGCGGCGCCGGTGGGAGAATGGTACATGACTGTCCAGTGACAGGTGAGTGTAAAGTGATGTTTAGTGTAGTTGTTTTGGTGGGAGAGACGTCCGCCCCGAAAAGTTTGGTGATTAGCCGGCGCGACTCGAGCTGCTTCTGTGCTTTCGCGCCAAGCTGTCGAGTGTCGCCAGCCGCTCCCTTGCCTTCGGTAGTGGGCGGGGCGCGAGTTTCGGCGGGTGCAGTCGATCCTTGCGCCTCTTGTGTTGCAGTCTTGCTGCGGGTAATAGCAGGGGAAGTGCTAGTAGCGTCCGCCATCTCACACTTAGGATTGTTTATTGGGTGGGAAGGGGGAAACGACAATTTTACTTTTCTCCAAGGCGAGAGAAGTGTTACTTGTTCCCTATGGAAGTGGGTGGTCCCTACTTACGCTAACATGCGCTGTTCGTGCAAGCGCGGCACCTAAAGGAGGTGCGGAAGAACAATGGCCTGCAGCACGCGGGCTTGGTCCTGTGAAGGAGCCCTGGTACTGCCTCAGAGTCCCTAAAAGAATGTGAGAATCACATTGGGGGCGTTGGGTAACCAGAGGCTACAGGGAGCTGCGAGCCGAAGCTCTTTCGCGGCAGTCCGCGACTGGTTGCGCGGCTTTGCGTCAAAGGGGAGCAGGCTCAACCCTTCGGCACTCGGTCGGTTGCCGCTGGGCGGCTGCGCCGGGAGCGGCTGATGCGCACTCTCCGGGCGCTGCCGGGCGACTGGCTGCGGAGCGCTGGTAGCAGCCGGCTGACGCGCGGCCGGCTGGAGGGGGTAGCAGGCGAGCTACGGCTGCTGGCGGTCGGCGGCTGCGCTGCGAGGTCCTCTCCGCTCGGCAAGATTAAACTGTTAAAGCCCAAAGGGGGTATTGAGCACAAAGAAAATTTGAGAAGCTGCAACCAATGCACAAGTTGTTGCATGAAAAATACTGGCCCCCTGACAGCTTCATCAACTTCTTCAGCTGCAGAGTTGGATAAGAATCCGTGATACAGTGCACTTTGGCTATCTGTTTAAAATCACTGCAAAGGCACACAGAGCCATGTAGTTTCTGAATCATCACCAAAGGGGTGGTCCACTGACTCAACATAATAGAAGAAAAAATATCAAGTCATGAAAATGCTGCAACTTGGCATTGACCCTCTCATGTGTGGTGAAAGGGATGGGGCAGGGGTGAAAGAATTTAGGAATCAGAGCAGCTTAAGTCAGATGTGCACCTGGAATTTTCTGCCCAATCGGAAGTATTCTCAAAGAGCTGGTTGTATGACTGTGGTAAGGAGTACAGATATTGAAAGGGGCTGATTGAGAAAATAAATATATTTTGTCAACTATCTGGAAACCAGAAACAGGAAAGGCATCTTAACATAACATGCAGAGATGGAGGGTTGTCCCTTCAAAGGAAAACACCATCTACTATAAGACACAACTTGGTACAGTGGCCATTGCAATGCAGGTCAGACCAAGAGCCTGTATGTTTCTAAGTTAATTAATTGGACAGTCTCTCCCTTGTCTGTTTGAAACTGAACTGGTCACCCATCCACTATCAGCAACAGCAGTATACACAGTGGCAGTGTGTGTGGGGCATCAGAGACACCCTTTGAGTGCAGGGAAGACACTGGGCAGGGCGGCGGGCAAATGGATAGCACTGTAAGCTCTTAACATAAATGGAGTTATGCTGTTTGAGACTTTCCCAATGTATTAACTGCTTCATTGGTTCACAGGCATAGCGCCGGATAATGTCGACGAAGTCATATGAGATTTTGACTCAGCAAGGCATGGGAACCAGAATTGGTGGTACTAAGGCATTATCAGCCACAGACAAATGAATCCAAGTCAACACAGACAGAGAAAGTCTGTACACTTAAACTGGGCACCAACACACTGCCTGGGCATGTGCTGGGCCGCTGTTTGTGGCCGCGCTTTTCCCGTGTTGCGAATGCGAAGATCATGGCCCGTTTCTGCAGCAGGAGGCACTGGACATCACTGTGCTCTGTGATTCATCTATGATGATGTTACCCCACCGCTTGGCACCTGCACTTTTCTAGGAAGTCAGCGTATACAGGGTGGGGAAAAACTGTGTCACGAAATTTTAACCCTGGATAGCTGATGCCAGTAGGAACCAAAATTACTGATGTTGTGTAGGTCGACAATGCACAATTTTTAAACTATGGAAACTTGGCACCACACACTCCGATTGGCCGTGGGATTGCGCTGTTGCTGGATGCTCTGGATGACACATGATCACGAATGCTTTGCCTGCCAGAGATCACAATGTATCCAAGTCAGCCCGCATGCTGGGTGGTAGCGCACCATCCTTCCACTCTAGGGTCCGGGGTGCGAATCTGCCGGGGTCCCGACACATCCATTGTTGTTTAGTGGTAAGACGTACCGGGAACAAACCTGTCAACAGCTGTTAGTTCACGTACAGAAAGTCTTTTACAAATTGTAACTAAGACATTGTTTACTTAAAGCAGGTGCTCAAACACGCGACGCTCTGACCTGACATAAGCTTGGTAACATTGAACGGTGTTGTGCCAAACTCTTTCAAAGATTCCTGGCATTGCCCTGATGTGATAGGTGGCATGTTGAATGCGATCCATTAATTCCTCTTTGTTTCTAGTTCGCATCCGGGGGGGTGAACTAGAACCTTGAAGAATCCCCACAGGAAAAGGTCTGGTGGTGTGAGGTCTGGCGATCACGGGGTCCATGTCCTATGAGCACCTCTGCCAATTACCTGGCCCTCGAAGAGTTCATTTAAATATCTGCTCACAGCACGACTGTTATGTGTGGGCACCCCATAATGCTGCAACCACATGTGTAGCCATATGTGCAGGAGAACACCTTCCAGCAGGCCGAGTAGAGTTTCTTGCAAAAAGTGAAGGTAATTTGGCCCAGTAACTCAAGGACGTAGACAGACCGACCCTATCAGATGGTCACCCACTATGCCCAAATGTTGAGTGAAAACCGTTCCTGGTGTCCATGGATGTACGTGATGTGAGGATTTCTGCTTGCCGAGTAATTAACGTTTCGAATGTTGGAAAGGCCATCCCGATGGAAGGTGCACTCATCGGTAAACAACACAATGGCGGGGAAGTTGGGATCTCTTGCAGCATGTCGCAGAAACCACCGGCAAAACCCTATCCTGTGCTCTAAATCTACATCTACATCTACATACATACTCTGCAATCCACCATATGGTGCGTGGCGGAGGGCACCTTGCACCGCAACTAGCATCCTCTCTCCCTGTTCCACTCCCAAACAGACCAAGGGAAAAGTGACTGCCTATGTGCCTCTGTACGAGCCCTAATCTCTCTTATCTTATCTTTGTGGTCTTTCCGCGAAATATAAGTTGGCGGCAGTAAAATTGTACTGCAGTCAGTCTCAAATGCTGGTTCTCTAAATTTCCTCAGTAGTGATTCATGAAAAGAACACCTCCTTTCCTCCAGAGACTCCCACCTGAGTTCCTGAAGCATTTCCATAACACTCACACGATGATCAAACCTACCAGTAACAAATCTAGCAGCCTGTCTCTGAATTGCTTCTATGTCCTCCCTCAATCCAACCTGATAGGCATCCCAAACGTTCAAGCAGTACTCAAGAATAGGTAGTATTAGTGTTTTATAAGCGGTCTCCTTTACAGATGAACCACATCTTCCCAAAATTCTACCAATGAACCGAAGACGACTATCCACCTTCCCCCAACTGCCATTACATGCTTGTCCCACTTCATATTGCTCTGCAATGTTACGCCCAAATGTTTAATCGACATTACTGTGTCAAGTGGTACACTACTAATGGAGTATTCAAACATTACAGGATTCTTTTTCCTATTCATCTGCATTAATTTACTTTTATCTATATTTAGAGTTAGCTGCCATTCTTTACACCAATCACAAATCCTGTCCAAGTCATCTTGTATCCTCCTACAGTCACTCAACGACGACACCTTCCTGTACACCACAGCATCATCAGCAAACAGCCGCACATTGCTATTCACCCTATCCAAAAGATCATTTATGTAGATAGAAAACAACAGCGGACCTACCACATTTCCCTGGGGCACTCCAGATGATACCCTCACCTCCGATGAACACTCACCGTAGTCCGCCACAGGATTTAGGTCTTGGACAGGGTGGAAACTAAATGGATGCTGGCCATCAACCCTCAAAACCTCGCAGACTAACTGATGAGTGACCTCCATGTCATGTCCAACCGCTTGAGCACTTGTCCTATGTGCTTCCTCGAAGCGCTCGAGAACAGTTTCTTCAAATGCAGCATCCTGTCATGTTTGAGGTCTTCCAGCATCACCATGATATCCTGCTAACAAGCCTGTTTCGCCAAATTGCCAGTGAACTGCTGTAAACATTTGTGAGAATGGGTGGTGTCTTACTCGGTGCCGTTCCTCATACAACCACCGAGCGTCATGCGCATTGCTGTCAGCTAGTTCATAAACAAAAACCATGTCTCATTGTTCTTCAAACGACTACTGTGCCGCGATGCTTACTGTATGACTAAATCACAGGTGATGTGTGTGTGCTCCTAAGCAAAGCTTACATGTGAATGCCTGTAACGTGAGGTGGAGACAAACAATAAGACCTATTCGACATGTGTGTGTATTAAGTTGGGCCAGTGATGGGGTGAGGGATGTTTGTTTGTGTGTACCAGCAACCATAGTGCTGTCCGTCAACTGAAAAATGGCAACAGAGCAATCCCACGGCCAATCTGAGTGCGTGGCGCCAAGTTTCCACAGTTTAAAAATGGTGTGCTGTCGACCTATACAACATTAGTAATTTTGGTCCCTACTGGCATCAGCTACGCAAGGTTAAAATTTAGTGACACAATGTTTCTCCACTCTGTATATTGTAGAGTCACTGCAGCTACATGTCAGTAAGCACCTAAAGATCTAAAGATGATGAGCAGCTGTCTCGTTGAAATATTGTGCAACTTCCACAACATTATCTGATGCAATACCTGTGAACCAATGAACCATAAATGGGGTCAGTTACAAATGACAGATGAATTGTAATGTGACAGCTATGGTTTGAGTTGCACATGTCCCCATCTGTACTGTTCAGTGTGCATGACTGGACAAGTTTGACATTCAATAGTTGTGGCACTGTTAGTTGGGTAAGCCCATCATCCACAGGAAAGTCATACAACACTGGATTGGAGAAATTGCTTTTGAATTATCATGTGGCCAAAAACTTTATACAAAGCAAAATTGTCATGAGTCTGGTGAAAGACATGTTCAGTATCTTGTCCACTGTTTTCTGCCACAAGTTGAAATTGAGAAACAGCAAGTTCCACCACAGATCGGAGTGTCTTGGGTGTCTTGTTCAAAATGCGTTGCTCAAAGTGCCTTCAATTCAGCTACGTTCATAATTGGAGCACTGAAAACAACATCCTTCAGATAATCTCACAGCCAGAAGTCACGCAGGTTAAGATCAGGTTATCGTGGACTGCTAGGCTGTAGGGAAACAAAGTCTGATAATTCTAGCATTTCCAAAACGCCTCTACAGCAGCTGCTTGACTGGCTGTGGAATGTGTGGAGGATGGCCATCTTGCTAAAAATTGTCCTACCCTTACATCCATGCCACTGAAGGATTGAAATGACATTGGTGTGCAAAAGACTCTCATAGTGTTTGCCAGTATCAGTACAGGTAACAAGACTGCAGGACTCATCTCCTGGAAAAAATATGGCCTTATGACAATGCTGTCAACCCCAACCAGACAGTAAACTTGGCAGAATGAAGTGATGTATGTATGGGTTTTCCATTGCTCATATTCTGCATATTGACATGACTATGGAGATGGAAATGGGCTTTGCCTGTCCACAGAATATTCTATGGCTATTCATTGTCTACTTCCATGCATGCATAAAATTCCAGAATGAACATTTGTCTTGCTGGCAAGCCAGCCAGAAGCAGCTCCTGAACATGGGTGAGTTTGTATGGCTCGCAACATACAATGTTTCATAGGATTTTATGCACTGTGGTCACAGGCATTTCTAACATTTGGGCAGTTCCCCATGCACTGCATGTTTGCACATCAACACGCAACCCCTCCTGTAATACTGTGGCCACATCTTTGGCAGATGTTGGATCAATTACTTTCCTCCCTCTACCACATTACACTGCAGAAGAAACTGTCTTTTCGAATTTCGTAATCATTTTCCCCAGACCCTTAAGAGACACTGGACCAATGCCTTCTTCATATCCTTGACTGTCCAGAACTTCTGCAGGGCTACTGGCACACATCACTGTTCTGCAAAAGAACTTTACCAGCAGTGCACGATCCTTCATGGAGACAGTCATGTTGAACATATCAGATGCAAACTTCTCTCTCTCTCTCTCTCTCTCTCTCTCTCTCGTTCCATGACATAACCCCCTGTCTCTATAATATGCTGTTCAAATTTGATATCATTCTGAGTTGTGGTTCTCTTTCTACAGCATTTTGAAACTGGAACTTTAACTATAGATATCCTATATTACATTTTAAAAACTGGTTCCAAGATCTCTGTCTTATCATCATATTATCAACCTTCCAATGTCTCCAAGTCTCGTCCACATATACAAACTTCTTACATGATCCTAATCAAGTATAATCAATGATTACCTTAAGCTGTGCACAAAATTCTACCAAGTGGGTTTCTCTTTCATTCCTGTATGCAGCCCCTATTCCATGGTCTAGTATTTTTCCTTTTCCTCCTATCAAATTCCAGTACCCATCACAAATTTTTGCCTCCCTTAACCGTCTGGATAATTTTTTTTCTCTCCTAATACATGATACATTCTTACAGGCTCTTCACAAATATTAACAATTTATTGCAAATAGTTTGAATTTGACTACCAAATCATTGATTTTTTTATCTTTCAGAAACATTTATGAGAATTTAATATAAATATTTTGCAGCTTTTACATCGGGATTCAACTAAGAAAAAGTCCTAGTACACATTTGAAGTGCAGTAGACCAGCTGAAATGAAGCTAACACTTGTCAGATGGGAGAGATTTGTTCTTGACTGAAAGATTTTGTTAATGATTTTTTTTAACACATGTCTCTTTATGTTAAAGTGATGGTGTTACATCAAAGAAGAAGTCCCTCTTCAGTGTGATACAGGACATTGTGGAATCTCAAGTGACTGATAATGAGATGGCTGGTGCATCCAAAAAGTATCCCCACTGCACACCACCTACAAAGGAAGCATATTACTACAGGTCAGATAATTTTCTGTATAAAAAGGAAAACTCATTGTGGAAATTGTTTAATGCAGAATATGTGTCGGCAAGGACTTATCTTATGGACTTTCTTCTGAGAGGAAAGATGAATTGATTTGAAGGAGTCCACTCAGAAACCTGATTAAAGAGAAGTGGATGGAGACAAAGATGAAGGCTCATTCTTCATCTGGGTTCTGTGTTACTTGCCTGTTCACAACCTCCTCCACTGACCCAAACCAATTTTTCTTTCCTCCTTGATGAAGAAGCATTAGGTTATGGAAAATGGGAGTGCTAAGATATATTTTTGTGTTTTTCTATTGATTGTGCTGATAGTTGTGCTCACCGCAAGTTCAGATATTTTCCAAAATTTTGGAACTGGTAGTTTAAATGGCATAAATTATTTTGATGTAATTGTCATTCAATTGCATGATTAATATCCCATTCCAGTTACAGTATACTCTTATGCATTACACAGTTTATGCCTACATATCAATTTTCATTATAGTATAGTATTTTCATTATAGTGTGATATTTTGTATAAATGTGTGCATGCCTATTCAAAGAGAGGCTCACTAGAGTAATTTTTAAAAAGAATGTAAGTAATGCAAAAACAAAAAGGTTTTGACATGTTAGGATGTAAATAAGTGTGCCAGTTGTTAAGTTCATAGTTTTCTGGGTATGAGACTGACAGAGAATGATTTAAGTCTTCATTAGATATTAGTAGTTTGTGCGATCTGGTGCTTTAAAAAATAATGCTTGTAAGGTTTCTAAAAACAATACTAAATGGAATTACGGTTCACAACATGAAGATTCTGCTGAATTAAATTTTTATTGAACTCATCTCATACAGAATGATAAGTGGAATGGCCAAATAACTAAAACTTAGACCACTAAGGCTACTCCTGGAATCAGTAAAAACTGATTTAATTTGAAAAGTGTGTGCACTTTCCTGTCATGTACTACATCTTGACTGGTATCATCAAATGATCCTACTTTTTTCTTTCAGTACATTTATTTCCTCCACAGAACTAGTTGTGATTCATACAATTTGTAATGTGCTTGACAAGGCAGTTGCACTTTTCTCTTGTCTATATGCACAAGTTAAAAATTTTAATTAATATTAAACAGTGGAAAATCTGGGATGGAATAACAATATGAATTAGGGTAGGTTACTAATGACCACATAGGGGAAGGAAGGAGGATTATGGTTTGACATCTCATTGACATAGAGGTCATTAGAGATTGAGCACAAGCTCAGAATGTTTCAAGGATGGGGAAGGAAATCAGCCACCCCATTTCAAAGGAACCAGCCCAGTATTTGCCTGGATTGATTTAGGGATGGAAAATGTAAACCTGGATTGCCAAATGTGGATTTGAACCATTTTCCTTTTCTGAATGTGAGTCCAGTTTGCTAGCCAGCCTAAAGAATAAGTCACACAAAAAGCAAGAGGCAGCAGTAGAAACAGAATAAATTTTGAATAACAGAGATGAAATTTCCACAAATGTTTGATTGCTACACACACACACACACACACACACACACACACACACACACGTCTCCCTACATCGTGCCCATTCGACTGAGCACAATGTCGGGAGACAGGTGTGCCCGCACATTCATGGATGTTTTCTTACTAATTTGAAAAAGGAAGTGCATTCCTAAAGCTAGCCAGTCTCTGTACCTGTTGTTTGTGTACATATTAAAGATGCAGTGCTTCTGCCCTTCAGTGTGTCATCGCCTTTATTCGTAAATAATTCTCAACTAGAATTTTCCATACATTATTATATTACTGCATGTGTTATTTTTGAGGTTGATAAAATGAAGAAAATAAATTATTATTCAGAAATGAACAACCTGATTATGGTAATTAATAATAAGACTCTTTGTGGCTTTGAATAAAGAATAATCAGTTACAGCAAATTTTTACAAAAACTTTATTGACAGCTTTTGTCCCAAAATTTGGAGTTTAGCTGAAAACAGAATGAATTTCATCTCATTTGGGATCACCATTAACACAATAATTAGATACATATAATACTTACCTTCTACACAAGATTTCTAAAAACTTATTTATGTAAGACTGCTGATGAGTCTTGCCCTAGCTCACTTGCAGCATAACCAGTAATTTGGGCCAATTCATTTTGTAGTCTCTCACTTTCTTTGTTTAGTGTTAATAAATAAATATTCAACTGAAAAAGTCTTTGAAGACCTGAAAGTAAGAAATGTTTTTACCATATGATTAATTATTCCAGGAAACAGTTTGAGATGCAGTTTCCAAATCAGTCACACCTGATACCATATTTCTGGATGCCACGATGGGTGACTGTTAACGATCCGTCAGCACGTTTCATCAGTCACTATTCAGCAGACAGTGACAGTGCCCAAGGATAATGGCATTGCTCATCTGATGTAAGAACATTGCTAGAAAAATGCAGGCAAAGCTTGGTTGGATAGCTGGTAAAAAAAGGAAAATCAAGTACTAGCGTAACAAATTACATAGATCACATGTAAAAGTCCATTTTCTAGAAACTGGAGGCATTGTTTAAATTGACATTTATATTTAATTTGTTTTCTACAGATTCTCTGAAAATATTGTGCACTGTACAATCTTTATAATGTTTAATGAAGGATCATTATTATACATGTATTGTGGTATTCAGCTATGTGTTTCTGTATAGCTTATACATCTTTTATAATGTCATCTTTTTTTCATATCACTTGGAATTCTGGAATAACATCCACTTGGCCGGAAGCTTGTCCAACTCGTCTCCAATTCATTTTTCTTATAAATAATTTAAAAACATTTTATTAATTTGCAGTGAATGTCACCAACGTATTTCAAGAGTAGCAGAATTTTACATAGAACAGATGTTGTCTAACACACACCAATTTCTTAAATACAAGTTTTCCTGCAAGAAAACACTCAATGCAGAACTGCAAATAATCAATGCTAGAGAAGCAGTGATTCCTGAAGTTGCTAGAATGGATCTACACATCAGTTCTGGTCAAATTCAAAGAGAAGTTGTTATCAGTCAAACAATTATCCTATGTATTGTTCACAGACCTAAATATTACCCATTCAATATTTACCTACATCAACAGCATTGTTGTTTGAAATGCTGTCAAAGGGTTCTCTAGTAAGATAAACTATTGTTTACTAATGAGGGCACTTTTGCAAACCACAAGGAACACTTAAGTCACCAAATAGGATCATTGTTAACCAGATTGATTTTGTGTTGATTTATGCAAAACCCTAGTTGGACCTCTTGGATGTGAGGATCCTCAGGAGCCCCAAATTGAGATTCATCACTGTTTGATATGGGCACAAGTGAAGGCTAGAATCTCCAGTACCTCTAAAGGAATCCAAACCAACAAACAGAAATATAATGTGGCAGTTCTAAAATCATCTGCAGTTAGAAGGCAATACCAAGAATAGATATCACTGATCCTTAGAAGAGCTGAAGAGTTTGACAACATTGAGAATCAATGGTAAATGATGAAGAATGCAGAGGCGATATTGGCAAATGAAAACACAAGAAACTGAAGCAATGTGCATAAGATCTCTCTGGTTTGATAAAAATAACATGGCATGAAGAAGAGCTTTACAATCAAGCTGTACAAGAGCAATGGTGGAAGATCATAAAGAAAGAAGTAGGACAGAGAAATCAGAATGAGATGCGAAAGTTTTATAGGCAGGTAATAGCTGCTCACACACCCTACAGTGGGGAAAAAAAACTAGCTTGATAAAGGATAAAGCTGATAAAACTGTATGTAGCGTGACAGAGATGTGAGACATATGGTTGCCAACGTTTTTATAAACTCCTCAACTCTAAGAGTGATACTAAGAGATCTCTTGCATGTACAAGGATTAAATGACTTGGACAAAAATACTGCCCTGTGAATTTTGGAAGAGATGAGAATTGCTTTGAAGTAACTGACGAGCAATAGGTCACGAGGCACAGAAAATATTCCAGCAGAACTGTTCAAGCAAGGTGGCAGTCAGTCAGAACAAATTCTCCTAAAATTGGTAATTTCAGTATGGGGTAAGAAGACAAAGCTCCAGCAATGGAGAGCAGGAATTATATGCCATATATACAAGAAAGGAGATCGGCTGCTAAATTTTATATCCCAAGTATTCCCCAACATACTCTTTGACTGTATCCTCCAATTGTTTGGAAAGAAATTAATGCATACCAGTGTGGATTTATCACAAGTAAATCAGATCGGATTTTCAGCCTAAGGCAAATTTTAGAAAAGACAATTGAATTTGTGATTGACACACACCACCTTTTCATAAATTACAAATCAATGTATGATAGCATAGATAGAGAGCAACTGTGCTGTGCCTTGACCGAGCTAGGAAATCCTGAAAAATTGTTAAGGCTTACAAGAATGACCATGAATAAGCTACAGAGTAGTATAAGAATGGGAGGAACACTGTCTGATCCACTAGATATATATGATGGTGTAAAGCAAGGAGATGTGCTGGCATGTTTCCTGTTTAATGTTGGCTTGGAGGAGGTCATGAGGGACACAAAAATGGTGTTTTGTAAATCAGAGCAGATATTCAGATTATGCTGATGACATAGATATAGTCACAAGAACAAGGAAGGGGGTGGAGGAGACATTTATCAAAATTGAACAAATCACACTTGAGCAAGCCATCAGGAATGTGGGACAAAATATCAACTGACAGAAAACAAAATAAACTGCTGTAGGGAATGCATGCAACGAGAATGTGCCACTCTTAGAAACATTGGGCAATTATATTTTTGAGAGAGTTGAGCAGTTAAATGTCTGAGATTGACAGTTGTCCCCTCAAATGACCCATCTTATGAAATTAAACAGATTAATAGCAGCTACCAGAGCCTATTTTATATTAAAAAAATATTTTACTCATGGCTCTTAACGTGTGTCACCAAATTAACAATTATAAAACACTTATAAGACCAGTACTTACATATGCCTTGGAAAATTGGTCAATGACATCAAAAATCCACACATTGGAAGAATAGTCTAATCAGCCTGATTAAGATGGGTGGAGAATGTGGCATAAATGAGTGATAAGGAAGTAAATAAAAGAATGTTAGATGGAAACCCAGGGGGTTAAAGATGACCGAGTCGACTGAGAATCTGGTGGATAGATGGAGTTATGAAGGACCTGCAGAAAATGGGCTGCAGAAGATGGAAAGATGGATAGATTGGCAGAGAATTTTTGAAGATGCCAATGTTCACAATGAACTCTTAGAGTTGAAGAAGAAGAGGATTAATTGGTAATGATGTGTTAAAAACACTTGAGATTCTTTTGAATTTTGATACTGATAAACTTCCTGGTGTGCATATATTGTGAAATGCGACTGCTGGAGAAGGGCATGCTTCATCTGTGTATGACACACTCACTGAATAGGGCCTTCAATCCATTATTAAAGCATTAATTTTGGATGCAACAGCATCAATTATAGTAACTATTAGAGATGTTTTGTTTCAGAATATTTTAGAAAGAAACCTCTTGTATTTACCTTGCAGCCATTATGCATAAAACCATTCTCAAAAGTCCAGAATGAAATTTCCACTCTGCAGTGGAATGTGAGCTGATATGAAACTTTCTGGCAGGTTAAAACTGTGTGCTGGATCGAGACTAGAACTCGGGATCTTTGCCTTAGGCAAAACATGGTTTATTACTTGAAATAGTTGTGTACCGTGCTGTACCCAACTTACAGCGTATGAATTTCAGTGTTCTTTCAAAGCTATATTAATGTCAGCTTACCAATTGTGATATAACTTGTGTAGCTTTACCAAATCTGTAAAGATGTTTCCAAAATGAATTTTTCACTCTGCAGCACAGTGTGCACTGATATGAAACTTGAAAAGGTGTTACTAGTACCTGTCTCCTAAATCTATTGCTTTTGCAGTCTTTGATCCTATTCCAATGAAAGTGGTCAATGCACTGGATTATGGGGTGGAACCATCTGATGTAAATATTAAAAAGAGTACAAGAGGGAAATACTGAAATCTCTGAAATTATCAATAATGGAGTAAAACAGTTTGTTTCTAGCTAAACAATAGTAGTTTTTTTTTACCATGTTTGACTAAAGTGACAAGTTTCTTGAGACAGTTCCTTCACAAAAAGAGACATCAACCAGTCATGAAGGACTACAAAAAATTGTTTATCAGAAGCAGTATGTGCTTCAGGTTGTACTCAAATATCATCTAAATTTTCAGGGCCTAAAAAGGAGATTCATTGAACAGTACAGATTAGTAAAGAAAAAAAAAATATTTTCTCATCATTTTTTCTCCACTGACATTTTACATAGTAGTATTATACACTCCTGGAAATTGAAATAAGAACACCGTGAATTCATTGTCCCAGGAAGGGGAAACTTTATTGACACATTCCTGGGGTCAGATACATCACATGATCACACTGACAGAACCACAGGAACATAGACACAGGCAACAGAGCATGCACAATATAGGCACTAGTACAGTGTATATCCACCTTTCGCAGCAATGCAGGCTGCTATTCTCCCATGGAGACGATCGTAGAGATGCTGGATGTAGTCCTGTGGAACGGCTTGCCATGCCATTTCCACCTGGCACCTCAGTTGGACCAGCGTTCGTGCTGGACGTGCAGACCGCGTGAGACGACGTTTCATCCAGTCCCAAACATGCTCAATGGGGGACAGATCCGGAGATCTTGCTGGCCAGGGTAGTTGACTTACACCTTCTAGAGCAAATTGGGTGGCACGGGATACATGCGGACTTGCATTGTCCTGTTGCAACAGCAAGTTCCCTTGCCGGTCTAGGAATGGTAGAACGATGGGTTCGATGACGGTTTGGATGTACCGTGCACTATTCAGTGTCCCCTCGACAATCACCAGTGGTGTACGGCCAGTGTAGGAGATCGCTCCCCACACCATGATGCCGGGTGTTGGCCCTGAGTGCCTCGATCGTATGCATTCCTGATTGTGGCGCAATTCGGCGGTACGTCCACCCGGCCTCCCGCATGCCCACTATACGCCCTCGCTCAAAGTCCGTCAACTGCACATACGGTTCACGTCCACGCTGTCGCGGCATGCTACCAGTGTTAAAGACTGCGATGGAGCTCCGTATGCCACGGCAAACTGACTGACACTGACGGCGGCGGTGCACAAATGCTGCGCAGCTAGCGCCATTCGACGGCCAACACCGCGGTTCCTGGTGTGTCCGCTGTGCCGTGCGTGTGATCATTGCTTGTACAGCCCTCTCGCAGTGTCCGGAGCAAGTATGGTGGGTCTGACACACCGGTGTCAATGTGTTCTTTTTTCCATTTCCAGGAGTGTATATTAAACTGTTAAATTTAATACAATAGATTTAATTATTAAGTTGAAATTAAGTACATCAGTGTAATACTTTTTTAGATAAAACTAAAGTAGATTTTTTCCCCTGATAAAAAGGCATAGGGGCATAGCTTTCTTGTCTCTTATGGAGCCCAAATAACACACAACTCATTTTTTAATCCTATGTAACCAAACTAGAGGGTAACACAAAAAAATCAGACTTGAAAATTAAGAGCCAACTTAGGTTCTGTTGGAACCTAGTTTTTTTCCAAAATATTTACTTTTGCCTGAAACATTCTTGTAGTAGTAGTTTTTATTCAGTGTCTAAATGAGTTTTGTTCCATATAAATAGGAATGGAATTTCATTGTGGTAAAAACTACAGCCACAGCTTTATTTTCAGTTTGGGTGGGAGCAGTTTCTTTGAGCTGTCATTAATTTTTTAGCTTAGCTAAACTAACCTACCTAAATTCAACAAAATTTATTTTACACAAAAAGATTTGTCACACTGTCAGATCCTGCAGGTGTGGCAGTGTTTCAGTTGCTGTTAGGTTCTTTTTCTATGGTTTTGATTACTAGTTTGCTATGGACCATTCCTTTTTATGTAACATCCTATTAAAAAAACAAATGCCTTTTTTTCAGGTTACATTTTCTGTCAATACCCTGCAGTTGGCTAAATACAGCATGCAAGTTATTCAGATGCTCTTGTGACAATCATGTCATCTAAATAATTCTCACAGCACAAAGTAGTTGCTGCGATATATTTTTTGGAAAAAAAAAAAATCATGCACTAGTACTCAAAAGGAATGGTGCAAGTGTAATTAATAACATGTAAGAGAATACTAGTTTTTGTGGAAACTCACAATCTAGTTACCACGAACATATTTTTCAAGAAGTGTGCCCCCCATCTTTGGACATACTACAGTGGCAGAAGTTTGACTTGCTTCTAGTGTGAAAACATGATCAAAAGCTGGTAATAGATGCAAAGGCCATTCCCTACACTGCCCAATTGCATTACAAACGTGCAGCAATATTCTAAAGAAGGAAGAACGGTGTGGCCCAGCACGGATAAAATGGTGGTGGTTCAAGGAAAGAGAGAAAGATATCATCTCAAATATCCCTTCTCCACCCCATACTGACACTGAAACACTGTGAGGTGTATTAAAGGAAACTATTCAAGCAGTCACCTGTGAACAAATACATATATCAAAGCTGGAAGACCTCAAATAAATCATCAGACATGGTTTTTTTCAGGGGATCTTAAGAACAAAGTGAGAGCAGAAAAAAAGTACTGTCACTAGTTCCTTGCTTCAAAAACAAAACTGAAATATCTACTGTGATGCAAAGAAGGCAGTTGCAGCAGCAAAATCAGCTCATTACAGCAAGATTTATGAAAGGTCTGGCACACCACCTGGTAAGCAATATACCTGTTGCCTTTTAAAGGAGTGGCATCAGCATACTACAGACATACAGAATTTCTGTGGCATCGGTGATGAAGAAGGTAAACTTACTGTTGACTGAAAGATGGCAGCAAAGCACCAGCATTGCCATTTCGAGGCAGTCTTCAATGAAGAGTTCCCACACTCCCCAGTACAATAGTTGGCACCCATTCAAGAATTCATCCTGTCAGTCACTAAGCCTAAAGTTTTAGAGCCATAGGAAAGGCGACTGGCCTACCAGCAGAACTGTTGATTGCAAGGTTCTGGGAGGCAGCTAAATGTCTGACAGTTTCCTCAACAAGATCATTGAAGAGAAGAATATACATGCCTGGGGGCACTTAGCAGTATGATCCCAATTTGGAAACAGGAGGTGAGTCTGCTTAAATGTTCCAGCTACTGACCTGTATGCCTCCTATCATCTACAATGAAGATCTTAAAGCACAGCAGAATATGCAAGGTTGTCAGTATTACCACCAGTCCTTGAAATGTTGCTTTGTAAAAGGTTGTGAGATCACCAATGCTATTTATGGAACTCACTCACTTATTGAGAAACACTGTGAGAAGTCTACGAAAAGTCAGTTCATTTTCCTGACTGATTACCAAGGTGTCCTGCATGGTTTGCCCTCTGAGAGGATGAAGTACCTGATGAACTGACTGGATGGGTCCAGGTGCTCTACCATAATCCTGTAAATCAAGTTCATTCTACTGTTGGAGCACCAGCTTACTTTCCTGTTTCTGTGGGTGTCCATCAAGGACCAGCTCTTTCTCCCCTTCTGTCCATCGTAACAATGGACACGATAACTAGAGATCTTCAGAAATTAGCACCTTGGACCCTACTGTATGCTGATGATGTTATACTGGCTACTAAAGACAAGAAAATCCTTCAACAAAAAGTTTAAGCATGGAAAAACTGCTTTGAACAATCTGGTCTGTGGCTCATTATAAAGAAACTTAAATACCTGCCAACAGAGGCAAATAAAATGGGCACAATCAGGATCTATGGTATAGATCTGCCAAAGAGAAACAGCTTCAAGTATCTTGGCTCAAAAATCTTGGCTCAATTTCTGAAATCACAATCTTTGTTATCAACGCTTCGGCTTCAATGGCAGACAATGACTGATGTGCTTTATGATGAGAAGATCCTGGACTGACTCAAGTCAAAACACACTGCTCTGCAGTCCACCCATTTGCCTTGTACAGTGCAGAATTTTGGTCTTCAACAAGAAAAGCAGGGCAACAACATGCTGTAATGGGCACCAAAATGCATCAGTGGACAGCTGGTCTGACACTTGATGATTATGTGACTAATGACAAAATACACAAACAGTATGGAGTGTCCGATATGTTGCAAAGATGAGGAAAAGTTGTCTACAGTGGTATGGACATATGCTTCAAACAGACCAAGATACAATTGCAAATTGTTAATTTTTTTTTTTTTTTGAAAGTTGATCGCAAGCGACCTTTTGGGAGGCCAAGACTGAGGCAGTGTCAGCTAGCTACCTCTCATGTTGACCTCAAGATAGTGGGCATTGAGTCAGACCAGGCACAAGATTCTGTCAAGTGCAGACAGAGAATCAAAAGAGTGGAACCTGTGGGAAAACAGTGAGGAGGAGGAGGAGGAGGAGGAGGAGGATGAGGAATAAGAAATTTTTTGATTCAGTGTTTAGTGGTAACTGGTACTTCTGTCTTAGATAAATGATTCACATTGACTAATTTTGATATCCATGTTTCGGCCAAGGAGCAGGCTAACACTCCACTAGGGACTGTGAATTGATTATAGACCTGAAATCTCCAAAAAGTTACAATGCACAGCTTCCTGTTTTGAGTCATACTTTACATATGATCCAGTTGCTCACATTTATAGGTTCAATAACTCTAAGATTTTGAATTTAGTCTAATTCACTCCTTTGATTACTGCTTTAACTGAAACTACTACTGGCAGTACATTGCAAAATTACATATTTTGTTGTTTTAGAATAATATGGGCTATAAAATTCCTGGCTCCATTCAATGGTTCCTCAAATCCTTCCCAAACCTCTTTTAATCTGCAGAAAGTAATGTCTTGTCGCACTAAAATAATTTGAATTTTGATCAGCAAACCAAAAACTTATGAAACTGTCAAATCCAAAAAATATTTGCCACTTCCCTTTTAGCCACAACTTAATTAGGAATGTTGTGTCCCACTTGCTTGCAATTGGCTTCTGTTCCAAATTTATGCTTGGTTCGTATTCTTTGTTTACTGTATGAAATTAACCTGTAGCCAGCTCATGACAACAATGGTGAACCCATTCTGTAATATGTTTTGACATTAATTAACACTGTCACTGCACAGATATCTAATTGAAATGATGCTGGGTGCTTATTCATGTGAAAAGTTGCTGACATTTTACAATATGTACTGGATGCAGGGTGACACTAGCTTCTAATGTGTTCATTGTTCCATTACAACATCTTCATCACTTAAGTATAACTGTACTTTCCTTTGCGAGCTAACATTCCAAAGATGTTTGGGCTCACATGCGGTTCCTCTTCATCAAAATGTCTTGGCTTAAACTTCTCTAGGGGTTGAACCATACATGTCGCATTACATGCCCTAAATTAGACACTTGTGACCTTTTGGTTAAATTGTCTGGCTGATGGCAAGTTTGTGAAATTGTATGAAACAAAGTTAATGTAACATCTAATCAGTAATAATAATATCGGGAACTAAATTAATGACCCGTAAATGATGTAGGCCACACAGTTGCGATATGGTTAGAATAATGTTTATTCAGAAAGCAAACTTATAGCGAAAGCGGTCGTATTTAGAGTTGCTGTTATACTTGAGCGCATATCCATTTGATACAGTTCGATCATTCACAGTCTCATCACGAATTAGAAGTCCAATACTCCACCTCGTTAACTACGTGGAAAGTTAGAGTTCACACCAGGTGCATGGCTGCTCATCGCTCAGAGACTAAGTCCTGCAATACCACACAACATGAAATTTTCTAAGTCATTTCACTTCCTAGCTGCCTGAAGACCTACTGTCCACTTTCGTGTCTCAATCTGAACTATCCACTCTGCCCGTCCCCAGCCGCATTTCCTGTGCACCGAATATCCTCGCTCAACCGACTAGGGGCGTTCCCTTTCCTGAAGCTGTCCATTTGATTGACTACCACTTATTTTACATTTTAACATATTTAAATAATCAAAGCTTGACCACTTTCACATTCTAAATAAAATAACAATAATATCCATTCATAATAAACGTTAAATTCTTTTACAGAAAACCAATTTCCTTCTTAACTTGGAATGTCATGGCCAGTAGCCATGCACCAGTGTGCTTTCTGATAAATAAACAATTATGCACTAAACCTTACAACAAATGTTCTGTTACCTAATGATTCAATAAGGTGTCACGCTATCATCGTTCAATGTGTTTTGTGTGGAGTAAATGATGATATGATGCTCAACTGAAACTACTGATAATTTAAATTTACTATATCTTTTAAACAAATGAAGTTACAGAGTTACTACTCGCCATATAGTGGAGATTCTGAGCTGTGATAGGCACAATAAAAAGATTCACACAGTCATAACTTTTGGCCATTTAGGCCTTTGTCAGCAGTACACACACACACACACACCCACACACACAGTTTCAGCTCTCTGAGACTGCAGATGGGTGTGCAAGTTGCGCTTGCGTGTGTGTGTGTGTGTGCATATGTACATGTGTGTGTGTGTGTGTGTGTGTGTGTGTGTGTGTGTGTGTGTGTGTGTGTGTGTGTGTTTGTCTACTGCTGACAAAGGCCTTAATGGCCGAAAGCTGTAATTGTGTGAATCTTTTTATTGTGCCTATCGCGGCTCAGCATCTCTGCAATATGGTGGGTAGCAACTTGCCTTCTGTCGTATTGTTACATTCCATCCTGGATTTTCCATTGTTTGAAGTTACAGAGTTGATATTTACAGCATTTGTCATTTTAATGATGTGCTTCTATATGAAATGTCTATCGTTAAGATCGACTAAAACGTTCAGATTTTAGCATTCAGGTCTTTGTTACAAAAATTGTGAATTTCTCTTTAACAGTAAATCAATATTCAAGTTTTATTAGGATCACCATGAAAATTTATGAAGGATGATAGATTAAAATTACTGTGGCTTCATTCCCTGCATTACTACAGAATTAAATAGTTTCCATAAATGTTTCCCGATCTTAGGTCTGCCATATTTAACACTGCTACGTCTCCTTGGCCACAAATGGCTTCTACTGGTTTTCCCTATGCTGTAGGTTCTCATCTGTCTCACTTGCACACTACAGTTCTTAGGCCTCAATAGAGCGAAATGGTCCTTAACTCGCACCTTTCTGTACAATCACAGAGTGGTCCTATATGATGCAATACTGCCAGACTGTTGGTCAATGGACAAGAAGGCAATGGCTATGCAGAGCAGTTTATTGACTGTTTACGAGGCACTCTACTTGGATACAGAGTTCCTGCCCAATTCTGCAGTGACCACGCCACATGGGTGAGGTGTCATTGATGTGAGTCTGAGCCATTTCAGATACTAGGTCACTGTGAGGCACGGTGTGCTCTGTGCAGTAGCACTGTTTCTGGTTTATATTCTATTTGAAAGTTAGCTTATTGCATAAGCCTGAGTGATTGGGGATTGTGTAGTAGCTGATAAAGTAAAGCAACCTGTGACAAACTGCCAGTTGGCTTCTGTCTGGAGTTCTTTGGCCGACGTACGTCTGATGATTTTTCTCACGTTTCACCAGCACGAGTGCCTAACATTGTCAAAGTTTCACCCTCCATTGCTGATGGTGTACTGGAGCCGAGCCCACAGCTGCAGACTGTATGTACCTGGAGTGCCAATGTCCAAGGGCTTCTCCATGGCCATTTCCGGTGTGGTTCTCTTGCTGCCTGCAATGGTTGTTTGCTGCAGCAGGGGAAGACAGTATCTGTTTACCTTGATCCTTTCTTCTTTCTTATTGAAGCTGTTCTTCTGTTTATGTATTTCTATAGCTTCTCTGAAGAAGTGGACGTGATAGGTCTCTACAGCCACAACTTCCGTGTCGGCGAATTTTGCTATGTGGTCAGTCTCACACAACGTGTGCTCTCCAGGGCTGATTTCTCCACCTGCCCTAACATGCAATGTTGCTTATGTTCTGTGATCCTGGTGTTGATTGATCATCCAGTCATTCCAGCACGAACTTTTCCGCATGTGCATAGTATGCGGCATAGTCCTGACACTGCAAGTGAGTCCCTTTTCTCCTTTACCAATCTGAGACACTCTTTGATTTTCTTTGTTGGTTTATAAATAGTCTTTCTGCCGTATTTGCGCAACATATGGCTGATTCTGTCTGTCACTCTGGGAATGTATGGCAGAAAGGCTGTACCCAACATTTCTTTTCCTGATTTGTCACTTCACTGAGTATGTGACCATGTTATTCTTCTAATATAACTTGTGGAGTACCCATTGCTCCTCAGAACACTTTCCAGGTGTTGTATTTCGCATCCGAGATGGTGCAGCATGCCTCTTTTCTGGCTCAGGTGGTGATTTGATAGTTTGTGCAGGTATCAATGCAAGCTGTGTAACACGTGGCACTTTTGTAAACAAAGAAACAACATCCAAGCTGACCAGGACATCATTTGGTCCAAGTTTTAGTTTCTTCAGCTTCTCAATGAAATATTGTGAGTCCTTTATGTAAGTGTCAGTCTTCCTGACATGCGGCTGGAGAGGGCCCAAGTGTTTAGCCAGTTTATATATTGGTGAGCCAGGAGTGCTAACAATCAGTCTCAGTGGATCTCAGATAATCCATACAGTCAAGGTGGTAGGGCTTCTGTGTTGTGCAGGTTCCTCTGTATGTCCACTGGCAGGTAAGATGCCTTGGTTAAGCGATTCGTATTCCATGTGATATGCTGCATCGGATCTGCGCTTAGTTTTCAGTACCTCATCGGATCTAATAGGTCCCAGATCTTCTGCTCATAATCTTTGGTTTTCATTATGATGGTCACATTTCCCTTATCAGCAGGCAGTACCAATATACTCTTGTTGGCATTAAGGTTCTTAATAGCTTGTACATCTTCTTTCTATAGGTTGCAATCTGGTGGTTTTGCTTGGCACAGTATCCTGGCTGTTTCAGTGTGTATCTTCTCTGTTCTTTCCCAAGGAAGGGTCTGAATGGCCACTTCGGTATTAGCAATGATGTCCTCCATAGGTATAGTTCTTGGGATGATAGCGAAATTCCCTCCTTTTTGAAGGATGGACACTTCCTCTTTGGTCAATTGTTGTTCAATGAGGCTGACCACCGTGCATGACTTGTTGGGAATCGCCTTGTCTGTCTGCTTCTGGCGTCTTGCAAACTTTTCTTATGTCGCTCAGTACAGCTTCAGCAAGAAACAAGAAAGCCTCAAGGTAAATGTATCCTACCTTTTCATTCTGCAGCAAATGACCATCACAGATAGCAAGAGAACCGCACCGGAAATGACCAGAGAGAAGCCCTTGGACATTGCTGCACCAGGTACATACAGTCTGGGGCTGCGATCTGGGCTCCAGTCCACCACTAGCAATGGAGGGTGAAACTTTGCTTTCAAAATGTCAGAAAAATCATCAAACGAATGTTGGACAAAGAATTTGAGACAGAAGCCAACAGGCAGTTTGCCAACAAGTGGCCACGAAAGCCTTAATAATTTTGTAAAGCACCCTGTAATTTGGAAGACTTGCAATCTGGTGCATGCTGCACAATTTTATAATGAAGCAGAGGGCTTGTATGTAATGTCCGATGTTGCTCACATGATCCTCACAGATATCTACATCTGCATGAGGTGCATGGCATAGGGTAAGCCCCATTATACCAGTTATTAGGGTTTCTTCCTGTTCCATTCACATGTGGTGTGCAAAAAAGATGATTGTTTGAATGCCTCTGTGCATGCAGTAATTATTCTAATCTTATCCTCATGATCCCTGTGGGAGAGATACATAGGGGGTTGTAGTATATCACTAGAGTAATCATTCGAAACTGGTTCTTGAAACTTTGCTAATAGACTTTCTCAGAATAGTTTATGTCTGTCTTCAGGAGTCTGGCAGTTCAGTTCCTTCCATATCTCTGAGACACTCTCCCATAGATGAAACAAACCTGTGACCATTTGTGCTGCCCTTGTCTGTATATGTCCAATATCCTGTGTATGAGTCCTATCTGGTACGGGTCCCACACACTTGAGCAGTATTCTAGGATGGGTTGCGTGAGTGATTTGTAAGCAATCTCTTTTGTAGAGTGACTGCTCTTCCCCAGTCCTCTACCAGTAAACCGAAGTCTAGCACCTGCTTTACCCATGACTGAACCTATGTGATCATTCCATTCCATGCCTGCTGATAAGGGAAATGTGGCCCTACAAAGTTTTACAGCCAGGTATTTGTATGAGTTGGCTGATTCCAACAGTGACTCATGGATATTATAGCCATGGGATACTACTTTTTTGTTTTGTGAAGTGCAAAATTTTACATTTCTGAAGATTTAGGCCAAGTTGCCAATCTCTGCACCATGTTGAACTCTTGTCGAGATCTAACTCAATATTTATGCAACGTCTTTCTTCATTCTAGATAACTGCATCATCTGCAAAAAGCCTAATTTTACTATTAATATTGTCTGCAAAGTCATTAATGTTTAACATGACCAGCAAGGATCTCAACACACTTCCCTGGGGCACACTCAAAGTTACTTTACATCTTTCCATGACACTCCATCCAAGATAACATGCGTGTCCTCCATACCAAAGATTCCTCAATAAAGACACAAATTTCTCTTGGTATCCCATACAATCGTACTTTTGTCAATAAGCGTAGTTGCAGTACTATGCCAAATGCTTTTTGGAAATCAAGAAACACAACATCTGCTTAGTTGCCTTGATCCAAAGCATTCAATACATTATGTTAGAAAAGTGTAAGTTGGGTTTCACATGATCAATGATTTCGAAATCCTTGCTGGCTGGCATTGAAGTGGTCATTCTTTTCAAGATACCTCATTATGTTTGAATTCAGAATATGCTCTAAGATTGTTTAACAAATTGATGTCAAGGATATTGGACAGTAGTTTTGTGAATCACTTCTACTGCCTTTCTTGTAGAGGGGTGTGACCTGTGCCTTTTTCCATGAACTGACTGGGCACTGTTTTTCATTTGAGGGATCCACAATAAATTATAGCTAGAAGAGGGGCTAACTCAGTTGCAAATTCAGTACAGAATCTGATGGATTCCATAGGGGCCTGGAGCTTTGTTCAATTTTAATGATTTCAGCTGTTTCTAATCACCACTGACACTAATACCTATTTCACTCATCTTTTCAGCGGTATGAGGATTAAATTGGGGCAATTCGCTGGGGTTTTCCTTTGTAAAGGAACATTTGAAAATGGAGTTAAGCATTTCAGCTTTTGCTTTGCTACCCTCAGGAACTGAAACTGTCTCATTTGCTAAGGACTGGAGTACATCAACATACACAAGGGTTATTCAGAAAGTAAGTTCTAAGTATCGGTGAAAATCCAATGAAGCTTTGCACAGATGTGTTTGCCAGTATCTAGGGTATGCTCGTCGATCGCATCACATTGCTCTTTTCCATTGTGGGAGCACAGTGAGCACATAAAGATACCTAGAAAATAGTGTATCCCACCAAGTGTGGGTCCACGCTGGGGGATTTTGCCCGATTTCATGTAGCCCACATAATGTAACTGTCATGCAATGCAATTCCTTCTTCATGACAATTCTCCTCATCACACTGCAAGGGCAATGAAGATCCTCCTATAGCAATTTCAATGTGAAGTCTTTGATCACCCACCATACAGCCCGAACATGGCTCCCTCTAAATTATATCTGTGCACAAATGGACGCCTGGCCATGAAGACATTTTGGCGCAGACAACGAACTGCATACCAGTGTAGAGAACTGGCAGCTACCTTCTATGGTGAGTGTTTGCAAAATTGGTATAATGCTGTAACACGTCTAAATCGGACTGGTGACTATGCAGAGAAGTAGCTGGAAGGTGTAGCTAACTGGTGCAAAAATCACATTTCTGATATTCACGCTGGTTTCCATAATGATTGATCTCATTTTCAAGCAGTTGATGAAAACTTAATGTTACTGTCACCATATTGCATAAGCTGACGATAGTGTGCTGCTAGTTACACATTTTCACAAATGACAATGGCCCTGGATCTTCTAATGTAGCAAATGAAACATTTGGACCAAACCATGACAGCAAAAAACTTTGTGATGGAGCACATCCATTACCTTAAAGCTGTAACATGCTGCTGCAATGAATCTTGATTCTATTTAACTTCCTTGAATAATGGGAAGACCAGTGACAGTACACTGAACAACACTGATGATGTGGGATTTTTCTGCCACTTTTTTAAAATTTAGTCGCACACTTTCTGTTGTTGGTCCTGTTGTAGGAGCTGTTGTTGGTGGTCTTCTTGTGCAACCATCTGTTTCTGCTGAAGTGACATTAAGTGGTGGTGCTGCTGCTGCTGTAACAATTGCTCCATAATTGCCTTGTCTATGATATCCACACAGTGAATCCGAGATACTTATTTCTAACCAAATATCAGCCCTATGCAAAGAGTTATTTTGAACACACAACAGTCACTTCAAGTGTGAATACACACAACAGCTCAAAATTGTGGTCCATACACTAGTCCACAGCACGTCAACAGCATAGTTACAGTCAGTTCGAATAACATCCACAAACATGGTCATGGTAGCACAGAAAAAAATCAAACAGTGGAAAATCGAGGATGGAATATAACAATATAATGAAAAGGATCAGCATATAGTGGAGATGCTGAGTCACAGAAAGGCACAACAAAAAAGCTTTCGGCCAACAAGGCCTTTGTCAAAATTAGACAACATACAAACACACACACACAATCACACCAAGCAAATGACATACATGACCACAGTCTCTGGCAGTTGGAGCCGGACTGCAGTCTGGCTCTAGCTTCCAGAGACTGTGGTCATGTGTGTATGAGTTGCATTTGCATGAGTGTGTATGTTGTCTAATTTTGAGAAAGACCTTGTTGGCCAAAAGCTAAATGTGTGATGACAGTCTTTTTGTTGTGCCTTTCTGCGACTCAGCACCTCCCTGACAGCACAGAGGTCCAGTAGGTATCTAGCATGAGGAACATGGTGAACAGTTAACTCCAAGTGAAGTGCTGAAGCTGCTACAGCATATACGGCATAGCCTAACTGTACTATGTCCTCTGATGAGAGACTACCCACAGTTGCCTTTTTGTCTCTGGTCTGATGTAACATACCTGATCTATTCCACAGTAGTCCCACACCACTTGAATCAACTCTTCCAAAAGCCCCCCCCCCCCCCACACACACACACACATGAAATATTTATAGTCTGGACAGTGCTGGTTTTTCTCAAGAGTAACATAATCATCACATTTCACTTACCAGGGCAGTACTAAGTTATTTAGAAAGTGGATTAAACTTTTGGACTTGTGGCAACACAAAAAAACAATGAACAAATGTGCCTCTTTGGAAATTATTGTCTTTGTTGTACTGTCAACTCTTGTTTTCATGTCTCATGCTGTGGTGTAAAGTGTACTCTGATTGCATTGTGTGTACAAGAGTTAATAAAGTGACTTCAGTACTTGAGTATCATTAGTACTCGCTGGCACCTGAATAACTACTGACTGCTCACTGACTGACAACAACAAATAATCTCATATATTTAATGTATTTCTTGCTTTGTAATTTTGTGTTAGCTCTATGAAACAGTTATTTCACTAAATTTCTCTCATACTGATCCATTCCAGTATGAAAATAACGGAATTGATACCCATATTTCAACAGCTAACAAAGGTGTGAAAACATGTTGCTTTGTTTCATGAGCCCTTCATCATGACTTGTATAGGGGAAAAAATTACAAATACCTTTAAGTCAAAGTTATGTACCACCCTGTATATATTATCTTAAAACACTGGACAGGGAGACTAAGATTTCACTACAGTAAGCAAGTTCAAGTGGGTATAGGTATCAATAGTCATGAATATAATAGAGGGAAACATTCCATGTGGGAAAAATATATCTAAAAACAAAGATGATGTGACTTACCAAACGAAAGTGCTGGCAGGTCGATAGACACACAAACAAACACAAACATACACACAAAACTCAAGCTCTCACAACAAATGGTTGCTTCATCAGGAAAGAGGGAAGGAGAGGGAAAGACGAAAGGATGTGGGTTTTAAGGGAGAGGGTAAGGAGTCATTCCAATCCCGGGAGTGGAAACACACACACACACACACACACACACACACACACACACACACACACACACACACAAGCAGACATTAGTAAAGGCAAAGAGTTTGGGCAGAGGTGTCAGTCCTGGCGGAAGTACAGAGGCAAAGATGTTGTTGAAAGACAGGTGAGGTATGAGCGGCGGCAAATTGAAATTAGCAGAGATTGAGGCCTGGCGGATAAGGAGAACAGAAGATATACTGAAGGGCAAGTTCCCATCTCTGGAGTTCTGACAGGTTGGTGTTAGTGGGAAGTATCCAGGTAACACGGATGGTGTAACACTGTGCCAAGATGTGCTGGCCGTGCACCAAGGCATGTTTAGTCACAGGGTGACCCTCATTACCAACAAACACTGTCTGCCTGTGTCCATTCATGCGAATGGACAGTTTGTTGCTGGTCATTCCCACATAGAAAGCTTCACAGTGTAGGCAGGTCAGTTGGTAAATCACGTGGGTGCTTTCATACGTGACTCTGCCTTTGATCGTGTACACCTTCCGGGTTACAGGACTGGAGTAGGTGGTGGTGGGAGGGTGCATGGGACAGGTTTTACACCGGGGGCGGTTACAAGGGTAGGAGCCAGAGGGTAGGGAAGGTGGTTTGGGGATTTCATAGGGATGAACCAAGAGGTTACGGAGGTTAGGTGGACGGCGGAAAGACACTCTTGGTGGAGTGGGGAGGATTTCATGAAGGATGGATCTCATTTCAGGGCAGGATTTGAGGAAGTCGTATCCCTGCTGGAGAGCCACATTCAGGGTCTGATCAAGTTCCAGAAAGTATCCTGCCACAAGTGGGGCACTTTTGGGGTTCTTCTGTGGGAGGTTCTGGGTTTGAGGAGATGAGGAGGTGGCTCTGGTTATTTGCTTCTGTACCAGGTCGGGAGGGTAGTTGCGGGATGCGAAAGCTGGTTTCAGGTTGTTGGTGTATTCCCCCCCCCCCCCCTCCGCCCCCCATCCCCTCCGCCCCCCATCCCCTGCGCCCCGCCCCCACTTTCAACACTACCACTGCTATAATATCCACCGTTTCCAGTTCACAAACAGTTCCTTTCAGCTATTAAACAGCCATTTTGGCTAGTTCTAATCTTTCACTTTTTTTCCATTTCCTTTTTTCCCACATCACTGATCTTTTTTAGCCGCTTCCCACAGGTTTTAACATCATACACCAACAACCTGAAAAAAGCTTTCGCATCCCGCAACTACCCTCCCGACCTGGTACAGAAGCAAATAACCAGAGCCACTTCCTCATCTCCTCAAACCCAGAACCTCCCACAGAAGAACCGCAAAAGTGCCCCACTTGTGACAGGATACTTTCCGGAACTGGATCAGACTCTGAATGTGGCTCTCCAGCGGGGATACGACTTCCTCAAATCCTGCCCTGAAATGAGATCCATCCTTCATGAAATCCTCCCCACTCCACCAAGAGCGTCTTTCCGCCGTCCACCTAACCTTCGTAACCTCTTGGTTCATCCCTATGAAATCCCCAAACCACCTTCCCTACCCTCTGGCTCCTACCCTTGTAACCGCCCCCAGTGTAAAACCTGTCCCATGCACCCTCCCACCACCACCTACTCCAGTCCTGTAACCCGGAAGGTGTACACGATCAAAGGCAGAGCCACGTGTGAAAGCACCCACGTGATTTACCAACTGACCTGCCTACACTGTGAAGCTTTCTATGTGGGAATGACCAGCAACAAACTGTCCATTCGCATGAACGGACACAGGCAGACAGTGTTTGTTGGTAATGAGGGTCACCCTGTGGCTAAACATGCCTTGGTGTACGGCCAGCACATCTTGGCACAGTGTTACACCGTCCAGGTTATCTGGATACTTCCCACTAACACCAACCTGTCAGAACTCCGGAGATGGGAACTTGCTCTTCAGTATATCTTCTGTTCTCCTTATCCGCCAGGCCTCAATCTCTGCTAATTTCAATTTGCCGCCGCTCATACCTCACCTGTCTTTCAACAACATCTTTGCCTCTGTACTTCCGCCTCGACTGACATCTCTGCTCAAACTCTTTGCCTTTACAAATGTCTGCTTGTGTCTGTGTATGTGCGGATGGATATGTGTGTGTGTGTGTGTGTGTGTGTGTGTGTGTGTGTGTGTGTGTGTGTGTGTGTGCGCGCGCGCGCGCGCGCGAGTGTATACCTGTCCGTTTTCCCCTCTAAGGTAAGTCTTTCCACTCCCGGGATTGGAATGACTCCTTACCCTCTCCCTTAAAACCCACATCCTTTCGTCTTTCCCTCTCCTTCCCTCTTTCCTGATGAAGCAACCATTTGTTGTGAGAGCTTGAATTTTGTGTGTATGTTTGTGTTTGTTTGTGTGTCTATCGACCTGCCAGCACTTTCGTTTGGTAAGTCACATCATCTTTGTTTTTAGATATATCAATAGTCATGCATAGATGAAGATGCTTGTATAGGGTAGGTTAGTGTGGAGAGCTGCATCAAACTAGTCTTTGCACTTAATACCACAACAAAATCCTTCCTCTTGGGCTTTTAACTCTCCTGGGAGTATTGGTGACTGTAGTAATGTCCAGGTAATTTCCAAAGTGAATTGTATTGTGTTTTAAGATATACTGAATTAAGCATTGCTGCTACCATATTTTACGGACTATAAGATGCATCTTAATTTTTAAGCAGTTTAAAAAAATAACACTTTTGCCACTTTTATATAAGATTGTCTTCACTGCTGTTGAGAGGGACACTTGTGCTGCATTTCCTGAAAGATTTAACAATAATGTCTTCTCTCACTCTAGACCGTGACTGTTTTATCCACTGATGCACTTGTTTAACTGTAGGTCATTTTAAATCTCCCTTCAGCGTAAATTCATGTTAGGTTTCATTCATCATCCATTTGTTCCAATCCTCTCTCTTACACACTTTAAATGGTTTATTTATTGAGACATCAAGATGTTGCAGTTGTGAAGCACGTACTCCTGGAAAAACAGCAAGCTCTATATTTCTGTGTCCCAGTTTCTCTTTCACAGAATTTTTCAAATGATTACTTAACTGACCTAGCACGAGAAGAGAACTCTTCTTCAATAAAGCCCCTTTACTTTTCTCTCACACACTTGTTAATCCATAATTTTTTACCAGCCTCGTCCATCCAATCCTTTTCATGTACATGTACAACACCAGCTGGCAGTATTCCAGAAGGTTTTGGGATTGTTTTGCACTGGAAAATGATCATTGGATTAAGTTTAGTACTGCCAGCACAGCACAGAAGGAGAACAGTATTGTGCCTCTTTTCATGACCACTTGTTTTTAGAGTTGCAGTTTTAGCATCTTTTTGTGGCATTTTCTGAGATATTTTGGTTTTGGTTCCCATGCTAAGTCTATATGCTTCATAAATCTGTAGCACCAGCCAACTGCACTCTTAAAGCCTGTTAAGTTCCACTATAACACTCGCTTAAGAGCATGTATCTGTACCATTTTCGTATTAATTCCAATGCCATTTTGACGGTGTCCTTGAATCCATTTCCATATGTCATCTTCTAGATGTGACCCTTTTTGCATTCAATCCTCTATTTGCACATTTAATATTCCTCATTTTTATCAGTTCTTCTTTACTAGCCTGCCAATTGTGACTGGTTTTTTCTGTTGGTGGAGGGCCGAAATGCCACTCACCTGCTCTGTTTCCATGTTCTTTTGCATATGCTGTTACTTTCAATTTGTGGCCTGCATCACATGAGTACCTTTTATTTTTTACTTCAATACAAAACTAACTACTAACAACAATATTGTACTGATAGAAATCACAAATACACTCCTGGAAATGAAAAAAAGAACACATTGACACCGGTGTGTCAGACCCACCATACTTGCTCCGGACACTGCGAGAGGGCTGTACAAGCAATGATCACACGCACGGCACAGCGGACACACCAGGAACCGCGTTGTTGGCCGTCGAATGGCGCTAGCTGCGCAGCATTTGTGCACTGCCGCCGTCAGTGTCAGCCAGTTTGCCGTGGCATACGGAGCTCCATCGCAGTCTTTAACACTGGTAGCATGCCGCGACAGCGTGGACGTGAACCGTATGTGCAGTTGACGGACTTTGAGCGAGGGCGTATAGTGGGCATGCGGGAGGCCGGGTGGACGTACCGCCGAATTGCTCAACACGTGGGGCGTGAGGTCTCCACAGTACATCGATGTTGTCGCCAGTGGTCGGCGGAAGGTGCACGTGCCCGTCGACCTGGGACCGGACCGCAGCGACGCACGGATGCACGCCAAGACCGTAGGATCCTACGCAGTGCCGTAGGGGACCGCACCGCCACTTCCCAGCAAATTAGGGACACTGTTGCTCCTGGGGTATCTGCGAGGACCATTCGCAACCGTCTCCATGGAGCTGGGCTACGGTCCCGCACACCGTTAGGCCGTCTTCCGCTCACGCCCCGACATCGTGCAGCCCGCCTCCAGTGGTGTCGCGACAGGCGTGAATGGAGGGACGAATGGAGACGTGTCGTCTTCAGCGATGAGAGTCGCTTCTGCCTTGGTGCCAATGATGGTCGTATGCGTGTTTGGCGCCGTGCAGGTGAGCGCCAAATCAGGACTGCATACGACCGAGGCACACAGGGCCAACACCCGGCATCATGGTGTGGGGAGCGATCTCCTACACTGGCCGTACACCACTGGTGATCGTCGAGGGGACACTGAATAGTGCACGGTACATCCAAACCGTCATCGAACCCATCGTTCTGCCATTCCTAGACCGGCAAGGGAACTTGCTGTTCCAACAGGACAATGCACGTCCGCATGTATCCCGTGCCACCCAACGTGCTCTAGAAGGTGTAAGTCAACTACCCTGGCCAGCAAGATCTCCGGATCTGTCCCCCATTGAGCATGTCTGGGACTGGATGAAGCGTCGTCTCACGCGGTCTGCACGTCCAGCACGAACGCTGGTCCAACTGAGGCGCCAGGTGGAAATGGCATGGCAAGCCGTTCCACAGGACTACATCCAGCATCTCTACGATCGTCTCCATGGGAGAATAGCAGCCTGCATTGCTGCGAAAGGTGGATATACACTGTACTAGTGCCGACATTGTGCATGCTCTGTTGCCTGTGTCTATGTGCCTGTGGTTCTGTCAGTGTGATCATGTGATGTATCTGACCCCAGGAATGTGTCAATAAAGTTTCCCCTTCCTGGGACAATGAATTCACGGTGTTCTTATTTCAATTTCCAGGAGTGTATCTTTCACTTCAAGTTCACTGGCACTGTAGACTGCAATGATGCGTCTTAGTCTACAAAGTGTTCTTCGTTTGTGGTGGCAGGGCAGGAGAGAGACAGTGTTAGCAAGCTCATGAGCCCCTGCAACTCATGTTTGTCGCATCAGTGCACTGCTGCTGTCTCCAGTGGAATTCAATTTTGCCAAATAGAGAGATGTTTCCCGTAGCAGCGAATATATGACCATTTTTAAGACTGGCAGGAACTTTAAATTGAACCCTGGTCATTTTATATTAATTCTGTTTACAACATGCACACGAATTTTGGAGGCAATTTTTCTAAGAAAAAATTGCATCTTATAGACCGTAAAATCCAGTGTGTAGCATTCATGACATTGTTCATACTATTCCACTTATTGCTGTTTCAAACTCATAAAACTGTGGGAATTATTAACTCACTGAATGCTGTGTTATTTAACTCTTATCACCAAATAAAACTTGTAAAAAATTGTTCTTATCAGATTATTATTTACATACATCGATTTTTATGTTTCAGGAATTGTTGCAGATGGTAAGGAACACTATTTTGCAGCAAAAGGGTGTTGCAGCAGACAACTTAAAATGCTTGAAGTGGTGAATTAATAAGACTATTTTATTGTTTTGAAGATGACCATATTCCACTTTTTAATAATTTGTGTATGTGTATGATTTAAAGATTTTGTAATAAGTTTAAAGCCGCAGTACAGACCTCTATGATAGTACATAGTCCTACCATTCAAACACTTTTTCATAGGTTTCTATTGAGTTATCTTCTTTTGCTCTGTGCTCTGTCTGCCTGTGGTTATACCTTTGTTTCTATTAATAAATGTTTGCAAACATTACATTATTAGCAGTAACAACAGGAATAATGAGACACAGTGAAAACTCATTTTGTAGTCCTCTTTACAACTGCTTCGCCTGCTTCTTTGATGGAGTTCATGTGAACCAGTGTTAGTTTTAAGTCCGAAAGTTGCCATAGGGACCCTTCCATTGTATTAATCTTTTATTTTTGTATCGTATTCTACCACTTTATCTTGGGGTGTTCAAAGAGTTCGGAATACTACCTTAACAATACCATTTTTGTAAACTGCATTGTTATATTTAAATTTGAAGTGCTCAGTGCATTTTTACTGTTGTGATTATTCCATGAAGATGTAGAAAAAGTGAGAAAAACAAATAGAGAATATATATTTTACAGAATAAATTGTATTCACTTCATTGACCCTACATGAAATAGTTCTTTAGGACGTGGTGTACACTACTTTTATTCTTTACCCTTATAGCCTATTATCTGAGGACTAAAATAGACCACACAATTCATATTTTCATGGATAATAATAAGTGCACATATTAATTACATATTCCTGGTACTTATTAAAAGAAATTCTTAACACTACAACTACTTTCTACCACAGTGAAACTACATTTGAACCTCTTAATGAATTACCCAGTTACTAATAGTACTGTTAGTAATACGGGTTTTGTTCAGTCTTTGTTCACTTATTAGTAAATCCTAACTGTAGATGGTTGTTTCTGTTACTGGACCCATCCTCATAATACCCTTGTCAACAGCCAATGTCTGCTGGATTCCTTGGGCAGAAGACAGCTTGTCAGCAGCGTTTCCAAAATAACAAGCGATTCCATGATTCACTGTGATGTCTTGCCTCAAAGTCTTCCTTGGCATACCAGGATACTGCGGTTGCAGTATCATCCAAGATTTCTCAGTGTCGCTTTGGGATCCAACATCCTTAATTCCTGTGGTGTGAGTTGCAAACAATTGAACGCCATTTTCATCCCCAAATTAATACAGTAATTTCCAAATATGTAAAGACTGAAATACACAATACATTGATGACCATTATTACAACATCATGTTGTGGCACTGTCTACGTCAACAGACAGCACAAAAAAATCTATAGCCATCCTGTAGACAATGAGGTGCCGTAAACTCTCTCTCAACTGATGAGCACTAATTGGAACAAAACCCTCCACTTCAAGAATACTGTGTAACAGTTTGTACATACTGTTTCCTAATAAATTAACAAGAAACACTGAAGCAGAGCAATATGAAAGGTTTCTCGCAATTAACTTTGGTTTAACATTTGAATTTATCATAATGAATACATAAAAGAATGCTGACTACTCCACTGTCGATTGAAAATTGAGCAACATACATGTCAATACGACTTCAGGATCAACTCTCGCTGTATAGAAAGAATAGAAAGAGTAAGCCCGCCGCCCGCCCCCCCCCCCCCCCTCTCCAAACATAGCACAACAAATGTTTATATTCACATTACTTAATATGCACTACATGTGTCTTAGCATTATATTTGACTTGTCAGTTTGAATCATTGTCATAGCAGGATTAGTTTACTGAAAAACATGGTTGAAATACTATGAAAAAAATAAAGCACTAAAAAGGCATAGTTGGATGTAAATGTAACTTTGTGCATGTAAACACCACCGATGGGTATGTACATGATTCGCTGCAATTCTCAGTGATAGGTAGGACAGCCACCAGAGTGTATTAGTGTTGTTTCTATTTAGTGTTGTGCACAACCTGGTAGGGTATATAAATAGTGTGAACTGTTTTAGATTTTGAATGAACACAGAGATGTCACACACTCGTGTGAGACAGCATTATCGGCACCTGAAAAATTCTAAAAGGGGCCTCACTGTGGGTCTCCATTGGTCTGAACGATATCCAGACTTCTGACATATTGATATGTGACAATGGCCCAAAGTTAGACTTCATGGGAATGTGAAAGCAGGAACACTCGTCATCCACCAGATCTGAACACCGAAAGATGGTGTTGTTGTTGTGGTCTTCAGTCCAGAGACTGGTTTGGTGCCGCTCTCCATGCTACTCTATCCTGTGCAAGCGTCATCATCTTCATGCTCCTACATCCTTCTGAACCTGCTTAGTGTATTCATCTCTTGGTCTCCCTCTACGATTTTTACCCTCCATGCTGCCCTCCAATACTATATTGGTGATCCCTCGATGCCTCAGAACATGTCCTACCAACTGATCTCTTCTTCTAGTCAAGTTGTGCCACAAATTTCTCTTCTCCCAAATTCTATTCAATACCTCATCATTAGTTATGTGATCTACCGAAAGACAGGAACATCATATTGTGCACCAAACACATCATAACCCATTCACATCTACACCTTCCAGCTTAGAACAAGTAATGGACTCCCTGCAACATTCTGTACCATCCTACACCATTGGCTGGACACTAGCAGCAGCCACAATAGGGAATTACCATTACATACGTAGGCTGTGTTAGCACAACAGCACAAATGGCTGCATCTGGTGTGGTGCCATGTCTGCAAAACATGGACTGCTGATGAATGGTATCGCATTGTGTTTTTGGTGAATCACGGCTCTGCACTATCCTGAATGAGAGTTGTCGTTGAGTTTGGCAGTGACCCGTGGAGAGTTACCATTCTTCCTATGTTCTGGAGAAGCACAGCAGTGTCCAGTACAATCCTAGTGTCATGGTGTGGGGAGCCATCAGATATGACTTCAGGTCACAGCTGGTAGTGATTGAGGGAACTCTGCTGCCACAGCAGTATGTCAAGGACACCCTGCATCCTCATGTGCTACCTCTCATGCGACAGTATTGTGGTGCCATTTTTCAACAGGACAATGCCTACCGACAAATGGCACCTGTCTCTATGAAATGTTTCTGGGATGGTGAGGTTGACCCACGGGCAGCGGTATCCCAGATCTGTTCCTGACAGAAAATGAGAGAGACTAACTGGGTCATCAACTTCACCCCAGTGCCAGTGTTTCAAAGACCACCTACAACAGCTGTGGCCCAACTTGCCTCAGGAGAGAATACAACAGCCTTATGACAGCCTTTCCAATGAAATCAGTTCATGCTACCAGACCAGATGGGGTTCAATATCGTAGTAATAAGCAGCCTCATACTGTGAAGTTCTTTGTAAATTTGAGTCTATTTTGTAATCCCGAAATAACATCACATAACTTTCATTTTGTTTCCCCTTCCCCTTCTGGGTGCTCCACTTTTTTTGTTGCACTGTGTATGTTTAACCATTACAATAGCAGAGGAATGAATTGATTTAAGTCACTGTTGATGAACTATCCTGGGCACTTTATATTACTTGAATCCACTTACTCATGATGTTTCCTTACCATCTTACTCGGCACATTGATAATGGCTGTGGTCACTGTCAGAAAATTTGTTATAAAGACAGAACAGTTTTGAAGGAAGCAGTGAAATTGGTTTTCTCCCTTTCAGAGCTAGAGATGTTAATCAAAATTATACTGACAACTATCGAGAGTGAGAAAATAAATGTATTGCACAAACACTGAAGCTGATAGCAATGAAACCACAAACTACGGTGTACCCAGCTATGAGCAGTTGAACTATTCATTGTCAATTTCTCGTTCATGTTGAATTTTTAATGTTTTAATGGTTATGATATTGTAACCTTCTACAGTTATGTTATCGGCAGCCGTCTTTATCTTGATGCTGATAACAATAGGCATAACCATAATACAATTAAAATTAGCATTAAGTACTCGTAACATGCCTAACTGAGCTCTTGATGTATGTGGTATGTTGTTGTCGTAATGTCAGCAGCTCCAACAGTCACTATTGGCAACAGTTACTCGCTGTTATACAGGTCGTCCACATCTGCATACTCGTACTTTCACAAAACAGGGCCACCCCCTGCAACTGACTCATACAATTCTTCACTACTGTCTGGCACAGAACAGTTTCTGTAATACCAAATCACTCTTCAGCCTCAAGATACTTTGTGATTCATTGGTTGATTCCAAACTGCTCATTTTCTGAATTAAATTTATACTTTGAGTGGTCCATGGAAACACCAAAATTAAGTATAATTTTTTATAAGGAATGTATTGTAATTTATGGTGTAAACCCATACAGTTGGAAGTACATGACACTAGAAGGGAAAAAAGTCTCAGTAAACATAGATCCACAGACAAACTGTTTGTGAGCTGATTGCAACTTTGTGGTTACCAGCCACTACTGACATGTTTCTGTGTAAACACCACATGCTTGTCTGTGGTGTGGTCTTTGTTTACATTTTCGATATGTGGAGTCATAAACAGAATGGATACAACAGTAGAGTACACAGTCAGGGTGCCACTCATGTCAGTTGTTTACAGAGCATCAGTTATGTTGTACGAGTATTGGTGGTACACGGAACTTAATAGTAATGAAGAGTGTGCAGATATGCATTTCATATAGGGTATGGCTTATAGCAATCCACGAGAGGCTGCACACTTGTACAAAGAAGCATACGCTACCAGAAGGCAACACGAGGAACTGGGTGCTTCGTACATGCTACGGAAATGGGTAGGCCTGCAGGAATTACTTGTTTGCTTCAAGATGTGCTGGAAACAGTGTAACACTTCCCAGGACTCTCAACAGATTTCTGGAATGAGCCACAGTAGTGCTTGGAGAATAATGCATCACAGTGCAGTTCACCCACGTCACCTCCAACGAGTTCAGTATCTTAGTGAGGGGACTTTGGTCCTAGACTAACATTCTGTCAGTAGACGCAACGACCACTCTAAGTTTGACAATAAAATTGTATTTACAGATGAAGAAAGGCTCACTTGTGATGGCGTGTTTCATTATCACAATTCTCACATCTAGGCCCCAATCCAAGCGCTGTCAGTGATGTTTCCCATTGAATGTGTGGTTAGGGGTGTTAGTTGATGGTCTTAATGGGCTGTACATGTTAACAAACAAAACTCAATGGGCAAAATTAACTTTGGTTTCTGTAGCATTATCTAGTAGGATTGCTCAAGGATGTTCCCTTAGAGCAATGTCAGAGATTGTGGTACATGCACGATGGAGCACTGGCATATTTTGCTGCTTTCGTGAGTCAACACCTAACATGCCAATATGGCCAAAGGTGCACTGAGTGCGGAGGACGTGAACTGTGATCTCCAAGATCACCTGATCTGAACATTATGGATTTCTGTGTTTGATATTAGCTGCAGCATGCTTAGTGATGGATCTTTCACTGCCAGGCCAGCAGGCTCTGAGCACTATGGGACTTAACATCTGTGGTCATCAGTCCCCTAGAACTTAGAACTACTTAAACCTAACTAACCTAAGGACATCACACACATCCATGCCCGAGGCAGGATTCGAACCTGCGACCATAGCAGTCGCGTGGATCCGGACTGAGCGCCTAGAACCGCTAGACCACCGCGGCCGGCAGGCCAGCAGGCATGTGGCTCAGGCAGGAGAGTGTGTCTGCTGTGGCTGCCAGTGGGCACAAGGTAGTCAGTTTCTTCAAGGTGTAGTGTACGCCCCTTTAGTTAACACAGTTGAAGAATTGGAGCAGGGGCTTGTCAATGGTTATCACGAATTTCAAAATGATCAAGGCACATTTGAAAGGATTCGAAACTCATTGTGGTGACAGATACAATTCTGCATCAGGGTGCAAGGACGACACTTTGAACACCTCCTTTAGCTATGTGTACAGTCATTAAATGTGTTTTTGCAAAAAAACCTGCACTTTACCAAAGTATCTCTAATAAGGTTTCTTAATGTTGTAACCTTTTCCTACCTGGGAAGACATTCACACAGAATTTAGTCAGTGGTGACAGGTACTCACAAAATCTCAGTTTGTTTGCAGACCTGCATTCACTGAGACTTTTTGCTTCTAGGATCGTGTGCTTTCAATTATATCTGTTTATGCCATTCATTGTGATATGCCCTATATATTATTAACTAATTCTTCAGATTTTAATTAACAGTGGGTTTTGCATTTATAAGATCTGAATTTTGAAACTGCCTTCAATGTTTATGCCAATTAGATATTACTTGGTTTGAATGAAACTTTCCCCAGTACTTTTGTAGATTTTATAAGGGATTATGATGCCTACAGTGGAACTGTAGTGATGACTGGTTGAACCAACAAAAGACAAAGTTGCAGGTATGTTAAGTGTGTCATGACTTAACAAAAAAAGACAGTCTCTTGGCATAAGGAATTATTTTTAGAATGTAATAGTTGACATGGAGAGCTAGGCTCTTATTGATTCTTGAGAGGATGGTTAGTCATGTATACAGAGAACTGTTAACTGATGTTGTGGCACATATTAAACTAAGACACAAAGGAATTGAAGATGTTAGATGCCAGTTGGCACTGGTTTACATCAATGGGGCAAGTTGAAAATTCAACTGGACTAGGATTCGAACCCAGGTCTCTGCTTACCAGACAGATGTGCTGACCACTACACCATCCTACACAGTGCTCAGCGCAACTAGATGGACTACCTTAGCACACCACCTGTCACACCCAAATTCTCAACTTACACTACTGATATAGTGCCCATCCTCATTAGCCTCATTACTCGCGGCATCTCAGACTTCTGTCAGAGTTCAAGCTTCGTGTGCTTCTGCATTGAAGGTGTCACTGGCCATCATCATCTTAATTATAAACACAGAGTGGACCATTTTAATCCATAATGGGGAATAACTCAGGATAGAAATGAGATACAGCAAAATGTTTTGGATAAAAGTTGTAGGTGGAAAAGAGGGTCATGCATTGCTACTAATGGGCATGATCTTGAAGGTGATTTGGAGGTGAAAGTGATTTTTTTAACATAAGAACCCTAATATTTAATTTAAGATTTGGAAAGAGTGGCACATTTTTCATATGAAATGATACACTATTTGAGATTGTGGTTAGGTTTAGCGACAGTCAAATAAGCAAATATTTTTTTAGTTCTATTAGGTACAAAGTTATATACAAATTGGAAGCGTCATCCCGAGGAATGAGAGATGAGGGGACTCACTTAACGACTTGTAAATCTATTATCTTCATTTTATTTACATCTGTTCTGTCTTGCAAATGCCGCAATAACAGTTGTACATTGTGATGTATCTACTTTTGCCACAAAACATTAAGGCTTAATGTTGAAATTTCTGTTCGCTTTTTCCACGTCACAAATAGGGTATTCGGGAAACAAAAATGACCCTTCAAATGATCTTTGGTAATTACCTTTAAGATTATGATATGTGACCCCTTATGCTTATTCCAATTTGTATCTAATGTTGTGTTTTGCTGTATCCCTCCTCTATTTTGAGTTAATCCCTACTTGAAAGTAAAAACATGTTTGCTTATTTGACCTCCTTTGAACCTTGCTTGCCATGACCTTGAATAATGTATCATTTTGTACATAAAATTTGCCACTCTTTTCAAATTTTAAATATTAGGGTTTCCATTTAAAAAATCAGTTTAACCTCTAAATTAGCTTGAAACCCACATTCAAGGTCACGGGCATTAGTAGCAATGTGTAACCCTCTTTGCCACCTACAACTTTTATCTAACACATTTTGCTGAATCTCATCTGTCCCAGTTGATTCCCATTATGGATATAAATGGACCACACGGTATATATAAAAATATGCGATCAAAAGCAGTGTGCCTCATAAAAAGGGTGTTTTGAAAAACAAGGCTCCAATTTATTAAGACAGAAGTGAAAAAATCACCATGTTCCAAGATTTTGTAATTAGTTGTTAAGATGGTTTACACGATATCTTTCACCTCAGCGGGGGGCCATGTGACATTACATTTTTATGAAACGACGTGTGCCACTCCCAGGCTTTCATGCAAATGAAAAATGTTCATGACATTCCATAGTATGTGCTGCGACATCCCAGTGCGGAAAATATTGTTACAATATGTGCAGAAGGGAGAATCCTTTTACATCTACAAGGTAGGATGGCAAGTGAGCGTTCACACCTGCTGTGTGGGGCCATTTGTTCCTTGGTGCCGTGCTTTGAAGGTCTTTACAAGACAAGGGAAAAGAGAGAAGGCCATGGCTAGAACAAATGCTGCAAAAATTACTTGCAAAATGTCTTGTGTAGAGAACACTTCTTGTCTTGATCTTATCCAAGGAACATCAGTTTTAAAAAGATCTGTCAACATGCACTTTGAGCGAGATTGTATATTGAGACATGATGATTTTTTAAGAGAAAGTGTTAATACAGAAAATTTCTAGTTCAGTCGTTTATGTTATTCAAGTAGCCTGGGAGACATTAAGCTCTCTTTCAGCACCCATCCACACATAAGGAGATGAAGTCCGGTGAAGACTGCTGCAACACTGTTAGGTGGAACTAAGTAGCAGGGCCACCTCAACAAACATCAAGAATGATGATTGAGAGAAATTTTACGAAGTAGATCTACTGAAAACTTGTGCAAGTTTATTGTGTTGTACTTAAATATTGTTATTATTGAAGAAAAATAATGACAGAAACAAAAATTTGGGAAAAAAAATGTTTTGATAAATTAATGGATACAGAGGCACACATTTTATTTAAGTTATCAAGGATTAATTAAAATCAGAGGACTTTGCTCACATTAAAAACTTCGTTAAAATGTTGTAAGCAAGTTAGGAACATCTCTTATCTATTGTATCATCAGATATCAATGGTAGGCAATGACAACCTCTTAAGTCCATCTGTCCCTGAAAACTCAGTTCCAGTAACCAGTAACTCCATAATCAGAGAGAGATTTGAAAGTGCATAGATTCCTCTACACTGTCAATAACCAGGCTTCTACTACACATTTTATAAGAATCCGGTTTTGCTTTGCCTGCAAAATTTAACAAAATGAAGTTACGAGGTTTTCATTGCCTACCATCAATATACGAAAACTGGGTACACAAATGTGAGACGCTGTTTCACCACGAGAACGACTGTTAATTACTCTTCAGTTTCTGCATACAGTGTTTATTATTTGTATTAGAAACGTAACATTAAATAACAGCTAAAATTTGAAGACATGTGCACTACCATTCTACTTCCTCCCCCTTGGTTAAACACGGAAATTGGAAAACTTCTTTGGTACTTCTTTGGCTGATGGTGGCCAATGAAATATATTTAGGGGTTCCAATGGTACATCTGTCTTTGTGCTATTCTCATTTTCAAACCCAACATTTTCGTACTAATACTGAACACACAATAATTGTGCAAGTTTTTCTTGAACTTACAGCAACTGACAAGTTCAGAAAGTATTTCCACAAGATGCAAGAAACTGTTTCCGCTATCTCACGGAAGATAATTCTGGAAGTTGAGGATGAAAACTGCATGGTTACTTGCTAGTAGACATGCACCTTTAGATCTTGACTAGAGTTATCTTACAAACTGATATTAGTCACCACTGTTCAATTCACAGAATTCTTTTACATCAGAAACTGATACCTAACAACCAGTTACACAGTCTTACTTTGATATCGTATAATGATGTAGACTGAGCAGATTAAGTCACTATATTATGGATTTTGAGATAATTCATTGTGTGCAAGTTCCCTGGTTTTTTGAGATTTTTCTGTACCACAATCTTATTTTGTTTTGGTGTTGTAGCCATGTATTTGTTCTCTGATAGTTTCATGGCGCTGTTCCTAACAAAGAGTACATGTTTGTGAATACACAGATTTACAAGCCTGACCTTGCTAAAGAGGGGATGGTAGTGTTCCTCAGGACCAGTCTTGTGCATTACATGTTATTTTATGCTTTGTGTTTTTTATAATACTGTGTAATGTGTTTGTTGCCATACGAAAAGCCCATTTTAAGGGAAGCAGGAAAAACTCTAGATTGTAAAGATCTGTCAAATATGAAAGTCAACTGTGTACAGATTAAGACTATTTGTTGTTGTTGGTTTTCTTTTTATGCTGTTACAGATTGAAAATTTTAAGGCTTTTCTTTTTATTTCAGTGACTATACTAGAACAACAGTTACACAAACGTCCTTCTGGCTGCTGGTCATTATGCAAATCTCTCACAAGTCCTGTGGGCTGCGTGGAGTTTTCTGAATTTGGTCAGAAAAATTATCTTGGGCTATAGGTTCCCATGCTGCCTTGCATTTATTGGGTGCAAAGTCTCTGTCTTCAAAAGGAAACTGTTTTTCGTATATGACCTTCAATTTGTTTATCTTTTTTTTTTCTTCAAATTCCAGGAACACTTCATAAGTAGTGTCCTGCTCAGCCCTTTGTTTGAAAGACAGTGTGTGTAGAGTAAAGTAAGAGCTTATTTTGGATAACCCTAGCCAGTCCCTCAATATACCAAAATTTTTTACTTATGTATACCAGAAAAGGTAGTTTTCTTAATGGTTGGCAGGGATAACATAATTCTGCAAGTTATAAAAGAGTTATCAAAGGTATTTTCAATTTTAGTTTTATTATTGGACACTTACAGATAAAGTTACAAATTGTACATTTTTACTTCTTACCCACATTACATTAAGCACATTAGAGTAAATTGATGTTTCATTACAGAGTTTGAGGAGCAATAGGCAAAGCATCGATTTGCAATGCCAACTATACAATTTCTATATGACAGTTAACTAATACTAACTATGCAGAAATCATTACTTGTAGCACACTATATAGTTCAGTTTTAATCAAATGAACTTGGAAGATTCAGAAAAGTTCTTGAGATCTGCTCATCTGTGCTTGCCATTTCAATGCTGAAATCTTGACAGATGACAATTTTTATTTATACCTTACTATTTTTCAAACCAGAAATTCACTTAAAATCAGCATTATTAACATCACCTTATATACCCTTACATTATTAAGTTTTCATCTGTCACTTCCATACTGCTAAATTCTCCATTTACCTCTGATACAAATGCTAGCAATCACCATTTTTCATGCCTTCAACAACATATGCTTAAGGGACAAAAGTATCTATCTTTCTGTTAATTTCCTCTATCTATCTCCCTCCTTCTAATTTTCAATTCCATGTTTGTTATTTATCTCTGTACCAAATATTACATTCTCTGTCTTTATACTGCTTGTATTAGGAGGTGATTAACTTGCCACATTAGTGACTCCTGTAGCTTTTGTCTTGTGCTGCTGATTGTGACCCAGCAAAAACCCTGAATTCATAAAGTTGGTTGTCTCCCACTGCTGCAGTCACAGATGTGCAGCATAGCTGCTTATGATTGGTTTCCTTTTCTTTCTCTTGCAGATTGTGGATGTGTTTCTTGCATGTAGTCTCCTTTGTTCTACTGCTGCTATATTTTCCCCTAAATATTTGTCTTGCTCTGTGTGAGAGATTGCAGTGGATACAATGTCCTTCCCTTACTTTTCTATCTGCTGATGTATTTGTTTCCAGTGAATCTAATTTCTGTTGTACCTGTAGCTGAAGTTGAAGGTTTTCTATCTGAAGTTTTCCACTCTAGCTATTCTGGTACTGTTGCTCTGTAAACTTTTCCTTTTCTCGTTACATTTTCAACAATTATACAGAGCATTTATTCATCACCTGTCTCATTCAGATGAAGTCTAGATGCTGTGTGTAGATCTATATCTTTATAAGTATTGACAAACCTCTTACCTTGCCCTTACTATTTTACTTAGGTTTCTGTTCATATGTTGAATTCATTAATTCACTTATGACCAGTGCTCCAAGTCTGTTCAGTGTTATTCTCAAAGCAAAAACATATATATTTTTCAAGGAAAACAAATTTTTTTCTTAATGAACAAAGTGCAGAATTAGGCTCATTTTATGCAGTGCCAATTGTACCTACCCAAATAACTGCATAATCTTGTTACATTATGTTGTTATGTAGCATTATAGTCATGGGGGCTCTGAGCATTGCTATTCTCTGGTAATTATTTGCACTACGTTACTTCATGTCAGCCATGACTGAAGTATGAAATAAATAGCTTAGGCTTGTTTGTTAGAGGTAATCTGCCTGCATTCCCAACTTCCTGTTAGGCTTAATGACTGAGGCACCAGTCAATCATTTTTCCTTTCAAATGTGACCTAACTGTGCATGGTAATCACTGTTGTTGACTGTTCAGTTACAATACTGTAGAGAGCTATGGAAAGTAGGATGGATGGGCACAGTTGAAACTGTACAGTATTACTTTTTTCCATATATTAAGTTTTCTATCATCTGCAACCAAGTTGTGAATTTTCATTGGTTTGACTACTGTTTCTTTGGTTTTATTTCGTGCTTGTAGAATTGGCTTTTATTTCCAAGTGCCTTTATCTTATTTTTTGACTTTAGTATGGTGGTGGTAATTGCTGTTGCCTTGGCCCCTCTCAGTATTTATTAAATATGACACAATGCCAATTGTGTCTACACAAATAACTGCATAATTATGTTATTTTATGCTGTTATGGTGGGAAGCAACCTATTTTTTCCTTAGAAATTTAATTTTTTTATGGAAAAAATGGAGATAGATAGGTTTTTTTTACACTGCTATGAGCTCTCTCAAAAATATTGGAAATGCTAATGCTGAAAAGATTTCTTGATTTTTTTGGACAAACAGTTTTCTTATAACATCATCCCACAAAATGTGATGTAAAGGGAAATTATGTGATTTTGAATGTTAATTACTCAAGTAATGCATCATACTGATGATAGGAGGAAAATAATAATAATAATAATAATAATAATAATAATAATAATAATAATAATAATAATACACAAAGCAATCACTCATATAAACACATTGGCTACACCATTGTAATTTCATAACCACTTCTACAACCCTTTAGATCACATAACATCAACAGATACAAAGAAAGTAAATTGGAAAAAGAAAACACTACATGGCAAGCACCCGATTCATCTAACACAGCCACACATCGATCAAGACGCATCCAACACATGGCTAAGAAAAGGCAATATATACAGTGAGACGGAAGGATTCATGATTGCAATACAGGATCAAACAGTAAACACCAGATATTACAGCAAGCATATTATTAAAGATCCCAATACCACAACAGATAAATGCAGACTTTGCAAACAACAAATAGAAACAGTAGATCAAATCACAAGCGGATGTACAATACTAGCAAATACAGAATACCCCAGAAGACATGACAATGTAGCAAAAATAATACATCAACAACTTGCCATACAACATAAACTAATAAAACAACATGTTCCCACATACAAGTATGCACCACAAAATGTACTGGAGAATAATGAATACAAATTATACTGGAACAGAACTATTATAACAGATAAAACAACGCCACATAACAAACCTGACATCGTACTCACCAATAAAAAGAAGAAATCAACACAACTAATCGAAATATCCATACCCAATACAACAAATATACAGAAGAAAACAGGAGAAAAAATTGAAAAATACATCCAACTGGCTGAGGAAGTCAAGGACATGTGGCATCAGGATAAAGTTGACATTATACTACAGGAGTCATACCACACAATATCCACCAGTACATCAACGCAATACAGCTACATCCAAACTTATGTATACAACTACAGAAATCTGTAATTATAGCGCTGGCAGGTCGATAGACACACAAACAAACACAAACATACACACAAAATTCAAGCTTTCGCAACAAACTGTTGCCTCATCAGGAAAGAGGGAAGGAGAGGGGAAGACGAAAGGAAGTGGGTTTTAAGGGAGAGGGTAAGGAGTCATTCCAATCCTGGGAGCGGAAAGACTTACCTTAGGGGGAAAAAAGGACAGGTATACACTCGCACACACGCACATATCCATCCACACATACAGGTCTGTATGTGTGGATGGATATGTGCGTGTGTGCGAGTGTATACCTGTCCTTTTTTCCCCCTAAGGTAAGTCTTTCCGCTCCCGGGATTGGAATGACTCCTTACCCTCTCCCTTAAAACCCACTTCCTTTCGTCTTCCCCTCTCCTTCCCTCTTTCCTGATGAGGCAACAGTTTGTTGCGAAAGCTTGAATTTTGTGTGTATGTTTGTGTTTGTTTGTGTGTCTATCGACCTGCCAGCGCTTTTGTTCGGTAAGTCACCCATCTTTGTTTTTATATATAATTTTTCCCACGTGGAATGTTTCCTTCCATTATATTGAAATCTGTAATTATTGATACATGCTCAATTACCCGAAAGTTCCTAAATGCAATGTAACATATACCGTACAGTTAAAAGGAAGTCACGCTTGATCAAGGTCCTCGTCACTTTCCATTTTTAACCAGACCTAAGGTCTGAGAAAGGAAAGAAGATGAAGATGATGATAATGATAATAATAATAATAATAATAATAATAATAATAATAATAATAATAATGGCATGTAACTGCATAATTTTGAATTGAATTAATAATCAAAATGAACTTCCTCCTGCCTTGCCTAACCTTTAAATACCTAATATCTTAAAGAGTCAAAATTGTCAAGCACAAATGTTGTTCATCGGAAAGTGGAAAAATTTGGTGGCACAGGACTGATAACATTCAGTTTGAAGACAACAAATCATTTGCTTGATAGTAACAGTGAGGATTGGACTTCATAAAGAAAACTACAACTACAACATCGTGCACGAGTTAATAGGAGTGAGAAGCTAAGTAAAGTGCATTGTACATAACAAGAGGTGGGAGGGGGCAGTAAAAAATAGAGGGAAAAGACAACGAAAGATGTAGAAAACTAAAACGGAGTGAAGCCAAGAGTACTTACAGTGAAGAAAAGCCAAGACGGAAGAAGTTAATGTAAATTAAGGCCAGGTGGGTGGTGAGAACCAAGGACGTGTATTAGTGCTGGTTCCCACCTGTGGAGTGCTGAGAAAATGGTGTCTGGGTGAAGAATGCAAATGGCGCCGAGATCACGATTGTCAGGTTGTAGGGCATGCTGTGCAACAGGATATTGTGAGTTTCCAGTATATACCCTCTGACAAGTGCAGAGTTAGTTGAATTGGGACACATCAGTAGTGATAACTCCGAGGTCCATCCGTCTACAAAGCATCTTTACGTTGCATTAATTATGCTGAAAATCAAGTCGAGTTGAGTTCAACTCTAAACTTGGTGTGCACACTGCATGGTGATGTGCTCCTGCTTTCCTCCCACCTCTGAATCAATATACAGCCAGTTGCAGGGGATCTACTCTTCAACATTAACACTGTGCAATTTGGCTTGTCATTTTTCTGTTTAGCGCCCGAAAACCTCAAACCTCATTTTTCTCAGTGTTAGAGATGACAGCAGCAATAATTAACAGAGGAAACAGCAGGACCAATGGGGTATCGAACCCAAAATCTTGAGGTTTGTAATCTTGAACTTAACCCACTGAGCCACCGATGCACATTTCTGGACAAACCAGTAATAAGTAATTTATCAGTTAAAATCTGCACTGAGCCAAAGGAACAAACTAGAATTCAGTCAATACAGTAAATAAACAAAATTCAGTGGCATTCTATGTCATTCGTTATTTAAGCTACTGATAACAAATCTATATTAATAATAGAGCTGTTAGACCGTATTGTCTGTCTTTGCACAAACTAAGTTCCAAAAGTAGTAGATGAATTTTCATGGAGTTTTTGAGGGTAACTTGAGCATATGGCTCAGAAATCATTTTAGGAGGAGCCGGCACTCATGCCCTACTGTTTACAAGACCATTGACAATACTGAAATCGACAATGAAATCACTACTGAACCAAGGAAGAAAACAAAGTGTAGGTGAAAGCTATGGGTTCTCTTGCTGTACTCGATTTCTGCACTTTTTAACGATGATAAATTTAGTCACGGTAATGAATGTAATGGATGGCTTACCATGGTGGTTGTTTGCTGTGGAGGTATTGAGAATATGGGTGGCCTTGACAGTTTTAATAATCGTGATGGCACTGCTTATCGTACTTTTAATGCTGATGAAGTTTTTATTAAGGACATGATATTATTACTCTATGACGCCTTTTGTCTGAGGACCCATGGACGTCATAAGGTGGATCAAGATGAAGCTATTTCTGTTTGGCGTATAGGATCTGATATTTGTGAAAATGTAAAACTTGTTGGTGATTTGACGGTATATTACCATAATTAAAGAAACCTGATCCCGCCAAGAACCGAGAAGTGATTCTTGGTGTTGTAGCTCTAGGATACTCTCCATATGAGGGCACCCCTGTGCAACTTAAGCATAGTTTGGGGCACTGTATAGGCTTTAGTTCATCAAAACTGGATTTGGAAAATATGTATTGTGATTTACAGTTTAGTAAAACTTTAAAATTTTACAGACGTTGAGTAGTGTGTCTGCACGGATTTTTGTGGAATTTTCATGGGTAACTTCAGCATAGCAATGGGCACTGTATTGGCTATGTTTCATCAAGATCAGATCACTGTGAAAAAAGATATACATATTATAAGTATGTATGTATGTATGTTCTACTGCTCCTATGAGACTACTGGACCGATTTCAACCAAACGTGGTACACATGTCACTTAGTGACGGTAAAGAATTGCAAGAGAGGGAGGTGTTAAGAACAATCTAGCTATCAGATGGGCAAGAGTGGGGGTGAGAAAGAAGTGGAAGGGACAACACACGAATACCTAGGTTTTATTTATCCAGTATTTGAGAACGAGAGCACTTAGTGTATTGCAACAAACTCCACACGCAGTTTCAAACCTTTACAAAACTTTATTTGCTGACACGCACGCCCAAATAATTCAAAGAAAAAAGTTTACACTTACTACATTTTCACTGTTGATGCAGTAAACCTGTTGCCTCAGGTATGACGTCTAAATTTATTACTTCTTTGCTAATAACTCTATTTACAACACATTTAGCAGACAGTTTCCACATATGCCACTGACTGTACCTACAAAATTATATCGCTGTATGGCACAGAGAGAGGGAATGAGGAGATAGATATAGAGGAGGGGCAGAGAGAGAGGCTGACTTATCAAACTGTATATACATACCTGGGCAACGTTGGGTACTCGGATAGTAATAAATAATTATCCATAGTTGCAGACAGGAATAATCCTTTCATCTGTGAATAACTTACTTGTGAATAAATTTGTTTGAATGATCTACTTATCTGAATAATTGTCTAGACAGAAACCGATTCGAATAATGCCAATCTCTGCTCGCTTATCTTCCCAGTCAGTGCAGTCAATGTTACCAGCTTTAATGAGTTCTTTTAGTCCATTTGCTAGATTTACTTATGAGAGCCTGTAGTGTACCTGGACTGAAGTTTTTTGATGATTATAAACAAAGTTGACAGTTGCAATCAGTTGTCATGCTCCTCAATCAAAATATTTTTTACTTATTCTATCCGAAATATGTGTCAATGTCAGTGCAACTTTAGCTGCAGACTGAATGCAAACATTATTTCAATAGTTATTCATTGATGCAAAGTTACAGTTTCACAACTACATCTATGACCTACAGTATCTTTAAATGTTCGGTTATCACTAATTTTCATTATACGTAAACACATTTAGTCACTGTGGTAACATTTGGTGAATCTCAGGTATAGAAAATACACATTCTCTGTAGGAAACATGGAAAATCAACAGCTAAAAAGAAATTCTAGTTCTAAATGCATTCCAACACTTGCTGGACCCATTTGTGCTGCTATACTGAGACAAACCTGTTACCTTAGCTGCATGGCAGGGATTCTAGTCTGTTGGCCCGCACTCAGAAAGTAAACTCCGTATGATTGTGAGTAAGGAACGTGCATGACCAAAGCAAGTTATGTGGATGAACACTGCTCACGAGTGAGGATGCAGTGTCCTAAGTGCACGCGCGCACACGCACACATACTATTTAGGAATTAATTTCCTTTGAAATGAATAAACTGTTAAATATTTCAATAAGAAAAGTTTTATTGTTTCTCATTATATAAAATCTTGTCTGAATCTACACGCGCGCGCGCACACACACACACACACACACACACACACACACACACACACACACACACACCACTCTTATGGTTTGTCAATGTATGGATATTTCACATTCTCCTTGCCAGCTGGCTTAGCATGTCCAAGACATAAAATCTCATCATCTCGTAATGTATATGCTAAGTTCCGGATAGCCAAAGGTTCTGGCTTTTGTTTCAGTTCCTTTATTTGGTCCCTCAGCTTGGCACAAAGTGTTACTTGCATATTCTTCTCTTGTAGGCGCTGTTCAGCTCTACTCTTCCAGAAAAGAATTTGCCCATTCTATTAAAAAAAAAAAAAAAGAGGGTTAGTTTCCACCACTTTTAAAAATAAAACACTAAACATTACGTTGATAAACTAGAATGAACATTATTTACAAATTACATGCTTATTTTGGACAAAGAATGTGCTTTTTCATAAGATATTACTTTATTTTTCTTCAGTTCCTCACTTAATAAACCACTGTTACAGAATTCTCTCACAATTGCATCTGCACAACATGTAAGTGAGGTAAGACTGTGTAAACTCTGCTGTGTTTCGCCACTCATGACGCTTCTCTGATAGTGATGAATCATTAACAAACCAACTGAAAATAAATCACTTCATTTTAAGTGGAATGCATTTTAGATAGTAAGCAAAGCAGAGGTCTCATCTTTTTGAATGGTCACCATGCAAGTGGGTGCATGGGGGACCCAACTCAATATTTACAAAGAACGTGGAGCATAGGCTTCGGTGTTGAATGGCACTTCCCATCCAGTGCTCCACATTTCCCCTACAATGCCTTCCTGTAGCCCCCACCACTACCACTCTCCCAATGCATGCCCTGCCGTCTGCACATCTACCAGCTGCGGTATTCAGCACTTCTAGGCATCAGTATAACCTGTGAGGTCAAGGAGCTGTTTGGTTTCCTCTATGAAAAAGTGATTCCACTACTGCAGCGTATATACATGGGCAAGGAAAAAATATTCCCATTTTTACCAGTTAAAAGTACACTTTTTCCGTGTTAAGTGACAGTATACTTTTCCTCAGAACTGTAAAATTATCAATCCTATGAATGGTTATGGGTTTATACACTGGCGTATAATTTCCTGGCACTTTAGAAAATGAAACTCAGACAAAAAAACACCTTTTGGAAAGATGTCTGATGTGCAGTAAGATGTATACTGCATATTTTCGTATTACGAAAGTATAAATTTGAATTCCACGAAGCACCGCATGTTACTTTCCGAAGCATTGAAATCGAGGTTGCGATGCAATTTTGTAAGCCAGCCATAGCTCATGTCATCTGATCTCGCCAGCTGGTGGCAGCAGATATTCAGAGCATACGACATGTAATGTAGTCAGCCAATAGCAACATCACTGTTAAGTAGCGTGAACACACAAATGGGAAAAGTTACTTGTTAAAATTAATGTGGATAATGTTGCTACAAGAAAAGAAAAGCTTTCACATATAATATTGGTTTACAACACATTAATAAGCTGCAAGAGTAGCTAAGCTTTCACACATAATGTTGATTTCTTTTTTTTAGTGCGTGTTACACATTAAGATACATTACACAAATGTGCCAGTAAAATTTTTAAAAACGACATAAATGTCTGATCTTCTGGGCCCAAAATTATTCTAATTGGTCATACTCAAAGAGATGATTTTTAAATGAGAGTCAAATGCTCTGTAATTTAAGAAATTCATCGTACATTCTCACATATAGTTAATTTGTGCAAAAGTAAATTTACTTTTAAAGTAACACTTTTCAAACAACCATTCGCAATATTTTCCTGCAATCTGTTAGAAATGTTCACTTTAGCAGTTGCCACAGAGCCCGGGTAACAGGTGTCACTGCGCTTGCGCAGCTACACTGAAGGAGGAAGCCCGTATATTCGTATGTGTAATACATTAGATAATCTTACTTTATGTCATAACCGAAACAAGACATTAGAGTATACTCCAAGGGCATTGGAATTTTGTGAGCCATATTAAAATGCATAATTCGGCTTGAAGTGCACTTGAAATGCAGCAAACAGTTGACTCTAGCCAATAGTGTGGAATTAAAAACTTCATTTCAAATAAATTGATTGCCTCAGCGGAAAAGATTAATAAAAGCCAAATTTTCTTTAGCAAACCGGGAGGGGGGGGGGGGGGGGGGGGACTTCACTGTTCTACGAGGTGATTAATGCTTGACCATCAGAAAGGTGTAAATAAAATAAAATCTGAAATTAATAATATGTTTTGGCCTTCTGTAATTATGTGAATGTATTTTAATTTACTTGACAGCTCCCGACTACAGAAATCTGCTTTGTTTTCATTTGGCATGAGAGCAATAAACGAAGAGGAAACAGCAAAATCACAAGACAAACACGGGTCATGTGGAGACTACCCACCTTCCCCTACTAGATAGTGCTGCCAGAAGTGGGAAAAGGTACTACACGACTCAACTGCGCATGCGCATGATCTCGCTCGCAACTGCTCAGACGAATGTAATGTAAGCAATTGTGACGTCACGCTCATCGGAGGCAATTTTTTGTTATGAAGCATTGCATAGTCTTCCTAAAGCCTTTGACACACTTTGCTGTTGGCATACGCTTGTATGAGCACTGTATTTTTTTTTTGTTGTATATGGCGCATTTCCTTTTACATTTTTTCCTCTTGTTCGTGTTTTAGTGCTGAAAAAATTCCTGGGTTTTTCCCGGATCTCCCAGTTGTCCCCTTCATATACACCCTGTACTGACTGACGGTCTCTTCCACCAGAGGTTTTATGTGGTATGGAGGCCCATATGGCCCTGATAAACAGGTGGTGCTTCCCAGTCAGTATATCGTGCTGCATAATGGGGACAACTGGTAATGAAATTGGCAGATTGAATGACTCAGCAAAATGTGTCAACATGTCCACAAAATTCTCTCTTCTTTCCCTACAAGTGTGTGAGTTAGACTATAAAAGCCATGCCCTGCTGTAGAAGTAGTCAGGTTAGTTCGACTTTGATAGGTACCAGCATCGGCAGATCAGGACTGGGTCACAGATGTGTTTCAGAGCACAGAGCAGCAGTGTAGGGCACGGCAGCACTGAATCCAGTCCAACAAACAAGCCCTATCAGAGACGCCAAGTGACACATGCATGTGCACCCACAAAGATCACAAAGATACAATCGAGCTCCACCACAGACACACACACACACACACACACACACACACACACACACACACACACACACAAAGGGCTGACCAGCTGCAGCTTGATCCTGCTGGCAGCACTTGTAAACAGTAGGGGGCACTATGACAGAAGAAAATGAGGGATAGCACACATGTAGACAGAGTATATGTTTACACGACTGTAACAGTTATTATAAGTATAGTTTATGGCATTGCTGAACATTAAGCAGCAGATTTGTGCACTGCTCCCTGGTGCGACAGGCCCTGTAGACATGTGGCTGTGGCAGGTTTGCAGCTGTGGTAAAACCACACTATTGTCAAGATAGTGATCATTCTGGCTGCTGACTACAGTCACAAGTGCTCAGATGATAGGAATTGACAAGCTGACAACAGTTATAATCTCAAAGCTTTCTTGCTATTTATAAAAGTAGCAGACCCTTCTCAAAGGCCAACCCAGACTGCATAAGAGGAGATAGTACCCATGACAACAGCATGGTGCCCTTCATGGTATAGAGTTGACACTGGAGTTCTATTGTGTAAGTTTTTTGGTTAGGATTATTTCACTGGGGAGGCTAGATTGGAAGATAAAGCTATAGAAAGGTTCGGTATGGAGGTGCTCATGTTAATAGCACATACCATATTCACTCGAATCTAAGCCGCACTCGAATCTAAGCCGCACTCGAATCTAAGCCGCACCTGAAAAATGAGACTCTAAATCAAGGGAGAAAAATTTTCCCGAATTTAAGCCACACCTGAAATTTGGGACTCTAAATTCAAGGGGAGAGAAAAGTTTTAGACCGCACCTCCAAATCGAAACAAAGTTTGTCCATTGTAACATGAGACACAATTTAGGTCAAATGGATGAATATACAGCTACAGTAGTTTGGTTCGAGTCGTAAGCTTAACAGTTAAGCTTTACCAAGTAGCCATTGCTGTGTGTCAGGTGCTCGGTCCTTATTTGTGTGGGTGCCCTTCCTTTTTCACGTGCTTCGCCTTGTTTGAATCGATTGCTTATTTTGCTTTGATATGATAAGTGCCATTCTCTTTTTTATAGGTGTTTACGTCACTCTAAGCTGAAACTGCATTATTTTAATGTGTCGTGCATTGTTTGTCGCATTCTGATAATGAGTGTTTACGATCTGACGCCGCTCGCGACATGGCTTCCTTTTGTGCGCGCTACTGCGGCTTACAATTAAAAAGAGAGAGAGAGAGAGAGAGAGAGAGAGAGAGAGAGAGAGAGAGAGAGAGTGAGAGTGAGGCTGTGGCTAAGCCATGTCTCCGCAGTACGCAGTATCCTTTCTTTCAGGAGTGCTAGTTCTGCAAGGTTCGCAGGAGAGCTTCTGTAAAGTTTGGAAGGTAGGAGACGAGATACTGACAGAAGTAAGGCTGTGAGGACCGGGCTTGAGTCGTGCTTCGGTAGCTCAGATGGTAGAGCACTTGCCTGCGAAAGGCAAAGGTCCCGAGTTCGAGTCTTGGTTGGGCACACAGTTTTAATCTGCCAGGAAGTTTCATATCAGCGCACACTCCGCTGCAGAGTGAAAATCTCATTCGGGTTATCAAGTGCTGAGTGTGGAGATTCTGTGGACGTCGGTGGTGTTACGCTATGACATCATTTCACTGATGGAAAAACTCTTGCATTTTCAGGAACATAATACACTGAGCTGTTCAATTGAGAATGTACATTTACAGCTACTAACTTTACAAAGCACTAACTGGGAATGTAGTACCTGTTTATCAGACACAGTATGACATTCCACACCAACTAAAACCAGTGGAGGAGGAGAGCATCCATCAGCAGGTACTGAAGAGTATTACAGACACTTAAACCAGTGCATAACACCTGATATGTATCCTTCACCAACATCATGGCAGCAGTAGACGATATGGGGCAGTACTAGTTTTTCACTACCATGGATGTATGAAGAGGATTTCCATTAACTAAAGGTAGGTCTGCAGGACCGATCTATAACTGATTTCATAGTTACTTCTTGCCATTACCAATATCAAATGATACCTTTCGGGTTGGGGAATGTGCCAGCTACTTTCTGGCATCCTATGCAGTATGAAAGCACGTCAGCACATGGCGTAACTAGGTGACACAACAGTGTTTTCCAGTGGCATCAAAGACCCTATTGCAAGTTTGTGAAACATACTGGAATGGGAAAGCTGCACGATTCACATCAGCTTTATCAAAGTGTCAGTTGTAATCTCAATTAAGTTTGGTATCTACAGCATGTCATCAGCTAGATCAAATCCCACCAGACCCTCTAGTACTAGAAGCAGGGCACGGCTTTTCAGGCCCATGACAAAAACACCCTCCAGGATGTAAAAGCAGCTACAGTCCTTCCTAAGCCTAGCTAACTACCATAAAAACTTTATGTTCAACTTTGTAAAGATTGTCAAGCCGAGCCGAGCTGAACCACACTACTTCAGAAACATAAATGCCCAGCCTAAAACAAAGAATGACTTATTTCCATAGCTATTTCTGTGGGGCTATTTTAAAATGTCATAGAAACATGCCACAATCAAAGGGTTAGGGTTGTTGTTGTTGTTGTTGTTGTTGTTGTGGTCTTCAGTCCTGAGACTGGTTTGATGCAGCTCTCCATGCTACTATATCCTGTACAAGCCTCTCCATCTCCCAGTACCTACCGCAACCTACATCCTTCTGAATCTGCTTAGTGTATTCATCTCTTGGTCTCCGTCTACGATTTTTACCCTCCACGCTGCCCTCCAATACTAAATTGGTGATCCCTTGATGCCTCAGAACATGTCCTACCAACCGATCCCTTCTTCTAGTTAAGTTGTGCCACAAACTTCTCTTCTCCCCAATCCTATTCAATACTTCCTCATTAGTTACGTGATCTACCCATCTAATCTAAAGCATTCTTCTGTAGCACCACATTTCAAAACCTTCTATTCTCTTCTTGTCCAAACTATTTATCGTCCATGTTTCACTTCCATACATGGCTACACTCGATACAAATACTTTCAGAAATGACTTCCTCACACTTAAATCTATACTCGATGTTAACAAATTTATCTTCTTCAGAAATGCTTTCCTTGCCATTGCAAGTCTACATTTTATATCCTCTACTTCGACCATCACCAGTTATTTTGCTCCCCAAATAGCAAAACTCCTTTACTACTTTAAGTGTCTCATTTCCTAATCTAATTCCCTCAGCATCACCCGACTTAATTTGACTACATTCCATTATCCTGGTTTTGCTTTTGTTGATGTTCATCTCATATCCTCCTTTCAAGACACTATCCATTCCGTTCAACTGCTCTTCCAAGTCCTTCGCTGTCTCTGACACAATTACAATGTCATCGGCGAACCTCAAAGTTTTTATTTCTTCTCCACGGATTTTAATTCCTACTCTGAATTTTTCTTTTGTTTCCTTTACTGTTTGCTCAATATACAATTTGAACAACATCGGGGAGAGGCTACAACCCTGTCTCACTCCCTTCCCAACCACTGCTTTCCTTTCATGCCCCTCGACTCTTATAACTGCCATCTGGTTTCTGTACAAATTGTAAATAGCCTTTCGCTCCCTGTATTTTACCCCTGCCACCTTCAGAATTTGAAAGAGAGTATTCCAGTCAACATTGTCAAAAGCTCTCTCTAAGTCTACAAATGCTAGAAACGTAGGTTTGCCCTTCCTTAATCTAGCTTCTAAGATAAGTCGTAGGGTCAGTATTGACTCACATGTTCCAACATTTCTACGGAATCCAAACTGATCTTCCCAGAGAGGTCGGCTTCTACTAGTTTTTCCATTCTTCTATAAAGAATTCGCATTAGTATTTTGCAGCTGTGACTTATTAAACTGATAGTTCGGTAATTTTCACATCGGTCTGCACCTGCTTTCTTTGGGATTGGAATAATTATATTCTTCTTGAAGTCTGAGGGTATTTCGCCTGTTTCATACATCTTGCTCACCATATGGTAGAGTTTTGTCAGGACTGTCTCTCCCAAGGCCGTCAGTAGTTCTAATCGAATGTTGTCTAATCCGGGGGCCTTGTTTCGACTCAGGTCTTTCAGTGCTCTGTCAAACTCTTCACGCAGTATTGTATCTCCCATTTCATCTTCATCTACATCCTCTTCCATTTCCATAATATTGTCCTCAAGTACATCGCCCTTGTATAGACCTTCTATATACTCCTTCCAACTTTCTGCTTTCCCTTCTCTGCTTAGAACTGGGTTTCCATCTGAGCTCTTGATGTTCATGCAAGTGGTTCTCTTATCTCCAAAGGTCTCTTTAATTTTCCTGTAGGCAGTATCTATCTTACCCCTAGTGAGATAAGCCTCTACATCCTTACATTTGTCCTCTAGCCATCCCTGCTTAGCCATTTTGCACTTCCAGTTGATCTCGTTTTTGAGACGTTTGTATTCCTTTTTGCCTGCTTCATTTACTGCATTTTTATATTTTCTCCTTTCATCAATTAAATTCAGTATTTCTTCTGTTACCCAAGGATTTCTACTAGCCCTCATCTTTTTACCTACTTGGTCCTCTGCTGCCTTCACTACTTCATCTCTCAAAGCTACCCATTCTTCTTCTACTGTATTTCTTTCCCCCATTCTTGTCAATTGTTCCCTTATGCTCTCCCTGAAACTCTGTACAACCTCTGGTTCTTTCAGTTTACCCGGGTCCCATCTCCTTAAATTCCCACCTTTTTGCCCTTTCTTCAGTTTTAATCTACAGGTCATAACCAATAGATTGTGGTCAGAGTCCACATCTGCCTCTGGAAATGTCCTACAATTTAAAACCTGGTTCCTAAATCTCGGTCTTACCATTAGATAATCTATCTGAAACCTGTCAGTATCTCCAGGCTTATTCCATGTATACAGCCTTCTTTTATGATTCTTGAACCAAGTGTTAGCTATGATTAAGTTGTGCTCTGCGCAAAATTCTACCAGATGGCTTCCTCTTTCATTTCTTAGCCCCAATCCATATTCACCTACTACATTTCCTTCTCTCCCTTTTCCTACTACCGAATTCCAGTCACCCATGACTATTAAATTTTCGTCACCCTTCACTATCTGAATAATTTATCTTATTTCATCATACATTTCTTCGTCACCTGCAGAGCTAGTTGGCATATAAACTTGTACTACTGTAGTAGGCGTGGGCTTCGTATCTATCTTGGCCACAATAATGCGTTCACTATGCTGTTTGTAGTAGCTTACCTGCATTCCTATTTTCCTATTCATTATTAAACCTACTCCTGCATTACCCCTATTTGATTTTGTGTTTATAACTCTGTAGTCACCTGACCAGAAGTCTTGTTGCTCCTGCCACCAAAATTCACTAATTCCCACTATATCTAACTTTAACCTATCCATTTCCCTTTTTAAATTTTCTAACCTACCTGCCCAATTAAGGGATCTGACATTCCACGCTCTGATCCGTAGAACGCCAGTTTTCTTTGTCCTGATAACGACAGCCTCTTGAGTAGTCCCCGCCCGGAGATCCGAATGGAGGACTATTTTACCTACGGAATATTTTACCCAAGAGGACGCCATCATCATTTAATCATACAGTAAAGTTGCATGCCCTCGGGAAAAATTACAGCCGTAGTTTCCCCTTGCTTTTCAAAGGGTTACTCAACCGGAATGATCACAACAGATACCTATGATGTGTGTTGAGTGAATTCATCAACACAGTGATACACCAACTTTGTGAGGCAGAAGACTCAATCCTTCACGGGAACTGTGCAACCACACACATTGATATTACATGTGAGGAGCTGCAGAGTGAGCAGTACCACTGACCTGCCAACACTTTACTTCCCAGGTAGTGGGGGATAAAACAAATTTTATATTATCAGACATGAGCAGGCAAGCAAATTTTAGTGCCAGCCAGCTTGTGTAATCAAGTGCTTAAGGACATCTTTGATTCAGTGCTGTCAACTGACCACCATGTTGTTCCGATTACTGGTGGTGAAACATTTAACATGACAGAACGCAATACATGAACGAGCATTTTTCCATACAGAAGGCAAGCAGAGCTGAATTGACAAGTACTACTACACTGAAGACAACAGAAAATTGGCAGGACATTCCAAATTATTTGCAGAGATTTTTATTCTCCTTTCATGTAGATGAGAATAAATACATTGTGGCCATTATAAACCACTTTCACAGTACTTGGCTGTGATAGCTATTCCAGACCAGCACTCCAAGAAATGTAGAGTGACAATGGTCACACTGAGGATAGCGAAGTTGAATCTTTCATCACAGACCAGTGCACCTATTTTGAATCTGAGTTGAGCTGACTCAACTTTATTGCCTGGAAGAGGGTGCTGCATCTCAATTCCAGTAAGCCTAATTGGGGAGGGGAGAATTCGAAAGTAGGTTAAGCCACTATATGAAGAGCCAGCATCACACGTGGGATGAGATCCATATATACATGGTAGTAGCTTGCAACACAACAGGTAAACAAGAGTTTCAGAATCCCCCGCTCTTTTAAGGTGGAACAACACACAACAGGAACTGAAGTTTCTTGCATCTGTGAATAAGTTGAAAATTATATGGAATACAAATAAATAAAAAATAAAAAAAATCACCAAAGCTGTGGAGTGCAAGAATTCACAGTTGATAGGAAACATTACCTCTGAAATGTCACATTGACCTACAGATGTTATCAAACAACCCAATTATGCTGAAGGGGAAGGCGAGTAGTATACTGGGCTATATCAGGTCATCTGAACTTCTTCCTCCATGATCATTAAATTGCCACTACCGTGAGAACTATCACTGCGAATGTAACCTGAATTCAGATCTGAACAGGCACTCCACCTTTATTCAGACCCCTGCTGCTCACATACAAGGTCTCTTCAAAAAACTCTGGAATATTCATAACTTCACGCCAGTAGTGTGTTTGAGAGAAATGCTGTTGGCATCCCATCAGTGCTTGTGTTTAATGAGTAACTGTTGGAAGTTTCATTGTTATACGTATGAAAGTTATTGTTCAGTGCTGTATTCGATAGAACATTGTGTTGCAGACTTTGCGAATTTCGAGATGGCACAGTTACAGGAGCAACGCATCTACATTAAATTTTCCATGGAACTCCAAAAAATCTTTACAGAAACTCACCATATAAGGCAGGAAGCCTACAGTGATGAGTGCTTAAGCCATACTCGGTGTTATGAATGGTTCACACAGTTTAAAAATGGTCGGACGGAAGTTGAAGGTGACCCTTGTTCTGGATGCCCTTCTATGACTACTAATGACGACCATCTCAGGATCGTCAAAGAAATTGTGCATGCCAATCAAAGACTGACTGACTGAGGAATTGCAGAAGGATGTAACATTTCAGTTGGGTTATTTCATGAAATCCTGACACAGCATCTCAGAATGCATCATGTAGCCACCAAGTTCGTCCCACAGCTCAAGAGTCAGACATTCACCTTGCAATCTGTGAAGAGCCTTTGTAGGCTGCAAATGACGGCGAGATGTTCCTTAACTGGTTATGAGATGTGGGTCTACGGTTATGATAATATTGAGACCACAGTTCAATCTTCACAATGGGTCGGAAGAGGTTCTCCAATACCAAAAAAAGTTTGTCATCAGGTCAGATCAAATGTCAAAAGCCATTCTGATAAGTTTTCTTTGAATCTGAAGGATTAGTTAATTATGAATATGTGCCACAGGGATTAACTGCTAATTGATAGTACTATCAGGATGTGTAACGACACCTTCGAGAAAATGTGAGAAGGAAATGGCCTGAAATCTGGTGATGTAATTCATGCTCTTGCATCACAATAATACACCTGCACACTCACCCCTGTTGGTGCATGACTATTGCAAAGAAAACTAAATCACTGTGCTGCCTCATACTCCTCACTCTTCAGACCTCGCCCCTGCGACTTATTTTATTTTCATATTTGAAAATGCTGTTGAAAGGGCGAAGATTTGCAATGATAGATAAGATACAAGAAAATTTGCAGGTGGTGCTTCGCACGATCCAGCAAGAGGTGTACCCTGTCTGCTTCCAGAAGTCGAAAGGGCATACAGAGAGGTGTATCAATTGGACAGGAGAGTATTTCGAAACGTACCATGCACAATAAGTAAAAACTAAACGTAGAAAAATTTTGTGGGCAAAGTTCTGGAATTATTTTAACAGTCCTCATGATCTAAAAACAGAATAATGGAAAGCAAGTGGGTACTGAACAACATGGCTCTGTAGTAACATGTTGTTACCCACATAAATAGCATTAGGATAACAGCCATAACAGAACACACTATGGCTGCCAATGGAAATAGAGGGACTTGGATTAACTGAATACAGTCAGAGATCTCCGAGTCAACCTTCTGCCTACATGTTACCATCATGGTTGCCATCTATTTCTGTTACCTTCCCACACAATGTATTCTTTGAAGTCATTACACCAAGATCCTTACTTGCTTCAACTCCACCACTGATTACTCTCGGCTCATCTTAACATGAGCATATTCATGCACTGTCTTTTACAGTAGAACTACGAGAGGCACCATATCTATGTTCTGAGTACCACCACCTACAAAACAGTTGTAGTTGCCCTTGCAGCAGGGTACAACACATGTTCACAGAGGCTCCGGAACTAAGGATATGACAAGGGAAGATTGCACAAATCCATAGCATGAGGTTCACCAATACTGAAAAGCAACCAATGTATTTCTACAATATGTTAATGAACATATGTTCTCTGTTTACATGTGTGGAAGCTGGAGAGTGTGAATCAATGAAAAATGAGAATTCTCATTTTTACTGCCATAGAGGGGAGGAAATACAGCAACACCTCACTGCTTAGAGGTGTGCACGACTGAACTGGGCCACGGCGGGGCGGGAGGGGTGGGGCAAAGATGGGTGGAGGAACAAAGACAAAGTGGAAGAGGGGGATTTTTTTTTCTTTTTTTTTTGTGGTTTTAGGGCGCACAACTTCAATGGTCATTAGCGCCCTGACTACTCTAAGAATGCACCGCGAGGCACAAGTTGACCACAACAACTAAAAGGGAAAACACGATAAAAGACAGACTGACAGGCATAGGATTAAAAAACAGCATCATCAAATGTCCTTAGCGAGGTTTGTCAAATTGATAAAACGAAGAACACGAGCAGCTGCTCGTGGGTCATCCGCTAAAATGGCATCGAAAGTATTTGGCAGGTTAAGATCGAGGCGCAGTGTGTTAAGATCTGGACAGGACATTAAAATGTGTCTAACCGTCAGCAAGTGCCCACATGGGCAGAACGGCGCCGGCGCAGCCGTCAGCAGATGGCGATGGCTGAACCGGCAGTGTCCAATTCTTAACCGGGCTAATACGACCTCCTCCCGCCGAGAAGGGCGTGAGGAGGACGTCCAAGCCACGGGAAGAGGTTTTAAGGCCCGAAGCTTGTTGTCGGTAAGTGCAGCCCAATCGACATGCCACAGAGATAAGATGCGCCGACAAATCACCCTGCTAAAATCGGACGAAGGGACGCAACAAGAAGCTGTCCGAGGCTGGAGGACCGCAGCCTTGGCCGCGGCATCTGCAGCTTCGTTCCCAGGGATACCGACATGGCCAGGAACCCACATAAAGCTAACTGGAGTACCGACGTCCACCAGCTGCTGAAGAGAGCGTTGGATCCGGTGTACGAAAGGGTGAACCGGGTACGGATCACTGAGGCTCTGGATGGCGCTCAGGGAATCTGAGCAGATGACATAAGCAGAATGTCGGTGGCGGCAGATGTAAAGAACAGCCTGGTAGAGGGCAAAGAGCTCAGCTGTGAAGACCGAACAATGGCCATGGAGCTGGTATTTGAAACTTTGTGCCCCGACAATAAAGGAACACCCGACCCCGTCATTGGTCTTAGAGCCATCTGTATAAATGAAAGTCATGTCGATGAACTTCGAACGAAATTCCAAAAAACGGGAGTGGTAGACCGAACCGTGGGTGACCTCTTTTGGGAGCGAGCTGAGGTCAAGGTGAATGCGGACCTGAGCCTGGAGCCAAGGTGGCGTGCGGCTCTCGCCCACTCGAAAGGTTGCAGGGAGTGAAAAATTAAGGTGTTGAAGGAGGCGACGAAAGCGAACTCCAGGGGGTAGCAGGGCAGAGACATACAACCCGTATTGACGGTCAAGAGAGTCGTCAAAAAAGGAACGATAAGACGGATGGTCGGGCATTGACATTAGCCGACAGGCATACCGACAAAGCAGTATATCGCGCCGGTAGGTGAGTGGCAATTCGCCAGCGTCAGCATGAAGACTCTCTACGGGACTGGTATAAAATGCTCCGATCGCAAGTCGTAAACCCCGATGTTGTATGGAGTTGAGGCGGCGTAAGATGGATGGCCGTGCAGAGGAGTATACGAAGCTCCCATAATCCAGCTTGGAGCGGACGATCGACCGATATAGACGAAGTAGGACGGTTCGATCCGCTCCCCACGACAGACCACTGAGAACACGGAGGACATTTAAAGAACAGGTACAACGGGCGGCCAAATATGACACATGTGGAGACCAGCTAAGTTTCCTGTCAAATGTAAGGCCTAAAAATTTGGTTGTCTCCACGATTGGGAGAGCAACGGGACCGAGTCGTAAGGACGGTGGGAGAAACTCTTTGTAGCGCCAGAAGTTAATACAGACCGTCTTCTCGGCAGAAAAACGGAAGCCATTGGCGACACTCCAGGAGTAAAGACGGTCAAGAGAACGCTGAAGACAGCGCTCCAGGACACGTGTACACTGCGCGCTGCAATAGATGGTAAAATCGTCCACGAAAAGGGAGCCTGATACATCAGCTGGGAGGCAATCCATTATTGGATTGATCGCGATGGCGAAGAGAGCGACGCTCAAAACTGAGCCCTGTGGCACCCCATTCTCCTGGCGAAAGGTGTCGGACAGGACAGAACCCACACGTACCCTGAACTGTCGATCCATTAAAAAGGAACGAATAAAAAGAGGGAGGCGACCGCGAAGGCCCCATGTATGCATGGTGCGGAGAATGCCCGCCTTCCAACAGGTGTCGTAAGCCTTCTCCAAATCAAAGAACACAGCCGCGGTCGGGCGCTTCCGCAAGAAGTTATTCATAATGAAGGTCGACAAGGTAACCAGATGGTCAACAGCAGAGCGGCGCCTACGAAATCCACATTGTACATTGGTAAGTAGGCGTCGAGACTCGAGCAGCCAAACCAATCGAGAGTGAACCATTCGCTCCATCACTTTACAGACACAGCTGGTAAGCGAGATAGGTCGATAACTGGAAGGCAAGTGCTTGTCCTTCCCCGGCTTAGGAATCGGGACAACAATAGACTCGCGCCAGCATGCGGGAACACGTCCCTCAATCCAGATGCGATTGTATGTACGAAGAAGAAAACCTTTACCCGCAGGAGAAAGGTTCTTCAGCATCTGAATATGAATAGAATCTGGCCCTGGAGCAGAGGACCGTGATCGGCCAAGTGCGTTTTCGAGTTCCCGCATGGTGAATGGGGCATTATAACTTTCACAATTCGAGGAGCGGAAGTTAGGTGGCCTAGCCTCCTCTGCCTGTTTGCGGGGGAGGAAGGCAGGGTGGTAATGAGCGGAGCTCGAAACCTCTGCGAAAAAGCGGCCAAAGGCATTGGAGACAGCCTCAGGGGCCACAAGGACGTCATTCGCGACCTTCAAGCCAGAAACTGGTGAGTGGACCTTAGTGCCAGATAGCCGGCGCAGGCTACCCCAGACAACAGAAGAAGGAGTAAAACTGTTGAAGGTGCTTGTGAAAGCAGCCCAGCTGGCTTTCTTGCTTTCTTTGATAATACGACGACACTGAGCACGTAATCGTTTATAATTGATACAATTCGCCACTGTAGGGTGGCGTTTAAATGTGCGTAAAGCATGTCGACGAGCACGTAAAGCGTCTCTACATGCTGCGGTCCACCAGGGGACCGGTACGCGACGTGGAGAAGAAGGAGGGTGAGGGATGGAATATTCAGCAGCAGCGAGAATGACTTCCGTGAGGTGTGCGACCTGACGATCGCAGCTTGTAAAGGTTTGATCCTGAAAGGTCGCCCTGGAAGAGAAGAGCCCCCAGTCTGCCTTGGAGATGGTCCAATTAGAGAAGCACGGAGAGGGGGTATGCTGCAGGAGATGGATAACACACGGGAAGTGGTCGCTCGAATATGTATCAGAAAGTGCATACCACTCAAACCGGCGTGCAAGGGCTACGACGAGCGGACGGTGCAAGCGGAGCAGCAACTTCAAGTCCTCTCGGTTGGAGCGAATGCTGCGAATATTCCAGTGAATAAGTGCCATCGTAAGAAAAGAAAGATGAGAGAAGTGGTCACCTCGAAGGCCGCTTAGGGCCTGGCTTCGAGCGAGCACTGCCGCCGCTATCAGTAGGCGGACAGTCATCGTCCATTGGGTCTATAGGGTCATCGGCCATCTCGGGAGGATGGCCGAGAGGGGGAGCTTCCTCCGCCAGTGAACGGCCAGATGTACGGCTACCAGTGGTGCGGCCAGGCGAAACGGATGACGGCCTGGGGTGGCAACCGCTGGGTGGCGCAGGAGAAGAAAAGCGCCGTGGCGGAGAAGGAGAACTGTGCTTCCTATGCGCCTTTTTGGAAGGACGTGTAGTGGAAGTATCGGTCGAAGGCTGGGAGGTCGAGGTACGGAGGAAGTCTGCACGGGATGGTTCCTTCTTGAAGGCCCGTGCATCTGACTTCGATGTCTTCGTCTTAGCAGAAGCTGAGGAAGGTGCTCGTGTCTGTGGGGTGATGGGAGGAAGAGGAGACGTCGACCGCGCGATCTTAGCACTGGCCGAACGGACGACCGTGGTGCTGAAGGTCAGATCGCATGTCTGGGTTGCTACCTCCCGGGTAGTCCGAGGAGAGGCGAGGACAGTACTGTATTTCCCCGCTGGGAGCAGCGTAGGCTTCCTACTAGCCAATAGCTTGCGAGCAGCCGAGGTGGACACTTTCTCTTTGACCCGAATTTCTTGGATACAGCGTTCTTCCTTATAGACAGGACAGTCGCGGGAGGATGCGGCATGGTCACCCTGACAGTTCACACAACGAGGAGACGGAGGTGGACAGTCACCCTCATGGGCATCCCTGCCACAAGTGACACATTTAGCCGCATTGGAACAACACTGTCGAGCGTGATTGAAACGCTGACACTGGTAGCAGCGCGTAGGTGTCGGGACATAGGGGCGAACAGAAATAACCTCGTAGCCCGCCTTGATGCGCGATGGCAGCTTAACACTATCGAAGGTCAAGAAAATTGTCCGGGTCGGTACAAGGTCATTGTTGACCTTTTTCATGACCCTATGGACAGCCGTCACGCCCTGCTCAGCGAGGAATGATTGAAGCTCCTCGTCAGTCAATCCGTCGAGGGAGCTAGTATAGACTACACCACGAGACGAATTCAAAGTTCGGTGGGCCTCCACCCGGACAGGGAACGTGTACAGGAGGGTGGCCCGAAGCAGTTTTTGTGCCTGAAAGGCACTCTCAGTTTCTAGTAATAAGGTGCCGTTACGCAACCTGGTACAAGATTTGACAGATCCGGCTATGGCATCTACGCCCTTCTGAATAACGAAAGGGTTGACAGAGGAAAAATCCTTTCCGTCCTCAGATCGAGAAACTACGAGGAACTGTGGGGCAGGCGGTAGTACTTTTGTCACTGTTGGCTGGTCACGTTTCCGTTTTTGGGTCGAAGTCGAAAGAGATGGAGTAGAATCCATTGCGGAGGAATCCCCCACGATTGCCAGCGTCTCCGATGGCGCGCTCCTTCCTTGTGGGGACCCTCTCAGAGGGCACTCCCGCCTTAGGTGAATGTTTACACCTCAGGTCACACCTCCCGAGAAACAGACGGAGGGACCAATCGGCATGGTCAGAAGGTATCAGCTCAGGCAATCACCCCTCCCCGGGCCTGGCCTTTACCAGGGGGTACGCGCGTGCCTTACATGTCTACCCAGGGCGGGGACTTACGCGTTACCCCGTCACCGGCTACGCGTGCGAACGCGTGGGTCGGCCTTCAGGCACGCACAGGGAGGAAGGAAGAAGAGGAAAAAGAAGAGAGAGAGGGAGAAAGAGGACAGACTGTCTCAAACGCCGAGGCGGAGACCAGAGAAGGCAAGGAGAAGAAGGCAATGAGAAAGCAAAGGCAATGAGAAGGCAAGGAGAAGAAGGCAATGAGAAGGCAAGGAGAAGAAGGCAATGAGAAGGCAAGGAGAAGAAGGCAATGAGAAGGCAAGGAGAAGAAGGCAAGGAGAAGGCAAGGAGAAGGCAAGGGAAAGAGTAAGGAAGACAGTGAGGTGGAGAAGAGCAAAGAAAGGAACCAACAAAAGGAAGGAAGAAACGAGAAGTGAAAAACCAAAAAGACCACGATGATAGGTCGTGGAACCGTCCGTCTCCGGACGCAGGCGCTAACTACCCCCGTGAGGGGGATGGACTCCTTTTAGTCGCCTCTTACGACAGGCAGGAATACCGCGGGCCTATTCTAATCCCCGGACCCGCAGGGGGGGGAAGAGGGGGAGTAAATAAGAGGAGGTAAAGGAAATTATTCAGAAAGGTGATGGAGATGACAATTTAATTTTGGTGGAGAGTTGGAGTTCTGTAGTAAGGAATGAAAGACTGGAAAGTAGCGAATGAATATGGCAGTTGGAAAGGAGTGGAGGAGGAAGCCACCTGGTAGAATTTTGCAGAGAGCAAAATTTAATCATTGTTAACACTTAGTTTAAGAATCATGAAAGAATGTTGTATTGTACAACAGACCGGGTGACACTGGAAGGTTTCAGACTGAAAACTGACGAAATTGCAAAAAGGTTGGAAATTAAGGAAATAGGATCCGGATAAAGTGAAGGGTCCAGAGGTTGTCGAGAATTTCAGAGGAATCATCATCCAATGCTGGACTGTAATGTTTGGAAAATAATGCATAGGTAGCTTTGAGAAATGAAACAAGGAAGGCAGGTGATGATAACATAGGCATAAGGCCTAGAAGAAGTCACTGGATGACAGGGGATATTGAATTTAATTGACAAAATACAAAAATGGTGCAGGCAAAGGGGAATACAGAAATTTAAGAAAAATGAAACTGACACAAATTGCAAAATCATTAGAGGACAAATGCAAGGCTATAAAAGTATGCCTAACTAGGGGAAAGATAGATACTGTCTATAAGAAAATTGAAGGCCCAACAGTACTGACCAGCCCACAGGCGTCACTGAATGCGGATATGGCTGGGTATGTGGGCAGCACACTCCTCTCCCGGCAGTATGTCAGTTTCCGAGACTGGAGCCGCTGCTTCTCAATCAAGTATCTCCTCAGTTTGCCTTACAAGGGCTGAGTGCACCCCGCTTGCCAACAGTGCTCGGCAGACGGGATGGTCACCCATCCAAGTGTGATAAGAGGAAGGTTGTGAAGGTAAGATGTAAGATATGATACTACGAGAAGAACTCGGCAGAGTACTGAAAAAATCCAAGTGGAAACAAGGTTCTTGGAATAGACAACATTCCCTCAGAGTTGTTGAGATCCTTGCGAGAGACAGCCATGATAAAATTACTCCACTTGGTGTGAAAGATATGTAAGACAGACTAAATACTCCCAGACTTTAGGAAGAGTAAAATATTTTCAGATCCAAAGAAGCCAGGTGGTGACAGGTGTGAATAATAATAAACCATCACTTTAGTAAATCATGGTTGCAAAATATTAAGACAAATTATTTACAAAGGAATGGAAAAACTGGTAGAAGCAGACCTCTGCTGTTGCTGGTCCTAAGCTTGTGTGTGTGGGTGTTCTTAAAAGTTTCACCTCCTGGAGGTATATACTGGCCAATGATTCTGTTTCCTTGTGATTGTTTAGCTCTCTCAAGAGAATTTTCCTTTTGATAGACTACCTAAGTTATCCAATGAAGACAACAGCAGCTACAAAAAATCTAACTGCACTTACCTCCTTGCACAGAGTCAATTACTTTAAGTATTTAAAAATGAAGGTTAGGATTCAACCTGCACATTGAGAATGAGCTCATGAGAGTTGATTGACAAGTCTGGCTGGAGAAGGATGTGGAAGAAAATCGGAATGGACCTCTCTGAAGAAACCAACACAGCTTAACAAACAAAACTAATTTTTATCACTTGTCTGCGGACCCAAAGCTACCGGTTCAATCTAATTCTTCATTCTTGTTTTGTACACAATGCATCTGATAACTGACCACAGAAGTTTGTTGCATTGTAAATACTGCACTTTTCACTTGCTGCTCAATATCTTAAGAGTTACATGCAATGTGAGCAGAAAACTGATCTGTCCCAAAAAAATAAATGACAAGCTATCAATGTTCTCATTCCTGTTTTATCAATAAAGTAGCACATCAACCATTCAGTGAATTTCTTCTTTTACTACTCAGATTAATTAAAACATTATCTTTTAGGGAAAACAACTCACCTTTATTGAGATATTTTGCCCCTTTACTTCAACTCATACAACTCAGTTGCTTCAAAATGTTTCTTAAAGGAAGCTTCAAAACACATGTTGGGAAATACAATTGTATTCCTCATAATGATGATTAAGGGTTTAAATGTACCAAACATCTAGGTTAACACTCCCTCATGGAAATTTACTTGAAAAGATGTGAAACGAAAAAGGAGAATTGTGAGCTCTGGGGCCTGCGACCATGTCATCATGGTTGAAAAGGTGTATAGCATTAGCTTTGTCGGATGGTTGAAGGACAGATAAAACTCAAGCACTTAAAAACTGGTCACTGAAAAATACATGAACAAGGGCCTTAATGGTCAGTATGACAAACTGGGTGACACATATGCGTGCACGTGCCCCCTCACGTGCATGCATATGCACTGGACTGTGTGTGTGCGCGTGTGCGTTTTCTGCAACAGAAGTAGGTTCTAAAAGCTTAAATGTATAGCAGTTTTCTTTTTGTGCCTGTCTGTGCTTCACTGTCACCTCTATATGGTGAGTAGCAATCTATCCTCCTCATAATATCGTAATTAGCTTAAACAGTTATTTCCCCCACACCACCCCTGACACCAGGTGTTGGGGGTACATTAAGCTTTGTGAGAAAGTCTGCTTTTCCTCAGGGAACGTATGACTTTGGTAGCTGCTACTCCATCATCCGTAAGTATCGGGGGTAGGGTTATAAACAGCTTGCCAGCCTGTCTCGAGTCAGCCAGCAGGACATACATTGTGAGATTATGAGTTATCATGAGATGACTACCACTTCTCCACTGGGGAGAAAGGGGGGGGGGGGGGGACAGTGGTAGCACTGACAGCGAGTATTTTTACAAAAAATGTTCAATTTACTCATTTTCACCACACGAAGAACTGCTTATAACAGCAGTCTGTACTGCCCTTCCTGCCTAGTACGTGAATTGGTGAAAAAGCAAATGTAGCCATGCTAAGAGAACATAGTGCTGCATAACGGCAAGTCTACAGTGCACACACACAAATTTAGTCCTTAAACCATAAAAAATGTCTCAAATCATTAATTTTTAATAACTTGCCATTCCTATTGCCAGCTTAGCTGCTGCAGATGTAACTGTTATGCAAGTGAGTAGTAAAGGAAAGAAAATAACAGTAGTGTATGATTCTACATAACAGACATCTTCCATCAATCTGGATTTAATATGTTGACATGAAATATTTATAATGATTTCTATAACACAGTTCTTATTCTTGAATAATGTATATTTTAATAACAATGAAACAGTTCCTTGATTATTTCCAGGAATCCTCACAAAAACGCAAAGTGTCTGCTGATAATGAAAACAATTTTTTTACACCCAGGCACACCTGATAAAAAAGAGAAATTAATGCATTTAGTAACGTCGCAGTAATTACTAGGTTTATTTACACAGTACTGAGAAGCACTAAGAAATGGTCGTGGGCATTGTGTTGCAAACTGTGCTACGTACCAGGCATACTGATCAAATTTGTAAAACCTGGTGGTGCAAACTGACATTGCACAAATGACTGAAGTTTAACAATCTTATTTTGTTGATAAAGCTGAAATGACAAGGAGCTATCAGAAATTATACTGTCCAACATTTTTCTGAAATGTGCTTGACAGTGTCAAAAAATTTCTTAATCGAGAGGCCGAATCTTTTTGTCATCCTCTGAAGACAGGTGTGATATTAAGTTTAGGCCAGGAGTCCAATAAAAGCACTGAATTATTTGCTTTAACTGGCAAGACGTTTCGGATGCAATATTGAAAATTGTTCTCTTTCTTTTTTCCAGATTTTCCTGTGTCAATTACAAGATTTCTCCAATGAAACAATCCTTTTTTCTAAATTTTTGGTCCTAATTTGCAGAAAATTATAACCAACCCTGTCTTTGACTTTTGAACCATCTGTGTACATGCATGTCGAGTTGGAGTAGTTCTGACGAAATGAACGTAATAAGTGTCTGAGAATGGTGGGGGTCAGCTTGTTCCTTAGAGCTACAGGAGAGGCCCATTCGAAGCACAGGACTGGGAACACACCAGCAGGTGATGGGGGGGCGCATACCGAGAGGGAACACCATGTACACTGACAAGAGGGAGCAATTAGAGGTCCTTGCGCAGACGTTCCAATCATCTCCCAGTTGATCTACATCTTGTTTCTACTTCTACTTACATACCCCACAAACTATTGTACAGCACACAGAGGAAGGATCCACATATCACTACTAGTCATGTCCTTTCCAATCGAGAATGGGAGAAATGACAGTCCGTAAGCCTCTGCATGAGCCCTAATTTCTCTCACCTTATCTTAAGCAAAATGTGTGTTGGCAGAATTGATCTGCAGTCAGCTTAAAATGCTGTTTATAAATTTTCACAATAGTGCCTCGTGAAAAGTGCATTGTGTTCCCTTCAGGGATTACCATTTGAGTTCACAAAGCACATCCAAAAAATATTTGCATGCTGATTGAACCTAATGATAACAAATCTAGCAGCATGTCTCTGAAAGCGTCAATATTTTCTTGACCTGACGGGGATCCCAAACACTCTAGCAGTACTCAAGAAGGGGCCACACTAGCATTGTATACAACATCATCTTTATAGATGAACTACACTTTCCCAATAAAATGAAGTACAGCATTTGCCTTACCCACTACCAACCATACATACTCACACCCTTTCATATCACTTTTCAACATTATGTCTAGATATTTAGTCAATGTGACTGTCAGCAGCACACTACAAATGTTGTATTCGAACACTACAGGACTGCTTTTCCTACTCATCCGCATTACCTGACATTTTTCTACATTTCGCAAGCTGCCATTCATCACACACCAACTAGATAAATCATCTTGTATTCTCCTACAGTCACCCAATGATGACACCTTCCTGTACACCACAGTTTATCAGCCAATGTCTGTAAATTACTATTCAGCCTATCTGTCATATCATATCATGCTTCCCTGTGGCACACCTGATGATACACTTGTCTCTAAAGAACAATGGCCATTGAGGACAATGTACTGCTTTCAATTACTTGAAAGGTCTTCGGGCCATTCACCTATCTGTGAACCTAATCCATATGCTTGGACCTTCATCAGCACTCTCCAGTGGGGCACCATGCCAAATGCTTTCTGAAACTCTAGGAATAGGAAATGTGCTTGTTGTCCTCCATCCAAGGATTGTATGTAATAATGGGAAAGTTTCACATGAGCAATGATTTTTAAATCTGTGCTGATTTCTGGACACAAGCTTTTCTGTCTCAAAGAATTTATTATATTCAAACTCAGAATGTGTTCAATAATTCTGTAGCAAATCTATGTTATGGAATTGTTCTGCAATTATGTGGGTTAGTTCTTTTGCTTTTCTTATGCACAGGAGACAACTGCACTTTTTTCCAGTTGCTTGGGACTTTGCACTGGGCAAGAGATTCATAATAAATGCAAGCTAAGTAATGGGCCAATATAGCAGGATACACTCTGTAAAACCGAACCGGGATTCCATCTTGACCGGATGATCTATTTGTTTTTAACTCTTTCAGTTGCTTCTCTATGCCATGTATGCCAGTTCCAATGTACGAGACCAGTAAAATAGTGTCATTTAATTTCAATGTCCTCCTTACAGGAGTCTGCTTGGCAGTCAAGTGACAATATGTTTGGATGTTCCTCCGATGTGAATGGTTTCTCAAATGTGAAATTTGAAGCTTTCCTTTTGCTATCTTCTTTTGTCACCAAGACTAGTGGACAAGTGACTGGGTAAAAGCCTTTGACTCACTTTATGATTTTATGTATGACCAGAATTTTCTTGGGGTCTTGGTAATATCTCACATTAAGGTAGTGGAAGTAGTTGTATGCTTCATGCCCTGATGATCTTACAGACACACGAATTTCTACTAACTTTTGCTGTTTACATTTGCACATTCCTTTCTGAACAGTGAGTGCAATAATCTCTGTTACTGTATTTTCCGAATTTTATTATTAAACAACAGAGTGGCTTTCTTCCATTCTTAATCCACTTACCTAGAAAATACATCTCCAGAGTGCGATCATTTTAAGCTATGCCCACAATTCCTCTACTTATTTTATATTGGAACTAAATGATGTCCATTCATTGTCTATGTGGGATGCTAACAACTGCTTATTCGCTTTCTCAAGCAGAAATACTCTCCTAGCCTTCTTGATGGATTTGCTAACTTTTAGTAACCACCGTGGCTATGATATCTTGATCACTAATCCCTGTCTCAATAGTGACACTGTCAATAAGGTCAGGCCTGTTTGAGCCACAAGGTCTAAAATATTTCCATTGGGTGTGGGTTGTCTAAGGAGTTGTTCAGGGCAGTTTTCGGAAAAATTTTCAAAAGCAGTTCAGGACAGCAACTGGTAGTTGGCAGCAATGACGCAGATCGCACACGCTTGAATATTAAGCTCGCCAAGATAAGTAATTAATTCTATAATAACTGACAATTAATTTAACATTACACCACAATGAAGTTAATTAGAGTCTGTTTTATATTATCTATTGAAGGTTTCACTCATTTCAAAGTATTTCTCGAGAGGGGGAGGGACGTAAGGGCCAGTTTCCGTGTACTTTAGATGTAGGTTTACATACAAATTTAAGACATTTCTTTTTAAGTGTAGAATTTAGATTATTTTCATTACACATATATTTAGTAGGACCGTATCTACTCGGGGATTTAAAGGTTGTAAGTTCTATCTTTTATTTCCTTTCAAAACACGTAAAGTATGAATCGTGCATACACGATCTTAGGCCTAATTTTTCGGGTATACAAGTTTTGATTTTTAACGTTAGTTTAACTGCATTAGATTATTATATTAATAGTATACATATATAATAGTGTTCCACGTAACTTTAGTGGCTTTTGTGATCTGTAGTTAATAGAATATTATTGTTATTGCCTAGATAAATTTTGTAAAAATATTGTAAACAACCATGAGCAAGAAGTGTTTGAGCTGCCGTAGGATGTTAGTTCTGGGGTTCTGTGCAGCTGTTGTGGCAGATGGTTACATTGGGGTGAATGCAGTGGCATGGGAATCGGGTAAGTAAATGGGTCTCTTCCATGATATTGTAGATTATGTTCAATGGACTGGAAAACAACGCAACAGGAAGGGAAGATTAGAGCCCTTCAGGCTGAACTGGATAGTGCTAGGGAGGAACTGATGTGGTTAAGGGGGGAGGAGGGTGAAGACAAATGTTGGCTTGGTTCCTGCTTTCATGTGGTATGACCAGCCCCAATTGAACAGCTCTGTCAGGGGGGTCAATATGGAGCTAGATCAGCTGCTTCAGGCGGCTACTTTGTCAAGCATAGGTATGGCTCCTGTTGATGGTTTTGGTAGGTAGGACTTCACAAGACATGGCCTGCATCTCAATAGGAAAGGGAAGGGTAAACTGGCTGGGATGATAGCAAAATCTTTGGGGGGGGGGGGGGGGGCACTGAAACTCATGGGAGTACACTTTTAGGCTAAGATCAGTTTCCAATCATCCTACATTGATTGAAATTAAGCTTAATGAAAAGTTCAGACAGGCAGGTACTAGTGATGTGAAAATATCACAAGATTCTCATAACAGTAAAGTGAAACCTAATGTTAGTATGTCACAAGATTCACATAAAAGCACAGTAAAAAATAATGTTCATGTATTGCATCAGAATATCAGGGGATTAAAAAACAAAGTAGATGATCTTGTTTGTACAGAAGATTTAGAAACTGAGGGTGGAATAGATGTACTATGCCTGTCTGAACATCATATAGTCACAGGTATGGAACTGGTAAATGTAGGTGGATATAAGCTTTCAGCAGATGTAAGTAGAGACACTATGGAGAGAGTAGGAGTTGCCATATATGTTAAAATCAATCATAGTGTGAAAAATTTGGAAGCTAAAAATTTTTAAAGTAGAGCAACACATAGAAGCATGTGCATGTGAGGTTAAACTAAATAAAGGCACTTTTATAATTGTAGCCATGTATAGATCCCCATTGGGAAATTTTCAACTATTTTTGAAAAACTTGAATTCTTTGTTGTGCTACCTGTCAGACAAAGGAAAGCAAATTATTGTTTGTGGGGATTTCAACGTAGATTTTCTGAAAGTCAGATAGAAAGCTTGACCTTGAAGTATTACTTGGTTCTTTCAATTTGACATCAGTTATTGATTTTCCTACTCGGGTGGTACAGGAAAACAGCACACTGATAGATAACGTTTTCATAGACTAAGACAAATTTAATCAAATAAAAACTTTTCCTGTTAAGAATGGTCTGTCTGATCACGATGCACAGCTAGTTGCAGTATATGATATAGCTCCACACAGTAATGCAAAACAGTCCTCCAAAATAGTTAGTTCCATTAACGATTTAACACTTCAAAATTTTAGGGAAATCTTGCAACAGTTAGACTGGGGTGAGGTGTACAGGGAACATGGTGCTAATTTAAAATTTAACCTATTTCATGATACCTTTGTGAGCACATTTGAAAACAGTGAAATATAATTGTAAGAAACCATGAAAAAAGTCATGGCTTAGTAAAGGAATAAAAATGCCTTGTAAAAAGAAAAGAGAAATGTATCTTATAGCTAGGAGGAGTAATGATCCCGAAACAATGAAACATTATAAAAACTAATGCACTGTATTAAGAAGTTATTAAAAAGTCCATAAGTATGTGCATTGTGTCTGAGTTTAGCACATCTGATAATAAAATTAAAACAATTTGGAATATTGTGAAATGGGAAACAGGGCACCCGAGAGCACAGGAAGACTGTATTTCTATCAGGCACAATGAAAAGTTTGTTAACAAGAAGTCAGAAGTAGAAAACATTTTTAATAATCATTTTTTTAAGTGTTGTAGAGAAAATAGGTTCCATTTATTCATTAGAAAATGCAAGGCAGTGTACAGAAGAGGCAGTACCTACGCAATTTGATAAAATTGAAATTCAACCTACTTCTCCTACTGAAATTAGGAAAATAATAAATTCACTCAAAAGTAAAAGCTCACATGGAATTGATAGCATTTCCAAAAGAGTACTAAAAGCTTGTTCCCAAGAAATAAGTAGGATTCTCGGCCACATATGTAATAGCTCACAGAAACAGGGAATTTTTCCAGATAGACTGAAATATGCTATTGTTAAACCACTGCATAAAAAAGGGGATGGATCTGATGCTAACAACTACTGCCCAATCTCACTTCTGACAGCTTTATCCAAAATTCTTGAAAAAGTAATGTATTCAAGAGTAGCATCACATATTTGTAAAAATGAAGTACTAACAGAATGTCAATTTGGTTTTCAGAAAGGCTTTTCAACAGAAAACGCTATATATGCTTTCACTGATCAAATATTAAATGCAATGAATAACCGAACATCAATTGGGATATTTTGTGATCTCTCAAAGGCTTTTGATTGTGTGAATCATGAAATTCTTCTAGATAAGCTTAAGTATTGGGGTATGAGTGGGACAGTGCACAAATGGTTTAATTCATACTTAACTGGAAAAATGCAGAAGGTTGAAATTAATAGTACTGATAGTCTACAAAAACCAGCAGAGTCCTCTAACTGGGGAAGTATCAAGAATGGTGTCCCACAGAGTTTAGTCTTGCGTCACTTATTGTAGTAACGACTTGGTACTCCATATTCATGAAGATGCAAAGTTAGTTCTTTATGCTGATGATACAAGTATAGTAATCACACCCAAGAAGCAAGAATCAGCTGAGGAAATTGCAAATAATGTCTTTCAGAAAATTATTAAGTGGTTCTCTGCAAATGGACTCTCACTAAATTTTAAGAAAACACAGTTTATACAATTCTGTACAGTAAATGGCGTAACACCTTTGATAAATATAGACTATGAACCCAAGATCACCTTGCAGACATTTATTTAAGGAACTCGGGATATTCACAGTACCTTCGCAATACATATATTGACCTATGAAATTTCTCATTAATAACCCATCCCAATTCAAAAATAACAGCGAAGTGCATAGCTACAACACTAGAAGAAAGGATGATACTCACTATTCTGGATTAAATCTTACTTTGGCACAGAAAGGGGTGAATTATGCTGCCACAAAAATCTTTGGTCATTTGCCAAATAGTATTAAAAGTCCGACAGACAGCCAACCAACATTTAAAAGCAAATTAAAAGAATTTCTGAATGACAGCTCCCTCTACTCAACAGATGAATTCTTAGATATAAAGTAGGAAAAAAAATTTATTATTTTGTGTAAAGAAAACTTCTGTTAAAGTGAGACACGTTCCACATCATTACGAAATGTCTTATTCATGATCTATGGAACAAGGATTAATGTATGTATGTACTGTCTGTATCACTTGCAGTGAATCTACATGTCCCAGTCTATACATGGTACACTAAGTCACCTCCAACTAATATTGCATGATCTGGGTGTTCTCATGCTACTGAGTGTAGACTTTCTTGAATGATTCTACAACCATACAACTGTTATGGCAGAGCCAGGTGGCTGGTAAAAACATCTGATAATTAACCTGAGTTCACTTAGGCCTGCTACTTGGGACCAGATAACTTCACAGTCAGTCTCAGTTTCAACCTTTGTATGTAGACAATATTTTTGTCAACAGCAATGACCCCCCCCCCCCCCCTTTCTATGATGTCTAATCTTCCTTTTCGATATGTGTTCCATACCTCACTAAATATTTCGGAGCTTTCTACTTTGAGTTTCAGCCAACTATCAGTTCTCGAAACAATTCGAACACAACAAATTTCCTGGAGGGCAATAAATTAGAAACTTTGTTACGAATATTTCGTGAAATACTGTTAAAATTTTAACAGTCATGAATTGTCTACTTTGCATGTGATCTCATTTCAGCCTCTGCATATCGATTGGTGAACATTCTCAAGAGGACCTCAAACTACGGCCTAGCCTAAAAAACAACCATGTGCATTCTACAAGGACTCTGCTAGCCGAGAGGTGCACCACTGATCTTTCAGGGGAATTCCTATAACTCTCCATCCCACAGTGTAGGTCCAAAAACCTGCAACCATGGCAGTCACAGAATCTATGTAGACTGTTTGAGACCCTCCACTCGGCTCTAAACCGAAGGACCCCTATCAACTCTGCATACAAAGTACACATTGTGATAACTACTTGCACTCCCCAAGCAAGGCCAGCAGTCTTTGCTATACCGCTAGCCACCTGTAGGAACTAAGGATGCCCTCAGAACCCAAGCGACAGGCGTAATTGGTACCAACATGAGCAACAACTTGTAGATTACTGAACCTGCACCATAGACAGCCACAAGCAGGGCCTCTGTCACATCTTAAATAGTTCTTCAAATCAATTGCGAACAACTATGGCCCAGTGACAATGCACATTGTCATACATAAAAATTCCATTATTGTTTGGGAACACAAAGTTCGTGAATGGCTGCAAATGGTCTTCAAGTTGCCGAACATAACTATTTCCATTCAATAATCAGTTCAGCTGGACCAGGTAAAAACAGCCCACACCATTATGGAGCCACCAACAGCATCCAAAGTGCCTTGTTGACAACTCGGGGCCACAGGTTCGTAGGCCTGCCCACACTCTAACCCTACTATGAGCCATAACCAACTGAATTTCAGGATTCATCTGACCAGGCCATAGCTTTCCAGTCATCTAGTATCCAAACAATATGGTCATGAGCCCAGGACTGGAGGCAGTGTCATTTGCTGTTAGAAAAGGCACTCCCGTCTGTCATCTGCTGCCATAGTCCATTAGTGCCCAATTTTGCCACACTGTACCAATATATGTGTTCATTGTATGTCCCATATTGGTTTTTGTGGTTATTTCATGCAGAGTTGCTTATCTGCTAGCATTAACAACTCTATGAAAAAGCCCCTGCTCTCTGTTGTTAAGTGAAGGCCATTAGCCACTGCATTGTCCTTGCTGTGAGGTAATGCCTCAAATATGTCCCTCTCGACACATACTTGACACTATGGCTCTCAGAATAATGAATTCCCTAACAATTTCTGAAATGGAACGTCCTACGCATCTAGCTCCAACTACCATTCCGCTTCAGTGTCTGTTAATTCCCATCATGTGGCCATGATCATGTTGGATACCTCTTCACATGAATCATATGAGTACAAATGAAAGCTCCACCAGTGCACTGCCCTTTTATGCCTTGTGCAGGTGATACTATTGCCATCTACATATGTTCAAATCGCTATCCCACGATTTTTGTCACCTCAGTGTACATAGGTACGGGTGGGGGGTGGGGAGCAGGTTCAATAAAAGCAGCAGAATCTTTTAGCTTTTGATTTTCTCTTCTTGTACCTGTGAAGTTTTGGTTTCTCTGAGGAGTCCCTATCTTGCCTTCTGGGACATGTTTTTTTTTCCTCAACCTGTGTCTCTTACAGCTGCTTTTTTGTGGTAGACTGCTGGTGTGTTTTATTCTGGGAGGAGTAACTTGGCAGGAGTTCTCCTTCACTGGAGATGCCGAGCCATCCCACGATTGAAAAACAGGCTTTGCTATGTGACTATGGCCAGAAGTTGCTGATGATACCTCATGACTGTGATACAAGTGGATTTTGACACAATGTTTGCTAAGTTTGACATCATTTCAATTGGATGGGGTTATTAAAATATTTATTGGCATCTTTATAAGCCAGGTGTTTTATATTCCTGGATTTTCCCCGCCCTCTTGAAAACAGAATAGGTCAGCAAATGAGGGTTGTGGTATTCTAGACTGTTTACACACTTAGCGTGTTGTACCCATGGGTTGTCCTAATGCATTGTCATTTCACATATTGCCCATGCACCTTCATTAGAACAGTGGGAAAACTTGTCCAAACTTCTGGCACCTACAACAACATCTCATAGGAAAAGAGAAGTAGGGCCTGACATCACACCTTGCTTGGGTAAAACTAGGATGAAAGCTTCAGTGTCCATCCTTTTATCTTTGAGTCCTCTCTGAATGCATCGAACAAAATTTATTACTCATTGCTGTAGGTTATTGTACAGTTCATCTGTTTGCAGTGTCGGATCCTTTTGTAAGACAACACCTTGAATCTTGTTGAGTTTGTTATGAGGAGAGATGGTAAATGGTATATCCCCAATCATGGCACAGGGCTGGAGTGCCTGTGATTTGTTAGTATTAAAAGTTTTGATAAACAGAGACCAATTTTGCAACTTCTCCAAACCCTCCTCAATATTTTTGATGAAAAACAGCAGCTTTGCTGTTGCGAAATATTCTCCATCAGTCTTGGAGCATACCAAGAACCGGGCAAACTGTCCATCTCCATTTCTACTTGCCTGACTCATCCCAAGGTGTGGCCAAAGACAAACACATTGGGGTTGTAAGCCTCTGAATTAAAATCTTGTCTTCTATCTGCTGAGGTTTCCATGTTTGCACGGCTATCTGTACTGGTGAGTTTGACCTGTTTTACTGAGGATCGTCCGCCCTGATGCCACTCGTTGATTGGAGAATCTGCCCATGGGGCACCAGCCACCAACGTACAGGCTGCATGGCATATGTGCTGTTTGTTGGAGTCCTGTATTAGACAGGCACCTACTCCTTGGCATATATGAGGTGGTTACAGCTCAGGCAGCACTAGTGTGATCCCTGCATTTTGAGGGATCTACAATCATGAGGGTACACAACGGTCCTCTCACAACGGACTGATTACCGCACTGGACTTCGGATGTGAACATATATCCACTCTAATAGTAGGTGCAGAAGATCACACCACATGGTGGATTGATTATGCATCACATATGGCGTACTACCTCAAATGTCCTGCACTGCTGTGAGACTTAGAAAAGAGGAGATCAAAGCATAAAAGGGGACTATATGTAATTAAGCCAGAAAAGTTGAGGGAGAGAATGCGAAATGGGCTACAAATAACGGGTGTCCCAATAATAACCCAGCTGCAAAGTGAAAGCTCAACTAGGTATAACACTTTGTCGTCTCTTACAACAGGTAAGGAATTGCCGTTGGGCTAACCTAGCCCCCAACATCATAGTGGGGATCTCATTACTTACAAAACCTTTTATGCCACTGTGAATATGAGGCAGTTCTGACTTTCAGTAAGTGTTAATAATGATGGACATAATTTCTGAAAAGAAAACACAAAGTGAGAAGTTGAATCACACAATGAGAGCTGGCAAAGTAAATAGAACTGAAAACGCTGACACAAAAGATCGATAAATTCAAACACTTATGTTGTCATCTCTCCAGCCATCAATTGTCAACTGTCAACTTGACAGTCGATGGTCTGAGACATCAAAGTTACAGGTAGTCTGCATATGTTATGTCAGCCACTGATGCATTGTACATATGGATCATGGTAGCCACTTCAGCATCAACTAAGGCCTGAAGGAGGTGCGTTGAAGCACCGAACTGGTAGCTACACAATAGATGACATTTTAAGGACAGCTGTAGATATTTCATGTTTGAACAATAGTGAAAGGCCGTAGTCTCCCAGATCTCAACCCACAAGAATGGACATACAAAAACATGAAGAAGATATGTCAAGTTGCAGACAGGCACCAGTACAGGTGAGACATGTCAACTGAAACCCAAAATTCTGTGTACGCTGTAGCAATGATGACCAATATAGCTGGTGCTTTTTATAACCAATAGTGGCCATCTTTCTTTGGTTGAGAGAACTCTTGCCGCAGGAGACATGCTTCTTTAATATGCCTGAAAAGTAAATAACAAGGATGACAACTTAAGGCTGTCTGCAGGGATCAGTTTGTGGTCCAGCGTTTTGGGAGGTAGCGTTAGAGACCGTACTACAAAAGTTACATGACAGCAGTAACGAGTGGATTGGTAGCATTTGTAGATGACATGCTGTTCATTGTACGCAGTGCTTCCAGAAGAGTTACAGAAGACAAATGTAATGCAGTGTTCCAGGAACATGAAGGATGGTGTTTAAGTTCAAATTGTCACCAGCACCTCACACAAATCCTTCTGAAAGGGAACCTAGCAAGAAGCCCTAAAATACAATGAAATGATATAACAATTAGAAGCAGCACAGTAACATGAAATCTAGGGCTACTCCTGGATAAGTGTCATGACTTTGTACTCATATAAAGGAGGCAGGCAGAAAAGATGCAAATGTGATGAACAAATTATAACTATTGCAAATAGGCAATTTCAGCTTTCCTTGAAAACAATATATATTAACATCACTCTTCAGGTATAAGCATTTAGCGTCATAGTTATCAGCTTGTGAAGCCCGCATATTAGTCGGTAGAGTTCAACGAGGAGTGTTACTAAGGTTATAGGGCACCTTGCGCACTATCCCGAATGATGCATTGTTAGTAATTCTAGAATATGCCTACTGGGCTTGGAAATTAGGGAAAGGAGAGTCCTTTATTTGTTAAAGAAAGGCAGTCAAATGGAAGTATGAAGGACACTTTGAACTGAGGCCAGTACCAAAAAGTTAATAAAAGATTGCACATTACAACTGTGGGATACTTCAGGCACATGCAGGAGAGCATAAAAATTTCTCCTTAAAATTAGGGAGAAACTAAAAATGAGGTTTCTTAACCCACCAAGTGAACTGATCCATTACCTGAAATCATTGCCCATTGCTACATATCTATCCAAAATCAAAAGACGTGATAGTCATGCCTACAGTAGTATGGGCACTCCAGAGCAAAAATGTGGGATTGCGCTTCATATGAAGACACACCGTGTAATGGTCTACAGGCATTTGGATGTTAGATTCCAAAGCAGCAGTGAGTAGCAAGTCGCCCTGGTGCATCTTGGGTGATACTCCAGCCACAGTAACCACAAAGCTGAACAATGACTTCTCGAGACATTCAGCCACACGCCAGCATTTTGCCGTCCTGGCAAGACAACATACTGTATAAGTGGAGGGAAGACAACTGAGATCAGTAATCACTGAATAAAATGGTTTCTCAAGAATTAACATTGCACTGGTGCAAGTGTTCATGAAAGTGTGGATTATACTTTGGATGTCCAAAGAAACTGGTACACCTGCCTAATATCATGTAAGGACCACACGAGCACACAGAAGTGCTGCAACAAGACATGGTCTTAACTTATGTCTGAAGTAGTGTTGGAGGGAACTGACACCGTGAATCCTGCAGGGCTGTCCATTAATTTGTAAGAGTATGAGGGAGTGGAGATCTAATCTGAACAGCATGTTGCAAGGCATCCCAGATTTGCTCAGTAATGTTCATGACTGTGGAGTTTGGTGGGCAGCAGAAGTGTTTAAACTCAGAAGAGTGTTCCTGGATCCACTCTGTAGCAATTCTGGACATGTGGGGTGTTGAACTGTTCTGCTGGAATTGCCCAAGTCCGTCGGAATGCACAATGGACATGAATGGATGTAGGCTATCAGACTGGATGCTTATGTATGTATCACTCCAACGGCACACACCCCACACCATAACAGAGCCTCCACCAGCTTGGATAGTCCCCTGGTGACATCAGGGTCCAGGGATTCATGAGGTTGTCTCCATACCTATACAGGTCCATCCGCTTGATATAATTTGGATCGAGACTTGTCCGACCAGGCAACATGTTTCCAGTCATCCACAGTCCAATGTTGGTGTTGATGGGCCCAGCCGAGGCGTAAAGCTTTGTGTCGTGCAGTTATCATGGGTACATGAATAGGCCTTTGGCTCCAAAAGTCCATATCGATGATGTTTTGTTGAATGGTTCACACGTTGACAGTTGTTGATGGCCCAGCTTTGCAATCTGCGGATGGGTTGTACTTCTGTCACATTTAACAATTCTGATCAGTCATCATTAGTCCTGATCTTGCAGGATCTTCTTCCAGCCGCAGAAATATCAGAGATTTAATGTTTTACCGGATTCCTGATATTCACGATACACTCGTAAAATGGTCATATGTGATAATCCCCATTTCATTGCTACCTTAGAGATGCTGTGCCCCATCACTCGTGCACCAACTGTAACACCATGTTCAAACTCACTTTAATCTTGCTCACCTGAAATTGTAGCAGCAGTAACTGATCTAACAATTGCACCAGACACTTGTTGTCTTATACAGGCGTTGCCAAACGCAGTGCTGTCTTCAGCCTGTTTACACATCTCTGTATTTAAATACGCATGCCTTTACCAGTTTCTTTGGTGTTTCAGCGTAAGATGTTACAGTGAATCATGGAATTGTCTGTTATAGTGGAAGCATTACTGATGAGCTGCCCCATGTCTAATGAATCCAGCAGATAATGGCTGCTGACCGGGGCGGTATGAGTGCAGATCCAGTAGTGGAAACAACCACCTACAGTTTAAATGCATCGAAACAACTGACCAAAAACAGCTTCTCAGATAATAGGCTGTGCATAAGCATGCACGGCACCTACCTTGCACAGACTTTGTAGTATCCTAAGTGCTGAGTGAGAATTTTGTACAGAACTAAATGAGACATTCTTGATGTTATTCAGGCATGTCGCTAATCATGAATCATCAATTCTGTCAAATGATAGGAAGACTTCATATAATGAGATGTGGGAACGTCTAATGCACGCAGGAACGATGTCGAACATGATCAGTTTGGAAGTCCAGGTGTTATGTTGCGTGGGCTTACTGACCTCCAAATTTCTGAACACTGTACACTCACTGGTCAATGCTGTTTTGACACTGTACTACTTCTCTATGCGCATCTTTTCAAGGCTGCATTTGGCCCTGCCTTCATTTTTACGAATGACAATGTGGGACATCGAACTGTGCAGGTGCAAGAACTCTTGGAATGAGAGGATATTTGGCAAATGGACTAGCCTGCCAGTTTCCTTGACTAATATACCATCAAGCACCTACTGGATCTGTTGTGGGGACGTATTGCACCATGTTCATACGCATCAAACACCATCAGCATATGTTTTGTTTTGTATAAGGCACGTCGCAGTCTTTGGTTCATTGGCAGTCAACAAAGGAGACAACTTATAAATCATTTTGCAGCCCCTCTTACAATATCTCCATTAGACCAAAAAGTTTTGGGACTGGATTAATAAAAAATATGGGTAGTTAAGATAGTGGCTTTAATGCTTCAGGTGTTATACACTGCCAATTTGTAAGGACAGAAAATGTCAAAAATAGGAGCTATCAAATTGATATGAAACACTGTGCAAGCAACAATGAAAAGCTTACACATCTCTCTCAATTTACTCCTTACACAGAGCACTGAGGAATAAATACGGTAACAAAAAGTATGTAAGAAAATATGAACATAACAATCTTTCACTATCAAATGAACACTAACTTAATCTGATCTTAATATTTGTGGAAAGAGCCGAATTAATGACTTACCTCACGCTGACTAGCATTTAATGGAAACATATCAACTTGAACTTCTTTGTTGGAGAAATTAACTTCCTCTTTGTCCTCAGTTTGTACGCGTGCATTACTATAGGTCTTTTTTTCACCTTTCAGCTCTGTAATTTTATTTTCAAGCATGTTTACTTTAGCTGTCTGCGAATGGCACAGTAATTTCAGTTTCTCATTCTTTTTCCTCAGATCAAACACAGTCATCCTGAGATTTTCAGCAAGGGTATCCTATTGGTGAAGGAAAGAACCACTCATTAAAAGCAAACACAATCATTATTTCCAACATTAAAAGCACAAGTTTTGACACGCAATAATATACTTTGCTTAATAACTTATTAAGTACACTTCAACAAGCTGCCTTGTCATTGCTTTATCCCAGGTTTCATGTAATTGAATCTCTCAACTTGTATTGTGATTTACGACAGTGGGTAGACTGACACAGCTACCTTGTGCATTAGTTGTTATTAATTACAACCATTACTCTCATAACTTTGAATGGTGAGAACATGTCTGCCTTGAAAAATAAGGATAAAGCTACACAGACAATTCTCCCTCTAGCTTGCTATTGTATGTGCAACTCCAACACAAACACAGCACTTTAAGGTGTCACTTAAGAAGACATCATCTCCTCTTCTGAGATGCAACATGCTGTTTCAGCAGCAATTTGCAGATATCTAAGAACACAGGCATCCTGGGTAAATTGCCTCAGTTCAAATTTGACCTCCTTCCAGTTCCTCTGTTTTGGGAAGAAGCATATTGTAACAACTATGGTCTGGCTACAAACAATAAATACACAACGTAACAAAGCTTGTGTGTAGCTGTGGAATGGCTCCGTAAAGTTTATTTAATACTTCATCCTATTTACTGTTTGTTAATAAACATTCTGCAATATTATTTTCTCTCAGACATTTACTTGTGACATTGATGTACACAGCACATCTATTATAGCCTGACAACGACTTCTGCACTTGTTCTCATCAGTTGTCTTCTGTTTTGGAGAGAATCTGAAGGAAGAAGGAGGGAAGATTAGAGTTTAACATCCCATCAAGAACAATATAATTATAGATGGAGCACAAACTCTCACTGGGGAAGGAAATTGACCACGTGCATTTAAAAGGAACCATCCTAGCATTTGGCTAAAGAGATTTAGAGAAACCATGGAAAACCTAAATCTGGATGGCTGGATGGAGATTTTGACCACCATACTCCCTAATGAGTGTCCGACGTGTTTCCACTGTGCCACCTCTTGTGATGGTGAGAAGTAACCGTTCCAGTACCTGGGGCCATGAAGAGATTGCACAAGTATGAACTTTTGTGATATACTTTATTGTCATGTTCACGGAAGGGGACAATAAAATTAATGACGATGCCATGGACTAACTTCACATCAGGTAGTTCCAAATGTCACATCTTCACTAGCAAAGAATAAAAAGAAGGGCAATATCTCATAACTTAAGTAATGTGTGGTATGATGATGTTTGTTGGCAACACTATTCTCCAACCCCAATTTACTATCTCTAAGGATTATTTTGATCTTCTGTAGTAATGTATATAACAGAGAATGAAAAATCCTCACATTAACACTTTACGGACAAATAGCAATCAAAGGCAGGTGTAACATTAATTAAGGTGACTTATTATTAACAGACAAACTGGACATAACTTTCCAAAAAAAGGTGAGAGGAGAGGGCAGAGTAGAGGGGGGAGACACGCTAATCAACAAAACATGCCGAAGTAATTGTTTGGAACAATTTACCACTAATTTAAGTAAAAATCTTAAACATATGATGGATAAACATTTGTGCTGTGAGGGTACAAATTTGCATGCATAAATTACATTGCAACACTTATACATATTATGTCAGAGTAGAGTAGACAAGTATGGCTCTAAACAGTTACAGTCAGCAATTACCTCAAGTAATTAACTGTAGGATGATTTTACATTAGAACAGCTACTGCTGGTATTTTGGAAAATGTTTCAGAGGTCCCCGAGTGTTGGAGAAGTGATGGCACACAAATAATGTAGGAGAGACAGTTAGGTACATGCATCTCACAAGTCCCTGGTTTCGAGCCACCATGAAAATACTCCATATAATGATTTCATAGTGTAGAATAATCTATAACAGTTTGTTAATATATGTGACCTGCCAAACCAACATTAAGTGGCACTAGTTTTCATTTTATAAACTTCAGTTATAAGAAGACTTTGGCTTCATAATGCAGTTGGAAGTAAACTGTAAGCCTAAGGGCTCAGAGTTTATTTGCTATGAAGCGAAGTTCGCTATGAGAGTTACATCAGATGATGAGTTACTAGAAGTCAGAAGCCAGCTGCCCTTAGCCAGGCACACAGGTCACAGTAAGGGAGAGATTTGTCTAAACATTGTATCATACACTGAAGTTACTTTCCCCCACACTGTATATCTCTAGTGATCTAAAATTCTTACTTATTACGTAAATAGCATTTAAAAAAAAAAAAAAAAAAAAAAAAAAAAAAAAAAAAAAAAAAAAAAAAAAAAAAAAAAAAAAAGAAGAAGAAGAAGAAGAAGAAGAAGAAGAAGAAGAAGAAGAAGACACGGAGTGTCATTTTAGGAGAAGGTAATTTCAATTACATAAGACCAATACCATTTGCAAAAAACATCTAGCAGTTTAACTGACAGTAACCACTCACCGTTACTATACCACATCCATAATTAATGAACATACGAACATCATCTGTCTGACTGGATGCGTCACAACAGGTTCTACTTTGGTTTACTTGAGAGTACGTCCGATCAGCTCGCTGCATTTGTTTTAACTCCATCTTATATACACGGATCTGCAAACAAAATGTAATGAACATGAGGGGGGAGTTTACAGAATTGTGACGATTTTGCATTAAACTGTAGCAATGAAAGACATGATACACAATAAAAATAAAGTTTAATATACAAGGTGTAAAATTTTGCTTCCGCTGTTTGCCGATAGGTAGCGACAAAGGTAAGTAGCAGTCGAAAGAAACAGATCGCAGAAGTCAGGCACTAAGCTTGGACCTCGGTCAACATAATCTCATTGAAACATTAGTCGATTTGTGTCTGCACCAAAAAGTTGTTCTTGATTGAAAATGTCAGTTTATGAGCCTAATTCTCGTCATTTGCAGGAGGTGTTACTGTTTTGTTTCAATATGAAAAAACAGCGGCTGAGTCTCATTGAATGCTCTCAAGTATATATGGTAAGGACGCTATTAGTGAAAGAACGTGTTGTGAGTGGTTTCAATACTTCAAGAACAGTGATTTTAACTTCATAGACCAGCGTAGTGGTGTAAGAGAGAATGTTTTCGAAGATGCAGAATTGCAGATATTGCTGAGTGAAGACTCGCGTCAAACTGTAGAAGAAATGGCACGATTAGTGGGAGTGACACAGCAAGCCATTTCAAAATGTCTCAAGGCTCTGAGCACATTTCAGAAAGAAGGGATTTGGGTCCCGGGTGAGCTGAAACAAAGAGACGTTGAACCACATTTGTGATGTTTGTGAACAGTTGCTTGAGAGGAAAAAACAGAAGGGATTTCTGCATCGCACTGTGGTAGAGGACGAAAAATGGGTTCATTTCAATAACCTGAAATGCAAAAAAAATCATGTGGGCATCCCAGCTATGCTTACACATCGACGGCCAAAGCAAATATTCACGGCTCCAGGATCATGCTCTGCATTTGCTGGGACCAGCTCGGCATCATGTACTATGAGGTGTTAAAACCAAGTGAAACAATCACAGGTGCTCATTATCGGATGCAATTAATGCATTTTAACTGAGCATTAAAAGACAAATGGCCGCAATACAGCAAGAGACACGATAAAGTGATTTTGCAGCACGACAATGCATGACCCCACATTGCAAGAGAGGTCAAAACGAACTTGGACATATTAAAATGGGACGTCCTACTCCACCCGCCATATTCTCCAGTCATTGCTCCCTCTGACTACCACCTGTTTAGATCAATGGAGCATGGCCTGGCTGACTGACACTTCCGATCTCATGAAGAAGTCCAAATTGGATCGATTCGTAGATTGCTTCAAAAGATGAACAATTTTTTCAATGTGGAATTCGTACACTGCCCGAAAGATGGGAGAAAGTAGTGGCCAGCAATGGAAAATACTTTGAATGATACATGTGTAACCAATTTGTTTCATTAAAGCCTCAAATGTTGGGGAAAAAACGACGGAAGCCAAGTTGTACAGCTTGTACTTTTGGAACTATATTTGTAAATGTCCTCTGCAAAGAAGAAATGTACTTTTTTGATAGTTTCGCCATTGTTATTTTTGCATGTATGACCTATATTTTGTGTTATTAGTTCATGACAAATATGTAATTGTACACACAGCTACAACAAACATAGTTAGTGACTCACAACCACCAGAGAAAGTAACTGCTAATACTAAACAAAATTTGACAATAATAAAACAAATTACAAGTAAATCCATTTATAGTGGGCGTAACTTAACAAACATGAACTGGGTAGCTGGTCAGGTTCTTTGTTAGTTTTGACAACATAACGAGTGGTGAGTAAATTAAGTCTGCCCACTGCTAATCCACCTGGATTCATCGTCATCATCATCATCATCATTTTCTCCACATCACCTCCACTGGTAGCACCACTTTTTGCTGTCAGTCCCAGTGTCCACTAATGATTCTGAACAGTAACTACACACCATGAAAACAATAACCTTACACAAAATACACCAATCTGCTCTTATCAAAAATTCAGAAAAAGCTAAAAATTAAGCTAAAACACTGGTGTATCCATCAACAGTGCCCCAGGCAATAACAGCTAAAGATGCATATTATACTTTGTTGGTAGAAAGTCTACCAAAATAAGTAATATCTTGAAGAAAAAGATACTCAGTGACTATAGACCCAGTAATCAGTAATTCATTTACTCATGAGGACAAGCATACTCCAATGAGCGAAAGAGAAGCCTAGAAGATTATTTTCAAAGACTTTGCCCATACCGCATAAAAGAAGGTAGATCAGTGTGCACCGGACTTTAAGTATACCACAGAAGCTGGAAGCTCCATCTTTGCACAGTCTGCAAACTAGACACAATCACACAATACAAGTGTCAATAATGCACTCCAGTTGCAATGAATGAAACTCACTCTGCATGAAATACTGGAAATCATGACTCATCCCGAGAACTGCCCTAACTGAGTAATCAGGTTTCACAGAATGAGATTTACACTCTGCAGCAGAGTGTGCACTGATATTAAACTTCCTGGCAGATTAAAACTGTGTGCCCGACCGAGACTCGAACTCGGCACCTTTGCCTTTCGCGGGCAAGTGCTCTAAGTTAAGTCTCCACTCCTTTGGATTAATTTGCAGCTTAAGAACACTTTTAGAGTAATGTGACTTGGAGGAGCACAGTACCTTATGCTGGGCTTCCTTAAGTTCTGAATTATTGAGTTCAATAACTTTGGTTTGATTTGCCACTTCCTCTTGCAACTGGGCAATCTTACACCTCCGAGCTACTGCTTCTTGTATTAACTGTTTGTTTTCTTTTTCTAACTCTTCACACCTACAACCACCTAAAAAAATAATAAATAAATAAACAAAATAAAAATATTTGCAAACTGAGGTACAGTTCTAAAGGACTGCATTCAATGTTTTCATTGCAGCCATTTTAGTATGTAGTAATCTATAACCTGGTACACAACAAAAATAAGTAACGCTGAGGAACTGGTAGTACTGGTTAAACAGTTTAAAGTATAAGCAAGTTCTTGTACTGATTCTGTGAACACGGCTGCTGCTACAGGCGGCTATGATTTTCAGAGCTTGACAGACAAATACTAAAATGGTATTTTGGACAAGATTAGAAAATAATGCAGTTAAACAAAGGAAATATCAAAACAGAAGGAATAAAAAATGAGTTTTTCTAATTATACTAAATACATAAATACTACTATGTGGTTTTTAATGGGAAGAATGAGTGAAAATACTTAATGTTTTCATCTCCAATTATTTAGAAGTGAGGACAAAATTGAAGATGATTTCAAATAAATGGAAGTTGTTGGTCCAATCTACTGAATGCTAATTTTGGCTAACCTTAGGGGGTATCCTCAGTAGTGAGTTTCAGTAACAACTATCATCATCTGCTGTAACCTAGCAAATACTGTTTTTAATCACACAAACCATAATAGTTCATTAAAGCATTTGTTACGTCTGGTGGGTACTAACCTGGCCATATGAGTGCAGTCATAAGAAACCTAAACAGATTGACATGGTTTAATGAAATAGACATGACCTTGACATCATTACTGATGCATATGCTTTGGTCCTTACTCTGTGAGAACTTGCAACTTGCTTCATCAGTAAAAGTGGTAATGGATGAACAGTTTATCATGGATTTGTCCTTGCATTCTTAAGGATACATATGAGACCATATGCAATGCATTCATTCCTTCCATTCCTCAAAACATTTCTGTATGTATATATCTGCGAGGTTGCTTGTGAGCTCCACCATTTTTGTATGTTAGAGCACAAGAACATGTCTGTAGCAAACAGCTTCTCCACTGCCACATATGGAATAATGGTTCACTACCTAAGGAGCCATAGAATATGCCGTGACAAATACTTCCTTAGTAACATAACATCTCAGTTTTGGAACTTCAAATAACAGACAACACAAGCCTATGATGGGAGAAGATCACGTAGCAGTATTTTATAACAGGCAGGCACAAAACATGTGGTTACGAACATACTAGTGAAATAAAAAGGGAGAATTTTCGGATTTTTTTTTTTTTTTTTTTTGTGGTTTTAGGGCGCACAACTTCAATGGTCATTAGCGCCCTGACTACTCTAAGAATGCACCGCGAGGCACAAGTTGACCACAACAACTAAAAGGGAAAACACGATAAAAGACAGACTGACAGGCATAGGATTAAAAAACAGCATCATCAAATGTCCTTAGCGAGGTGTGTCAAATTGATAAAACGAAGAACACGAGCAGCTGCTCGTGGGTCATCCGCTAAAATGGCATCGAAAGTATTTGGCAGGTTAAGATCGAGGCGCAGTGTGTTAAGATCTGGACAGGACATTAAAATGTGTCTAACCGTCAGCAAGTGCCCACATGGGCAGAACGGCGCCGGCGCAGCCGTCAGCAGATGGCGATGGCTGAACCGGCAGTGTCCAATTCTTAACCGGGCTAAAACGACCTCCTCCCGCCGAGAAGGGCGTGAGGAGGACGTCCAAGCCACGGGAAGAGGTTTTAAGGCCCGAAGCTTGTTGTCGGTAAGTGCAGCCCAATCGGCATGCCACAGAGATAAGATGCGCCGACAAATCACCCTACTAAAATCGGACGAAGGGACGCAACAAGAAGCTGTTCGAGGCTGGAGGACCGCAGCCTTGGCCGCGGCATCTGCAGCTTCGTTCCCAGGGATACCGACATGGCCCGGAACCCACATAAAGCTAACTGGAGAACCGACGTCCACCAGCTGCTGAAGAGAGCGTTGGATCCGGTGTACGAAAGGGTGAACCGGGTACGGATCACTGAGGCTCTGGATGGCGCTCAGGGAATCTGAGCAGATGACATAAGCAGAATGTCGGTGGCGGCAGATGTAAAGAACAGCCTGGTAGAGAGCAAAGAGCTCAGCTGTGAAGACCGAACAATGGCCATGGAGCCGGTATTTGAAACTTTGTGCCTCGACAATAAAGGAACACCCGACCCCGTCATTGGTCTTAGAGCCATCTGTATAAATGAAAGTCATGTCGATGAACTTCGAACGAAGTTCCAAAAAACGGGAGTGGTAGACCGAACCGGGGGTGACCTCTTTTGGGAGCGAGCTGAGGTCAAGGTGAACGCGGACCTGAGCCTGGAGCCAAGGTGGCGTGCGGCTCTCGCCCACTCGAAAGGTTGCAGGGAGGGAAAAAGTAAGGTGTTGAAGGAGGCGACGAAAGCGAACGCCAGGGGGTAGCAGGGCAGAGACATACAACCCGTATTGACGGTCAAGAGAGTCATCAAAAAAGGAACGATAAGACGGATGGTCGGGCATTGACAGTAGCCGACAGGCATACCGACAAAGCAGTATATCGCGCCGGTAGGTGAGTGGCAATTCGCCAGCGTCAGCATGAAGACTCTCTACGGGACTGGTATAAAATGCTCCGATCGCAAGTCGTAAACCCCGATGTTGTATGGAGTTGAGGCGGCGTAAGATGGATGGCCGTGCAGAGGAGTATACGAAGCTCCCATAATCCAGCTTGGAGCGGACGATCGACCGATATAGACGAAGTAGGACGGTTCGATCCGCTCCCCACGACAGACCACTGAGAACACGGAGGACATTTAAAGAACGGGTACAACGGGCGGCCAAATATGACACATGTGGAGACCAGCTAAGTTTCCTGTCAAATGTAAGGCCTAAAAATTTGGTTGTCTCCACGATTGGGAGAGCAACGGGACCGAGTCTTAAGGACGGTGGGAGAAACTCTTTGTATCGCCAGAAGTTAATACAGACCGTCTTCTCGGCAGAAAAACGGAAGCCATTGGCGACACTCCAGGAGTAAAGACGGTCAAGAGAACGCTGAAGACAGCGCTCCAGGACACGTGTACACTGCGCGCTGCAATAGATGGTAAAATCGTCCACGAAAAGGGAGCCTGATACATCAGCTGGGAGGCAATCCATTATTGGATTGATCGCGATGGCGAAGAGAGCGACGCTCAAAACTGAGCCCTGTGGCGCCCCATTCTCCTGGCGAAAGGTGTCGGACAGGACAGAACCCACACGTACCCTGAACTGTCGATCCATTAAAAAGGAACGAATAAAAAGAGGGAGGCGACCGCGAAGGCCCCATGTATGCATGGTGCGGAGGATGCCCGCCTTCCAACAGGTGTCGTAAGCCTTCTCCAAATCAAAGAACACAGCCGCGGTCGGGCGCTTCCGCAAGAAGTTATTCATAATGAAGGTCGACAAGGTAACCAGATGGTCAACAACAGAGCGGCGCCTACGAAATCCACATTGTACATTGGTAAGTAGGCGTCGAGACTCGAGCACCCAAACCAATCGAGAGTTAACCATTCGCTCCATCACTTTACAGACACAGCTGGTAAGCGAGATAGGTCGATAACTGGAAGGCAAGTGCTTGTCCTTCCCCGGCTTAGGAATCGGGACAACAATAGACTCGCGCCAGCATGCGGGAACATGTCCCTCAATCCAGATGCGATTGTATGTACGAAGAAGAAAACCTTTACCCGCAGGAGAAAGGTTCTTCAGCATCTGAATATGAATAGAATCTGGCCCTGGAGCAGAGGACCGTGATCGGCCAAGTGCGTTTTCGAGTTCCCGCATGGTGAATGGGGCATTATAACTTTCACAATTCGAGGAGCGGAAGTTAGGTGGCCTAGCCTCCTCTGCCTGTTTGCGGGGGAGGAAGGCAGGGTGGTAATGAGCAGAGCTCGAAACCTCTGCGAAAAAGCGGCCAAAGGCATTGGAGACAGCCTCAGGGGCCACAAGGACGTCATTCGCGACCTTCAAGCCAGAAACTGGTGAGTGGACCTTAGTGCCAGATAACAGACAACAGAAGAAGGAGTAAAACTGTTGAAGGTGCTTGTGAAAGCAGCCCAGCTGGCTTTCTTGCTTTCTTTGATAATACTACGACACTGAGCACGTAATCGTTTATAATTGATACAATTCGCCACTGTAGGGTGGCGTTTAAAAGTGCGTAAAGCACGTCGACGAGCACGTAAAGCGTCTCTACATGCTGCGGTCCACCAGGGGACCGGTACGCGACGTGGAGAAGAAGGAGGGTGAGGGATGGAATATTCAGCAGCAGCGAGAATGACTTCCGTGAGGTGTGCGACCTGACGATCGCAGCTTGTAAAGGTTTGATCCTGAAAGGTCGCCCTAGAAGAGAAGAGCCCCCAGTCTGCCTTGGAGATGGTCCAATTAGAGAAGCACGGAGAGGGGGTATGCTGCAGGAGATGGATAACACACGGGAAGTGGTCGCTCGAATATGTATCAGAAAGTGCATACCACTCAAACCGGCGTGCAAGTTGGGGAGTACATATAGAGAGGTCTAAATGGGAATAGGTGTGAGATGTGTCCGAAAGAAAAGTAGGGGCGCCAGTATTGAGGCAGACAAGATCGAGCTGGTTGAAAAGGTCTGCTAACAAGGAGCCCCTCGGGCAGGATGCTGGAGAGCCCCAAAGGGGATGGTGGGCATTGAAGTCTCCAGTTAACAAAAATGGTGCAGGTAGCTGAGCAATAAGTTGCATCACGTCTGCCCTGGTAACGGCAGATGACGATGGAGTGTAAACGGTACAAAAGGAAAACGTAAAAGTGGGGAGAGTAATGCGGATGGCAACTGCCTGCAGGCCGGTGTGCAACGTGATGGGATCGTAGTAAATATCATCCCGGACCAGCAACATAACCCCTCCATGAGCTGGGATACCTACCACAGGGGGTAGGTCAAAACGCACAGAGGTGTAGTGTGCCAAGGCAATTTGATCGCATGGGCGTAGCTTCGTTTCCTGGAGGGCTACGACAAGCGGACGGTGCAAGCGGAGCAGCAACTTCAAGTCCTCTCGGTTGGAGCGAATGCTGCGAATATTCCAGTGAATAAGTGCCATCGTAAGAAAGGAAAGATGAGAGAAGTGGTCACCTCGAAGGCCGCTTAGGGCCTGGCTTCGAGCGAGCACTGCCGCCGCTATCAGTAGGCGGACAGTCATCGTCCATTGGGTCTATAGGGTCATCGGCCATCTCGGGAGGATGGCCGGGAGGGGGAGCTTCCTCCGCCAGTGAACGGCCAGATGTACGGCGACCAGCGGTGCGGCCAGGCGAAACGGATGACGGCCTGGGGCGGCAGCCGCTGGGTGGCGCAAGAGAAGAAATGCGCCGTGGCGGGGAAGGAGAACTGTGCTTCCTATGCGCCTTTTTGGAAGGACGTGTAGTGGAAGTACCGGCCGAAGGCTGGGAGGTCGAGGTACGGAGGAAGTCTGCACGGGATGGTTCCTTCTTGAAGGCCCGTGCATCTGACTTCGGTGTCTTCGTCTTAGCAGAAGCTGAGGAAGGTGCTCGTGTCTGTGGGGTGATGGGAGGAAGAGGAGACGTCGACCGCGCGATCTTAGCACTGGCCGAACGGACGACCGTGGTGCTGAAGGTCAGATCGCATGTCTGGGTTGCTACCTCCCGGGTAGTCTGAGGAGAGGCGAGGACAGTACTGTATTTCCCCGCTGGGAGCAGCGTGGGCTTCCTACTAGCCAATAGCTTGCGAGCAGCCGAGGTGGACACTTTCTCTTTGACCCGAATTTCCTGGATACAGCGTTCTTCCTTATAGACAGGACAGTCGCGGGAGGATGCGGCATGGTCACCCTGACAGTTCACACAACGAGGAGACGGAGGTGGACAGTCACCCTCATGGGCATCCCTGCCACAGGTGACACATTTAGCCGCATTGGAACAAGACTGTCGAGTGTGATTGAAACGCTGACACTGGTAGCAGCGCGTAGGTGTCGGGATATAGGGGCGAACAGAAATAACCTCGTAGCCCGCCTTGATGCGCGATGGCAGCTTAACACTATCGAAGGTCAAGAAAATTGTCCGGGTCGGTACAAGGTCATTGTTGACCTTTTTCATGACCCTATGGACAGCCGTCACGCCCTGCTCAGCGAGGAATGATTGAAGCTCCTCGTCAGTCAATCCGTCGAGGGAGCCAGTATAGACCACACCACGAGACGAATTCAAAGTTCGGTGGGCCTCCACCCGGACAGGGAACGTGTACAGGAGGGTGGCCCGAAGCAGTTTTTGTGCCTGAAAGGCATTCTCAGTTTCTAGTAATAAGGTGCCGTTACGCAACCTGGTACAGGATTTGACAGATCCGGCTATGGCATCTACGCCCTTCTGAATAACGAAAGGGTTGACAGAGGAAAAATCCTTTCCGTCCTCAGTTCGAGAAACTACGAGGAACTGTGGGGCAGGCGGTAGTACTTTTGTCACTATTGGCTGGTCACGTTTCCGTTTTTGGCTCGAAGTCGAAAGACATGGAGTAGAATCCATTGCGGAGGAATCCCCCACGATTGCCAGCGTCTCCGATGGCGCGCTCCTTCCTTGTGGGGACCCTCTCAGAGGGCACTCCCGCCTTAGGTGAATGTTTACACCTCAGGTCACACCTCCCGAGAAACAGACGGAGGGACCAATCGGCATGGTCAGAAGGTATCAGCTCAGGCAATCACCCCTCCCCGGGCCTGGCCTTTACCAGGGGGTACGCGCGTGCCTTACATGTCTACCCAGGGCGGGGACTTACGCGTTACCCCGTCACCGGCTACGCGTGCGAACGCGTGGGTCGGCCTTCAGGCACGCACAGGGAGGAAGGAAGAAGAGGAAAAAGAAGAGAGAGAGGGAGAAAGAGGACAGACTGTCTCAAACGCCGAGGCGGAGACCAGAGAAGGCAAGGAGAAGAAGGCAATGAGAAAGCAAGGGGAAGAAGGCAATGAGAAGGCAAGGAGAAGAAGGCAATGAGAAGGCAAGGAGAAAAAGGCAATGAGAAGGCAAGGAGAAGGCAAGGGAAAGAGTAAGGAAGACAGTGAGGTGGAGAAGAGCAAAGAAAGGAACCAACAAAAGGAAGGAAGAAACGAGAAGTGAAAAAACCAAAAGGACCACGATGATAGGTCGTGGAACCGTCCGTCTGCGGACGCAGGCGCGAACTACCCCCGTGAGGGGGATGGACTCCTTTTAGTCGCCTCTTACGACAGGCAGGAATACCGCGGGCCTATTCTAATCCCCGGACCCACAGGGGGGATTTTCGGATGTGCATGCAAATGCCCATGATAGAACACAATGGACAGTATAGAACAAAAAATACAGTTCCGTCACCGAACTGAAGTTGAACTAATGAGCATAAAGCTATCCTCAACCTAATTCTGTTTTTTGAACATTGTTGTTCTTTACTAGGCATGATCCAATTGGAGATTGTATGCCCTATCTTCCTCAGACTTTTGAACCAAATGATCCAGAAGTTGTACAACTATAATGGAGTTATTGGTTTCACGAACCAAACTACTGAGTCACTGATCCCACCATCCTGAGATTATGAAACCAATAAGCTACCTTTAAAAGAAACAAGACGGGAAGCCAAATTGACCATTAGTATGTTCATCTGGAACGGGGAAAAAATGGAGGAGGAAAGGCTGAAACCAGCTTCAAAAAGAGTATTAAGAACCATAAGGTAAGTGGAAATAACATGGCTGCAAAAGCCAAGTGTTCAATTGGTATATATTATCCAGTCTGACTTGCGATGAAAACCATTCAAGAAAACTGAAGATATGAGGGTTTCTTGAAGAGAAATGAAGAGATGTATTTTGTAAATCACTAAGAAAGAGTGGAATATGTGACCCCGAGGGAGGGGGGGGGGGGGGGCTCAGGGAACAGACTGAAGTAGAAGATATAATTATGATTCCAAGGTATATTAAAAGGTGGAGGCTATGCCCTAACAGAAGATGAGCAGAAGACCAATGTAGGAGAAATCTGTGAGATGCCTTTCTCCAGTACTGGACGTTTAAATAGTGCTGCTGCTGATGACATTGACATGGCTATTAAAATGCTAATGTTGATGTTAATATGCTGATGAGGTTAATCCTATGACTGCTGCAGATGTACTTGCTACTTACTGTGCCTACTACTGTGTGGTTATTGGTAATCTTGCTACCTGGTTGCTAAGTGGTTTTCTGGAGCACATAGTGACAATTATGTCTGTCACTCTGAAGTTGGTCAATGCCGATACAAAAAGAAACACAGTGATTGCTCTTGTATGTCTAAAAGTCTTATTATGTTGTTAAAAGGAGAAAGAGAGATACTCGTCATCTGTCATATCACTCTAATCCATTGGCATTTTCTTTGTGAATCCCAGTAAGAACTTCTTTGCCTCACTTTGTTGAATGTGTTATATGAAAGCTGTGTAGTAATTTCATGCACTTTAGTTGCTTAGACTACAGGAAATGGACCTTAAGCAGAGGCAGACATTGTCAATTTATATGAAGTACACTGTGTAAGTAAGGCACAGAGGTGTATTCTTGAGTTGTAGAATATTCAAAGAGTTGCTTTAATTTTCAATCACATTTAATGAACCTGAAATAGTCGACTGCCTGCTACTGAGCTTCACTGGGTGCAGCAATACTTTTTTTGTGTGTATATTATGAAATAAACATAGCAAAATCCAAAATGTTCAACCATCCCTGTTGATGTGTGCCAGTACAAAATTCTTCTGTAAACAACTTTGAATCTGAATGCCAGGAAACACTAAGTTTACCATAATAATTTGAGCACAAAAACAACAGATTTTTAAACATTTTCTGTAGATGTCCCAATAATAGCTGCTTACTCGAAACTGACAATCATGTATAATCTTGCTGCACTGAACAAGGTATTCTGTACTTTTAACTTCATAATCAAAATACGTATTACAAGATCTGAAATCTGCGAAGTTTTGTGGTAATTAGCACAATAATTCTTTCTGCTGCTGGGCAGTCTGGTGAGCATGGAGAGTGGCAGTCATGAAAATTTACACACATAGGTGGGGAAAACAGGAGATTTCCTCTAGGAGGATTTCCTGGAGGGTCCAGAGCAGCAGGATGACGTCACAAGGATAGCGAAAATATCATTTTTGTCTCTATCCCATAAAGTGGAAAGACTGTTCTATTAATGTAATGGATGTTAATGTTTATCGACAAAAATGTTTTAAAAGAAGATTTTCCTACTGCCTTATTCAGTTAAAATATAATGTAGCATGAAGATGCTATAGTTCTTATTTTTTGGATTCAAGGGATAGTTTGGACTTAAGATTTCAGTCTACCGAGACTAAGTCAACAACAAGAATAAGCATGGCAAATTAAAAGGTGATTGCGGTGATCATACCATGGTTTCTGTACCAGTTCAATCCTGGCTCCTAATCTAACTACATATTGGCAGAGGCAGAACAGAGGTAACACTTCAATATGTTGGGAACACAGGAGCAAAAATCAGAAAAGTGCACTGGAAACATAATGTCAAGTGCATGTTCCGCTCACCAGCCAAGATGAAACACTTACTGGGATCAGTCAAGATGATCTAAGACTTCTGAAACTGGAAGTTACTGCACCCCTTGCCGGTGCAGGAAAATGTATGTAGGCCAGGCCATCTGGATGATACAGGAGTAATGCAATGAGCAAGAATACCACACAGACAATGAACAGAAAACAAATTCCACTGTGGAAGAGCACTGTAACTCCCATGAACATACCATGAATTAACATGGCATCAACTTGTTGCGACAATCCAACTCCTCCTAAGATTGTACTCTAAAATATGCTGTAGAGACCGCATGACAGACTAATAAATAAAGACAGTGACTTTCAATTAAACAAGGCCTGGTACCCAGACTTGAGCATGATCAAAGCACAGCAGTAATCAACATGGAAATCTGCTCCAATCATAACAACTGAAAAACCTGAGGATGCGTTGTTGCCACACTAGCTAAGATCTACATCCAATGTCGACTGCAACACTACTGAGGACCCTGAATCATCCCCTGACATTGTATTTCTCCATCGCCTCTCAAGTCCATGCCCAGAGGCAACCAATGGGCAGCTCTAAGAGGAAATTAATCAGCCATCAGGAACATCTGAGGATGGCAAGGAATCTACTTGCCAAAACATCGTACCTTCTGGATGATGCCACCAAGTTGAATAACCGAGAAATATTCAATATTTTCCTACACTGGGAAAACCTAAAATCACAGACTAAATAGTGTTTGCTTTTTTGTGCACTAATTTAACTGGTGTCTTATTTCTAGTGTGAAACAGTGAACCAACTCTCCTGCATATGATAGCAACAAATTTTTCATTTGTCTTAATTTTAACCCTCGAGTGGGCGTGCCTACGTATAAAGTGTGCCAAGCACAAATAACATTGTCTTGTACTGTTCCACTGTCATTTTTCAATTGTGAGCCCACACATATTCCATCATTACTGCTTCAATTAAAAAAATGATAACCTGAGTTGCCTTATGTCCAAGTGGTCAGCTGTAATATAAAATAAACAGCGAGCTTTGTAGCAAAAATTTATGATCCATGCAAGAAAATGACCCAGATTACGAGTTAGCAGCACAATACTATAATGGGCAGTTGTCTACAAGATAATTAGTGATTGAATAAGTGGCTGGCTGGGATCTGATGCAACTGTCACTGTTTAATGTTTTGAGTGGGTCATATTTGTGAGATAATGCTTGAATGCGGCAATAGAGTGATGTAATGAAAGTTTATTATATCATTGTTAAGTTATATTAAGGTTAAACTATGATTTTATTTACACATATTTACCTCGGTAACAAAGACAGCTACTATTTACATTTGCGCAACGTTCACCATGTGCTCACTTGTGGTACAAGAAATGGCACGCCTGCTTGAGGGTTATAATGGTCAAAAATTACTGAGACTTTTTTGCTTTTGCCCCACGCTCAAACATTGTGGCAACCATGTACCTGTTTCATACTCATTGAATCAATGAGAAATGGGCTCCACGAGGACCTTCGGCAGATCATTGAATGTTTTATCTGACTTGACATAGTTTGTAAACCGAGAAGACTTTAGCGAACTATTGCTACATATGGTTCACTTTCTCAAAGCTTTCAATTGAGGTTTCATTTTTGTCAACTACTTCATGTGGAATCATCTACAAGATAAGCAGAGTCACATTTGAATTCAGCTGCTCATTTCTAAATTTTTTTAAATTAAGATGTAGACTCCTTATAAACTTTAAATGATTTAGCACTAATTTTATGATGGTACAGTATTCCAGTTTAGCCATTTAAATGGAACACATGCCACTCTACTACTTTCACGTTATTTGCAACATCAAAACAACAAAATTTAATCAAAACTATCTGTATTTTAGGCATTTTTACTCAAAAATACTTTAAATTTCCCAGAGGAAAAATTTACAACTATGACTATCGATCCATCCAAGAGCGAGTTGCTGTAGAAACCTGTCAGTAGCCTGATACTACTACTGTTGCACTGAAAATAATTTTGCAGAGCAGTACCATTCTGATTAAACAGCACTAATGCACCACAGTTAGAAACTGTTACATGGCTTATACAGCTAAAGATCTTTTTGGACTAGTACCCACCAGAATAGCTAACACACACAGTAATTCAATTGATCATGTTATCACAGATTATGACCACATCATCTCAATAGACATCATAAATGGTAACCTCTCTGATCATTTAGGCCAAGCACTGTTATTAAAATGTAATAGCAAATTCAAACCAAGAAAAATGTATGAGCATAGCCAAATATTATCTGCAAACAACATTGTTACACTTAGACATAGTTTAAGCCAGGAATCATGGGAATCAATTATGATTACCATTGGGGCCACAAATAAATGGAACATGTTCACAAAAATTATGACTGAGCACTTGTATAGATCCGTGCCATTAAAAAAAGTGAGTATCGAGAAAAAGCAAACTTCAAAATTAAAACCTGTGCCATTAGATTTTAAAACAAAAGATCTGAAAGGAAAAAATGGAAAACATGTATAGCTTACACAGACTAATTCACAGTTACAAAGCAAACTCTAAAGCCGTATAAATACAAGTACCGCAAAGAAGCCAGGAGATTAAAATCAGAAAGAGTCAGCCAACAGGTACGATGTTTCAAAGACTTGCTATTCAATTGTAACTAAAACCAGAAACAATGAAACACAAACTACAATTAATAATGTAGAATTAACTTTGAATAATGATGATATCTCTGACCTTCTTGTAGTCAGCAATATTTTTAATAATTGATTCATAGATACTGTTGAAAATGATGTCTCTATGAAACAGGATATACAGTGCACATTTGAGTTCAGAAACAAACAGAACTGCAGTACACTACCCCCAATAAGCACATATGACATTCTGTAGCTTATTGATAGCCTCAGAAACAAAAATCATCAGGATTAGACAAAGTTCCTCCATACCTATTGAAGAACTGCAAACATGAACTAATGAAACCACTGGGTCACCTAATAAATTGTGTTCTCAAAGATGGTGTGTTCCCTGACAAGTTGAAACTGTACAGAACTACAGACCCATTGCCCTAATCTCAACTTTCAGTAAACCGATAGAGAAAATAATATTAAAAAAATTCTGGAACATTACAACAATGCTGACATATTAAGTGATTTCCAGCATGGTTTCAGAAGAGGTTGAAGTATGTCAGGAGCAGTACAATTTGTCCATCATGCATTTGAAAAATAAAGGAAAAATCCCAAGCAGCAGGAGTATTCCTGGACCTCTCAAGGGATTTTTATAGAGTACATCATGAAGTGTTCTTATCAAAAACTGTGTAGAGTGGCGTCACTGGAAAACTCATGAAATTGCTAGAGACATATTTAAAGGGTAGACAACAGTGCACGGAGATTATGTACTCTAATGGAGAAATTCTGGAGAAGAGAAGGTCAAGTATAAGAAAGAAACATTTTGGTGTTCCTCAGGGCTCCATTTTAGGTCCAGTCCTATTCATATGCTATGTAAATGATTTCCGAAGTTCTCTTGGCAATAAGCAATTGATCTCCATATATGTAGATGATACATCTGGTATCTGATATGCAGACAGTGAGCCCAACCTAGTTGGAGAGATATATAACTTTATTGTAAAGGCAAGAGCTCACTTTGAAAGAGAGAACCTAAAAGTAAACATACAAAAAACTAGTATTAGTCATTTTAAACCAAGTGGTCCAAACAGACAAAATACTGTGACTGATGAAATTCTACCAAAAACATGTACACATAGCAAATTCTTGGGTTTATGCATAGATGATCGACTTTCATGAAAGCAGCAAGCTGATTATGTCTGTAAAAAAAATAACACCCAGTCTACATGTATTAAGAAGGTTATCACCATATCTTAATTCTGAAACCCTAAGGACTGTATATTATGGATTAGTGTACCCTTTCTTGTCTTATGGAATAGTACTGTGGGATGGGACATGCCATACTACTATGAAAAGGGATTTCATACTGCAGAAGCAAGCCTTGAGGATCATAGCAAAATGTAAAACCAGGAACTTCTTGCAAGCCGTTATTCATTAGACACAATATTCTCACAGTTTATGCCATGTATATACTAGAAACTATAATGCTAGCGAAAGAAGACACTAAGATCACAAAAAGAAACATGGGTATTCACAACTATGAAACAAGGCATAGAAAAGACTTTCATATGGTTAACAGAAGATAAGCATTAACAGTGAAAAGACCTTAAGTCAAAGGAACTGCTTTTAATAACTTGTTACCAAATGAAGTTAAGATATTGACAGGCAATACTTTTCACTTTTTAAAAGTGAGTCAAGCAGTGGCTTATTCAAAAATGCCCTTATAACTTGAATTTATCATGAATTACAATGTAATAAGAAATAATGTAAACTAAAAAAAATTTTAATTGTACAAACTATATTGTTAGTTGAAAACACACATGCATGTAAAATTACATGTTACATGCAATAAATTGAATTAAAAAATCACCCACAGTACTTTGAGATTATATGTTCAAAAAGACTCAGACTGCAGGAGTAGCATGTATTACTCACCCTGATTATTGACACCTACTGACAAAACTGTCTTTTGGTTGGAGACATCTGTGTCTTTGACAGGAACTGTGTCACCTTCTGTGTCTAATCCACAATGGAATGAAACCTTTTTATTGTCTCCGACATACTGACTGGGAGCTTTGTGAACTACTGAATTGTTCAGTTTATGCAAGTCTTTTCCCTCCAGGTGAAGGGGACCACCGACATTTTTAGATTCAAGCTGTTTTTGTCTTTCCATGCTTATTGCCAGATTTTTCTGATGTGTTTCTAATTCCAATTTCAATTTCTGTAAATCACGGTCCAACTGAGAACATTTGTGACAAGGTTGTGACAGTTTCTTCGAAATAAATCCTAGAATTTGTTCACAGGAATGGTACTTTATACTATTAGAGTCAGGAAATAATGAAACAAGCAATATCAATTGTTTTTTGATACTATTCAAACACTCAGAATTTTGTGTAGCCACAGCTTTTGCCTTCAAGCATTCCTCTTGTGCCACTTTAATGGATTCTCCAAGGGCTGAATTTTCCAGCTCTAATTTCTGAATTCGCTCTTTAAAGCTATTTGCTTCTGACAGCAGCAATTTTTCATCCATTTTTAAAGTACTTTCAAAGTCCTTACTAAGTTTGTCACATTTTTCTTTTGTTTGCTGGAGTTCGTTTTCGAGCAGAATTCTTTGTTCCTTTTCTTTTTCCAAGTTTAGTTCGAGATGTTTCTCATTCTCAGTAAGCTGAAATATTTTTTCTTCTGCAGCTCTTAGGCGTAAACCGAGGTCCTTATTTTCATCCTGTAAAAACGACATATCTGCTTCTGATTTGGTTAGTTTCTTGTTGAGATGGAGTTTATCTTGTTCTAAAGTAGTAAGTGTATCTTTCTGGGCTTTCAGTTTACCATGAAGTTTATTTTTCTCTTTCTGAGAATTCTCCAATTCTTCTTCAAGCGATACAACTTGTTTTTCCAACTGGCTGATCCAATTTTCTTTAGCAATAAGATTATTATTGGACTCTTCAAGTATGATTTTGACCACTTCCTGCTCCTTCTGAATGATAGAATTCACAAATTTGTCAAAAATGGCAAGATTGTCAGAGGAGTTTTCTTGATCACCTGAATCTGCTTGGGATAATGTGGCTATTTCTGTCAGCATTCTATTCCTAAGTTTTTCATTGTTAGAATTCAGAATATCTAATTCTTTCTTTTGAGCTGTGTTCTTGGCAGTAAGTTCATCCAGTTTTAACCTTAACTGCATCAATGAATAACTGTTTTCTTCAGTATTTCTACTGTCACCAGAAAGTAGTATTTTTCTCGGTGTTAAGTTTTGATCACAGTCATTGGTATCTGATGTGTCTTTTCCTAGACACCTGTCCTCCTCTGCATGATCAAACTTTGGAGAGATCTGATATTTAGGGGTCTCCATATGGCTTATAAGTGCCATCTTACTGTTTGAATGAACCTGCTCTTTGCTATCAGTCTCTGGACAACTTTGAAATTCATCTTCTTGAGCTGCAGACCTGAAATGAAAAATAAGTGTCAGTACAAGCATGTGCATCATATTCTACAAAAAGACAACTACTACCTTTTACTGTGTGATAAAAATGAGGAACATTGTTTCTACTATCCAATCCACATCTTCAGAAATGGTACTCTGACACCCATTCAATTCACACAATATCCTCGTCTGCCTTTACGTCCTTCGGTTCCAACCTTCTGCTCCATGGGGCATATATCCTCCAATCACCTCTTATTCCGACGCATCACAGGCATTTCCTATATTATCAAAGACAGAGCTAACCACGAAAACAGCCACAGCACAGTAGTCTACACAGCTATGACTATGAATGAATTATCCACTTGTATATAGCCATGACCAAATGGAGATCTAAGATCCGTATGCTGTATAAAATAATGTGGGTGGCACCAACAGCTGCTTCACGATCCATGTCCGCTGCATCATACCATCAAATAGCAGCTCCTCTGAATTGGTCAACAGTTAATTTTGCCCGGAATATATCCAACATTCTCATCATTAAAATGGCCTCAATCTTCACCACTAGACCACTTGTTCCACTACTACATTCTATGCTGCTTCCTTATCTTTCTCTCCCTGTAGATTTGAAATGTAACTGCCTCATCTTGAGTTTAATATGGAATCTTATACAGGAATTTAGTGACGTATTCTGTTTCGATCAACAGCTTCCAGTTTTAGGAGTTTAGCACTTTCATATGCACTGATTAGAAAGGTAACATTTTTGATGTCAATAAGAGGCTTTTGCTTTACTTAGAAATTTATTTTTGTGAAGGGACAATTTAATATAAAGTAAAAATATCAAAGTATGCAATGAAGTTGAACTTTTTTCAAAAAAGTGAGTTGATTAAGATTTTAGTTACATGATAACTTAGTACAAGCAATGTAAGCAAATGTCAATGCTCAGTACTGGCTGAGAAAAATAAATAGGCTGCAAAATATAAATTAGGACAAATCTGAAAAGGACCAATTGTCAACAAAAAAGGTGTTATTTTACACAAGTTTACATAATTATCTGAACTGAAATCAGAAAACTACATCTACATTGCACACATCACATTGCGGTGTGAGGCAGAGGGTACTTTCGTGTACAACTTTCACTTCCCTACCTTCCTCTTCCAGTTACAATAATCAGCAGGTGCATGGATCCTTATTTTGCTTTCATATTCTTCTGCAGCAAATATGTAGGAACTAGTAACGTACTGACTGACCTCTAGGAAAGTACATTCTTTGAATTTTAACAGTAAACCACACTATGCTGCACGATACGTCTCTTGTAACATCTGCCATTGGAACTGGATGAACATCTCCATGACACTTTCATACCCACTCAGCGAACCTATGACTAAACACACTGTGCTATCTACGAGCTTCTTTATTTCTTCCATCCATGCCTTCTGGTCCCAGTCTGATGATCACTATTCAAATATTTGTCAAATAAGAGTTTTATACATTATCTCCTTCATATGTGAACTATACCTTGAGGACTCTTCCACTGAATTTCAATATGGTGCCTGTCTTTGATGCAATTGCTCATTTTTAAATCACTCTGCATTCTGAAATGTAATTGCCTTAGAGAGCCTATGATGTATCACTCAAACTAAATGTTTGATGATGAACCCATACATCAGTAGTTTTTGATCCTGTAGTGTTGTTTCAGGGTCTGGTAATAATATATAATGTTTAATACAGCCACCAAACTTTTGTTAACTATTTTGAGTTTCAATTTGAAGGTAAATAACATACTTAGCAAAACTTATGCCTGATAATAACATGTAAATACTTGGAACTTCATTGTTTAAAGCAATGTTATCCCATCACTTCTCATATAAAATTATGCAAATGATAAATGAAATATGTATGACTATATTTAATAAATAATTACTGAATATATGAGGATATTTGACAAATCTCAAGTGAGTAACAAAGACTGTGAAATAATAATATGAGAATCATATAAAAAGATCATGTATTTGAACCAGAGAGGCCAAATCTATAAATGAATATGTGTTAAAAATTTTAGACAGAAATGTTAAATAACATGAACCATGGACCTTGCCATTGGTGGGGAGGCTTGCGTGCCTCAGTGATACAGATAACTGTACCATAGGTGCAACCACAACGAAGGGGTATCTGTTGAGAGGCCAGACAAACGTCTGGTTCATGAAGAGGGGCAGCAACCTTTTCAGTAGTTGTAGGGGCAACAGTCTGGATGATCGACTGATCTGGCCTTGTAACACTAACCAAAATGGCCTTTCTGTGCAGGTACTGCGAACGGCTGAAAGCAAGGGGAAACTAAAGCTGTAATTTTTCCCGAGGACATGCAGTTTTACTGTATGGTTAATTGGTGATGGCATCCTCTTGAGTAAAATATTCCGGAAGTAAAATAGTCCCCCATTCGGATCTCCGGGTGGGGACTACTCTAGAGGACGTCATTGTCAGGAGAAAGAAAACTGGCATTCTACGGATCAGAGCGTGGAATGTCAGATCCCTTAATCAGGCAGGTAGGTTTGAAAATTTAAAAATGGAAATGGATAGGTTAAAGTTAGATATAGTGGGAATTAGTGAAGTTCGGTGGCAGGAGGAACAAGACTTTTGGTCAGGTGAATACAGGGTTCAAATGGCTCTGAGCACTATGGGACTTAACAGCTGTGGTCATCAGTCCCCTAGAACTTAGAACTACTTAAACCTAACTAACCTAAGGACAGCACACAACACCCAGTAATCACGAGGCAGAGGAATACAGGGTTATAAATACAAAATCAAATGGGGGTAATGCTTACACACTACTTAACCTAAATTATCCTAAGGACAAACACACACACCCATGCCTGAGGGAGGACTCTAACCTCCGCCGGGACCAGCTGCACAGTCCACAACTGCAGCGCCTTAGACTGCTTGGCTAATCCCGCGCGGCACATTTTTCTTTGTCTCAAAGCTTTTGAGGTCAAGAACTTCCCTCATAAATAGGTCATTTCGAATTTTTAAATGTGCCACTCTACAAATAAAGCATTAAATTAGTAGTTTAATTACTGTAGCTAGAAAGTGGTCAGGTTTGAAATCAATATTTTGAAACTTAAAACTATGTTGAATTAGCTGAGAGAACATAGGTCTGTGGTCATATTGGATTCATACAGTCTACAATCAATGATTATTCTTTTGGTAGAGTGCCATATTGTTGAGCATTTTGTTGCAGATAGGGATCTGTAAGGTAACTCACTTGTAAAAATTTCGAAAATTATCTCGTTCATGATTTCTGTAAAGTCAGACCACATAATGTACTGAAAGTTAAGTAGTGTATGTTCATGTCATAATCAGGATACAGTGACATTTAATAAGCACTAGTTAGGATGTTAAGAATACACTATGTGATCAAAAGTATCCGGACACACCCAAAAACATACATTTTTCATATTAGGTACCATGTACTTCCACCTGCTGCCAGGTACTCCATATCAGCAACCTCAGTACTCATTATACGACATGAGAGACGCTTGGAGGGGTGGGGGCGGGAAGGGATGTTTTTATTTTATATCTCTTCATGTAGCTTTGGGACAAACTTTTCATGGAAACTTTACCGACACAAGGTCTTACAACATAAAATTTAATTCTACTAATTCTTTCCAATATGTCCCAAATTGAGATCAATGTTCAAGGTTTTAATGGGAGTACATGTGTAAATTCAGATGCTGCTGTGTATTTATCTGAAATTATGAACTTGCTTTTCTTGAAGTTTATCTCCACTCTTGATATCTTGTTTTTCTCTTCACAGACTCTTCTCCTACTTTCATGAAATGTTGAAGATATACATAGGTAAATAAATACAAAATTTGTTTGTTTCATATATTTGTTTATTTGTATTGTCTTTGGTACTTAGTATTTCGCTTTTGTATGATATGCAGCAAAACAGTCTCCAAGATGTAAAGCAACTCCACAAGACTTACACATTAAGTTTGTTGTTCTTTTTTGAGCATACATGGCAGTTTCTTCATTTTCGTTTATTCATTTCGGAAATAAGTATTACTTGGTGTTGGTTTATGTGACCAAAAAGTCGGTCAACTGGAACATGACGAGATGTACGTGATGTAGTGGCAACCTCCAGGTTTTGCTCAGAAGCAGGTACATGGTCTTTTATCCATGAATCAGACACTTTCAATAAAAAATCTAGAAATAGGAGACTCTTGTGTTCTGTAATTAAATATTTACATGTACAGAATGCATCAAATAATGCAAATCTTTTTGACCATTTTATCGTTTCTCTTTATATAGGGTAATAACTCAAATATTGGTCTGCCCGATTCAATCCGTTCATGCATTTGTTGTAGTCTGATACACTTTCAGGTTTTTTTGTTAAATTATTTTTTTTTATTGTGTAATCGGTTTTTCTACATTTTCTGTGAGTGTCAGTCAAAGTGGCATTATGTATTGTAGAGATCATTCTTATTGTTTTAGTTTTCGAAGCTCTCCGTATCTCTGCGAATGCTTCACCTTTCCGTTGAAGACACGCTTCAAACACATTGACTTTTGCACGCTTTAATTTTTCAGAAATCCTGTACTTTGCTGTATCATTCCATAAACTCTAATTTTATTTTCAAGTAACTTCTTGCAAGTTCTGCACTGTTATAATAATTATCCATGTAGAGGTGACACCACTTTCCATAAGAAGGTGTCAACAGTTCCATCACTGTTTTTGCTAAAGGCTGTCCAGCGCCGAAAAAGATCTTGAATGAGGAAATGCATCACATACTCTCTAATCACACAGCTTCATGCCATATTTCATAATTTTTGACAGATTCTAAACTTTATAAAATTTAACCGTCCACACCACGGTATCATTCCTTCATCAGTTGAGAGGTTTTGGCTTAGATTAAAAGTTTATTCAAACTTTTTGGAAAAATATTCAATTACGAATTGCACTTTGTAGAGCTGGTCGGCATTATCTGGTTCATTGTTGCTGTTGGAAAAATGTAAAAATGATAATATTTGTCGGGATCAGTTGTGGGACATATTTTTGTGAAATATCGATGTGTCTATCAACGGATTCATTGACTAATAATCATCAATCCTTGCCCCCCCCCCCTTTTTTTTTTTTTTTTTTTTTTTACATAACGATAGCAAGCTGAAACCATTTTTTAATTTCGAGTCCTGTAATGTCGACATATTTTGCATTATTTTTATACAGTTTCCTTCTAATGCAATTTTGACTGTAGTACTCGTTGGTTTTATTGCTAATATATTCAAATAGATCATTCCCAATATATTATTCTATGATACCCTCGACACACTGTGTATCTTTGGGAAATACGTTTGGACCCGGAGATCCTTCAAATTTATAATTGGTCCTCAGTAAATCAAAATCTGACCACTGTGCACTGTCTTCTTTGTCTGATTCGTCCGAATCAGTTGGAAACTGTAGTGTTTGCCGAATTCTTCTTGGACGTATTTCACTATCTTCTGACGATTCCGCTTCACTTTCGTTTTCTTGATATCCCAATCTGTCAAAGTCATCTGGAATGTCAGACAAGACATCCGCACATTCATCATAAATAATCATATCGTCTCTCTCATCTGCCACAATGAAAGGGCACAAGTACTTATTAAAAAACATGTTGACGTGTGTAACTTATTGTTATCTAAACATAAGACCAACAGAATGCAAAATATACTAAAGTGCTGTCACTGGCCACTGCGCGATGCTATGTTCATGACACCACTGTGGTGTCGCCGGTCACTGAGCGATACTATGCACACAACACCACTGCGGTGTCACTGGCCGTTGACCGCTATTTCACTCACGACACCACTGTGGTGTCGCCAGATGGCATAGTGTTAATTACTTTGCTGATTCTTGAAACTGTTCAGTACAATTGCTTGTTTTTTTAATCTTTAGTTGGAACCATGCAACTAACATGTATTGGTAAAAAAAAGAATAAAAGTAAAATTTCGAAGTGTCCAAGAAGACTGCAATTCTGTTATATAAAATACTATTATTAACAAACTAGACTGTGATTTTGTTTACGAAATGAAGTAGAGCATTAAATATTGAGTTTCAAGAATTTATGTTCAGCTGTTACAAGAGATGAAACTGATAATGGTAGTGGTGTTTGTACAATGTTGAAGATAAGTCAAATAATTAGAGAATGAAATTATACTATGTTGAGGAATGTAGAAGTCCTCTAAAATCAACAAATGAATTAGCAGACCAGATGTCATCTGCAGTGAACAACTGCTTTAGTATCAACTCTTCTTGTATTGTATCCCATTAAATTTGAAAAGCTCAGATTTGTGGGAATTTTAGTAGTTAGCCTTGTGATGTATGAATGTTAACTACGTGTCAGATCGTTCCGATTTTATTCTGTGTATCCAAAAATGTAACAGTTTCTTGATCCCATACTTTGCCAAATTGTAGGCAGGTGGCTTGATCACACTGACTATATGCAACACCTTTCTGTAAGGATTTTCAGTACTCCATAAATTCTTGGTGTTTCCGGAACTTTGGTAATGACTTCTCTGGCTGTGTCATGGCCCATTCTAGAGTCTTTGATTAAGATTCAGGTCTTTTATTTTATAAGATGACACAGCAGCATACCTAAGAAGATTTTCAAGGGGTGACACCAGCAGTGGAAGCCTTTGTATTTACACCGGTGTGCTAATTCATGGTCTCTTATTATTTAGACAGTGAAGAGATATTTTACGACCTTCTTTGCTTCCGACACACCAATCTTCTTGCAAAAACTGTGCCAAGAAACTCATAGTCATAAATTATTTGCTTATAATTCAAAATGGTTCAAATGGCTGTGAGTACTATGGGACTTAACATCTAAGGTTGTCAGTCTCCTAGACCTTAGAATTACTTAAACCTAAATAACCTAAGGACATCACACACATCCATGCCCGAGGCAGGATTCGAACCTGCGACCGTAGCAGTCATGCGGTTCCAGACTGAAGCACCTAGAACCGCTCAGTTACCGCAGCCAGCCCCTTATAATTGACTGTCATAATAGCAAATACATTAAATCACGTAAGTAATAGAACTTCCCAATTACCTGACTGAGATGTTCTTGGTAGAACATGGTGTTTCAGTCTGCACAGCAAATGATGCCTAGAAAATAAAATGATATATGTATTATCTGCAAAAAATATGGGAAAATGGAGACAATATTAACCATGTAATTTATGTCACAACAGGAATGAAATGGAATAGGCAAAAGAACTCTAAATACCAAAATCTAACTTCACTGACAAAAACGAGTGCTTGGTCACAGCAGCACTACCTATAACAAAAATACTAAAATAAGATGATAAATTGCTAAGAGGAAATACACCAATAACTCAACATATAGTTCACTAAATCTATCTGCATAACCCTTTTTACAAATGCTGTGGGTACAGTGGCACCAACATTGGTGGGTTCTGTCACCAACCAAAATCAGCCAAAGATCGCTGACCTTTTCAGATTGTTATGCCGCAACGTATGTGGCCACAATGTGGCCAATCTCTTTGCCAAAATGTACAGACTTTGGACAATAATCAGTGAAATTCAAAATCAGTTTGTTTCCTCTGGTCATAACGGCCAACAAAACATGAAACGTGGACTGTGAGAAACAGGTAAGTTAGTCAAAAGAGTTGTGGTATCCTGAGAATGAAAAATATCATAATCGGGAAATAGTTCAGAATCTATGGACAGAAATGACAGGTTTGGGGAACCACAAGTAGATAAAATGATTATTGGAAACTTTAGGCCACAGATTATAAACTCAAAAAATAATTTGTTCAAGTGAGAAGGGTGGTGTATCTTATGCTTCAGGTTACTGCACAACAGTGGATCTTTTTTGGTTTGTGATAGATGGACATTGGTACTTACATTTTTTTTTTATGCCTGTAGGGTGGTCATTCTGTTACATGAAATAGTTTGCAAATGTGGCGTTCAGAGTATCTTATTCTGAGCTTTGTGTCTGCCTTTTATATGTATGCTGAATGACAGTTACTGAAGGTTAACTGATGTATGCCAGCACAACTTCAAATAAATTCAGCAAAACAATGTGTTTGTAATATTGTTTTTGAAGGTCACTATGAATCATCTCTAGTGTGTGACAGAATGTTTTTTTCCTTCACCTCACATATTCATAAAGCTTGTCTGGTAATTCCAATAACTGAGGACAAAGCGTACAGTACTTGACACTTTCTTTTTGAAACAGATATAGCTCATTCACATTATTTGGAGGCCTTTTAATAGTAAAAGCCACATTGTAGCACTTGTCACCATGCACAGAGGTGGTGGTATCTATCGCTCCCTTGAAGGTTAAAATCTAACCTACTTCATGTACAGAACTGAGTCTAACCTAACCTAATCTAACTTGAACCCACCAAAAACTGACAAAGGAGATCCAATGCACTGGGGCCACATTGTTGGTCGATGTTATAGGGCGACAATATCTGACGACTGCTGTCTGTGTCACGGTGAAGCCGAATGCCACCTTCTAAGACACAAATCACGGAACTGGATAATCTGATATTACGCTCTTGTATACTTGTGTTAGGGGTTATTGAGTACACAAGGACACAACAACAGTTTCTGGATTTTGTGATTGTTCTTACCTATGCAGTTGTGAATTACAATATGGATGTTTATATCCACACCTATGTTCGAGTGCATTAGTACTTATTGCAATATCCAATGATTGTGTTATCACATTCGAAGGTAAATTTCAGGGGTTAGTCTGTTTAAATGATTTCCCAAAACCCAACAAACACAATTCACAAGTGGACCATTGAAGAAAATCCATTACAATCTTAGGCAAATAAGTGTCCTTGAATGAAAACCAGTTAATTACGAGCATGATTTGGAAGGTAACCTTCATTCGGCTGTACATAGAAAACTTGCATAAAATTTTTTTACTTACATCATGGAACTGCAGCTGTTTGTTATTTTTCAGTATAGTCATATTTAAATTTAAACATCTGTCATAGGATATCTCTAATTTATGAATTCCTCCTTAATCAAATTTTCCACCTTCCAGCGTAGTCAACCTTTCACAGCATTTATGTTTAGCATAGTCATCTAAGTGCTGTGAAGTGAGCCACTACTTCATGTTAGTGTCGAAATGAAAATCGCTTGGCCTTTATTGTGGGCTGTATGGGGAATGATCAAAAATCTCCCATTTGAAATCTCTAGAGTTTCTTGGGCACTGGGAGGATGAGCACCATCACACAAAAACATGGTCCATAAATTCAACCAACAAAACTCCCTGAGCATATAAAAAAACTGTAGCACCTCCCATTTTGCAGGAATTTTTTATTACGGTGCTGATGTTTTGAGGTTGTAATGAGAATGTGTGAAAGAGTGAGGTTCATACTTTCACAGTTGGATGCTTACTGAATCAGAGAACATGCAGATGTGACAATGATGGCACTCTGCATTCAAGCACTTAGCACCATTCTAGTGTGGTGGTTACTATCCGAACATCCAACCCCCCCCCCCCCCCCCCCCCCCCCCATGCCCTATTTCCTTTCTACATTGGTAGTACCCTTCTACATTGTTAGTAATGTAAAACTGCATATTCACTGTGACTAAACATTTGATTTTAATATTACGCAATGAATTTAAGTTTTAAGTCTGCTTTGGCTAGATCTATCAAACTGTAGGCACAAAAAAAATTGTGGAAATTTGCTGTCACCGAAATAACAAAATAAATATCTGTAACAGTTACCTTGGGTCTGCAAATAACTGCAGTATATTGGTAGACATAACACTGAAATCCTTTATTCCTGTGTGGTACACTCTACTGTTTGTACAGATCTGAGATTTTCAGGTGAGGGGGACAGAAATCTGCAGAAGGGACCTACAGCAGTGGACAACCTCACAGAGCAATTAATCTCCAACTGGTTTTATACACTCTGAGCAGCCTTTATACATAAACAAGTTAAGCATAGTAGCAATGTCATGGTGTTAACACCATTTAGGTACCTATCACTGTAAGCACAGTAGGTTTTGGACTAAAATGTTTTAATACTTTTGTAAAAAATTACTTGTTTTTAAAAACTGTTAGGAGATTTTACATTAACTGAAAGGCAATATTATGTTTGTTTCCATATCTCTGAGGACAATTGCTAGTCAAGTAAAATTGATTACCATTGTTATTACATTATGATACTGTGTTATTAGAAGATGCGATCTTTACTGTATCTAGTCAAATTCTATCTGACGTGTTACTATTTTCAGGAGGATGCTGTGGCATTTCTATTATTTCACATTACACATCTGTCTCTATTGTGATGAGATGTCAATAAAAGGAACTGAATGTTTGAAGGTATAGATGCAACTACCTTTTAACAAAACTTAGTCTGTCAAGACGACAGTGAAGGCCAATTTCTCAGGGAAGTGTTTGGCCTTTGTGATTAGTAATCTCGATATGATGCAATGAATATAACAAAGTATTTAAAAAATGAGGCTGCATTGAACAAAATTCCTAGCTTACTTTGTTGCTGTCTTAACTTATCTGCAATTACAGTTCTGCAAAACCAATTAAAGATATCACCAACCATCAACATAACTTCTGAAATGTTCCATTTATCACTTGCTCTGTGACTGGGACAACTCTTTAGATAAGCTGAGCAGCAAAGTGGGACTAGATGTCCGATATATTTGTGCCCTCACAGTGGACGTACAATGATATCATGCAGGAGAAATTATACAGGGATTTGCTAAATGGAGCGAACTACAGGGAAAGATCCCTGCAAAGATAAGGAGCAGAAAATGTTGTATGGAGATTGACTACAAATGTGTTCCAAGGGAGGCACACTTACTTGAAAGTAGAGATAAAAGAGTGTAGGTTTCAACAATTTTAACTGCACATGAAATCACAGGCAAGTGGAATGTTTCACCTGTTTTCTCTCTGTAATCAAGAGGTCAGAAATATTGTCCATCACAGAAAGAGGTCAGAATATCACTGAGGCATACATGTACCACATACCAGTACTATGGGACATCTGCACACACACCGTGCGAGGTGGTACAGTGGCTAGCACATTGGACTCGCATTCGGGAGGATGGCGGTTCAATCTCACGTCCGGCCATCCTGATTTAGGTTTGCCGTGATTTCCCTAAATCGCTCCAGGCAAATTCCGGGACGGTACCTTTGAAAGGGCACGGCTGACTTCCTTCCCTGTTCTTCCCTAATCCAATGAGACCGAGGTCCTCGCTGTCTGGTCACCTCTCCCAAACAACCCAAGCCAACCCAGGATACACAAAAAGTAAGTGTCAAAATGTTAAAGGCAGCAGGGGAGGTTGGGAAACTGGGGCTGTACCATGTGATGATGATGATGCAGAATCAGAAGAAGATTGCAGAAGATTGGAAGAGAACACTAACTGTCACTATATTCGAGGAAGGGAGTAGGAAGGATTGCACAAACTACAGGGGAGTCACACTGATACCACAATGTGCCAAGGTATACGAAAAGATAATAGAGAGCAGAATCCGAACAAGGGTTCAAAACAGAGATGAACATCACTGCTTCATACCTGAGATGTCAACTGTTGACCTCATACTTGCAGTGAGGCAGCTCCAGAAGCACCACTATGAATTTGATGAAGACACCATGTTGGTATTCTCAATATAGAAAAGGCATTTGATAGTATCTGTAGAAGACACATCTGGGAAGCACTAGAAAAGAAAGGACTGGAGAAAGAGACGACAAGCAGGGTGGAGGAGATGTACTGTGGAAGGAATAGGAGGGGAGGGGTGAGGTAAGGTGTAGTGGGAGCAAGTAGGGATGGGGGGGGGGGGGGGGGGGACAGAGTAGGGCTGCTACGGTGCTGGGGGAGGGTGAAATGGGGGTGAGGTGTAAAGGAGAGAAATAGAGGAGGGGAAGAAGACTAGTGGCTGCCATAGTGGAATACAGCTGGATGGGTAGCAGTAAAATGGATAGGTGGATGAAGGACAGTGTTTAGCAAAGGCCTCAAAGGTATCACTGGGTATTACCCTCCCAACCTCGTACAGAAACCGATTTCCCATGTCTTGTCTTTCCAGTCACCTACCATCTCCCACAATCCTACTGTCTGGCAACATAGGGGCACTCTCCCTGTGAAACAGTACCCTACTGTACCACTGCTCCCCACCGCTTTCCACATGACTGATATCCCTGCAACAGACATAGATGCAAGACCTGTCCCGTACAGCCTACCACCACCACCACCACCACCACCACCACCACCACCACCACCTACTCCAGTTCAGTCAAAAGGAGCACCTATCCCATCAAAGGAAGGGTTACCTATGAAAGCAGCCTTGTGACCTACAAACTAAGCTGCAACCACTTTGCTTTACACATGGGCTGTCTATCCACATGAATGGCCACTGACAAACTGTGGCCAAGAGACAGGTGGACAGTGTTGAACTTGCTGCTCAGTCCACGTGCTTCACTTCAATGACTGCTTCACAGTCTGCGCCACTTGTATCCTTCCTACCAAGACTAGCTCTTCTGACCTGCACATGTGGGAATTCTTCCTGGAATATATCCTACGTTCCCATACATCACCTGGCCTCAACCTCTGCTAGACCCTGTCCACTTCCCTGCTCCCATTTCAGCACTACACAGCCTGCTATTCCACCAATTAACCCACTAGTCTTTTTCCCCCTCTTCTCTCTATCCTACTCCACTCCCTCTCGCGCTAGAACCTCTACCCTGTCCGTACCACCTCCCTGCTAGCTCCGCAAGCAGCACTACACCTTTCCCCACCTCTACTCCACTATCCAACCCCCTCCTCACCCCAGCCTCCTCCTCATCCCCACCACCAATGCATTGGTTTTCCCACCAGGCACAGCTGGCTGTGCACAGCCTGAACTCAGCAGCCAGGACAATGGTCATGTGCGTGTGGCTACCGTGGTTGTTATGCGTGTATGTCTGTCTGTGTGTGTGTGTGTGTGTGTGTGTGTGTGTGTGTGTGTGTGTGTGTGTGTGCCCCCCTGCCACGGCTTGGTGAGTAAATTTTTTTATCTATCCATTTACTTGTAATAATATTGTCATTGATCCACCCTGAATTTTCCACTGTTCCGTATTAATTTGTACCATTTTCAATATCAGAGAAGGAAAGTTGCTACTCACCATATATTGGAGATGCTGAGTCGCGATAGACACAACAAAAAAATTCACACAATTATAGCTTTCGGCCATTACGGCCCTTGTCAACAATACACACACACACACACACACACACAAACACACACACACACACACACACACACACACACACACACACACACACACACACACACACACAAATTGAACTCGCAGACATGTCTGCCGTCTGCAGGCTCAGGCAACTGAAACCACACTGTGGTTTCAGTTTTCTTTTAATCCTAACTGCATTTTCTCAAGACCATTCTATACTCCAGTTTTGTTCCAAGAGAACGTTTTAAGGACAAACATACTCTACCTCTCATTGATTCTAGTAAGGTACGATTCCTCATTTCTGATACTATATTTGAAGTTCCCCACTGAAGAGTCATTCTTTAGTTTTATCTTCCATCCACAGTAAAATATTGGGTTGTCTTGTTAGTGTGACTTGCTGCAATTTATCAGTTTCTGTGCCTCTTCCAACTTGTCAGAGTGTGTCGATATTGATACATAGAGTTTACCGATTTCCATGGAGTATCTTTCAGTTGCTTTTAAAAACAGACTTTCTATTCTGCCACTCTTCATTATCTGACTATAATTTTGAAATCTCTTATTTATAATTAAACCAAGACCTGAATTTTCTACCTGTTTTGCTATGTCCAGATTTTAATGCTATTTCATTTATGCATTTTATCTTATGTCATTTCTCTACATCACTATTCTCCATGTATGTAATTACTATGCAGGATGCACCTGAGAGTTTAGCAGATGGGTAACAAAACCAGTTTCAGTCTATTTCTCAGTTCTTCTGCTCTTTAACAGCAGTTGGGAAATTATTTTTGGGTCCTTCAGACCTGCAATTGAATTGTTCGCCCAAACAACACTGTAATGAACACTTTTGTCAAAAGAGAGCTGAAATAGCGTTTTGTGAGATGTACCATTGTCTCTTCCGATGCAGCACACCACATTGTGGCACACAGAATGTTGTAGCAATGAGCTGAGAGTGAAAGGGCTTCAGTGAGGAAAAATAACTTCAAGGACACATTCGTCACTGGAAAGACGATAAATGAAAGGCAATGTAGGGCAGTGGATACCCTTACATACTGAGGAGAAATTGTCCTTTTCCTCGAAAATCATCATCTGATGGGGTGGATGGAACAACGCTGCAACTGCTACTTGTATTGAAAACAGGGTTTTCACAATCTGCATAGCCAAAAAGTTGTGTGTGTTAAATACTTGCAGAGCTCTAATATAGCAGTTAGTCCACACTGAATAGCTCTGAACATAGTTCCGATTCCTTATCTGACTTTCATATGAACATCAGCCTACCCAACACAACCAGTGCATACATTCAGGCCAGAGGAGATACAAAATCACACTGGTAAGTGGGCTTGCCAAATTCTTTGCGAATTTGACTATTCTGTATCACTGAAATGCTACCACAAACACTCTTAATCTGAAAAGTCGTTTCCTCCTCCTCTTCTGGGTATTTCACTTTCTTGTCAGGCAGTTTATGTAGAGAGATACTTTAAAAAGTGATTTCAGATTTAATTTCAAGGTCAAATGTGTGTTTATAGTGTGCCAAAATTTTTATGTAGATTTTGTTAAGGAATTTAAGAAATTTAAAATGAAAAGCGCTATTTAACATGCTATGGATGACAAAGCATAAAAAATGCTTGCTGCTAATATCAGAAAAAGCAAAACAATTACCTTCAGGCTTTTATCAGCATTGGATACAAGTTTCGGGAAATTTGGGACACAGAGCTGCATTAAAAGAAGTTAATTACTATTTGTTTCAGTTGAAGACCATTGTCTCAAACCTATATCAACATTAAAAAGACAAAAGTAACTACAAAACCTCAAAAGACAAAAACACCATTTAGACGTAACATACGAGGGGCGTTTGAAAATTCCGTGAGTAGTCCAAGAGATGGCCCCACCGGCGCGTATCGAGGTCGTGTTTAGTTCATAGCATCTATGGAAAGAACGTACACCAAGTTTCAGTCATATTGGTCTCCTACTTTGTGTTTGGCATTCGTGAGAATCAAGGAAGTCAAGTGATTGTCAGAAAATGGACGATAAAGAATTTAGTGTGGTGATTAAAAATTACTTTATGAAAGGCAAAACGCTTCAGGAGACTAAAGAGAAGCTTGAAACTGTGACTCTGTTTATCAGTGGTTTCAAAATTTTCAGAGTGGCCATTTGGGCAGAAGTGATGCTAAACATTCTGGATGCCCTGTGGAGGTTACGACTCCAGAAATCATTGTTAAAATCCATGATATGGTGATGGATGACAGAAGGGTTAAGGTGCATAAGATTTCTAGTGCTGTGGGTATCTCGAATGAACGGGTACATACTTTGCATAAACATTTGGACATGAGAAAGCTATCCGCTATATGGGTTCTGAGATTGCTCACGCCTCACCAAAAATGGAATCATGTGAAATGTTGCAAGGATGGTTTGCAGCTGTTCAGGAAGAATCCGCAGGACTTTAAGCTTAGTTTTGTCACTGTGGATGAAAAATGGACACACTATACTCCTGAGACCAAACAACAATCTAAACAAAGTGTTACCAAGGGAGAAATTCCACCAAAAAAGGCGAAGCCTATTCCTTCGGCCGGAACTGTTATGGCGAGAGTCTCTTGGGGTTCGCAAGGGATTATCCTCATCAACTATATGGAAAAGGATAAAACTATTACAGGTGCATATTATTCATCGTTAGTGGACCGTTTGAAAACTGAGCTGCAAGAAAAATGCCGGCAATTGGACCGCAAAGAAGTACTTTTCTGTCACGACAATGCACACACCTCAGCAGTTGTGGTTGCAAAATTTATGAAAATCGGATTCTAACTCGTTTCACATCCCCCCCTATTCTCCAGACTTGGCTCCCTCGGACTACCATTTGCTCCCCAATTTGAAGAAATGGCTTGCGGGACACAGATTTTATTCGAACAAGGAGGTGATTGCAGCAACTAATGTCTATTTTGCAGTTTGGACAATTCCTAATGCCCCTCGTAAAAACATTACTTATGAAAATTGGACAGTACAAATCAAAATGGCCCTAACCACTATGGGACTTAACATCTGAGGTTATCAGTCTCCTAGACTGAGAACTACTTTAACGTAACTAACCTAAGGACATCACAAACAGCCATGCCTGAGGCAGGATTCGAACCTGCGACCGTAGCAGCAGCGCGGTTCCGGACTGAAGCGCTTAGAACTGCTCAGGCACAGAGGCCAGCCCAGTACAAATCACTCATGTAGAAACATAAATTATATTCACTATCAAGGTCATGAACAACAGCAAGGTACACAATGATTTTCCTGCATCAGCAATTATCTTCATCCACAAAAACAAGTAACTGAACATATGTAATCAAGGGTAGCACCTGAGTAACCAAAATACTAGTAAACTCAAAGATAAAACCACAAAGACATCAGATTAATCAGTTATCATAATATCAATTTTTTAAATGTAGAAATCACATTACATGCACATTACAATGTATTACTTGTCTAATAAAAAACGGAATGACAATAAGGTAAACCATGACAAATGACAATCAAATATGGTTAAAGCAAAGGTGCCAACAGTATTGTTGCATCCAATTTTTGAGTACAATAGAATGTACAAGTCAGTGTATCGCACGTTCAATGGACAAGCACCCAGAAGCTAGGAATACTAAGTAAATGACTAAAACTGAGATTCCAAGTACCTTAGTTATAAGCTTCATAACCATAGATACAAGAAAAACTAAATGGGCATAATAGTAAAAGCCTGAAGAATAAGACGTACACAGTGTAAAAAAACTTGGTGACTTACTGAAGAGAACCTTAATGATATAATGCACAACTGTTGCAAATACAAGTATTTCACATTTACTGTGAAACTTAAATAATCTAGCATACAGGGCATATAAAAAACAATCATCAACCATTACTAACTTAGGTATAATTCTATTAATGTGCAATAATGATGGCCAACACCATCTGAGCAGAAATGTACATGAAGTCAAATGCAATAAGCCATACAACAACCATCAGGTGTAATCCTATTAGATATTACAATGCAAAACCTATGTGTGTCGCGCATCATATCTCAGGAAGCAAAATACAGCTATACATGTCACTAGTGCGACCAGTTGTATTGTATGGTTGTGAGACATGGGCAAGCAAAATTTTTGGCCCAGTATACAATGCAGAAACTACAAAATGTAAAAGAAGGCACAATGAAGATCTGTTCAAATGGTTCAAATGGCTCTGAGCACTATGGGACTTAACATGTGAGGTCATCAGTCCCCTAGAACTTAGAACTACATAAACCTGACCAACCTAAGGGCATCACACACATCCATGCCTGAACTACATAAACCTGACCAACCTAAGGGCATCACACACATCCATGCCTGAGGCAGGATTTGAACCTCCGTAGCGGTCGCACTGTTCCACACTGAAGCGCCTAGAACCACTTGGCCACAACGGCCGGCTGAAGATTTGTATCGGCGGTTTAAGAAAGCTGATATTGGGTGAGCGATTGCAAGAAGAAGACTACAGTATGCAGAACATGTTCTATGAGCAGAGGGCACTCTCTCTAACAGATTGCTTCTATACCAGCCAACTGGTAGACATCCAAGAGGTGGTTCACAAACGAGGGGGAGTGACAGGACCTAATGACCCTGGGAGAAACAGATCCAGCAGCCAGCACTGAAGATGCCTGAGAGAAGTAAATGGGCAAACATATGTAATAAATTTATGTAATGTTATAGCTATTCTGTCATGGTTTGTGGACTTTCTGTGGTAAACTTTTCATTATGTTCTATGTATGTCTTGTATTTGTAATTTTTGTCTTCTGTCATGGGCCTATATGGCTTGTGTATGTGCAATAAAATAATAATGATGATGAATGCAAAACCTTACACTTTTACAGTGGGACCAGAAGAGGTAATGTGACTTACCATAATAACCATGCATTATAGTACACATGCAATACATAGAAATGAAATTACCTGAAAGCACATAAAGGAAAGTATTCACGTTTAATATACAAAAAGGATGGATTATCATCAGGGACAAGAAAATTTTGTGAAAACTGTAACATGAAATTGTCAATTTTAGCAAAATATCAAGAATTGTTAGTTTTTATGAAATATCATATCAGTAGCCTTTTATGAAGAAATTGACAATTTTTATGCAATTTTGTGAAATTTGTCATTTTTTGTGTATAAGAAAAATGTCGTAACTCTGAGAATAGCAGTTTACAAATTTTTGTAACTGCTAGTTACTGAATGTTGAAACTGCCTTATGACTGTCTTCAATTTCCTCAAGGCTGAGGGTCATGTATAACAATAAAATGTATAGTCATTTTCCATGTTACTATGATGTGATGTCACACCCAACAGCACAGTTTGGAAAAAAAACAGCACCAAACTGGAAAAACAGCACAAACTGGACAAATAACATGGAAAAAGGAGAATCAGAACACTGATATTGGCAAAAAAACAGTGAATTTAGGAATATGATTTCACAGATTCTGAGAAAAAAACCCAAACATGACAAAAAAATAATACTGAATTTTGGGGGGAAAAAAAACACAAATCTGAGGAACACCTAAGTTGGCAAAAAAGTAGGATGGAACTTGGCAAAAAAGGGTCGTTCTGAATGCGGCAAACAGGAAAACCAAAGAAGGAAAAAAAGAAGTATGAAACTGGCAAAGAGCAACAAAGCTGGCAAAGAGCAACAAAGCTGGCAAAGAGCAACAAAGCTGGCAAAGAGCAACAAAGCTGGCAAAGAGCAACAAAGCTGGCAAGAGCAACAAAGCTGGCAAAAATTACACTAAATTTAGCCAGAAAGATACATTGAATCTGGCACAAAATGCGACAAAACCAACTGTATAATGGGAGAGGAAGGGGGGGGGGGGGGGGGGGGGATGGAGAAGGCGGAAAAAGAGGGGATTTGGGGGGGGGGGGGGGGGCAAGACAGAGATGGGGAAAAGGAAGAAGGGTATGAGGAACAGATAGCTACATACCTGGTAGCCTAATTTGAAGAAGAATAAAACTTGGTGATACTAAAGGTTAAAGCACTGTCTTGACAAAGACGCATAGTGTACCCTGAGAACTGGTATGGAGTGGAAACTTTTTTAAACTATCTAACAACAAATTATCACTTAGCAGGACCTAATCATCCATGAACTACACAGTATGGTGCATCACAAACAATCAACAAGGATCATATATGTAAAGGAATTTCTACTACATCAAAAAAGTTATTTAAATAATTCTTTCATTCTGTTCATTTAAAATCTGATATGGGTGTGTGACTGTGCTAAAATATATTTCTGTCTCTTCTAGTAAAATCATACCTACTCCATTGTTAGATTTGGGTAACACTGCTATCTCATCATTTATATCACCCAGAGAGTGTTTGTGGGTTTAAGATGACCAGGGAGCTGATGTATTACTTGGGTGAGAATATTCTTTAATATTATTCTAAGTTTTCTTCCAGCATGACCTACATAAAATTTGTCACACTGCAAACATTTAATCTTAAAGAAGAAGTTGTAGGTTTCCTGAAAATTTGTAGGTGCTGTCTATTTTCATTTTGAGGAACTCTTAGTTCAAAAAAATTAAGATCTCCATTATCTTCCATTTCAACAGTAAATTTAATCCAAGGACAAAAATTTTGAAACAGATGATGTAAGCTATCCAACAAGATTAACAGAATGCACAAATTCCATTATTGACCAAATATTCATCTCAGAAACAACTTACAGATTCACAAGCAGAGTACTGAGCATGGGTTATAGCGATCATGAGGCACAGCTGCTGTGTATAGAAATGCCAACAAGTTCTGGAAAAGTAGTTGAAAAAAGAACCTTTTCTGAAGATAACATTAGAATTTTGAATCTCTTACTGGTGAAGGAAAACTGGGAACGCATCGCCACTCCGAACAATGTTGATAGCATGTACATGAGTTTTTAGAGCATCTTTCTTCACCATTTTAATGTAGCATTTCCAAAAGTAGTAAAAACAGTAAAACCTAACAATAATAAGCAATGGGTAACTAAAAGCATAAAAAATTCCAGTGAGAGGAACAGATTTCTGCAGTACTCTTGTAAGAAATATAGAGTAACCCAAGAATTTGCAGATTATTCAAAAGCTACAAAAGAATATATGGTAGAGTAGTCAAAGAGGCAAAAATTATGTGGAATGACAATTTGATAAGAAACTCATCTAACAAAATGAGATCCACATGGAGAGTTATAAAGAAAGAAACTTTTAGTTCAGTGCCAAAGAAAAAGAACGTATCATTAACACTATAAGGCTCAAAAGTCACAGACCCAAATTCAGCTGTGGAAAAATTCAATGAATACTTCACCTCACTAGCTGAAGACCTCATTCAAGTACTCTGTCAAGGACCAGTCCCAAGTTTCTCCAGCAAGTCAGTGATATCGACTGCTTCTATGTATGTGTATGAAACAAACCCCAAGGAAATTATGAGTAAAATTAAATCATTAAGCAATAAAATGTCAAGTGTTCTTGATGAAGTACCTGATTTCATATTAAAAGCATGTGATCACCACATAGCAAACCTCTTGGCAAAAATTTTCAACCTCTCTTTAAAAACTGGTGTATTTCCAGATAATTTTAAGATAGTATACGTTTCACCAATGCTAAATAAAGGTACTTCTGAAAAAAATATCAAACTACCGACCCGTGTCGCAGTTAAGTTCCTTCTCAAAAATTCTAGAAAAACTCTTCTATGACAGGCTTTTAAGTTTCATAAATAAATATGCACCTCTTACAGTACAACAACATGGTTTTAGAAAGTCTAAATCTACACAGACAGCAATTTTCGAATTCTTAGACTGCATTTTAAAATCCCTTGATCAACATAAATTAGCTGCAGGTATTTTTCTAGATCTATGAAAATCCTTCGACATCCTGGACCATAACATTCTGCTTGAAAAATTAGAAAGACGAGGAGTAAAAGGTGTAGCACATAGCTGGTTGTGTTCATACTTAAAAAACCACAGGCAGAAAGTATCACTTCAGTATGAATTTAACAAATTGAATAAAACAAGAAACAACACCTTTCTTTCTAGGGAACTACCAATAAAATATGGTGTACCACAGGCCTCAATCTTAGGTCCACTACTCTTCTTGATTTATGTGGATGACTTAGTTGAATATAAGAGTCCCACAAAAACTATCCTGTTTGCCAATGACACCAGCATATTGCTCACTGGATCCAGTCCAGAAACTTGCGGTCAACAGCAGAAAGTTCTATGAAAAGACTTTCTGAGTGGTTCACAAAAAACAAACTCATTATAAATACTGAAAAAACTGTGTGTGTCTATTTTCATTTAATTCTTCCAACTAATCAAATGTCTATTCAAGCCCAATAAAAATGATCCCCTAGAAAATGTAAGTGTCACAAAATTCTTGGGTCTTTGGGTTCAGCAAGACAAAGTGGGACACACATATAAATAACTTCTGTGTGCTATGGCCTAAGAATTTTAAAAGCTACAACAAGCAAAACAACGGTACTGCAGGCGTACTATGCGCAGTTCCACTCACTAATCCTATATGGGATCATTTTCTGCGGATACTTAACTCACAGTGTAAAGGTTTTGAGAATGCAAAAAAGAGCTTTAACAATAATTTGTGGCCTTAAAAAGATGGAGTCCTGTAAATCCCATTTTACTGAGCTTAAGTTCTAAATGCTCCACCCCTGAAAACAGGCAAACTGCTACAGAACAAAAATGTACACAACTATAGTACCAGAAGGGAATCAAATATACATCAAAAATATCACCGAACAACCACCTATCAGAGGAGCATAATTAACATTGGTGTAATACTACACAATAAGATACCAGAGGAAATAAAAAATACTACTCATCCAATATTTAAAGCTAAACTAAAGCCATTTCTAATAAAGCACTGTTTCAATTATGTCAGAGAATTTCTGAATAAGTAAAAAATTTAATTGAAATAGGTACCTAATTTTAATTTGTCTACTATTTTGCGAATACTATGTATTATTGTAACTTATCTTTGACCTGTCCAATATCAATTGTACAATCAGTGCTATATGATAAAACTGGACCAATAAAAAATTAATCAATTAATCAATCAATCTATCTATGTTTGCCTAGCTCCCCATTCAAAAGAATCAATGTGTCAATAATTTTCTTTTATTATATGTGATCTGATACATAGTTTTAGGTTTGTTATTTAAAATTTCATGTTTAATATTATCTATGAATATATTGGTAAGCGCACCAACCAAACATCACATAACTAACAGGGAATCCCTTGAGTGCAAGGCCACTGAAGTACACACTCGAATGTGTGGACAATGTACATGAGGAGTACAATGACAACAAAACATGCTTAACAAGTTGAAGTGACATTGAAATAAGTGTCGAGCCATGTAGCTCATCATTCTTGTTGGACAGGGAGCTACAAACCCTTTCTCCAGTGAAATGTAGTAAAGGACAGTCTCCACCCAAGGAGCGGGTACTAAGCAGATAGGCACAACAAAAAGACTAGCACCAATAACTTCGGCAATTGTACCCACATCAATGACTGGTACTGCAGCTCACAATGTGGCTATAGTTGCCTGAGACTGCAATCACGTTTGTGAGAGTTGCACGGGCAGGTGTGTGTGTGTGGTTTTTTTTTTTTTTTTTTTTTGATGAAGGCCTCATGGGCCGAAAGCTTTATTTATGACATACAATTATGCTAACTGTTAACCTGAATGGTAAATTATTAAGTCTACTGTGAAATGTTGCAGATGTACTGCCCTTTACGATTCCTTCTCGTGTGTCTGATCTTGCAGGGACAGTAGGCAATCTTTACGTCACAGCAAGGAGAAGTGGGAAAATGGGCATAAGAGAACTACAACTATGGTATGAGCACTTCTTTTGATCAATAGCTGGTCTGTGTGTAAAAATCATACTCTTCTAGAACAAACTATCCCTCCTGAGAAGTGTGTGACATTGAAATTCATACCACCTGGAACCACTCACAAATTCAGCCTCTGGATGTTTGTTTCTTCCTTGCCTATAAAACATATTATCGCACTATCTGCAGCTATGCTTTAAAAGAGTGCCAGTTTCATAATAAGCTCCACAACAGACTGTTTCACATTTCTTCAGTTTTCATAACCCTGCTACACCAATGTGGTTCTATTTGCATTCTTTAAGAGTGTATATCTACATGGTTTGTAAATCCCACAAGGAGTTCACCTTCCATCTTGATGGGGATCTTGGGATCACTGTGGCATGCCATTTTTCATTTGGTGTTCATGGTGCAAGTTAATAGTTTGTTTTGAACATTTATCGAATATCGATGGTGTCCATTCTATGAATTGTGATATATGCATGCCACAGAAGGTTGATCTTTGGCCTTCTGGACATTCATTTTCTGTCGCCCTCCTGATGCATATCGTGAGTCATTAGGAGCTTTTTTTTTCCCCTGTCATAATTGTTAACACAACACTTTCAATTACACTTTACTAAAGACTGAACATGTGATCTTGTACTCACGAGGTTCCTTGTAAGCCATTAGTTTGGCTATAAAAATCAATATTAAAAGAGAACTAATTCTAGGATAAAACTGGTGTGGCGAATTCAACTAGCTCCATAATTTCAGGAATATTGGTTTCTTTATACTGTATTATTTGCTGCAGCAAATTTTAGAACAAGAGTCAAAGAGCAACCTTGGCTGAGCAATACATCAGCTCTAGGGGCACATCTAAAAACTTGCAAACACTCTATGGGTGACATAAATGATCAGATAGCATAAATGATCAGATAGCAATGTTACCTAAATCCAGCAAAGGACTAAGTAAGGATTTACTAGAAGAGACTTGAAATATTTTTAAACACTACACAAACTTACATAAGATCCTAAATGAACAGAATAATTTGAAAAATTAAAATTATTTAAATTTTGTTGATAATGTAGAAATGCTGTGACATTTATGGCCCTTGTAGACGGTTTTGGTGCACCATATTTCTACTTATGGATGGTTATGTCCTGACAGGTCGTAATTTGGTGTTAAGGTGGTTTCACTCCATACCATTATCAAGGATACAGTGATATTCTTTTGTCAAGACAGTGCTTCAACTTTTGGTGTCACCAAGTTTTATTCTTCTTCATATTTGGGATGTCAGTTATACAGCTATCTATTCCTTGTACCTCTCCACCCTTTCCTTTCTTCTGTCTTGCCCACTCCCCCCATACCCTTCCCCAATAATAAGGTTGGCTTTGTCTCAGCTTTCACACTAATTTGTTTATAAATTTGAATATTACATCTTTAGGTGAATTTTAAACTTGGAAGTTTGACCATTGTCTCCATATGTTTCACTTTGTTGGTCTTTCTGTTCAGGTATTCTGACACTGCATGATTGTGATAGATCACTACTCTGCATTCTTGTAAGTTGTTACCCAAGCTTGTTGTTTTCTCATACATCTTCAGATTACAAAACCAATAGATATTTACATATTAGACTATTTCTGATAATGATTGATAATAGTCCACTCTTCTTTTATATATTAAACATGAATGCTTTTCTTTATGCACTGTCAGCTAATGTTATTGCTGTGTACTGCAGTTGTACCATTATTACTGGTATACTACTGATTTGTCGAATTACCCCTACTGGTACTCCCTGCAAAATATGAGGTTCGGCACTGTAATGTTTAATAGGATTACATCTCCTGATCGTTATACAGTTTCTCGAGATGAGTACATTTACATTTCTGCTCTGATGATGTAGACCATCATTATTCCACATTACTGGCCTAATGGATATTTTACTTTGTTTGTACAGGTACGGAGAGGGATTACCAAGAGTGGATGCAGGCATGCCTTCAATACCAGTGTTACAAAGTACCCCATCACGTGCACGCATCATTGGACAATTTTCCTGACACAACCTCTTGTTACACTCACGCACACCTTGATGCTGCTTCCTCTGCCAAAAAACCAGTGATATCGCCTTACAATGATCAACCTACATACTCACTCACATGAGGCAACACCTACGGACATCATCACTGTGGAAAACTAAGCCTCTGGCTTCACGTCAACTTGGCTAGCTAGCTAGGTTTGGTTGCCCGCGTCACGTAACTACCGATTGAGGCAGGCAGTCTGAATATGAATTGTTCACACAGCTGGCTAGATTTTGTGCATATGTGAACAATTCAAGCTACTAACACCTCAATAGTATCGGCTTGGTCAAGAGATGGCACCATTCTGTGAATGCAGTGCTGATGTGCCATGATACATCCTGGACTTTCGCCCTTCCGATAGTTCTCCTGGACTTAAGAATGGCATATAAGCAAGATTTGGTCATAAGTAAAACTTCATACGGCGCCATTTGTAGTTTTACTTATGATCAAAACAGGCGTATGTCTGTTGAAGTTATTTTATTTTATTGATTGTGACGCAACCGCTGGGCTAAGATGTTTTTCATTTTTAAAAGCGTACGACTTCTGAAGAATGCTATATTATTATAGTTGAAACCATGGTCAAGATGTAGTATAAACATATTTTGTGCAACAGTAGGCTGTTTCTCATTCAAAAGAAATAGGATCGTTTCAGCAGTTGCCAGAGAGCGCCAGATAACAGGCGTCACAGCGGTTGCACAACTAAACTGACGCAGGAAGCCCGTATGTTCGTACAAGTAAATTATTAAAAGATCTTACATTACATCATGAAAGAAACAAGACATTACGAGGATACTCCGAGAGCATCAGAATTTCGTGAACCATACTAAAATGCATATTTCGGATTAAAGTGCACATTCGTATGTAAATTTCCTTGGAGTACCAGTACTGTATCATCTCATGTTTGGTTCTTTATTATGGCATAATGCCATACGTGCTAGAAGATGAAAACATGCACTTGAAATGTAGCGAATAGTTGAAATTAACCAATAGTGTGGGATTAAACACTTCATTTCAAATAAAATGACTGCCTCAGCTGAAAAGATTAATAAAAGCCAAATTTATTTAGCACGCCGGCAAATATAACTTCATTGTTCTGCAAGGCGATTAATGCTCAACTGTCAGAAAGGTGGAAACAAAATAAAATCTGAAACTAATAACATATTTCAGGCTTTCATAATTGTGTCAATGTATTTTTACAAACTGCCTATTGGCTTCTGTCCCGGGTTCTTCGGCCGACGTTCATCTAATGATTTTTCTGACGTTTCGCCAGCACGAGTGGCTGGCATTGTCAAAGCTTCACCCTCCATTGCTGGTGGAGGGTGAAGCTTTGACAATCCCAGCCACTCGTGCTGGCGAAACATCAGAAAAATCATTAGATGAACGTCAGCCAAAGAACTCTAGACAGAAGCCAATAGGCAGTTTGTCAACAAGTGGCCACGAAAGCCTTAACAATTTTGTAATGTATTTTTAATTCTGTTGGTAGCTCCTGGTCATAGAAATCCGTTTTGTTTTCGTTTGACGAACGAACAATCATTGAAGAGGAAACGGCAAAATCGCTAAATGTAACTACGGTGACGTGGAGACTACCCACCTCCCAACTACAACTCAGATTGCTCTCTGCATCAGCCCCGTGGTGGCCCCAGTATTTAAGAGGCAGAGGTCAAACTAGGACAGTAAAGTTTCAACATCCCTGCCTCGGCCAGTAAACATGGAGTCACCCCACAAGGGGTTATGGGCATTAAAATCTCCCAAAAGCAGGAAAGGTTTAGGGAGTTGATCAATCAGTGCAGCTAATACATTCAGGAGTACTGCACCATCTGCAGGGAGATATACATTGCAAACTGTTATTTCCTGCATTGCCCATATTCTTACAGCCACAGCTTCAAGAGGGGTTTGAAGGGGCACAGTTTCACTACTGGCTAAGTTTAGGACATAGACGCAAACTCCACCAGACACTCGATTACAGTCACTATGGTTCCTGTAATATCCCTTATAGCCATGGTGGGAAGGGCTCAGCATTGCCAGGAACCAGGTTCCCTGGAAGGCAATGCAGAAAGCAGGTGTAAAGCTTAACAGCTGCCATAGCTCAGCCAGGCGGTGGAAAAAACTGCCACAATTCCTTTGGAGGATGAAATCATCGTGAGACTGGAAAGGCATGGAACATTCAATGAGGCAGTTTACGCGTCAGGGTCACCTGCTGCTACCGACTTTTTGCCTGAGCAATCTATATCCATTGTGTTTGAGGATCCGGTGAGAGCCATGTCCTCAGCGGACACCAGAATCTCCACCCCATCCTCGACGCAGAGCTTGTAGATAGCGTTGGTGTGGGTGCCACCGCAAGTTCCTTGTTCTTTGGGGTCTTCTTTTTCGATTTCTTGCGCTGTAACATGGGTTTCCCTGGCTGGGAGGACTTCGCTGAATCAGTCTCCGGGACTGAGGATGCGCGTGAAGCCGTACGACCAGCTGCTTTTGGGCTCTTCAGCAACTGGCAGGTCCACCTTTCACACTAGCAGAAACCTGGGAAGGGAGTAACCCAAGGGACCCCTTCCTAGCGAGAGGAGCCAAAGAAGCCTGATGATTCTCTGGCTCAGAAGTGGGGACTGAAATCTCCAATGGTTTGGGGGGTGTTGCTCCCGAAGTACGTGGTGCGGGAGCAACAGGGAAGGAAGTGGCCCCCACCATCAAGGGGGCAAGTGTAGTCTCCCAGTTGTGAGGGGTGACATGAATTCAAGGAACTGATGGGGCAACAACAATTCTCGTAGCTGCGGCGTATGAGGTCATAGCCACAAGATGTAGGCACTCAAATTTCCTTTTAGCCTCAGTGTATGTCAGTCGGTCCAGGGTCTTATATTCCATGATTTTCCTCTCTTTCTGTAAAATCTTGCAGTCTGGTGAGCAAGATGAATGATGCTCTCTGCAGTTGACACAGATGGGAGGTGGGGCAATGGAGTATTGGGTTGGGATGGACGTCCACAATCTCGACAGGTGGGGCTGTAAGTACAGCGGAAAGACATATGGGCGAACTTCCATCACTTAAAGCACTGCATCGGGGCAGTGATATATGGCTTGACATCACAGCAGTACACCATCACCTTGCGCTTCTCGGGCAATGTGTTACCCTCGAAGGCCATGATGAAGGCACCGGTGGTAACCTGGTTATCCCTCGGACCCCGATGGACGTGCCAGCCGAAATGAACACCTTGCTGCTCTAAATTGGCATGCAGCTCACCATCAGACTCCAAAAGAAGGTCCCTGTGGAATATAATACCCTGGACCATATTTAAGCTCTTATGAGGCGTGATGGTGAGAGGAAATCCCCCAACTTGGCACAAGCGAGTAATGCCCGTGACTGGGCAGATGATGCAGTTTTTATCAAAACTGACCCAGAGCACATTTTGGACAAGCCCTCCACTTCCCCAAACTTGTTCTCCAAATGCTCGACAAAAAACTGATGCTTCATGGACATGAAAGATTCCCCATCAACTCTCATACATGTGAGGTACCGGGGCAAATAATCTTCACTGCCATCCTTAGCCTGCCATTCCTCCCATGGTGTGGCCACGGAGGAGAATGACTTGGGGTCATATTTCTTAGCATTTAAGTTCGACTTTGCCCGCTTAGAGACTGCTGGCGGCAGACCACCAGCAAGAGATGACGTACTACGCTTCATGGTGTGTCATCTGCTGTGATGCCACTCACTCCGACCAGGGGCTCCCACCACAGGTGCCACCCAGCCACAGCAAATGCCACCTGGAGTCCTGATGCCCCAGGGTGACGGGCATCTACTCCTTGGCATACGTGGGGAGTTAACAGTGCAGGTATCAGCACAGTGATCCCTGTGTTGACAGGAGGCTACAACCAACAGGGTACATGGTGGCCCCATCACAACGGACTGGCTACCGTGCTGTAAATGAAATGAAAATAAGTCCATGGCACAGAAAATGACACTGCATAGTGCATGGTGGATGGTGGAAAACGCACCCAGGAAGGTGTCCTCACCCAAAAGATGGAGAATGGGCAGGACTGCAATGCGACGACGAGAAAGTGGGCTAAAGGTCTCAATGCACAATGGACACAATGCACCAGGTATGGCGCCCTTCCCCAATTGGCTCACTCTTCAGGAAAACTTTGAAAGCTGGAGGTCAAACCCTACAGGGGACGATCACATAAAGGACGAAAAATACGAGACTCGTTTTAGTCTCCTCTTATGACAAGCAGGAATATCTCGGGCCTATTCTAACCCCCGGACCCACAGGGGGATGAATTACAGGCAAATGGGGGTCCATCTCCTTATTAATAAACTATTCCCAAGCGAGTTCAGGTATTCACATTATTTTGCCCATCCCCTGTATATTGCCTGCAACAATAAATCCCAAATAGATGATCATAATTTCTTTTTGGTTTCCTATAACATTTGTCTTTATTCAGTTGAAACATTGTTTTGAGTGAACAATTCAAGTCATTCTCCCTAAATAAAAAGTAGTTGAAGAAATTGGTTTTCGAAGAGTCATGTTATCTACACATTTGATCAAACTTCATGTAGTAAGATACAGGTATAGTAGGAGCTGTCATGCCTCAGGGGTGAAGTTAACATTAGGATGAGTTAAAAGTGTTCATGACAATCATATTTTGGAGGTGCTAGTTTTATGACATTAGTAAGTAATAGTGGTTTCAGTTTTTGTGTGGGTTTTGCAATTCTTGTGAAAGACAAGATGATATCTTTACCAAGATAGCTGCACCACAATCAATTTGAGGACAATGCAAAGTATGATCCGCCATGTTAAACTTGCACGACAGCCAGACAACAGCACTTCTGCCAGAGGGGTGATTTTCTTAAAATATGTTTGTAAGACCAAAATTTGTAAAGCCATAAAGATAATCACTTTTATGACAGAGGAAATGGCGCACAGATGTAAGTATGCTTAAAAATGTTCAACAACAACTATTATTATCACAGTTCTTAAAAGCACCTTGCGTTTCTCTCTCATTGATTGTACCTATTATACTGAGTAGAAGCAAAGCTTAACTTGACCTGTACATAAGAATGACAATCAAAAATTATCACATGATTACAAGTTGAACCATATATTTTACCTGCAGTACCAAAAAGCCTTTCAGTAAATTCTTAATATGCTGTTGACAAACTACTGTAACACTTATAATGCCCATGATACAAACCAATCAAGTTTCCAGAAAGTTGAAACACGGTAACTGCATTAATTAAAAGTTACAGACAATGTGGAGCAAGCCATGGACAGATCCAAAGTGACTATTTTGAGACAGTTCAATTTCAACAACATGTTTGATTTCCATATCATATTTTTGAAAATAAAGCCATTTAATTTTTCAAGCAGTACACTCAGTGTGCAACAGGAACCTGAAAAGTATTCATTGTTGGATTTGATGAGTCTACATGCAAAAGTGTTCAAAAAGTTCCTCAGCAGTTTTGTCTTCAGTCCACTGCTAATCTCCCTAACATTGATATTTTAAATGTGTTACATTCTTACAACTATTATTTAAAAGTGTTACATAAGTGCTAATCCTAATAGTGTCACTTTGGTATTATCAAGTATGAATGATGACCATTATTGTTTTCAAGAGGTACAAAACTGGGTCTCGAACTAAACACCAAGATACCAAAAGTGATCATCAAAATTTATCACTGAATATTTTTGTGAAGCAATTCCACCTACACTCTCACTGTGTTCCACCACTTTACCAAATTAACAACATACCTTACATTTCTCAATGAGCACGTAGTTTTAAAAGAACAGGCTGTCATAGTTAGCATGAAATTTCTCTAGCCTATACCAACTTCAAAAATGTTTTCACTTTAAAAAAAAAAAACTCACCAGTTATGCCTTGTCACTAGGACTGTAATATTTATCCAATACTTCTTGAGTGAGGTATGTATTAACATTTGGTTATTTCATGATGTTAGTCTTATCATTCTCAGTCAGGCTGCACATGAATGGATAATATGTGGTGCTTTCTTCATTGAATTCTTTGTCATCAGTCTCTTACACGTATCTCCTCACCTATCAAATATAAGGGATGATCAAAAAGTTTTGGTTTGAAGCCCATACAGACCAGAATCAATGTGTCAATCAGACAAAATTGCCATGAGCACTGTGGTAAACACAGTACCAACACACCAGGTTAAAGATAACAGTTTGGTAAAACACTGTCCTGGTGCATAGAGATGACTGTAACTGCCTGCTGCACATCCTCACCTGACAAAGATTGTTGACCCTTCCAAAACTTTAAGGACCAAAGACTTGATAATCACATGGGAAGAGATCAGTACTACGGGCTGGATGCTCCAGAGTCTCCATTGCAGTTTTCCTCAACATTTCGCCATAATTGCATACATATTTTTCATTTTACAATGAATGCCTACTGGTGTCTGATCTTTGGCAACCAGGAAAAGAACCCCATCATGTCGGTCTTGTTTGGATACTCTTGATAAGAAAGTCACCATAGTTCTTTCAGTAAGAGCACTAGAACTGAAGAGCGTTTCACCCTTTACAGTATCCTTGGGAAATTGTCATGTCATTTACCACTTCAGACTGGTGTGCCAGTAGTAATAGCTCACAGAGCTATCAATAAACTCAATAAGAAACTCATTTTCCACATGCATGTTGGAAGGCACAAATGGCTCACTATCCCTTGCCTACATAATGGTGCTTTATATAAGCCTACCTGTGTCAAGTTGGGTTACATTGCATACACACTACAGCAATGCCCTCAAATGGAAACTTCTTGATCGCCTCTTATACCTATCAATACTTCATAATTGCAGTACTTCTGATATGCATGCACGTAATAAACTGTGGGTGACCAAACTGATGTTGCGTTCTTCCTGTCACTGGAATAGCTGCCGATTTTATCCCATTTTTTCTTGCTCTTCTCCCAGAATAATTAACTAATTCCCTTGATTATATTATTTCGGAATTGTTGCCATGCCTTTCTTATATATATATTACACTTCCACCAAATATAAGTGATATTATGGCAGAATGCATTTAAGCTAATGCCAATATGATTGACATTACTGTAATACAAAATATTATTTGTAACTCTTGTATTATTCATACAGCACTGTCAATTGTAGGGGAAATATTCAAGGATTAGATTTAAGAGATGACCGAAGGCTTTAATTTTGCCAGGTATAATATATATATCCGTAATTAAGTAAGGCAAGTAATTAAGAAATTATGAGAGGAAAGATTTGCTATTAATGAGTCAACATTAGCATTTTTAATGTTTGTAGTTCAGCAACAAAGCTTGAACTGTTAATACTGCAACAATGAAATAAAGTGTGGAGATATATTTACCATCTCAGCTCTTTCTGCATAGATTTGTCGCTCTAATTTGGTGAATTCTCTTAGTTCCTCATACTCCTTTTGAAGTTCTTGTAGGTTAGCCCGTATAATGTGTGGAGGAGTTTCCGTTGCCTCTGAGCAACTAGATATTTCACTGAAATAATAAAATGAACTGACAGGAATGTTTTCAAATATTTCATAAGCTGCTCTTTCAGTAAGAGCACTAGAACTGAAGGGCGTTTCACCCTTGACAGTATCCTTGGGAAATTGTCATGTCATTAACCACTTTAGACTGGTGTGCCAGTAGTAATAACTCACAGAGCTATCAAATAAACTCAATAAGAAACTTCACTAAGAATTGTTACTAAATTGAAATTGGCTAAGCAAATCTGTTGCTCAACATTAGTACTGCTACTGGTTATTTTAGCCTGTGTATTACAGAAAGGTTGATCCAAAATGCTATTTTTTTCTGCTGAAGCATGAACTAGCAGAACAATCAATGTTGGAGTTCTGATAATTTTTTTATCATTCATAGCAGGAGTCTCTGCATAACACGGAAACAGGAATAAGCTGTGCAATAATTGCAACTTGAATTATTATGCCACTCTTTTTCCATCAAGCTGTAACATCCAAGAATCATGAAAACAATATAATCCAGTGTGTGTTCATAGGTTTTCCTGGCGAATATGCTTCTTAAAAGTCTCTCAGGCAAGCAGCAGGAGTGATTTATCATTTTAGAATGAATTTTTTATGGCATGACTTGATATCATCAGGTTACTCTTGCTGACTGACATCCTAGTCAAGTGTGTGTGATATATAGATTGGTTGTCCCCTATCCCCCATCCACTGACTGTGTATGGACACTGATGTGCTGGCTACGGTGGTGGGTAGCTTGTGCTCGGGAATCGAGAGGTGATCGTCAGTCTGCACTCCATCTTCTGCTGTGTTTGGACAATTTCCAGTACCATAGCCCACACTTGACTGTGTTGAAATCTATTGGCCTTGTTGACAAGGTTCTCATGTAGCCAGATTTAAACAGTCTTCTCGAATACACAGACTCAATAGTGGAATGTGTTTTGCAGAATTTTTGTATCTTCATATTCCACTTTGTGGCTGGTTTCAAGGTAATGTTCCGCAACTGGTGATTTTATGGGCTGCTGGTGGTTGGTGTGCCATTTGTATGTTCTGGTACCTTTCTTCACATGCTATGTAATACACTTCTTCTGGAGCCCCTGGTTACCTTTTACTGTCCCTAAAAGGGATTTGGTCTCTACTGGTAGGTGGTACACACATTTGATATTTTGTCTTCATAAAATTCTATCAATTTTTCTAGATACGTTATCTGCATACGTAATGTAGGATATCTTTTTTGGTTGGTCTTCATTGGGTGCCAACTGGGATGTAGTCTTTTGGTTGAAGGCACATCAAATTTGACAGCTGCTATAGTTTTTTTTTCCTTTCTTTTCTGGAACAGGTCTGTGAGGTGGTCCAGTTTTTCTGGTTTTAGGCTTTCTTCATCTGAGATTGCATGAACTCTGTAGACCAGCATGTTTAGCACTCCTTCCTTTTGTGACAGTTTATGACATCTAGAGGCGTGGAAGTACTAGTCCGTGTGGGATTTCTTCTGATAGATGCTGTGTCCCAGAGTTCCATCCAGTTTTTTCCGTGCCAGAACATCTAATAATGGCAGCTAACTGTTTTGTTCCACCACCATGGTGATTTGTTTTTCAAGTCTTCGAAGAAAACACTGCAAAAACGAATTCATGGCATCCAGATATTGATGGCTCCAGTTGTGGAAGTATCCAAGTATCTGACTGTATATATGGAGTGCATAGCGGCCTTAAGATGACATTAATGAGATGCCAAAACTTGTTGTCTACATAAAAAAAAAACCTTCTTGAAACATACAGCTGTTCAGTAATTTTCCTTCATAAATATCAACATATCTGTAAAAGACTGTTGGTTTAATGGTGCTGAGTCTAATACCTGGTCTTCAAAGACTTGCATGTACAGACTGGCAACCACAAGTGACAAGCAATGTCCGTTAAAAAGAAAATGTGAGGACATGAGCACAAAATTGAATAGTTTGGGTGAATGAGGACTCATTTCTTTTCAATAAGCAATCACAAAATGAAATACAAAGACACAAAATTTCTGCAAAACACATCCCATTACTAGGACTGTATACAAGGAGCATATCGAAATCTAGCCACATGAGCATCTCGTCAACAAGGACAATGTATTTTAAGTTAGCCAAGCATGGGCTCTGCACTGACAATTCTCCAGACAGAGCAGAAACGGAACACCAAGCACGGTGAAGGCAGAGTGCAGACTGAGAATCGCCACTGGATTCCCGAGTGTGAGTTACCATCCCACCCGCCCACTCAACCCCACCCCACCATAGCCTGGACATCACATTGTCCATACACAGGGTCAGTGGAAGTTGGTGGTGACTGGTATATACATCAAACCTACTGATCCAGGATGCCAGTCAGCAGGAGTTCCCTCATAATGATGGCACATTATGCCATTGAAAATTCATTCTACAATGATCAATCACAATCCAGTTGCATGACCAAGATACTTTCAAGCAATGTGCTCCAACCCTTCCAGTGAATTAACAACTAATAAAGAGATCTGTAGTTAATTCATGGAAGACAAGCAGGAATATATATTAACAATGTGCGCAACAATATTATGAGGATAGTGCCAACAGTTTAACAATCTGTGTAGCACCACCAACATTTTATAAGAATTCAGTTTGAGTTTGTCTGCAGCTCTGTGAGCAGTTGCTGCTGACACTAACCTGAAGTGTTGAATGTGGGCAACAGTTTTCTCACATATCATTTCAAGGGCACTCCCTATGCACCTAGTTTAGATGAAATCAAACAATAGAAAATCCAGGATGGGATGTAATAATATTACAAAAAGGAATGTTGCTACTCATAATATACTGGAGATTCTGAGTTGCAGATAGGTACAACAAAAAGACTGTCACAAATTAGCTTGCAGCCAGAATGGCCTTCGTCAAGATTAGACAACAGACAGACAGGCGCGCGCACGCACGCACGCACGCACATGCCCCCCCCCCCCCCCCCCCCCCCACACACACACACACGAGAGAGAGAGAGAGAGAGAGAGAGAGAGAGAGAGAGAGACTGCAGTCTGTGTGTGTAAGACCATATTGGTCGAAAGCTAATTTGTGACAGTCTTTTTGTTGTGCCTATTCACGACTCAGTGTCTCTGCAGTGTGGTGAGTAGCAACTTTCCTTTTCATAATATTGTTAGTTCGGATAATACTGGTACACCAAGTGTAACAGTCTGAGGAATGGTGAAAACTATGTATCAATCTGAACACATCTCATTGTCTGATTCCTGCACAATACTGGACACAGCATTTGCATCATATGTGAAACACCATTTATTTCTAAGAGTTCTTACTGAAAGGGTAACTTATGAAATCTGAAAATAGCAGATGGTTAAAAGCAAAGAGACTGTCCGTATGTTTCTTTCCCCCCAGAATGAAGAAGCCCATTAAAAGAACTACATCTTATCCATAAAAAAGAGCATTTTGACATCTCATTCATAATACATACATCTATTACTGGCCTTTCTTATCATTAATATGCCCAGTTTGTTATCCTTATGCTCTTACCCATTATGGAACAACACAATTTGCACCTTGTAAAGAGCACATCTGGACAATCATTACCGTATAACCAAAAGCAAGAATGAACCCAAGACAGAATCCTTTTGTTCACAATGTCTAGTGGGTTCAAATTCATATTAACACAACTACATAAATGTTGTTTCTTTAGAGAGGATTTGGTGAAAATTAAAATATACCATTATTAAACAGATTATTCAAAAGAAACACTTTCCTCAACTGTGCAACACAAGAATAAATCAGTATCCAAAAATGATAAAGCATAAGTCTAAGGAGGGAGGAGGAATCTAATCAGCTAGAGACAATCCAGTAGCACTTTACTTGACTGACAAGTTTTTGGGAAAGAACAGTACTGTGTAAAGAAGATATATGTCAGAGATTCTACAGAGTGTTTTAGTGTCCCATATTCTTATGTGCCCCCCCCACACACACACATATCCATCCACACATATACAGACACAAGCAGTCTGCTTGTGTCTGTATATGTGTGTGTGTGCGCGAGTGTATACCCGTCCTTTTTTCCCCCTAAGGTAAGTCTTTCCGCTTCCGGGATTGGAATGACTCCTTACCCCCTCCCTTAAAACCCACTTCCTTTCGTCTTTCCCTCTCCTTCCCTCTTTCCTGATGAGGCAACAGTTTGTTGCGAAAGCTTGAATTTTGTGTGTATGTATGTGTCTGTTTGTGTTTCTATTGACCTGCCAGCGCTTTCGTATGGTAAGTCACACAATCTTTGTTTTTAAATATATTTTTCCTGCATGGAATGGAGAGAGAGTGTAATCATGAACAACATACTAAAAATCCTGACTGGAGGAATGTGAGTGTGGTGTTTAGCGAAGTTAACTTTTTCTGTTTTTTCTTTGACTCTATTGAAAACCACAGCATCTAGCAAAAACGTTACCAGTACAAAATTAAACTACGTTAGATTTCCTACAAAAAAGATCCTGTTCGCCTTTCCAATAGGACTAAGTTTCCATATTGCAGTTGATGAAAAAATGACAGATTATTAAAATAGTGTTTTAATGACACAAAATTACTGTTTATTATTAAATGAAGTTGGTAAGGAACAAATGGAATAATAAGGGATTAACTTTGTTCTGGGGTGTAACAGTGTGAAAAGGCATGGAGGTGGAGGTTAGAAGCATGAGGGAAGGTAGGTCACTGTTTGGGGGTTATGCATTTTCTTTCATCACAGGTCTGCAAAATGAAGAATGAGCTGGGAATTCCCCATTCTCTCTATCATGTTATATCACAAAAAGCAAATACAGGGTATTTCACAAAGTTACACCAACTCTTTCACATCTCGCCTCATGAATGACTGGCGACAATGTGCACAGGTGCTGCCAATGGGAGAGAGTTTAGTTTCCACAATGTTTGTTATTCTTACATTGAATACTGATATGAGTTGCTAGTAATATGAATGCTGGAAAAGCATATGGACTGGTTCTATGTAAATTTCAGCACACTGTTCCACACTGCCATGGGGGAAACTTGTCTTAGTCATCCTTTATAAAGAAGTAGTATTCTTCCAGCAAAGGAGACTTTCTCCAACACAAGCACTGCTCACTTTTCAGTTTACATGCAGACTGTATCTCCCCAGCATTTCCTGTCCACTGATTTTAGTAGACAAAATAACGTCAATGATCTCATGTTTATGTAGTTGACTTATTTTCAGTTTATTAAGTGAGTAATTATTAGCACTTGTAAATTGAGTTTACAAGTAAAACAGGTTCCTGTAAACATTGTCTGAGAAGTGCTTAATTTGTGTGGTGATGTCAATGATCAGTGGCCAATATAGTGCTGGTGAGAAAGGGGTTGGATTTGTTAAGTGGCATCTTGCCTTGTGAGAATTTTCACATGATCACAATCCATAAGATATTGTAGACTGCTTCATGTGTCTCTTTCAAAGACATGATGCTGTGTCATGAAGAACATTATGATTGTGAAAGATTAGAAATAAAAATAAAGCTGGATACTATTCAGAAGGTAGATTCACTGGAGTAAATTCTGGTACAGATGCAATGTCTATCCTGAAAGTAATCTGTCATGATTTAAATAAAATACTGGTATAGTTATAGGAAATGTATTAGGAAAATCTCTCATTTATGCCTTTGTATTACTTTCCACATAATCACCATTCAGAACTATCATCTGTCTTAACTAAATGATACATTTGTTCTGCATAAAACCCTCTCGTATGAAAATACAGTCTACCTGTGACAGTATTTTGAAGTGATACATGAGGTGTAAAATTGAGATTACAAGGAGGACACTCAAAACTATCATACTTAACAGTAATAATTGGTAGCATTCATCTGTATTTATGTCCTGCACATAGCTCAACAACACTTGTTTCAAGAGTATCAGGTTGCAAAATTTAGCTCCTGAAGTTAAAATACTAAAAAATTGACCAGTAATAGTAACTGGATCATTCAAGACTCTTGGAGCCCACAGCAGAACAATAAGACATGACCTACTGTAGTGTGTGATGTGAGACAGGACAGCTGCTGTCGTATCAATTTAAATGTAGGAGGAGGACCACAGTCCAATGTTTTTTTTTTTATTTTATTTTATCTTATGAATGCCAAAATTATTAGTTTTTTGGTGTTTTAACTTTGTGAGCTAGGTTTTACAACCAGAGAAAGAGAGCATTGTCTGTTGAAGCATGATGCTGAGATACGTATAGGACTGAAAATGGTCGAATGCTACCCATAATTACTATAAAAATGTAACAACCATTACCTCACACCCACGATTTATAATATTAAACTATATTTAAAATGGCACAGTTATTTTTATTTGGTAGGCAGATTCTGGAGGAGCAAAGCTTCACAAAAACAAAAATTTTTGTATTTTCAGAAATGGTCAAGTATCTACGAAAAAGCTGAGACACATGGTCACTTACTTTGACCCCTCTTCCACTGAGCGAAGTTTTAGGGAAATTGGATTATTGCACTTCCCAATTTCTCCCCCTCAGTCTGAGCCTGATTATGGAAATGGACAATAAAATTATTTTCATAGCAGATCTATGTAATGGTTGGTAGTTGTTTTATAATTTCCTTATCTTACAATGTAGCCAGTCACTTGCAACATAAAATCTAACGAAGTAGCTAAATAATGCTGTGTATCAACTTACAGGCTTCTGTTAGTAGCTGGACTTGGCTGACAAGAAACATTTACTCTCTGCATTATAGGCAGTGCACCTGTACAACAGTAGTGGCACACAGCCTGAGAATTTCTTGTGTAGGACTGTTCAGTTTGTGTTGCCTGGTCGAGGCCCGATCCGTGTGCAGCTGCCTGGTCAAGGCCCGAACCGTGTGCAGCTGCCTGGTCAAGGCCCGAACCGTGTGCAGCTGCCTGGTCAAGGCCCGAACCGTGTGCAGTCGAACCGCATGCAGCTGCCTGGTCGAGGGCCAAACCGCGTGCAGCTACCTGGCCAAGGCTGGAACTGCTTGCTGTTGCTGCCTGATCAACCTGTTCATCTCTATCACACATGTCATTTTCAAGAGTCTCACATCCACCTCTATTTCTTTCAGAACCTCTCCTGAGATTGACAAAACTGAGTGAAAAGACTTCCTCATCATAAGTAGGTGTTGCTGCCAGTTCATCTGCGTCTAGAAGGTCTCTTTCAAACTCCTCGAATGGGACACCTGAAAAAGATTCACATTAGAAGTGTTGCCTCTCCAATATTATTATATTTTCCTTTTAACTGTACGGTATGTCACACTGCATTTAGGAACTTTCGGGCTACTGAACATGTATCAGTAATTACAGATTTCTGTAGTTGTATACATACATTTGGATGTAGCTGTATTGCGTTTATGTACTGGTGGATATTGTGTGGTATGACTCCTGTAGTTGACAGTATAATTGGTATTATGTCAACTTTATCCTGATGCCACATGTCCTTGACTTCCTCAGCCAGTTGGATGTATTTTTCAATTTTTTCTCCTGTTTTCTTCTGTATATTTGTTGTATTGGGTATGGATATTTCTATTAGTTGTGTTAATTTCTTCTTTTTACTGGTGAGTATGATGTCAGGTTTGTTATGTGGTGTTGTTTTATCTGTTATAATGGTTCTGTTCTAGTATAATTTGTATTCATCATTCGCCAGTACATTTTGTGGTGCATACTTGTATGTGGGAACGTGTTGTTTTATTAGTTTATGTTGTATGGCACGTTGTTGATGTATTATTTTTGCTACATTGTCATGTCTTCTGGGGTATTCTATATTTGCTAGTATTGTACATCCGTTTGTGATGTGATCTACTTTTTCTATTTGTTGTTTGCAAAGTCTGCATTTATCTGTTGTGGTACTGGGATCTTTAATAATATGCTTGATGTAATATCTGGTGTTTATTGTTTGATCCTGTATTGCAATCATGAATCCTTCCATCTCACTGTATATATTGCCCTTTCTTAGCCATGTGTTGGATGCGTCTTGATCGATGTGTGGCTGTGTTAGATGATACGGGTGCTTGCCATGTAGTGTTTTCTTTTTCCAATTTACTTTCTTTGTATCTGTTGATGTTATGCGATCTAAAGGGTTCTAGAAGTGGTTATGAAATTGCAGTGGTGTAGCTGATGTATTTATATGAGTGATTGATTGCTTTGTGTATTTTGCTAGTTTCTGTTCATTCTATAAAGAATTTTCTTAAATTGTCTACCTGTCCATAATGTAGGTTTTTTATGTCGATAAATCCCCTTCCTCCTTCCTTTCTGCTTAATGTGAATCTTTCTGTTGCTGAATGTATGTGATTTATTCTATATTTGTGGCATTGTGATTGTGTAAGTGTATTGAGTGCTTCTAGGTCTGTGTTACTCCATTTCACTACTCCAAATGAGTAGGTCAATATTGGTATAGCATAAGTATTTATAGCTTTTGTCTTGTTTCTTGCTGTCAATTCTGTTTTCAGTATTTTTGTTAGTCTTTGACTATATTTCTCCTTTAGTTCTTCTTTAATATTTGTATTATCTATTCCTATTTTTTGTCTGTATCCTAGATATTTATAGGCATCTGTTTTTTCCAACACTTCTATGCAGTCGCTGTGGTTATCCAATATGTAATAATCTTGTTTAGTGTGTTTTCCCTTGACTATGCTATTTTCTTACATTTGTCTGTTCCAAAAGCCACATTTATATCATTGCTGAATACTTCTGTTATCTTTACTAATTGGTTGAGTTGTTGATTTGTTGCTGCCAGTAGTTTTAGATCATCCATGTATAGCAGATGTGTGATTTTGTGTGGGTATGTTCCAGTAATATTGCATCCATAATATGTATTATTTAGCATGTTAGTGGGTTCAGAGCAAGGCAGAACCAGAAAGGACTTAATGAGTCTCCTTGGTATATTCCACACTTAATCTGTATTGGCTGTGATGTGATATTATTTGAATCTGTTTGGATATTAAGTGTGGTTTTCCAATTTTTCATTACTATGTTTAGGAACTGTATCAACTTAGGATCTACTTTGTATATTTCCAATATTTGTAGTAACCATGAGTGGGGTACACTATCAAAAGCTTTTTGGTAATCAATGTATGCGTAGTGTAGCGACCTTTGTTTAGTTTTAGCTTGATATGTCACCTCTGCATCTATTATCAGTTGCTCTTTACATCCTCGTGCTCCTTTGCAACAGCCTTTTTGTTCTTCATTTATAATTTTGTTCTATGTTGTATGTGTCATTAATTTCTGTTATTATTATTATTATTATTATTATTATTATTATTATTATTAGCGTCTGCACGTAAATGACAGTCTACATGTCTCTGTATGAGCCCCAATTTTTCACAGCTTATCTTCGTGGTCCTTATGCTCAATGTATGTTGGCGGCAATAGAATAATTTGGTGGTCAGCTTCAAATGCAGGTTCTCTAAGTTTTCTCAATAGTGCTTCTCAATAGTGCTTCTCAAAAAGAATGTAGCCTTCCCTCCAGGGATTCCCATCTGAGTTCTGAAGTGTCTTCATATCATTTCTATGTTGTTCGAACCTACTGGTAATAAATCTAGCAGCCTGCCCCTGAATTGCTTCAAATGTCTTCCTTCAATCTGACCTGGTACGGATCCCAAACGGTTGAGCAGTACGCAGAATAGGTCACACTTGTTTTCTGTATGCAGTCTCTTTTACAAATGAGCCACTCTTTCCTGAACTTCTCCCAATAAATCTAAGTCAACCATATGTCTTCCCTACCACAATTCTCACATGCTTGCTCCATCTCATATTGCTTTGCAACATAATGTCCAGATATTTAAAAGACTTGACTGTAATACTGTATCTGAACATTACAGGTTTGATCTTCCTACTCGTACTCATTGGCTTACATTTTCCACATTTAGGGCTAGCTGCCAGTCATCACACCAACTGGAAATTTTGTCCGAGACATTTTGTATCTTCCTACAGTCACTCAACTTCCACGCCTTACCTTACACTACAGCATCATCGGCAAACAACTGCAGATTGCTTCTCACCCTGTCCACCAAATCATTATTCAGTGAAGATGATACATTGATTTGGAAGGGTGATCCACACAGTGTAAATTAGTGAAGCAGCCACTGAAGTGTAGCACAGTGTGCACAACCACCTTCTACGTATTTTATAATACCTTAAATCTAATCACCCTAGACACTCCATTTGTGTTAGTTTCTGTGCTCCCATAGAAATCATCTACTACAACCCATGGGCACTAGGGTGGCAGCTAGCTATCTGTAATGTCTTTGAAATTTAGTACTTCGCTTCCCCCACTTTTGTTCCAATGGGGACAAAAGGGGGTTCTGTGAAAAAAGTCACCCCAATCTAACAAATTCTAGGCCATCCTCAAATGTCTCTAAATCACAACATGACATCCACAACATTATTTCTGTTAAAATGCACTGTATTCTTCCTTATGTAAACTGTGTCCTTGTCTTCCAAGAGAGTAACGTATGTGACACATTCAAGGAAACCCAGCAGTTGTTTAAAACCATTTTGAATTGTTACGAGTCCTGGCAATGGCAAGGAAAGCGTTTCTGAAGAAGAGAAATTTGTTAACATCGAGTATAGATGTAAGTGTCAGGAAGTCATTTCTGAAAGTATTTGTATGGAGTGTAGCCATGCATGGAAGTGAAACAAGGACGATAAACAGTTTGGACAAGAAGAGAACTGAAGCTTTCGAAATGTGGTGCTACAGAAGAATGCTGAAGATTAGATGGGTAGATCACATAACTAATGAGGAGGTATTAAATAGAATTGGGGAGAAGAGTTTGTGGCACAACTTGACTAGAAGAAGGATCGGTTGGTAGGACATGTTCTGAGGCATCGAGGGACCACAAATTTAGTACTGGAGGCCAAAAATCGTAAAGGGAGACCAAGAGATGAATACACTAAGCAGATTCAGAAGGATGTAGGTTGCAGTAGGTACTGGGAGATGAAGAAACTTGCACAGGATAGAGTAGCATGGAGAGCTGCATCAAACCAGTCTCTGGACTGGAGACCATAACAACAACAACAACAACAACAACAACAACTGAAAAGTTAATTCAAGGAATGAAAAAACCAAAACAAAAAATTTAAGAAACATTAAGTTTGTGTTTGATAATGCACACGTTTTTAAATTGAGAAACATTTTCATTTTAAAAAATCATTTTACAACATTCACTTCTGTAGAATCAAAGATTATTTGATTGTAACAACAATGAACTTACTTTAGTTTTTAATGAGTTTGACACCTCTTCCTGTAATATCACTCATGATCGTCTCCTCAAGTTTTTGAACTGCACTTTTGTACTAGGGGTCACCTTTCCACCGCTAAGGGTCTTTGTGGAGAAAACCTCATGAAAAAAGTTTTCATAACAGTTGTTACAATAGATGAAAATTCAGTATTCATAAAAGAAGAAAAATCATTTTTGTATACGAAGTACCTTCTCACTTAATTTTTCTTCTCTTCCTCTTTTTCAGCCTGTCCTAATTCCAAGATAGCTTGTGCTATATTTGCCTTGACCTTTGTTCGAATATTGTCATCAAACAAAACAACAGCCACAGTTTCTGGAGCTAAGTACTAGAGGTGATTTGATAACCTTTTTCAATTGCTGTATTAATTACTGGACCAAAATCTTGATAATTTATCAGTTGACTTATGAATAGGAAACCATAGTAAGGTGGCATAATTGCTAAACCAGGCTTGGGTATACACGCATACAAAAAAAAAATACACTGAGGTGACAAAAGTAATCAGGTCGGATCACCTTTCGCCCCATGCAGTGCAGCAACTCAACATGGCATAAAGTCAACAAGCCATTGTTAAGTCCCCTGCAGAAATACTGAGCCATGCTGCCTCTATAGCTGTCCATAATTGTAAAAATGTTGGCAGTGCAGAATTTTGTGCCTGAACTGACCTATCATATAACTCCCATAAATGTTTGATGGGATTCACTTCAGACAATCTGGGTGGCCAAATCATTCACTCGGACTGACCAGAATTTCTTCACACCAATTACAAACAATTGTGGCCTAGTGACATGGCACACTGCTAACCATAAAAATTCCTTTGCTTTTTTGGGAGCATGAAGTCTATGAATGGTTGCAAATCGTCTCCAGGAAACCAAACAAACATTTCCACCCAATGATTGGTTCAATCAGACTAGAGAACCAAGTCGATTCCATGTCAACAAAGCCTGCACCATTATGGAGCTACCATCAGCTTGCTCATTGCCTTGTTGACAACTTATGTCCATGGCTTCGTGCAGGTCTGCGCCACATTCAATCCCTACCATCAGCTGATACCAGCTGAAATTGGGACTCATCTGATCAGACCAAAATTTTCTAGTCATCTAGGGACCAACCAACATGGTCACGAGCCCAGGAGAGACACTGCAGGCAATATAATGCTGTTAGCAAAGTCTCTTGTGTCAGTCGTCTGTTGGCATAGCCTGTTAATGCCAAATGTCGCCACACTGTCTTAAGGGATAAGTTCATTGTACGCATCACATTTATTTCTGCAGTTATTTCATGCAGCATTGCATGTCTGTTAGCATTTACAACTCTATGGAAACACCGCTGCTCTCTATTGTTAAGTGAAGGCTGTCGGCCACTGTGTTGTCCGTAGTAACAGATACTGCCTGATATTTGGTGTTCTTGGCATACTATTAACGCTGTGGATCACAGGATATTGAATTCCTTAATTTCCGAAGTGGAATGTTTCATGCATCTAGATCCAACTACCGTTCCTCATTCAAAGTCTTAAGTCTATTGTTTTCGACCAAGTTACTCTGCATTTCTTCTAAAATACCACATCCAGGCCAAAACTTCAGTTAGTCAAAACAAGTCCACAACAACAATTTCAAAACTGTGACAGTAAGGGAGATACTGTAGGTTGTGACTGAACTATTTTTCTAGATTTGTGTAACTTCCATTTACTCCACGTGTTTTGCTTGCTGTCACATCACAGCAAATTGCCTGAATTGTGACAGCTAAACCCCACTTCTCTACTGACTGGAAACAGCCACGCTTTATCTTCTGCAGAATATGTTGGGATTTCAGGGACCCCCTGCAGTTGTTCCTCGCCTTGTCAGGTCAGTAATACTGCCAGTCTACCGTATTTACTCGAATCTAAGCCACACCTGAAATTAGAGACTCTAAATTCAAGGGGAGAGAAATGTTTTAGACCGCACCTCCAAATCGAAACAAAGTTGGTCCATTGCTTTGATAAGAGCCGTTCTCTTTGTTATAGGTGTTTACATTACTCTAAGCTGAAAATGCATTATTGTACTGTGTCATGCATTGTTTGTCGAATTCTGATAATGAGTGTTTACGACCTGTCGCCGCTTGCGACATGGCTTGCTTTTGTGCGCACTATCGCCACTTACAACTAAAAAAATGGAGGAATTGTCTCATTAGCAAAACAATGGCAAGAGACTGCTATTTGTTGTTACTTACACTGCTCCTTTCTTTGATAATGATCAACAAGAACCAAATAATAGACCATGTATGATAGAAGATGTTCTGAACGAGAGTTTAGCAAAAATTTTTCTCCCTTTGAAAATCTTTGCAAACGCCTCTTTAGTACATTACATTCTGCACAGTAATTAGAGTCATCTTAGGTTCATAAATCTAGTCAGTTGCTGTACTTCATTTCAGACAGTATCACTATTCAGCATAAGAATAATACAAATATAAACATGACATGATATGTATATTCTTTTGCATTTGCTGTTGCCTCACTAGTTTCGTAGTTTATTAGGCATACAGGATTTAAACGAGATACCGTATTTACTCGAATCTAAGCCGCACCTGTAAAATGAGACTCGAAATAAAGGGAAAAAAAAATTCCCAAATCTAAGCCGCACCAGAAGTTTGAGACTCGAAATTCAAGGGGAGAGAAAAGTTTTAGGCCGCACCTCCAAATCGAAACAAAGTTGGTCCATTGTAATATGAGACCCAATTTAGGTCGAATGAAAGACGATACAGTAGTTTGGTTCGAGTCGTAATCTTAGCAGTTCAGCTTTACCAGGTAGCCATTGCTATGCGTCAGGCGCTCCGTCCGTATTTATACGGGTACCCTTCCTTTTTCACGTGCTTCGTCTGATTTGAATCGATTGCTTATTTTGCTTTGATCTGATAAGTGCCGTTTTCTTTGTTACAGGTGTTAACATCAGTCTAAGCTGAAAATGCATTACTGTACTGCGTCATGCATTGTTTGTCGTGTTCTGATAGTGCGTGTTTACGGCGTGTCGCCGCTCGCGGCATGGCTTGCTTTTGTGCGCGCTACCGCCGCTTACAATTAAAAAAAAAAAAGAGAGGAGAGGAATCATCTCATTAGCGAAACAATGGCAAGACACTGCTATTTGTTGTTACTTACACTGCTGCTTTCTTTGATAATGATCAACAAGAACCAAATAATAAACTGGGTATGATAGAACATGTTCTGAACGTGAGTTAGGCGAAAATTTTTCTCCCTTCGAAAATCTTTGCGGCCGCTTCTTTAGTACATCAAATGTCGCACAGAAATTAGTCATCTTAGATTTAAAAATCTAGTCAGTTGCCGTGATTCATTTCTGACTGTATCACTATTAGGCATAAGAATAATATGAATATAAACATGACACGATACGTATATTCTTCCGCGTTTGCTGTTGTCTCACTCAAGTTTCGTAGTTTATTAGGCAGAAAGTATTTAAATGAGATAGCAGCAAACACGAAAAAAGAATACACGGCAAAATGTTTATATTCGTATTATTCTTATGGTGAAGATAATGTTAGACTGTGATAATACTGCATGTGAATCACATTTCATCAGGTTCCTATTAGCAACCATCTCTTCTCACAGGTAGGAAAAAATTCAGAACGTAGAGTTGGCCATATTGACAAACATCCCAAACAGTCTTGCCAGTCGGATTTTCGTAGTACATTGAAATTCTGCTACATTGGAAGATGAACAATACAGAATTTGTATTTACTTCGTTGGATAATGTATGAAAATGCAGTGGTCGAAACTCGGGGCGGAGAAAAGAAACTCGTCTTCCACCCCCACCCCGACCCCCTTTTTTTTTTTTAAGATGCAGAGGTTTTGGCGCCAGTATTTTATCTTTGTGCCTACAAAGCGTGCCTGTGTAGCGCTACATATATGCGACGGCAGAAGTTAGTTTTGGCGGCACCTACCAACACTTTTCAGAACTCCCGTTTGCTTTGCACTCGATTCTAAGCCGCAGGCGGTTTTTTGGATTAAAAAAACTGGAAAAAAAGTGCGGCTTAGATTCGAGTAAATACGGTAGCAGCAAACACGAAAGAATATATGGCATAATGCTTACATTCTTATTATTCTTATGGTGAAGAGGAAACTGCATGTGATTGACGATTCATAGAAGTTCCTATTAGCAACCATCTCTTGTCACAAGTAGGAAAAAATTCAGAACATGGATTTGGCCATATTGACATACATCCCAAACAGTCTTGCCAGTCGGATTTTCATACATTTTTAGTGATGACTTCAAATAAAGTGTGTGTTGTTGTCTTCAGTCCGTAGACTGGTTTGATGCAGCTCTCCATGCTTTTCGATCTTGTGCAATGCAGAGTAGGAACACTTACAAAATAAGAATGAAAATAATTTAGAAATTAAACGCTGAAATTTAAAACAAAATTTTATTAGGTTTGTAATACACATCTTATATGAAATTTTTAAAATATCAGTCATGGTTCTGAATCACTATCACTCGATTCTTTGTTTCTCATTTCTTCATACAGAGCACTGTCCTCTGTACCATTTAGTGCATTGGATATCTAACATTTTTAAAATGGTTTTTGCACAGTCTGGTTTGGAACACACGTCCATGCATCATAAATCCATTGGCACAATTGTGACAAACTTGCGCATTTTACACATCTGTGTACATACATTTAAGCTTGTCCTTAAATGGTTTATTCAAACAGGCACCAAGTGGTTGCAGAATTGACATCGTCCCACCTGGAATTACTGGCAAGTCCATTTTGATTTCCTCTAATTTTAGTTTTACTGCAGGTGTTACTGACGTAAGAACACTTATGTCTTTCTTTCCTTTGACAACAACCATATAATTTGACGTCATGTCAAAATATACGGAGTTTGGTCAGCATTTCCTATCTGACCAAGAAGGTATTGCTTTTCTGTGCGCTGCCTAATTATGAAGCACTGAAATTCCACAAATTTTTCTTCATAATTTTTTGGCAGCTTCTGTGCAACTGAAGTTCACCTCTGAAGTGAAAAACCTCAGCGCGTTACAAACAAATCAATCCAGCTGCAACTAGCCTTAAAATTTTCCATTTTCTGCTCTCTAGCAATTTCATGTGCATTAATTTTTAAAATTTCGGCATTCACAGGCAGGAATTTCTGACGATGCTCCTTAACAAATTCATTTAAAATCACTTTTAGTGCATGATATTGGCCACACTTTGGCCCACAAAATGCTTTTCTTCTACTTGAACATTCAAATAATTTCTCTCTCTGCAGTCACCATCGCCAGATGTAGCTCTCATCAATCCCGTATCACAGACCTGCACCACGAATTGAACTTTGTTCCGCAAAAGAAATAACTCCCCTCTTGATTTTGGCACTATAAAAGTGCTTATTATGATTCAAAATTCCAGGAAGCAATAGGTGATGCTACGTGAAATCTCAATAAGTCCCAGCGTATCACCTCGTGCAACAATCCTAAAGCCTTGTGCATTGTTGGTATTTTTGTGTAACGAAATTTATTTTTGCTGCTACATTCGAAGATGAACAATATGGAATTTCTATTTACTTTGTTGGATAATGTATGAAAATGCAGTGGTCGAAACTCGAGGTGGAGAAAAAGCTCATCTTCTACCTTTTTTTTTTTTTTTTTTTTTTTAGTTTATTTACTGATGCAGAGGTTTTGGCGCCACTATTTATCTTTGTGCCTGCAAAGCATGCCTGTGTAACACTACATATATTCGACGGCAGATTTTAGTTGTGGTGACACCTACCAACATTTTTCAGAACTTCTATTTACTTTGCACTCAATTCTAAGCCGCAGGCGGTTTTTTGGATTACAAAAACCAGAAAAAAAGTGCAGTTTAGATTTGAGTAAATACGGTATCTTTTCAACACGTTTGAGCACTGGGAGCGTTTTTCCGTCCCTGTGCAACACTAATTCTTGGCAATCTTTTAGGTTAAATTTGTGCTCAATTTCTGGATACCTCATTTCTTTAATTTCTTTTCTGAAATGTTGAAAAGCAGTTTGATTTGTAACCAGGTTTTCAGATTCAAGTCCTAAAGTTTCTGCAGCAGCTATTACTATGTAAACCCCATTTCTATCACTAATTTTGCAGCTATCAAAAACTTCAGAGAGAAGGGGAGTAAAAAACTGCTGCTGAATGATGGGAGGAATTTTCACTGTCATTACCGTACTACTGTCACTTCTGTGCCTTCTTGATGCTGAACTCTCAGTTCCATTTCTTCATACATTCTTTTTCTTCTGGTAATTTGTACTCCAGTTTGTTTTTGTGCATTTCCTTCCTTGCGTTTTAATTTATGATCAGTACCAGAGACAAAGCCACGCCATCTGTTTTGGTGCTGAAGTGTTAAAAGATTGCTTATCTTTTTCATTTTTCATCTGCCCCAAAGTTCAGAGTGAGCTATGTGAAAGGGATCATCCATGTTTTCTACATAAAACTCTCTTCTTTTTCTTTGCCTTAAGTTCTTGTCAAATTTGTCATACAGACTGAGTAACTTTTCGAAGTAGTGGTCTGTTCTTCTAGAAGGAATTTGTGCTTATTACCAAAAAATAGGAACTTCTGGAACTGCATATAGTGCATCTTGACTCATCGTTAGATTTACAACTTGTACATTGTAGAAGAAAACACTTAGTACTTGCTTGTTTGAAGGTAGTTTGGCTCCAATAAATTATGGGACTGGAGCCAACATGAGAGAGACTGAAGTCTCTTTTTAACATCCGTGATGAGGAACGTGAAGAAGCCTTTGCCATTTTTGTCTCTGGTGAAAATGACAGGATAGTCAGTTTTCATCAGCAGTACAAACGATTTCAAAACAATAATATAATAATTTCATGTTGTATTTTGGAGGAAAAAAAAAAAGAGGATAAATAAACTGCAAAATTTGGCCATTTTTCTTTGACAAGCAACTGACCAGTGACCACTATCCCCAAACGAATGTCATTCTGTTAAGAACTGTCTGAACACAAAATCAGATAACCCAAACAGTTCACAAAAACACAGTTGCAAAGGTTGGAATATTACATTTTGCTAATACTGTAACAATTAACTACCACAATATTTATTTTAACAAGACACATTACTCACTCACCTTGCATCAAATATATAGGAAACACAAACAGTAACACAGCAGATAATAACAGCCAACTAAGCCATAAAACTCTCTGCTACTACCACAGTAGTTGTCTGGTTTTAAGAATTAGCCACTAGCCTACAGCATTCTCCAAATCAAAGAAAGAAAGCTGCTACTTTTATTGCCATCTGATTACTACAGCCATCTATACCTACACTTTTAATGTTTACCATTAATATAAATATGGTATTTATTATATATTACAATATTAGGATTAAAGTCTTAATACTGGGTTGGCAAAAATAGATCTATCTAATAATACTTTATTCAGTAGCACCACCAACAGTAGGCAGACTAGTAACAGTAGCAGCAGTAGTGGTAGTGGTCGTAGTAGTAGTAGTAGTAGTAGTAGCAGTAGCAGTAGCAGTAGCAGTAGCAGTAGCAGCAGTTGTTGTTACTGTTATTATAATAATAACAATAATAATAATAATAATAATAGGGCTAACCCCCCTTTTAGTGTGATTAGTTGGTTCAGGACAGAACTAAAGAAGCCTCGGACAAGCGCCGTCATGGTCGGGGACGACGCTTGAACCCTATGCCCGCCCACAATGGTAACGACACTGCTAGCCAACTGGAAAATGATTCAAATCCAAATAGAGGTGTTTTGCAGGACATGCTTCCTGCAACCACCCAAGAAGGAAAACAAAGACAGAGGATGAGATGGTCAGATGAAGTTAATCGACACCTCATGTTCTGTTATTACCAAGCAACAAACCTAGGAACCAACACAACTGGATACAGATCACAAGTATACACAACATTTATTACCAGATACCCAGAATTAAAATTTTTAACAGAACAACGACTAGCTGATCAGATCCGTGTAATAATCAAAAATAACAGGATACCCCAGTCAGAATTAGAAAACATCAAACAACAAGTACAACAAATACTGGAACAAAATAATGTGCAATCAGAAGAAGAAGAAAATACAGTAATGGACTCCAACATCCCAGAGCAAACAAACAAAGAACAACACGCATCAATTAAACAGTCAGAGGAAAACGAAATCTTAAGACAGCCACCAGAACAAGCACAAATAGAACACGAAGTGACACACATGTTAGATATAGAAGAAAAATTTCAGCTAACATACATAGAATACAAAGACACAAATACAGACATTAGACCATTCTTGCATAGACCACCAAATAACCCACAAGTCGAAACAACAATAAAAACCATCAACACAATCATACACAACAAAATAAATGAAAACACAACTATGGAAGAGTTACAACTACTGGTTTATATAGGAGCACTCACTACACTAAATATACACACTAGGCAGAGATCAGAACCAACTAACACACAGAAGAAACCCACAAAACCAGCATGGCAACACAGGCTACAGATCAAAACAGAAAAACTGAGAAAAGACATCGGACAGCTAACACAATTTATAAGAAATGAAATCTCGGAAAAAAAAACGAAAAAGGTTAGGTAAAATCTCACAACAAGGTGCGACAGAGCAATTAGACGAAAAGAAGCAGAAATTACAAGCATTAGCCAAACGACTCAGAAGATACAAAAAAAGTGAAAATAGAAGGAAACAAAACCAAACATTCAACACAAACCAAAAGAAATTTTACCAGACAATAGATAACACACACATTAAAATAAACAATCCACCAAACATAACAGACATGGAACACTTCTGGAGCAACATATGGTCAAACCCGGTACAACATAACAGGCATGCACGATGGATACAAGCAGAAACAGACACATACAAGATGATACCACAAATGCCTGAAGTGATAATTTTGCAACATGAAGTCACCCAAGCAATTAATTCTACTCACAATTGGAAAGCCCCTGGAAATGATAAAATAGCAAATTTCTGGTTAAAGAAGTTCACCTCAACACATTCACATCTAACTAAATTATTTAACATTATATATAAAAACAAAGATGAGGTGACTTACCGAACAAAAGTGCTGGCAGGTCGATAGACACACAAACAAACACAAACATACACACAAAATTCAAGCTTTCGCAACAAACTGTTGCCTCATCAGGAAAGAGGGAAGGAGAGGGGAAGACGAAAGGAAGTGGGTTTTAAGGGAGAGGGTAAGGAGTCATTCCAATCCCGAGAGCGGAAAGACTTACCTTAGGGGGAAAAAAGGACAGGTACACACTCGCACACACGCACATATCCATCCACATATACAGACACAAGCAGACATATGTCTGCTTGTGTCTGTATGTGTGCTTGTGTCTGTATGCTTGTGTCTGTATGTGTGCTTGTGTCTGTATGAGTGGATGGATATGTGCGTGTGTGCGAGTGTATACCTGTCCTTTTTTCCCCCTAAGGTAAGTCTTTCCGCTCCCGGGATTGGAATGACTCCTTACCCTCTCCCTTAAAACCCACTTCCTTTCGTCTTCCCCTCTCCTTCCCTCTTTCCTGATGAGGCAACAGTTTGTTGCGAAAGCTTGAATATTGTGTGTATGTTTGTGTTTGTTTGTGTGTCTATCGACCTGCCAGCGCTTTTGTTCGGTAAGTCACCTCATCTTTGTTTTTATATATAATTTTTCCCACGTGGAATGTTTCCTTCCATTATATTAAATTATTTAACAGTTACATTGCAGACCCATACACATTCCCTGATACACTTACACACGGAATAACATATCTGAAACCTAAAGATCAAGCAGACACAGTGAACCCAGCTAAATATCGCCCCATAACATGCCTACCTACAATATACAAAATTTTAACTTCAGTCATTAAACAGAAATTAATGACACATACAACACAGAACAAAATTATAAATGAAGAACAAAAAGGCTGTTGCAAAGGAGCACGAGGATGTAAAGAGCAACTGATAATAGATGCAGAGGTGACATATCAAGCTAAAACTAAACAAAGGTCGCTACACTACGCATACATTGATTACCAAAAAGCTTTTGATAGTGTACCCCACTCAAGGTTACTACAAATATTGGAAATATACAAAGTAGATCCTAAATTGATGCAGTTCCTAAACATAGTAATGAAAAATTGGAAAACCACACTTAATATCCAAACAAATTCAAATAATATCACATCACAGCCAATACAGATTAAGTGTGGAATATACCAAGGAGACTCCTTAAGTCCTTTCTGGTTCTGCCTTGCTCTGAACCCACTATCCAACATGCTAAGTAATACAAATTATGGATACAATATTACTGGAACATACCCACACAAAATCACACATCTGCTATACATGGATGATCTAAAACTACTGGCAGCAACAAATCAACAACTCAACCAATTACTAAAGATAACAGAAGGATTCAGCAATGATATAAATATGGCTTTTGGAACAGGGGAAACACACTAAACAAGAAGATTACATATTGGATAACCACAGCGACTGCATAGAAGCGATGGAAAAAACGGATGCCTATAAATATCTAGAATACAGACAAAAAATAGGAATAGATAATACAAATATTAAAGAAGAACTAAAAGAAAAATATAGACAAAGACTAACAAAAATACTGAAAACAGAATTGACAGCAAGAAACAAGACAAAAGCTATAAATACCTATGCTATACCAATATTGACCTACCCATTTGGAGTAGTGAAATGGAGTAACACAGACCTAGAAGCACTCAATACACTTACACGATCACAATGCCACAAATATAGAATACATCACATACATTCAGCAACAGAAAGATTCACATTAAGCAGAAAGGAAGGAGGAAGGGGATTTATCGACATAAAAAAACCTACATTATGGACAGGTAGACAATTTAAGAAAATTCCTTCTGGAACGAGCAGAAACTAGCAAAATACACAAGGCAATCACTCATATAAATACATCGGCTACACGACTGCAATTTCATAACCACTTCTAGAACCCTTTAGACCACATAACATCAACAGATACAAAGAAAGTAAATTGGAAAAAGAAAACACTCCATGGCAAGCACCCGTATCATCTAACACAGCCACACATCGATCAAGACGCATCCAACACATGGCTAAGAAAACGCAATATATACAGTGAGACAGAAGGATTCATGATTGCAATACAGGATCAAACAATAAACACCAGGTATTTCAGCAAGCATATTATTAAAGATCCCAATACCACAACGGATAAATGCAGACTTTGTAAACAACAAATAGAAACAGTACATCACATCACAAGCGGATGTACAATACTAGCAAATACAGAATACCCCAGAAGACATGACAATGTCGCAAAAATAATACATCAACAGCTTGCCTCACAACATAAACTTTTAAAACAACACGTTCCTACATACAAGTATACACCACAAAATGTACTGGAGAATGATGAATACAAATTATACTGGAACAGAACCATTATAACAGATAAAACAACGCCACATAACAAACCTGACATCATACTCACAAAAAAAAAAAAAAAAAAAAAAAAAAAAAAAAAAAAAAAAAAAAAAAAAAAAAAAAGAAGAAATTAACACAACTAATTGAAATATCCATACCCAATACAACAAATATACAAAAGAAAACAGGAGAAAAAATTGTAAAATACATCCAACTGGCTGAGGAAGTCAAAGACATGTGGCATCAGGATAAAGTTGACATAATACCAATTATACGATCAACTACAGGAGTCATACCACACAATATCCACCAGTACATCAATGCAATACAGCTACATCCAAACATATATATACAACTACAGAAATCCGTAATTATTGATACATGTTCAATTACCCGAAAGTTCCTAAATGCAATATAACACATACCGTACAGTTAAAAGGAAGTGACGCTTGATCAAGGTCCGCGTCACTCCATTTTTAACCGGACTTAACGTCTGAGAAAGTGAAGGAAATAATAATAATAATCGTATCGCAAAATTCACATAGCAAAAATTTGGAACTTCATGGTCAAAGAGGATCATCTTATAGTAGACCAACTGAGCTAAAATTTTGCACATTAGTTTTTTATTGATTGGAACAATATAAGGGGGTGGGAGTTAATAGTTTAGAAAGCTGACAAATAAGGACCACCCTAACGAGCACTTGTACGGCACACTCATACACTGGCTATTTATGGAACATCTAGGAAAAATATTTCCTAGCCACTCAAGGTTCATCAGCAACATATGTATAATCTGGAACCAAGATAGGGGAATGCTACAATCAATCTTCCAAAGCCATGTCATCTATCTTTCTCCTGATCCTCATCAGCTTAGTGTGCCACCTCCTCTCACTTTTTGTTGGCCCCCTCAAATATTTCAGCTTCAATAACTGCCATCTCTTTCGCACTAAAAAGTCTCTTCAACATAATCCAACCAAATATTTACAGTGAATCTGCAGTGACAACCAATCACTCACGCATTATGTTGAAGGTTTTACAATGGCCTTCACAAAAAGGTGCCACACTTCAATCCAGCAACTGTCCCACTGTGGCCTGAATCAAGCATTCGTGTGACTTGTGGTTCCTGATTGTATTTTATATTAATATGCATTGTGCAATTAACAGCTGAATACAAAAATTCAACTAACGTTAAGAGCTTCTTAGGAGAATATTTTTCTTGCTCAGTCACAGACAAAAATACGAAGAGATTAATACTTTAGGAAGTGCTTAATTTTAATTGAGACTGGTTAAATCAGCAGTAAGCTAAGTAAGTTTGGCACTTACATCAGAGGCAAAGCATTACGACGTGCGGCCGCTGCAGTGTTGATAGAAGTGAGAGGGGGAATGTTTTATTCCTTGTCTTCCAATGCTGGTAACTCACCAGCACGTGCAACAAATGCTGATCAGATGCTACGCTATGGTATAATTGCCAAACAGGAGTAACATGGGTTCATGAATGTTTATTCTAGAAATGGCAGTCTTCAAATGTGGTACTTGTTTGCAGCAAGTAATATCCAATAAAATTAAGGCTGTTATATTATGACACAATGAGTAGAAGGGTAGGTTACCAATTAATAATAAGACTAGTAGGGGTGGGTGTGGTGAGGTGGACCTGCTGGGCGAAAAGGTGATAATGTATTTTTTGCCCTGAACAGTGCAGCTGCCTGCCGAGATGTGGTCAGACCAGTTCTAGTCTAGATCACCATTGTTGTCAGTAAGACTGACAGAGGAAGCTTGTTCCGTTATTTTCTAGTGGTCGTCTGATATAAGATACATCACTTATATCATTTTTGTTACTTCACTTGTGTGGAGAGTAATATTTTTTTACAATATCAATGTTTGAACAGCAATATGTTTTGGACTACAAATGTGGTTCCTTGTAATTTATTTCCATTTGAATCTATGAATCATTAATGTCAACATGGTGTCCAATCGGGAAAAGTGACCACACTACTCGTAGGTTAGACTGGCAAAGGTGTTCACTCTAATAAAAGTTACTTCCAAAAAACACACATAATACAACAGGTAAAACTGACAACTAAACCCTTCCGTATACAAAGCTTACAAAGCTATCATCTGCCACTCTATCCCTTTGTGACAATTTTGAATTAATTAAGTTATATTATTTAAAACCGTCTTTTCTTTTATATTTGGCCAAATACAGAAGACCAATTCCAAATGGTCTGCTGCAGCCACTTGGTACTATTTCGGATAGTAGAGCACGAAGATGCCTAGTAAATGCACACAAAAATCGGAAAAGCAAACATGGAACACTGTTGCAATGGCACTGGTTAGAGTATCTGTTTAGGTATGGAAAATTGGTCACTAATTAAGCCTTAAGAAAAATGTATTTAGTCCCAATATATATTTTTCTTTTGCACTTAAAAGTATTTGGTGCAATAGCTTATAATACGTAGATTCCGAAGGATTAAGTGGTAAGCTTCTATCAGTAACCATGGTTTGGTGAAAAGCAAATCTGTCTCCAAGCAGCCACTTTATGACCCCACCACCCTACAATATCAATATTTGCCCTTAAGCAAAAAAGAGTTTGATGACCATGCTTCAAATCTAGTCTATGGGACAGTATTCTGTGACGTATTCATATCTATCCGTAATTTTCCAACTATCCTCACAAAGCAGCTCCTAAAGAAGCATCACTTTATCAGCGAATACATCCCAGATAGGAATATCGAATCATCTGCATGGACTTCCCACTTACTTTCAACAAGTTCTTTTATGAAGAACACCTTTCCCAAAATCCTTTCTATCTCTCTGAAAGTGATATTACGAATCACACCAACTTCTCTTAAGTAGATGGGAACTGTCCTAACATGTTGTTTGATAGCACCCCCCCCCCCCCCCCAACTCCTTATACTTTTATCTACTCCGGCCAACTCATATGTTCAGTTGATGCAACAAAGGGGCAATGTAGCCCTCCATCTATACATGGTTGCTGTTGTTAATTAACTCTGAGGAAAGACATTGTCTAAAAGCTCAACAACAATTAAAGTCTTGTTTAGTTGTCTGCAGATTGCTCAATGCCTCCATTTACAAAGAGAGGTCACATTTTCCAACCATGTTATGTGTTACATCTGTGTATTTCCAGATGAAAAAAAATGGTTCAAATGGCTCTGAGCACTATGGGACTTAACATCTATGGTCATCAGTCCCCTAGAACTTAGAACTAATTAAACCTAACTAACCTAAGGACAGCACACAACAACCAGCCATCACGAGGCAGAGAAAATCCCTGACCCCGCCGGGAATCGAACCCGGGAACCCGGGCGTGGGAAGCGAGAACGCTACCGCACGACCACGAGATGCGGGCGTTTCCAGATGAATTTAACCATCAAGAATGTTAAGATAAGGTCATTATTTCTCATAAAAATTAATAAATATACTTAATGGAACATTTTGCTTTTTATCATACAACCTTCAGTCGATGTGTTTCTTGTTTGTTCTGATAAGCTAGGAACAGCAGATTCTGGGATAGGCTCCAATCGCAGAGAAGGACGTAGAATACTTAAAGCAGCACCTGCCCATGTTTTTCTACGGTGAGTTGGCCCTCTGGTCTGAAACAAATATGTTTACAGCGTTAAACACTGTACAAGTCAACAGTAACCATGGTGATAATATCGGTGAACTTTGTAAACACATTGGTTGCAGCCAGAGCAGTGACAAATTACACTGTATCTTGCATGGTGGAGAGGTGTATTCTGTCAAAAGATTGTTTTGATGTCATGTTTCACATGCAAATCTCGCCTTACGTACATATCTGCTGCAACCTACACCTATTTGAAACTACTTACTTTATTCAAATTTTGGTCCCTGTTAATTTTTACTCCCCATAGTATTCCTTGATGCCTCAAGATATCTCCAGCCAAATTATCCCTTCCTTTAACCAAGTTATGCCATAAAAATCATTACTCCAAAATTCGATTCAGTACCTCTTCATTGGTTACCTGATCTACCAATCTATTCTTCAACAGTCTTCTGCTGCATCACACACCAGCAGATGCACAGTAACAGAAAAACTGTGTTGTAACATTCCTTAATAAAACATTGTATGCCTCCTAAACCAGCTGCACAAGCACTCTTTCTAAACCATTGACAGGTGTGTGAGGGACGAGATGAAAGATCCATCAGCAAGTTACGGTTAAAACTACAATATACAGAGTAATTTGCCAAATGTTCATACCCCACACCATACACTATTGTGTCCTTCATTGCAATACTGTTGCTGGAATATTCATGTAGTTCTTACTGAAAATTATTTAAGAATTTGTAATTACAGTGTGATTCCTGCACATGTCCATAAAAGATTACTAAACAACATTTTTTAGAATTATTGTAAAATAGTTATTAAAATAGAAGCTAAAAATTATTCTTATTTCATTCATTTGCATAAGTTCACCTATGTAGAAGATGTTTTACAGCTTTCACAAAATGACATATACTAAATTGCTGTATGACAATATTTTGTAACTTATAAAAATTTGCAGACATAGTTATAATATTATTAAAATTATAGATACACGCAGATGTAAAGTTACAAGGTGGGCTTCCACTATGTCATCTGGAAAACAATCTATGCTGCTGATGACATCCTATGTAAATACTATGCATGCAAGTAATACATTATGGTGATAGTGGATAACACACTTAATTCAAGCATCAACAGTCAATAGTTAGATGATGTAAAAAGCCCTTATCAGCGTCATGATCTATGCCTACACTGTGTTCGAGGGGCCTGCAACAAGAAAAAATTAGGCTCATGATGAGGATATTAATGGATGGGTTAAAGTAAAAAAATTAACAACATATTAAACCAATATAAAAAAACTCTAGGTAACGAATAAATTAAATTTGTGTGTAAAACAGATGATACCTCCACAAAATGTTAAGGGTATTCTCCCATGTGCTGTTCTTATCTTCATTGTCTAAAATTCCTCTCATCTTTTGCTTGCACAGAAGGAAACGAAATGTCTGAAAAATGATGAGTGTGGGAGGATGTGTCGCCTGATATCTATGTACATAAGAATACCTTTGCACCTTATTAGGGCACATTATCTTCATAGACCAAAAAATAATCTGAAAAAATAGCAGCAGGAACTGTGTCACCAGACACAGTATATGTGATCCACTGATTTCAAAAACATGCAGTATGCAGAAGGAGCTGACAATTACATGTGACATATTCCAGACATGAGCTAGCTACTGTATGCAGTAGAGATATTTACTGTCAAGATATCTATATCTTCATTGGTACAACAAAAACACTATGACTGAAAATATTTAAATGTGACATGGTGTGTTGCCCGAGGTCTACATGTGTGAGTTTAGTTTTGTGTTAGAGCACAAAAACAAATAGGGTCATATGTGCCCATGTCAGAACCATAGAACATGAAGACATAAAATGAGTTAAAAATGACTATAAGGTAAGCCCAATCAATGGAAGGAAAGACAGATAAAAACAGGGACTTGGAAAAAGGTCCCTAAAATACGCCACAGAGAAATGGAGGTTCCGAACTAAAGATTAAATGTCTTTTGCCATATTGCTATGACAGATAAAACGAAAAATGTTGTCGACAGCTTGCGCATCGTTCACTAAAACAGCCAATAATTTAGAAGGCAAACATAAATTAGAATGCCCTTTTTTAAAAAGGGCATTCTGCCGTGAAATGGAGAACCATCAAAGGTTGAGGGCAATGAGCACAAAGTGGTGGGGGAGCACGACTTAACAAATGGTGATGACTAAAAAGACAGTCCCCAATACGCAACCTAACTAAAATGATCTCCTTGCAGCAAGAGGGCAGAGAGGAAATTGTCCAAGCTGCTGGAAGAGGTTTAATTCCCTGGAGTTTGCTCCCATGAAGGGAGGACCAGTGGTGAAGCCACAGTGACACTACCAGCTGACAGATGGCAACATGATCATCGGAGGGAAGGGCAGAACTAGCGGGCTGAGGTACGAGGACAGCAGCCTTGGCAGCAGCATCAGTGGCATTGCTTCCCATCAGACTGATGTGACCAGGGACCCACATAAAAATCACAAGGTCTCAATCAAGAGTGAGAAAGTGACAGCTTTCCTGGATCCTTTGCACAAAGGATTGCACGGTGTACACCATACAGAGGCTCTGAAAGAATCTGAGCAGATGACTCGATTGAAAATCCTGTGCTGCCGGATGTACTGCGTGGTCTGATACGGTGCGAAGAGGTCTGCTGTAAACATTGAGTAGTGTACCAGAAGCCGACACCAAAAATGGTTGGTTTCAATGATGAAGATGCACCTGATGCCATGGTCAGTCCAAGCGTGATCGGTGTACACAAAGGTACTATCGCTAAGCTTCATGTGAAGTACGAGAAACTTACAGTGATAGAGTGAGGCTGGAGTAGTGTCCTTAGGAAGCATATGAAGGCCAAAGTGAGCACAGGCTGCCACATGAAGCCAAGGTGGTGAAGGGTTCACACCCATTGGAAAAGTGGCAGGAAGCGTGAAATTAAGCTGATGGAGCACGAGCCGAAAGTGAACTCCAGGAGGTAATAGAGGGGAGGGACGTGTCCCATACTGGCAATCCTAGGAGTCATTGGAGGAAGAGGCATGAGATAGGTGGCCAGGCATGGCAGACAAACAGCATGCATACCTGCTGATGAGAAAATCATGTAGGTATGACAGCGATAGTTCGACACCTTTTGCACACAGCAAACAGATGCCATAATGGTGGATAGTACTGACATGGCACGAGAGGGATGGATGGGCGGATGCATAAATGAAACCCCCATAGTCTAGTTTCAAACAGACAAGGGACTGGTACAAACAGAGTAGGGTAGTCTGACCCATTCCCCAGGAAGTACCACTGAGAACACATAGCCATTGAGAGACAGCATACAGTAGGCTGCCAAGTAAGACACATGGGAGGACCAAGAAAGTTTGCTATCGAGCAAGAGCACCAGGAAATTCGTATTTTCAACGAATGGTAAGCACCAGGAAATTCGTATTTTCAACGAATGGTACAGCAACAGGCCCAAGATGCAAAGACGGTAGAAGAAACCAATTGTGTCACCAGAAATTCATACAAGTGGTTTTGTCAGTGGAAAAGTGAAAGCCATTGTCCATGCTCCATGAGTAAAGACGATCAAGACAATGCTGAAGACGCTGCTCAAGGAGACAAGTCCGTGGAGAAATGCAATAAATGGCAAAATCATCAATGAAAAGGGAGCAAGAGTTACCCGGTGAGAGCCAGGCCATAATAGGGTTAATGGCTGTAGAAAAGAGGATGACACTCAGGACGTAACTACACCATTTTCCCGGCTAAATGTGTTCTACAAGGTAGAACCCAATGTACCTTGAAAACTCTGACTTTTAAAAATTCCTGAAGGAAACTAGACATGCAGCCACGTAGGCCTCACATGTAGAGAGTATGGAGGATACCAGTCCTCCAGCAGGTGACATAGCCTTTCTCAAAATCAAAAAGCATGGCCTCAGTCTGGTATTTCCACAGAAAACCATTCATGATGAGGTAATCAACTGCAGAATGGAGTGCTCGAGATCCACACTGTGCAGTGGTTAGTAAATTGCCAGACTTGAGCCACCATATAAGCTGGGCATGAATCATATGTTACATCGTCTTGCAAATACAGTTGGTGATCAAAATGGGACAATAACTATAATGAAGGTGTTGGCCCTTACTGGGCTTAGGTATGGGGATGACAGTGGCTTCACGCCAACATCTGGGAAACATGCCCTCTGCCCAGATTGTACAGACTGTACGTATGAAGGAGAAAGTGCTTGCCCACAAGAGAAAGGTTCTGCAACATCTGAATGTGAATATCGTCTGTCCCTGGAGTGGAGGACCGGGAAGAAGTGAGAACATGATCTAGCTCCCTCATAGTAAAGGCAGCATCATAGCATTCACGAGAAGGCTACCAACCAAGTGTCCTCACACTCGTTCCCAATGGAGGAATGTGGGTAATAGTGGGTGGAGCTTGAAATCTCCACAAAATAGCGGCCCAAGGTGTTGGAGGTAGAAATAGGGTCCACAATGACATCTGCTACACTCAGAGTGAAATTGATGAATGGATCTTGGTCCCAGAGAGCCATTGGAGGTTGGTCCACACGATGGAAAAGGGAGTGGAGCTGTTAAAAGAACTATTAAATGAAATCCAACTAGCTTTCTTGCTATCCCAAAGAACATCATGACACTGTGCACACGACTGTTTATAACGAATGCGGTTTGCCATTGTAGGATGATGGTTAAAAATGCACACAGGACATCTCAGCGTATGAATTGCATCACGGCATGCCTCAATCCACCAAGAGACCTGGACACAGCGCGGTAAAGAGGCAGTAAGAGGAATGGAATGTTCTCCAGCCGTAAGCATAATGTTTGTAAGATATTCTACCTGGTCATCGCAACTGAGGTTATGTTGTCTGTCAAAGTAAAGCCTCCAGTTAGCCTTAAAAAGCTGCCATTTGGGGGTGCACATAGGTGGGGTAGGAGTCAGCAGAAGGACAGTATTCGGGAAATGGTCACTCGAATACGTGTCAGAGAAAAGGGACCACTTGAGATAATGGGCAATCTGGGTAGTGCAGAAGGAGAGGTCCAAATGGGGATAGGTGTGTAAGGAGTCTGAAAGGAATGTAGATGCTCCCATGTTAAGGCAGATGAGGTTAAGTTTATTGAGAAGTACTGCAAAGAGGGCACCTCTCTGACAGGTTCTGGAAGAGCCCCAAAGGGAATGGTACACATTAAAGTCACCAAACAGCATAACGGGGTGAGGGAGGTGCCCAATAAACTGGAGGAAGTCTGCCCTGGTGACACTGAATGACAGAGGGATGTAAATGGTATAAAGGTGAAAGGCGAAGTGAGATAGGAAAATGCGGACTGCAACAGCTTGAAGCCGGGTAGTCAGGGAGATGGTTTGATCATGGACGTCATCCCAGATAAGAGCATGACTCTCCCACGAGACGGGACACCGTCCTCGGGGGAAAGTCAAAGAGGACCAGAAAGAAATGCGAGAGCTGAGAACGGTCATGAGGATGCAATTTTGTTTCCTGGAGGCAGAGAAAAAGTGGATGCTGTGGTTCCAAGAGCAGCCATAATTCCTCCTTGTTGGATCCAACACCACAATTGTTCCACTGGAGGGGACTCATGACAAGGAAAGGGTAGGAGGGAAGAAATGAAGGGTGTCACATCGGCTGCTGCCGAGTGCCAGCCTTCGAAGACTCACAGGCTGGATGATCTTGCTCCATGCTGTCTACAGAGGTGTCGGCATTCTCCCTTGGTTTGACTGTGGAGTCCTAGGGCAGAAAAACGGTTGGCTGTGCGCACAAGTGACCTGGAGGTCGGCTGAGGGAGGGTAGCATGTTGCGACACCATCTAAGGGGATCTCCAAGTCAGTGAAGGAGAAGACCAATTGCCTTTGTTTCATTTTTTGAAGCTTTTCCGTTTGGCAGAGGAAGACTCAGATGTTTGTTGGCTGGAGGGACATAAGAAGTCTCTGAGGGAATATTCCATCTGTCCTTCCTGGCCTGCCGGTTATGTAGCATATGACTTCGCCCCATGAGATGGAAGTTTGGTGACTTGTTGCACAGCTGGAGGAGGCGGCGGCTGGGATGCTATGGAGGAGGAGGAGGAGGCTGGAATGCTACCATGAGTGGTTGATTTTACCACTGCAGTCCTGAATTTGAGACTGCATGTCTGCATGGCCATGCCCTTTATGGAGTGAGATGTGGCAGCAACAGTACTGTAAGTGCCGGATGGTAGAACTCAGGGTTTCTAACTACCCAACAACTTGCGAGCGACTGGGTAAGGCCCTTTTTCCTTCACCTGGATCTCCTGGACTGCCCACTCATCGAGATACATGGGACAATCTCGTGAGGAGGCAGCATGGTTGCCAATGCATTTCGGAATGTGTGGTTGGACTGTGATGACTTCATAGCTGGCTTTGATCTTGATGGAAGCACCACTGTATCGAAAGTGAGAAAATGAGTGTGTTTGGGCACTAACGATGCACCTACCGTTCTCATGTACCTGACACACTGCAATGGCACGCTGATCAGAGAGGTATGTTTGGATTTCTCCTTGGTCAGACCATCAAGCAGCCTAGTGTAAACTACACATGTGAAGAACTCAGAGTTCTATGTGCCTCAACACAAACAGAATAGAAGTGGAGGAGCGAAGCTGCAAGCAGTTGTTATGCTTGGGAAGCAAAAGTAGTCTCCAAACGGAAAATGCCATTATGTAAATGAGAGCAGTATTTCACAGGGCCAGCAACTGCTTCAACACCTTTCTGAATAATAAACGGATTTACTGCAGCAAAAAACCGATTGTCATCAGTACATGGAACTATGGTGTAGCTGGGAGGGTCTTTGAATTGTGAGCTTCATTCTGTTTACGTTTAGTAGACGTTGGCTGTAAAGATGATTGCCTCATTGTGAGAAAATCGCTGCCAGTGTCTCTGATGGCATGGCCTTAAGTGATTAGTCGCACCTCAGATAACACCTCCTGAACATCTGACAGAGGGATCACTCTGCGGTTTGGAAAGGTAGCAACTCCCTGGGCCTGGTCTGTACCAGGGGGAACGTGTGAACCCTACCTGCCAATCCAGGGCTGGGAATTACCCGTTACCCAGTCACCTGTTACACGTCACGTCAGACACATGGGCCGGCCTTCAGGTGTGCACAGGGAAGAAGAAGAAGAAGAAGAAGAAGAAGAAGAAGAAGAAGAAGAAGAAGAAGAAAAAAGAGGAAATTCAAACACTAAAGGGGAGAAAGGATAAGGTAAGGGGAACGAAGAAAAAATGAATGAAAAACAGTGGAGAGACTGTTCTGATGTCAGCTACTGAAAATGCAAAACACATTCCCAAAAACATTCCAGGCATGGTCCCCAAGGGAGAGTAAAAAGAATAGCAAGAGGATAGACATGCAGCACAAAAGGGAAAAGATGCTACAAAGCTTGGGGCCCTGTCGTAGCCAAGCACGAGCGCCAAAGAGTGGCTAGCCCCTTGGGGTGTACATGTATGAGGGTACCACTGCATCTCATTAAGACACATTATTTTATGTTCATAGGCCAACAAATGGCCTGAAATCAGTATCACAGGAAAAAATCACTAAGCTGCAATGGTCATAGCCTGTAGAATCAACTTGGAAGAAGCTATCTGCTATAGCAAGAACATCTATGATTTATGGAACACAGTTCTTTATAAGAGAACCACATTAGATATAATTAAGTACTGGATATGAATAGCACTGAACACATTGACTGGACAACAGTAATGCAGGTTACAGAATAGGCCGAGCACTTGTATGCGGCCACTTAGCCACTTAAATAATACTGTTTCTTTGGTGGCTCACCAGTGAGCGACCCTGGTGGCCTCTCTAAGAGAGGCCTGTGAACTGTATGGACCTGCGATCTCTGAAATCGTGCATTTCGTGAGCGAAAGTAAACCACATACATAAAAACACTAGGCACAGAGAAATACAAGGAAAAAGAAGCACTGCTGCCTCTTTGTTTATAAGAAGAAGAAAAGGAAGTAGAAAGAAAGATAGAGGTAGGGCAGGTAAAGTGAGAATGTGAGTGTGAGTGTGAGAGAGAGAGAGAGAGAGAGAGAGAGAGAGAGAGAGAGAGAGAGAGAGAGAGAGAGAGAGAAGGGGGGGGGAGGGAGGGAGAGGGGGGAGAGAGAAGGGGGGGGAGGGAGGGAGAGGGGGGAGAGAGAAGGGGGGGAGGGAGGGAGAGGGGGGAGAGAGAGAGGGGGGAGGGAGAGGGAGAGAGAGAGAGAGAGAGAGAGAGAGAGAGAGAGAGAGAGAGAGAGAGAGAGATCGAGCACTGATCTCAGAAGGTACTGAGATTATGAATAACGGAAAACATCAATGACTGCACTGATATTCATTTCACTGCTAAATGACCACGGCTGCTGCAGCATGTTGCAGGCAAGCATTGGAAAGTGGGGGGGGGGGAATGATGATTATGATGAGGCAGTTTTGTACACTTCTCCCCCCCCCCCCTCTCGTGAGAGGCCATAGGGCAGGACTGGTGATGGTGTCTCCATAGTGACGTCGTCGTCAATGTCAGCAGTCAGTGCCAGAGGCATCAGCACAGGTGTTGGGGTTGACACCCACATGCACAGGACCCAGCAACAGAGGTGGTGCTGATGTCAGGTGCAGTGGGCTACACCAGCAATGGCAATCGAGGATTGGGGGTGGAGGTAGCAGAGGAAGAGGGAGGAGGGGGGGGGGGGGGGGATGCGGTCAGCCCTCCAAGAACAGACTCCACAGTGTCATGGTGTTGGCTCCAATGATGCTCCAAGATGGCAGGAACCCAGTTTGGCCAGTGGCCAAAACCAAAAGTGCAGACAGGCACTGGAGGCCAAAACCAAAAGCCCACCCAAGTGCATGTGGCATCGGATGCAGTAGGTAAAGGAGGATCCATTGTTGGCATCCACGTAGCTGCCCTGCCAGACTCTTGTCCCCATCGGAAGGAAACACTGCGAACTAAGAAAACAGTCTATAGTAGCTTCAGGGGATCTGCCTGATATATACTTCGGCATCTGAGTTTTAAAATTTTTTCACAAAAGCATGTGTAGGACTGAGCAACAGTGGGTGCATCCAATAAAAACTTACAGTAGTAAGCAACTTTACCTAGAAAAGCCTGCAGTTCCTCAACAGAAGTCGGCAGTGGCAAAGCTGCAACTGTGTCAATAGGGTGATGCAGCGGCTTGACCCCTGTTTGAGAAACCTCAAAACCTAGGTACTCCGTTGATGGCTGAAAGAAACTGAGATTTGGCAAGACTGCACTTGAGACCTGCAGTCTGAAAAACAGGAAACAACGATTGCAGATTGTTAAGTTGGTCTTCAGTGGAAGAACCCAAAACACTGATATCGTCGAGGGAATTCTGCAGCTGGTTACAGAGGTTGTAGCTGTTCTCAAAAATTGCAGGTGCATCACCGATGCCAAAAGGCAAGTGTTGATATTGGTATAGGTTGAAAGGTTAATTGACAATAAGAAGATGTCAAGTGGCAACATCCAAGGGGAGCTGGAGGTACACTTCCATCAAATCAATCTTGGGAAAGTAGTGGCAGCCTGACAATTTTGCGAGCACCTCATCATAGTGGGAAAAAGGGTATGCATCCATCACTGACTGTGCATTAATCATGACGCTGAAGTCATCCCTGAGACGAAACCTGTTGGGTTCTTAACAATGGCCAGTGGATCAGCCAAATCACTAGAAGTCGGGCATAGCATGACAGCCACCTGCTGCTTAAAATAATAACAATAATAAAGGCGACGAAAAGACCAACCACTAATAGGGCTAACCCCCCCCTTTTAGTGTGATTAGTTGGTTCAGGACAGAACTAAAGAAACCTCGGACAAGCGCCGTCTTGGTCGGGGACGACGCTGAACCCTATGCCCGCCCACAATGGTAACGACACTGCTAGCCAACTGGAAAATGATTCAAATCCAAATAGAGGTGTTTTGCAGGATATGCTTCCTGCAACCACCCTAGAAGGAAAACAAAGACAGAGGATGAGATGGTCAGATGAAGTTAATCGACACCTCATGTTCTGTTATTACCAAACAACAAACCTAGGAACCAACACAACTGGATACAGATCACAAGTATACACAACATTTATTACCAGATACCCAGAATTAAAATTTTTAACAGAACAACGACTAGCTGATCAGATCCGTGTAATAATCAAAAATAACAGGATACCCCAGTCAGAATTAGAAAACATCAAACAACAAGTACAACAAATACTGGAACAAAATAATGTGCAATCAGAAGAAGAAGAAAATACAGTAATGGACTCCAACATACCAGAGCAAACAAACAAAGAACAACACGCATCAATTAAACAGTCAGAGGAAAACGAAATCTTAAGACAGCCACCAGAACAAGCACAAATAGAACACGAAGTGACACACATGTTAGATATAGAAGAAAAATTTCATGACATATATAGAATACAAAGACACAAATACAGACATTCTTGCATAGACCGCCAAATAACCCACAAGTCGAAACAACAATAAACACTATCAACACAATCAAACACAACGAAACAAATGAAAACAACTATGGAAGAGTTACAACTACTGGTTTATATAGGAGCACTCACTATACTAAATATACACACTAGGCAGAGATCAGAACCAACTAACACACAGAAGAAACCCACAAAACCAGCATGGCAACACAGTCTACAGATCACAATAGAAAAACTGAGAAAAGACATCGGACAGCTAACACAATTTATAAGAAATGAAATGTCAGAAAAAAAAACGAAAAAGGTTAGGTAAAATCTCACAACAAGAAGTGATAGAGCAATTAGATGAAAAGAAGCAGAAATTACAAGCATTGGCCAAACGACTTAGAAGATACAAAAAAAAGTGAAAATAGAAGGAAACACAACCAAACATTCAACACAAACCAAAAGAAATTTTACCAGACAATAGATAACACACACATTAAAATAGACAATCCACCAAACATAACAGACATGGAACACTTCTGGAGCAACATATGGTCAAACCCGGTACAACATAACAGGCATGCACGGTGGATACAAGCAGAAACAGATACGTACAAGATGATACCACAAATGCCTGAAGTGATGATTTTGCAACATGAAGTCACCCAAACAATTAATTCTACTCACAATTGGAAAGCCCCTGGAAAAGATAAAATAGCAAATTTCTGGCTAAAGAAATTCACCTCAACACATTCACATCTAACTAAATTATTTAACAATATAATAGAGGGAAACATTCCACGCGGGAAAAATATATTTAAAAACAAAGATGATGTGACTTACCATACGAAAGCGCTGGCAGGTCGATAGAAACACAAACAGACACATACATACACACAAAATGCTTGTGTCTGTATATGTGTGGATGGATATGTGTGTGTATATGCGAGTGTATACCCGTCCTTTTTTCCCCCTAAGGTAAGTCTTTCCGCTCCCCGGATTGGAATGACTCCTTACCCTCTCCCTTAAAACCCACTTCCTTTCGTCTTTCCCTCTCCTTCCCTCTTTCCTGATGAGGCAACAGTTTGTTGCAAAAGCTTGAATTTTGTGTGTATGTATGTGTCTGTTTTTCTATCGACCTGCCAGCGCCTTCATATGGTAAGTCACATTAAATTATTTAACAGTTACATTGCAGACCCATACACATTCCCTGATACACTTACACATGGAATAACATATCTGAAACCTAAAGATCAAGCAGACACAGCAAACCCAGCTAAATATCGCCCCATAACATGCCTACCAACAATATACAAAATATTTACTTCAGTCATTACACAGAAATTAATGACACATACAACACAGAACAAAATTATAAATGAAGAACAAAAAGGCTGTTGCAAAGGAGCACGAGGATGTAAAGAGCAACTGATAATAGATGCAGAGGTGACATACTAAGCTAAAAGTAAACAAAGGTCGCTACACTATGCATACATTGATTACCAAAAAGCTTTTGATAGTGTACCCCACTCATGGTTACTACAAATATTGGAAATATACAAAGTAGATCCTAAATTGATACAGTTCCTAAACATAGTAATGAAAAATTGGGAAACCACACTTAATATCCAAACAAATTCAAATAATATCACATCACAGCCAATACAGATTAAGCGTGGAATATACCAAGGAGACTCCTTAAGTCCTTTCTGGTTCTGCCTTGCTCTGAACCCACTATCCAACATGCTAAATAATACAAATAATGGATACAATATTACTGGAACATACCCACACAAAATCACACATCTGCTATACATGGATGATCTAAAACTACTGGCAGCAACAAATCAACAACTCATCCAATTACTAAAGATAACAGAAGTATTCAGCAATGATATAAATATGGCTTTTGGAACAGACAAATGTAAGAAAAATAGCATACTCAAGGGAAAACACACTAAACAAGATTACATATTGGATAACCACAGCGACTGCATAGAAGCGATGGAAAAAACAGATGCCTATAAATATCTAGGATACAGACAAAAAATGGGAATAGATCATACAAATATTAAAGAAGAACTGAAAGAAAAATATAGACAAAGACTAACAAAAATACTGAAAACAGAATTGACAGCAAGAAACAAGACAAAAGCTATAAATACCTATGCTATACCAATATTGACCTACTCATTTGGAGTAGTGAAATGGAGTAACACAGACCTAGAAGCACTCAATACACTTACACAATCACAATGCCACAAATATACACTCCTGGAAATTGAAATAAGAACACCGTGAATTCATTGTCCCAGGAAGGGGAAACTTTATTGACACATTCCTGGGGTCAGATACATCACATGATCACACTGACAGAACCACAGGCACATAGACACAGGCAACAGAGCATGCACAATGTCGGCACTAGTACAGTGTATATCCACCTTTCGCAGCAATGCAGGCTGCTATTCTCCCATGGAGACGATCGTAGAGATGCTGGATGTAGTCCTGTGGAACGGCTTGCCATGCAATTTCCACCTGGCGCCTCAGTTGGACCAGCGTTCGTGCTGGACGTGCAGACCGCGTGAGACGACGCTTCATCCAGTCCCAAACATGCTCAATGGGGGACAGATCCGGAGATCTTGCTGGCCAGGGTAGTTGACTTACACCTTCTAGAGCACGTTGGGTGGCACGGGATGCATGCGGACGTGCATTGTCCTGTTGGAACAGCAAGTTCCCTTGCCGGTCTAGGAATGGTAGAACAATGGGTTCGATGACGGTTTGGATGTACCGTGCACTATTCAGTGTCCCCTCGACGATCACCAGTGGTGTACGGCCAGTGTAGGAGATCGCTCCCCACACCATGATGCCGGGTGTTGGCCCTGTGTGCCTCGGTCGTATGCAGTCCTGATTGTGGCGCTCACCTGCACGGCGCCAAACACGCATACGACCATCATTGGCACCAAGGCAGAAGCGACTCTCATCGCTGAAGACGACACGTCTCCATTCGTCCTTCCATTCACGCCTGTCGCGACACCACTGGAGGCGGGCTGCACGATGTTGGGGCGTGAGCGGAAGACGGCCTAACGGTGTGCGGGACCGTAGCCCAGCTTCATGGAGACGGTTGCGAATGGTCCTCGCCGATACCCCACGAGCAACAGTGTCCCTAATTTGCTGGGAAGTGGCGGTGCGGTCCCCTACGGCACTGCGTAGGATCCTACGGTCTTGGCGTGCATCCGTGCGTCGCTGCGGTCCGGTCCCAGGTCGACGGGCACGTGCACCTTCCGCCGACCACTGGCGACAACATCGATGTACTGTGGAGACCTCACGCCCCACGTGTTGAGCAATTCGGCGGTACATCCACCCGGCCTCCCGCATGCCCACTATACGCCCTCGCTCAAAGTCCGTCAACTGCACATACGGTTCACGTCCATGCTGTCGCGGCATGCTACCAGTGTTAAAGACTGCGATGGAGCTCCGTATGCCACGGCAAACTGGCTGACACTGACGGCGGCGGTGCACAAATGCTGCGCAGCTAGCGCCATTCGACGGCCAACACCGCGGTTCCTGGTGTGTCCGCTGTGCCGTGCGTGTGATCATTGCTTGTACAGCCCTCTCGCCGTGTCCGGAGCAAGTATGGTGGAACTGACACACCGGTGTCAATGCGTTCTTTTTTCCATTTCCAGGAGTGTAGAATACATCACATACATTCAGCAACAGAAGGATTCACATTAAGCAGAAAGGAAGGAGGAAGGGGATTTATCGACATAAAAAACCTACATTATGGACAGGTAGACAATTTAAGAAAATTCTTTATAGAACAAGCAGAAACTAGCAAAATACACAAAGCAATCACTCATATAAATACATCAGCTACACCACTGCAATTTCATAACCACTTCTACGACCCTTTAGATCACATAACATCAACAGATACGAAGAAAGTAAATTGGAAAAAGAAAACACTAGATGGCAAGCACCTGTATCATCTAACACAGCCACACATTGATCAAGATGCATCAAACACATGGCTAAGAAAAGGCAATATATACAGTGAGACGGAAGGATTCATGATTGAAATACAGGATCAAACAATAAACACCAGATATTACAGCAAGCATATTATTAAAGATCCCAATACCACAACAGATAAATGCAGACTTTGCAAACAACAAATAGAAACAGTAGATCACATCACAAACGGATGTACAATACTAGCAAATACAGAATATTCCAGAAGACATGACAATGTAGCAAAAATAATACATCAACAGCTTGCCTTACAACAAACTTATAAAACAACATGTTCCCACATACAAGTATGCACCACAAAGTGTACTGGAGAACGATGAATACAAATTATACTGGAACAGAACCATTATAACAGATAAAACAACACCACATAACAAACCTGACATCATACTCACCAATAAAAAGAAGAAATTAACACAACTAATCAAAATATCCATAACTAATACAACAAATATACAGAAGAAAACAGGAGAAAAAATTGAAAAATACATCCAACTGGCTGAGGAAGTCAAGGACATGTGGCATCAGGATAAAGTTGACATAATACCAATTATACGATCAACTACAGGAGTCATACCACACAATATCCACCAGTACATCAATGCAATACAGCTACATCCAAACTTATATATACAACTACAGATATCTGTAATTATTGATACATGTTCAATTACCCGAAAGTTCCTAAATGCAATATAACACATACCATACATTTAAAAGGATGTGACGCTTGATCAAGGTCCGCGTCACTTTCCATTTTTAACCAGACTTAACGTCTGAGAAAGTAAAGAAATAATAATAATAATAATAATAATAATAATAATAATAATAATAATATACAGGGCAGGCAGTCACTTTCATGATAATGTGGGCCTGAAATCCGGTAGCATAACCGAACACAGGAGAAAACAGAGACGAAAACACAAAGCAGAGGGACACCACCTGCTGATATGAACTTTATCTGACACTACATTTACATTATCGGCAATGGAGGAAATGAAAACGTTACATGCATCTGATCCGAACAGGTCTGCAGTATGGGAATGATCCACAACACGGAAGGTGAGTGGGCAAACAACAGATTTGTAGGAGACAGGAGTGGAGAACTGACCTAGGATCACAATCTGCTGCTTACTGTAAGTAAGTAAGATCTATAAATCTTTGTGAGGGGAGGGCAGGGGAGCCCAAGACCACGTACATCTGTGCGTTTACTAAAGTCACTCGCATTTTTAGCAGTTTTTTAAACATACGCAAGTCAATAAACAATTTGTTCAGGGAAACAGTCACTGTAGAGTTACAGTTTATGTCTATCAGCACTACTGTGTCTGCCACATTTGAAGAGCAGTTACACATCACTGCAATGTGGCCTTTGTTTTGACACATTGAGCATAACCGTAAGTGTCAGATTCTCACACTGAAGCGCTTTTTCACGGACGTCCCTATCTGGGACCAGACGAATAACAACATCAGGTAACATGTAATCAGCACAGGATTCGTGATGGGTACTTGTGACAAATTTACACCAATGTCTCAACCCATGTAATTCTGCAGCCTAGCCGTTGTAAGAATGGTTTGGGCATTTCTGACAACAGTAAAATTCCACATGTTGCAATGACATGTGTTTTATCATGGTAATAGGTTGATAGAAGCTTGCACATTTCATCAAACAATAAGCTGGTCAGTTCATGTAAATGCCCATAACAACCGTTAAATGCATAGAAAAAGCAAGGAAAGAAAGAAAGACAGAGAGCCCTACACATGCTTGCATCATCCACGTGAAAAACCTGCAAATGTTGGCATAACCATGTCTCGTAGGAGTCCCAATCTTCAGCCGATTCATCATATGCACAGAGGGCGACACTTGCACTGACAAGAGGGTGACCTGCTGCTAACATTCAGATGCCACTTGATTTATAGCAGTGGCAGGAGCCTGCTGTTGCTCTGTGAAAGCTTGATGCTTAGCATTGATACACTGGAGTATTTCTTTCATTGAGATGTTCTTCAGGTGGCTTAGCACTGACATTAACATACAGAGAAAACATAACCCTTACTCATAGCCAAGTATTCTGTAGCAAGAACAAACTTGATTTACGGAACATAGTACTTCATAGAGAAACATTCAAGATACAATGAAGCCCTGAACACACTGGCTGGACATCAGTAACACAAGTTACAGAACAAGCTGAGCACTTGTCTCCAATCGCTTAAATAATACTGCTTCTTTGGCGGCTCACCAAAGCTGGCTGGAATTTTGACCCTGATGACCTCTTTAAGCGGGCCTGTGAACTGTGAGGACGCGCAATCTCTGAAATCGCACACATAGTTAGTGGAGGTACATCACTGTCACTGTGGGTTTAACAGCTCCCAGCATATAATTTAATGTCACATTTTATCTAGTTCAGAAATACAAAAGATCTCTTGTATTAACTTACTGATCAAGCTGAACAAATGACACAAAGTACATACTGGGTTATGCATACAACAAGAAAAGAAATTAAACAGTTGCCATAAAGTAACATAACTTAGCATAATACAGGTGATTCACTGACTTCCAAAAAAAGTGCAGTCTGCAAAGTGAGCTGACAATTACATGTAACTAATTTCCATATGGAGTAGGAGATATTTACTGTTGCTCCATTCTACAGATATTTTGACAGTAAATATCTCCTATTGCATATGATAGCTAGCTCTGAAATGAGTTACGTGTAACTGTCAGAACCCTCTGCATACAGAATGTTTTTTTTTTTTTTTTTTTAATAAGTGGACCACCTATGAGGGTTACTCCAAAAGAAATGCACACTATTTTTGTAAAAATACAGTTTTTATTCTGCATGTGTGAAAGTTTTACAGCGTGTAGATACATCCTTCCCGCTTGTTTTCAAACTTAGTTCACCCTGCTCCCGTGAGTGGCGCTGTCACAGCATGTCTTCAAGATGGCTGCTACACTTGACATTCGTCACAAGCAATGTGCTGTCATAGAATTCCTGTGCTGTGAAAATGAGACAGTGGGAAACATCCACAAGAGGTTGAAAAGGGTGTATAGAGATGCCGCTGTCGATCATAGTACTGTTAGTTGGTGGGCAAGCAGGTTACGTGAAAAAAAGCAGGCACGGCAATATTGAGGATTGTCCTTGCAGTGGCAGGCCTCGTAACTGCACACACTCCAGACAATGTACAGAGCATTAACAAATTGGTGACTGCTGACAGAGGCATCACAGTGAATGAATTGCCATGCTACATCGGGATAAGGGAAGGAAATGTTTGCAGAATACTGAAACTGTTGGCGTTAAAAAAGGTTTGTGCCACTTGAGTTCCCAGGATGTTGACAGTGGCTCACAAAGAAACAAGAAAAACGGTATGCAGCAAACTTTTGGAACAGTATGAGAATGGTGGAGATGAATTTCTTGGAAGAATTGTGACAGGTGATGATACATGGCTCCATCATTTTTCACCAGAGACGAAGAGGCAATCAATGGAGTAGCATCACGCAAATTCACCCAAGAAAAAAAATTTCAAAACCACACCTTCTGCTGGAAAAGTTATGGCTACGGTGTTTTTTGATTCCGAAGGACTCTTGCTTGTGAACATCATGCCAAGTGGAACCACCATAAGTTCTGATGCATATGTGACGACACTGAAGAAACTTCAAGCTCGACTGAGTCGTGTTCGACCACATCGGCTGTTGCACGACAATGCACAGCCACATGTCAGTCAAAAAACCATGGAAGCGATCACAAAACTCAGATGGACAACACTGAAACAACTACCTTACAGTCCTGACCTGGCTCCATGTGACTATCATCTCTTTGGGAAACAGAAAGACTCTCTTTGTGGAACAAGGTTTGAAGATGACGAGTCCCTTGTGCACGCTGCCAAACAGTGGCTCCAACAGGATGGTCCAGAATTTTACCGTGCGGGTATACAGGCGCTGGTTCCAAGATGGCGTAAGGCAGTTGAGAGGTATGGAAATTATGTGGAGAAATGAAAATATTGTTCCTAAAGGAGGTATCTACACACTGTAAAACTTTCAAACATGTAGAATAAAAGATGGATTTAAAAAAATAGTGTGCATTTTTTTGGGTGAGTGACCCTCGTATATTCTATCTAGTGATGTTATCTTTTGTCAACTCTTGAATTACTAATCTCACTATATATGTAAAGCAGCACGTAATTTATAGAGTCATTCGTGTGGTTTGCTCAGTATATTGATACAAAAGATATCTTTTGTATTTGTCACCTGATAAATCACCTGTTACAACTTCTTTGCAAGCTGTGTGGGTCTTTAATGGATAAAGAAGTGGGGAACAAATGCCGTTCCAGTGCCAAATAGTAAAAATAATACATACTTTTGTTGTGTAACTGCAGTGCCAGCTGCTAAAAGTAGAATTGAATGTAGAAATAAATACATATACAAAATATTTATAAATCTGTCACTCTTCAATACAGCTTCCATTAAGATGATGTCCAGCCCTGGATACTGTAGAAGTCTGTAAATGTTATTCAACAGCACACACATACAAAATGATGTCTGTACATGATTGACTAAACTTAAGTACACCCACCGCTGGAGCTCCGGAATGGGGATCTTCCATGGCAGCATCGTCGTCCTGCAGTGGCAGCTGTAGGCCACATAGTGGAGTAACTGGTAGTACACGTATTTGAAAGTATGGTGGATCAGAGAGTGACAGATACCGCAAATATGACATTAAATTTTGTGCTGGCAGCTGCAGTTTAGTTATATGTTTGCACTGCTATGTTTACACATTATTTGTTGGTCTATGAAGATAACGAGCCCTAATAAGGGGTGCTGGTACCCTTAGATATATAGACATCAGGCGACACGTCCTTCCATACTCAAATTTTTTCAGACATTGTGTTTTCTTCTGTATCAGCAACAGATAAGAGGAATCACGGAGAGTGAAGATAAATACAGCACACAGAAAGATACTCTTAACTTAAATCAGTAAACAAGCATTTTGTGGCGGTGTCATGCACCTTATGCGTGAATTTAATTTCTTCATTAACTAGAGCTTTTTATATTGCTCAATGTGTTGTCAATTCTTTGACTGTAATCTATCCATTAATATCACCATGATGGGCCAGATGTGGGTGGTTACATCATCTAACTGTTGTTACTATGTGAATGAAGTGTTTTATCCACTATCAATGTAACAATTTTATTATATGCATTTATGGTTGTTACTTAGGGTGTCATCAGCAGCATGGATTGCTATCCAAATGATACAGCAGAAACCTACCTTTTAATTTTGCATACCTATATTTTTTACAATTGTAATAATTTTACAATTATGTGTGCAGATTTTTATAAATTACAAAATACACTCCTGGAAATTGAAATAAGAACACCGTGAATTCATTGTCCCAGGAAGGGGAAACTTTATTGACACATTCCTGGGGTCAGATACATCACATGATCACACTGACAGAACCACAGGCACATAGACACAGGCAACAGAGCATGCACAATGTCGGCACTAGTACAGTGTATATCCACCTTTCGCAGCAATGCAGGCTGCTATTCTCCCATGGAGATGATCGTAGAGATGCTGGATGTAGTCCTGTGGAACGGCTTGCCATGCCATTTCCACCTGGCACCTCAGTTGGACCAGCGTTCGTGCTGGACGTGCAGACCGCGTGAGACGACGCTTCATCCAGTCCCAAACATGCTCAATGGGGGACAGATCCGGAGATCTTGCTGGCCAGGGTAGTTGACTTACACCTTCTAGAGCATGTTGGGTGGCACGGGATACATGCGGACGTGCATTGTCCTGTTGGAACAGCAAGTTCCCTTGCCGGTCTAGGAATGGTAGAACGATGGGTTCGATGACGGTTTGGATGTACCGTGCACTATTCAGTGTCCCCTCGATGATCACCAGTGGTGTACGGCCAGTGTAGGAGATCGCTCCCCACACCATGATGCCGGGTGTTGGCCCTGTGTGCCTCGGTCGTATGCAGTCCTGATTGTGGCGCTCACCTGCACGGCGCCAAACACGCATACGACCATCATTGGCACCAAGGCAGAAGCGACTCTCATCGCTGAAGACGACACGTCTCCATTCGTCCCTCCATTCACGCCTGTCGCGACACCACTGGAGGCGGGCTGCACGATGTTGGGGCGTGAGCGGAAGACGGCCTAACGGTGTGCGGGACCGTAGCCCAGCTTCATGGAGACGATTGCGAATGGTCCTCGCCGATGCCCCAGGAGCAACAGTGTCCCTAATTTGCTGGGAAGTGGCGGTGCGGTCCCCTATGGCACTGCGTAGGATCCTACGGTCTTGGCGTGCATCCGTGCGTCGCTGCGGTCCGGTCCCAGGTCGACGGGCACGTGCACCTTCCGCCGACCACTGGCGACAACATCGATGTACTGTGGAGACCTCACGCCCCACGTGTTGAGCAATTCGGCGGTACGTCCACCCGGCCTCCCGCATGCCCACTATACGCCCTCGCTCAAAGTCCGTCAACTGCACATACGGTTCACGTCCACGCTGTCGCGGCATGCTACCAGTGTTAAAGACTGCGATGGAGCTCCGTATGCCACGGCAAACTGGCTGACACTGACGGTGGCGGTGCACAAATGCTGCGCAGCTAGCGCCATTCGACGGCCAACACCGCGGTTCCTGGTGTTGTCCGCTGTGCTGTGCGTGTGATCATTGCTTGTACAGCCCTCTCGCAGTGTCCGGAGCAAGTATGGTGGGTCTGACACACCGGTGTCAATGTGTTCTTTTTTCCATTTCCAGGAGTGTATGTCGTACAATAATCTGGTGTATACCAGTTTCCAGCATCTTCACCAAGATGTAAAGAAGCCTCCACATAGGTCCACTTATGCAAGTGAATGAATTGTCATGCTACATTGGGATAAGGGAAGGAAATGTTTGCAGAATACTGAAACTGTTGGCGTTAAAAAAGGTTTGTGCCACATGGGTTCCCAGGATGTTGACAGTGGCTCACAAAGAAACAAGAAAAACGGTATGCAGCAAACTTTTGGAACAGTACGAAAATGGTGGAGATGAATTTCTTGGAAGAATTGTGACAGGTGATGAAACATGGCTCCATCATTTTTCACCAGAGACGAAGAGGCAATCAATGGAGTGGCATCATGCAAATTCACTCAATAAAATAACTTTAAAAATGCTGTTTAGTAATCTTTTATTAGCCTTTAACAGGAAACATGTTTTAATTAAAATACATCAATAATTTTAAGTAAGAAGTGTTGTTGTTGTGGTCTTCAGTCCTGAGACTGGTTTGATGCAGCTCTCCATGCTACTCTATTCTGTGCAAGCTTCTTCATCTCCCAGTACCTACTGCAACCTACATCCTTCTGAATCTGCTTAGTGTATTCATCTCTTGGTCTCCCTCTACGATTTTTACCCTCCACGCTGCCCTCCAATGCTAAATTTGTGATCCCTTGATGCCTCAAAACATGTCCTACCAACCGATCCCTTCTTCTAGTCAAGTTGTGCCACAAACTTCTCTTCTCCCCAATCCTATTCAATGCCTCCTCATTAGTTACGTGATCTACCCACCTTATCTTCAGCATTCTTCTGTAGCACCACATTTCGAAAGCTTCTATTCTCTTCTTGTCCAAACTGGTTATCGTCCATGTTTCACTTCCATTCATGGCTACACTCCATACAAATACTTTCAGAAACGACTTCCTGACACTTAAATCTATACTCGATGTTAACAAATTTCTCTTCTTCAGAAACGATTTTCTTGCCATTGCCAGTCTACATTTTATATGTAAGTAAGAAGTACATGATTATAATAGCAACAGTACCAGCTGCCACCTGCTAGTCCCGTGGTGCCCTGGCTGCAACAAAGTGCACAGTAGTGTGTGGTATGGGACACAAGTATTTGGTAAATTACTCTGTGTATTGTCATTTTAACCTCAACTTGCCGATGTACCGATAATCTCGTCCTCACGTACCTGGCAACGGTTTAGGAAGAGTGCTTCTATAAATGGTATAGGAGACACATAGTAACCTTTTATCGAGATATGTTTTAACACAGTTTTGATATTACTATGCACCCACTATTGTGTACTTAATTTTATTTCCATATAATTTCACTTTTTATGAATGCATTCACAGATCTGAAGATAGTAACCATGCTTACAGAAACTGGAAATTGAGAATAAATGTTGTTTACAAGCAATCTTGACAAGGATGTCCCCTTTCTCAAGTAGCTCAACTTCTAATATGTCATGTGAATCATTTTCTAATCTGATTCACTCAGAGTCACAATCAATTTGATTACATTCCATTACCTTCGTTGATGTTGATCTTAGAATCTTTTTTCTCAAGGCACTGTCCATTTTGTTCAACTACTCTTCCAAGTTTTTTGCCATTTGACAGGATTACAATACCATTGGCCAACTTCAGAGATTTATTTCTTCTCCATGAAGCTTGATTCTCTTTTCAAATTTTTCCTTGGCTTCCTCCAAAGATTGTTTAATGTACAGATCAAATTATACTGGGGATATGCTACAACCCTCCTCTCTTCTGAACCACTGCTTCCCTTTCCTGTACTTTGGGTCTCACAACAGCAGTCTGATTTCTGTACACATTGCAGATAACTTTTCACACTCTGCCTTTTATGAAAGCGTGTATTCCAGTCAACACAGTCAACAGTGATAGACTAGGTACTAAAGTTTATTCCAGGTACTTAATGTTTATACTGCAAAACAGTAAATGTGTGTTCTAAATGTTCTGCTTAGACAGAACATTTCAAGAATGGAAAGTTATTGGTTACTGCAATTTTAGGATGCACAGATGAATATGTTTTATTACCTGACGATGATTTGACCTTGGACGAAATATACAGTCAAAATAAAATAAGTACAGCTGTGTATAATATGATGCAGCTACCAACATTGTCAGAAGCTTTTACAAAATCTAAAAATTCTATAAATTTCTTCTACGCCAATTGGTAAGGCCTACTGCATTGCTTGTTGCTACATTTCTGCAGACCCCTTACTGACCTCCAACCAGGTTGACTTTATCAGTCATTACAGTTTTCTGTAAATACATTGCTTTACTATTTTGCTTCCCTGACTCTTAAACAAATAGTCTGTTAACACACCTGCAAGGCTGTCCTTCCCAATATTATTATGGTAACAGGCAGAAACTGTGTGACTGTATGTAGCTGATTGATTGTGGTAGGTTTGACTGATTGTGGGAAGGGGGGACACGACCAAGCGGCACCCCAAAGGCACTATGCAAGATGGGGTGCCGGGACCACCACCAACCCATCCCGATATTCACACCATACTATGATAGCAGCACAACTGGAACAGCAGGGGAAGAAAACACTAGAAAATCGATAACAAGACACCACAAAAGACCAGAAAAAATGCAGGGAAAAGTGGGGGGAAAACCTGGCCAGCATGGAGGCAAGGCCGAAAGTCTGCCATACCAATGCCAACACTAGCCGAGGGACCCTGATTCAAGAAGGAAATTCAGGTACTTAAATCTGGGAAGACAGCCGACTTTTGCGAAGAAAACTCAGGATGGATGTAACCATATAAGGCTCATCTGCTAACACTTGAGACAAGGAAGGTGGGAGGGCATATTTAGTGCGAAGGGCCAAAAGGCGGGGGCAGTCCAGCAAAATACAGATCATTGTGAGAGGACTCCCCGCAACTACATGGGAGGCGGAGGGGGCACTCATTTCGGAGGGGAAAACCATGGGTCAACATGGTAAGGTCGATATGAAGATGACCGTACATTCCCATCAGGAGGGGGGAAGGGAAGAATGCCACATGGTGGGAGACCCCTTGATCACAGAAACTTTATGGGACATGGGGTTGACCCCTCAGAGTTAAACCAGGCTCGCCCAAACTGTGCCCCTGGGGCGTTAGCGTCCATGATCGCCCGAGGCCAGCACCCGGATGAATTCAAATGTTGCCATGGCTGAGTCGTTCAACAGATGTAAGGATTCAGTTGTTCAAGATGGATGACAGCAGTAGGGGGGGGGGGGGGGGGGGAAAAAAAAAAAAAAAAAAAAAAAAAAAAAAAAAAAAAAAAAAAAAAAAAAAAAAAGAGAGAGAGAGAGAGAGAGAGAGAGAGAGAGAGAGAGAGAGAGAGAGAGAGAGAGAGGAGCAGTGTATCCGCACTGTTTAAACCTGAGTGGGAAATTAATTGCTTTTGTACTGCAGTCAAAAATTATGCCAAATGTTTAGTATGTCATCGGAACCTCATGTATATAAAAAAAACTACTTGATTGAATGGCCCTTTAATACCTGTCACAAAGATCAATTTGAAAATTTGTAGCAAGAAGAATGTCAGACAAAGCTGAAGAAAATTTCAAGCAGCATTACAGTGAAGTAAGTGTTTCTTATTGTATGACTCTTATTATTTATAAAGATGAAAAATAAAACTATATTTTATAATCTGATATGTCACTTAGCAATGTGCCAGTTATCTAATATTAGATTGTCAGCTACAAGAAACACTTCTTTTCGGTTAATTTTTATACTGAGGTTTCATTAAATCGCATTGCACAGACATCAGAAAAAGTTTCAGGTGCGTTCCTTTTTTTTTTTGTTTGGCCACCTTCTGAAAAACCATCACAAATGCTCTCTTGGACAGCAAAGTGTCATTAAGAGTCATTCTTTGTTTTTGTGTATTTGTGTTTTCACGGATAGGAAAACCTATTTTGTAATTTGACCTATATTTTCAATTAATTAGAAGGCAAATATTCCAATAGATAAAAATTTATTTTGCAACCACATTTCGCTGTCCTTGCTAGCACCTATAACCGCTTTTCAGAGGAACTAAGGGAAAACACACCTAAAACTAATATTTTTTTGTTAGTTTTTTATTTGGGTTTCAATGAATGAAACAATTAATTTGCGGCTGGGAATCTCTTCAAGGATTCCCTGGTCGACTCGGCAGCTTGTATTTGTCCAGCAAAGCTCATGGAAAAATTTGAAAAAATAGCTCTTTCGCCTCAAACTGTTGCTCACCGAGTTGAAGATATGGCCTCAGATATGGAGCAGCAATTAATGGAGAGAGCGGTAAGCTTCATTTCATTTTCTATCACTCTTGACAAATCCACAGACACTGTGGACATATCTCAGCTGGTCATATTCAATCGCGGTGTTGACAACAATCTGCGTGTCAATGAAGAATTTCTCAACCTTATACCATTAAAAGACATAACCAGGGGTTTGGATCTTTTTCTAGCCATGGTAAACATGTTTGAGTCAACGGGTTTAAAATGGGAACACCTGACCACTGTAACAACAGATGGAGCCCCTGCACTACTAGGGATATGCACTGGATTCCTCGGTTACGTCAGGTCAAAAATGGCTGAAGTCAATTGTTTCCTATTTGTGGCAGTCCATTGTCTGATAAACCAGGAGGCACTTTGTGTGAAGATTGTCAACATAAAAAAATGTTGCGGGCACTGTTCTTTGAATGGTTAATTATCTTCTCTCGCATGGACTCGCACATCACCAATTTAAAGAATTTCTGGCTGATATCGAAGCGGAATACCCAGACATCCCCTCCCACGACCGAGTAAGATGGCTGAGCAGAGGGGCGGTGCTTCATCAGTTTTTCTCCTTGAGGGACAAAATCAATACCTTTTTGGAAATGAAAGGATATCCAGGAGAATTACTTCGTGATCCTAAACGGGTGGCAAATTTGGCTTTTTTCAGTGACCTAACTGGTGATTTAAATACTTTGAAAATGTCATTCCAAGGTGAAACAGTTGCACGAGGAGAATTGCGGACACTTCCCTGCACTAGACAGCGTTAAAGAAGATATGGATTTTTCAGATTATGTTCAAATCATTTCCGAATTATAAGAATAGTTTGAGAACACTTTTGGAGAAATGAGCTTTAACTGGCCTTAGATATATTTGTTCGCCCGTTTTCCTTTCGGGCAGAGGATGTCTCACAAGTGTTTCAACTAGAGCTGATTGACCTGCAGTGCGATATCCGCCTGAAGGACCGCTTTCTTATGTGTAAAGCTTTGGAGGACTTTTACATCTGTTTTCCATGAAAGAAGTATCCTCTTTTGCACAAGCTTGCGGCCAGAGTTCTCTCAATATTTCGTTCCATGTATGTTCATGAGCACTTTTTCTCTCTTTTAAAGCTTGCTGAAACTAAGAACCGTTCACTACTTAGCGATAAAAATTTGACAAATTCTTTGAGATTAGCAGTCTCTCAGAATATTGTATCAAACCTAAACAAAAACATTTCCTTGAAAAAGAAAAACATGTAAATTGTTAATTGTGTTCTTTACGATTCATTGCGTACAAAACAGCAAACTAAGGATCTGATGTCTAAACTCTGAAAAGAGATACAAAAAGCTGTAGCACGAAGTACAACAGCAATATTTACTTGTAACTGCTAACAGTAAGAATGAAACACTATATCCCTTATGTAAAATTACTTCTAGAATAGAATATTTATGACACTAGTTCATTTAAGAAATTGATATATCCTTCAGAAGACGCTTAATGTACATATGAAAAGTGAGCATGTGCAATACTAATAGAATCAACCTGTGGGTCAGAAACCTAAGTTGTTCTTTGATTCTTGTTTTGGATATTGTGTTCTAAAGCTTTGCATTGTAATTCTGCCACACGAACACTAATTGTTACGTAAAAAGTAAATTGTTTACTTGTTTTACTGCTTACTGACCACTTTTACAGAGCTACACTTCATGTGTTATTTTGTTTATGTTGGATTTGACTGCAGGACAGCCAGCGCAGAGCAGTGCTGTGCTGTGCGGTCTCACTCACTCCACAGCTATCTCTCTTGCTCCTACGCTGACACACGGTCACATACAGGGTGCTGCACTACACTGTCTTGCGCCCGCCGGGCACTATTCTTGGATGAGCCTGAGTTAACCCATAACTGAGCAAAAAGGAATCTGACTTGATGCCACAAATCTGTCCCCATAACCTGGCCAGAGAGAGCAGGAAGGGATTGAGAGAATCATGGGACGTGGTCACTATCCCAAAGGTCATCATGTGGTGACCAATGTAATGGAGGAAAATAGGAAGGGGAAGTGAGCAACATATCTGTAGCAGAGAAACTGCCATAAACGACACTGAAATGTGTAGGGGAGCCATCATGAAGAAGGAACAGGTCATGGTCTGCAAGAAACTTGTCTATGAGTTGACCCAGGCTAAACAAGAAAGCACTGCTTCACAAGGGGTGATGGGCATTAAAATCCTGAAGGAAGAGGGAAGTAGGGGTAGTTGCTGAAGGAGGGTAGTTAGGAAAGCTGGCGTAGGTGGCCTGTCAAAGGAGGTACGAAATGCAAACCATAACTGCCCAAGTGGATCCAGAAGGCAACCACTTTCAATTTGGTGCAACCAACATGCAGATGCCACTGGATGCCCTGAAATGGCCAACACAGCTCTGACAGAAGGCATGGAACCCATGAAGGCTCAGTAAGCGAGCTTCAGTAAAGTGGCATTTCTGGATAACAACCCTAGCTCTGAGTAAAAGGAAATAAGGCATACAATTCCAGAAGGTAATGGCGGTATCCATTACAATTCCATTGAATAAGCGATCCAAATGGGAGACAAACAGGCCAAAACTGGTCAAGCCACTGGTTCACCATCCATCACCAACAAGGAATGGGTGATGTACATAAACGAGGACTGTCTCAGGTTAAGAGGGTGCCTATGAAGGCACCAGCAATGCTGTGTCCCCAGACTTCTGGTTTTTCTTCTTCTCTTTCGTAAGTTAAGGAGGGCAGTGCATGGAGAGAGAGCAGGCTTCAGTGAGATCTGGAACCAAGAAAGGAGGAAACCTTGGGGCGCATCAACTGTGGGTCCTGTGGCTTATTTGTGACATCTGGCTTCTGGTTTGGGAGACACAGTGGGGGAGGAGTTCCCATCACTGGCAGGTGCCGAAGGAGGAGGACACTTTTCTTCAGCCAGGCAGAGGGAGCAGCTTCCAGAGGGGAGGTCATCGGAGCCACAGGGGAGGGGGGGGGGGGGGGGGCAGTGCTAAGGAGAGAGAGTGTGTGTGTGTGTGTGTGTGTGTGTGTGTGTGTGTGTGTGTGTGTGTGTAGGGGGGGGGGCCACATGCGCGCACCAGTTGTGGAGGTGGGAGGGGGGGGGGGGCAGTTGGAGTGGGGCGCACACGTGCATGCGTGCAGAGAACTGAAAATCTGTCTTTACAGCCCAATTCTTTAACCTGTCCACTGTAAGTTGTAACTGACAAGTTGCTGTTGCAGTTTCTGGTCTCAAACTAATAATGATTCTACACAAGCAAAAAATACACAGCTTTCTCTTCACATCCTAAAACTAAAAACATTAGCGCCAAATATCACCGAGATGTCTTTAGTCACAGAACCTCAGTTCAAAACACTTCTAGAACTCATACATTCCAAATGAACTGCTATTAGGCATCTCTCCCACTGAATGATGAGACTGAATGGCTGGCAGCATACATTATCCTAAAATCTGAGTTAGTATACTGAGTCCGTTCTTGATTAAACTTGATCCAATTCTCCACTCCAGCTGTAGTCACCTAACTTCAGGCAGACAAACTATCATTACACTGAGCTGTGGCAACAATGTTAACCAGAGAGTTGTGATTGTTATTGGGCCTCCATAAAAGATGTCTGCCATTTTCATCTGAATTTTGATTCTGATTGGATTATACTGCCATTTCAAGAAGTCTCTGCCATCTGGGAGGTAGTTGACACAGAACAGCAGATATGCATTTTTATGACAAGTTTTCTTATAGGCCTGTGCAGACAGAAACCAGCAGCACTGTGTCAACTGCTTTGAGTTGCTTTTATAATCCTGTTTCACCATAACTTTAAATGATAAAGATGGGATTGCTTAATCAATGCCCATTTTTACTTGTTAACTGACATCTAAGTACATTGTTTGGAAAGTTTCTTAATTCAATATACATGGTGCTAGCTTATCAACTAAATAAAACAGGCTTTTGATTTGTGGAGAAAACTCCAAAAGTCACTATAAAGCATTATTTACTGTGAAACTTTCAATGGTTTTGAGTGCTTATGCGTATAAATCCATTTTGAAACGGCATTAAAACTTGAAAAAATTCTTGCAAATACAAGTTTCCTTCACCTGACTAACTTGTTAGCCGCATATTTCAACATTATTTGTTATGGTCTCATTAGAAAAAAATAAATAAATATACAGACCTTTACGGAAGAACATATGAATATCACTGGATCAGTTGTTTGAGAAAATGAACAAAGCCTTCATGCTCACCAGACTTAAAATGTCGTAACATTTAACTATGGAGAAAATTTAACAGAAGGTCTACAATGAAATCACGAAATGCCGTACAACAAAGACTTCTGCTGCAATAAGTCCACACGAAATTCAGTCGCAGAGCTGTGTGGCCAGAATAGGTTTATAACATGTATCAATACTCTAGGTCACCACCTTGTGCACCTGGTAAAACAATCATGCTAGTAATACCTGACAAACTGTACCCCAAGTTACATGAAGGCCTTTTTGGCGTACTGTTATTAGTTAATCAAGTCCTAAGGGTTATGTTGCTGAAATCTTTTTCAGATGCTCTTTCCAATGCCACAGAGAAAGGAATATAGTTTCTTAAAAAAAGAGAAAGGAAGAAAACCAAACAAAGTCAGCAGAGGGTACTTCCCACTGCTTGAGTCATTAGGGTTTCTTCCTGTTCCATTTACTTATGGAGTGCGGGAAGAATGGTTGAATGCCTCTTGCATGCAGTAATCATTCTAATCTTATCCTCACGATACCCATGCGATACACAGGATTGTAGTATATACCTAGAGTAATCATTTAAAGCCCATTCTTGAAACTTTGTTAATAGACTTTCTCGGGATAGTTTACTTATCTTCAGTCTTCCAGTTTAGTTCCTTCAGTATCTCTGTGACAGTCTTCTATGGATTAAACAAACCTGTGACCATTCATGCTGCCCCCCTGTGTGTGTGTGTGTGTGTGTGTGTGTGTGTGTGTGTGTGTGTGAATCTTGATATACTTCACTCATTCTGGATGTAATTTAGGTGGCCCTTCTGATACTGATAATTTAAAGTTATCACAGATGCTCTAGGTTTGCATTTACTCTTTTCATAATAGTTTAAATTTCCTTTGTATGTTGTGTTATGAACTTGTGGGATCCAAAGACAATCAACATAAAGATAGAGATGTCAAAGTTTTATATAGAGCTTCACATTTTTGAGTAAGCTCAATACAAGAGGAATATGGCAGGTGTCTCCATCATTGCCCACTAGTAACTGTTTTGACTATACCTCATCAATGGACACTTCACCTTATTGAAATTTTTTTTGTAACTGAGGTTTCTCCCATTCTTGTGATCGAAGCAGTTAAATAAAGATTCATATATTCTCACACTGCAATACTCAAGTTCCCCTGTTATGCTCAGTGGAACCCATTGGAGCATGTAAAAAGCTTATGGTAATAGAGAATCAGAACTTGCTCTACATTTGTTGAACCTGAACCCAGCATTGCTCGCTCACCACTTACAATCAGCCACAGTGCCAAAATGGTTTAAGCAAAGCTGCAGCCACAGAAAATGTTACACCCCCCACCCCAATCATTTCATATATCTGCCCCTATTATATTTATTCAAAATTGTTTCTGCCTTGTCTACAGTTCACCAACTGACTGAATTCTGTTCCAACTTTTCATGACACTAAAAATTAGCTACTACCTACAAACACGCAAGAAAGTTTGAGTGTGACAAATTTTGAGACATCTTAAAATCTTTTTCGAAATTAGCTAAATTCTGTGCCACTTACCAGACCAACAACAGAACCATCTGCAACATTTTGCGATACTTGTGCTCCAATTAGTTGTTTAGAGAGTCTATTAATTCGTTCTTGCAACAGTGTATTGAGGCGGTCCTTCTCAAGTAATTTACTCTCCATTTCCTGAACCACATCTTGAGATTTTGCTTTCTGAAATAAGGCAACAAAAAATGAAGAGTTATTACAAGTGTCAAAAATAATACTGATTTTAAATAATACAGAATGTGCCAAAAAATTCACACACCTCGAAAGAGGTCAATGTAACAGCGTTGGAAATAATGGACTGAGTTAAGAAAACCACTCATTCCATTAAATTAAAGTCATCAGAACTCTTGTGACATGTTCTCTTAGCACATTATTTAAAATTATTTAAGTGTGGCATGCCGATGTTGCCAGGTGTCTGGTAGATCAATTAAAATGGAGCTACATTTTTTTCTTTTTAAATTTGTTCTACAGAAACTGAGAATATTATCAAAATTAGCAACAACAACAACACACTTGTGAGTCTGGAGAAGCAGCTCCAACATTACTATAACTGTCTTACTTCCATAAAAAGTTTGGAACTCAAGGTCATTTGTAAAGAGTACAAAAGCAGGTGAGGGGGATAAGATGCATCATCCAGCATCCAGCTACTTCTTTAGGGCATTTTGTGTGAATCACTGAGAAAGTCTGCTAATGTATCTGTGAGAAATTACAGTAATGGTAAGTCCTTATGAAATGTAAATAATTACAAGTAATGCTAGCAGCTCACCGCTCACCGATTAGTCGAGATGTGGAGTCGCATGAACAAGACCGGTCTTGTAGGAATCCTCTTTTATGGTATCGTGATTAGCTACACACACGCACGCACGCACACACACACACACACACACACACACACACACACACACACACACACACACACACACACACCTCCACCATTAAGTGAGCTGAGACTGATCTAAATGGCGCAACAAACCACATTTGTCAGTACTGGTGTCTAGACAATCTAGATATTGTCACAGAAAATAACTCAGATGTGTTGTAATTAATTTGGGCTGTCATTTAGGGCTTCAACTGGAGCACATCTTTTCCTTTTTGAAAGTGCAATAAGCAGACCGAGGTCTAACATACAGGATTTGAATTCCCATTCTATCTAATCGGAATAAAAAAAACAGATGTTGAGTAACAAATGAAAGGTGGTGTACTGGCAGAGCTGGGCTATGAAATTTAAATTAATATGTATTATATTAACATGTATTATATTCAAGAAGAATATAGTAATTCCAATCCCAAAGAAAGCAGGCGTTGACAGATGTGAAAATTACCGAACTATCAGTTTAATAAGCCACGGCTGCAAAATAGTAACGCAAATTCTTTACAGGCGAATGGAAAAACTGGTAGAAGCCAACCTCGGGGAAGATCAGTTTGGATTCCGTAGAAACGTTGGAACACGTGAAGCAATGCTGACCCTACAACTTATCTTAAAAAATAAGATTAAGGAAAGGCAAACCTACATTTCTAGCATTTGTAGAATTAGAGAAAGCTTTTGACAATGTTCACTGGAATACTCTCTTTCAAATTATGAAGGTGGCAGGGGTATAATACAGAGAGCGAAAAGCTATTTACAATTTGTACAGAAACCAGATGGCAGTTACAAGAGTCGAGGGGCATGAAAGGGAAGCAGTGGTTGGGAAGGGAGTGAGACAGGGTGGTAGCCTCTCCCCGACGTTATTCAATCTGTATACTGAGCAAGCAATAAAGGAAACAAAAGAAAAATACGGAGTACGTATTAAAATCCATGGAGAAGAAATAAAAACTTTGAGGTTCATCGATGACATTGTAATTCTGTCAGAGACAGCAAAGGACTTGGAAGAGCAGTTGAATGGAATGGACAATGTCTTGAAAGGAGGGTATAAGATGAACATCAACAAAAGCAAAACGAGGATAATGGAATGTAGTCGAATTAAGTCGGGTTATGCTGAGGGAATTAGATTAGGAAATTAGACACTGAAAGTAGTAAAGGAGTTTTGCTATTTGGGGAGCAAAATAACTGATGATGGTCGAAGTAGAGAGGATATAAAATGTAGACTGGCAATGGCAAGGAAAGCGTTTCTGAACAAGAGAAATTTGCTAACATCGAGTATAGATATAAGTGTCAGGAAGTCATTTCTGAAAGTATTTGTATGGAGTGTAGCCATGTATGGAAGTGAAACGTGGACGATAAATAGCTTAGACATGAAGAGAATAGAAGCTTTCGAAATGTGGTGCTACAGAAGAATGCTGAAGATTAGATGGGTAGATCTCATAACTAATGTGGAGGTATTAAATAGAATTGGGGAGAAGAGGAGTCTGTCGCACAACGTGACTAGAAGAAGGGATCGCTTGGTAGTGCATCAAGGGATCACCAATTTAGTATTGGAGGGCAGCGTGGAGGCTAAAAATCATAGAGGAGGACCAAGAGATAAATACACTAAACAGATTCAGAAGGATGTAGGTTGCAGTAGGCACTGGGAGATGTAGAAGCTTGCACAGCATAGAGTAGAATGGAGAGCTGCAGCAAACCAGTCTCTGGACTGAAGACCACAACAACAATAACAACAACAAGAACAACATGTAAATTAATATGTAGCATTAATGGGGACTACACTCCAGCTACTCACCATAATCAGTAATTGTCTGCAAACTAGTCACGGTGATTTTAATAGGTGTACTAAACTAAATTTTGGAAGTATAAGGACACTAGCATTCATAATCTTGATATAAATTTAGTACTATAATCTTTACACAACTCTTACCCTAAAATGCATATTTTTTGGCACTTATAACACGTCAATAAATGTATCTACTCACATATTAACATCTTCCCAGACTGTTAATACTTCAAATATATTTTCCAACTTACCTCTAACTCATCCTTTAATTTAGCCAACTGGCAGGCATACCTCTTCAGCAGAGTGCCATTAGAAAGAACTTCATTGACATGAGGTTCATTTTTAATTTTCTTTGCTCTGGATGCAAAACTAAAAAACAAACAAATCAAGTTTCATGACAAATATTATTTCCTGACTTAATAATGAAAAGGTATTTTGTGAAAGTTACCACAGAAACTTTAATAACTTTTGTTCTTAATCTACATGATCCTCAGCTTGCCCTAGTTTCTCTCTGCAAAATTCCAGATCACAAAGTGTAGAGTGACTGTCATTCCTTTAGTGTCCAAACAAACTTGAGGAAGGCTATTTATTCATATCATAAATGACAACAATTGAGAATTTATGAATTAGTACATATCCAAAAAACACTAAAAATTTATTTCATTAGCCACTCCTATGTATTATGGAGATTAAAGGACTAAAACACACACACACACACACACACACACACACACACACACACACACACACGCACGCAGCAGCATTCACAGTAAATTTGCACAAGGCACACTGTAGACAGTACTATTACAGATGTACATAAATTTGAAGAAAACAAAAAACCGAAAGAAAAAACTTAGTAATTGAGTAAATGTTTTACTACCAATAAAGATAAATAGCAGCTATTCAGCTTAAGTGAGTATGGAGCAGTATTTTTCAAATTAGAAGCTTTCTTTACTATAATAGCACAGCTGTACAAAGCAGACTCTCATAGGCATTATTTGCATCCCTGGTAATTTTTGTTTTATGGGCTCTAGGCCATTGTCTGAATAACATTTCTTCTCTCAGTGCTAGAGAGAACATTAAAGGCAATAGATACTCATAGCATTTCCAACTTAAAAATGCTCAGCCAATCAAACTGTTTATAAGTACAGGGTTATTACAAATGATTGAAGCGATTTCACAGCTCTACAATAACTTTACTATTTGAGATATTTTCACAATGCTTTGCACACACATACAAAAACTCAAAAAGTTTTTTTAGGCATTCACAAATGTTCGATATGTGCCCCTTTAGTGATTCAGCAGACATCAAGCCGATAATCAAGTTCCTCCCACACTCTGCGCAGCACGTCCCCATCAATGAGTTCGAAAGCATCGTTGATGCGAGCTCGCAGTTCTGGCACGTTTCTTGGTAGAGGAGGTTTAAATGCTGAATCTCTCACATAACCCCACAGAAAGAAATCGCATGGGGTTAAGTCGGGAGAGCGTGGAGGCCATGACATGAATTGCTGATCATGATCTCCACCACGACCGATCCATCGGTTTTCCAATCTCCTGTTTAAGAAATGCCGAACATCATGATGGAAGTGCGGTGGAGCACCATCCTGTTGAAAGATGAAGTCAGCGCTGTCGATCTCCAGTTGTGGCATGAGCCAATTTTACAGCATGCCCAGATACACGTGTCCTGTAACTTTTTTTCGCAAAAGAAAAAGGGGCCGTAAACTTTAAACCGTGAGATTGTACAAAACACATTAACTTTTGGTGAATTGCGAATTTGCTGCACGAATGCGTGAGGATTCTCTACCGCCCAGATTCGCACATTGTGTCTGTTCACTTCACCATTAAGAAAAAATGTTGCTTCATCACTGAAAACAAGTTTCGCACTGAACACATCCTCTTCCATGAGCTGTTGCAACCGGGCCGAAAATTCAAAGCGTTTGACTTTGTCATCGGGTGTCAGGGGTTGTAGCAATTGTAAACGGTAAGGCTTCTGCTTTAGCCTTTTCCGTAAGATTTTCCAAACCGTCGGCTGTGGTACGTTTAGCTCCCTGCTTGCTTTATTCGTCGACTTCCGCGGGCTACGCATGAAACTTGCCCGCACGCGTTCAACCGTTTTTTCGCTCACTGCAGGCCGACCTGTTGATTTCCCCTTACAGGGGCATCCAGAAGCTTTAAACTGCGCATACCATCGCCGAATGGAGTTAGCAGTTGGTGGATCTTTGTTGAACTTCGTCCTGAAGTGTCGTTGCACTGTTATGACTGACTGATGTGAGTGCATTTCAAGCACGACATACGCTTTCTCGGCTCCTGTCGCCATTTTGTCTCACTGCGTTCTTGAGCGCTCTGGTGGCAGAAACCTGAAGTGCGGCTTCAGCCGAACAAAACTTTATGAGTTTTTCTACGTATCTGTAGTGTGTCGTGACCATGTCAATGAATGGAGCTACAGTGAATTTATGAAATCGCTTCAATCATTTGTAATAGCCCTGTATTCTTGTAATGGTGCCATGAACCAACCATTATAAGATAGCTCTTTGTCCTCCTAATTTAAGTAATTGTTTTATGTCTATACCTCTCCAACACTTAGAATGTGGCGCCACTAAATAAACTTTTACCAAGAAAAGGATGAATTTATGTTTTATAGTCTATACCAATTGTAAATGTAATTACCTGTCACATGTATGATATTTGAGCTGAGGAGGAGGGGGAGGGGTGGACAGATGCTCTCGCTGCTAGGGAGAATCTGAACCACCGATGCTGATGAATGTCAAAGATATTGCACCTATAAACTCCGACCATAAAACACTGGCAGCCATCAATCTTACCATGATTTTAAACAGTGATAATATGCTCCTTGGTCTGTTGGAAATGGTCTAAGCGATTTTTTTATTTTGTGTATGAAGTCAGAGTCAGACGACTTAGGTAATGTACATGACTGCATCCTTCCCATTTAAATACGAAACATATTTTAATCCTCAGTTTAGACACAGTGCAGAAGTACGACTGACAGAATCTTGGACATTATCGTAGTGGGAGATTTTAGTACAAAAAGTAGCAATGCCAAGTAGTAACAGATATGATTCTTTTTGAGACTGAGGTAGGCAGTTTGTGCAGGGTAGTGAACTTCAGTGAGCTGTCAAAGCATTATGCTATTAAATATTCTTTTTGGTGGTAATGGTTACAGAAGTATAAAGAACTAAAACATGAAGAGATTCAAATACTGTTGCCTTGGCTGAGTGAACAACAAACAGCCAACATGGAAGGGAATGCAGATGAGATGTTTATGCAAATTATGGAACAAATAAAGGTCCTAAAACAGTAACAAGAGGAAACAAAACAAGAAATAAAACCTGAATTGTCTACATTAAGGGAGGAGGTACATAATCTGTCAACAGTAAAGATGGAGTACCCATGGCCTCTGGGTAGCTTCTTTGATTAGTAATCAAAATGTCCTCAGTTCTGGTTTCCAAACCCGCCAGTAGTTAAATTTTGATTAATAGTAACATTGGCAGCCAAAGACTTCCGGCAAAAGAAGTCAACCTCATTCTGCCAATGGCCTTGTCAAAAAGGGCGGAGGAGCAGACAGACATTCAGGGCACACTCTTGTCCTTGGTGTAGGAAACTGCCCCTAAAGGTGGAAGAATCGGCTATGATCAATAGCATGAGGATGCAGAAGGAATGAAAACCACTGCATTAAAGACACATAGCACGTATGCACAGCACATGTGGCCTGTAATTGAAAAGTGTCATGATCTCTCCAATGCATAGGCTCAATCTAGATGTAGTAGAGGTCAGTGAAGTGAAATGGATAGACGATGAGGATTTCTGGTCAGATGGGTATAGAGTAGTATCAACAGCACTGGAAAATGGTATAACAAGGACTCGTTATGAATAGGAAGGTAGGACAGAGAGTGTGTTACTGTGAACAGTTCAGTGATAGGATTGTTATTAGAATCGACTGCAAACCAACACCAATAATGATAGTTCAGGCATACATGTTGTCATCGCAAGCTGAAGACGAAGAGGTAAAGAGAGTATATGGGGATTTTGAAAGGGTAATACAGTATGTAAAGGGCGATGAAAACCTAATAGTCATGGGGGACTGGAATGCAGTTGTAGTAGGGGAAGGAGTAGAAGAAAAGCTTACAGGAGAATATCGGCTTGCGACAAGGAATGAGAGAGGAGAAAGACTAATTGAATTCTGTAATAAATTTGAGCTAATAATAGTGAATATTCTGTTCAAGAATCACAAGAGGAGGTGGTATACTTGGAAAAGGTGGGGTGATACAGGAAGATTTTAGTTAGATTACATCATGATCAGACAGATGATTCCGAAATCAGATACTGGATTGTAAGGCGTACCCAAGAGCAGATATAGACTCAGATCACAATATACTAGTGATGAGAAGTAGGCTGAAGTTTAAGAGATCGGTCAGGAAGAATAAATAGGCAAAGAAGTGGGATACGGAAGTACTAAGGAATGACGAGATATGGTTGAAGTTATCTAAGGCTACAGATACAGCAATAAAGAATAGTCCAGTAGGCAGTACAGTTGAAGTGGAATGGACATCTCTAAGGAGCGCCATCACAGAAGTTGAGAAGGAAAAAATAGGTACAAAGAAGGTAACTGCAAAGAAACCATGGGCAACAGAAGAAATACTTCATTTGACTGATGAAAGGTGGAAGTACAAAAATGTTCTGGGAAACTCAGGAATACAGAAATACAAGTTGCTGAGGAATGAAATAAATAGGAAGTGCAGGGAAGCTAAGATGAAATGCCTGCAGGAAAAATGTGAAGAATAATTGTCGGAAGGACAAGCTCAGCATACAGGAACATCAAAACAACCTTCAGTGACATTAAAAGCAGGGTTGATAATATTAAGAGTGCAATGGGAATTCCACTGTTAAATGCAGAGGAGAGTGTGGATAGGAGGCAAGAGCACATTGAAAGGCTCTTTGAGGGGGAAGATTTCTCTGATGTGATAGAAGAAACAGGAGTCAATATAGAAGAGATAGGAGATCCAGTGCTAGAATCAGAATTGAAGAGAGCTTTGGACAACTTAAGATCAAGTAAGGCAGAAAGGGTAGAAAACTTTCCACCAGAATTTGTAAAATCTGTTGAGGGAAGTGGCAACAAAACGACTATTCACATTAGCGTGTAAAATGTATGAGTCTGCCGACATACCATCTGACTTTTGGAAAAATATCATCCACACAATTCCAAAGACTGCAGGAACTGACAAGTGTGAGAATTATCCCACAATCAGCTCAGCAGTTGATCAGTTTGGTTTTAGGAAAGGTAAAGACACAAGGGAGGCAATTCTGACATTGCATTTGATAATGGAAGCAAGACTAAAGAAAACTAGAGACAGGTTCATAGGATTTGTCAACGTGGAAAAAGCGTTCGACAATGTAAAATGGTTGAGGACATTTGAAATTCTGAGAAAAATAGGAGTAAGCTATACAGTGAGACAGGTAATATGCAATATGTACAAGAGCCAAGAGGGAATAATAAGAGTGGACAATAAACAATGAAGTGCTTGGATTAGAAAGGGCGTAAGACAGGGATGCAGTCTTTTGCCCCTACTGTTCAACCTGTACATCGAAGAAGCAATGATGGAAATAAAAGGAAGGTTCAGTAGCAGGATTAAAATTCAAGATGAAAGGATATCATTGATACGATTCGCTGATGACATTGCTACCATAAGTGAAAGTGAAGAAGAATTACATGATCTGCTGACTGGAGTGGATGGTCTAATGAGAATAGAATAAGGATTGAGAGTAAATCGAAGACAGACAAAAGTAATGAGAAGTAGCGTAAATGAGAACAATGAGAAACATAACATCAGGAATGGTGAAATATCTGAACATAAGCATGAATCAAATCAGAGAATTTTTCAGTTAGAGGCAAGACAGGGCAAATAGGGCAAAGAAGTAGATGAAATGAAGAAGCAGGGAGATATGTATTCTATATGGATTAAATGGCTAGCAAAAGAAAGCAAAAGAAACATACATAAATTAACAAAAGGGAATAAGCCTTAAAACATGTTCAAAAATTCAAAGATCATGCGGATGGCAAAATTGGCAAGACTCAGAGGTGGGTCTGAGATAAGCTACGATCGATAATAAGATGTTTGACAGTATGAGAGTGACTCAGTGAGGTAAACCAATGAGTTTACCAACAGCAATTGGTCCAATATTTCTAGCCTGCTTTCATTGTGTAAAATAGAAAGAAAGTAAAAAGAACTAGTTTCATTTTCAGCAGATGAAATAGTTCAACAAAACAGAAAGAGACTGATAATCAAGGTATGGAAACCAGCCACCGCTACCAATGAAATTTGCTCAAAGTCTAGTAATTCATGAACAAACGCCACGTGGTAGTACCATACAACAAGGTCAAATATTTAAGTTGGACAAGTTGCCTATGGACAACGTAAAATTAAGAAATGAATGGACAATATAGTGAAATTACTTGAGGAAAGGTTTAATGATAAACTTGAGAAATAGTTTCACTGAATTACGAGGAAGTAGTTAGGTTACTTTGATCTGTACAGATAGTAAAGATGTATACACTTGAGGAATCACAGTGTTAAGTAAAGTTCTCAAACAATAAAAGAACGTGATGGGAATCACCATGATGAAAAATGTTTTATAACAACTACCAGACCATGACGGGATAGTTGTCACTATACTATAGAGGTTGGGAAACCAAGATCATACAAATGCGGTATAAAACAAACAGGAAAATGGTGCAGGAGACTTGAATGAAGCACTAGTTGTAACCATCAGGACATAAAAAATATTTATAGCAGCCATCTTACATGTTAACTTCTTGTAGTAAGTTCTGTATGTAATGTAGTGTAACTCTTATTTCATGGTGTGATTATATATGTGAACAGTATAATTTGGAGTGAGTATCAAGCTGGGGGATGCAGTACAACATTTAGAATGACTGATAATACAAGAGGATAACAGTGATTCTGTTGTTTGATAAGTACAGTAACTGGAGAGATGTTTGTTGTTCAGAATGAGTCATACAAATGAAAGTATTGATGAATCAGTGCCAGGTGATTTTAAGTATCATCATTGTGTGTAGCAAAGAATGGAAAGGAACATGAATGAAGGAAAAGGATTGGTCAGGTTTAGGTAATGGGAAGAGTAACAAAAGTCACATAGAACCCCGGGTTAGGGCAAACTTCTGGATGGGATGAGAAGTAAAGACAGACTGATGGTATCTACACCGGATGCTATTTGAAAACCTGAGAACATAAAAGTGGAAGACAGGGTAACAAGAAAGACAGATTATTGGAGGAGGAGCGGGGGGGGGGGGGGGGGGGGTACCACCGTGGGGCAATCAATAAGAGAAGAAAGCTAGAAATGGTAGAGAGGTGAGGGTCGGGGGGGTTGAAATAGTGAGGTCACATACATAAATAGGAGTAAGGAAAAGGAATAGTCACTGGAAAGAAAAGCTGAGACTACAGCAATTAAGGTAGTTTAGGCTAGGTTGATGGCAAGAGCCAAACCCATGTTGTGAAGCTAGTTCCCACCCATGCATTTCTAAGAAACTTGGGAAGGGTGGGAGAATCCAGATGGCATGTGTGGTGAAACAAGCACAAAGGTCACAACATGTTATTGAACATGCTCTGGAACAGGATACTGTGTGTAGCCAATATGCATTCTCGGTCTATGCACATTCATCATTACGAACAACCTGGTGGTAATCATACCAATGTAGAAGGCCAAGCAGTGTCCATTTAACAGTTCGTACAAGGTGTGTGTTGTTTCACAGGTTGTAATGTACCAACTACAGGATTGAAGGAAAACATTGAAGCAATGCAGAGCAGACAGCTAGTTTTGTTATCGGTAGGTCCGAACAACACTTAAGTGTTACGGAGATGCTTTGGGAAGTCAAATGGGAATCCCTGGAGCAAAGGCAATGTACTTTTTGAGAAACACTAATGAGAAAATTTTAGAGAACAGGCATTTGAAGTTGACTGCTTAACAATTCTACTGCTGCCAACATACATCACATGTAAGGACCATGAAGATAAGATACGAGAAATTAGAGCTCATATGGAGGCGTACTGACAGTCATTTTTTCCTCACTATTTGTGAGTGGAACAGGAGGAGAAATGACAAGTAGTGGTACAGGGTACACTCCGCTACACACCGTACAGTGGCTTGCGGAGTATCGATGTAGATGTAGAAAAGGCTTCACTTAAATTTGAAGATAAAAAATCATGTCACCCCTAAGGTGACATCAATAATTTATTTATTTTACAAGTAACATTCACATAAGAGATCACGTGAATTGACATTAGGCGGGCAGACACCTGGATATTACATACAGCATGAGGCACATCACTATGGGCAGAAGATTTGATAGTTGATGTGGCCAGAAATTAGATGGGTGTGTCATTTGCACAGGAAATGAGAGACTAAGTAGAATGTTTTAGAACAATCTTTCGGTGGTAGACTTCCCATGAGCCAACAAACATGCCGAACGACTGTGTCGAAGGGGACTCACCATACTGGTCTGATATATGGTATCTCGATATACCCTGAATGTTGGAAAATAGTCCCTGTAGTTTCCAAATCCTTCACGTTAAGAACTATTTCTTTTAATAAAATAGGAAAAAAGGCAATGGAGGATATAACCTCATGATTTAGTATAGACTGGTTAATTCACAAAACCGGCCTCCTTTTTTCTTTTGTTATAGACAAGCTATAAAAGATAACACTTTGCACATGTCAATGGATGGGGGAGGGTTCAAAGCATTACCACAGCTGTGCTGTTGTTTGTTTGCAGCAACATAGTGACTACACCACAAAAGAAATCTTTGTGCATGTTGGAATTCGCACAAAGTCAATCCAGTGTTCATGTACAATGTGCATTCCAGCATCGATTCAGCATAAAGCCACCTCTGGACAAGCAGACTTATGACTGGCATACAAAATTCTTGAAAGCTGGTTGCATAAGCAAAGGGAAGAGAGATAGAAGATGAGCAAGCTAGAAATTTCAACTTCCTCTATCAATGGTGTGTCATGTTCTGAAACGATGCTCACATCTGAAACGATGCCCACATCTGAAGCCTTAGGGCGGGTTCACACTGAGCGCGCCGTGCCGTGCCGCAAACTGTGCTGCGCCACGTTGTGCTGCGCAGTTTTCCGGCTGTTGCCGGTACATCAAAGGAAGTGGAGCGTTTGTGCGCACTCAGTTTAGACGGGGCTTTGTCTCGCTCCATCTTCAGACCATGTGCGCACTCCAACTGGAACACAGGGCGCACCTCAGAGCGGCGCGGCGGGGCACAGACGGCGCACTCCTCTCTGTTACAGCTGTGCGCGGGGTGCAGCAGCGCGGCACATTGCGCTCAGTGTGGACCCACCTTTACAAGTTGCAGTTACTGCAGCAGTTGAATCACAGCAAACATAACAGCAGTTGCGAATTTTGCACTTCTGTTCTCCAGGATGTGACAGAGGACATGTTTTTTTGAATAACTCATCTTTTTGGACAAACTGAAGTTTCACCTTTCACGTGTAGTGAACTGCCATAATGTAAGAATTTGAGGGTTACAAAATCCTTGTGTCATCGTCGAAAATGAAAGAGACTAATTGAAACTTATGTGCTTTTTACTGTTTCTGTTCACAACGTTTAAATGACTTTCCTTTTTGCAGGGAAAACTGACGGGAATCTCATACCAGGACATGCTGGAAACTGGGTGTTTCCTCTACTTCAGGAAGTGTCCAATGATTTAATTTTTATGCATGACAATACCCCACTCACTTTTACGTTGAGGTGCAGCATTATCTGAACATCATCATCCTAAAATGTTGGATTGGAAGAGATGGACAACAAGATCTTGTATACATTGCTTTTGTCCTCCCAGGTTACCAGGTCTCACACCTTACTAGTTTTTTTCTGTGAGGGTACATAAAAGACAGTCTTTGTCCCACCAATGCCAGCTACTCTTCAAGAGCTGAGAAATCGAATTGTTGAAGCTGTCAGTTCAATAAACATGGACTATTGATCGGTGTGTGGAATGAAATAGACTAGTGTTTCAATGTTTCTCAAGCAACACATGGCGCGTTCATGTTGTGAATGGTATAGTGTCTGGACAAAAATATAGCTTTGAACCTTCCTCTATCAAGTGACGTGTACAAGGTGTTTTCAGCCATTCATAGTTTGTCTATAATAAACAACTGAAATATGTTCCTTCTTTTTGAATTACCCTGTATATGAATGCTCCATTGAAAACGTTCATTTCTGAATTAGTACCTACTTTTCAATGTACTAATTCTTTTTGGACATTGCTCCAAGTGTCTGAAACAGCATCCGAATAGCAAGAAGTTATTATTTCTCACCAATTATGTGGAAGTAGTGTGTTGTGTATGAAGAGGCTACAGGCGATGTATGCAGTTACAGTCAGGAAGGTCGCAGTTCGTAGTAATAGACGGCAAATCATTGAGTAAAACTGAAGTGATATCAGGTGTTCCCCAGGGAAGCGTCCTGGGACCTCTGCTGTTCCTGATCTATATAAATGACCTGGGTGACAATTTGAGTTCTCTTAGGTTGTTCGCAGATGATGCTGTAATTTACCATCTAGTAAGGTCATCCAAAGACCAGTATCAGTTGCAAAGCGATTTAGAAAAGATTGCTGTATGGTGTGGCAGGTAGCAGTTGACGCTAAATAACGAAAAGTGTGAGGTGATCTACATGAGTTCCAAAAGAAATCTGTTGGAATTCGATTACTCAATAAATAGTACAATTCTCAAGGCTGTCAATTCAACTAAGTACCTGGGTGTTAAAATTACGAACAACTTCAGTTGGAAAGACCACATAGATAATATTGTGGGGAAGGCGAGCCAAAGGTTGCGTTTCATTGGCAGGACACTTAGAAGATGCAACAAGTCCACTAAAGAGACAGCTTACACTACACTCGTTCGTCCTCTGTTAGAATATTGCTGCACGGTGTGGGATCCTTACCAGGTGGGATTGACGGAGGACATCGAAAGGGTGCAAAAAAGGGCAGCTCGTTTTGTATTATCACGTAATAGGGGGGAGAGTGTGGCAGATATGATACGCGAATTGGGATGGAAGTCATTACAGCAAAGACTTTTTCGTCACGGCGAGATCTATTTACGAAATTTCAGTCACCAACTTTCTCCTCCGAATGCGAAAATATTTTGTTGAGCCCAACCTACATAGGTAGGAATGATCATCAAAATAAAATAAGAGAAATCAGAGCTCAAACAGAAAGGTTTTGGTGTTCGTTTTTCCCGCGCGCTGTTCGGGAGTGGAATGGGTAGGGAGATAGTACGATTGTGGTTCGATGAACCCTCTGCCAAGCACTTGGTTGGTTGGTTGGTTGGTTGTTTGAGGTTAAAGGGACCAAACAGCAAGGTCATCAGTCCCTTGTTTCAAATAGACTCCATTCTGCTAACGGGACATCTCAGTATAGTCAGAAAAATAAAACGGATAAAGGGGAAACGTAAAAGGGCAGTCACGATGTCATTAGTAAAAACAAATGAGGGAAGTTGGCAAGAGAACGAACCCAACACTATGCTGAAACAGCATAGGCAAGACCACCTGTGACTTAAAAGGTACAACTGCTATAATGCAGAAAGTACGTATGGGAATAGAAAAACTAACCAAGCCTTAAAAAGAAGGGGTAAAAACAGAGTAAAAGGGAAAGAAAAGAGGATTCTGGTCAGGGAGGTGAATCGGGAATCTCTGAACACTGCCTACAGTGGGAGACACCCAAACACTCACCGCCCTGCCCCAACACCAGAGGGAGATTAAAAACTTTAAAACTGAGAATAAAAACCACTCTCCCGGAGGAAACCTAGAACCAGAGAGACCATCCGGGAATCGTCAGCCAACATCAAAGGTAAAGTGTGGGGGAGTCTGTACTTAGCACGCAGAGCCAAAAGAAGGGGGCATTCAACCAAAATGTGGGCCACTGACTGAAAGGCTCCACAACCACATAGCGGGGGTGGCTCATCACGCAAAAGGAAACCATGGGTCAGCCTGGTATGGCCAATGCGGAGACGACACAGTGTGGTCGAGTCCTTGCGGGAGAGGCTAAAGGAAGAACGCCATGGGCCTGTATTCACCTTAATGGCACGAAGTTTATTAGACAGTGGAGTAGCCTCCCAAGAATTGGCCCATGACTGTGCAAAGTGGGATTTGATGTGAAGCCGTAAATCCGCTGCAGGAGGGGTTACGGAAAACGGGGGGTAAGTAACTGCTCCCCCAGCCAAACGATCAGCGAGCTCATTACCCGGGATACCCACATGGCCCGGGACCCATAAGAAGTCAATGGAACAAGCAGCACGGTGAAGATCAGCGAGATGGTCATGGATGGCAGAGACCAAGGGATGGCGCGAAAAACACCGGTCAATAGCAAGAAGGCCACTCATCGAGTCCGTACATAACAAAACGCGGTTGTGTTGGGATTGTTTAATAAAGGTAAGGGCCCGGGAAATTGCCATCAATTCCGCAGTAAACACCCCACATGTAGGTGGCAGCAGATGATTTTCCGTTCCAACAGAGGACGTGAAGGCATACCCAACATGATCAGCAGATTTAGAGCCATCAGTGTAAAAAATAACAGCATCCCGAAACTCCCATAAAATTTGGCGGAAAAAGGTACGGAACACCACCGGGGGGATGGAATCTTTCGGTCCGCGGCGGAGATCCATCCGAAGTCGAGGCCGAGGAACTAACCAAGGAGGGGTGGAGGGGAGGGAGCGAGGAAGACAGGACAAAGAAGGAAGCCGAAAATCACGGGTAAGAGACGCAAGGCGCAGCCCAACCGGTAAACCCGCCCGAGGGCGGGAGTCAGGCGGGCGACGTCCATGGTCTGGGAATAGGATAGAATAGGAAGGATGAGCGGGAGAAGAACGGATAGTAAGGGCATAAGACACCAGAAGCTGGGACCGCCGAACAGAAAGGGGGGGGATCCCAGCTTCAACCAGGAGACTATCAACAGGGCTAGTAGGGAAGGCACCGGTGGCCAAACGGATACCACGATGGTGGACTGGATCCAGCACGTGCAGCGTGGAAGGAGCAGCTGAACCATAAACTTGACAACCATAGTCCAAACGTGACAGAACTAGAGCACGATAAAGACGGAGGAGGGGGGAACGGTCCGCACCCCAGGAGGAGTGGGCAAGGAAGCGAAGGACATTGAGTTTACGGAAACATCCTACCTTCAGGAGTCTGATATGGGGCAGCCAAGTGAGCTTGTTGTCGAAAAGAAGACCTAGGAAACGAAACTGTGGAACCACAGGCAATCTTTGTGCAGCGAGATAGAGCTCTGGATCAGGGTGGACCGTAGTACGGCGACAGAAGTGGACCACCCGCGATTTTAAAGGAGAGAATTGAAACCCGTGGGAGAGGGTCCATGCAGAGGCACGCCGTATAGCCACCTGGAGCTGCCGTTCTGCAGATGGCATCGAGGAGGAACTAACCCAAATGCAGAAATCATCCACATACAGGGCAGGGGCGACCAAGGTACCGACAGAGGCCACAAGTCCATCGATAGCAATGAGGAAAAGAAGGACACTCAAGACAGAACCCTGTGGGATGCCCGTCTCCTGGGTCCGTGGAGAACTAAAAGCAGTACCAACTCGAACTCTGAATGACCGATGGATCAGGAACTGGCGGATAAAAATCGGGAGTGGGCCCCGAAGACCCCACTGATGAAGGGTTAGTAAGATGTGATGGCGCCAGGCCGTGTCATAGGCCTTGCGAAGGTCAAAAAACACTGCAACCAAATGGCGGCGCTGGGAAAAAGCCTGCCGAACTGCGGATTCCAAGCGAAGCAAATGATCGATTGGAGATCGTCCCTCTCGAAAGCCACACTGGTAAGGGGACAATAGACCCCGAGATTCGAGGACCCAAGTGAGCCGACGGGCTACCAGCCGTTCAAGTAACTTACAACCAACATTGGTCAAACTAATTGGCCGATAGCTGTCAACAGATAGGGGGTTCTGACCAGGCTTAAGGACAGGAACCACAATGCTATCCCTCCACTGAGAAGGGAAGTCACCCTGGAGCCAGATACGGTTAAACACCCGAAGAAGATGGTGCCGTTGTGGAGCACTCAGATGTTGAAGCAGCTGGTTATGAATGGAATCTGGGCCAGGAGCCGTATCATGAGAAGCAGATAGAGCAGAAAGAAATTCCCATTCAGTGAAAGGTTCGTTGTAAGATTCTGACTCACAAGTGGTGAAACATAAGGTGACAGCTTCAGCCTGCTGTTTTTGATGAAGGAAAGCAGCTGGATAGGAGGCCGACGCTGATGCCACTGCAAAATGGGTCGCAAGATGTTCTGCAAGAACTAATGGGTCCGTACAAATGCCATCTGGGAGGTGAAGGCCTGGGAGGGTGGACTGCCGATGGCAACCTTGGAGAGAGCGAAGTGTAGCCCATACCCGTGACAGAGGGACAGTGGAACCAAGGGAAGAAACGAATCGTTCCCAACATATCCACTTGCTCTGTTTGATTAAATAACGGGCTTTAGCGCGAAGGCGCTTAAAGGTAGAAAGGCTGGCTACAGATGGGTGCCTCTTAAAGTGTTGCAAAGCTCGACGGCGATCACGGATGGCAATGGCAATGGCCGTACTCCACCACGGGACTTGCCGACGACGAAATTGTCCAGATGAGCGCGGGACAGCAAGGTTAGCAGCGCGAACAATCGCGTCAGACACGTCACGTAGGACGTCATCAATACAACCCGACAAAGAGGGAGAAAACTCGACCTGTGCAGTATATAGAGGCCAATCGGCGCGGTGGAAAGACCAACGAGGTAACCTCTCCATCGGGGAGCGGGAAGGGAGCGTGATAATCAACGGGAAATGGTCACTATCACAAAGGTCGTCGTGTGGCGACCAGTGTAATGAAGGGAGGAGAGAGGGAGAAGAAAGAGAAAGATCAATGGCAGAAAAGGTACCATGACCAGCACTGAAATGAGTAGGGGAGCCATCATTAAGAAGGCACAGGTCGTGGTCTGCAATAAATTGGTCGATAAGAAGACCTCGTCTAGATGGAAAGGCACTGCCCCACAAAGGATGATGAGCATTAAAATCCCCAAGGAGGAGGAAGGGAGGAGGAAGTTGTTGAAGAAGGGTGGTTAAGGCAGCAGGTGTAAGAGTCCTGTCAGGAGGGAGATAAAGATTGCATACTGTGACTGCAGAGTCTAAGTGGACCCTAACAGCAACTGCTTCCAATGTAGTTTGGAGAGGAATCCACGTGCTAGCAATGTCTGTACGGACCAACGTACAAACGCCACCAGAAGCCCGCAAGGGTCCGACCCGATTTCGACAGAAAACACGGAACCCACGGAGGGTCGGTGAGTGAGCATCAGTAAAATGAGATTCCTGGAGAACCACACAAGCTGCTGAGTAGGACGAAAGAAGGGATTTCAATTCCGGAAGGTGACGATAGTAGCCATTACAATTCCATTGGAGAACCACAGAACGATGGTTTAAATGAGGGCTGAACACGCTAAATCCAGTCATACCGCCGGGTCCCCACCCGTCACCGACAAGGAGGGGGCGACATCCATAAACGACAGGTCAGAATCCGGTTGTGAAGCCGGGGAAGGGACCTCCGGTGACACCAGAGGCTCTTTGTCCCGGGACTTATGTTTCTTCTTCTTTTCAGGCTGAGTTCGAGGAGGGCTGTGTGGCATAATGGAGCCAGCTGCAGCAAGATCAGGAACAGAAAGTGACCGGGCGACCTGGGGGCCGATAGACCGCGGCTCTCGCGGTCGCCGCGCTGCAGCAGACCTTTGACCTGGAAGGTGCCGGGAAGGAGCATCCCGGGAGAGGCGCCCTTGACCGGCAGACGCCGAAGGAGTGGGACACTTCTCCGGCTGGGGAGGGGGAGCAGCGCCCAGGGGAGAAGGTGTGGGAGCTGCAGGGGAGGGGGGAAGGAGAGGGGTCCGGGATGGGGGTAAGGAAGGGGGAGGAAGGGATGAAGATGTAACCAAGGCGTAACTAGATGTCATGGACACAGGGTGCAATCGTGCATATTTCTTACGGGCCTCTGTGTAGCTTAAACGATCAAGAGACTTATACTCCTGTATCTTTTTTTCTTTCTTATAGACTGGGCAATCTGCTGAACGTGGAGAATGACTACCATGACAATTTACACATACAGGAGGGGGAACACAGGGACTCCCCTCATGGAGTGGACGTCCACAGTCACCACAGAGAGGGTCCTGGGTACAGCGAGAAGACCTGTGGCCAAAACGCAAGCACTTAAAACACCGCATAGGAGGTGGGATGTACGGCTTCACATCACAGCGATAGACCATAATCTTAACTTTCTCAGGAAGGGTATCCCCTTCAAAGGCCAGGATAAAGGCACCAGTATCAATACGATTATCTTTAGGACCCTTCTGAACACGCCGAACAAAGTGAACACCCCGCCGTCCGAGATTGTCCCGAAGTTCCTCATCAGTTTGAAGGATGAGGTCTCTGTGAAAAATCACACCTTGTACCATATTTAGAGACTGGTGAGGGGTAATGGACACGGGAATTGTGCCAAGATGGGTACAGGCACGAAGGGCCGCAGATTGGGCAGCCGAAGCAGTTTTTATCAGTAACGAACCCGACCGCATCTTGCTCAGGGAGTCCACTTCGCCGAACTTGTCTTCAATGTGTTCCACAAAGAATAAAGGTTTGACACTGGTGAAAGTATCTCCATCAGTCCTGGTGCAAACTAGATAACGGGGGAAAGGTTTTGCCCCTAGACGACGGGCCTGACCCTCCTCCCAGGGGGTAGCCACGGAAGGGAAGGCCGAAGGGGCAAGAGAAGCAGCACTTGAGGAATCAGTACCACGCAGAGAGACGGCCGCAGAAGAGCGGCCAGAGGTTTGGACCCTTATGCGTTTCATCTGCATAGCGTCCGCCCTGATACCACCCACTCCGATCAGGGGCTCTCCTCACGGGCGCCACCCAGCCACAGCAAGGGCCGTCTGGCACGGCGGCCATTGCCGGGAGTTCCGATGCTCCAGGATGACGAGCAACCACTCCAAGGCATGCATGAGGAGGTCACAGCTCAGGTATCAGAAGTGTGATCCCTGTGTGTTCAGGGGGCTCAACCAAAAGGGTACATAGCGACCCCACCACACGGGCTGGCTACCGTGCTGGCTATGCACCCTAGCATCAGACAACGACGTAGAAGAAAGGTGGAATATACTAGGAGGGCACACGTCGGAGACACTAGGTAAGGTGCTCTTCCCCAAATGGCTCACACTACGGAAGAGAAATTTTGGAATGGAGGTCAAACCCCAGAGGGGGACCAAGGAATGCCAAAAGGAGGAGATGATTACGCAACAAAGCCAGAGTGTAAAACCAACAGAACCAGGAGGATAGCGGGGGCCAACATAAGCAAGGACACCAATAGAGGGGGAGGAGAGGGCGAGGGGAAAGGGGTATGGAGGGGAAAGGAGGGGAAGGGAAAGGAAATGCAGCCTGGGAGAGAAAGAAGGCTGCAATGGCTCGGGGCCCCGTGCTCGCCACGCACGTATCCACGAAAGAGTTGTGGACCCCCTGGGGGGGCCAAGCACTTAAATGTGAATTGCAGAGTAATCATGTGGATGTAGATGTACAGTTTCTGATTGTGACAATATTTATAATGATGATAGCTCTACATTCCCAAGTCATAAAGCTGTTTCAACATAATGGGTGAATGATTCCAGAAGGTGGCTTTTGTCTTCACTGGTCAGTCATACAGATAGCTGGTTGTGTACATGTTGAAAGTATTTAAGTCCCAATCTCTTGCCCAGTTTCGTAATGTCCAGGAGAGCAACTGACTTTTTTAGAATCTTTGTTTTAAGTCCTGCATGGCAACGCAAAGCTCATTCTATACTATTTCACAGTTTTTATAAAATTTCTATTAGACATTTTCCAAATTCAAAGAGCTTGTGATGCTTTGCTTCGCTTTTATAAATGGGTAACAAATGGATAATTCCTTTCTGTAGAGAGTATTTGTTTCTTGCTAAAGATAATGATGAACAAGACTGACGAAAGTATCATTAGTAGTGCACAAGGGAAGGTGTTCACCAGATACAGCTGTCTTCTGTGTGCTCTTGTCAAGAAAGAATAGGTACCAAACTCAACTAATTATTAATCTTGTGCTAATGTGAGATTCAGTTTCAAGGATTACAATGCATCTATTAATAAAAACTGACCTTTTTATTTGTGGCTATCCTCCTCCTTCCCAAGCCATGTCATTTTATTAGAGTCCAATAATTAATAGTAACAAGTATGAAAGAGCAGTGTTATCCTCCAATTTACAATATACAGAATGCTAATATGGCAGGGTTTGAGGTGTTGTGGTATCCTCAAATTAAGATTGTCGTTGGCATGCAGCCTGTCCTGACTAATTAATAATGAGCACCTACGCACTTGAGTAACTGGACACCGACATCCTACTGATACAAATATCGTTCCTTAAGGGTTAGGTTTCATTTGAAGAAAAGCATTCTTTCAGTTACAGTGATAAGGTGGAATTAATAAATACTGGCACAAGTTCTGTTGCCTTTAGTGTGATGTAGAGGGCAGCATAACTATCTGGTGTGCTGTGGGTTGCCGGTTCCAACCCACCAAAAGCAATTACTGTATTTGTTTTGTATTTATTATTATATATGGCTCTCAAAATACCTTATGTTTGGATATCTGGAATATTTGATGGTTAAATAAATATTAGCTTTCTGGAACATTCATCGTTTGCATAATAACTGAACTTTACGTCCAGGAGATTAGTTCTGTTCTGGCTGAAGGTTGGTGTCAGTAATACATGTGCTTTCAGCAATAAGTGTTGTGCTTGATTGATGACCCTGCCATCAGATTTGGGCTTGATTGTGTTGTCAATTTGACAATATTTTCAACTCCCCAACAAGCCTGCTACCTTTCAAGGTGGCTCTCCCCTTTAATCAGTCCATGCATGACACCCGTATGTTCCAAAAAGCTGCACATGAAAATCTGATGTTTCAGGGATTATATGTTAGGTTCTATTGATCATAGAGATAAGGGGTAAAATGTTTTCAACAGCCCTTGGTCTAGTGATCACTTGTAAACCTACTGGAAGAAGCAGCACACTGTAGCTATCCTACTGTATAGGGCCAAAATTTAAACATTATACACTTCCTCCAGCCCAGGCAAATTGAGCAAATTGGTTGGTTCTTTTGCATTACACAGTGTGTCTCAGTTCTGTTACAGCTGCTTGTGCGAAATTCCAATCTGCAATGCTATCTCACTGCGAGCTGTAGCATTATGATCCTTGAAGTTTCAACAACAGCTGTGCAGAAGGCTAATGTGCTAGCTTCACTGCAGCAGGCATCCTAGCACGAATGTAACAGTATGTGTCAAACACTTGTTGAAAAAATGCAGGTGGAGCAGTGAGGCAACAAGTTTTTTTGAGTCCTCCGGCATTTTTGGGTGAGAATTCGTCAAATTTGATCCAAATATCTAGAGAGAGGTTCCTGATCAGTCCTTCACGACAATGCCCCAGCCCATAAACTGAAGTTTGTGTGCAAGTTTTTGGCCAGCAAATGGATCACAGTCCTGGATCATCTGCCATATTCACCAGTTTGGCCCAGCTGACTTCTGGTTGTTTGTGAGTTGAAGTTAGCAATGAAAGGACACAATTGTGATGCAGCTGAGGACATCCAAGAAACTTTTATTGCAGTACTAAATGCAATTCCAAAAATTGGCTATAGTGTGTTTTAAAATGCTTTTACAACAACTTTAGCTGTGTGCTCATTCAGGGGGAGATTATTTTGAATACACTCAGTGATCTTGTGAACATAAGCCATGGCTTATTTTTCATAGCCAGTCCTAACAGAAATGTGACACACTGTGTAGGTGTGGTGTAGGGTGGGCCTTAGGCACCTTATAGAAGCATCATCTGTGCATAGACGGATCCTGAGAAACCCCAAATAACCATTATTATGCATATGTAAAACACCAATTGTGGGGATGGCCACTTCTGTAATTTCAATTCACGGCATATCATCACAATTTTCACCTATGTCTTTAAGATGATGTTCTCGGGGAAACCTTTAAACTTTTTTGATATCATTATCTGTACAGAGATCCAGACATTAAAAGTTACTGTACTACTGCACATATAATACGCACGTCATTTCCGGTATGGGGTGTAAATGTAGTTTTAACTGACATAGTGAACTCATGGTGAGGGTTCTACAGTCATTGAAAGGGTTCTGTAGTAACCAAATCATATTTTTAGTCATTTTTCCCACCAGTAAAACTTTTTAATGCACTCTCTCTGCATAATGGGCACTTCACCCCTAAAGAAACATGCCCAAGTTGCACTGCAGTGAGAAAATCAAGTAAAAAGCATCTTATCATGCATGAAAAGAAATTAAAATTACTGCCAAACTGGAATCACTGCAAATTCAGTAAAATATTGCTAACATCATTTTTACCCTTTTAGGATACAAATCATAAGCCATGTGTTTTCAGCTCCAAGGTATCGAGAAAAATGCAAAGCAAACGATTTTGTGATAACTTTACATTATGCTTGCTTATTTGTTGTTTAAGTGTGCCAGTATATAAATGAACTGTTAAAGCTTTAACGAACCACAGAATTCATTTTATATAAGTAGCACCAGGAAAATGAAGGGAACCAGAGGAAAACTGCTCCTGCTGTAGCACAAAAAAAATGCAAATATGTCCCTCTTAAAAACACACAGACAAAAGTGGGAAACCAGCTGCCTCAATCCTCATTCCACCCTCCTCACCAAAAATTTTGTCATGCAAAACATATTTGTGCTGAAAGATAGTAACAGAGAGATCATGACAATGGAAGAGAGACGAGACAGTCTCAGTGTGGCCGGAGGGGCGACAGGTGAGGAGGGGGAGGGGGGGGTGGTGGTGGTGGTGGGGGTGGGGGGGTTGAGAGAGAGAGAGAGAGAGAGAGAGAGAGAGAGAGAGAGAGAGAGAGAGAGAGAGAGAGAGAGAGAGAGGGAGAGAGAGAGGGGGGGGGATAGATGGTCAGTAAGAAACAGAGGCAGTATGGCAGTAAAAGTGAGCGAAATTTATAGAGATAGAAGCAGTGTAAGCAAGAGAGACAGGAGACCTTAGAAATGAGAGAGAAATGAGTGGAGATGGAGACCATACATAGGTATGGCACTCAGAATCCTCCCAAAGAAGCAAACTTTTACACACAGGAATGGGGGAGGGCATCTTTTGGATCACAGTTCTTAACACCTGGGTAAAGGGGAAAAATAAATTGGCCTACACAGAATTCTTGATCTGCTAAGGTATGGTGGAGACAATGGCAGTGGAAAAGACAAAAGAAGATCGTGTAAGTGAGTGAGGAGTTGGTGGCATTGGGGTATACCACAAATCAATGGAAGAGAAAGAAGACAGTGGGAGAGAGGGATAAAAAGACAGTGGGAGAGAGAGAGGGAGATGCTGAATGTAAAGGTTTCACTAAGTTCTGTATTAAAAGAATGTGAATATCTTCGCTTGCCAAATTTTTTGGTTAGGAAAGCAGAATGACGATTGAAGATATGGTTCCCACTTTTCTGTAAGTATTTTAAAGAGGAACATATTTGCCTTTCCCACTAGCAGTATAGGTTAGTTGGTTGGTTTAAAGTGGGGGGGGGGGGGGGGGCAAACTGCAAAGTCATCAGTCCCTTGCTCCCAGTAGAACAATTACCCAAGGGAAAGAAGAAAATAAAGAAGATGTACGGCACAATAACAGGAGAAAGGAAGAACCAGAAGAATGACAGAAAGACAATGAACACTACAGTGGACAAAACAGGACAAGAAAACCACAGAGACACAAGAAACAGGGAGAGCAAATTAAAAACAAGAAAACAGATTACCATGCCTGGCTGACCATGAGAATGAAAAAGGAGAAGCCAGCCACTCTGCAACACATTAAAACATTCATCCTGAAAGCCCTAGGGTAGAGGACACAGAGGGACAAAAGACATGCACTAAAACTCAGATCAAATGATAAAACCCATCCTCACGAATAAAACTTAAAACTAAAGCTGCTGTTGAGGCATTGTTGCCCAACACTGAAGGTAGGGTACTGGGAAAGTTAAAAATCTGCCGCAGAGTGGCTAAAAGTAGGCAGTCCAGCAAGAGATGGACGACTGTCATTTGGGAGCCACAGCGACACTGAGGCGGGTCCTCGCGACAGAGAAGGTAACCATGTGTGAACCACTTATGGCCAATGCAGAGTCGACAAAGGACAACTGATTCCCTGCGAGAAGTCTGCAGAGAAGACTTCCACACATTTGCAGTCTCCTTAATGACATGCAGTTTGTTGTGCATACTGTTATGCCACTCCGTCTCCAAAAGCCAAAGAACCTTGGTTGGTTGGTTTGGAGGGATTAAAGGGACCAGACTGCTACGGTCATCGGTCCCTTGTTCCAAATACAAAGAACACCCACAGAGAATAAAAAAGAGGAACAGAAGAGATCACAGACGATACAGAACAAGAGAAACTGAGACAAGGACAAGACAAAACGAACTAAAACCACACAGAGTGTGACGGTGGTTGGCCGACCATAGAAATAAATAAGGAAAAGCCAACCACTTAGAAACACATTAAAAAAATCAGTGTAAAATCATAGGCCAAAGGCCAGAATCAACACAAAACGATAAAATAAAACAGAAACACTCAGAGTAAATGATAAAATCCCCCTGCCCGAATAAAACTTAAAACTAAGTCAGCCATAGTGGAGTCGTCTGTTAAAAGGGCAGGGAGCGTAGCAGGCAGCGCAAATGTCTGCCTGACCACAGCTAAAAAGGGGCAGGCCAGCAAAATGTGGGCCACTGTCAAAGCTGCCCCACAGCGACACAGAGGAGGGTCCTCCCGGCGCAGTAAATAACTGTGTGTCAGCCGGGAGTGGCCAATGCGGAGCCGGCAAAGAACTACTGAGTCCCTGCGAGTGGCTCGCAGGGATGACCGCCACACAGCCGTCGTCTCCTTGACAGCACGGAGTTTATTGGACATTGTCAGTTCGCGCCATTCATCGTCCCATAGCGCCAAGATTTTGCGGCGGAAGACTGCCCGTAAATCAGTCTCTGGGAGGCCAAGGTCCAGAGATGGCTTGCTGGTGGCCTCTTTCGCCAGGCGGTCAACACGTTCGTTACCCGGGATACCGACATGACCGGGGGTCCACACAAAGACCACAGAGTGGCCGCAACAGGCAAGAGTATGCAGAGACTCGTGGATAGCCATCACCAGACGAGAACGAGGGAAACACTGGTCGAGAGCTCGTAAACCGCTCAGGGAATCGCTACAGATAACGAAGGACTCACCTGAGCAGGAGCGGATATACTCTAGGGCACGAAAGATGGCGACTAATTCAGCAGTGTAAACGCTGCAGCCATCCTGCAAGGAACGTTGTTCGGAACGGTCCCCTAGAGTGAGCGCATACCCGACATGACCAGCAACCATCGAACCGTCAGTGTAGACAATACCAGAGCCCTGATACGTGGCCAGGATAGAATAAAAGCGGCGGCGGAAGGCCTCTGGAGGGACTGAGTCCTTCGGGCCCTGTGCCAGATCCAGCCGAAGGCAAGGGCGACGAACACAGCATGGGGGTGTATGCAAAGTAGCCCGGAAAGTAGGTGGAACAGTGAAAACCTGAAGCCCAGAGAGAAGCCCGTTGACGCGGACCGCTATTGTACAACCAGACCGGGGCCGACGATCTGGCAGATGGACGACCGATCGCGGGAACAGGAGACGATAATTTGGATGCCCGGGCGAGCTTAGAACATGGGCAGCATAAGCGGCCAGCAAACGTTGGCGTCGGAACCGCAGGGGAGGTACACCTGCCTCCACTAGTACGCTGTCCACGGGGCTGGTGCGGAAAGCACCAGTGGCAAGACGTATCCCGCTGTGGAGAATTGGGTCCAGCACCTGTAACGCAGATGGGGATGCTGAGCCATAAGCCAGGCTCCCATAATCCAGACGGGACTGGATTAACGCCTGGTAGAGCCGCAACAGGGTAAAGCGGTCGGCGCCCCAGCGGGTGTGGCCCAAGCATCTCAGAGCGTTTAGATGCCGCCAACACGTCTGTTTAAGCTGCCGGATATGAGGCAGCCAAGTCAACCGGGCATCGAAAACCACCCCCAAAAACCTGTGGGTCTCCACCACAGCAAGGAGTTCGTCGGCAAGATAAAGCCGCGGCTCAGGATGGACTGTTCGGCGCCGGCAGAAATGCATAACGCGGGTCTTGGCTGCCGAAAACTGAAACCCATGGGCTACAGCCCAAGACTGCGCCTTACGGATAGCGCCCTGTAGCTGACGTTCAACAGCTGCAATGCCAGTAGAGCTGTAATAAAGGCAGAAGTCGTCAGCATACAGGGAAGCAGAGACAGAATTACCCACGGCCGCAGCAAGCCCGTTAATGGCTATTAAAAACAGACAGACACTTAAATCAGAGCCCTGTGGCACACCGTTCTCCTGGACGTGGGAGGAACTATACGAGGCCGCGACTTGCACGCGGAAGGTACGACACGACAGAAAATTGCGGATAAAAATCGGCAGAGGACCCCGAAGACCCCATCCATGAAGCGTAGAAAGAATGTGATGACGCCATGTCGTATCGTACGCCTTCCGCATGTCGAAAAAGACAGCGACCAGGTGCTGACGGCGGGCAAAGGCAGTACGGATGGCAGTCTCCAGGCTCACCAGATTGTCGGTGGCGGAGCGGCCTTTACGGAACCCACCCTGAGACGGAGCCAGAAGGCCCCGAGACTCCAGTACCCAATGCAAGCGCCGGCTCACCATCCGTTCGAGAAGCTTGCAAAGAACGTTGGTGAGGCTAATGGGACGGTAGCTGTCCACCTCCAGAGGGGTCTTTCCAGGTTTCAAAACGGGGATGATTATGCCTTCCCGCCATTGCGACGGAAACTCCCCCTCGACCCACAGACGGTTGTAAAGATCGAGAAGGCGCCGCTGGCAGTCCACTGAAAGGTGTTTCAGCATCTGACAGTGGATGCCATCTGGCCCAGGAGCGGTATCAGAGCAAGCAGCTAGGGCACTGCGAAATTCCCACTCACTGAATGGAGCATTGTAAGATTCCGGGTGGTTGGTGCGAAACGAAAGGCTCCGACGTTCCAGACGCTCTTTAATGGAGCGGAAGGCCTGGGGGTAATTCGCAGAAGCGGAACTCATAGCAAAATGCTCTGCTAAGCGATTTGCAATGACGTCTGAGTCAGTACACACGGCTCCATTTAGTGAGAGCGCAGGGACGCTGGCAGGGGTCCGATAGCCGTAGACGCGTCGAATCTTGGCCCAGACCTGCGAGGGAGTGACATGGAGGCCAATGGTGGACACATACCGCTCCCAGCACTCCTTCTTGCCTTGGCGGATAAGGAGGCGGGCCCGCGCACGCAGCCGTTTGAAGGCGATAAGGTGCGCTAAGGAGGGATGTCGCTTGTGACGCTGGAGCGCCCGCCGGTGATCTTTAATCGCTTCAGCGATCTCAGGCGACCACCAAGGCACAGCCTTCCGCCGAGGAGACCCAGAAGAACGGGGAATGGCAGATTCGGCGGCAGTAACGATGTCGGTGGTGACCGATTGAACCACCGCATCAACGTCATCGGTAGAGAGAGGCTCAAAAGCGGCAGTGGAGGAGAACAAGTCCCAGTCAGCCTTATTCAGAGCCCATCTGCTAGGGCGCCCAGAAGAGTGGCGCTGTGGTAGTGACAAAAAGATCGGAAAGTGGTCACTACCACACAGGTCGTCATGCACACTCCATTGGACAGACGGTAAGAGGCTATGGCTACAGATTGAAAGGTCAATGGCGGAGTATGTGTCATGCGCCACACTGAAGTGTGTGAAGGCACCATCATTTAACAGCGAGAGATCGAGCTGCGACAATAAATGCTCAACGATGGCGCCTCGACCTGTTGCCACTGACCCACCCCACAGAGGGTTATGGGCGTTGAAGTCGCCCAATAGCAAGAAAGGTGGCGGCAATTGGGCGACCAGTGCAGCCAGGACATGTTGCGAGACATCACCATCCGGTGGAATGTAAAGACTGCAGACGGTAACAGCCTGTGGCGTCCACACGCGTACAGCGACAGCCTCTAAAGGCGTCTGGAGAGGGACAGACTCGCTGTGCAGAGTGTGAAGGACATATATGCAGACGCCACCAGACACCCTTTCAAAAGCTGCTCGGTTCTTATAATAACCCCGATAGCCACGGAGGGCGGGGGTTCGCATTGCTGGAAACCAAGTTTCCTGGAGAGCAATGCAGAAGAAAGGGTGAAGGCTGATAAGTTGGCGGAGCTCAGCTAGATGGTGGAAGAAACCGCTGCAGTTCCACTGGAGGATGGTGCTGTCCATGGCTGGGAAAGGCGTGACGGGACTGGGAAGGCAGATTACGCCACTGGGTCACCTGCTGCCTCCGATGGAGCATCAGTGCAAATGCCATCCATTGCGTCCGAGGGACCGGCAAGAGCGAGGTCCTCAGCGGACGCCAGAATCTCCACCTCGTCCTCAGAGGCAGAGCTTGTAGGAAGCGGTGGGATCGGTGCCACCGCAATACCGTTGGCCTTGGGGACCTTCTTCGGTTTCAGCTTGGCACGCTGTGCCTTCGGCGGTTCAGGCTGCATGGGCTTCACTGGGTCAGTCTCAGGGACAGACGACGACCGCGAGGCCCGACGACCAGGGACTGGCGGTTGTTTCAACCACTTGCGGGCGTCCGCTTTTCCACTGGTCGGAACTTGTGAAGGGAGGTCCCCAAGGGATCCCTTCCTGGTGAGAGCAGCCGAAGAAGTCTTACGCTTCTCCGGCTGGGAAGGGGGAGCTGATGTCCCCGATGGTTGGGAGGGTGTTGCTCCTGGAGAAGATGGAGCAGGAGCAACAGGGTGTGAAGTGCCCCCCACAAGCAAGGGGGCCGGCGGATGCTGACCGATCTTAGAGCCGATTCGTGATGACGGGAGAACCGTCGATGCAGCAGCGGCGTAGGTTGACGGCATTGCCACAGGATGGAGCCTCTCATATTTCCGTCTAGCCTCGGGGTAGGTCAGCCGGTCCAAGGTCTTATATTCCATTATCTTCCGTTCTTTCTGCAATATCCTACAGTCCGGCGAGCAGGGGGAATGGTGTTCTCCGCAGTTAACACAGATAGGAGGCGGGGCACATGGAGTATCGGGATGCGAAGGACGTCCGCAATCCCGACACGTGATGCTGGAAGTACAGCGAGATGACATGTGCCCGAACTTCCAGCATTTAAAACACCGCATCGGAGGAGGGATATATGGTTTCACATCACAACAGTAAACCATCACCTTAACCTTTTCGGGTAAGACATCACCCTCAAAGGCCAAGATGAAGGCACCGGTGGCGACCTGATTATCCCTCGGACCCCGATGGACGCGCCGGACGAAGTGAACACCTCGTCGTTCGAGGTTGGCACGTAATTCATCGTCGGACTGCAGAAGAAGATCCCGGTGGAATATAATACCCTGGACCATGCTCAGACTCTTATGCGGCGTGATGCTAACGGAAACATCCCCCAACTTGTCACAATTGAGCAACCTCCGTGACTGGGCAGAGGATGCCGTTTTTATCAACACCAATCCAGACCGCATCTTGGAAAAGCCCTCCACCTCCCCGAACTTGTCCTCTAAATGTTCGACAAAGAACTGAGGCTTGACAGACACAAACGAGTCCCCGTCAGCTCTGGTACAGACGAGATACCGGGGCGAGTATCTTTCGCTCTCATTCACAGCCTTTCGTTCCTCCCATGGTGTGGCGAGGGAGGGGAACGATTTGGGGTCATAAACGTTACCTTTAAAATGGGCTCTCGAACGCTTAGAGACTGCTGACGGCTGGCCGCCAGCGAGAGATGATGTACCACGCTTCATTGCGGGTCATCCGCCCTGATGCCACCTACTCCGACCAAGGGCCCTCCCCACGGGCGCCACCCAGCCACAGCAAAGGCCACCTGGCAGGATGGCCATTGCCGGGAGTCCCGATGCCCCAGGGCGATGGGCATCTACTCCTTGGCATACGTGGGGAGTTAACGGCGCAGGCATCAGTAGAGCGATCCCTGTGTTGTCAGGGGGCTACAACCAAGAGGGTACATGGCGGCCCCACCACAACGGACTGGCTACCGTGCTGGATTTTAGGTGCAAAAATGGCCAAGGTCGTCATCGCAGTTAAAAGAAACACTGCAGAGTGCAGTGTGGTAATCGCCCAAGAGATCGAAAACGAGCGGGACACCATTGCAACGACGAGAAAGACGGCTAAAGGTCTAATTGCACGACGGATACAGTGCACCATGTAAGGCGCCCTTCCCCAATTGGCTCGCTCTTCGGAATAATTTAGAAAGATGGTGGTCAAACCCGAGAGGGGACCATCACATAAGGCCGAAACATGTGAGACTCCTTTTAGTCGCCTCTTACGACAGGCAGGAATACCGCGGGCCTATTCTAACCCCCGAACCCGCAGGGGGCCCAAAGAACCTTGCAGCGTAAGACAGAACACAGGTCAGTTTCAGAGGTGCCCATCTCCAGGAGCGGTTTCCACATAGTCTGTTTGACCAGCCTGTCAGCAAGTTCATTGCCTGGGATTCCGATGTATCCTGGGGTCCACACAAACACGACTGAACCACTGGACCCGTTCCAGGGCAGAGATGGACTCCTGGATGTTCACTACCAAAGGATGGCAAGGGTAGCACTGGTTGATAGCATGTAAGCTGCTCAGGGAGTCAGAACAGAGAAGAAACAACTCACCAGAAAAGGAACGGATGTACTGAAGCGCACAAGATATGGCCACAAGCTCTGCAGAGAATACACTGCAGCCAGTGGGCAAGGAATGCTGTACAATATGACCTCTGTGGACATATGCGAAGCCAACATTAGCATCAGCCATCGAGCCATCAGTGTAAATAACTTCAGAGCCCTTGAACATGTCAAGAATCAAAAGGAAGTGACAGCGGAGAGTGGCATGTTCGCAAAAGGTCCAGACGAAGCTTTGGCCGAGATGTAGACCATCGAGGTGTACGTGAATGGGTCTCAAGTAGTGGTGAGGTGGTAAAGAGAAATACTCCAGTTCGGAGAAAAGGAATAACATGTGAACCGCAATCGTGAGCCCTCACCTCTGTGGTCAACGTGGTAGATCAACTGTCGCAGGCAGAAAAAGGAGATGGTAATTCGGATGCTCAGGAGAACTACGAATGTGTGCAACATAACTGGCAAGCAGTTGTGCACATCGGATCCGCAATGGAGGGTTCTGTCCTCCACTAGGACACTGGTCACCGGATTCGTTCTAAAAGCTCCCGTCACTAAGCGAACGCCACAGTTGTGAACTGGGTCGAGGAAACTCAACGCTGAGGGTGCCGCCAAACCGTAAACCCAAACTCTCATAGTCAAGGCGGGATTGAACAAGAGCTCTGTAGAGCTACAGCAGTGTAGAGCAATCTGCACCTCAGTTGGTGTTGCTCAGGCAGCAGAGATCATTGAGGTGCTACTAACACTCCCACTTAAGCTGACGAAGGTGAAGTAGCCAAATCAATTGGGCATAAAAAACCAGTCCTAAGAATCAATACGTCTCCACTATAGTGAGTGGATCGGCATTAAGATAAACTTCAGGTTCCGGATGAATGATACGATGCTGACAGAAGTGCACGACACACAACTTCGCGGCTGAAAACTGGAAGCTGTGGGCTAGAGCCCATGACTGCACCTTGTGAATGGCTCCCTGTAGGTGCCGCTCAGCAACAGCAGTACTGGAGGAGCAATATAAAATGCAGAAGTCATCCGCATACAGAGGAGAGACCACTGGTCCTACGGCTGCTGCTAGGCCACTGATGGCCAGTAAAAATAGAGATACACTCAATACGGAACCCTGCGGGACGCCATTCTCCTGAATACGGGAGGAACTATGGGAGGCACCAACTTGGACACGGAAAGTATGGAGCGACAGGAAGTTTTGGATAAAAATTGGGAGCGGACCCCAGAGACCCCACCATACAATGTTGCAAGGATATGATGTCGCCAGGTCATGTCATATGCTTCACATAAGTAAAAAAACATGCAATCAGATGTTGGCATCTGGAAATGGCTGTTCGGATGGCAGACTCGAGGGACATAAGATTACCAGTGGTAGAGCGACCCTGGCAGAAGCCGCCCTGACATGGAGCCAGTAGGCCACGTGACTCCAGGACCCAACCCACCTGCCGACACAACATATGTTCCAGCAGCTTACAGAGAACGTTGGTGAGGCTGATGGGCTGATGCTATCCACATCAAGCGGATTTTTACCGGGTTTTAGCACCGGAATGATGGTGCTCTCCCGCCATCACACCAGATATGATTGAAGACAACGAGGAGACATCGCCTGTAGTCAGACGACAGATGTTTAATCATCTGGCTGAGGATCCAATACAGCCCAGGAGCTGTGTTGGAGCAATGTGAAAGGGCACTGAGGAGCTCCCACTCTGTAAATGGGGCATTATAGGGTTCACTGTGGCGTGTAGTGAACGAGAGGACAATCCTTTCCATCTGCCGTTAGTGCTCAGCAGATGTGTTTGCGTTGGTAGAGAGCACGCCATTTATGTTAACGCCATGGACACCTGTTGGGGTCTGGTACCCAAAAAGACATCTGATCTTCGTCCAGACTTGGGAAGGTGACGTATGGCACCCAATGATTGACACATACCTGCCCCAACACTCCTGTTTCCATTGTTTTATAAGCAGGCGAACACGGGCACAGAGCCGCTTAAAGGCTATTAGGTGCTCTAGGGAAGGGTGCCGCTTATGTCGCTGTAGTGCTCGCCGACGCTCTTCAATTGCCTCAGAGTCTTCCGGTGACCACCAAGGCACTGTCTTTCGCCGGGGGCTAGAGAATGAGGGATCATGTTTTCCGCTACAGAAATTACCATTGTAGTGACCTGCTAAATCACAACATCGATGGAACCACATCAGGGATTTTTTTTGTTTAGGGCACTCAACTACTAAGGTCATTAGCGCCCAGTCACAAACGCTAGTGCACTAATAACATAGAAAAAACGCAAGGGGGCAACCCCAGAAAGTACTTACAAAGACGCAGATAAACAAAATAAAAGAGTTAGATCTTTCTGGAAAAGTCCGTCAATGTAATAAACTTAAGGACACGAGCAGCTGCTCGAGCGTCATCAGCTAGAAGTTCCTGTAAGGTAGACGGCAGACACAGGAAAACACGAGAGTGAATAAAACGGGGACAGGACAATAAAACATGGCGCACCGTCAATGGATGACCACAGGGGCACTGCGGTGCGGGGTCACCGGACAACAGGTGGCGGTGGCTAAATTGGCAATACCCAATCCGCAACCTGGCCAAAATGACCTCCTCTCACCGGGAAGGGCATGAGGAGGTCGTATAAGCCGTCGGGATCGGTTTGATGGCCCTAAGCTTATTTTCATGGAGAGAGGACCAAGCCTCATGCCACAATGATGAAATGCGCCGATGAAGAACCCCACTGACAACAGCTGATGGGACACAAAAGGAAGCCGTCCGAGGCAGGAGGACAGCAGCCTTGGCTGCAGCATCAGCAGCTTCATTCCCACGCACACCAACGTGGCCAGGAATCCACAAAAAAAGGACATGAGCGCTGGTATCAGCTAGCGACTGAAGGGACCATTGAATTCGTTGCACAAAAGGGTGTTCCGAATATAGATCAGGGCGACTCTGAATGGCGTTCAAAAAATCTGAGTAGATGGCATAGGGAGAATGATGATGGCGGCAGATTACTGAACAGCCTAACAGAGAGCAAAAAGCTCAGCTGTAAAGCTTGAACACTGGTCAAGGAGCCGCTATTGAAACGTATCATCCCCAACGACAAAGGCACATCCGACGCCAGCAGTAGTCTTGGAGCCATCTGTGTATATAAAGATGTTATTAGCGAGCCTCGAACCAAATTCAACAAACCTTGAGCAGTACATCGAATCCGCGGTCCTCTCCTTTGGGAGAGAGGTGAGTTAAAGGTGAATGCGAACCTGAGCCTGGAGCCAAGGTAGCATCGGGCTCTCACCCACTCGAAAAGTCGTAGGGAGGGTAAAATCAAGTTGCTGGAGCAGGCGACAAAAGCGAACTCCAGGAGGTAACAGGGCAGAGACATACAGCCCGTATTGGCGGTCGAGAGAGTCGTCAAAGAAGGAGAAATATGACGGGTGGTCGGGCATTGACATCAGTCGGCAGGCGTACCGACAAAGCAACATATCACGCTGGTAGTTTAGTGGTAATTCGGCAGCTTCAGCATACAGACTCTCAACAGGGCTGGTGTAGAATGCTCCAGTCACCAGACGTAACCCCCAATGGTGGATATAGTTTAGAGGGCGTAAGATGGACGGCTGGGCAGAAGAGTAGGCAAAGCTCCCAAAATCCAGCTTTGATCGGACAATGGACCGATATAAGCGAAGCAGGACCATTCGATCTGCTCCCCATGACATACCGCTGAGAACACGGGGGACATTTAGGGAACGGGTACAACGAGCAGCCAAGTAAGATACATGTGGAGACCAGCAAAGTTTCCTGTCAAATGTAAGACCTAAAAATTTTGTTGTCTCCACAAATGGGAGAGCAATGGGACCGAGATGTAAGGATGGTGGAAGAAACTGTTTGTAGCACCAGAAGTTCATACAGACCATTTTCTCACCAGAAAAACGGAAACCGTTAGCGACACTCCAGGAATGCAGACTGTGGTGTCACCGCCAGACACCACACTTGCTTGGTGGTAGCCTTTAAATCAACCGTGGTCCGTTAGTATATGTCGGACCCGCGTGTCGCCACTATCAGTGATTGCAGACCGAGCGACGCCACACGGCGGGTCTAGAGACTCCCTAGCACTCGCCCCAGTTGTACAGCCGACTTTGATAGCGATGCTTCACTGACTACATACGCTCTCATTTGCCGAGACGACAGTTTAGCATAGCCTTTAGCTACATCATTTGCTACGACCTAGCAAGGCACAATATTCAGTTACTATGTATCCTGAACAGATAAAATTGTGAATCATGTACCGTCAAGAGCGACGTTCATCATTAATGGATTAAAGTTAAGTATCTAACTAATTACGTCCATTTTCTGAATTCTAATTCCTTGTCATGTTCCAGACCTCACGTCAGTATAGTTCTTCCCTCCTCACACCAGCCTGCGTGAGTTAAAATGCGTGCATTTCGGCCTCACAGTAGTAACACTGTGTTGGCTCTTCTGCCAACCCAACACAGACGGTCTAGACAACACTGAAGACAGCGCTCCAGGAGACATGTTCTCTGAGCGCTGCAGTAGATCGTAAAGTCATCCACGAAAAGGGAGCCTGAAACCTCAGCAGGATGGCAATCCATTATTGGATTGATAGCTATGGCAAAAAGGACCACACTCAAAACGGAGCCCTAGGGCACCCCATTCTTCTGGCGAAAGTCATCTGACAAAACAGAACCCACATGTACCCTAAACATTCGATCCATTAAAAAGGCATTAATAAAAAGAGGGAGGCGGCCGCGAAGGCACCAAGTGCGCATGGTGCGGAGAATGCCTGCCCTCCAACAGGTATTGTAAGCCTTCTCCAAATCGAAGAACACAGCCACTGTCTGGCACTTACGCAAAAAGTTGTTCATAATGAAGGTCGACAAGATAACTAGGTGGTCAACAGCAGAGCGGCGCCTACGAAAGCCACATTGGACATTGGTAAGGAAGCGTCGAGATTCAAGGAGCCAAACCAATCGAGAATTTACCATATGCTCCATCACCTTGCAGAAGCAGCTGGTAACGGAGATGGGGCGATAACTGGAAGAAAGGTGTTTGTCCTTTCCTGGTTTGAGTATGGGAACAACAATTGCTTCACGCCTGCGTGTGGGAACATGACCTTCAGTCCAGATGCGATTATAGGCGCGATGAAGAAAGCCTTTACCTGGGGGAGAAAGGTTCTTCAGCATCTGAATATGGATACCATTGGGCACCGGAGCAGAGAACCAGGACCGGGCGAGTGCACTTTCGAGTTCCTGCATGGTGAAGGTGATTTTAGCTTTCACGTTTCAAAGACTGGAAAGAAGGTGGCCGTGCCTCTTCTGCTTGTTTTCGGCGGGGGGGGGGGGGGGGGGGGGGGGGGGGAAAGCAGGGTGGTAATGGGCAGAGCTCGAAACCTCCATGAAAAAGCGGCCGAAGGCATTTGAGACATCCTCAGGATCCACAAGGACTTCATTCGCTACAGTCAGGCCAGAAATCGGGGATTGGACCTTGGTGCCAGATAGCCGGCGCAGGCCACCCCAGACAATTGAAGAAGGAGTAAAACTGTTGAATGAGCTGGTGAAAGCCACCCAGCAAGCATTTTTGCTTTCTTTGATAACATGACAGCATTTTGCACAGAGTCGTTTGTAACTGATACAGTTCACCATCGTAGGGTGGCGTTGGAAGGTGTGCAAAGCATGTCACTGAGCACGCATAGTGTCGCTGCATGCTGTAGTCCACTGGGGGACTGGGACTCTACGTGGAGAAAAGGAAGAACGAGGGATGGAATATTCAGCAGCAGTGAGAATAACGTCCGTGAGGTACGCGACCTGACTATCGTAGCTGGAGAAGTTTTGATCATGGAAGGTCGCCAGGAAGGTGAAAAGCCCCCAGTCGGCTTTGGAGATGTTCCAGCAAGAGGAATGTGGAGAAGGGGTGTGATGCAGGAGATCGAGTATGTGTCAGACAGAGCATACCACTCGAACCGACGTACAAGTTGGATAGGGGATATTGAGAGGTCCAAATGGTAATAGGTATGCGCTGTGTCCGAAAGGAAGATAGGTGCACCGGTATTTAAGCAGACTAGATTGAGGTGGTTGAAAAGGTCTGCCAAGAGGGAGCCTCTCGGGCAGGATGCTGGAGCCCCCCCTCCCTCCGTAGGGGATGGTGGGCATTAAAGTCTACAATCAACAAAAACGGTGTAGGAAGCTGAGCAATCAGTTGTATCATGTCTGCCCTAGTAAAGGCAACAATGATGGAGTGTAAACAGTACAAATGGAAAATGTGAAAGTGAGGAGAGTAATTCGGATGGCAACTGCCTGCAGATCTGTGTGCAGTGTGATTGGATCATAGTAGACATCATCCTGAACCAGCAGCATGACCCCTCCATGAGCAGGAATACCCGCCACAGGAGGTAGGTCAAAACGCATGGAGGTATAGTGTTCCAGGTCAATACGATCGCATGGGCGTAAATTCATTTCTTGGAGACCTACGACTAGCGGGCAGTGCGTTCGAAGGAGCAATTTTAGTTCCTCTCGGTTGGACCGAATGCCGCGAATAGTCTATTGAAGAAGCGCCATTATGAAATCGAAAAGAAGAAGAAGAAACAAGAAAGGATCATCTTGATGGCCACTGAGGGCCTGGCTTCGAGGAAGCACTGCTGCTGCAATCGATAGGTGGTGAGTCATGGTCCATCAACTCAACAGTTGCGTCTGCCACCTTCCTGAGCTGGTCAGGAGGGGCAGCTTCCTCCGTTGGTGAAAGGCCAGATGATCGGCTACCAGCGGTGCTGTCTGGTCAAACTGAAGATGGCCGTGCACGGCAACCACTGGGTGGCGCAAGAGAAGAAACACGCCTCGGCGGAGATGGAGAACTCTTTTTTTTTTTCTATGAGTCTTCTTTGAAGAATTACTTTTGTCGAAAGAACAGTTGATAGCTGTGAAGGTTGTGTACGCAAGAAATCTTCGTGTGTCGGTTCTTTTTTGAAGGTCCAAGCATCTGATTTAGAGGTCCTTATCTTAGCAGTAGCAGATGATGATGTTTGAGCCTTAGGGTTGGTGGGAGGAAGAGGAGACGTTGATCGGGCGATCTTAGCACTGGCCAATTTGACGACCGAATCGCTAAATGTTAGATCGCATGTCTGTGTAGCTACCTCCCTGGTAGGCTGAGGAGAGGCGAGAACGGTACTGTATTGACCTGCCAGAAGCACAGTGGGCTTTCTGCTATTGAATAACTTGCGAGCAGCTGAGGTTGACACCTTCTCTTTCACTCGAATTTCCGGTATACTTTTCTCATCTTTGTAGACGGGAGAACTCGCAAGAGGAGGCAGCATGGTTGCCCATGCAGTTGATGCAACGAGGGGACGGAGGGGACAGCCACCCTCATGGGCGTCCCTGTCACTGGTAACGCATTTAGCTGCAATTGAACAAGAATGCTGTGTATGGTTAAACCGCTGACAATGGTAACACCTTGTAGGGCTGGATACATATGGCCGAACAGAAATGATCTCATAACCCGCTTTAATTCGTGAAGGCAATTGCACATTGTCGAAAGTCAGGAATATGGTTCATGTCAGTATGAGGTCCTTATCGACCCTTTTCATGACCCGATGGACGGCCGTCACTCCCTGATCAGAGAGGAAAGACAGAATCAGAATCTCCTCATCAGTTAGTCCGTCGGGTGACCTGGTATACACTACGCCACGTGACGAATGCAAGGTGCGGTGGGCCTCCACCCGTACGGGAAATGTGTGCAAGAGAGGGTCTCGAAGTAATTTTTTGGTCTGGTTGACGCTCTCTGTCTCCAACAGCAAGGTACCGTTGCGCAACCGGGTACAAGATTTCACTGGTCCTGCTATCGCATCTACACCCTTCTGAATGACGAAAGGGTTGACTGTTGAGAAATCGTGACCATCAGATCTTGTGACAACAAGAAACTTCGGTGCTGGTGGTAGAAGTTTCGGAACAGGAGTTTCATCTAGCTTTCTTTTTTGGGCAGAAGACAGGGAAGAAGAAGAAGAAGAAGAAGAAGAAGAAGAAGAAGAAGAAGAAGAGAAATCCATTGCAGATGAACCCCCCATGATTGCCAGTGTCTCCGGTGGCGCGCTCCTTCCTTATGGGGGCCCTCTCAGAGGGCACTCCCACCTTAGGTGATTGTCCACACCACCTGAGAAACGGACGGAGGGCCCAATCGGCACGTTTGGAAGGTAACAGCTCAGGCAATCACCCCTCCCTGGGCCTGGGGTTTACCAGGGGGTACGTGCATGCCTTACTTGTCTACCCAGGGCAGGGACTTACGCATTACCCCGTCACCGGCTACGCGTGCGAACGTGTGGGTCGGCCTTCAGACACGCACAGGGAGGAAAGAAGAGAGGAAAGAGAGAGAGAGAGAGAGGGACAGAGGGATAGATGAAAGAATCTCAAACGCCGAAGCAGAGAATAAGACACGGAAAAGAAGACAAGGAGAATGAAGCAGAGAGAGAAGTAAGGGCATGAAGGCAGGAGAAAAGTGCACGTGGGGAAAGACAAATAGAGGAAGAAAGAGTGAGGATGGAGAAAAAACGAAGGAAACAGGATCCTGGAGTTTTCAAACGTCCGTCTCCGGACATAGGCTCGGTACATTACTCCCAAGAGGAGGGAGTGTGAAGGTGAGTTTGGGGGGGGGGGGGGGGGGGGGAGGGAGGAGGATTGGGGTTGAGGAGGGATGGGAGAGGGCAGCCCGGAAAGGAAGGAGAACTGCACTAGCTCACCATGCACCTATCCACTAAAGAGATGTGGACCCCCTGGGGGCACATGGGGGAGATTCAATGGTGACAGAAGAGGTGAAAGTTTCCCAGTTCGCCTTGTTTAATGCCCATCTGGGTAGGCATCCAGGTGCATGACGCCGGGGGAGTGACAAGAAGATGGGGAAGTGATCACTACCACACAGGTCATCATGTGCTCTCTAGTGGATAGATGGCCGAGTAACTAACATGAGCCACACTGAAATGTGTGGCGGCCCCAGTATTTAAGAGGCAGAGGTCGAGTTGGGACAGTAAATTTTCGACATCTCTGCCATGGCCAGTATGCTTGGTGCTACTTCACAAGGTGTTACGGGCATTAAAATCTCCCAAAAGTAGGAAAGGTTTAGGGAGTCGATCACTCAGTGCAGCCAATACATTCAGAGGTACTGCACCATCTGGAGGGAGATATATGTTGCAGACAATTATTTCCTGTGTTGTCCATATCCTGACAGCCACAGCTTCAAGAGGAGTTTGATGGGGCACAGGTTCACTACATATCGAGTTCAGGACATAAATGTAAACTGCACGTGACACACTATTATATTCGCTACGGTTCTTGTAGTATCCCCTGTAGCCTGCCGGGAACCAGGTTTCCTGGAGGGCAATGCAGAAATAGGTGTAAAGCTTAACAGTTGCCATAGCTCAGCCAGGTGGTGGAAAAAAAACTGCCGCAAGTCCGCTGGAGGATGACCTGATCGTGATACTGGGAAGGCATGAAACACTCAATGAGGTAGTCTATGCCTCAGGATCACCTGCTGCAACTGACTTATTTCCTGAACAGGCTATATCCATTGTGTCTGAGGGTCTGGCGAGATCTAGGTCCTCAGCAGATGCCAGAATCTTTACCCCATCCTCAGACACAGAGCTTGTAGGCAGCGGTGGTGTGGTAGCCACCCTAATTCCCTCGGTCTTGGAGGTCTTCTTTCTGGATTTCTCTTGCTGATCCTTGGATTTCTCTGGCTGGGAGGTCTTCACTGATTCAGTCTCCAGGACTGAGGATGATCAGGAAGCCCTACGACCAGCTGCTCTTGGGCACTTCAGCCACAGGCGGGTGTCATCTTTACCACTAGCAGAAACCTGGGAAGGGAGTGACCCAAGGGACCCCTTCCTAGGGAGAGGAGCCAGAAGACACTTACGTTTCTCCAGCTGAGAAGTGGGGTCTGGTGTCCTCAATGGTTGAGGACACAGTGCTCCCGAGGTAGGTGGTGTGGGAGCTACAGGGAGGGAAGTGCCGTGCCCCCCCCCCCCCACCCCACCCCCTCCAACCATCAAGGGGGCAGGTGTAGTCTTACAGCTCTGAGAGCCGACTGGAACTCATGGAACTGATGGGGCTATAACTGTTCCCGTAGCAGCGGCATAAGAGGAGGTCACAAGCACAGAATGTAGTCGCTCCAATTTCCTCTTGGCTTCAGTGTAGGTCAGTCAGTCCAGGGTCTTCTGTCCCATGATTTTCCTTTCTCACTGTAAAATTCTGCAGTCTGATGAGCAAGGGGAATGATGCTCTCTGCAGTTGACACAGATGGGAGGCGGGATATTGGAAATACAGCGGAAAGACATTTGGCCGAACTTCCAGCACTTAAAGCACTGCATTGGGGGAGGGATATATGACTTGACATCACAGTGGTAGACCATCACCTTGACCTTCTCGGGTAATGTGTCATTCTCAAAGGACAAGATGAAGACACCAGCGGCAACCTGATTAACCCTCGGACCCCAATGGACGCACTGGATGAAATGAAGTCCTCGTCGCTCTAAGTTGGCGCGCAGTTTGTCGTCAGACGGCAAAAGAAGGTCCCTGTGGAATATAATACCCTGGACCATATTTAAGCTCTTATCAGGCATGACGGTAACGGAAACCCCCCCCCACCTTGTCACGAGCGAGTGATACCCGTGACTAGGCAGAGGATGCTGTTTTTATCGAGACTGACCCTGACCGCATTTTGGACAAGCCCTCCACCTCCCCAAACTTGTCCTCTAAATGCTCTACAAAAAACTGAAGCTTCATCGAGACAAAGGAGTCCCAGTCAGCTCTCGTACATACGAGGTACCAGGGTGAATAAGGTTCACTGCCTTCCTTCGCCTGGCATTCCTCCCATGGTGTGGCCACAGACGGAATTGATTTAGGATCATACTTCCTCGCCTTGTACTGAGACTTAGAACACTTAGAGACTGCTGGTGTTTGATCTCCAGCAAGTGATGACGTGGTACGCTTCATCACATGTCATCTGCCCTGATTGCCACCCAATCCGACCAGAGGCCCTCCCCATGGTCACCACCCAACCGCAGCAAATGCCACATGGCAGGATGGCCATTGCCAGGAGTCCCGATGCCCCAGGGTGATGGGCATCTACTCCTTGGCATACGTGGGGAGTTAAAGGTGCAGGCATCAGCAGAGTGATCCCTATGTAGTCATGGGGCTACAACCAAAAGGGTACATGGCAGCCCCACCAGAACAGACTGGCTATCATGCTGGATATGAGGTGCAAAGAATTCCATGGTCATCATTGGTGCAGAAAACAACACTGCATACTCGGTGGAGGAAACACACCCAGGAAGGTGTCCTCGCTCAAGAGGTGGATAATGAGCGAGACTGGAATACCATGATGAGAAAGGGAGCAAAAGATCTCAATACACAATGGACACCATGCACCATGTAAGGCGCCCTTCCCCAATTGGCTCGCTTGTCAGCAAAATTTTGAAAAATGAAGGTCAAACCCTACAGGGGACCATCACATAAAGGCCAAAAGGTGTGAGACTCCCTTTAGTCACCTCCTATGGCAGGCAGGAATACCTTGGGCCTATTCAGACCCACGGACCCACAGGGGCGGGGGGGAGGGGGGGGGCAGTATAGGTTCTGCCATTTACAGAGCTGGTGTAGATGGTGTATGACAGTGCATCAGGCAAGTCTGATTGGAGCCAAATTGCAGGGAAACTGGTTCAGAAGGAGCATAGGGTCTAACCAGGATATTGTGAAGATTGGAGAGGGAGGAGGGGGTGTGGGGGGGGGGGGGGGGGGGGGAGCAGGAAGTTATTCTAGGTGGACTGAGTAAAATATCAGAAAGAATGGACCTCATATCAGGGAACGACTTCAGGGAGTCCGAACCCTGTTCAAGTAACTGATTAATAATTCAAGACCAGGATAATACTGACAAGGAACCCATTGAGCACGATTTCACAAGTTCAATCTTTAGTAGGGCTACATTGGAATTGTTGTGTTAACAATGACAGGAAAAATATTAGCTGCTATTAATTCACCATGTGCATCAGGAGGGTGACAGAAAATGAGTGCCGGGGAGATGCAGAGATCAACCTTCTATGGGATCTATATATTACAATTCACACAATGGATATCAATGACATTTAAGAAAATTTTGAAAGAAACCATTAAGTTGCACCAAGAATACCGAATAAAAAATGGTGTGCCACAGTGATCACAAAGCTTCACACCATCAAGATCGAAGACGAACTCCTAGAGAGTTACAAACCAGGCAGGATGTTCAGCTAGGTATCCACCCTTAAAGAATGCATACAGAATTATATTGCTGTACCAGCGTGATAAGAACTGATGGAATCTGATGGCATGCAACTGAATGCAAAAGAGTGTCATGGGGCATACAATGAAACTGACTATCCTCTAAGGCACAGCTGCAGATAATGTAAAATGTTTTATAGGCAAAGGAAAAAACAAACATCCATACACTGAATTTGTCCAGTGGTTCCAGGTGGTATGAACTGCAATGTCACACACTTTTCAGGAGGGATAGTTTGCTCTAAAGGTGAATGACTGACACGCAGACCAGAAATCAAGCAAAAGCAAGTTATTTTGACCAGCTATTTAACAAAGGCAGTGCTCATATCATACTTTTAGTTTTAGTTCTCTTATGGCCATTTTCCCACTCTTGCTTGCCACACATTACGCTGCCCCATCTTCAGAAATGCTAATATTTCATCTGCCACTCCTCTCTCAGCAAAATTCCTTTGGTTCCTTTCCGATGAACTGTCAACTATTGCTGTAGATATAATGTAATGTTTGCTTTGTTTATCAATGTAATTGTTCTGCTTTGTATCAACACCACTAGCACTGTAGCAGTGTTGTGAGTTACTTATCGACTAAGCAGTTCAACTATGTTCCTTAGCCTCAGACTATGCTTATCATTGGATAACTCCAGTCCCAACCCCTTTGCCGTTAGCAGCCAATATTTTGGTTGCATGGTAGAGAATATGTGGTGCGTCTAATGCCATAAACAGCATTGGCCTTTTGTGACCTCACACTCAAGGGGTTCCTTGTGAGTAACACAACACAAGGTGTACTCCTAAGTTGTTTTGTGGCGGTATTGGCAGTACCAGGATTGAATGGGATAGGTAAGGAAATCTGCTTTTGGGATAGGCTGGTGGGATAATTATATACAGTGAAGACTATGGCGAGAATGGGGTGTATTACTGTAAAGAACCTGCATCTGAACAAATGCGATGTTTGCCTCAAATTCCAAGGCTACACATGGCAGACAATATTTGACATGGTAAGGATGGCAATTGTCCAAATTGTTTTTTGTAAGTTTTATTTGGGCAGAAGTGCGTAGCTGACACTTGGTGAGGATAAGGTCAACAGTAAGGACAGTGGTACGTGACCTGGTGTAGAACCATCTGAAATTCAATTGGGAGAATGTATCTCGAGATTCCAAAAATTTCAACAGTTCAGCCTCACCATGAGCCTATATGGCAAAAATGTAATCAATGTATCTAAACCAAACAAGAGGCTGAAGGCTTATGGATCCTGGGAAAGCCCCTTCGAATTGTTAAGTAAAATATTGACTAAGGTGATCAGGAAGGGTGTTATAGGTTTGGAATCAGGTGGGCACAGGCTGAGGTAATATTCAGCATCAGACAGACCACGTAAATGGGTAATATTAGTATAGAGAGAGGTGGCATCAATGGTGACAAGCTACATGTGTGGTGAAAGCAGGACAGGCACAGATTTCTGACACATTAGGAGGGGAGTCTTTGTAATTTAAGTTTGCAGGTGTTGTCAACCAATGCAGACACACATTCAGTGGGTACTTTGAGGCTAGCAACTATGGGAAGGTTGGGTTTGTGGACCTTATGACGAAGGTAAAAAATGGGAGCGCATGATTTGGGCCTAGCAATAAGTTCTATGGACTGAAGTGTTAGTCCTTGTGAAGAGGAGGGACTGTAGGTAAGTTTGTATGACAGGGATAGGATCTTTATGGCAGATGCTGTATGTAGTAATGCCAGAAAGCTGGCATAGACCCTCACAAACATACTCCCATCTGTTAAGTACAACAGTGATAGATCCCTCATCTGCCAAGAGGATAAGAGTGTCAGCAGTTTTTAGGGAAAAAAGTGCCTGGAATTCTGCAGATGACAGATTAGGGTCATGTAATCATGACCTGAGAAATGGTGCTGGAGCAACACTGGAAGCTAGTAATTCTCGAAAAATTTAAAAGGGGTTATTTTGAGGTAGTGGTGGTGGATAACGTTGAGATTATGGTCTGAACTCTTCAGGACAGGGTTCAATATTAGGTTTGTTGTTGTACGTATTTTGAGATTTGGTTGCAACGTGATACTTCCAGCTGACATTGTGTGTGAAGGAAAGTAGGACTTCAAGGAAAGGAGCATCTTTAACGGAAGTTTAGGACTGAAAACACTGTACTGGAGTGGCTGGTTCTTGTGATCATGAGTATCCAATGCTCTGGGAGATACTGATGAAGGCTGGGGGATGTTAAGAAGGTTGACCAAACTCAATTTGTAGGAGAGGAATGGTGGTTGACAATGAGGCTGTTTAGGAAGCTTTAGTGGGACAGGAATGGGAGTATAACTGTTGAGACAGTTTAGGAAAAGACTTTTGAGGTGAAATCTGGCTGCTGTTGCAGTTTGAAGTTAGCTTGGAGCATGGTACCTCCAAGGAAACATAAGGGGCGCAGGTAACTGCAGGGTTTTATATAAGGAGTGTGCAAATTAAAAGATATGAAACTTTGTAACAACCAAACCAGTTGAAATTTGCGTATACCGTTTTGAGATAATGTAGTAAGACATCTAGGGACACATATGCAATGCTATCATCTCCACTTAACAAATTCAAAGCTGTGCCCTCAGGTAGTAAAGTTGAAGCTTACCGCCTTTTTTGAAGTTCGCGGTGTGAAACTCATCTAATTCCTCTAGCACATAAAAACCATTAACAGTGACATGTACCATGAGACACTCTGTAGCCTACACACGTCAATTAAGGGTAAATGGCCTGGGCTGCCCATGGAGGGAGTGATTCCACTCCATGATAATGTGCATCCATGTCTCCAAGGTCACATAAAGTGTAATGGCAAAGTTCAAGTGTGAGCAGCTTGAGCATCCATCCTACAGCCCAGATGCATCACCCTGTGACTTTATGTTTGGTCTGCAAAGAGAACCCATCTCGAAGGGAAGCACTTCAACTCTTGACGAAGAGCTAAAGGACACAATGGGGAACTGGTTCCTGTCACAACCACAGGGATTATGTGAACAGGGAATCATTTGGCTCATGATACAGTGAGATAGTTTTGCTCAGACCCCTGGTGATTACTTTTAATTAAAGACTGCAATTATATCCACACTGTTGTTTTGTACCTTTTCTCTTGAACACACCTCATCAAAGAGAAATTTGATGGAGAGGAAATTGGCACTCAACGTTTATATGTCACAGATTAGTCAGGTGAGAGCCACATGTGAAATGACGCATACCTTGTACCAGCTGCTACATAAACACTATTTGGCTTTCTACATGTTACGATGTCCACTAAGTTATCAGTAAGGACAGATAGGCAGAGTTAGAGGATGATTTCTGGCAGGACATTATATCCTGTTGCAGAGCACACTCTCCCACATGACAGTTGTGACCTCTGTGCCTGTTTAACCATACATTCTCCCTCCGGACACCAGTTTCTCATAACTTCGCATGTGGGAAGTGGCTTTACAATACGTGCTTGGTTCTTGCCACCGATATGGCCTAAATTTACATTAATTTCTGTGCTCTCAGTATTTCTTTTTAGTAACTATTGGTTTTCTTCACTCCCATCTACTTTCTGACCCAATTTTCTCTGGCCACTAATCTTTCTAACGTGAATAATGCACTTAGCTTTTTGTCATCCTTCGTTCTTTCATAATGTGTTTTCATTGATCTCTGCCTTGTTTATTACTCTATTTTCCATGTTGCCAGGATTCCAAATTTTTTAAGTACAGGTACCAACAATCAGTCTTTTTTTCTCATTCCATCCATCAAATCTCCTCTGACCCATGGTTCTGTGTAACTCTTCCCATTTCCTAAACTTCAGTCATTTTCCTTCATCCCTCTTCCTTTCCTTTTGACCACTTCGGAAGAATGGGCCAATGACTCAAAGCTTTTGTGTTTTCTTCTAACACCACTTGATGAGTAAATTTTGTGTTTATTCATATTATATTTTTGAACCTTGAATATTTTTGTTGATGTAACTTTCTACGTGTACTTTCATCAAGACAACATTTTCTGGATATTTAAATGCCTCGTGAGCCTTGCTGTAATGCTAATTATTTTATTTGTATCTGCATTTGTTAAATATCAGGTATTTAAAGATTTGTATTAACAAAAATTAGGTTGTCATTGCCAATTTATGATACTGGTCATGTTGCCAGACTGGCACCCCCCCCCCCCCCCCCCCCCATGTATCAGTACATAATTTTAATGTCAAAAAGGTTAATATCACAGGGCAGTAACTGCTGATGTCATAGAAGCAGAATAGTGTGTCAGTTTGGAAGACACTGGGGATCCAGTATCAAGAGTTTGAAAAAGTTGTTGAAGATAAAACTTGGAAGCCAGGTTAGGAAAATAGCAGTCTATTTAGCATAGAGTATGGGTTGGTAGTAAACTGAAGAAAGACAAAAGTAACTGATGAGAAGCAGAAATAAGATTAGTAATAAGCTCAACAACAGAGTTGGGAGCACCGTAGCAAACAAGAGGAAATCTGCTACCCTGGTAGCAAAGTAAGACATGATGAACACAAGAAAAAGATTAGCACAAGCACAGAGATCATTCCTCGCTAAATGGCATCTAGTATTCAAAATAGTCCTTAATTGAAAAATAAAATTCTGAGAATCTTCTGGAGCACACAGTTGTACAGAAGTGAATTATGAACGGGGGGAAAACTGAGAAAGAAGAGTATAGAAGCATTTGAAATGTGCTGTTCCAAAAGGACACAAAGTTATGTGGATTGATATCAGAAATGAGGTTCTCTGGTAAATCTGCAAGAAAGGGATATGTAGAAAACACTGCCTATAAGAAGGGACAGACTTCAGAGAATAACTTCTGTGGAGCTAGGAGGAGAGACAGAGCAAAAACTGCATAGGAAGACAGAGACTGGAATACATGTAACAAATAACGAAGAATATTAGGTGTAAGTGCTACTCTGATATGAATAGATTGCCACAGGAGAGAGAGTCATAAGGTCTACATATCAAATTAGCAACAAACGGGTAGAACATTGGGGATTCCCAGTTGTCTGGTGACAAACCCTAAGACAATCATCCTACAATTTGAAATCAGTAAATTAAGCAAAAAATAAATAAATAAATAAATAAATAAATAAAAATAAAAAATCTAACATTTTAATTGTTAATAGCCTCTGCGGCCCATTAACAGAAATAATAATTATGAGGAAAAAAAGAAAAAGGACAAAAGAAATTCAGAGAGCCACCAGTTCTGAACAGAAACAGGTAGTGAACTGACCTCAGAGTGCAATTCGTCTCTTCAACTGAGGTAGGCGTAACATTACAGATGATGGCTGTCAGAGCATTTCCTCCCAGAGCTGGCTCCAGTATGCGTGTCAGCTTACTATCTCGAAAACTGATGTGTTTTTTCCCGTCGCTCAGCTGTGATATCACTTGACTTAAAGTGAATAATGAAAGATTGATATGGCAGCCTTCACGAAAGCGATCGCTGCCAAATTTACTGCCTGTCTGGTCTGACCGTTCTGAGCCTGCGAGATCAACCATATTAAGATGTGAAACTTTTATAACATCATCATCTTGATCTTCATTACAGTCCCCTTGGCCTCCCTTTGCTTCACGGCTCTCAACTACCTGAAATACACAAATGTCATTTAAAATTCAGAATTCAAGTAAGTTCAAAGTGAAAGAAATGTATTATTCAAAAATAAATAAGGAATTAGTTTTGATGGTTAGTGGTGTGCATAGATTTAAACTTCTATATATTCAAAATAATATATAAATATCTCTGTCATGCAGAGTTTTTGTTAGATATTTATTTGTTGCACTGTTAACCATGAGTTTTAATTACCGCCAACTTTTGTGTGTTCAACTCCTTTGTAAGTTATTGCAAGCAATGGAGTTTGTTCAGGCACAAATTTTGTAGACCCTCAAACTATCTTATACTGAGATTTTATAAAGTACCAGCAATTTTAGCTGTCCTCCAATAGAAAATTAATATGTTAACTATATGATTCTTCCACAAATTAACTACTACTTTATTATTTAAGTGGAGAATCTTAGTTTTATTCCCAAGATAATTTGACAACTGCTGGTGCTTATAGCCAAATTGGTTTAAATAAAAATAATTTAGAGTAAATATCCATAATTTGAGCATCAGTACAAACACATGTAGATAAAATTTGGAGTGAGTGAAGCAATGTACCTCATCCAAGAGCATTTATATTCTTCCTTTCAGGAAACATTTTATGTTTTCTAAAAATATGACATTTCATGTTATTCACGACTAAAGTTTTCATCTTCCTGAATGTTCTACTTCTACTGGACATTATTCCCAAAATTCAGGTACATAGTTTTGTGGCTCTAATTTTTCCAATTACAATAACGCCCACTTGCACTGGCACAATAGTCTACTAATTGTTCTTTCCAGAAAATTCCTTATTTTAGGTGGGAATTGTGAATGCTCTAGGCAGCATACACAGTATAGTCCATATACCTTTGTCAATTTTCTATTTATGCATTCCAAATTACTACTGCTTGTAATTCCACAACCGTTAATTTAGCCCTTCTCATGATAAATCAAAATATAATTACAGATCTGAATTATAATTTTGTAAGAACTTCTACAAACAATTGTACATGACAATACATAAGTCAGTCACTACACAGTAATCAACAGATGAGTGCTCAATGTCAAAGTAGGCACCCAGCAAACAACTCGATAGCTTCTATGAGTAAATGATTTTGTAAACTACTTTGGAGCTGCTGAACAGTAGCGGTTATATTGTAATCATCAAGTAAGCTATCATTAGCTATCCACATATGAACAATTCCATGTTGTCACCAACCAGTAAATCAACCACAGGCATAAAAAAGTGAAATTTTCAATTTCAACTACTCTGTTAATGTTATTCAGCCCATTGGTAATGAAAAATTGAACTACTTTTATGTACAATGTGTATAAAAATGGATCTATCAATATGTATTTTCATCAGAACTGTACAGAAAAAGTGTGAAAGAAATATGTTACCTTTGTCAAGTCCTTTATGGTAGAATGTGGTGAATATGCTATATAAACTATAATATTCATGTTGATCATCACAATACGTGTTTCAAAAACTGTGAAACTAATGCATTTTTGCATTTTGCCAAATTACAGGAAGGTATCAGGCAACAGAATAGCAGCTACCGAGACCCAGCAAACACAAGTTGGTCACTTTACACAAACTACTATGAACTAAAATTTCGTCACTTTTTATCCAAATCCATGTCATGTGGTAGATCTACCACAAGCAGATTTGCATTCTAGTGTTTTACTTAAAAACACATGATACACACAGCTAGCACTACTGTCTGTGTACAATAGTTTCATTGTTATGATACTGAGAAAGTCCAGTCAGTCTACTTTAGTCCAAAAGACTTAGGTGACCCATTATAGAAAATTGCTCAACTGTATGGGATCCATACCAAATACAAATGAGGTCAGTACATACATTTTGTTTGTCTCTGGTCCACAAGATTCATGGAAATGCTAAAAATTCTCACGTGTTAGATGCCCAATGATAGATACCAACTATCTCGCGAAAGCCTATTTAGAAAGCTTCTAGAACCAGTATCAGTCAAGGCATTTACTACAGTCCCCTACATGTCTTACTAATATCACCAAGGTTAAACTAATTACCACTTGCACAGAGATATTGAAGCAATCATTTTGTCCATGCTCAATACCTGAATGTAATGGGAAGGAACTCTGAATACATGGAACAATAGAGTAATCTGCCATGTACTTCACAACAATTTGCAAAATATGGATACAAATGTATTGTGTTCGAGAAACTGCTTAAACAATGAGCAGTGCTTTTAACAAGGCATTTCTAGAGGGGCCTAGTCACGCTGATCACAGTTCAAATTTCAGGACATACAGTGATTGTCACTGCTTGAAACACAAACCACCTCGATATCATCCCCTGGCACACGTCGTTTTGGCAGTGACTCAGTGAGGTTTGTTTTATCATCATTGTACCATAGCAGTGATGAGCGAGCAACAAGGCTGCAGCATAAACATTCTGTAAGATAAGTATGACAGTCCAATATTGCTTTGCGTGTGCTAACATTACTCTGGAGCCCAAACCATTCTTACTCCTGTTGGCTTCTACCAGCCATTCCATCCTTATGTTGATGTTTCATGTTAGTATTTCACAACCAAGCCTCATTAAACTGATGGTTCAGTAATACTTTAGTCAGTACTTGCCTTCCATTTGTGTCTACTACATTCTTACCGAAATTTGACGGTGTTTCATGTGTCTCCTATGTCCTGCATACCAGATGGAACAGTATTGCCATAGATGGTTCTCCCAAGCACCTTAATAAATTCAGATGAATGTCTCCACTCCAGGTACCTGGTATTCACAAGTCTTCCAGAGCTCTGTCAAATTCTTGCATTAGTGTTCCTCTCATCTTATTATCCCTACGTCTCTTTCTGTAAGAACATTATCAAGTTTCTTTCCTTGATACAGCCCATCTATATATTCCTCTTGCCTTTCAGCCTTCCATCTTAGTATACTATAGGCTCATCAACTGAGTTCTCTATGTTTCTACAGCTGATCCCTTTTCTTGAAAGAGTTCTTCAATTTCCTGAACATGGTATCTATCTTTCCCATGGATGTGTGCTTTAACAGTTTGTATTTGTCCTCCAGTTATTCTTGCTTTGCCATTCTGCAATTTGTCCATCTCCTTTTATAGACATTTGTATTCCCTTATGTTTAATTTGTTGCTTGTCCTTTCCTCAGATATATTTAAAATGTCATGTGTTACTCAAGGACTTCTATGACTCTTGCAAGGACTTCTATGTATCTAGTTTATTAGCCTAGTCGTTCCTCTTCTTCCTTCACCAAATCATCTCTCAAACTTACTAATTCATCTATAATATTTCCATAACCTACTGCTGTTGGGCAATGTCTGTCTCTGGTTGTTTGATCTCATCCAAGTCCCATCTCCTTAATTTTCAACTTCCTGCAATTTCCTTCATTTCAGTCTACAACTATCTGACAAATCCAATAGGTCAGGGTATTTATTTTGCTCATTTTTCATTAAAAACAAAATCTTGTATATATTGCTGTAGTATACTCCATGTGAAATTATACTGGACTGTTTCTTTATGCTGGTTGCAGCTGCTTTATGTATCTACAATGTAATTTTGTAAACATCTTTAGGGCAATGTCGCTTCGTAACTATATAGATGTCTATTGTTTTCACCTACAGCTGTTTACACTTCGCAGGTGAAAACTGTCAAAAGCACTGTTAGGTGTCAAAAATTTCCTCAGTTGACTCAACTGTAGTGGTGTCTTAGCAGTAAAGAATAAATGTATCAAAATTTCACACATGATGCAACATTTTATCACGCATCTCAGTGTTTATGACGTCATAGCTCCTGAACTATGATAGGCAGTTGTTTCTTACTCTCAAAGCATTGGTAGCCCGACAGTGAGGGATATGAATTCCAAGTTTGGTTGAAATTGGTCCAGTGGTTTAACAGATGTGGAACACGAACACGCATGAACACACACAAACACTTATTATATGTATGGATTCATAATTAGAGACTAAAAAATCATTTTATTTTGCAGAAGATTTTGGCAATATTTTTATAGATTTTGTTGTTATTTACTGCCAGTTTGCTTCTCTTTCTGGTTATTTATTTTTGTCCTAATTAATCATTTTTTCAGTCTTGCGTTGAAATGAAACTATGTGTGTCATTTACATTATATTTATTACACTATGCGCACCACATTTATTTACATTACACTGTCTTGGAAAAAAAGGGGGAAGCAGCATACATTATTTTTTATACTTAAAGAAAAGTAACACCAATACTTTACAGACAAATGGAAAACTAGTAGGAGCTGATCTCGGGAAAGATCAGTTTGGATTCCGTAGAAATGTTGGAACACGTGACGCAATACTAATCCTATGACTTATCTTAGAAGATAGATTAAGGTAACGCAAACCTACATTTCTAGCATTTGTAGACTTAGAGAAGGCTTTTGACAATGTTTACTAGAATACTCTCTTTCAAATTCTGAAGGTGCACGGGTCAAATACAGGAAGCGAAAGGCTGTTTACAATTTGTACAGAAACCAAATGGCAGTGATAAGAGTTGAGGGACATGCAAGGGAAGCAGTGGTTGAGAAGGGAGTGAGACAGGGTTGTAGCCCATCTCCAATGTTATTCAATCTTTAAATTGAGCGAGCAGTAAAGGGAACAAAAGAAACATTTGGAGTACAAATCAAAATCCAAGAAGGAGGAATAAAAACTTCGAGGTTTGCTGACGACGCTAATTCTGTAAGAGACAGCTAAGGACCTGGAAGAGCAGTTTAACGGAATGGACAGTGTCTTGAAAGGAGGATATATATGATGAATATCAACAAAAGCAAAATGAGGATAACGGAATGTAGTCAAATTAAATCAGGTGATGCTGAGGAAATTAAATTGGGAAATGAGACACTTAAAGTAGTAAAGGAGTTTTGCTATTTGTGAAGCAAAATAAATGATGATGGTCGAAGTAGAGGGGTATAAACTGTACACTGGCAATGGCAAGGAAAGCATTTCTTAAGAAGAGAAATTTGTTAACATCGTGTATTGATTTAAGTGTCAGGAAGTTGTTTCTGAAAGTATTTGTATGGAGTGTAGCCATGTATGGAAGTGAAACATGGACGATAAATAGTTTAGACAAGGAAAGAATCAAAGCATTCGAAATGTGGTGCTACAGAAGAATGCTGAAGATTAGATGGGTAGATCACATAACTAATGAGGAGGTATTGAATAGAATCGGGGAGAAGAGGAGTTTGTGGCACAACCTGATTAGAAGAAGGGATCAGTTGGTAGGCGATGTTCTGAGGCATCAAGGGATCACCAATTAAGTATTGGAGGGAAGCGCAGAGCGTAAAAATCATAGAGGGAGACCAAGAGACGAATGCACTAAACAGATTCAGAAGGACGTACGGTGCGGTAGTTACTCGGAGATGAAGAAGCTTGCACAGGATAGAGTAGCATGGAGACCTGCATCACACCAGTCCCTGGACTGAAGACCACATCATCAACAACAACAACAACACTTTAAGGTAAGTAAGCTTTCAGCCAAACACATTGGACAGGATTATCATGATTTGTAAATTATATTCCAAGAGACAGTGCTGCCAATGTAACATTACACTTTAGTTAGAATTATCTCCTCACTGACTTCTTCATTAATACTGAATCCGAACAGCCTTCAAAGCCATTACTGCAAATTTCTGACTATCAACTCCTGTTGCTTACAGGCATGTGACCATGTGAACTTTTCCTAATTGCATGGACATGCACTTTCCAGCAAAATTCTGAAGAGATTTATCCCCCTTCTGAGTATCTGCACTACTGAGACTAGACATTTCAGGTACATACTGCAAGATCCTTACCATGTCTAAGTTAATGAAGTTTAAGCTTAATGTCCTTAAGCTCAAGCATTAATCTCAGGCTTTGAAGACTGATTGATTTGTTTGGATCTGGCTATGAGAGTTGACAATCTTGTCTGAAGATATGACCCTAGTGCACTTCAAGCACTCTAACTTTTGCAAGAAATACTTGCCCTGATCTTTTTAAAAATATTTGTTTCCAGAAGTAAAAATTCCTTTGCCCACAATACTGAAACATTCTTCAAGGTGTTTTAACTTTGAATTAAGTTCATTTGAAGAGAGGTATCTCAAAATCTTTAGGAAAGCAAGTCATTAATTAATATCACTGTCCTGTTCTTTAATGAATATGGCCTCCACAACAATGCAGTTCATTTCATAACCCAGCAGCGATATGACATACTTCACCCTGCGTAGGCAGCTTCCGGATTTTATCACTGTGGAAGAGTTCAATTATTTCCTCAAAATATTCTGCCATAAAAGTGGCTGTGGATAGCCACAAGTTCCAGCTTATTAACACTGGAAAAAGCCTTTGCACCTCTGTTTCCTTTCAGAGACTGCAAATACAAATGTTTGTTCTTCCTGTTTTCTTGAAAAATACTCTTTGAATTGATTATTGTGATGGTAAACCTGTAAGGTTCTTTTGAGAAGCATCAACAATCAGATTCAGTTTGTGTGTCCAGCACTGAATATGGTTACATTACCAGCTACGATTATTCTCAAGGAGATAAATTTTTTCATGTATCCACTGTCGCTCACTGTGTTGAAATAGTTCCTTCATATAGGGCTGTAAGCATGATTGACAGCTACAGTTCTGTACCTGCAACTTTTGTACCATTTTTGGTAACTCAGCACCTTTACTCTCCTCCTCGTTCAAGGTATGCCAAGGTACAGCTTTGCTTCCCACTGTTCTATCTGTATATTACTCTCTGATATTTACCATTCCCAATGTATTCATGCTGCATAGTAGTTGTTTTTCAAGATTCCAAATTTGAACTTCGAAGTATTTTGTGTATGTTCAATATGTGACATTTATTTGTTTGAGGTCACATCCTGTGCTGCAATTGGCTGACAAGCAAACCCAGCAGTCGCAATGTTGATTTAAGTGCTGGCAAAAATAACATGCTGTACCTGGTGGTTTCATATTAACATTTTATATTAGCATATTACAAAATTTGTCTGTATACACTATAATATCTAGTATACATTAACAATACAAGATGGAATAATATTATCTCTGTAGATAAACAGTACATATCGAAGGTTGATCTTGTTTTGTCAAACTCTAGTGTCTTTACTTTTTTAGCATTGAAAAGAGTTTGGGCAGATAGGAATTGTTTCATTCATTATCTAATAATAACCATTCAAGTGAAGAAATCAGTGTACAAAATTATTATTGCTCAACGGTACCTTTTACTGTAGACAAGGTGAAAGACTTTAGCAATTCTTCGAGGCTGTTAAAGGAGGTAAGTGAAAACTGATTAATCCCTGGCTGGCTTGGACTGTATCAAAATGTGTGCTTGTGCAGTAAGTATAAATTAAGCGAGTATAATTCTAAACATTTTTCAAGAGTACGCAGTCTTTAAGTTACTGAGATCATGATCAAAACACAAAAGGAATAATAGTTTTCTCTGAGTCGGCTCGTCAGATAAGTCTTCTGCCTCCTGCGCATCAATCTAGAGCGAGACAAGTATTTGTTTTCTTCTATCAGCTACCAATGGAATCCTCACGTTACAATTCGGGACCAGGGGAATTTGCTATTTTCTATCACATTTCTTCAAAAATCACCAATTTCACATTTTTCACTGCGTTATTGTTTAAATGAAATTTTTCTGTCCCTATTCGTAGCTAATAAGCTATTATCGGAGTCCACGTCTGCTCCTGGAAGTATCTTTGCAGTTTAGAACTTTGTTTACGAATCCATCTTCCCATCAAATAAGCTGCCTGAAATCATCTGGTGGCATCAGGCCACTTCTCTATGTGCGGCCACCTTTCATGATTCTTACAGTGTTAGCAGATTTTCTGAAACTAGTAGCTTCATAATTACATTTCATTATTTTATGTTTATTTAGTTACATTTTTTTTATTTTTGATGTTTCCAAAAAAAAATTCTTTTCAACTACAGACCCGCATAAAAAACAACGGAGATGATCATGAAAACTATTAGCAAGTTATTAAATTGTGATCCAGGCAAAATTTTATCAGACACCATCGCCCTTCATTCCTTTCCTATGGCCTCTGTTCCATTTTTCTTTCTCTCATTTTTCTTCAGTGAAAATTCTAGGAATTCTCGATTTTTAATTTCCTTCAACACATTGAATGATTTTTTGTATTTATCATACAATTCATCCAATTTATTCCTCTGCAGAGCTTATAATGTAGCAGACCAAGATACAAGATAATGAAGTGACTATTAATGCTTTTATGATCCACATTCTGTTTTGTTCTTTAATATGGAATCTTTTTTGTCTGATTATATATACCAGTTACTTGTAAGGAGATCACAGTTGATCACCACCACCACCACCACCACCACCACCACCACCACTAGTAATAATAAATGATAATTAATTGAAATCCTCAGCTGCCGACAGGTGGTGTTGATATACCTCAATGGGGACAGCTGAAAATGTGTGCCCCGACTGGGACTCAAACCCGGGATCTCCTGCTTACATGGCAGACACACTATCCATCTGAGCCACTGAGGACACACACGAATAGCGCTGAGGGTTTCAATTAATTATCATTTATTCTAGAGAAGCTGCATGGTCATCAATGGTATCTGTTCTTTCGAGAACAGTTACTATCTTCGCCAATAATAATAATAATAATAATAATAATAATAATAATTGATAGAGCAATTAGATGAAAAGAAGCAGAAATTACAAGCATTGGCCAAACGACTTAGAAGATACAAAAAAAGTGAAAATAGAAGGAAACACAACCAAACATTCAACACAAACCAAAAGAAATTTTACCAGACAATAGATAACACACACATTAAAATAGACAATCCACCAAACATAACAGACATGGAACACTTCTGGAGCAGCATATGGTCAAACCCGGTACAACATAACAGGCATGCACGGTGGATACAAGCAGAAACAGACACATACAAGATGATACCACAAATGCCTGAAGTGATAATTTTGCAACATGAAGTCACCCAAGCAATTAATTCTACTCACAATTGGAAAGCCCCTGGAAAAGATAAAATAGCAAATTTCTGGCTAAAGAAATTCCCCTCAACACATTCACATCTAACTAAATTATTTAACAGTTACATTGCAGACCCATACACATTCCCTGATACACTTACACATGGAATAACTTGTCTGAAACCTAAAGATCAAGCACACACAGCAAACCCAGCTAAATATCACCCCATAACATGCCTACCAACAATATACAAAATATTTACTTCAGTCATTACACAGAAATTAATGACACATACAACACAGAACAAAATTATAAATGAAGAACAAAAAGGCTGTTGCAAAGGAGCACGAGGATGTAAAGAGCAACTGATAACAGATGCAGAGGTGACATATCAAGCTAAAACTAAACAAAGGTCGCTGCACTACGCATACATTGATTACCAAAAAGCTTTTGATAGTGTACCCCACTCATGGTTACTACAAATATTGGAAATATACAAAGTAGATCCTAAATTGATACAGTTCCTAAACATAGTAATGAAAAATTGGAAAACCACACTTAATATCCAAACAAATTCAAATAATATCACATCACAGCCAATACAGATTAAGTGTGGAATATACCAAGGAGACTCATTAAGTCCTTTCTGGTTCTGCCTTGCTCTGAACCCACTATTCAACATGCTAAATAATACAAATTATGGATACAATATTACTGGAACATACCCACACAAAATCACACATTTGCTATACATGGATGATCTAAAACTACTGGCAGCAACAAATCAACAACTCAACCAATTACTAAAGATAACAGAAGTATTCAGCAATGATATAAATATGGATTTTGGAACAGACAAATGTAAGAAAAATAGCATTGTCAAGGGAAAACACACTAAAAAAGAAGATTACATATTGGATAACAACAGCAACTGCATAGCAGCGATGGAAAAAACAGATGCCTATAAATATCTAGGACACAGACAAAAAATAGGAATAGATAATACAAATATTAAAGAAGAACTAAAAGAAAAATATAGACAAAGACTAACAAAAATACTGAAAACAGAATTGACAGCAAGAAACAAGACAAAAGCTATAAATACTTATGCTATACCAATACTGACCTACTCATTTGGAGTAGTGAAATGGAGTAACACAGACCTAGAAGCACTCAATACACTTACACGATCACAATGCCACAAATATAGAATACATCACATACATTCAGCAACAGAAAGATTCACATTAAGCAGAAAGGAAGGAGGAAGGGGATTTATCGACATAAAAAAACCTACATTATGGACAGGTAGACAATTTAAGAAAATTCTTTATAGAACGAGAAGAAACTAGCAAAATACACAAAGCAATCACTCATATAAATACATCGGCTACACAACTGCAATTTCATAACTACTTCTACAACCCTTTAGATCACATAACATCAACAGATATGAAGAAAGTAAATTGGAAAAAGAAAACACTACATGGCAAGCACCCGTATCATCTAACACAGCCACACATCGATCAAGACACATCCAACACATGGCTAAGAAAAGGCAATATATACAGTGAGACGGAAGGATTCATGATTGCAATACAGGATCAAACAATAAACACCAGATATTACAGCAAGCATATTATTAAAGATCCCAATACCACAACAGATAAATGCAGACTTTGCAAACAACAAATAGAAACAGTAGATCAAATCACAAGCGGATGTACAATACTAGCAAATACAGAATACCCCAGAAGACATGACAATGTAGCAAGAATAATACATCAAAAGCTTGCCTTACAACATAAACTTATAAAACAACACGTTCCCACATACAAGTATGCACCACAGAGTGTACTGGAGAATGATGAATTCAAATTATACTGGAACAGAACCATTATAACAGATAAAACAACACCACGTAACAAACCTGACATCATACTCACCAATAAAAAGAAGAACTTAGCACAACTAATTGAAATATCCATACCCAATACAACAAATATACAGAAGAAAACAGGAGAAAAAATTGAAAAATACATCCAACTGGCTGAGGAAGTCAAGGACATGTGGCATCAGGATAAAGTTGACATTATACCAATTATACTATCACCTACAGGAGTCATACCACACAATATCCACCAGTACATCAATGCAATACAGCTACATCCAAACCTATATATACAACTACAGAAATCTGTAATTATTGATGCATGTTCAATTACCCGAAAGTTCCTAAATGCAATATAACAGATACCATACAGTTAAAAGGAAGTGACGCTTCATCAAGGTCCGCGTCACTTTCCGTTTTTAACCAGACTTAACGTCTGAGAAAGTAAAGAAATAATAATAATAATCTTTATTTGTCCATAGTAACCTTACTGTCTTTCACATCATTTTGGTACAAAGATGTAAGGCCATACATAAAGGGCATCCGAGAAGTCCCTAGCCATTCTTGGGCAACGCTAATTTTTGTCTCTCTACAGCAGGTGATTTGAAAGATGTTTACCACGTAACGACAAATCAGTGTTGTGTGTTCACAACGTGCACTATTTGCTAAACACCAATTTCCAAAAGAGGCATAAAGACCCCACACAATCCTGTAATGATAAAATTGAAGTGTTATTAAATTGTCTAAAAGTTTAATGTTAGATTCTGATGTCTACTTTCTCACCCATATGAATCCTACAGCTTATAGACTTTATGCCCACCCTGAACTCCACAAAGGTAATATCCCTATCTGTCCTGTGATGTCTTCATTCTTAGCTCCATGTTACGAATTAGCCGGATCAAGATCAAAACCAATTTTAAACATAGTCACGGCATACTTAATTCAATTGACGTAGCGACACAAGTTAAAAAACATGCAAATCCCCTAGTGCCAAGCCACTTTCTTTTGATGTTAGCAAATTATTCACTAATACAACTGTTCAGGAGTGCCTAAACATTCTCATACTCACAGACTTATTAAGCAGGAGTTAACCCAGTTGTCACAGATGACATAATGTTAGCTGTACAATCCTGTCCAAGACAAAATTATTTCATTTTCAAATGCAGGATATACAAAGAGTTGGATTGTCTAGCTGTAGGATCGCCCCACTGCCTCAGTCCAGTCCTTGCTGAAATCTTCTTGGGCAATTTCGAAAAACACTTTCTGGAAAATAATCCACTCTCTTCCCAAGATTCGATACTGGTTTAGGTAAGTTGATGATGAGTTGTGCATATGGACAGATACCACCAGACAACTTTGAAACTTCCTTAAACAGCTAAATTCTGAGCACAAAAGTATAAAAGTCACTATGGTGCTTGGTGATCACTGCATAAATTTTTTAAATCTAACTGCAGACATCAGTGATCATATTCATACTTTCAAGATTTACAGGAATCTTACCACCACAGATATGGAAATACCTAACAATTCTCAGCAACCATATACCCACAAACATCCTGTTTTTCATTGAAAGATACATCACCTACTATTCATCCGCATGAAAGACAACTTCAAAACAAAATTAAGTTCAGTCAAACAAATAGCATCAAACAATGGCTACCCTCCTACCTTGGTGGGCTGCATAAAGCACAAAAATCGAAACATGTGCACACTCTTCTTTACCCTATTCTCAGCACATCTCCCTCAAGAACAAAAACAGGGCACAATTCCATATTTAGGAAAAGTCTCGCTGAATGTACGCAGAAAGCTTAAATCCAGGAATTAAAAAAAAGAAAACCAACATCATCATTTTATGCACACAACACTGTTGGGCACTTTTTGTCCAATGTTAAGGACAGTACTCCAGCTTTGTGAAAGAGTTGAATATGTAAAATTACTTGTAACTGTGGCAAATTATACATAGATAAGTCTGGCAAATACAGGGTTATAAATACAAAATCAAATAGGGGTAATGCAGGAGTCAATTTAATAATGAATAAAAAAACAGGAGTGCGGGTAAGCTACTACAAACAGCATAGTGAACGCATTATTGTGGCCAAGATAGACACGAAGCCCACGCCTACTACAGTAGGACAAGTTTATATGCCAACTAGCTCTGCAGATGATGAAGAAATTGATGAAACGTATGATGAGATAAAAGAAATTATTCAGGTAGTGAAGGGAGACGAAAATTTAATAGTCATGGGTGACTGGCAGTCGGTAGTAGGAAAAGGGAAAGAAGGAAACATAGTAGGTGAATGTGGATTGGGGCTAAGAAATGAAAGAAAAAGCCGCCTGACAGAATTTTGCACAGAGCACAACTTAATCATAGCTAACACTTGGTTCAAGAATCATGAAAGAAGGTTGTATACATGGAAGAACCCTGGAGATACTAACAGGTTTCAGATAGATTACATAATGGTAAGACAGAGATTTAGGAACCAGATTTTAAATTGTAAGACATTTCCAGGGGCAGATGTGGACTCACCACAATCTATTGTTTATGAACCGTAGATTAAAACTGAAGAAACTGCAAAAAGGTGGGAATTTAAGGAGATGGGACCTGGATAAACTGACTAAACCAGAGGTTGTCCAGAGTTTCAGGGAGAGCATAAGGGAACAATTGACAAGAATGGGGGAAAGAAATACAATAGAAGAAGAATAGGTAGCTTTGAGAGATGAAGTAGTGAAGACAGCAGAGGACCAAGTAGGTAAAAAGATGAGGGCTAGTAGAAATCCTTGGGTAACAGAAGAAATACTGAATTTAATTGATGAAAGGAGAAAATATAAAAATGCAGTAAATGAAGCAGGCATAAAGGAATACAAATGTCTCAAAAACGAGATCGACAGGAAGTGCAAAATGACTAAGCAGGGATGGCTAGAGGACAAATGTAAGGATGTAGAGGCCTATCTCACTAGGGGTAAGATAGATACTGCCTACAGGAAAATTAAAGAGATCTTTGGAGAACAGAAAACCACTTGTATAAATATCAAGAGCTCAGATGGAAACCCAGTTCTAAGCAGAGAAGGGAAAGCAGAAAGGTGGAGGGAGTATATAGAGGGCCTATACAAGGGCAATGTACTTGAGGGCAACATTATGGAAGTGGAAGAGGATGTAGATGAAGATGAAATGGGAGATACGATACAGCGTGAAGAGTTTGACAGAGCACTGAAAGACCTGAGTCGAAACAAGGCCTCGGGAGTAGACAACATTCCATTGGAACTACTGACAGCCTTGGGAGAGCCAGTCATGACAAAACTCTACCATCTGGTGAGCAAGATGTATGAGACAGGCAAAATACCCTCAGACTTCAAGAAGAATATAATAATTCCGATCCCACAGAAAGCAGGTGCTGACAGATGTGAAAATTACTGAACAATTAGTTTAATAAGTCACGGATGCAAAATACTACCGCGTATTCTCTACAGACGAATGGAAAAATTGGTAGAAGCTGACCTCGGGGAAGATCAGTTTGGATTCCGTAGAAATGTTGGAACACGTGAGGCAATACTGACCCTACAACTTATCTTTGAAGCTAGATTAAGGAAAGGTAAACCTACGTATCTAGCATTTGTAGACTTAGAGAAAGCTTTTGACAATGTTCACTGGAATACTCTCTTTCAAATTCTGAAGGTGGCAGGGGTAAAAATCAAGGAGCGAAAGGCTGTTTACAATTTGTACAGAAACCAGATGGCAGTTATAAGAGTCGAGGGGCACGAAAGGGAAGCAGTGGTTGGGAAGGGAGTAAGACAGGGTTGTAGCCTATCCCCGATGTTATTCAATCTGTATATTGCGCAAGCAGTGAAGGAAACAAAAGAAAAATTCGGAATAGGTATTAAAATCCATGGGGAAGAAATAAGAACTTTGAGGTTCGCCGATGACATTGTAATTCAGTCAGAGACAGTAAAGGACTTGGAAGAAAAGTTGAACGGAATGGACAGTGTCATGAAAGGAGGGTATAAGATGAACATCAACATCAGCAAAATGAGGATAATGGAATGTAGTCGAATTAAGTCGGGTTATGCTGAGGGAATTAGATTAGGAAATTAGACACTGAAAGTAGTAAAGGAGTTTTGCTATTTGGGGAACAAAATAACTGATGATGGTCGAAGTAGAGAGGATATAAAATGTAGACTGGCAATGACAAGGAAAGCGTTTCTGAAGAAGAGAAATTTGTTAACATCGTGTATTGATTTAAGTGTCAGGAAGTTGTTTCTGAAAGTATTTGTATGGAGTGTAGCCATGTATGGAAGTGAAACATGGACGATAAATAGTTTGGACAAGAAGAGAATAGAAGCTTTTGAAATGTGGTGCTACAGAAGAATGCTGAAGATTAGATGGGTTGATCATATAACTAATGAGGAGGTATTGAATAGGATTGGGGAGAAGAGAAGTTGTAGCACAACTTGACTAGAAGAAGGGGTCGGTTGGTAGGACATATTCTGAGGCATCAAGGGATCACCAATTTAGCATTGGAGGGCAGCGTGGAGGGTAAAAATCGTAGAAGGAGACCAAGAGAAGAATACACTAAACAGATTCAGAAGGATGTAGGTTGCAGTAGGTACGGAGATGAAGAAGCTTGCACAGGATAGAGTAGCATGGAGAGCTGCATCAAACCCGTCTCAGGACTGAAGACCCCAACAACAACAACAAAAACAACAACAACGTCTGGCAAAGCAATTTGCACCCACTTGAATGGACATCACAGAAGATGGAAACTTAAAAAATGACACTTTTTTTCCATACCACTTGCTCAAAGAAGGCTATAATTACAAGATGCAACATGAAGTACTACATCACATTCATAAAGGAAGGAAGATGAACTATCTTGAAACAATGGCAATTAATAAACATACGTCCATCTGGCTGAAGTTAGTATCGAATTACTGGAAACAGTTATCTTACTTGCCACTTCTGACGACAGATACTACTGATAATCCCATCCAGGCCATGTTGTAAATTACCCCTCTTACTCACATGCTTTGTTTTCCTTTATCTGATTTACTATAATTTCTCTTGCGTTAAAAATGCTTTGTATAATCACAGTTTCTTCACTTACCTGCTCAATCTCACTAGTATATCTTATGTATTTGTAATATAGGTCCTATTAAACACAAGCTTATTTTGCTCAGCCAAGCCTTTGGAACTTGTCACCAAAGTTGATGGCTTAATTTATTTTCTTCTATGAATAACTGTAGTTTGTATTCATTTCTTTAGTTAATGCGTAACATATTTTATCTTAATTAAATAGCTTTACATCATAATTCCTCTTGTTTTATTCATAAATCAAACATTAACATCTTTCAACTCTGGGAATGAAGATACTCTGTATACACACTACTTTAAAATCTTTGATCATGAAAAATTTCACTTAACACAAATTCATCTTTGTACCTGATGATGGTATAACAGCTGAAAACTGGTTTGGGAAATAAATAATAAATATTTTAGGGTTGAAAATTCAACCAGGAGTCCACACCCCAAAGCCTACTCTGTGACAAACATTGCACTTCGTACTGAAAGAAAGGACTTAGCACATCCAGGTGTTTCATCATCTTGAAGCTGAGGATGATGTAACATGCACAACCACATGTCATGACTAAAATGAGGCAATGATTAATGAAGATTTGTGGGCACATATCCTTTTCAGTGATACGGCTACCTTTTGTACCTGTCGCCTCATCATCTGTGACAAATTCAAGCTATGGGCTGATTACCAACCACACATTGCTAAAATTGGAAAGTTTCCCTCCAAAGGTGTGGCTGGGCCACACCTGACAAGTCACAGTTCATTCTTTTAAGCGGAAGCAACAATCACATCAACATCATACCTGGATATACTTGAACAATTCCTGCACCACTATTGTTTGCCGACAAAATTTTTATTCAGTGATGTTTCAGCAAGATGGCAAGACATTGCATTCTGTGGACACTGTGCATAATTAACTCAATGACACTCTCCCAGGATGGTGGATTAGACAAGGCTCACCATGATTCTGGGCAGCATGCTCACCTGGTCTAACATCGAATGGGGGTCACATCAAAGGAGAGGCGCAAAAGGTGAAGATTAGGGATTTGGAGCACATTTCGGCATTGGTGTGTGCAAGTATCAGGTGCACTGAGTATAGCTGACATCTCTGCTTGGACTGCAAGGGCAGTCACATCGAATGGCAGTGATTTAATGGAAATGGGGTGTCTTCTTACATACTGTATTCATACTCTTTCATATTGTAAACATTTTATTTGAGTTGAAGTGCTACTTCCCGGAAATGCTAAAGGACTTCTCAGGCACACAGTATAATGATACACAAGCTGTTCAGTTTAACTGAAAACATTGAAAACAACACATCAGTTCCCTAGAGTTGCTTTATATTATTTGGCAATCTATTACAGAATTTTCTTCCCACTGCAAGTGGACTGTGACCTTAATACCCTATGATAATCTCATCTTGTTCATGTATTGTAATTATGAACGTAGCTATTCATAAGCATAGTTCTTCTCTTCCACATGCCAACAGTCTTAAGGAAATACAGAAAGTACACAATGAGTAAATTATAGTTTTTGAAGTATTCCCTGCAGGACTGGTATTTGTTACAATAGCAATTATCCTAAATGTTCTCTCTTGTAGCCTGAATATTCTATCCATGTAGACTATGGGTGTCCTACTGCAAGTTTCAATTCCATATTGGAAATGCAAGTGGGTTAATCCATAGTACACTTGTTTAAGGACAGAAGGATTTATTACATCTGAGAGATGTTTCAGTAAGTAAATACTGCAGCTAATATTTCTACAGATGCAGCTGTATGATCTTTCCATTTAAAGTGTTTGTCATTCACAATGCGTAAAAATTTAAGATTATCATATGTTTCAACTTTAGACCATGAGTGTGTATGGGATTCATTCTAATTCAACAAGAACTTAATTACAACAGTCTTGTCCTTATTCAATGTACGTTTATTCATTATATATAAAATGAAAGTGCTGGCAGGTCGACAGACACACACAGTCTTTAAATATGTCTGCTTGTGTCTGTATGTGTGGATGGATATGTGCGTGTGTGCTAGTGTATACCTGTCCTTTTTTCCCCTAAGGTAAGTCTTTCCACTCCCGGGATTGGAATGACTCCTTACCCTCTCCCTTAAAACCCACATCCTTTCGTCTTTCCCTCTCCTTCCCTCTTTCCTGATGAGGCAACAGTTTGTTGCGAAAGCTTGAATTTTGTGTGTATGTTTGTGAGTCTGTCGACCTGCCAGCACTTTCATAGAGATATATATTTCCTACGTGGAATGTTTCCCTCTTATATATATATATATATATATATAAAAAAAACAAAGATGAGGTGATTTACCGAACAAAAGCGCTGGCAGGTCGATAGATACACAAACAAACACAAACATACACACAAAATTCAAGCTTTCGCAACGAACTGTTGCCTCATCAGGAAAGAGGGAAGGAGAGGGGAAGACGAAAGGAAGTGGGTTTTAAGGGAGAGGGTAAGGAGTCATTCCAATCCCGGGAGTGGAAAGACTTACCTTAGGGGAAAAAAGGACAGGTATACACTAGCACACACGCACATATCCATCCACACATACAGACACAAGCAGACATATTTAAAGACAAAGAGTTTGGGCAGAGATGTCAGTCGAGGCAGAAGTGTAAAGGCAAAAAAGGTGTTGAAAGACAGTTGAGGTATGAGTGGCGGCAACTTGAAATTAGCGGAGATTGAGGCCTGGCGGATGACGAGAAGAGAGGATATACTGAAGGGCAAGTTCCCATCTCCGGAGTTCGGATAGGTTGGTGTTGGTGGGAAGTATCCAGATAACCCGGACGGTGTAACACTGTGCCAAGATGTGCTGGCTGTGCACCAAGGCATGTTTAGCCACAGGGTGATCCTCATTACCAACAAACACTGTCTGCCTGTGTCCATTCATGCGAATGGACAGTTTGTTGCTGGTCATTCCCACATAGAATGCATCACAGTGTAGGCAGGTCAGTTGGTAAATCACGTGGGTGCTTTCACACGTGGCTCTGCCTCTGATCGTGTACATCTTCCGGGTTACAGGACTGGAGTAGGTGGTGGCGGGAGGGTGCATGGGACAGGTTTTGCATCGGGGGCGGTTACAAGGATAGGAGCCAGAGGGTAGGGAAGGTGGTTTGGGGATTTCATAGGGATGAACTAACAGGTTACGAAGGTTAGGTGGACGGCGGAAAGACACTCTTGGTGGAGTGGGGAGGATTTCATGAAGGATGGATCTCATTTCAGGGCAGGATTTGAGGAAGTCGTATCCCTGCTGGAGAGCCACATTCAGAGTCTGGTCCAGTCCCGGAAAGTATCCTGTCACAAGTGGGGCACTTTTGTGGTTCTTCTGTGGGGGATTCTGGGTTTGAGGGGACGAGGAAGTGGCTCTGGTTATTTGCTTCTGTACCAGGTCGGGAGGGTAGTTGCGGGATGCGAAAGCTGTTTTCAGGTTGTTGGTGTAATGATTCAGGGATTCCGGACTGGAGCAGATTCGTTTGCCACGAAGACCTAGGCTGTAGGGAAGGGACCGTTTGATGTGGAATGGGTGGCAGCTGTCATAATGGAGGTACTGTTGCTTGTTGGTGGGTTTGATGTGGACGGACGTGTGAAGTTGGCCATTGGACAGGTGGAGGTCAACGTCAAGGAAAGTGGCATGGGATTTGGAGTAGGACCAGGTGAAACTGATGGAACCAAAGGAGTTGAGGTTGGAGAGGAAATTCTGGAGTTCTTCTTCACTGTGAGTCCAGATCATGAAGATGTCATCAATAAATCTGTACCAAACTTTGGGTTGGCAGACTTGGGTAACCAAGAAGGCGTCCTCTAAGCAACCCATGAATAGGTTGGCGTACGAGGGGGCCATCCTGGTGCCCATGGCTGTTCCCTTTAATTGTTGGTATGTCTGGCCCTCAAAAGTGAAGAAGTTGTGGGTCAGGATGAAGCTAGCTAAGGTGATGAGGAAAGAGGTTTTAGGTAGGGTGGCAGGTGATCGGCGTGAAAGGAAATGCTCCATCGCAGCGAGGCCCTGGACGTGCGGAATATTTGTGTATAAGGACGTGGCATCAATGGTTACAAGGATGGTTTCCGGGGGTAACAGATTGGGTAAGGATTCCAGGCGTTCAAGGAAGTGGTTGGTGTCCTTGATGAAGGATGGGAGACTGCATGTAATGGGTTGAAGGTGTTGATCTACGTAGGCAGAGATACGTTCTGTGGGGGCTTGGTAACCAGCTACAATGGGGCGGCCGGGATGATTGGGTTTGTGGATTTTAGGAAGAAGGTAGAAGGTAGGGGTGCGGGGTGTCGGTGGGGTCAGGAGGTTGATGGAGTCAGGTGAAAGGTTTTGCAGGGGGCCTAAGGTTCTGAGGATTCCTTGAAGCTCCGCCTGGACATCGGGAATGGGGTTACCTTGGCAAACTTTGTATGTGGTGTTGTCTGAAAGCTGACGCAGTCCCTCAGCCACATACTCCCGACGATCAAGTACCACGGTCGTGGAACCCTTGTCCGCCGGAAGAATGACGACGGATCGGTCAGCCTACAGATCACGGATAGCCTGGGCTTCAGCAGTGGTGATGTTGGGTGTAGGATTAAGGTTTTTTAAGAAGGATTGAGATGCAAGGCTGGAAGTCAGAAATTCCTGGAAGGTTTGGAGAGGGTGATTTTGAGGAAGAGGAGGTGGGTCCCGCTGTGACGGAGGACGGAACTGTTCCAGGCAGGGTTCAATTTGGATGGTGTCTTGAGGAGTCGGATCATTAGGAGTAGGATTAGGATCATTTTTCTTCGTGGCAAAGTGATACTTCCAGCAGAGAGTACGAGTGTAGGACAGTAAATCTTTGACGAGGGCTGTTTGGTTGAATCTGGGAGTGGGGCTGAAGGTGAGGCCTTTGGATAGGACAGAGGTTTCGGATTGGGAGAGAGGTTTGGAGGAAAGGTTAACTACTGAATTAGGGTGTTGTGGTTCCAGATTGTGTTGATCGGAATTTTGAGGTTTTGGAGGGAGTGGAGCTGGAAGTGGGAGATTGAGTAGATGGGAGAGACTGGGTTTGTGTGCAATGAGAGGCGGTTGAGGTTTGCTGGAAAGGTTGTGAAGGGTGAGTGAGTTGCCTTTCCAGAGGTGGGAAACCAGGAGATTGGATAGTTTTTTGAGGTGGAGGGTGGCATGCTGTTCTAATTTACAGTTGGCCTGTAGGAGGATGCTCTGAACAGCCGGTGTGGATGTGGGAGAGGAAAGATTAAGGACTTTTATTAAGGATAGGAGTTGACGGGTGTGTTCATTGGCTGAGTTGATGTGTAGGTGAAGGATTAGGTGGGTGAGGGCAATGGATTGTTTAGTTTGGAACTGGTATAGGGACTGATGGAAGGAAGGGTTGCAGCCAGAGATGGGAACTTTGAGTGTGAGGCCTTTAGGGGTAATGCCAAATGTCAGACAAGCCTGAGAAAATAAAATATGCGAGCGTAATCTGGCTAGGGCGAAGGCATGTTTGCGGAGGGAATGTAAATAAAACTTAATGGGGCCATTGTGGGGGTGTTGTGAGGGTGACATGGTATTAGAAGGTGAAAAGTGTAACATGAGGTGAAATGAAAATGAAAATAAAAATATATGGGGAGAGATAAAGGTGAACCGGAAAGAAACTGGAGATCTGGAATGAAAAAAGGCGAAAAGGTGTTGGTTACAGATGGGCTATGTTGGACTTGGGTTGGTAGACAACGATGTGCATAAAGGTTAGGTGGTTGTGTTGCCGCCAAAACACGTTAAAGGACGGAGAAATTCGGGAAAATTTCGAAAAAACTGCGTGTAGTATATTAAATGGAGTGGTATTGTGGTGGCAGATTATGAAAATGAGGCTAACAATTGTCTGACGAAGAAATAATGGCCTTAAAACCTGTGGGAAGCGGCTAGAAATGATCAGTGATGTGGGAAAAACGGAAATGGAAATAAAGCGAAAGTTATTAGAACTGGCCGAAATGGTTGTTTAAAAGGTGAAAGGAGCTGTTTGTGAACTAGAAACGGTGGATATTATAGCGGCGGTAGTGCTGAAAGCGGAAAAAAAAAAAAAAAAAAAAAAAAAAAAAAAAAAAAAAAAAAAAAAAAAAAAAAAGGTGTACACGATCAGAGGCAGAGCCACGTGTGAAAGCACCCACGTGATTTACCAACTGACCTGCCTACACTGTGATGCATTCTATGTGGGAATGACCAGCAACAAACTGTCCATTCGCATGAATGGACACAGGCAGACAGTGTTTGTTGGTAATGAGGATCACCCTGTGGCTAAACATGCCTTGGTGCACAACCAGCACATCTTGGCACAGTGTTACACCGTCCGGGTTATCTGGATACTTCCCACCAACACCAACCTATCCGAACTCCGGAGATGGGAACTTGCCCTTCAGTATATCCTCTCTTCTCGTCATCCGCCAGGCCTCAATCTCCGCTAATTTCAAGTTGCCGCCACTCATACCTCACCTGTCTTTCAACAACTTCTTTGCCTCTACACTTCTGCCTCGACTGACATCTCTGCCCAAACTCTTTGTCTTTAAATATGTCTGCTTGTGTCTGTATGTGTGGATGGATATGTGCGTGTGTGCTAGTGTATACCTGTCCTTTTTTCCCCCTAAGGTAAGTCTTTCCGCTCCCGGGATTGGAATGACTCCTTACCCTCTCTCTTAAAACCCACTTCCTTTCGTCTTCCCCTCTCCTTCCCTCTTTCCTGATGAGGCAACAGTTTGTTGCGAAAGCTTGAATTTTGTGTGTATGTTTGTGTATCTATCGACCTGCCAGCACTTTTGTTCGGTAAATCACCTCATCTTTGTTTTTATATATAATTTTTCCCACGTGGAATGTTTCCCTCCATTATATTGATATCATTAATTTGAATCCAACAATTACGTTTGTTATTGTCACTGTTGCTATTCGAAATCTTTTCTGTCGTCTTATTTTCCTCTTTCTGTTTTTGCCAGTAGTTTCACTTTGTATTCACCTTCTCGTTTTTACCGTAATCTGCTATAATATTTTATCCCGCCTATATATATACTCAATAATACGTAACCCACTTCCAAACCATAACCAAAAACATATTTTTTTTTTTTTTGCCGCTTTCAGCACTACCGCCGCTATAATATCCACCGTTTCTAGTTCACAAACAGCTCCTTTCACCTTTTAAACAACCATTTCGGCCAGTTCTAATAACTTTCGCTTTATTTCCATTTCCGTTTTTCCCACATCACTGATCATTTCTAGCCGCTTCCCACAGGTTTTAAGGCCATTATTTCTTCGTCAGACAATTGTTAGCCTCATTTTCATAATCTGCCACCACAATACCACTCCATTTAATATACTACACGCAGTTTTTTCGAAATTTTCCCGAATTTCTCCGTCCTTTAACGTGTTTTGGCGGCAACACAACCACCTAACCTTTATGCACATCGTTGTCTACCAACCCAAGTCCAACATAGCCCATCTGTAACCAACACCTTTTCGCCTTTTTTCATTCCAGATCTCCAGTTTCTTTCCGGTTCACCTTTATCTCTCCCCATATATTTTTATTTTCATTTTCATTTCACCTCATGTTACACTTTTCACCTTCTAATACCATGTCACCCTCACAACACCCCCACAATGGCCCCATTAAGTTTTATTTACATTCCCTCCGCAAACATGCCTTCGCCCTAGCCAGATTACGCTCGCATATTTTATTTTCTCAGGCTTGTCTGACATTTGGCATTACCCCTAAAGGCCTCACACTCAAAGTTCCCATCTCTGGCTGCAACCCTTCCTTCCATCAGTCCCTATACCAGTTCCAAACTAAACAATCCATTGCCCTCACCCACCTAATCCTTCACCTACACATCAACTCAGCCAATGAACACACCCGTCAACTCCTATCCTTAATAAAAGTCCTTAATCTTTCCTCTCCCACATCCACACCGGCTGTTCAGAGCATCCTCCTACAGGCCAACTGTAAATTAGAACAGCATGCCACCCTCCACCTCAAAAAACTATCCAATCTCCTGGTTTCCCACCTCTGGAAAGGCAACTCACTCACCCTTCACAACCTTTCCAGCAAACCTCAACCGCCTCTCATTGCACACAAACCCAGTCTCTCCCATCTACTCAATCTCCCACTTCCAGCTCCACTCCCTCCAAAACCTCAAAATTCCGATCAACACAATCTGGAACCACAACACCCTAATTCAGTAGTTAACCTTTCCTCCAAACCTCTCTCCCAATCCGAAACCTCTGTCCTATCCAAAGGCCTCACCTTCAGCCCCACTCCCAGATTCAACCAAACAGCCCTCGTCAAAGATTTACTGTCCTACACTCGTACTCTCTGCTGGAAGTATCACTTTGCCACGAAGAAAAATGATCCTAATCCTACTCCTAATGATCCGACTCCTCAAGACACCATCCAAATTGAACCCTGCCTGGAACAGTTCCGTCCTCCGTCACAGCGGGACCCACCTCCTCTTCCTCAAAATCACCCTCTCCAAACCTTCCAGGAATTTCTGACTTCCAGCCTTGCATCTCAATCCTTCTTAAAAAACCTTAATCCTACACCCAACATCACCACTGCTGAAGCCCAGGCTATCCGTGATCTGTAGGCTGACCGATCCGTCATCATTCTTCCGGCGGACAAGGGTTCCACGACCGTGGTACTTGATCGTCGGGAGTATGTGGCTGAGGGACTGCGTCAGCTTTCAGACAACACCACATACAAAGTTTGCCAAGGTAACCCCATTCCCGATGTCCAGGCGGAGCTTCAAGGAATCCTCAGAACCTTAGGCCCCCTGCAAAACCTTTCACCTGACTCCATCAACCTCCTGACCCCACCGACACCCCGCACCCCTACCTTCTACCTTCTTCCTAAAATCCACAAACCCAATCATCCCGGCCGCCCCATTGTAGCTGGTTACCAAGCCCCCACAGAACGTATCTCTGCCTACGTAGATCAACACCTTCAACCCATTACATGCAGTCTCCCATCCTTCATCAAGGACACCAACCACTTCCTTGAACGCCTGGAATCCTTACCCAATCTGTTACCCCCGGAAACCATCCTTGTAACCATTGATGCCACGTCCTTATACACAAATATTCCGCACGTCCAGGGCCTCGCTGCGATGGAGCATTTCCTTTCACGCCGATCACCTGCCACCCTACCTAAAACCTCTTTCCTCATCACCTTAGCTAGCTTCATCCTGACCCACAACTTCTTCACTTTTGAGGGCCAGACATACCAACAATTAAAGGGAACAGCCATGGGCACCAGGATGGCCCCCTCGTACGCCAACCTATTCATGGGTTGCTTAGAGGACGCCTTCTTGGTTACCCAAGTCTGCCAACCCAAAGTTTGGTACAGATTTATTGATGACATCTTCATGATCTGGACTCACAGTGAAGAAGAACTCCAGAATTTCCTCTCCAATCTCAACTCCTTTGGTTCCATCAGTTTCACCTGGTCCTACTCCAAATCCCATGCCACTTTCCTTGACGTTGACCTCCACCTGTCCAATGGCCAACTTCACACGTCCGTCCACATCAAACCCACCAACAAGCAACAGTACCTCCATTATGACAGCTGCCACCCATTCCACATCAAACGGTCCCTTCCCTACAGCCTAGGTCTTCGTGGCAAACGAATCTGCTCCAGTCCGGAATCCCTGAATCATTACACCAACAACCTGAAAACAGCTTTCGCATCCCGCAACTACCCTCCCGACCTGGTACAGAAGCAAATAACCAGAGCCACTTCCTCGTCCCCTCAAACCCAGAATCCCCCACAGAAGAACCACAAAAGTGCCCCACTTGTGACAGGATACTTTCCGGGACTGGACCAGACTCTGAATGTGGCTCTCCAGCAGGGATACGACTTCCTCAAATCCTGCCCTGAAATGAGATCCATCCTTCATGAAATCCTCCCCACTCCACCAAGAGTGTCTTTCCGCCGTCCACCTAACCTTCGTAACCTGTTAGTTCATCCCTATGAAATCCCCAAACCACCTTCCCTACCCTCTGGCTCCTATCCTTGTAACCGCCCCCGATGCAAAACCTGTCCCATGCACCCTCCCGCCACCACCTACTCCAGTCCTGTAACCCGGAAGGTGTACACGATCAGAGGCAGAGCCACGTGTGAAAGCACCCACGTGATTTACCAACTGACCTGCCTACACTGTGATGCATTCTATGTGGGAATGACCAGCAACAAACTGTCCATTCGCATGAATGGACACAGGCAGACAGTGTTTGTTGGTAATGAGGATCACCCTGTGGCTAAACATGCCTTGGTGCACAGCCAGCACATCTTGGCACAGTGTTACACCGTCCGGGTTATCTGGATACTTCCCACCAACACCAACCTATCCGAACTCCGGAGATGGGAACTTGCCCTTCAGTATATCCTCTCTTCTCGTCATCCGCCAGGCCTCAATCTCCGCTAATTTCAAGTTGCCGCCACTCATACCTCAACTGTCTTTCAACAACTTCTTTGCCTCTACACTTCTGCCTCGACTGACATCTCTGCCCAAACTCTTTGTCTTTAAATATGTCTGCTTGTGTCTGTATGTGTGGATGGATATGTGCGTGTGTGCTAGTGTATACCTGTCCTTTTTTCCCCCTAAGGTAAGTCTTTCCGCTCCCGGGATTGGAATGACTCCTTACCCTCTCCCTTAAAACCCACTTCCTTTCGTCTTCCCCTCTCCTTCCCTCTTTCCTGATGAGGCAACAGTTCGTTGCGAAAGCTTGAATTTTGTGTGTATGTTTGTGTTTGTTTGTGTATCTATCGACCTGCCAGCGCTTTTGTTCGGTAAATCACCTCATCTTTGTTTTTATATATAATTTTTCCCACGTGGAATGTTTCCTTCCATTATATTGATATATTCATTGTTAGATATTCAGTGACCAGTTCAGAGTTCTCTTTATTGTTTTGTAATGTTCAGTATAGCCCCAGGTAATAAAATATGTTTCATCAACATAGTTAACTTGTGTAGCTGACGACTGACTTTATCTTTGTGGAAACATTCTGCAGCTGCTGAACTACACCTAAGGACAAAATCATAGCTCACTAGCTTTGAGGTCTGTTGTGTCATTAATATATACTAGAAACAAAACTGGCCCAAGAATACTCTCCTGGAGGACTCCACAGCTGAGAGTTTTATACGCTGATTTTACTGTTAGAATCTTACTTTCATTCCCATAACATAGTTTAGTACACTGTGTTCTACCTCAAACACAACCTAAGAAATTTAGTGCCACTCCTATTATACCATAAGTTTCTAATTTGGATAACAGTACTGTATGATTCGCTGAGTAATAGGCCTTAGACAAAGCTAGCAAAGTTCCAATGACTTCATTTCCTTTATCCAGTCTGTTTAGCATTTCATGGAAAAAGTTGCTACTGCCGCCATTGAGGATTGCCCTTTTTGGTACATTTGCTGTGAGTTGTTTAATAGGCTGTATTTACAGAATAAAGATTCCATTTGCTCTAGAAGTATTCTTTGTTGCCAACTGTTGAAGTCAATGAAATTGGACTGTAATTATTTTTATCTGTGGTTGCTCGCTTTTCATACACTGCTTTTAACTCAGTAATTTTTAGAAGTTCAGGAAAAGCCCCCTAGCAAAGATCTGTATATTAAATGTTGTATTGGTTTCACTAATTTCTACATCTATTTTCTTCTAGTGCTATATTATTGCATCTTGGATTCTCTTCATTTTCTTTGTTTGTTACATTCCAAACATTTTTACTAACATTACTACATTCATTTATCTGTTCAGCATAATAGTTTGCTCTTAAAGTCTTCAGGGAGTGCCTGTATGGTTTTCTGGTGTCCTGTCCTTTATTAGGAAGTACTGCAATTTCATATCTCTGAAAATCGCCCTCTGACATGCACTTTATGGTGGTTTGCAGAGTATAGATGTAGATATAAAGATATTTCATATTTCCCTTTAATTCGTGGATTTATGTACAGTTTTACTAAACACATAGAAAGTTAAGTTGAATGAAATGTAAACATACTAGTATTCTCTGTTCAAAGATATCTTGTGTTTTTGTCTTTTACATTACTCATTACTACTTTATGACTATGCCACACGAATAGTTATATTAGTCATCCACTAACTATGAAATAACATTTAGATAATGTTGTGGACATGAATATTTCTATTTTTTCAGAAATAAATATTATTTCTTTATTATGTGTAATTTAATAATGCATTTTGATTGCTTTATCCACCAAATTGTGATGCAATTAATTTGAGGCAGAAACAATTAGAAATTGCAAACCCAACAATATTTGTGAACTGCGATTGTTAAAATATGTATCTACCTGAGTGCCTGATACCACACAAGTTAATAAGTCTCTATCTCTATCAGGGCAGTGCTAGATGGTTTGTTTTTGGAAATGTTCTGTTTCCGAAAGGTTATTACAAATTGAAGGTATATTCAGAATGTATGACTGGTTTTTACTTTGAGTGTCATGTCACAACACACTAAAGAAACGCAGGCAATTTTTCAATTAAAATCAATGTTCAGTTTGCTTAGATTATTTATGGACAAACGTTACATATAAATAGTTTCAGTTTTATGTTCTACTGTCATTTAATTCCACACATTTAAAGCTTAACTCAGAAGCACAAGAAGAAACCACAAATTTCCATATTTAAAACTAATGTCACAGTTGACTTCATAATGTAATTGGGAACAAAAAAAATCTACTCCCCAACTGGCAGCAGGGGAATACCATATAAAGGCATTAGAGTTTTCAAGCTTTTGGAGCCAGTGGCTGCTGCTTCTGGCAGAAATGCTTAAGGGGAAGGAAGAGGGGTGAAACAAAACAAAAGGACAGGTAAGGTTTAGGAAAAGGAGTAGAGATCAGAAAAGTTGACCAAATCCCCAGATCAGCACAGACTTACTAAAGGGGATGAAAAGTCTTTCCTCCTCATTGGGTCCATTAAGTCTCCAAAAGCTTGCAAACTTTATTACACTTATATTTGTGTTCTCCAGCCACCACTTGATGCAGATTGTTTTTATCTAACCAATTACATTTATTATATTTAAAAACAAAGATGATGTGACTTACCATACGAAAGCGCTGGCAGGTCGATGGAAACACAGACAGACACATACATACACACAAAATTCAAGCTTTCGCAACAAATTGTTGCCTCATCAGGAAAGAGGGAAGGAGAGGGAAAGACGAAAGGAAGTGGGTTTTAAGGGAGAGGGTAAGGAGTCATTCCAATCCCGGGAGCGGAAAGACTTACCTTAGGGGGAAAAAAGGACGGGTATAAACTCGCACACACACACATATCCATCCACACATATACAGACACAAGCATGTCTGCTTGTGTCTGTATATGTGTGGATGGATATCCGTCCTTTTTTCCCCCTAAGGTAAGTCTTTCCACTCCCGGGACTGGAATGACTCCTTACCCTCTCCCTTAAAACCCACTTCCTTTCGTCTTTCCCTCTCCTTCCCTCTTTCCTGATGAGGCAACAGTTTGTTGCGAAAGCTTGAATTTTGTGTGTATGTATGTGTCTGTTTGTGTTTCTATCGACCTGCCAGCGCTTTCGTATGGTAAGTCACATCATCTTTGTTTTTAAATATATTTTTCCCGCGTGGAATGTTTCCCTCTATTATATTGATGCAATTACATTTATTTTCACTGATATAATATCACAGTCAGATTATTAAAAGGTTTGCACAGGATGGAGTGGTATGGGTAGCTGCATCAAACCAATCTTCGGACTGAGGATCACTACAACTAGTACGCATACTTTCAATTGAGTGGGGGTCATGACTTTTTGTCTATCTTGGACAGTGATAATCCTTTCAATATAATGTTCATAGGAAATCACCTGCATGAATTACATGGCAAATATCCTGGGACAACCTAAAAAATTAAACTAAACATAAAACATTGTACATGTGACCTAAAGATGTGATCTAAGTCCCGAAACATGATACAGATTAAATATTTTGCATTTTGACTGAGCAGATGTAATTATTATTAAAAACCTCATACTGTCAGATGTGTCCCACTATTCCATAATGGAAAAACTTCAGAAGGACAACAATGAGGATGAGGATGGGGTGATGCAACCACCTTGCACATCTCTATACTGATCACAGACATTAAAAATGTAAGCCAAGCGTATTTCATACTCACAAGGCGAAAAATAGTGTGCGACCTCGAACTTCGTTCATTCATATTTGTTTCACCAATATGTCTAATCTTTTGTCCTCTTCTCATCAATAATAAAATCTGAAATAAGAATAGAATTATAATTGTTGAAGAGAGAACACACATTCTAGTGGAATAGGTAAAAGTTACTAACACCTATACATATTTACTACTCACATATTAGAATCTAGGTTTAGCAGATTATCAAAAATTAGTTCCTAATGCTGCAAGTGTATCACTATCTGCAACTGTAACTAACTGCATTATAACAAAAAAGGATGTTAGAGGCTATGGAACATTAACTGTATTCAAAAGGAAAAACCTTTTCAGTGGTAGTAACAAGTTCCTCCTTCAGTCCTATAACAACTGCTTTTCCATCCTCTTCACGAATTTTCAAGTTGTATTTCTTATCAAGAAGATCATTTATCTTTTCATTATAAATTTCCATGTAGGAAGCCCTGCAAAATTAAGAGCCTTGTAGCAGTACTGTAAATTAAAAACATAACAAAGTACCCTGAAAAGAACTGTTCCAATATCATTTCTTGTGGAAAATTCTGCAATAATGTCTCTACTGTAATTTATTGCTATTTCATCTACCGTAAAATGCTGATCTTGAAAAGAAGGCCAATTTGCTAAATTTTATGGACACTACAAAGCTGTCTCATGTATCATATATAAAAATCAGGTTCCTAACCATGGAGAATGCAGGATGGAATAATGACAATATTATGAAAAGGGTAGATAACTACTCACTATGTAAAGGACCACAGTTGAGACAGGCACAAGAAGAAGGCTGCTATACTTTTCAGTTTTCAGCCATAAGACCTTCTTTTAAAGTGATGACACATAAGGGCCCGATTTTTTGTCACGAGACAGTCAGTTCACGGTCAAGTTTCAGATGATAAACCTAGGCTGATTAGAGCTACAACAATGCTTCAACTTAACCGTGGAATAAGTGTTAAACAATTAGGCCATGTGTAAAAACAATGACAGTGTCTGTTCCATTCATACCTGATTATTCAAGAACTGTGAGATTTGTGGTTAGGTTTTACTGCTTGTGGATGTTCAACAGGAAACTATTGTAGCAGTATTGAAAGTTAAACAATAGTGCACTGGCCATATGACTGTGTATATTAAGTATTTGTGAAAAGTGAAATTAAAATACTGTGAAACGCAGCTGTGCATCTGTCTGTCGGCTACATTATTTACAATAGTCAGTGTCTGAATCAACAACCCATTTTCAGTCAGTGTAGCAGCGCAGTAAATCAACACCGAGGGCAACAAACAATAAATATTGCAGGCGGGACCGCTACAATCTTCCAACCCGCACACTTTCTTTCAGGAGTGCTAGTACTGCAAGGTTCGCAGGAGAGCTTCTGTTAAGTTTGGAAGGTAGGTAGACGATGTACTGGCAGAAGTAAAGCTGTGAAGACGGGGCGTGAGTCGTGCTTGGGTAGCTCAGTTGGTAGGGCACCTGCCCGCGAAAGGCAAAGGTCCCGAGTTCGAGTCTCGGTCCGGCACATAGTTTTAATCTGCCAGGAAGTTTCAGCGCACACTCTGCTGCAGAGTGAAAATCTCATTCTGGTCACTCTCACTTATTTTCGTACTCTCCTGTGCCACACAAACTTGCTGAACCTTGACTTACCCCTCCCCCTTTTCTCTTCCCTTATTCCAGCACACACATACTAAGCTCTCCAAATCCATTTACATCTGCTGTGCTCTCTCTTCACACATATCCACCCAGAGAGAGAGAGAGAGAGAGAGAGAGAGAGAGAGAGAGAGAGAGAGAGAGAGAGAGAGAGAACAGCCTGGTGTGTGAGAACTGTGATTCCATTATTTCAGTATAAGTGATTGGCACTTGTTCATAGATTTTACCAAACTTAGTCTAAAAGCAGTACTTCTCCACAATGGGAATAAATTTCCTTATGTTCTGATTGTTCATGCAGTTAACAAAGGAGACATACGAGAACCTTAAACTGATATTCACCCATATCCAATACAAGAAATACAAAAGGCATGTATGTCAAGATCTCAAGGTTACTATAATTCTGCTTGGTTTGCCACTTGGGTACACATGGTACTGCTGGTTTATAAGTGAGAGGGACTGCAGTGACAGGAAACACCACTGTCCTGGGAAAAAAATGGCCTGCTCAGAAAGAACTGTTACCTGGATACAAGAACGTGGTAAAAACTCCTATTTCCAACCCAACAAAATGTATATTTACGTAAACTGCATATTAAGCTGGGTCTCATCAAAAACTTTGTGAAAGGCATGAGCAAAACATCACTATGATTCATGTATTTGCGAGAAGTTCCCAAGGATCAGTGAAGCAAAATTAAGGAGTACAGTAAGTAAGGTAATTAATGGCAGACGAACATTTCCTTGATTTCTTGAGTGATGATAAAAAAAAAAAGGGTATGGCGGTCTTTCATAAATGTTTGTAAGGACTTTTTAGGCAACCATAAGGCAGAATTAGTGTGACCACACCACCATATGGGACAACATGCCACTTATGATACATTTCTTGAACAATCATTTTGACTTCTTCCTGGATAACCTTGCTGTCATTAGCAACAAACATGGAGAATAGTCACACTAGGACATTTCTCAAAAGGAAAATCGTTATCAAGGCAACTCGAGTACAGCAACGTTATCTGACTACTGCTGGACATTACAAAGCGACTCCCCTGAGGCAAAGTATCGCAGGAAACTAGGACACTGTTCTTCACTCATATGTTGTTCTTTTCTTTGATTAATTTGTGTAACGACATTTTTTTGTTCTCCCTTTGTTCGACACGCAATGCACACAATAGGCTGACACAAGAGTTTACAGAAACTAATATTATATGGAAATAGTTGCCGATACAGAAATTCTGAAATTAGATCTGGATTCAAGGGTAATTACCTTTCAGATACATGTTTTGTTACTGTGAAAAGTTTTTTTCCATAGACGACTGTTATCTGCCATTACTGGAACCATGACTCAACACCCCATTAGACCCAACTCTTCTGGCCACCCTGGACCAGATGACAGCAGTACAAAAAGCACATGCGATGATTTAGAACATCTACTCTATCACATAAGAAAACATTGGAACAAATGACGCAACTGACAGAAGCAAAAAGACTGAGGGCACACTGGAGGGAAAGAGGGTTGTGTAATACTGGGATGAGAACAAAGAAGGGGCTAGACGAGTAAGCACAATGACTAACGCAGGCTGAGGCCAGGAGTGTTACGGGAACATAGAATATTTTATAGAGTGTTCCTACCTGTGCGGTTAAGAAAAGCTAGTGTTGGTGGGAAGGATCCAGATGGCACAGGCTTTAAAGCAGTCACTTAAATGAAGAAAATCATGTTGGGCAGTGTGCTCAGCAACTGGATGGTCCAGCTGTTTCTTGCCTGCAGTTTGTCGGTGGCCATTCATGCGGACTGACAGCTTGTTAGTTTTCATGCTCATGTAGAATGCAGCACAGTGGCTGAAGTTTAGCTTGTAGATCACATGATTGGTTTCATGCCTTCAATGGGATGGGTGATGTTTGTGACCACCTCTCCTTCTCCCACTGGCTAGAGTGGAAGCACTTTCTGCCACCAACCCTACCAATCACACTCAACCAAAGACCAATGTTAAACTATGGCTGACTCAGTACACTTCTCCATCCAACCGTGATCCGTCCCCATTGTCCCCAAATCACCCCCTGTTAACTTCCCACAATTTCTTAACCTTGAACCTTGCCTCACCATAATTCCCCAAATCCTTCCTGCACTCCTACCTTCTACACCTTTCCTTAAGTCCATAAGCCCAACCACCCAGGATGCACCATTGTAGCCAGTTACTGTGCCTCCACTGAGAGAATCTATGTATGCTCTTGCAGACCAAGACCTTCACCCTATTACCCGCAACCTACCCTCCTATATAAAAGATACCAACCACTTCCTTCACCGACTCTCCACAGCTCCCGTTCCTTTACCATGTGGTGCTCTGCCCGACATTACTGATGCCACCTCCCTTCACACAAACATCCCCAATGCTAATGGCCTTACCGCTATTGAACACACCTTTAACAACACCCAATGGATTCCAAACCAACAACTTCCTTAGTAGTCATCATGACCAACTATATCCTCTCCCACAATTACTTCTACTTTGAAGGCATGACCTACAAACAAATCTGGGGTATTGTTATGGGCACCCACATGGCACCATCCTATGCCAACCTATTCATGGGCCATCCAGAGGAATCCTTCCTAAACACCCAGAATCCCAAACCCCTCACCTGGTTCAGACTCAATGATGACATCTTCGTGATCTGGATTGAGGGTGTGGTCACCCTATCCACATTCCTTCACAGCCTCAACATCAATTTGCACCAGAGACAACGAGGCAATCAATGGAGTGGCATCATGTAAATTCACCTAAGAAAAAAAAAAAAAAAATTCAAAACCACACCTTCTGCTGGAAAAGTTATGGCTTCGGTGTTTTTTGATTCCGAAAGACTCTTGCTTGTGGACATCATGCCAAGTGGAACCACCATAAATTCTGATGCATATATGATGACACAGAAGAAACTTCAAACTCGACTGAGTCGTGTTCGACCACATCGCAAAAGCAGGATGTTTTGCTGTTGCACGACAATGCACAGCCACATGTCAGTCAAAAAACCATGGAAGCGATCACAAAACTCGGATGGACAACATTGAAACACCCGCCTTACAGTCCTGACCTGGCTCCATGTGACTATCACCTCTTTGGGAAACCGAAAGACACTCTTTGTGGAACAAGGTTTGAAGATGATGACTCCCTTCTGCACGCTGCCAAACAGTGGCTCCAACAGGTTGGTCCAGAATTTTACCGTGCAGATATACAGGCGCTGGTTCCAAGATGGCGTAAGGCTGTTGAGAGGGATGGAAATTATGTGGAGAAATGAAAATATTGTTCCTAAAGGATGTATCTACACACTGTAAAAGTTTCAAACAAGTAAAATGAAAGATGGATTTAAAAAAAAAAAAAAAAAAAAAAAAAAAAGTAGTGTGCATTTCTTTTGGAGTGAGCCTCGCAGATTTTAACTGTTGCTTCAGTTAGAAACTGGTGAGCCTCAAGCAGTTGCAGGTGTAGACAGGGCACAACAAACTTTCAGCACCAAATTGAAAAGCAAGAATGTAGGGAAATCAGTAAAGAGAAAGAAAGTATTTTCTTAGGTAGTTCCAAAGGAAGAGGTGTTGGCCAACTTTTGCAGGATGAACTAGGATCAGAATACCAGCTCAACAATTTTTTTAAACCTAGAGCTGGTCTGAAACAGGTGACAGATGTTTTAGGACCACTTTGCAAAGATTTCGCAAAAGAAGACATCATGGTTATAGTGGGTGGGCCAGGTAACAGAGATCCTGGGTACAGTATAGAGTGTGACCTGGCAAAGATTGCTTCAGCATCGAAGCATGTTAGTGTTGAGTTTGTATCTGTTCTTGGGTGTGATGACCAACCTCATTTGAACTCTTCTGTCAGGAGAGTTAATTTGGAGTTGGAATGGCTGCTTATGTTGGGTGAAAGGTCACACATTGGTGTGGTTCCTGTTGATTCTTTCAATAGGTGGGATTATACTAGGCATGGCCTTCACCTCAACAGGAAAGGGAAGGGTAAACTGGCTGGAAAAATAGCAGGAAAGTTAAAGGTGAGAGGCACTATCATGAGTGATACAATACCAGTGGTTTTAGGGTTAAGAAAAGACCTGTTTTTAGGGTAGGGAGGACAGAAAGAAACCAAGTTTTAAGAGAGCTTAGGACTGAGACAAACCTTCAGTTTGAGAAAAAAACCAAAAACCATATTTCTAGCTTATTACATCAGCATAAACAGCTATTCGTTAAGAATTTTCATCAATCAGTAGAAATTTCAACTCTACCCAATTTTAATGTCAGCTATCTTTATTGCATCAAAATATTCAAGGACTGAGAAATAAAATTAATGAATTAATTATCTGCACAGATGAATTAGAGTCCTCAAACCGAGCTGACAATCTGCCTCTCTGAACATCATGTGACAACTGGTACAGAACTTTTAAGTGTTACAGAATTTAGGTTAGCATCTCACTTTTGTAGAGCAGAAATAGAGAAAGGAGGAGTTGCCACATTCGTCAGGAACAGTCCTACATTTAAGAACATAGACATTCATAAATTTTGCCTAGAACAGCATATGGAAGCATGTGAAATATAAGTATAATTTCATAAAAAAATCTTTCATAATATGAACTGTATATCGAGCACCTGCAAGTAACTTTAATCCGTTCATAAACCACCTTGAAGCTGTACTGGTCCATTTAACGAGCAAAAGCAAAGAAATGGTGGTTGCTGGAGACTTCAATGTAGATTTCCTTAAAGACTCTCCCTTTATTGGCCAACACCTCTTTCTTTGGAACTACCTAAGAAAATACTTTCTTTCTCTTTACTGATTTCCCTACATTCTTGCTTTTCAATTTGGTGCTGAAAGTTTGTTGTGCCCTGTCTACACCTGCAACTGCTTGAGGCTCACCAGTTTCTAACTGAAGCAACAGATCAAATCTGCGAGGCTCACTCCAAAAGAAATGCACACTTTTTTTTTTTATCCATCTTATTTTACTTGTTTGAAAGTCTTACAGTGTGTAGATACATCCTTTAGGAACAATATTTTCATTTCTCCACATAATTTCCATCCCTCTCAACAGCCTTACGCCATCTTGGAACCAGCGCCTGTATATCTGCACGGTAAAATTCTGGACCAACCTGTTGGAGCCACTGTTTGGCAGCGTGCAGAAGGGAGTCATCATCTTCAAACCTTATTTGAGTTAGTAACACTCTCATTCAACTTAATTCCCACTGTAAAGTTCCCAACTAGAGTAGGCAATTGCTCACAAACAGCCATTGATAATATCTGTACAGAAAAGCCCAACGAACAAAATTATATTACAAAACCAATAGTCAATGGCCTTTCAGACCATGACATGCAGTTCCTTCTGTTAAATGTTATTACTGAACATGATATAAAATCTGAAAATGTGAACTCAACAGGGTAATCAATAAGCCAAAATTTTATTTTTTTAGTACACTCCTCAGAGACATTCACTGGAGTGATGTGTACAGTGCTCATGACATGGATGAAAAATGTAACACTTTTGCTAATAAAGTGCTTACCTTATTTGAACACTGTTTACCCCTAAAACTAGCCAAGGTCAGAGCAGAGTCTACATAGAAGCCATGGACTCAAGGAATAGAGGTATCTTGTAAAATAAAAAGAAAACTGTATCTGTCAATCCGAAACAGTTTTGATGCTGATGCTATAGCACATTACAAGAAATACTGCAAACTATTAAAGACTGTAATATGGACATAAAAGCAAATATATTACAAAGAAAAGATAGTCATATCAGATAACAAAATAAAGACAATATGGGATATAGTGAAGGAGGAGACTAGCAGAACCACACACGAAGAGGGACAAATAGCATTAAGAGTAAATGATACAGTGGTGATAGATGTGTATAGTGTTGCAGAACTTTTTAACAAACATTTTATAACCATTACTGAAAAGATGGGGTTGTCAGGTTCTGTAGATGCTACCATTTGTTACCTCAGACAGGACATTTTCAAGTAACTTCCATAATATGCATTTGACCCTCACTACCCCAGCAGAAGTAAAGTCCATCACAAAATCTTTAAAGTCAAAACATCTAGTGGGTATGATGAAATATCAACAAAGCTATTTAAAGAATGTGATTCTGATTCAAGTAACATATTAAGCTATCTGTGTAACTGGTCATTTATCAGTGGAATATTTCCTGAATGGTTGAATTATGCTGAAATTAAGCCACTGTGTAAGAAGAGAGATAAAGAAATAGCATCAAATTTCTGTCCAATTTCACTTTTGGTAGCATTCTCAAAAATTTTAGAAAAGGTAATGTACAATTGGGCTTATAACCATCTTATCACAAATAACATACTGTCAAAGTCACAGTTCGGATTTCTAAAGGGTTCTGATAATGAGAAGGCTATCTATACTTACAGTGAAAATGTACTTAATTCATTACACAAAAAATTTCAGGCATCTGGTATATTTTGTGATCTATCAAAGGCATTTGACTGTGTAAATAACAATATCCTTCTAAGTAGATTAGAATATTATGGTGTAACAGGAAATGCTGCAAAATGGTTCAAATCTTATATCTCTTGTAGGAAACAAAGGGTGTTATTAGGAAAAAGTCATGTATTAAGCTATCAGGCATCATCCAATTGGTAACTAATTACATGTGGGGTCCCACAAGGTTCCATCTTAGGGCCCTCACTTTTTCTCGTGTATATCAATGACCTTTCATCAGTAACATTACCCGATGTCAAGTTTGTTTTGTTTGCCAATGCTACAAACATTACAATAAATAGCAAATCAAGTGCAGTCTTAGAAAGATCAGCTAGTAAAATATTTGTGGATATTAATCACTGGTTCCTAGCCAATTCTTTGTCACTAAACTTTGAAAACACATTACATGCAGTTCAGAACTTGTAAAGTGTGCCCCACAAGTATATGCCTAATGTGTGATGACAAGCAGATAGAAGAAGTGGACAGTGTTAACTTCTTGGGATTACAGGTTGATGATAATTTCAACTGGGAGGAGGGCACCATAGAACTGCTGAAGCGTCTAAACAAATCTCTATTTGCAATGCGAATTCTGTCAGACATAGGGGACATAAAAACGAAAAAGCTGGCATACTATGATTACTTTCACTCCATAATGTCATTTGGGATTTTTTTTGGGGTAATTCATCAAACCAAGCTAAAGTTTTCTGGGCACAAAAATGGGCAGTAAGAATTATATGTGGGGTGAACTCAAGAACATCCTGCATAGGCCTGTTTAGGGAACTAGGGATACTAACTACTGCTTCCCAATATATTTATTCCTTTATGAAATTTCTCATTAAAATGTATCACTTTTTCAAACCAACAGCTCAGTTGATGGAATCAATACTAGAAATAAGAATAATCTTCACAAGGTTTTAAAGTCATTTACTCTTGCACAAAAAGGTGCGTATGATTCAGGAACACACATTTTCAATAACTTGCCAGCAGCCATAAAAAGCTTAACAACCAGTGAAATTCAGTTTAAGATAATCCCAAAGGATTTATTGGTGGCCAACTCCTCCTACTCCATTGATGAATTCCTCTCAAGGGAACCTCCCCATCGCACCCCCCCTCAGATTTAGTCATACGTTGGCACAGTGGATAGGCCTTGAAAAACTGAACACAGGTCAATCGAGAAAACAGGAAGAAGTTGTGTGGAACTATGAAAAAATTAAGCAAAATATACAAACTGAGTAGTCCACGCACAAGATAGGCAACATCAAGGACAGGTGTGAGCCCAGGAGCGCTGTGGTCCCGTGGTTAGCGTGAGCAGCTGCGGAACGAGAGGTCCTTGGTTCAAGTCTTCCCTCAAGTGAAAAGTTTACTTTCGCAAAGTTATGATCTGTCCATTCGTTCATTGACATTTCTGTTCACTGTAATGAGTTTAGTGTCTGTGTTTTGCAACCGCACCGCAAAACCGTGCGATTAGTAGACGAACGGACGTGCCTCTCCAATGGGAATCGAAAACATTTGATCGCAAGGTCATAGGTCAACTGATTCCTCCACAGGAAAACATGTCTGATATATTCTATAGGACACTGGTAACGGCATGTGCGTCACATGACAGGAATATGTTGTCGACCCACCTAACTTGTACACTTGGCGAGTGGGTTTTACCTTGCCCGATTTAGGTTTTCTTGTGGATGTGGTAATCACTCCCAAAAAAGTGATGAAAACATAGGAGTGTGTCACATAAACTGCAACAAATGAATGCAACAGTTTCACAGTCGCACATTTTTCCCTGTGCTCTGTCAAAACATATGTTTTTTAACGGTTTTTAACATTTTCAAATTTTTTCTTGTGTAGACCGTCAAATCCTGCATACGTCCAAGCTAATCTGAACATGTCCTGGAATTTTGGAGAGCAAAATTGATTATGTGTGAGTGCCTGAACTTTGATAATTGTATGAAAATAAAATATTAAACTTTTCACTCGAGGGAAGACTTGAACCAAGGACCTCTCACTCCGCAGCTGCTCACGCTAACCATGGGACCACGGCGCTCCTGAGCTAACACCTGTCCTTGATGTTGCCTATATTGCGCATGGACTTCTCAGTTTGTATATATTGCTTATTTTTTTCATAGTTCCACATAACTTCTTCCTGTTTTGTCGATTGATCTGTGTTCAGTTTTTCAAGGCTTATCCACTGTACCAACTTATAACTAAACCTGATGGGGGTGAGATGGGGAGGTTCCCTTGTCAGTAGAACCAACTGTCTGTGTGTGTGTGTGTGTGTGTGTGTGTGTGTGTGTGTGTGTGTGTGTGTGTGTGTCCGCATAAATAAAACTTAAAAAAAAAATTAATTTTAAATTCAGTGCATTAATGCGATTTAAGTAAATGAGTGTTGTAAAATGATCCTTTCTTATTCCGTTCAAAAAAAAAAGTGGTCATTCCACTTGCGACCTGTGAAAGGTACATTAGCTTATTTGTTTTAGTTTTAAATATTTGATTTGTACGAGGCCTGTCTAAAAAGTATCCAACCTTTGGCCAGAAAAAAATGTTTCGAATACCTGATGGGGTTCGGACCCTAATCCCCTTCAAAGTAGGCCCCTTGTGCTTGCACACATTTAGCCCACCAATCCTTCCACTGCTGGTAACACCTTTGGAAGTCTTCTTCTGGAATGATGTTCAGCTACGTTGTCGTGTTCCACGTTATCTCTTCTCTACTCTCAAAATGAGGTCCTTTCAGTGGCGTCTTCAATTTTGGAAACAACCAGAAGTTGCAAGGAGCCATGTCTGGAGAGTAGGGAGGTTGGCGAACGGCTGTAATTCCATGTTTGGCCAAGAAATTTTGGATCAAGTGGGATGAATGTGCAGGGGCGTCATTGTGATGCCGTTGCCAGTTTTTCGCCGTACACATGTCTGGTCTTTTGTGCCGAACTGCATCACGGAGTCACTGGAGAACATCTTGATAGTACTCCTTTGTCACTGTCCTTCTGGTGCATATTCGTGACATACAATTCCACGGACATCAAAGAAGACAGTCAGCATCACCTTGATTTTGCTTCGCACCTGCCGCACTTTCTTCGGCCTCGGAGACTCGGGATGCTTCCATTGCCACAACTGTCTTTCTGTTTCTGGGTCGTACCTGTACACCCATGACTTATCTCCAGTTAGCACAGTGTTCAGAAACCCAGAATCAGTGTTGGTGGTGTCCAGAACGTCCTATGCAACATCACAACGGAGGTATTTTCGTTCTGGCGACAACTACTTGGGCATGAATTTCGCAGCCACTCGGTGCATGTTCAAATCATCATGCAAAATTGCATGTGCAGAATCTTTACTCATTTCAACCTCCAGGGCAATCTCCCGCATGGTCAAACGACAATCTGCCATCATCAAATTTTGCACCCTCTCAACAACAGCTGCACTCCAAGCAGTTTGGAGCCTGCCAGAACGCCGGTCATTCTCCACTACTGTGAGGCCATTTTTGAATCAGTTGAACCACTCCTTAATTTGTGTTACACCCATCACATCTTCTCCAAACACCTGCTGAATCTTACAAATTGTTTCGCCTCGAGAATCACCAAGGTTTTGACAAAATTTAATGCAGTATCGTTGCTCAACGCATTCAATCATCTTGAGAGAATCGGTAATCCGACGAACACATTGTGTAGCACCTCACTCAGTGACCAACAGGCAGTGACTGACGTGCTGGAAGGCGGGGACCAAATTCACGCATGCACACATAGGTCTCTTCCTTTCCTGTGTACAGTGGTGCCGCACTATCATCTATTTTGCACGGGAAAATCAAAGGTTGGATACTTTTTAGAGCTCGTATTATTGTTTTTCTGACATGTTCTACATCCTGGAGGACCTCCTCACTACAGATCAATTGGAATGAAAGTACATCTAATTAATTTCCAGCAGGTGCCATAGGTTTTCTGCAAATCAAAAAACATGGCCACAGTCTGTGATTTCTGCAGAAAACCATTCACAACATGGGTGGACAAAGTGATGAGATGGTCAACTGCAGAATGGTGTGCTCAAAATCCATACTTTTCATTGGTTAGTAAATTTCGAGGTTCGAGCCACCGTACCAGCTGGGCATGAATCGTACATTCCATCACCTTGTAAACATAGCTGTTGAGAGAAATGGGGCGATAGCAAAAAGGAAGGTGTTTGTTATTACCGGGCTTAGGTATGGGTATGACAGTGGCTTCATGCCAACATCCGAGAAACATGCCCTCTGCTCAGATGCAGTTGTACAGGTGCAGAAGAAAGCGCTGGCCTGCAAACGAAAGGTGCTGCAACATTGTCCGGCCTTGGGGCATACAATCAGGAGGGGTGAGAGCATGATCTAGCTCCCTCACAGTAAAGGTGGCATTGGAGTGTTTACGATTCTGAGAGGAGAAGTGTCTCACTCAAGTGTCCTCCACTTGTTTCTGATGGAGGACGGCAGGGTGATGGTGGGTGGAATTTGAAATCTCCACAAAATAGAGGCCCAAGGTGTTGGTGATAACAATAGGGTCCACAATGACATAATCTGCTGCAGTCAGAGCGAAACTGGAGAATGGATCTTAGTCCCAGAGAGCCATCACAGGTTGGCCCACATGATGGAAGAGGAAATGGAAATGTTAAAACAACTAGTAAATTAGATCCAGCTAGCATTTTTGCTATTTTGAAGAATACAATGACACTGCACACGCAACTGTTTACAACAGATGCAGTTTGCTATCATAGAATGACAGTTAAAAAAGCAGGGTCACCAAGGAGGAACAAAGCCTCCAGTCAGCCTTAGAAAGCTGCCAATTGGGTTTACATGTAGGTGAGGTAGCAGTCAGCCAACGGCTAGCACATGGGAAATTGTCACTTCAAGTACATGTCAGAGATAATGGGCCACTAGAGGTGACGGGCAAGCTGGCAGTGCAGAAGGATAGGTCCAGAACGGAATAGGTGTGCGTGGAGTCTGAAAGATATGTGGGTGCTCCAGTGTTAAGGCAGACGAGGTTGAGCTGACTGAGAAGATCAAACAAGAGGGCACCTCTCTGATGCGTTCTGAGAGAGCCCAAAAGGGGATGGTGCACTTTAAAGTGACAGAGCAACAAACAGGGGTGAGGGAGTTGACCAATAAGCTGGAGAAAATCTGCCCTGGTGACACCGAGTGACGGAGGAATGTAGACAGTAAAAGGGGAAAAACTGAAGCGAGGAAGGAAAATGTGGACTGCAACAGCTTGCGGCCGGGTGTTCAGTGAGATGGTCAGACTATCAAAGTCATCCTGAATGAGGAGCATGACTCCCCCAGCAGATAGAATGTCGCCCTCTGGGGAATGAGGGCGGGAAAAGAGTGGAGAGGGGGGGGGGGGGTGGGAGAGAGGGGGGAGGGAGGTCAAAGTGGACCAGAAAGAAATGCGAGACATCAAAGCAGTCGTGGTGACGCAATTTTGTTTCCTGGAGGCAGGAAACAAGCAAACACTGAGATTATAAGGACAGCTGTGATTCCTCCTTGGTGGATCTAAGGCTGTGAATGTTCCATTGGCGAAGTCGTGACTGGGAAAGAAGACGAGGGAAAAAATGAAGTGTTATCACCTCGGCAGCTGCCAAATTCCAGCCTTTGAAAATTCGCTGCAACAGGGTGCAGAGGCTGGAGGATGCTGCTCCATGCCATCTACAGAGGTGTCTGCATTCTCCCTCGGTTGGTCAGTGAATTCCAGGCCAGAAAAATGGTTGGCAATGCACGCAGGCAGAACGTAGGTTAGCTGCGTGAGGGTACCACACAACGACACCTTTGAAGACGATCTCTGAGCCAGCGGAGGAAAAGACCGTTTGCCTTTGCTTGATTTCTTGGAGCCTTTGCGGTTGTCAGATGAAGACTCAAACGTCTGTTAGTTATAGGGACATAAAAAGTCTTCGTGTTAGTATTCCTTCTATCCTTTCTGGCCTGCCAGTTGTGTAGCAAGTGATTTTTGCCACCTGAGGTGAAAAATATGGTGGCTCGTTTCACAGCTGTAGGAGGAGGAGGAGGAGGAGGAGGAGGAGGAGGAGACAGGTGTGCTACCATGACACTGAGCGATTTTATAACTGTGGTGGTGAATTTGAGGTCTCAAGTCTGCGTGGCCATGTCCATTGTGGAACAAGGTGTAGCAAGAACAGTACTGTAAGTGCCATATGGTGAAACGCTGGGCTTTCGACTAGCCAACAGCTTGCAAGTGACAGGGTAAGTCACTTTTTCCTCCACCCAGATTTCCTGGATGGCCCGCTCATCAAGATACATGGGAAATTCTCAGGATGAGGCTGCCTGGTTGCCACTGCAATTAATACAGCAGGGATAACGAGGTGGACAATCGCCCACATGAGCATCCAAACCACAAGTAACACATTTGGCTAGGTTTTGGCAGGACACGCTCACCTGCCTTAGGTGATCGTTCACACCTCCCAGACTCCTGACAGAGGAACCAACTGGCAATTTGGGAAAGTAGCAGATAAGGAAATCACCTTTCTCTGGGCTTGGAACTTACCAGAGGTACCTCACCTGTCAACCTGGGGCTGGGAATTATGCATTACACAATCATCTGTTACACGCCAGACACATGGGTCGGCCTTTAGGAGAACACAGGGAGAAACAAGAAACAAAGAGGAACCTCAAATGTCAACATGAAGGAAGGACAGGAGGAAACAAAGAAAGAAATAAATAAAGAAAGAAAGAAAGAAAGAAAGAATTTTTGTCTAGGCCTTGCTGGTCAAAAGCTCACTTTCCGACAGTGTTTTTGTTGAAACTTCCTGGCAGATTAATACTGCGTGCCCAACCAAGACTCGAACTCAGTCCGGCACACAGTTTTAATCTGCCAGGAAGTTTCATATGACCACACGCTCCGCTGCAGAGTGAACATTTCATTCTGTAGTCTTTTTCTTGTGCCTATCAGCAATTTAGCATCTCCATCATATGGTAAGTAGCAACTATCCTTTTCATAATGTTGTTACATTCAATCCTTGATTTTCCATTGTTTGTATACAAAAATTGAATTTCATATAAAAGTTTAAATATAATTAACATTTTTGAAAGTCAGCTTTTGAAATAATGTTAAATTTTGCAATACCACACCCTCATCATCATTTTTTAGAATTAATTATTTTGAAAAATAAAAACTTTTGTTGCAACGGGAAACTTTCAAGCCACATACATCTGTGTGTAATAAAGCTGGTTTCTGAAATACCATTTTTTGGAAGTAAGCTGTACACACTGTGCTGTCTGAGTATTTTCAGTATGCCCAGTTAAAATCTATGTGTTATTGTTGTGGTCTTCAGTCCTGAGACTGGTTTGATGCAGCTCACCATGCTACTCTATCCTGTGCAAGCTTCTTCATCTCCCAGTACCTACTGCAACCTACATCCTTCTGAATCTGTTTAGCATATTCATCTCTTGGTCTCCCTCTACGATTTTTACCCTCCATGCTGCCCACCAATACTAAATTGGTGATCCCTTCATGCCTCAGAACATGTCCTACCAACCAATCCCTTCTTCTAGTCAAGTTGTGCCACAAACTTCACTTCTCCCCAATCCTATTCAATACTTCCTCATTAGTTATGTGATCTACCCATCTAATCTTCAGCATTCTTCTGTAGCAACACATTTCAAAAGCTTCTATTCTCTTCTTGTCCAAACTATTTATCATCCATGTTTCACTTCCATACATGGCTACACTCCATACAAATACTTTCAGAAACAACTTCCTGACACTTAAATCAATACTCGATGTTAACAAATTTCTCTTCTTCAGAAACACTTTCCTTGCCATTCCCAGTCTACATTTTATATCCTCTCTACTTCGACCATCATCAGTTAGTTTGCTCCCCAATTAGTAAAACTCCTTTACTACTTTAAGTGTCTAATTTCCTAATCTAATTCCCTCAGCATAACCCGACTTAATTAGACTACATTCCATTATCCTCATTTTGCTTTTGTTGATGTTCATCTTATATTCTCCTTTCATGAAACTGTCCATTCCGTTCAACTGCTCTTCGAAGTCCTTTGCTGTCTCTGACAGAACTACAATGTCATCGGCGAACATCAAAGTTTTTATTTCTTCTCCATGGATTTTAATACCTACTCCGAATTTTTCTTTTTTTTCCTTCACTGCTTGCTCAATATACAGATTGAATAACATTGGGGATAGGCTACAACCCTGTCTCACTCCCTTCCCAACCACTGCTTCCTTTTCGTGCCCCTCGACTCTTATAACTGCCATCCGGTTTCTGTACAAATTGTAAATAGCCTTTCGCTCCCTGTATTTTACCCCTGCCACCTTCAGAATTTGAAAGAGAGTATTCCAGTTAACATTGTCAAAAGCTTTCTCTAGGTCTACAAATGCTAGAAATGTAGGTTTGCCTTTCCTTAATCTAGCTTCTAAGATAAGTCGTTGGGTCAGTATTGCCTCACGTGTTCCAATACTTCTACAGAATCCAAACTGATCTTCCCCGAGGTCAGCTTCTACCAGTTTTTCCATTCGTCAAATGTATGTACAAATCTGTACATATGTTCATTATTATTCTAGTTACTTATTTTTGTTTTGTGTTTCAACTTTCTTCTTTTGTGCTTCAACTTTCTTCTTTTGTGCTTCAACTTTCTTCTTTTGTGCTTCAACTTTCTTCTTTTGTGCTTCAACTTTCTTCTTTTGTGTTTCAACTTTCTTCTTTTGTGTTTCAACTTTCTTCTTTTGTGTTTCAACTTTCTTCTTTTGTGTTTCAACTTTCTTCTTTTGTGTTTCAACTTTCTTCTTTTGTGTTTCAACTTTCTTCTTTTGTGTTTCAACTTTCTTCTTTTGTGTTTGAACTTTCTTCTTTTGTGTTTCAACTTTCTTGTTTTGTGTTTCAACTTTCTTGTTTTATGTTTCAACTTTCTTGTTTTATGTTTCAACTTTCTTGTTTTATGTTTCAACTTTCTTGTTTTATGTTTCAACTTTCTTGTTTTATGTTTCAACTTTCTTGTTTTATGTTTCAACTTTCTTGTTTTATGTTTCAACTTTCTTGTTTTATGTTTCAACTTTCTTGTTTTATGTTTCAACTTTCTTGTTTTATGTTTCAACTTTCTTGTTTTATGTTTCAACTTTCTTGTTTTATGTTTCAATTTTCTTGTTTTATGTTTCAATTTTCTTGTTTTCTGTTTTAAATTCATTTTTTGTTTTTTATTTTACCAATTCACCTATGGGCATTTTATCAATTGAAAATAATAACGAACTCATGATACAAAATCTTTGTAATAATGGTAATACATAAAGGAATGATTGAAACATGACCTTTTTTACACACAACGCACACAGAAGGAATGAGATTTACTCACATAATACACATGACGGACGACAATTCAAAACAAAATTCAGCAGGTTTCTCAAATCGTGGCAGGCGATCCCATAAATATCCTGATTTCTATCAGACATATTTGAGTACCTTGGCAAAGTGAACTGATTAGGTACTAGTGACTGCAACTTGAGTATATTGTTTCCCAAGTGGAGATTGACATTGTAATCATACAGCAGATCTAGATCCAAGAAATCTCCCCACAAAGTTCTTCCAACGTCGAATGCCATACATGCCCAATGGATATGCCTGTCCCGCTGAGCCTTTTCATATCACCAGATTAACAACTTTCTTGTTCTTGGGTACAACGCTCAAATCTATCCTTTCACATTGGTCACCCCAAGAAGCTATCAATAATACATATTTTTACCTCACACTGGGAAAGAAACTTCTTTCATGGTGTTCAACCTAGTTACTGTTAGTTTATTAGATTCTGAAGCTGTCAAAAGAACATTTGGGGCTTCAGAAAGAGATTCTCAAACCCAGAAGGCTCTATGACACAGGTACAGCTGTGGGGCATATGGCTTACAATGTTGGAAGAATATAGTCCAAAGATTTTCAGATTTAGTTCTGCAATTGAGGAACAATACAATCAAACTGCCACCACTATAATGTAATCAATCCTCTTCACCAATATTTTCCAGTGCATTGAAATATGCCTTGTACAAATCGCGATATTTAGAGGACCACCTGCCGCGATTTGAGAATACTGCTGAATTTTATTTTATGTTGTGTTGTCTGTAATGTATATTACTTGTAGAAATTTCATTTATTTTATGTGCATGGTGTAAAAGAAGTTATTTTTCATACATTTCTTTACAGATTATCATTACTGTAATTATTTTGTATCACAGTAACAGTTTAAAATATAAAACAAAAATACATAAAATAAATAATTGAATTATTGAGTTGGAAAGGGGATCAGTCCACTTTTCAAATTACATTTACTGAAGATATCTAATCACCATATCTGTATGCATTGTTTGGTATAACAGGGGATCATGTCCTGAGACCTGTTCCAATAAGAAAACACGAAACTAGATCTGTATGCTTGAAACACGCTTTCATTGCTACAATAGATATGAATGATATAAACTTGCATAACAATTATTCCACTGCAAACAGAACACTAGTTGCCTCATCTACATCACATGAAAAAAAAAAGAGAGAGTCATCTCCAGTACACTCAAACTGGATTACTCGCCGCAATCTGTGGCTAGAATATGTTTTAAGACATATATTATTTCACCCCGGGGTCAACTGCTACATAAATATTCCACTACACCATGCTTAAACCCATTGTTTAGTAACATGGTTTGTCTCTCCTGAAAAATTTCCTTTCTGGGACACGACCCTGTTTCCAACTCCACAATTTATTTACAAAAATAATGAACATTCATCTATTTCAATTCGGTATGTTGAAAATATGCCGACAGCCTATTATGTACAGCTTACTTTCCAAAAATGGTATTTGAGGAACCAGTTTTATTACACATCTATGTATATGGTGCGAAAGCTTCTTTAATTTATGCTGTAACAAAATTTTTAACTTTTTAAAATTTATTAATGGTGGTGGAATATTTTGGAAAATCTCAAATTATTACAAAAGTTGATTATACAGTTCCCAAGGCTGTTAATCAGATTTCAACTTTTATATGGAACATTTTATATATCATTTTTCGAAGACATTCTCTCGAAACCTAATATGCCAGTTACCTTTCAGGGTATGTTTTACCTCTTAAAAGTCCAGCTGAGGAAAAACAAAAAATACATATTGCATTATTTTGACCCCTCTACATACCCAACAAGATTCATCATGATTGCTTATTTACACCTGGAAATGTTCCCTTGTTAGTGACAATGAAAGGGACATTCATCGCGAACGGTAAACCCAAGTATTTAACTGTTGAAGGGTTATAGGTTAACATACTCCTCCCCCACCCCTCCCTCCTGTAATTTCCAGTTTAAAACTATGTCTGATTCTTTTATTTTGCTGTCTTCATCAGTTACTCTTGTAAGCACAAAATACTGTGATTTCTCTAATCTTCACTAAAATATTGAACGAGTGCAACAAATAAGCCAGCAATCAATAAGACAGTTCTCTCCCTACAATATGTATGCTTCTGTGAAGCAGTTTCACCAGTTAATGCTAGAATATAAAGTTCAGTAACTCAGCAGAGTCAAATATCACTATTTTCTTAGCTTACCTTACAAGAAATTCACGTCCACTTGATCGCTGCATTGCATCAAACATCGCAGAAACTGTCAGAGGTATTATACCAGGTTCTTTTTTGTCTCCTAACATTGTGTATGTTTTTCCTGATGAAGGAACATATGAATTACTAAGGGACAATACATAACACTTATGATAAATGAATACCAACAAGTAAAACTATTATGTCTAAGAATCAGCACCCACACCTTGCTGACATGAAAATCAGAATACAAATAGTTCCAAGAAGAAAGAAATCTATATTAATTCTTTACGAAACACCAACATGTTCTCTATGACACACCAACACGTGTGTGTGTGTGTGTGTGTGTGTGTGTGTGTGTGTGTGTGTGTGTGTGTGTGTGTGTGTGTGACCAAATTCACAGGTCCATCTAGCCATTAGCATTTGTTTTGCTGCCCACCCACTGACCAGGAAAGCAGTGCTTTCTTTTGACATGGGCTGTGGTGTCCCGCAACGTCCATGGCATATACCACTACCACATTTCTCAGAAAGGCAATGACCTGCCACTTACATCGAATTTATGCAGCTGGGGAAGTTCTACTAATCTCACAGGTGAACTGTAACATAGTTTCAGTATGTTCCTTTAAGACCACAGTGTTTAACTAATTTGTAGCTTTTCTGCCTTTTAGCAATGTTTATTATCTATGTGACTGAAAGATCACTACCACAATGCATATGGAATTGACTGTATCTGATAGATGATCATTTATGAACTTACATTTGTATTCTGTAAACCGCTATAAAGAGCATAGTCGAAGTAAATACCCATTGTACCACATATGAGGTGGGGAGGGAGGCTCTTTCCGTTCCATTTGCCTACAAAGCATAGAAAAAGTGACAACTTAAATGCCTCAGTGCCTGCTGTAATTCATCTAATCTTGTTTTTGCAAGCCTTATGAGACACACACACACACACACACAGGAGCCTAAGGTATATAACAAGATTCCTTGCTTAATAGTGGTTCTTGAATCTATATAAGTGGGATTTTGTGAGACAGTTGGCACATCGTGAAGCATGACAGTAACTTTTTCAGCATTCAGTATGGGTCCCACCACCCATTTTGGCAATATTCTAGGATGGGTCACAAGAGCATTTTGTCAGTAATATTCTTTGTACTGAGACTGCATTTCTCCAGTAGCCTGCCAATGAATTTCATACCCCTACAGATATTTGTACAAGCTGACTGATTCAAATGATGAGTAACTGACATGGAAGTCAGTTTTCAGCAATTTGTAAAGTGCAGACTTTTACTTTTCTGAACACTGACAAGTTATTAATCATTGCACTACTGAAATTTATGCAGTTTTTTCCATTTTTATTATTGATATTCATCGGCTGTGAAGCTGTCCAAGTTTACTATTAATATTGCCTGACAGGTTGCCAACATAAAATATGGACAGCAAGGGATCAAATACACTTTTCTGGCACATACCTGTAGTTGCTTTTACATCTGTCAACTCTCCATCCATGGTCACATGCTGTATCCTCCCTAACAAGAAATCCTCAATCCAGTCAAAAATTTTGTTTGAAACCCCATATGATCATACTTTTCTTAATAAGTCCTAATATAATAGAGTGTCAAATGATTTTTGGGAGTAAAGAAGTACTGCATCTTGTAGTGTTACAAATGGTGGCAATAAATCTCACATAATGCTGTTATTCCAGACACAAAATCAGCATGTGCATGTGGGGTGGACATGCTGCAGCCATCATCTACAATGTTCAAGCTGGCAGAGCAGACTTGTGGAGCAGGGACCACAACTATTGCTGCTGTAGATATCAAGGCCACACATGACAAATCAGAAACACAATGAGTCATTTTCAAAGTGGCATTGTGAAAATGACTGGGATCATAATACCTATTGAAATGAACTGTTTTTAAACTGTAGCAGCAGAATAGGAACAAAGAAGATAATAACAATATTAACCATAATCATTGTTCATTAGATAAAAGTAACTAGAACTATCAAAAATAGTGGTAGAAATAAGACAAATATTTGACAAATTAAAAATGTGCTTAAAAAGAATTAATGGTAACAAGAAATTAAAACTGAAAACTAAGAATTAAGAAATTAAATTGGAACCTTATCTTGTCAAATGCAAAGTGTAGATTAGAGCTTAATTGAACAGACAAAAGGGCTTAAGTGTCCAATTCATCCATATTTGTGAATCATGATGAAAATGTTCAGTTACATAGAGATAGCAAACAAATAACCCTAGATTCAACTAAATTAAAAGTTAAAATTTGTTAAGACCTTAGTACTAATAATCAAACAATCAGAAAACACATCAATGATGACTAATATTGCTAGCAGAGAATGTATCAGATCTGTTGAAGTCAAGTCAGAAATAAATAAAAAAACAAGAATACTTTTGATCTTTGGAAGATGAAAGAAAGAAAAATTGAGAGAGGCTGAATCACTCAAACCACTGGTTGAGGCACAGAGTGAAGTAAATTGAGATTTTTTAAGACTACATTAGAAAGTGTACAAAGACAAGAAATGACCCAGCTGAGTACAAAAAGTATGTGGAAGTCCAACTCTGAAATGACAGACTCGCGAGGGGAATTTTTTAAAAAAGTAACAGACTTTCGGCTAGTAATTCTTCAGGATTTAAGACGAGAGATATTGTTCACCAGACAACATTTGGAAGGAAATTCTCAGATGCACTGCCTGACTATTATGAACATAGACACACTTTCTTATTAGTCACACACAGAGAGAATTAACTGGATGGAGTTTAACTCAAATATTGTAGAAACCAAAGCAGAGGCAGCTATTTCAGTAGATAATACAGATTTTATAAAATATGTGAAGCATGTATATTTTTGCCAATTGTTTGCAGTAGCTATTTTGAAATAGGTAGGGAGATAGTAAATGAATCCTTGTCCTGAGGTCTGGAATGTTATCTCTGAATTATACTGGTGATTTGTAGCTGATGCCTACAAGGTCCTCAGTCGTCCATTGCATTTCCTCTTATTTTGTTTTATGTTGAATCTAACATACTCTGAATTTGCAGTCGAATTAGCCCCTCTTCTAACTATAACCTAGTGCAGATCACTAACGAAAACAGTGCCCAATAGTTGGAAGAAAGCACAGGTCACACCAGTTTACAATAAGGGTGGTAGAAGTGATACACAAAACTACCACACAATAATCCTTAACATTGATTTGTTGTAGAATCTTAGTATATATTCTGAGCACCACTTAACAAATGGTGATCGCTAAAAAGACAGTGTTGATATGCAACCTAGCTAAAATGATCTCACGGTGAGAGGGATTAGAGAAGGTTGTCCAAGCTGCTGGGAGAGGCTTAATAACACGGAGCTTGTTCCCATGAAGGGAGGACCAGTGGTGATGCCAAAGTGACACCATCCGCTGACAGACAGCAACACACAGGCTATTGGAGGTGATGTAAGAAATAGCAGGCTGAGGAACAAGAACTGCAGCCTTGGCAGCCGTGTCAGTGGTCTCATTTACTGTCAGACCAATGTGACCAGGGACCCACATAAAAAATCATGGCAGCTCCATCAACCAATGAGCAAGTGACAGCTTTCCTGGACCCATTGCACTAAGGGCTGCACAGTGTACAGCACACAGAGGCTTTGAAAGGCACAGAGAGTCAGAGCAGATGATGCAATTGAAAAGCCTGTGTCTCCAAATGTACTGTGTGGCCTGATACAGGGCAAAGAGCTCTGCTGTAAATACTGAGCAGTGTTCAGGAAGCCGATGTCAAAAACGTCGGTGCCAATGACGAAGGCACACCCAACACCACGGTCAGTCCAAGAGCCATCACTGTACACTAAGGTGCTATCATGAAATTCTGTGTGAAGGTCATGAAACTGAAGGCAATAGAGTGTGGCGGGAGTAGGGTCCTTAGGAAGCGAATGAAGGCCAATGTGAACACAGGCCACTGCACAAAGCCAAGGTAGTGAAGAGTCCACATCCACCGGGAAAGCTGTACATAGCGTGAAGTTAAGCTGCCAGAGGAAGAGCCAAAAGTGAACTCCAGGAGGTATCAGAGAAGAGGGACACGCACCATGCTGGCGATCAAAGGAGTCATCTACGAAGAAGGCATAGTATGGGTGGCATTCATGGCAAACAAATGGCATTCATATCTGCTGAGGAGAAAGTCAAGGCGGTAGGACAGCAGTTTTGTCAGTGACAAAACGAAAGCCATTGATGATGCTTCAAGAGTAAAGACGATTAAGACATTGCTGAAGATGGCACTCAATGAGAAAGTCCATGGAGATCTGCAATAGATAGCAAAATCGTCAATGGAAAGGGAGCCAGAGATGCCTGGCGGGAGACCATTACAGGGTTAATAGCAAAAGCAAAGAGGAAGACACTCAGGAAAGAATCTGGAGGCATACCGTTTTCCTGGATAAATGTCTCCAACAATGCAGGACCCATACGTACCTTGAAAACTCGGTCTTTTAAAAATTCCTGACAGGAATGGGGCATGCGGCACAGAAGCAACACGTGAAGAGAGTACGGAGGATACCAGTCCTCAAGCAGGTGTCATAGGCTTGCTGCAAATCGAAAAATATGGCCACAGTCAGATTTTTGATGGGACGACAGCTACAAGGAAGCTGTTTTCCCTTACTGGGCTTAGGTATGGGTATGAGAGTGACTTCATGCCAACACCTGGAAAACATTCCCTCTGTCCAGATGCAGTTGCATATATGAAGAAGAAAGTGCTTGCCCGCAAAAGAAAGGTGCTGCAACATTTGAATGTGATTATCGTCTGGCCCTGTGGTGGAAGATGGGGATGAAGTGAGAGAATGATCTAGATCCCTCATAGCAAATGTGGCATTGTAGCACTCCCGATTCTGAGAAGAGCAAGGTATCGCCTGAGCTGCCTCCACTCGTTTCCAATGCAAGAAGGCAGGGTGATAGTGGAAGGAGCTTAAAATCTCCACAAAATGGTGGCCTAAAATGTTGGAGATAGCAACAGGGTCCACTTGTCTGCCACTGTCAAGCTGGAAATTGGGAAATGGATCTTGGTCCCAGAAAGCTGTCAGAGGTTGGCCCACATGACAGAAGAACTGTTAAAGAATTAAAGAACTAGTGAATGACATTCAGCTAGCTTTTTTGCTGTCCCGAAGAACATGACAACACTGTGCAGGCAATTGTTTATCATGAATGCTGTTTGCAGTTGTAGGATGACAGTTGAAAATGCGAAGAGCCCATCTCCACATGCTAACTGCATCACAGCAAGCCTCAGTCCACCAAGGGACCAGGGCACGCCATGATAAAGAAGAAGTATGAGGAATGGAATGTATTGGGGGAGTAAGGATAACATTTGTAAGATATTCTACCTGGTCATCACAACTAGTGAAATGTTGTTCGTCTAAAGTCATCAGGGAGGAGTAAAGCCTCCAGTCGGCCTTAGTAAGCTGCCATTTGGGAGTGCATGTGGGTGGGGAATGAGTTAGCAAACGGATAACAGATAGCACACAGGAAATGGTAGCTCAAGTACGGTATGTGTCAGAATGGACGACTTGAGATGATGGGCAAGCTGCAGCTGGGCGGTGCAGTAGGACAGGTCAAAATGGAAATAGGTGTGCGTGGAGTCTAAAAGTGGGCGCTCCTGTGTTAAGGCAGAGGAGGTTAAGTTGACTGAGGTCAGCCAAGAGGGCACCTCTCTGACAGGTTCTGGGAGAACCCCAAAGGAGATGGTGGGCATTCAAGTCACTGGCTGCCCAGTAAGCTGGAGGAAGTCTGCCCTAGTGACTTCAAATGACAGTGGGATGTAAACAGAACAAAGAGAAAAGGTCAAGGGAAGAAGGAAAAGGAGAACTGCAACAGCTTGGAGGCGGGTAATCACAGAGATGGGAAGACTATGAACATCATTCCGTATGAGCACCATGATACCCCCACGAGATGGAAAGCCGTCTTTGGGGTGAAGGTCACAACCAATAGGGAAGTAAAGCAAGAGCTCAAAGCGGTCGTGACGATGCAATTTGTGTCCTGGAGGCAGAGAACAAGTGGACGCTGCAGTTCTCAGAGCAGCTGCAAATCCTCTTTGTTTGATCAAAGGCCATGAAGATTCCACTGAAGGAGAGTCATAATGACAAAAGGGGAGGTGGGAAAAAATTAAGTGCCGAGTGCCAGCCTTCAAAGACTCTCTGCAACAGGGTACAGAGGCTGGAGGATGCTGCTCCATGAGATTGACGGAGGCGTCGGCATTCTCCCTCTGTCGATCTGCAGAGTCCGGGGCAGAAAATTGGTTGGCAGTGCGCAGTGGCGACACAGAGGTCAGCCAGACAAGGGTACCATGTGGCGACACTTTCCAAGAGGATCCCCGAGTTGGTGAAGGAGAAGACTGCTTGCCTCTGTTTGACTTATCGGAGCCTTTCCAGTTAGCAGAGGAAGACTCTGATGTTCATTAGCTGGAGGGATGTAGGAAGTCTTCATGGGAGTATTCCTTCTGTCCTTTCTGGCCTGCCGGATGACTTTGCCCCAGGAGGCGAATGTATGGTGACTTGTTGCACAACTGGGCGAGGAGACAGTGATGCCACCATGACGCTGGGCAATTTCACAACCACAGTGCTGAATTTGAGGTCGCATGTCTGCATCGCCATGTCCTTCGAGGAACGAGATGTAGCAAGAGCAGTACTGTAAGTGCCAGATGGTAGAACGCACAGTTTGCAACTAGCCAATAACTTGTGAGCGACTGGATAAGGCACTTTTTCCTTTACCCACATCTCCTGGGCAGCCTGCTCATCGAGATACATGGGACAATCTCAAGAGGAGGTGGCATGGTCACCATTGCAGTTGATACAGTGGGGAGAAGGGGCGAACAATCACCCTCTTGCTCATCCCTACCACAGGTTACACATTTTGCTGGCTGTCGACAAGACATTCGAGTGTGGTTGAAACGATGACAGTGGTAGCAGTGCATCGGGTTTGGAATACACTGTTGAACTGTGTAAAAATTTCATTGAAACAAAGTTATATAAGTGTACCATTATTTCGAATGACTATTTGTTTGCACTTACAAATTAATTTTAATATTTTGTTATATTTTAATATGTTTTAATATTAATATTAATATGTTTTAATATTTTGTTATATATACTTCATTTACCAAGTACATAAATATTTCTTTCCCATCTTAAGAATAACTTTTTGTGTACTATTAAATAAGAACGAGTTGTTGGTTTTTCCAGACACTATCAGATATGAAAAAGAAGTAGGAAGCAGCTAAACAGTCTTGGTGACAATAAGAATAATTTAATGTTTAGTGGTTCCTACTGCCAAGATTAGGAGAGAAAAAGAAGTCATTAAATTTTTGTGGGCGATAAAATTTTGCCTTCTGATTGATTAGCTTCAGGTTTTTTCTCAGTGTTTTTGGTTATTGGTACTTTAAAGGTTAAAAACAAACTAATTCAATAAGAAGAACCATCTCAAGAGGAATGGTCCCTACAAAGAACAATTTGCCCATCGCTATTACTCAATCAAACCAACACTGCAGTAGCTGCCTTAAGTGTCAATAAGCAGCACTACATGTGAAGACTTCATTCAGGCCTACCATCAGCTAAATATTGGTAGCTGAACCTTACTTTTGGAATATGCCTTATATCATGTAGACAGTTCTTCAGAGTGCCTATGCACAAATATTTAAACAGCCAGCATGTTATCACAGAGGCAATTTATTTAAATTTTGACTGTTAAAAATAGAGAAGTTTCACATACTGTATTATTGCTTGTACACTCCTCGGAGCAAATAAACTATTTAACAACTTTACATACAATGGCACTGTCATTTCACCTGTCCCTGAATTGTGCAGTTCTGACACAGCTATGTTTTCAGACAACAATCACAGTTCATCTTGGTTCCCTGAACTCATACATTTTAATATAATTTGTATATTGCAAAGTGGGCAAACTATGAGAGGAGCAGCAACTGCCATTCTGAAACAGAGATCTGGGGATTCATGACAACATTTAGGGAGTTGTTATTTTGGTGGGCTATATCAGCTATTTCTAGAATTAAGAATGGCTTCTACCTCAAAAGCACACAAGTTGGAAATTCAGTTTCATGTACCAATAACAATATGTGGTTTCTGGGGTAGTCATCAAAACTATCTGACATCTGATGCTGTTTAGCCTGTTCTAATGCTTACACTGAATACTGAGAATGACACCCGCATTGGTAGCAGAGCATGTTTCCACATACATTCCATTTTACCTAATTTCACATATGGATTGCATGTGGCATTGGCAGAAACATATCCATTAAGAAGTGAGCCGTTTAAGTTTGCATAAAATGTGTAATGCAACTAAAATAGATGACTGCTTATTACAACTTCCAATGTGGTATTACACCCTCCTCCACACCCCGCATACTATTCTCTCTTTCCTTTATCTGATATGTGGAACACTTACCTGAAGAAGTTTGGCCGTAAGCAAATATTGTGGTGTTAAACCCATCGACTGTAGGATGCACAAGAGGTTTAACAACTTTATCAAATATTTCAGCATTTGAAACATCCATGCCAAACACATGATCTGAAAACAATAGTTTATCATCTTTAGTTTAAATATGTTCTTTTAAATGGACATGAAAAAAGGTAATCTGAAATCTTTAATAATAAAGAAAATGAAGATAAACAATGAGTGCTTAAAACTGCTCAAATATTTTAATTATATGTATCCCGAACACACCAACAGTGCTAATAATTAAATACAAGTTGGTAACTTCATTAAGATACAAATAAGATGTTCAGTAGAGAAGGAACTAAGATGTTACAGAAAAAAAAGAATGAATCACAAATGGTTAATACTGCTGAATATGTAATATACTAAAGTTCCAGTCTAACAATGTTGGAATCCATAACATTCACCAACTTTTAAAAGCAGTACTGCACTTGTTATATTGATAGTTAAAGATCAAGCTCCTCTTAAATTTACAACTGTCCCATAACAGGAAATAGAGTATTCTGCTAAAAAGAGTGATAATTTAAGAGTGTCCTAGGTGACCCTAGTACAAATCTTCAGTGTATAGCTTGATAAACTCACAGTGGTGATCAAAAATACTAAGAAAGGATTATAATTTACATCTGAAGTCCATTCTTTCTTGACTATTTTAATATCCAAAATTATTCTGTGCCTTTTTATAACCTAAGGTTGTTTTTCACTCCAGCCTTGGTATCAAACTGCCAATATTTAGCACACATTTTTAAAAGACAGTTCACTGCACAAACCTCAAGAGGAGTAGTAGTAGTAGTAGTAGTAGTAGAAGCAGCAGCAGCATCATTCAGCTATGGATCACTTTTACAATGATATTTGGCATGTATGATATTACAGTAAAAAAATGTTTATATATACAGTTATTTTTACAGACTTTTAAGTCTACTTTGCCAAGAAAGGGACACATTGTTGGCTACCACAGCATGTGCCTGAAATAATTTATGGAAATCATGGAAAACAAAAAATCAGGATGATCAGATGGAGATTGGAGGCTACATCATTTTGAATACAAGATTAGTCTATTTGAAACTGTACAACCTCTTTTGGTTAACCTCTAGTGTATGATACTGTTTTGTTTCAAGCAAAAGTTACTTAATAATGAAAACAACTAGTGCTACACATTACTTTCACTTCTCAGTACCAATCACTTCATAAACTACAAGCACTATACACATTATTTCATAACGTAATAATGCACACAATATCAGCTGCTATTAGGATCATGGGGCAATGATTGATTTTCATGTTGTGTATCACAACCCCTTTGTTGCTTGCTTCAACAACTGAGTCAACCCCCCTCCATAACAACAGAGATGTTGACACCAGAAAGAGCATAATACATTAGTGTTATCCATTGTGGAGTAATGTTTTCTGGAGCAAAAAGAGTGAAAGTATGGTGCTAAATCAGTATTACTGTTATTACTGTTACTATTGGAATTTTAGGTGCAAATTCTGGATGAAAAAGGGAAGGAAAAAGGTGTTAATAAGGTAAAAAAGGGAGACAAGAAATTGCTGAATTACTTAACTAATTCAACAAATTCTCTTTCCCCTATTCTAGTTTATTGAACTATAAATAAGTACATCAATCTCCCATCAGAAGGAGAAAGCATGAAGATGATGTATGTCAAGGCATTAAGCATCTTTATATTTTTCAAAGCGTATGTTTCTATTAGGAGACAAAAGTCTATAGATGCTAAAGATGATGATCTAAGTGTTCACTAGCTGCAGTCAGGCACTTGTAACAAAGAACATGAAATAGTTCTGGATGAAATAGTTCAGCCTTCTAGTTTCTAAACTTACTTTATTTGGCTACCAGTTTCGGTGATTTACTACGCCATCTTCAGGCCACTGACCAACGCGTAGGAAGATTCCCCCTTGGTTCTGATCAAAACAGGGGCCAGCAATACTGTTGTTAGTAAATTTCCGGTTGCTCTAGCAATCACTTCAACCATCATCTACCGACTCGGCTAAGTGATCACTAGAGCAAGCAGAAATCTACTAATACCAATATTGCTGGCCCGTTTTGATCAGGGCCAAAGTGGAATCTTCCTACACGTTGGTCAGGGGCTGAAGACGGCATAGTAAATTACCGAAAATGGTACACAAATAAAATAAGTTTGGAAACTAGACGGCTGAAAGGTGTTTCATTTGACATCCTGTACCAAACAGCAAACTCCTGCAACCATTTCTAAAAAGATGGACATACAGAGACTTGAAACAGTTCTGTCTGCAAAATATGTATTTTCTACAGTAGCAGAAGTTGATGAGGCTTTGAAACTGCACCTGTGCCAGTTGGATCCAAAGAAATACAAACTCTTTAGCCTTGCCAAAATTCTCACACAATATGGCAGCACTCTAAATCCTCTCCAGAGAGTAATGACGGAAATTTGGAAGGGACAGGCCAATGATTTCTCTGTAGGCAACAACACAACTGTGTTTTCAATAGAGTCTTTTTAGGGCAGATATGAATTGATTTGCAATGTCATATTCATTCCTTATTGATTCACAAATCCTGTAAAAAGTAGAGACCAAGCGTACCACAGGCTTCAACGTAGGTAACGAAGGTTTCAACTGACCAACAGCTGAAACCACGTATGGAGCCTGGTCTGTAGCCTGCACAAGAACTTTTTCAACTTGATAGCTCTAGGCATAATCCTTAGTATGTGACATTTAAACTTGATATGTCTACCAATTCTTGAGAAAAAGTGATCTAAATAGACAGACAGAAAAGAAAGTGATCCTTCAAGGGTTCTGTTTTTACTGACTGACAGGTCTGAAACCCTAAAAAATGAGATTATGGGCATGGTTGGAGGAAAAAAGAAATTAAGGTCCCAAAAAGGGGAAAAGGAGCAAGAATAAAACTGACCTTTTGCAACTACAGCTGAAATTTGGCACTGTGGTATCTTTCTGAAGAGCTTTTATTTACCCTAAGAAAAAAAAGAGGCACGGATCTAAGTCCTAACTTCATCATCATCATCATCATCATCTCATCATGAGATACATTTTTTATGAGATACATTTTTTTACCAAACCACCTAATCCAAGCAATCCCATGACTGTACTGCTTAACAGCTTGTATAATGTACCTATATTGCATAATTAAAATCCCCAATGTTTAACAATGAGCTGAGTACTATTTCTGATTATTATTTGTATGGCCCTTCTCTGCAGTTCAAAAACTGTTCACATTTGGTGCATTTGCTTCCCAGCAAAGAATTTTAAGATAATTCAGTGTACATATGACTTGTATGAACTTGAAAGACACTGGTTGTTGCACTAATGATTGGACCAAGGGCATAACATGTTGATGACATTTTGTTCACAAGTATCTGAGTGTTCCACCACTTCAACTGAGAATCAGTATTCATTCCTAGAAATGTGTTGTATGTTACAAAGTCTATAAAGACAGTATCTACATTTAATTAACAGTATTATTTTATTGAAGTTCATGATATTTGTTTTCTTTATCTTCACTGTAACTGTATTACATATTGGCCAATTGCAAACTTCCAGGAAGGCTTCATTTGCTTATCAGACAATTTTGTCCCTTGTGTAATGTATGATTAAAATCAACAAATTCCGATTTTCTAAGCAACTATAATATTGCTGACATTAGCAAGAAATTTTTTCTCCCCCCATAACTAACACCATAAGAAAAGTCAATGTACAGGGTCTGGCAAAAAGACCTCCTGCATTTCAGAAGGTACTAACAAACAAACAATGAAAAGGTAGAGAAAGTACTTTTATTCATGAACAACTAACACTATGCTATTTTACGTCAGTTGCCAAATTGACAAAGCCTTTCCCGGAAGTTATTCGTAGTTCTTTGTATCATTTCTATGGAGTGGCAGCCACGTCCTGGCTGATAGCCTCCTTAAGTTTTTGCAGAGTTGTGTGGCTATGTTTGTATACTTTAGCCTTTAGCTGAACCAAAAGAAGAAAATCACAAGTTGATAAATCAGGTAACACTGCAGTGCACGTGACATCTCCTTGCAAAGACAAAAGACATCCAGGAAACAATTTTCTTTAAATTTCTCAAGTATGCCCAAGAAGTGTGAGCTGTGGTTCTATCTTATTTGATCCAGGCTTCTCCCTCTTAATAGACTGGTTTAACGTAGTTAGCTGAGGGGCAGCAGATGAAGCCAATATTGCAGCAACATGAAGTAGGTAGCGTGCCAATGGCAAGAATTTAACCTCAGAGGTAGGGTCTCTAAAGAAATTTAGTTGAATATTAGCATGAAGAAGAATATAGTAAATGGTTGTTTAGTGGAAGTGTATATGGTAGTACACAGCTGATGCTACCTGGACAGTGATTCTCTTACTGAATATAGTAAGCTGACTTGCTATGTGTGATGAGTACAGGGTTGCTTCTCACAGTGGAAATTTCCTGGATTCCTAGCTAGAGCTGTGCTGAGGAAGAAATGTAATTATTTGTTTGTGACTCTACCAGTACCCATAAGGTTTGCTATATTGCATTGAACATCCACTATGAGAGTCACGTCTGTACTTGAAGTGCCAATCTCCTATCAGAATTTCGTATATTATGACAAAATAGTAGCAATAATGAGTAGATGAGAAGCTAGAACCATTATTTATTTTAGTATTAAGTTATTTTTTATAGGTTGAAGAAATTCTGGATTTTTGAAGAAATCTGGTTTCTAGGTTTGGTTTTACCCAAATTTTTTCTAGGGAAAGGTAGGTAGAAGTAGAATACTTGGTTACGTCTGTTGTTAAAAATTTCACTAACTGTATAAACTCTCCACAGTTGTGTTCTAGAACCAATCTTTTCAGCACTTGGGTGGGTGAACCTGACGGGATAATTTCTGTAGAATCGAAGATCATCTCTGTTCTCCACTCACTAGTGAAGTACCCCTTCCCCCTCCCCCAGGGTGGCAGTCTCGGATGGGAAGCGTATCTGTCTCTTGAACTGTCATCTTTTTTTGTCCTACCAATCCTAATCTTCATTCCCTACATTACTTCCTCTAGGAGAGATTCAGATCTACCTTTCCCTCTGCCCACTATTCAATAGCGAGAGCCCCTCTTTTTCTCTGTTTATTTTAACCCATTATCATGAGACTGTCCCAGGTAGTGCTGACCCAATGAGCTTCCAACAGTATTAGTGTAGTGTATAGAATTAACATGATAATGAATGGTTGGAACTAGTTTACAATTGCCCATTGTTTTCTTTACCATTCATAATTAAGATGGAGAGAGAAAGAATCAACCTCTTCATTAATCGAAGACCACTGCATATTTATCTGTGATGAAACATAATCCTGGAAGAATCTATGAGTAAACAACAAGAGACCCATCTAAATGTTACATTTCATTTAATATCTATTCTGATATCATCCACAGTAATTTATACAACTGCGATTGACAAGACTGAACACCAAAAGCTGTAACCACTAGTACTTACTAATAAGATGCTGTGTCCAGCCTCAAGAAGGCAGAACTTCGAGTATTACTTTAGTTAATTAGCATTTATGTAGATTACAATACCATTATGACTAATGTCTGAATCAAAATGTAGCTTGCAATACGTTATGTTGTAATGCTTTAGTGAATGTCAAATGCTGCAAAAGGGGAGCCATGCAAAGTACAGATATAAAGTTGGCATATTAGCTACTAATTAAGGATTTGTAACAAAGGGAGAGACAAAAATACATACAAAGTATGCACCGAGTACATAAAGTACAATATTCAGATGTTCTTGTAGGAAGTTAGCTATGTTACTAAGCAAAAGGTGGTTATGATTGAACCTTCATTACTTGAATGGGGCCCCATGAGAAACGAGTGATCATAGGACACTGAAACTTTATAGAAATGTTTGTAAGGACATGCAGAAGAGAAATAATGAATAAACCAATGAAGGAAACATTTTAATTTCCATGAAAGGGTAACATTTCTTAATTGCATACCTTGTTTACATTCTACGTTACAAACATTGTTCAATGTGATGACCATCAGCAGCCATGACAGCTTGAAATTTTGTATGGATAGCATTTCACAATTGTTCACAGCACTTTTCGAATGGTGGAGCATAGAATGCTCAACTGCCGTCACACTTCTAGTGAACAGCTTGAAGATTGTCCACTGTGTCCAGGTTTCTCAATAATGGCAACAGTAACTTCAACAATTTGAGGTGCAATTGGTTGTTTGTCTCTCCCAGGAGCATTTCCCAAATCACTAGTTAATTTGAATTTTCAATTCATGTTCTTCAACTCCAGAGCAGAAAGAGGGCCTTTCTGTGTTCCTTTAATGAGTAAATAGTTGTGCACGGCAAAAGCAATATTGCTGTTGTTTAATCAAAACAGCTTTATGAATAAAATCCTGCTTGCTTTGTCCGACCCATGCTGAGCGAACCGACTACAACTGAAGTGCACACTAGGCTTGTGTTTCAAACCCTATGTCCCCATACCAGACACTAACAAAACTAGCAAAGAATATCCTACAGTGTACAGTCTGATCATCATTCTTATAATGCTGGGTATGCTTATGGAAATAGTTTCCTGCCTACACTGGCTCAAGCAGTGAAAGTTTAATTACAACCACCTTGTAGTTTAAGAATTCCCAAAGTTAAACATCGGGGGAGGAGGAGGCAGGTGTGAGGGTACAAGCGTACTTTACAAAATAAACAAGAGTTGGCGTGGAATCAGTACGCTCAATGGGTTTATAATTCAGCAATCATGATCAGTTCAAATTAGGATTCACCAAAAATGAAGCTAGTGTTTGTTAATTAACAGTAGTACGAGTCCGGATTCAGTTGGTCATATTTTTTACATTTGAAGTACTCCTGGGGCATTGTGCAGCAATGCAAGGTCTCCATTAGACAGTTGCATCATCACCAGTATGGTATTTCCTTTAAGTCTGCAATGTCATGCGCCATGCCATGAAGTTCCTCCGAATGGAGTTCTGTGATGTACGCCCCAAGAATTGGTAGCCTACACAGAAAGTCCATTCAAAGCTACCAGGTTGTGAAATCCAATGTAATATAATGGTAATGAGTTACGTGGATAATAAATAGAGTCAATGTTTGACATTTAGGCTTTCAGTGTGTAGTTAGAGTTTCATTCTACAAAGATTTTCTGGTATTTGCAGAGGTCTTGTCCAACTCACACCAGGGTCAAACTTCAATAAATTTCATGCAAGATGGGACCCTTTGCAACCTATTGTTGGAACCTAACATCAGTATTGTTGGTGCATGTACCAAACTTTAAGGTTGTGTCTGATCTGGAAGCTCTAAATGTAACTGATGTGGTCCACATTTAAAATAAAAGTTGCACTTAACTCACGTTTTGTTGCCTGAAAACTTTTACCTCAAAATTAATACAGTAAGAACACTTACTGCAAAACAGGATCCTTTCAATAACGTTTCCCCCCGTTTGCAAAGACTTTACTTTTCAAACTGTAGGAATTTGGACTTTTTTCCATCTTGAAAAATTTATTTTCAAAATTAAACACTACCACTGCAGCAGTTCTGTTACTGCTTAAAAATCAGAAACTGGAACACAAAATGGAAGTAGTTGTAATAAAAGAATATTTAACAGTAATAATGCTACATCCACAGATATTTGGATAACGTGCATGTCAAAGTTCCAGAAGAAATTGAAAAACTGATCAAGCCTCCAGGCACGAGAGTCGCCTGCAGAAGAGTAACCCAAACTAATGGTAGGCAAATGAAATGTGACAGACAGACTGCAGATGAGATAACAGACCAGGAGAAAGACAAACAATGTAGATGACAATAAGGCACTATTTAAGCTGTTGCCATGACGATGACAAGAAGGCCAAGAGCACTAGAGACACAAACCCAAGACGTGACTACAGAGGAACCAGGTGACAAGGAAGGTAGTTATCACGTTTTCCTGTTACAGCGAAGACAGATCTGAAAGCATCAAGCACAAGCACTGAACTGACCGGCACTGTACTGAGCGGCCACCTCTATACCAGCCATGTAGAACTATTGGCTGCTGTACTTATAAGAAGAGACAGTGGCACTCTCACCAATAATGCATAGTGCTGAGCAGCCGCAGTGCACCCAGTAGCTAAGTCCATCTCCTCTGGCAGACATTCAACCTCTGTAGCATCTGATACCATAAATAATAGGTGTGTAAAATATAAGAAACACTCAAAACATCAAAAAGTAACAACTATCTCAAATTTCAGGACCCCCCTTAAGGTTATATTTTATCTACATTCCTCACTCAAGCATTTCAAAAAGTTAAATGGCACAACAAGAATACATATAAACTTGTAAACAAAAGTAAATAACTTAATTTCTTCCTAAAAGTGCGGAGAAGACTGAAAAATGTGACAAAAATATAATAGATGTGAAATGTGACAAACTCCTCACCCTGTAATTATTTAAAAGTTAAATATTTACATTGGTTTGTTCCAACACTACCCGATCAAATATAGACTCATAGTTATACGAACTGGGTTTATGTTCCAAGTAAGTCACCTGCAAAATAAAAAGATCTTATTTTTGCAAAAGTAAAATAATAATAGTTGTTATCTAAGCAACTGGATAGCAACACTATTACTGTGACAAGAAAATCACTGCTGTTTTTAACACCAGCAGCGTTGATGTAGAGAAGGAACCGAGATCTCTACTACCACAGTACAAGCAAATTCTACCATCTTTCCTCAGTGGAACTGATTTGGTTTAAGAGAACAAATGTCATAAATGAGTTTGGATATGGCAAAGAGTACAACTGCCTTACTTGCAGGGTGCAAGCAGAGCTCATGATCTGTAGTATTGTACCCGAAATTGATTGGGGTGCTTTGGTTTGGTTTGGTTTAAGACCAAGTGACGGGGGGGGGGGGGGGGGGGGGTCTCAACCAGAGGCTCCATCTATTCTATGACTCTATTGGCTATAAATGTGTAGATGCTTAGACTTGCATTATGGGACAGAGAATTGTAGGGTGCTCCTCGTTAGATCAGGTGTGCACTACACACAGGAAGCAGCTACTTGCACGGCACAGTACCTGTGGAGTGAAGATATTTTCTTTTGGGGTACGCGATATTTTAAGGTCCTCTGATGAATGCCTGACAATTGATATACAGAGAGCGAAATCAGATTGCATACAAAGTAAAGGCATTTTGGCTGTCAATATTTCAACAGTAAACTGTCCCAGTTCCTTAACTTACTGCCCTCCACAAAAGTTGTAGGATTCAAATTATTCACAGAACTGAGAGCTGAGTGAAACTCTAAACAGAAAGCTCTGAAATTTTTAAAAAGGTATCGAATGAATATTGGAAAGACAGAGTGGACACCATAAGAGGGGAAGTGTTCATCACAGTCAACAAAATTGATGTCACCTTTCAAGTTGAATTCAAGTCTGACTTAAGTAATCTGGACATAGGATCTCAAGTTAATCATCAGATGTTTTTACCAGCCGTCTGAATGTGTCATGACAGTTGCAGAATCATTCAAAGAAAGTAAGTGCTCAGTAGTGCGGAAATGATATGATCATGCAATATTAATCAGTGGCAACTAACCTACTAAGTCTAGACTGGGACATCTATCAATTAACTGCAGGTGGTACGAACAGACAGTCTCAAATTAGGGCTGTTGATAAAATATCATTATATCGATAATTTTTTCCCAATACTATCAATATACAGGGTGGTCCATTGATCGTGACCGGGCCAAATATCTCGCGAAATAAGCGTCAAACGAAAAAACTACAAAGAACGAAACTTGTCTAGCTTGAAGGGAGAAACCAGATAGCACTATGGTGGGCCCACTAAATGGCGCTGCCATAGGTCATACGGATATCAACTGCGTTTTTTTTTTAAACAGGAATCCCCAATTTTTATTACATATTTGTGTAGTATGTAAAGAAATATGAATGTTTTAGCTGGATCACCATTTTCGCTTTGTGATAGATGGCGCTGTAATAGTCACAACATATGGCTAGCAATTTTAGACGAACAGTTGGTAACAGGTAGATTTTTTAAATTAAAACACAGAACATAGGTATGTTTGACCATTTTATTTTGGTTGTTCCAATGTGATACATGTACCTTCGTGAACTTATCATTTTTGAGAACGCATGCTGTTACAGCGTGATTACCTGTAAATACCACATTAATGCAATAAATGCTCCAAATGATGTCCATCAGCCTCAATTCATTTGGTAATACGTGTAACAACATTCCTCTCAACAGCGAGTAATTCGCCTTCCGTAATGTTCGCACATGCATTGACAATGCACTGACGCATATTGTCAGGCGTTGTCAGTGGATCACGATAGCAAATATCCTTCATCTTTCCCCACAGAAAGAAATCCGGGGACTTCAGATACGGTGAACATGCGGGCCATGATGTGGTGCTTCGACGACCAATCCATCTGTCATGATATATGCTATTCAATATTGCTTCAACTGCACGTGAGCTATGTGCCGGACATCCATCATGTTGGAAGTACACTGCCATTCTGTCACGCAGTGAAACATCTTGTAGTAACATCGGTAGAACATTACGTAGGAAATCAACACACATTGCACCATTTAGATTGCCATCGATAAAATGGGGACCAATTATCCTCCCTCCCATAATGCCGCACCATACATTAACCCGCCAGCATCGCTGATGTTCCACTTGTCGCAACCATCGTGGACTTTCCATTGCTCAATAGTGCATACTATGTCAGTTTATGCTATCGCTGTTGGTGAATGACACTTTGTCGCTAAACAGAACACGTGCAAAAAATCTGTCATCATCCCGTAATTTCTCTTGTGCCAAGTGGCAGAACTGTACACGATATTCAAAGTCGTCGCCATTCCTGATGCATAGAAATATGGTACAGGTGCAGTCGGTGTTGATGTAGCATTCTCAACACTTATGTTTATGAGATTCCTGGTTCTCGTGCAATTTGTCTGCTACTGACGTGGTGATTAGCCGCGACAGCAGCTATACACCACCTACTTGGGCATCATCATTTGTTGCAGGTCGTGGTTGACGTTTCACATGTGGCTGAACACTTTCTGTTTCCTTAAATAATGTAACTATCCAGCGAACGGTCCGGACACTTGGATGATGTCATCTAGGATACCAAGCAGCATACATAGCATATGCCCGTTGGGCATTTTGATCACAATAGCCATACATCAACACGATATCGACCTTTTCCGCAATTGGTAAACGGTCCATTTTAACACAGGTAATGTATCACGAAGCAAATACCATCCGCACTGGCTGAATGTTACGTATACCACATACTTATACGTTTGTGACTATTACAGCGCCATCTATCACAAAGCGAGAAAAGTGGTCCAACTAAAACATTCATATTTCTTTACATACTACACGAATATGTAATAAAAAATGGGGGTTCCTATTTAAAAACATGCAGTTGATATTCGTTTGACCTAAGGGAGCACCATCTAGCAGGCCAATCATAGTGACATCTGGTTTCCCCCTCAAGCTAGACAAGTTTCCGGCTTTTTAGATTTTTCATTAGATGCTTATTTCGTGACATGTATGGCCCGGTCACTATCAATGGACCACCCTGTATATAACAGCAATATTTTAACCCCAATATATTGATATATTGATATCAAAATGGCAATACTGACTGCTGATGGTTTTATTTTATTTTTTTTTCGCAATTTTTGTTAAATAATTGAAGTTGTGCTCTTGAAATTTTAGTAGAACATAATTTTACTTTCACTACTTTTTGAGCTTTCATTACAGCCAGTCTTTCTGTTTGACTGAGTGACCCAAGTATAAGCGACACAAAAGAAGAAGTCTTATTGCACTGAGGGATGGCAGTGTGAATGGAATAACCAAATTTTCAATGTGACACATAGCACACCAGTTGCATTAAAAACTAATGTTTAGCGCAACTAGTGCAATATTTCTTCAAATTCGCATTATTCAGTAACAATTGCTGAAAATAATGAACAAAAATCTAAATGATAAGATTGGTCTTTGCAATGGACAGATACTTGCTAGGGGAAATACTAATGTAATCGGCAGTCGACACCACTAACAGGAACTGCAATGTTTAGCTTCACCATGCAATTTTGACACAAACTGCTACATCGCTGGCATTGGAAGAAATGAAGAAACAGGGAAGTCGATATGAAGTGTTCCAGACAAATCCGATATGTGGCAACACTGAACAAAGGACCCATCGGTTACCTTTTATTGTACCAGTTACAAATGTTAGACTGGTTATCGCCAAGTGAGAATGTGTACTGTTTTCCTTTCAATTCTTGCTCTAAGGAGGATAGGCAAGCTGCTAGGATGTTGATGTACAGAATATCTAATAATAAATCAATACTTAAATATACAACTTTAAAACCAGCAGTTTTTTCTAGCTCTATACGCTGATATCTTTTTCCGTCAATATATTGAGAGCTGATAATGATATCTTTTAAAGTAACAATATATCGGATCACTGGTATTTTTAAAAATATCAGCAGTCCTATCTCGAAGTAGTTTCTAAAACATTTTCTGAGAAATGTCTTGAGCATCTAGTTCAGCAAGACAGACGAAAAAAAAATATTTTAGACCCTTTAGCTACAAACAGACCTGGCCTTATCAACAGTGCCAGTAAACTCAAGGATTAGTGATCATGATCATCACAGCAATGAGAAGTCAACAAATCCATCAAGGCTAGGAAAGAGCTGATACACAGCTATCAGCAGCCTATTTGGACAGTGAAAGTGCAACATATAGCTCCAATATGATGGACACAGGGGAATTACAGGCAATATTTAAAACGATCATAAATCGCGCTTAGGAGAAGTATGTGGTAAGTGGGTGAAGGATGTAAAAGACCCACTGTGGTTTATTAACAAAATTTGGAAAATGTTAAGGAAGCAGAGATTGTTGCACTCTCGGGTCAAAATAGAAGGTGGAAAGATATACAGGTAAAAGTAAGTAGACATTCAAGCATCTATAAGGACATTGCATAATAAAATACACGGTACAACACAGATATTGCAAAATAAATATTTCATGCCTAGACAGGCTAAAATGACTGTAACAACACTGTCTCTCCCTATTGTGGTAATTACATAATGTATGAGCAGTATGGGATATGGACAATGTTGCACATGGAGGTTTTGATCAGTCCAGGGAGCATGCACATATAACTGAACTGATTAAGGTGGCTGCTCACAATACGTGGGAAATCCGGGTTTGAGTCATGTCCAGCACAAATTTTCATGTTATTGTTGTCGTGGTCTTCAGTCCGGAGACTGGTTTGATGCAGCTCTCCATGCTACTCTACCCTGTGCAAGCTTCTTCATCTCCCAGTACCTACTGCAACCTACATCCTTCTGAATCTACTTAGTGTATTCATCCCTTGGTCTCCCTCTACGATTTTTACCCTCCACGCTGCCTTCCAATGCTAAATTTGTGATCTCTTGATGCCTCAGAGCATGTCCTACCAACCGGTCCCTTCTTTTTGTCAAGTTGTGCCACAAACTCCTCTTCTTCCCAATTCTATTCAATACCTCCTCATTAGTTACGTGATCTATCCATCTAATCTTCAGCATTCTTCTGTAGCACCACGTTTCGAAAGCTTCTATTCTCTTCTTGTCCAAACCATTTATCGTCCATGTTTCACTTCTATACATGGCTACACTGCATACAAATACTTTCCGAAATGACTTCCTGACACTTAAATCTATACTCGATATTAACAAATTTATCTTCTTCAGAAACACTTTCCTTGCCATTGTCAGTCTACATTTTATGTCCTCTCTACTTCAACCATTATCAGTTACTTTGCTCCCCAAATAGCAAAACTCCTTTACTACTTTAAGTGTCTCATTTCCTAATCTAATTCCCACAGCATCACCTGACTTAATTCGACTACATTCCATTATCCTCATTTTGCTTTTGTTGATGTTCATCTTACATCCTCCTTTCAAGACCCTGTCCATTCCGTTCAACTGATCTTCCAGGTCCTTTGCTGTCTCTGACAGAATTACAATGTCATCATCAAACCTCAAAGTTTTATTTCTTCTCCATGGATTTTAATTCCTACTCCGAATTTTTCTTTTGTTTCCTTTACTGCTTGCTCAATATACAGATTGAATAACATCAGGGAGAGGCTACAACCCTGTCTCACTCCCTTCCCAACCATTGCTTCCCTTTCAAGTCTCTCGACTCTTATAACTGCCATCTGGTTTCTGTATAAATTGTAAACAGCCTTTCGCTCCCTGTGTTTTACCCCTGCCACCCTTAGAATTTGAAAGAGAGTATTCCAGTCAACATTGTCAAAAGCTTTCTCCAAGTCTACAAATGCTAGAAACGTGGGTTTGAAGTTCCTTAATCTTTCTTCTAAGATAAGTCTTAAGGTCAGTATTGCCTCACGTGTTCCAATATTTCTACGGAATCCAAACTGATCTTCTCCGAGGTCGGCTTCTACCAGTTTTTCCATTCGTCTGTAAAGAATTCGTGTTAGTATTTTGCAGCTGTGACTTATTAAACTGATAGCTCGGTAATATTCACATCTGTTAACACTTGCTTTCTTTGGGATTAGAATTATTAAATCCTTCTTGAAGTCTGAGGGTATTTCGCCTGTCTCATACATCTTGCTCACCAGATGGTAGAGTTTTGTCAGGACTGGCTCTCCCAAGGCTATCAGTAGTTCTAATGGAATGTTGTCTACTCCTGGGGCCTTGTTTCGACTTAGGTCTTTCAGTGGTCTGTCAAACTCTTCACGCAGTACCATATCTCCCATTTCATCTTCGTCTACATTCTCTTCCATTTCTATAATATTGTGCTCAAGAACATCGTCCTTGTATAGACCCACTATATACTCCTTCCACCTTTCTGCTTTCCCTTCTCTGCTTAGAACTAGGTATCCATCTGAGCTCTTGATATTCATGCAAGTGGTTCTCATTTCTCAAAAGGTCTCTCTAATTTTCCTGTAGGCAGCATCTACCTTACACCTAGTGAGATAAGCCTCTACATCCTTACATTTGTCCTCTAGCCATCCCTGCTTAGCCATTTTGCACTTCCTGTCAATCATATTTTTTCTCCTTTCATCAATTAAATTCAATATATATTCTGTCACTCAAGGATTTCAACTAGCCCTCGTCTTTTTACCTACTTCATCCTCTGCTGCCTTCACTACTTAATCCCTCAGAGCCATCCATTCTTCCTCTACTGTATTTCATTCCCCCATTCCTGACAATTGTTCCCTTATGCTCTCCCTGAAACTCTGTACAACCTCTGGTTTAGTCAGATTATCCAGGTCCCATCACCTTAAATTCCCACCTTTTTTGCAGTTTCTTCAGTTTTAATCTACAGTTCATAATCAATAGATTGTGGTCAGAGTCCACATCTACCCCTGGAAATGTCTTACAATTTAAAACCTGGTACCTGAATCTCTGTCTTACCATTATATAATCTATCTGATACCTTCTAGTATCTCCAGGATTCTTCCATGTATACAACCTTCTTTTATGATTCATGAGCCAAGTGTTAGCTGTGATTAAGTTATCCCCTGCAAAAAATTCTACCAGGCGGCTTCCTCTTTCATTTCTTATCCCCAATCCACATTCACCTACTATGTTTCCTTCTCTCCCTTTTCCTACTCTCGAATTCCAGTCACCCATGACTATCAAATTTTCGTCTCCCTTCACTACCTAAATAATTTCTTTTATCTCCTATACATTTCTTCATCATCTGCAGAGCTAGTTGGCATATAAACTTGTACTACTGTAGTAGGCATGGGCTTCGTGTCTATCTTGGCCACAATAATGCATTCACTATGCTGTTGGTAGTAGCTTACCCGCACTCCTGTTTTTTTTTATTAATTATTAAACCTACTCCTGCATTACCCCTATTTGATTTTGTATTTATAACCCTGTATTCACCTGACCAGTAGTCTTGTTCCTCCTGCCACGGAACTTCGCTAATTCCCACTATATCTAACTTTAACCTATCCATTTCTCTTTTTAAATTTTCTACCCTACCTGCCAGATTAAGGAATCTGACATTCCACGCTCCGATCCGTAGAACGCCAGTTTTCTTTCTCCTGATAATGACGTCCTCTCGAGTAATCCCCGGCCGGAGATCCGAATGAGGGACTATTTTACCTCCGGAATATTTTACCCAAGAGGACGCCATCATCATTTAACCATACGGTAAAGCTGTATGGCCTCGGGAAAAATCACTGCTGTAGTTTCCCCTTGCTTTCAGCCGTTCGCAGTACCAGCACAGCAAGGCCGTTTTGGTTAACGTTAAAAGGCCAGATCAGTCAATATCCAGACTGTTGTCCCTGCAACTACTGAAAAGGCTGCTGCTCCTCTTCAGGAACCACACGTTTGTCTTGCCTTTTAATAGATACCCCTCCGTTGTGGTTGCACCTACGGCACGGCCATCTATATCGCTGATGCACGCAAGCCTCCCCACCAACGGCAAGGTCCATGGTTCATGGGGGGAGGAAAACATAATTATTACCAAACTTTAAAAAATAAATAACTTTACAAAGCATGCCCAATTACTGAGAATGACCAAACTCTGAGTGTCACACCATGCACTACTACCCCTTCCAGCCTTCCTCGCAGCTGCCATTTCCCAAACACCTCCCTCCCCCCCCCCCCCCCCCCCCCCCCCCTCACAGCCACACCTACAACCACACTAACCTTTTGCTCATGTCTTACAACTGTGCCTGAAGGGTACAGATTGCTCTTTCCTGTTCCCTGTTCCTCTCTCCCAACCAACTATTTTACAGATCCAAGAATGGGAAATGAGACTTCTCCACTGTTTTCCCCCACTGCATTCATCCTCTTAATAAATCCCACTACTCGTTTTTCTTCCCCACATTTTCCAGTCACGGTCAAATCTACAGTAAAAATCAAATATATTAAAATGATGAACATTCTGTAACGTGTAAAGGTCATTCAAGTATTAAATACACCAACTCATGAGAATGTGCTAAGGTCATGACAGCAAATTCAGTAACATCAGCCGTAAGTATCTTAACAAGATGCTATGCATATGTTGCAGCTAAATTATTTTCAAATAACACAAGACATTTTCCAAAACACAATCTAAAATGTAAAAGCTTGTGTGACAAAAAAGGGACTCTAGCTCAGATGCTCACTCCTAGTATGTGAAAGAAAATGGATAAATGTGTAAACGTAATCTTTTTTGAGTCATCAGGCTTCTGACTGGTCTGATGCAGCCCGCCACAAATTCCTCTCCTGTGCCAACCTCTTTATCTTTGAGTAGCACTTGCAACCTAAATCCTCAAAATTTTGCTGGATGTTTTCCACCCTTTGTCTTCCTCTACAGTTTTTACCCTCTACAGCTCCCTCTAGTACCATGCAAGTCAATCCCTGATGTCTTAACAGATGTCCTATCATTCTCTCCCTTCTGCTTGTCAGTGTTTTCGACATATTCCTTTCCTGTCTGATTCTGCACAGGACCTCCTCACTCCTTACCTTATCAGTCCACCTAATTTTCAACATTCGCCTGTAGCACCATTTCTCAGATGATTTGATTCTCTTCTGTTCCAGTTTCCCCCTAGTCCATGTTTCACTACCATACAATGCTGTGCTCCAAACACACATTCTCAGAAATTTCTTCCTCAGATTAAGGCCTATGTTTGATACTATTAGACTTCTCTCAGCCAGGTATGCCCTTTTCGCCGGGAGTAGTCTGCTTTTGATGTGCTCCTTGCTCCGTCCATCACTGGTTATTTTGCTGCCTAGATAGCAGAATAAACTAACTTCACCTACTTTGTGACCATTAATTCTGATGTTCAGTTTTCCGCTGTTCTCATTTCTGCTACTTCTCATTTCTTTCAACCTTCTTCGATTTGCTCTCAATCCGTATTCTGTATTCATAAGACTGTTCATTTTATTCAGCAGATCACGTAATTCCCACATTCTTTCAGGATAGCAATGTTATCAGTAAATCTTATCACTGATATCCTTTCACCTTGAGTTTCTTTTATTTCCATCATTGCTTCTTCGTTGTACAGATTCAACAGGAGTGACAAACGACTACACGGCTCTGTCTTACACCCTTTTTAATCCGAGCACTTTGTTCTTGGTTGTCGACTCTTAATATTCCCTCTTGGCTCTTGTACATATTGTATATTATTTGTCACACCATATATCTTACCTCTATTTTTCTCAGAATTTTGAATGTCTTGCACCATTTTACAATTGCTGAACACTTTTTCCAGGTTGATAAATACAATGAACGTGTCTTGATTGTTCTTTAGTCTTGCTTCCATTATCAACCACTATGTCAAAATTGCGTCTCTGATGCCTTTATGCCTTCACTTTTCCTAAAGCCAAACTGATCATAATCTAACACATCATCAATTTTCTTTTCCATTCTTCTGTGTACCTTTCTTGTAAGCAACTTCGATGCATGAGCTGTTAAACTGATTGTGTGATAATTCTCATGCTCATCAGTTTCTGCAGTCTTCGGAATTGTGCGGATGATATTTTTCCAAAAGTCAGATGGTACGTCGGCATGGACTCATACATTCTACACACTAATCAACATAGTCATTTTGCTGCCACTTCCCCCCCCAATGATTTCAGGAATTCTGATAGAATGTTATCTACTCCTTCTGCCTTATTTGATCTTAAGTACTCCAAAGCTCTCTTAAATTCTGATTCTAATACTGGATCCCCTACCTCGTCTAAATCGACTCCTGTTACTTCTTCTGTCACATCAGACAAATCTTCCCACTCATAGAAAACTTCAATGTAATCTTTTCACCTATCCACTCTCTCCTCTGTATTTAACAGTGGCATTCCTGTTGCATTCTTAATGTTGCCACCATTACTCTTAATTTTAATGAAGATTTTTTTTACTTTCCTGTATACTGAGCCAGTCCTTCTGACAATCATTTCTTTCTCGATTTCCTCACATTTTTCATGCGGCCATTTCCTCTTAGCTTCCCTGCAATTCCTATTTATTTAATTCCTCAGTGACTTGTATTTCTGTTTCCTGAATTTCCCTGAACATTTTTGTACTTCTTTCATCAATCAATTGAAGAATTTCTTCTGCTACCCATGTTTCTTCGCAGTTAATTTCCTCATACCTATGTTTTTCTGTCCAACTTCTATGACTGCCCTTTTTACAGATGTCCATTCCTCTTGAACTGTACTGCCTACTGAACTATTCCTTATTGCTGTATCTACAACCTTACCTTCAAGCGTACCTCATCCTTCCTTAGTACTTCTCTGTATTCCACTTCTTGGCATACTGATTCTTCCTGGCTAATCTCAAACTTCAGCCTACTCATCATCACTACTACATTGTGATCTGAGACTATATCTGCTCCTGGGTATGTCTTACAATCCTGTATCTGATTTCAGAATATCTATCTGACCATGATGTAATTTAACTGAAATCTTCAGGTATTGCCCGGGCTTTTCCAAGTATACCTCCTCCTCTAGTGATTCTTGAACAGAGTAGTTGCTATTATTAACTGAAATTTATCACAGAACTTAGTCTTTCTTCTCTCTCATTTCTTGTCCCAAGCCCATATTCGTCTGTAAACTTTTCTTCTACTCCTTCCCCTGCAAATGCATTCCTCCCCCTTTCAGTATCCTTATACACTTTTTCTACCTCTTCATCATCAGCACATATACCTAAGCCATCGTTTCAACTTTGGTTAGCTGCCGATTCTGGTAAGAGCAACCCCATTGCTGAACTGTTCACAGTAACACACTCTCAAGCCCTACCTTCCCATTCATAACAAATTCTACTGTCATTATACCATTTTCTGCTGCTTTTGATATTGCCCTATAGTCATTTGACCAGAAAACCTTGTCTTCATTCCATTTCACCTCACTAACACCTACTATATCTAGATTGAGGATTTGCACTTTCCTTTTCAGGTTTTATGGCTTCCCTACCACGTTCAAGCTTCTGACATTTCAAGCCCCAACTTATAGAATGTTATCCTTTCATTGATTATTCAATCTTTTTCTCACAGTCCCCTCCTGGAGATCCAAATGGGGGACTATTCCAGAATCTCTTGCCAATGGAGAGATGATCATGACACTTTTTCAATTACAGGCCACATGTCCTGTGGATACATGTCTTTAATGTGGTGGTTTCCTTTGCCTTCTGCATCCTCATCCCATTGATCATTGCTGATTCTTCCACCAGTAGAGACAGTTTCCCACCCCAAGGGCAACAGAGTGTCCTGAATCTCTGTCCGCTCCTCATGTGGTACAAACAACTTCCCCGAAGCTGCAGAACAGTCTCAACTGTGCCAATATTTTCATATATATTTGAGGCACTGTAACACACACAAATAACTATTTACTTTGAGAAACACAATCTCCTATGTAACAATTAGTTTGGTTTTGGCAAGGGAGGAAACAACAGCAGCCGTTTTGGAAACTACATATCAAACAAACAGCTCTTGAAGAGAAAAACATTCACTTCTGCTATTAGGTGACCTAAGCAAAGCATTCGACTGCATTCTTGGGTCGATCCCACCCGCCGGCTTTGACCCGTGACGTAAGGCTGTTGTGGTGTGTGACGTCACGACGGTGCGGAATTAAGTTTGTGAGAGTGGCGTGTTTGTAGGTGTCATTTTGATGCGATCGGTGGTGCTCTCTGGTGGTGTGTTAGGTGATGTTTTTGGTTTAGTTTGCGAGTGTGGCGTCGTGTGTGAATTTTGGTAAATTGCTTTGTTTATGTCTTTTGTAGGTATGGATATGACTGACAGGGTCAACAGTTTTCGGTTGTCAGCTATGATGGGGGACAGTGCGTTGTCTCTAATAAAATTTCTTCAACTGTTCGGATTTTTAGATGAAGTTGTGAAGCGTTCAGTATGTCGAGAAGAAATGAGGCTTACTTAAAGTTCCGGCGTCTCGGACCATGGATGGCTGTATGCGGAGATGTCTTAAGGATAACAGGTCAAAGGAAGTGTTCGATCCCAATGTGTGGCTGAGAATGTTAATATTGGTAACGGGAGATGTTTTTGAGCTATATGGGTGAAGGGAAGTGTCCGATTCCAGATAATATTGTGTTTAGTGGTATTTGCGGAGTTTTGTGATGTCGGTTTTTTTCATCGTTTTGTGTGGTTTTGTATGGGGGTTATGTTTATATTTTGTTTGTCCCCACCCAAAAACACCCTATTTCCCGCGCTTGTCCCGTTAGTGTCATTAGGGTTTTTGTGGAATGTGTGTGTGTTTGTTCTTCGATGTATTTTAGTCCTCATAATGTGTATGTAACGACTTTATATGCGCCATATTGGAATCATGGTATATGGTCGTTTCCGCCATGTTTGTGACGTCATGGGTCAAAGCAGACGGGCGGGATCGGACGCTTCCGTATTTCCGCATTCTTGTTGACATACTAGTAAGGCAGCTGGGATTTATCGGGTGCATGGGAGCACATTAGCCATGATGCATTCTTATTTAAGCAGCAGAAAACAGCTTGTCTCAGTCAGAAAAATGAATTCCTCCTTCATGGAGATCAGCACAGGTGTTCCACAAACATCTATTTTTGGACCTTTCTTCTTCATTGCAGCAATCAATGATTTGCCTAATAACGTAACTCATCCAGTCATATGTTACACAGATGATACAGCACTACTTACAGCACATTGGAGAACCTCAGATCTGAACAGGATTTAACAAAAGACATTCTTGATACAGCTTTGGACTGATTTGTAGCTAATAAACTCCTCCATAATCCCAATAAAACACAACTCCTAATTGGAATATCTAATGAAATAGAGAATAGGTCAATAAAACTTACAGGCATTTACATCAACTCCAAACCACACTGGGGGGGAACATATCAATCAGGTATGTGCAAAAGGCTAATTTAGATATACCAAGGCACAGGTTAGCAAGAACTGGAAATTCTCACAACGTGAACCCACTCAAAATTTCCAACGATTACCAATCTATATTTGGTCTACGGATCTAATTTTTTTTTTTTTAAAATTAAATAGTACAGTGGCTATTGGATCATTTGTTTTGCCATATTCAAAAATTCTTTGAGATGACCTACTGTATCACTATGTAACTTTGTATGTTTATGTTTAGTATAATGATGCTTCTATGTTTTGTATAATTATGCCCTGTATACTCTGTCCAATTATTATTGCAGTGTTTGTACAATGCTACATACTTGTGGATACTAGCTCTTAGAAATTCTCCTGTCAGAAAATTTGACTTCTTTCCGCACAAAAAACCCCAAACCAATCGGACCTAACAAAAATGCCAAACACAAATAAAATAAAAAATCCTTAATAACTTACTGAAAACACTTCCACGTTGTGGGTCAATGGGAGCATCTGAATCCACCCATCTGCTTTGACCCGTGACGTAATGGTGTTTTGGTGTGGGAGGTCACTATGGCACGGAGTTTTTGAGGTGGTTGTTTTTGTAGATGACATGTTGTATCTGATGGTGCCCTCTGGTAACGGATGTGGACTTGGTGAGATTAATATGTTGTCTTGACCTCATTTGAGTTGTCATCGTGCTAATGTGGTTTTCAGTTTAGGTTGTTGGTGCAGCAACGTGGCTTGTGGAAGTTTTTTTGGTGAGCTATTAAAGTTTATTTGTTTGGCATTTCTGTTAGGTCTGATTGGTTTGGTATTTTTTGTGTAGAAAGAATTCCAATTTTTTTATTGCTGTTTTTTTAGGTATGGATATGATAGCGAAGTTCAGAGTATCATTACATCCTGAGATGGATGATGATGTCTGTCTTGGATTTTTGGTATCAATAGCTGCAGTTGAGCTATATAGGTCAAGGGAAATCTCCAATTCCACTTTTTAGTTTGTAGGTGCTGATATTTGGTACTGGTAGCTGCAGTTGAGCTATACAGATCAAAGAAGTGTCAGATTCCTGTGGTTTTGTTGGTGTGGTGGAGCGCTGCAAATTAATTTTTTTTATATTATTTGTTTTGGGACGGTGCGGTGGTGTTTTACTGTTGTATATTTCGCTTATCCCTGCCCAAACACCAGCCGCCCCCAATTTTCCGCGGCTGTCCCGTTGGTTTCATTTTGTTTTTGGAGTGAGACGTTATGGTGTCGCTTTAATTTTTGTTTGTGTTCGTTAGCGTGTGTGTAGTGACGTTATTGTCATTTTGTAAACGCTGAAAGTAGCCGATTCCGTCATATTGATGACGTTATGGGTCACAACAGACTGGTGGAATCGGATGCTTCTGTAATGCCCTAATAATTCAATTAAAATTACTAAAAATTCACCGCAGACTATTTCCAGGTTGTGTGTCTACTGTTGAGGCCTACCGCCTTTTAGGTGTGCTTCTAACCGTGGAACTTCGTTGCGTATGCTGCAGCACTTAATCACTTTCGGGGGGGGGGGGGGGGGGGGGGGGGACGCAAACTACTACTACTACTACTACTACTACGGATATCTGCAGCGTATCTTAGTAATCAGTGAAACGGGAATTGTATGTGTAAAAGTTCTTAGTGTGGCAGAAGATCCTATTGCGTTGCGCTATTGAGTTCAACAACGTATAAATGCTAGTGAAGAGGCAAGGAGTGAAATATGTACACACAGCATAAAAACTCTGACAACATACGCCTTTAAGCAATCGTTTATATCAGTCAGTAAGATCCCAAACAGCAGAACTACCATAAAATTCCATTTGCAACTGAACATTAAGAAAATAAAACAAATAGGACCACTCAGGGCTGTCTGAATGTGAAATTTTCCATTCATAACCGTTTACAGCCATTCATTCTACTGTCTTTTAACTCCAGTTAATGAAACATTAACATAAGTTCCCACCATGAATCATTGACAGGTAGGCCTAAGCCTGATTTCCACAGTGACAGGGCTTGCTATTAAACGAGCACAACATGTGCAAGACTTAGAAAATGACTAATTTTGCACTTATAAATTCAGTGGGTCGAAGTCAGTCTTTGCCTGTTTATATTACACTTACCAAAGGTGTATCCCTCACGCAACACAGTTCCAGAAGAAGGGTCAATTTGAGCGATGTTATTGCCCGTGACTTTCCAACACACATTTTCACCGGCCTTCTTTTCGCGATCTATTAAAGGTCGCACTTTAACAGCAACTTTTATATTAGCCATTCGTCATGCACATTAACGCTTCACGAATGATACAAGCCACAAGATAGAGCGATGTTTCAAATTCAAAACATTCGCGGTCATCAAAGACCATTGACTGCGAAGAGAACACATATCTGTTGGTTTTTTTCCCATAGACAAGAAGTAACGAATTTCATTCTATTTCGATTTCATTTCTTTTTGTCATGAACTATGATTTGTGAACAAATTGAGAGCAATTCTCACTGACCGTCAGGTCAGGGTGTATTTTGATAGTCACGTGTCAGTTCGCTTAGCCCAGTACGGAACTGTGAAAGTGAGGTTATGAGTTATTATATGTGTCGTAGTTTCGTGCCGGAATTGATGAACTAACAACGAAAAATTTTATTATGGCTTTAGCAAACTTCATAGCGTATACTGTTGATCAATTTTGTGGTAACGTACTGAGAAGTGATATAACATTCAAAAGTCGATATTTATTTGGTACAGAAAATATATTCATATAAATACACCAAACAGTACTTATAAGGGATTAAATAGAGCCTGTTTACCTTCTCCATTACCTTTTTTGCATAACTAGTCTTAAACAAATATATTATTCTCCTTCATCGGAGCTAACTTACTCGCTTAAAAATATTATTTAATGAAACTCGCTTCATCAACTCATGTTCTTGTTTATGCACAGAATAGGTATGAGTCCTATTCTGTTATTGTAGAACCTTAATGATTTTTCACTTTCAGTTATTTGACCCCGCTTATGGAAGACTGCTGAATGGAAAAAATTTCCAAGACGTTGTCGCAAGTCTTGCTGTGTGCAAGGCTTATGGCTTAATTTCATATCCTGATAAGTGAAGAACTGCCTTCAGGCGGCTCGTACATTCAATCCTCTTTATTTCTGTAGTTAGAGTGCTTCCACATTACAGGAACCACTAGAAAACACGAAAATACAATAAACATAAACTGGAGGAAACAATTCGTTGGCAGACGCTAAGATTAGAATCTCTGAAAGTAGTCAACAACGGAATATCTAAAAAATATCACTCGAAAACATCATAACGTTCACGCCCGGCGGCAGGGAGTAATTACATGTCAGTGCTCCTAGCAAGCGATCATCTGATCGCACGATGACAGCTGCGCGATCTCCTGTCGCCACACAGCCCCAGGTAAGCGGACCATCTTCGTTAGTTGCTTCAGATGCCGTCCCAGAATTCTGACTGGAAGTGCATCCGGCGTCCAGACCGCGTCTGAAGTTGTACTTGCGACTCTAAGGTCGCAGGAGGTGGTTATCTGCTGGCACGTGAAGGTGGCTTTTTGAGGGACTGGTGCCACTGCTCGAATATGCCATTGCTGTCTGGATGATAAACGGTTGTTGCATGATTTGACACATCTCGGAACTTGCTAAGTTGTGCAAACAAACCGGACTCGAATTGGCATCCTCTGTCTGTTGTCCTATGCAGTGGACATCCAAAGCGAGCGACCCAGTTGAACATAAATGCAGCAGCTAGCGGCTCGGGGGAGATATTATCAGTAGAAACAGCTTCCCTCCAGCGCGTGAACATATCAACAATGGTTAGCAAACATTGCTGAGCTTCTGATGGTGGAATTGATCTCAACATCAATGTGTATCTGGACGAACCTCTCTGTTGTGTCTGGTAATATGCCTACTGGTACATGAACATGACATGAAACTTCGCTGCATTGACAATTCACTCGCGCATGAGACCATTGACGGAAATCCTTTTGTATCCCAGGTCATATGAAACGTTTAGACATGTGCTTTGTCGTCGCCGTTACTCCAGGATGACATAAATTGTGGAAGCTACGATATACTTGTTCATGCAGCTCTGTCAGGACGAATGGGCGAGTTTTTCCGTTGGAGGTATCGCTAGACACCTTAGCGTTTGCCTCTGGTACATCAGTGAGCATGAGCTGCAGGCCTGCTGTAGTATTGTTCAGGCAATCTGGGAATTTTTGGTTGGAATACTGTGCTTGAGCCAGGCGATCAACTGTCTCCATGATTACGCTGACGAGCGACAGTCTGTCACTACATTGTTCAGTCCTGAGATATATTTCATGCTAGGGAAAAATTGAGCACTAAATTCCAGCCTACTGAACTGCCTTTGACTGAACTGTCCCAGACAGCATTTGTCATTGTTCTGGCGGAAGACGAAGGTTAGAGGTCCATGTAGATTGTGAATCCCTTGCCTCCAGCTGTGGACAAAAATATTTCACGAATGTGAGATTGCCAAAAATTCCCAGCCATAAGCGCTCCATTGTTGCTGAGGTGGAGACCATCTCCGAGAGAAAAAGTGAGGGGCTGCCAGGCCTCATTAGCACACTGTTGCAATGCTATGCCAATGGCTACCTGGCTAGTGTCAGCCACTAGTGTGAGGGATGCATGCAAAGCGGGATGAGCGAGAAGCATGACTCTTCTTGGCGGCCTCAAAGGCGTCTATCATTGCCCATGACCACTGCACAGGCCCCTGCCGTTTATTTTCGGACCGGCCAGAGATGCTGTAAGTGATTCTTGAAGTTCTGCCACATGTAGCAGATGGCAGTGGTAGAAACTGAGCACTCCAAGGAATCTGCAGAATTCTTTGGCTGTTTCTGGGCGACGAATATTCAAAATGGCATTCTTTCTTTGGCAGAGGAAGTGATTCCACCGACGAAATAAGGTGGTCAAAAGCGTTATCTTCAGTTGTCCAAACACATGCTTAGAGACATTCAAAACAGTAATGTATGCATCAGAGCGTTCTAAACCACCAATGAAATGCCACTCATGTTCCTCTAGAGTTGCTGAGATAACGGATATGTCATCAAGGTCGGTGAAACAATATAATAATCCTTGCAACACTTAATCAATGAACCATTGCCTTATTTGCACAGAATTTCTCAGGCCAAATATCTTTAATAAGCTTTTGAAAAAACCAAAAGGTGTCATAATGGCCGTCAGAAGTCACCACATAGGTGCCACGTACTGTTCCTTTTTGGGACTAAGTGCAAATGTGATGACCAAGGCCCTTTAGACAGATGGCTGGTGAACTTGGTTAACACAGTGTCAAACTCTGACTTAGAGATTCTACCAATCGAGAGCAAATTATGTGGGCCCACATGAAATTGGAGGGCCTGCAGTCGTATTAATTTATTGCACAGTATCATAACATAATGTGCATGTTGCAGAATCCCTGGAGGCGTCATGAGAGCAAGGAACTGGTTGAGCAGTTTGGCATACCCGTTTCCTGTAGCCTGGTCACCTTAGCATCGTATGCAGCAGTGTGACGGTAGAACCCAGTGATTGACAGCCCAGTGACGATTCCAGTAGCCAAGTATTTATTATGTCAGGAATCAGGTGGTAATGCACCAAGAGGTATGCGCTGATGAGAGGCTCTGTCATATCTGCAATTACGAATTTCCATACCAAAGCACACCTCTGTCCCAATTCCAGTTCCAAGTGCTGTGTGCCATATGTGCTGTTAGAATCCGACAGTCGAAATGTGGTGGCCAGATAGTACTTGTGTAGCTTGCCCGTGGCAGAATACTGAGACCAGGCCCCATATATATCAAAAACTTTCACCCTGACTTGCAATCCATTGTGAATAGACATATAGAGGGACGGCCTGGTGCATCTACCTATGCCTGACGTTTATGGCTTCAGGGCTTGCATGGCAGATTACATTTGCGTGCCTGGTTTCCAGATCGCTGGTGATACCAAAGTGTACTCGCTGACTACGAGTCGTCAGAGAAGGATGCATTTGATGAACAGAAACTCTGCGACCTTTACCGGGACTGTTGTCTAACGTTCTGACTGATCTGTTTACTGAAGGTGCCGATCTTGCTCAAGAGCCTGTCATTCATCTTTTTGTTCAGTGCCTCAGTTTCATTCAGTAGACTGTCATACTTGAGTCTGGTTCCCATCGAAGTACTGTTACACGTCGTTGCCAGGTCAGAGCAGGAGGTATGCACAGATGTGTCTTGTATACAGCCGGACAGATCGGCTAAAGCGTCGAGCAGCATATCCAATTGTGAGGTAATGACAATTTTCACCTGAGCCAAGCAATCTAATGCACCACAAGGTATAAATTAGTGTGTCCGGAACTGTGCATGCGTCGACTTGACTCCTCAAGTGACGGAGGTACTGTGACAGTCTCTTGTCTCCAATATCTTCTTGTGTTAGTGCTTGTCACACTCTCTCTTCTTGTGACGCCAATACTTGCCACATTAATTCTGTCTTGAGTTTCAGTCTTGTGCCGGGTGATGAATTTATAATGTCTTGCACTTCGGCAGCATGTCAATTATCAAGTTGACAAATACTAAAGCAAACTTAATGGAACAAAACGTCACACCAGCACAAAGGAAGCTCACTTCAATCTGCCCGAACAGCTACACGCAATTACGATGCCAGAACAGTGGTAGCCGTACTGCCAGTCTTGAGATTTCGGGTGCATCTGTCTCTGACATATTTCTGTTATTGAATGCGATGCTCTTGAGCCTTGTAAATCGTGTTCTTGACTACAAATCGCGTCGGGGTCAACACTGTCGAAAGTCTTGCTGTGTGAGAGGCTTGTGGCGTATTTCCAAGTTCTTACTGTGAAATAATTGTGTTCAGCCATCTCCTACATTCAGTGCACTCTATTTTTGTAGAGTGCTTCCACATTAACGGAATTACAGGAAAACAGGAAAATGCAATTAATATAAACTGGAGGAAAAAATTCGTTTACAGACGCTAAGAGCAAGAATCTGCTAAAGTTGTGAACAAAGGAATAGTCTAAAAATTACCACTCGAAAACCATAGAACGTCTGCGCGCTGTGGCATGGAGTAACCAACCACATGTCAGCACTTCTCGCAGACAGCAAGCGGACTCAGTTGACACATAGTAAGCGATCAGCTAATGGTCCGATGACAGCTGCACGAGTGCATGTTGCTACATCGTCATGGATAATTTGCAGTTTGCCTTTAGAAAAAAGCAAAATCATAAAATAAAGGTTAAAAAGATACACAACAGGGAAGTCACTCCCGAACAGGCCTTTACCAAAAGGAATGATTCAAAGGTTGCCATCCCACATCGTCACGAGTTTGGTAACCAATCATGTATTAATGCTGGGATGAAATGCACAATCGGACAACCTCCTACATTCTGTAATGTTTTCAAAAATATGAAATGGATATGTAAATGAAGTGCTTATTCTTATGAGTGCAACAAAGGCAATTACTCTGTGATGCTAGCTATTGTTGAACCTCAAGTTGTGAGTCTGATAGCGAGATAGACTCTAAACAGCCACTCATATTTTATCAACAACAGCTAAGTTATGTAATATAAAAGCGAATTCACACTAGACTGTCTCATCATGTCACATTAACTTCAGATTGTATTCACACTGGATATCACATCAGGTCACATCAGTTTGCTTAGCCCAAAACCAAATGATGAAAGTGGGGTTACTATTATTATTATTATTATTATTGATTATCCATTTTATTATATACAATGACATGGGATTTATCACGTGTTGATACAGAAAAAATATAAATGCATCTTCTGTAATAGCGTCTGTGAACATATCTTAAAATCAAACAAATTAAAGTTTACATGTTGTAACTTTCTTTTACAAAATGAAAGAGAAAACATTATGATTACGTTGAATGAATGTCTGAACTGTGGTATGAGTACTGAACTCGAATTGTCGTGTTGCTTGTTGTAAGTGCAAGTGGTGTGCTTACTCTGTGTTATTGTTAGCAAAACTTCACGAATCGATTGAGCAGTGCAACTCCCAATACCAATAAATAAATACAGTCACTGCAAAATAGATTCAGCCCTGTAGGAACTGAATCATCTGGCCCTGTTCAAAACTGACAACTTTGGTCCCTGTGCACATAACAAATAAATTGAATTGTCTTACCTCTAAAGCAGCAATGGAGTAACGGGATATATTCTGGTCTCTCACAAAAATATGAATAGCTCAGCAATGTGCAATACTGGCCATAATACTTTAAATGCACATGAAATTCATTTGGCTGATAAATGAGAACATTTAAGAAAATTCAACTTCTTTAAAAAATATGTGATCTGGACTGGGAGGTGGTGAATTACTAACTCTCAGGTTTCTTTTAGAAAAAATATATTCCAAGTTAAGTTTGGCTTTTCAAAAACATCTGACAATTGAAGTTACATTACTCACAAATGATTCACAAACAGTGAGATTTAAACAGCAAGTATTATTTAACTTCATTGATCAAACAGAAATGCAAATCACCAAATTACACATAGCTCTGTTAACAAATCTTAAAAGCATTACAAAAATGGAATATCTAACTAGTCTTTTTCTCAAAGTCGTTTTCATACACTCCGGGGTTACTCAACAATTATAAATTATCTGCCAACTCATCTATACTAACGTGCTGGCAAAAATGGAAATCATAATTATTTAAATCTTCACCTTATTAGCATGAAGACTTCTGCTTCGATATTCAACAATATTGACATACCTAAATTAATCTAACTCTTGGTGACGTCACAGAGCACACCACAAAAACTGCTGGCTCCATCGTCTTTCCCTCACAGACAGCTCCCTATATGACTTAGAGCCCAGTGCTCTCTTACTCCAACACTAGCTGTACAGTATCTTTGGCTCTACCATCACGCATAGTCAGCGATCCACATTATTGAGCCTATCAGAGACATTCACTGTTTATAGTATCATAGTTTCATTTTAATTTATTAATATTCTTATCTTATTCTGGTGTCACATACAAGTGTGCCTCAGTATACTCCTTTCATAACCCGCCAGCAGGTTTTAACAAATTTGGCACATATTTGGAAGTACCTTGTACAAGAAATGTGTGGTAAATTTATCTAACTCTATAACATCATTAAACTTGAAAGAATTGATAGTGCTCACGTGCACTAGTACAAACCATAATCTGGTTATGAGTAAATTATCTCGTAAACAAGGTTGCTGACAAATAAATCATATAAAGCAGAATCAGTATACCAGCTTAATCGTCAAAATGATGGTATAGGATCCAGTAAGGGAAAGGAAGAGTCATGGCTGATGCCTAGGAGCATGTTGAAGTGACTGCATCATATAGTCCATATCTTTTGGTTTTGTGCAGGTTCAACAACTAATAGTGACCCATGTGGATTATGTGGATTGTATTCAGTGTACCAAGACATCTGAACTCTGTACTATTTTCCTCAGTGATGTGCAGAGACACAAGAGGTACTCAGCAACACATTGCCGACAACCATAGGTGGCAATTACCGTAATATCAATAACACGATGACCATCATCATCACTGCTCTTCATAGTAGAGATTCTTCTGAGATCCAAGCAACATAATAGCCACTTATATTGAAGTATGAATACCAGTAGTAAATTGTTCCAATACCATGAACAGAGGTAGGAGACTGGCTAACGGAAGGTACAAAAAGGAGCAAAGGTAAGGTTGTGGAACATGACCATTTCTACGTATGTCAACATCGAGTAATCTATCTGATCAGAATAAGTACAGTATTCTAATGAAATTACAGACTGGATGAAGCAACAATGCTTCACATCAGAGTGAATAGGCAAAACTAAATGTGAGCTTTGAATAAGACAAAATCAACAGGTGCGACATCAGGTTGCCAATTAGACATAGAATAACCAAACATTACACAGAACATCACTGGTTCATAACATTACACTATAGCTCTCAGTGACCTTGTATATGCAATACTGTGCAATAATTACATAAGAAATGTAACAGGACAATCAAGAACTGAATGGCTCCAGGTGGCCTTGTACTTAGAATAAATGCCAATCTTAATAATTAAAAGAATTGAATAGAAGAAAGTCAATCAGAGGCGCCAAGAGGCCTTTCTACATATATACAAGCGGCGTTTGAAAAGTCCATACAAAAATAAAAACTACTTACATGTTTGGGACAAACCTTTTTTATTTTTCGACATAGTGTCCTTTTAGAATCATACACTTCGTCCAACGCTGTTCTAATTTTTTGATCCCTTCTGAATAACATGAATTGTCGCAATCTACAAAGTAGCTATTAGTTGCTGCAATCACATCCTCATTTGAATAAAATCTTTGTCCCACCAGCCATTTCTTCAAATTGGGGAACAAATAGTAGTTAGAGGGAGCCAAATCTGCAGAATAGGAAGGATGTGAAACGAATTGGAATCCTGTTTCCATTAATTTTGCTACCACAACTGCTGAGTTGTGTGCTGGTGCATTGTCGTGATGGAAAAGGACTTATTTACGGTCCAATAGCTGGCGTTTTTCTTGCAGCTCGGTTTTAAAACGGTCCAATAACGATGAATAATATGCACCTGTAATTGTTTTATTCTTTTCCAGATAGTCGATGAGGATTATCCCTAGCAAATCCCAAAAGACACTCGCCACAGCCTTTCCGGCCGAAGGAATGGTCTTTGCCTTTTTTGGTGCAGATTCTCCCTTGGTAACCCATTCTTTAGATTGTTGTTTGGTCTCAGGATTATAGTAATGTATCCATGTTTCATCTACAGTGACGAAACGATGCTTTAAGTCCTGCTGATTCTTCCTGAACAGCTGAAAACCATCCTTGCAACATTTCACACGATTCCGCTTTTGGTCAAGCATGAGCAATCGTAGAACCCATCTTGCAGATAGCTTCCTCATGACCAAATGTTTATGCAAAATATTATGTACCCATTCATTCGAGATGCCAACAACACTAGAAATCTCACACACCTTAACTCTGCTGTCATCCATCACCATGTCATGGATTTTATCAATGATTTCTGGAGCTGTAACGTCCACAGGGCGTCCAGAACGTTCAGCATCACTTGTATCCATATGGCCACTCCCAAAATTTTGAAACCGCTTATAAACTGTTCTAATGGAAGGTGCAGAGTCACCATAATGTTTATCAAGCTTCTCTTTAGTCTCCTGAGTCGTTTTGCCTTTCATTAAGTAATGTTTAATCACCACACGAAATTCTTTTTCGTCCTTTTTTTGACAATCACTCGACTTCCTTGATTCACACGAATGCCAAACACAAAGAAATAGACCAATGTGGCTGGAACTTGGTGTATGTTCTTTCCATGGATGCTACTAACTAAACATGACCTCGATACGCGCCGGCGGTGCCATCTCTGGGACTTTGCACGGAGTTTTCAAATACCCCTTGTAAATGCTGATCTTAGTAGCTATAAAATGTTACAGACATCATATTTGTGGCTAAAAGTAGCCAAGTTTTACAAAGAAATAATTACTAACCTTAATAACTAAAAGGTGAGAAAATGTTCTTTGAAGCTCACAGTGGCCTGGTATTACATGAAATAAATGCTGACTTTAACTGCTAATGTGACACAAAACATCTTTCTGGCTCAAAGTGGCCTAGTTTTACATAGCGTAAACATCAAACCTAACTCAGCATGGATTTCTACAAGCACAAAGTGCATAAATAACAGTATTATATGAAAGTATGGCTCTGTATGGCCTGTATGAATAACCATTAGATAAATAGAATCATAGAATCAAAGTATGGTACCATGTGAGAAAAGACACAATATTTACAGGTTGTGTAGCACTCTCAGGGCTTCATAAAACTAACTATTAAATGACTTATATCTCTAACAATGGGCATATTTACAGAGAAGGATATGGGAACGCTTGATAAGGGCAGTGAACTTTATCTATAAGGAAAATGATTAAGTCAATTGTCATTCATGTTGAGTCAAGTACTGCTATGGCCAAAGCAAAGAGAAAATGTGATTATAGTATATGCAAGCATAAAGACAGGAGTACTAAGACCAATATACCTTATTGTCTAGATAAATGTAACATATTCTAAGAAACCAAGAGATAAATGTACAAAGATGAGGGTGAAAGGCAGAAATAGTGGAACTCTAAATGTGATTATTAATGTGGAAACAAAAAAAATGCATTCATACATGCTAAGATAAAAAGGCAGTATCATAAGCAATCTTAGAGGAATGGTCACAAAAGAAGTTTTTAGGTGTAAAGCTTCTGTGACAGTCTCCCACAAACACCTCCAATTATGTGACACAAGGGTAGACAGATTCACATGTGGTTGTTTACTCCTGCCACAGCGTGCAGATGTTCTATGGTTTTCGAGTGGTAATTTTTAGACTATTCCTTTGCCCAGAACTTTAGCAGATTCTTGCTCTTAGCGTCTGTAAACGAATTCACGAGTACATGTTATCGACATGAGTACAGGGTACATTTATTTCTTAAATCCACATATGTGAAAGAAAGTAAATTATTGACATCATCAAGCGCAAGAGATACATAGCAAAATTAGAGCGAAAGGCTGAGCATAAATGAAACATGGCAACATTGTAAAGTACAAAGAGGGACTAACCTAAGAAAATGTTATGATCATTCATCAGATAATAGCATAAATTTCAGGATAATACCATAAAAATAGCACAGTACATGGTTTTATTGGAGACAAAATAGCATCAGAAATAAATGAACATAAGATATAGAGCGGCTATATTCCAAAGGGACACAAATTCTTATTATATAAAAAAATGTTTGAGTTGCAGTTTTCAGCGGTCAGACCACCCAAGGGATGTGTTCTGATGGACACTTGTCAAAATAAATGTTGTCTCTTTCAGTTGTTGTTTTCGTGTACACCCATACGAAAACAGAAAAATGTGCAAGGCCTTAGCTTATGGTAAGAGAACCGACCTGCAAGATTCTCCCTACTGCGCACGTCACCACCTAATAAAATGCTGAATAATAGAGGAATCGTGAAAACAAGATACAAATAGAATGTGTATAAGTGTGGTATATGCTTCAGGTAAAAAGATCTGTGTTGTGTCATGTCATTATGAACATTCATGTGGAAATCAGAATAAGCATATATGAAAGCTGGCAATATAAATATGCACATGTATAAAAAGTTTGGCAATTAGCGTAGTCCTGAAGAGCAGCAAAAAAAAAAAAAAAAAAAAAAAAAAAACAGGCGAAAAAAAAAAGAGTTGTGGTATGTGAACATCAACAGCTCTATCCATCTACGTGAATTAAACCGAAGTAAAATTTATTCTATAAAATGCTTGACTTTGCTGGCGTCATGATTGCCTCTTGATTATCTCGTTCGTAAAGTATCATTGTGAACCACATTGGAATGGGGAATATTACGTATCCTAAAAGGTCCAGAATATAAAAGTTCATATTTACTGCAACGGCGTTTTCTTCTGTTGGATAGGTAGTGAGTGTGTACCAACACTTTTTGTACTATGATAAATTCCTGGAGGTTACTTACCTGTTTTGTTGACGTTTGCGGCGCTGTCCTGCACGCTTTATATTGTTAAGTGCGATGTCTATAATTTCATGGAGACGTAATCTTCTTGAAAAAGGAAAAGAAACAAGTTTACGGATTTTGTTAGGTGGACCTATATTTTTCAATACAAGATGGTATTGAATTGACGACGTCCTGAAAATCTGAAATGTGCTTGTCCCAATCAATATGTTTTTTGTAACAGTAGATGTGACAAAGTTTTCCAATCTCTTTCGTGATGCGCACTGATGGGTTGGAAGAAGCATGGTATCTGGAAATAAAAATGGGTGTAATATTTCTAGCTTGCAGTGTGCGTCTCCATATTACTGATCGAAATTGCAGTCCATTGTCAGAGATTACCTTCTGAACATGTCCAACATGAGGCAAAAAATGTATAGTAAAAGCGTTAGAAACAGTTGTAGCAGTGGCTTTTCGTGACGGAGTGAAAGATACAAACTTAGATGTTAGTTCTACAGCAATGAAAATAAAACAGAAATATTTATTAGTTCGCCCAAATAGATCAACAGCTGCCATATGCCTTGTTTCATGGGTATAATGGGGTACAAAGCGGCAATGTGAGATATTGTAGAAGATTACAAATTTTGCAAGTCGCCAAGACATGTCGAATACGATTTTCCATGTTTGTGAAATAACAGTTCTGTCGCAGTATCAAAGAGCATTTGTGAGCATCATAATGGGCGTAGCTCAAGTGTGTATACCAGATTAATTTATTGACAAGTTCTTCAGTTATGCAGAGGGTCCAATTAACGCTGTCAGGGTGAGCGTGGCGAAACAAAATATGATTGTGTACGGTGTAGTATTTCTGATTGTTGTTCGGCTCGTGTCACGCTATAGAAGTTTATGCTGAAATAAAATTTTCAAAAACTACCTGTGTAATATAGAAAAGGCCGATATCAGTTTGACAAAAACTAGCGGTGATTTCTTGCTGGCTTCTGCACAGTGAGTAAGAAAGCGCATCTGCTATAGTATTCTGGGTTCCTGGGATGTGGAGAATTGTAAAATCAAATTCCTGCAAATAAAGTTTCCAACGACTCACTCACTCACTTAAAGCATGTACTGCACCTCGAGTCCGATGGGGCAGGAGTCTAAGGAGCGAAGCTGCTGTTCCTCCATGGTAGGCAATGGTGGTAACGATGGCCTCTGGTACGGATGGTCCTCAGGTTACTTTCGAAGATTCTCGAAGTAGGCGATGGCGGCTGCGTCCTCTCGGGCAGATTGTCTTCTGCCGAAGCGCCACTCCTCCTTCAGCCACTTCTCGGCGACTTGCTAGACTGAAAGTATCTAACCAAAATTGTATCCTTTTATTCAGTGAAAGTATCATTGATAAGATTGTTCTAAATTAATTATTCAGCAAACCTGCATCTGACTGCGTCTGTGAACTTGTTTCTTGCACTCCTCCATTATGCCAGAAATGCAACATGTATGTGACTCAGCAATAAAATTAAAGAGAATAATGCCGTTTGTGCAATGGCATTAAGATGGTATTGGAAAATTAACTTTTGGCCCTGATGTTTACTTGGTTCTTTCATTGGTGGGTAACTTTACTCTGCTACTCATTTTCATATTCAATTTAAGCAAAGGATTTGGATTATGATTCAGGTCGTTGGATATAAACACACTGTTAATCTCGATATATATATATATATATATATATATATATATATATATATATATATATATATATATATATATATATATTGTTAAAATTTTAAGTCATACACAAAACCTACCATACCACGAAACACTCTTACAAAAAATTTTACCAAACGCTTACTTGGACATACAAATCCTAACTCTGAATATTATCTAACACAACCGATTTGAAATCATTATATACACTCCTGGAAATTGAAATAAGAACACCGAGAATTCATTGTCCCAGGAAGGGGAAACTTTATTGACACATTCCTGGGGTCAGATACATCACATGATCACACTGACAGAACCACAGGCACATAGACACAGGCAACAGAGCATGCACAATGTCGGCACTAGTACAGTGTATATCCACCTTTCGCAGCAATGCAGGCTGCTATTCTCCCATGGAGACGATCGTAGAGATGCTGGATGTAGTCCTGTGGAACGGCTTGCTATGCCATTTCCACCTGGCGCCTCAGTTGGACCAGCGTTCGTGCTGGACGTGCAGACCGCGTGAGACGACGCTTCATCCAGTCCCAAACATGCTCAATGGGGGACAGATCCGGAGATCTTGCTGGCCAGGGTAGTTGACTTACACCTTCTAGAGCACGTTGGGTGGCACGGGATACATGCGGACGTGCATTGTCCTGTTGGAACAGCAAGTTCCCTTGCCAGTCTAGGAATGGTAGAACGATGGGTTCGATGACGGTTTGGATGTACCGTGCACTATTCAGTGTCCCCTCGACGATCACCAGTGGTGTACGGCCAGTGTAGGAGATCGCTCCCCACACCATGATGCCGGGTGTTGGCCCTGTGTGCCTCGGTCGTATGCAGTCCTGATTGTGGCGCTCACCTGCACGGCGCCAAACACGCATACGACCATCATTGGCACCAAGGCAGAAGCGACTCTCATCGCTGAAGACGACACGTCTCCATTCGTCCCTCCATTCACGCCTGTCGCGACACCACTGGAGGCGGGCTGCACGATGTTGGGGCGTGAGCGGAAGACGGCCTAACGGTGTGCGGGACCGTAGCCCAGCTTTATGGAGACGGTTGCGAATGGTCCTCGCCGATACCCCAGGAGCAACAGTGTCCCTAATTTGCTGGGAAGTGGCGGTGCGGTCCGCTACGGCACTGCGTAGGATCCTACTGTCTTGGCGTGCATCCGTGCGTCGCTGCGGTCCGGTCCCAGGTCGACGGGCACGTGCACCTTCCGCCGACCACTGGCGACAACATCGATGTACTGTGGAGACCTCACGCCCCACGTGTTGAGCAATTCGGCGGTACGTCCACCCGGCCTCCCGCATGCCCACTATACGCCCTCGCTCAAAGTCCGTCAACTGCACATACGGTTCACGTCCACGCTGTCGCGGCATGCTACCAGTGTTAAAGACTGCGATGGAGCTCCGTATGCCACGGCAAACTGGCTGACACTGACGGCGGCGGTGCACAAATGCTGCGCAGCTAGCGCCATTCGACGGCCAACACCGCGGTTCCTGGTGTGTCCGCTGTGCCGTGCGTGTGATCATTGCTTGTACAGCCCTCTCGCAGTGTCCGGAGCAAGTATGGTGGGTCTGACACACCGGTGTCAATGTGTTCTTTTTTTCATTTCCAGGAGTGTATCTTCTCTCATTTACGTGCTAAGGTTTGGTCTGGGGCAGCAAGCGTGACCTACCTTACAGCTGTCACAGCACATCTGCTTCCTCCGGGCACCTACCTGCGACTCCATGGTTTTTTTTACTACGTGCGCCCGGCTCTCTTAACCATCAAAGATCCTCCTACTCAAAGATATTATACTCTTTCGACCTTGCGGTGGGCAACTACCGACTATATTCTGGAGCTACCCTGATCAGACCTTAGCACATACCTTTCAAGACGTGCTCCCAGTCGTCAGGGGTGAAGATGGGGAGGACGTTGATCGCTCGTAGCTCCTTCCGAGACACCAACTCGTGCAACAGGTCACGAGCGTGGCGGAGGTCGCACGGGCGGTGGGGAAGGGGGGCTTGGGTACAATCAGGCAGCGTAAGTGGATAGGCCATGTGAGGGTGCGACCCATTCTTGATTGGCGCCGCTATCTTCTTAAGGAAGGACTGCACACTGCACTCATCAAGCTCCTCCTCCCCCAAATGTCCCTTCTTTGACGTGGGAGGTAACTGGCGGCGCCTTTTTCCTGGCTCGTGGGACCGCCGCCACAGCGGGAGTAAGTCCAGGTGAGCCGACGTCCATCGCCACCCGCATTTCTGAAGGTGGCGAGGTGATGGGCGTCTGCGTGGCGGCGTCCACGCTCACCGGGCGCACCGCAGGGGAGGAGGGCGCGGGAGCGGGCACCTTCTTCATGAGAACTCGCAGCTCCTCACGCAGCTGCTGGAGCTGACGATGGACACCTACGAGCTCTTCCTTAAGCCGTCGGCACACGGACCGTGCATCCGAACGTTGAGCGTTGAGCGTGCCGAGTTTCTGACGTCATAGCGTGGAATAGCACGTTCGGGAGTCTTTCCGAACGTGCAGAGCAAAAACTGGCATGTCAGGTATTCTGAGCGTGCGTCTGAGCGTTGACCAATGAGATGGCACAACGCCACCTACGTCACACGCTCGCCGTCTCCCTTCAGTATAGAGTTGTGAGGCGCCATATTGGCATTCATTTCAAGCCTATATGTATATTTGCCGTTTCTGAGCACCAGCAAATTGAGAATCACTGGAAAACCCGTTGTTAACTGTGTGATTCGTTCCAATACAATAATGAGAAACATCATATTCGTGGCAAAAGAATTACTGTAACTTGCGTATTATGAGAGTAGGCTACTTGAAGGCAGTGACACACTGAAAATCCACCCCAAACGCATTGTTCTTGGTACAATTTGTTATAATTTTATTGCAATTAGTAACATATGTACCATTAAGGCTTTCAGCAATGGGTAGTATACTATGATTCGATGCCAACGGTCTGATGTTGGTTCAGCGTAACGCGTAGCGTCAGTGATTGGTCTTGAGTTATTTGTTAGGGCAGTGCTTTGCGTCTTCACACTTCCAAACATTTTTTCCTAACATTCGCGTCTTATTAGGTTCTGATACTTTTTTATTACTTTAATATAAGTATATACTATAATATTTGATGTTATCTAAATATAAAAATGGTTAAAATGGCTCTGAGCACTATGGAACTTAACTGCTGTGGTCATTTCCTCTAGAACTTAGATCTACTTAAACCTAACTAACCTAAGAACATCACACACATCCATGCCCGAGGCAGGATTCGAACCTGCGACTGTAGCGGTCACGCGGACCAGACCGTAGCGCCTAGAACCGCACGGCCACTAAGGCTGGCCGTCTAAATATAAACTCACCTTTTTTTTGGGGGGGGGGGAGGTGACTTTGTTCGATTGACTTAATCAGTTGGACAGCTTGGGCTACTTGTATAAAGATATTTTGCTCCTTTTTCTTTTACGCTTCGTAATTCACATGTTGCAAAGATTCTGCGGCTGGGCAGAAGCAGTGATCAAGTAACACAGACCTTGGGGTTTTACTAAAATGTAGGAATGACGAAATAATGTTTATCTTACGCGGAGAAGTATTCCAAATTTGTGCCGCACTATTTGTAATGGCACTTATAAACCTTTGTTCGTACTGATTGGACATGGTATTTTCCTTTTCGTGGACGATGGAGGAAATGTGCGTTTTAATGGAGCTAACGTGGGAATTTTATGCGCGCCCGTTGTGTAAACAGTGTGATTTACGAAATAGAAACATCCCTCAACTGCGCCGGCCGCGGTGGTCTCGCGGTTCTAGGCGCGCAGTCCGGAACCGAGCGACTGCTACGGTCGCAGGTTCGAATCCTGCCTCGGGCATGGATGTGTGTGATGTCCTTAGGTTAGTTAGGTTTAAGTAGTTCTAAGTTCTAGGGGACTGATGACCACGGCTGTTAAGTCCCATAGTGCTCAGAGCCATCCCTCAACTGCCGCTGGAGTGCGTTGTGATCGCGCATACCACGTTGGAGCCCACGTACCGTATGCACCAAGTCGCATCGTTCCTGAGCGTTCAGCAGTACGTTGAACTTGGCACGCTCAACGTTAACGTTCGACAGCACGGTCCGTGTGCCGACGGCTTTATGCGCGGCCCGCTCGGCCGCAAAGGCGGCTTGGAAGACGGCCATGGCGTCGTCAGTGGCGGCGGCTTCGAGTCGGCGCGCCTCGCACCCCTCACCAGAGCTGCGGGGGGGGGCTCGTGGCACCAGACACCGCCGCCGCCGCAAGGCGCGTCGTGGTGGGCTGGCGGCGAAACTCCTTGTGATAGCCGCAAGCTACGCGAGTTGGCGGCGGCATCTGCTGGCCACCCCTGCTGCTTGGTGCAACTGTGAGTGCTGCCGCGCACATCAAGCATGCGACGGCGTTCTTGCAAACACTCACAGTGTGCCTCGGTTCAAGGGCATACCCAGGATCTGAACTAAGGGGGGGGGGGGGGGCAGGTCATACTAGTCTCAGGAAACAAGGATATTCCTAAAACTTTTAATGAAAATGTCTGGCTGAAACGATTTCCTTTCCTTTTTAAAAAAAATTGGAATTGCCTATGTTTAAGTAGGCTTTCCTCTTCCATCGGTTTCGGTGTCAGTACCGCCGCCCCCGGAATGCTTGCGTAGCACTCTCGGTATACTATTAGGACTGTGGCTGTTACGGCCACTATCATAATTAATAACCAAACTCGTTGCGTTACCATACACTTTACGAGTAGGCGTGATACTTTCTCTAATGTTTTGACAGCGGATCGCCACGTGCTCTAAGTTGGCAATACGGTCTGTCACTTCGCGTTTATCGGTCAGCTGTGCGACTTCTGTTTGCAGTGTTTCCTTTACTCGATTGTTAGCAAGGTCAACGCCCCAGTCACACGCTGTATCGCAGTGTTCACTTTTTCGTATACTTGTTGTACTATTGTTTGTTCTTTCGATTCCAGCCATTCCTGGAATTCTATCTCGATTTTGTCAGCCTGATCGGCTAAATTATTTTCAATACACTTTCGCTGTGAAACTTCCAGTTGCTCCATGCGAGTCGTGATTGAATCTACCTCCACCTTCAAAGTCGTTTGTGCTGTCTGTATAGCCTTTACCTCCAAATCTAAGTTGCTGACTAGTTCAGGCAGCCCCTGATAGGAAATCTTTAATTCAGTCACCTCTGAGGAAATTATTCAGATAGTGAAGGGAGACGAAAATTTAATAGTCATGGGCGACTGGAATTCGATAGTAGGAAAAGGGAGAGAAGGAAACGTAGTAGGTAAATATGGATTGGGGGAAGAAATGAAAGAGGAAGCCGCCTGGTAGGATTTTGCACACAGCATAACTTAATCATAGCTAACACTTGGTTCAAGAATCATAAACGAAGGATCTATACATGGAAGAAGCCTGGAGATACTGACAGATTTCAGATAGATTATGTAATGGTAAGACAGAGATTCAGGAACCAGGTTTTAAATTGTAAGACTTTCCCGGGGCAGATGTGGACTCTGACCACAATCTATTGGTTATGAACTGCAGATTAAAACTAAAGAAATTGCAAAAGGTGGGCCGGCCGAAGTGGCCGTGCGGTTAAAGGCGCTGCAGTCTGGAACCGCGAGACCGCTACGGTCGCAGGTTCGAATCCTGCCTCGGGCATGGATGTTTGTGATGTCCTTAGGTTAGTTAGCTTTGACTAGTTCTAAGTTCTAGGGGACTAATGACCTCAGCAGTTGAGTCCCATAGTGCTCAGAGCCACTTGAAGCATTTTTTTGCAAAAAAAATGGGAATTTGCGGAGATGGGACCTGAACAAACTGAAAGAACCAGAGGTTGTAGAGAGCTTCAGGGAGAGCATTAGGGAACGATTAACAAAATTGGGGGAAAGAAATACAGTAGAAGAAGAATGGGTAGCTTTGAGAGACTAAATAGTCAAGGTAGCAGAGTATCAAGTAGGTAAAAAGACGAGGGCTAATAGAAATCCTTGGGTACCAGAAGAGATATGGAATTTAATTGATGAAAGGAGAAAATATAAAAATGCAGTAAATGAAGGAGGCAAGAAGGAATACAAACGTCTCAAAAATGAGATCAACAGGAACTGCAAAATGGCTAAGCAGGGATGGCTAGAGGACAAATGTAAGGATGTAGAGGCTTATCTCACAGGAAAATTAAAGAGACCTTTGGAGAAAAGAGAACCATTTGCATGAATATCAAGAACGCAGATGGAAACCCAGTTCTAAGCAGAGAAGGGAAAGCAGAAAGGTGGAAGGAGTATATAGAGGGTCTATACAAGGGCGATGTTCTTGAGGACAATATTATGGAAATGGAAGAGAATGTAGATGAAGATGAAATGGGAGACATGATACTGCGTGAAGAGTTTGACAGAGCACTGAAAGACCTAAGTCGAAACAAGGCCCGGGAGTAGACAACATTCCATTAGAACTACTGACAGCCTTGGGAGAGCCAGCCCTAACAAAACTCTACCATCTGGTGAGCAAGATGTATGAGACTGGCAAAATGCCATCAGACTTCAAGAAGAATATAATAATTCCAATCCCAAAGAAAGCTGGTGTTGACAAATGTGAAAACTACCGAACTATCAGTTTAATAAGCCACTGCTGGAAAAAAACTAACACGAATTCTTTACAGACGAATGGAAAAACTGGTAGAAGCCGACCTCGGGGAAGATCAGTTTGGATTCCGTAGAAATGTTGGAACACGTGAGGCAATACTGACCCTACGACTTATCTTAGAAAGTAGATTAAGGAAAGACAGACCTACGTTTCTAACATTTGTAGACTTAGAGAAATCTTTTGACAATGTTGACTGGAATACTCTCTTTGAAATTCTGAAGGAGGCAGGGGTAAAATACAGAGAGCGAAAAGCTATTTACAATTTGTACAGAAACCAGATGGCAGTTATAACAGTCGAGAGACTTGAAAGGGAAGCAGTGGTTAGGAAGGGGGTGAGACAGGGTTGTAGCCTATCCCCGATGTTATTCAATCTGTATATTGAGCAAGCAGTAAAGGAAACAAAAGAAAAATTTGGAGTAGGTATTAAAATCCATGGTGAAGAAATAAAAACTTTGAGGTTCGCCGATGACATTGTAATTCTGTCAGAGACAGCAAAGGACTTGGAAGAGCAGTTGAATGGGATGGACATGGTCTTGAAAGGAGGGTAGAAGATGAACATCAACAAAAGCAAAACGAGGATAATGGTATGTAGTCGAATTAAATCGGGTGATGCTGCGGTAATTAGATTAGGAAATGAGACGCTTAAAGTAGTAAAGGATTTTTGCTATTTGGGGAGCAAAATAACTGATGATGGTCGAAGTAGAGAGGATATAAAATGTAGACTGGCAAGGGCAAGGAAAGCATTTCTGAAGAAGAGAAATTTGTTAACATCGAGTATAGATTTAAGTGTCAGGAAGTCGTTTTTGAAAGTATTTGTATGGAGTGTAGCCATGATGATAAATAGTTTAGACAAGAAGAGAGTAGAAGCTTTCGAAATGTGGTGCTACAGAAGAATGCTGAAGATTAGACGGGTAGATCACAGAACTAATGTGGAGGTATTGAATAGAATTGGAGAGAAGAGAAATTTGTGCACAACTTGACTAGAAGAGGGGATCACTTGGTAGGGCATATTCTTAGGCATCAAGGGATCACCAATTTAGTATTGGAGGGCAGTTTGGAGGGTAAAAATCGCAGAGGGAGACCAAGAGATGAACACACTTAACAGATTCAGAAAGATGTGGGTTGCTGTAGGTACTGGGAGATGAAGAACCTTGCACAGGATAGAGTAGCATGGAGAGCTGCATCAAACCAGTCTCTGCACTGAAGACAACATCATCAACAACAACAACACCTCTGAGGAATTTTTCTCAAGATAACCTGATTGCATTTTTTCATTAGTTTGTTCTCGCCCAGCTAATTGTGATAACAATTGCCCGTCCCTCTTCGCTTGTAATCTATTACATTACTTATCACGTTCTTCCAATTTGGTTAGTAAAACTGTGAACGGATCGGACAGTGGAGAGCACACAGGTGACATACAGATTCTCTCCACTGGCCTGTTCGGTGTCAAAACATTTTCTGTTAACGGTCTGACGAACATTTTTGTTGGTGTCAGGTGTTCCACCTGACAACTCCTGCCAGTTGCCCGTAGCATCTCACCTGCTGAGGCAGTCAGTGGCGGATTTACATACAGGTCCACTAGACACGAGCCTAGGGGCGGCACGTTAAGGGGGGCGGCATTTTTCTGTTCTCATTTTAACCTTTTATGCTTTAAAATAACTGCGCTTACAAACGACAAATAATTTTAATATTGTTAAACAACTTGCTAGTTTAAATAAGCCCTAAGAACGAAGTCGGAAACATACACAGTTTACTTGGGGACTGAATGGAAATTTAACATTGGGTTTCTGTCTGGTATCATCTTCATGATTGTTCAAAATGTTATGAAGTAAGCTGTCAGAACGGAAATCTGCAATACAATGTTTGAAACGTTGTTATTCAGAGAATGTTGTCGGCTTCTACTTAACCCTACCATGTTTTCGTCGTGAAAATACCGGGACCCCGGAAAAGCTGTGATAAACTAATCAGCAGTTTCTTAAATACTGTAACATGCGTGGCCCTCAGTATGTAAAACCCAACTCTACTTAAAATTCGTATAGAAATTACGGGGAAGTATCAAGTCAACCCTTCATTACTGTAATTAATGTGAAAGCTCTGTGGTCTTCAATATCTGAGCTTTGATTTAATGACACCTGTTTAACAAAACATGTCGATACTGGGAATGTTTTACCTCTTTAAACACATGTTTTTACGAAAAGAACATAAGCAGAATATCTAATAATGTGTGAAATACACTTCACAATAGTTTAAAAATTTTATTTATTTATTTATTTATTTTTTACTTAGTTACTTTTTTTGACGAAAAAGATGAAGAAACCAGCTTTAGTTTGTCTCATTTATTGTGCTGCTGCCTGCATGATATCACAGTTCCCACTCTGTGCAATCAAATAGTAAGTGTCATTGAAACTTTTATGTTAAACTTCTTAACTAAGCTTTTTTCTTCGAAGAAAGATTATTTTTATTGTATGTTGGAAAAGGTGCATTTGCGTGTAGATATAACAGCGGTGTTCACACAAATGACAACACACCACTTCAACTGCCAAAAAGACTACTTAAACTTTGTAGTCTGTCTTCTCTGCCCACAGAAATTGCTAAAATGTTATAAGAATAAATGGGATTAGAGTCAATCCAGTACTCCTCACTGCAAGAAATTGCAAAAATTATTTGCTTTTTGAATTAGAAAGACAGAGTCAAGAATATTCAGATCATATTTGTGTCCTAGCTAAAATTCCGGCTAGCCGGAAAACAGAAGCAAAAAAAGGGATTGTCTTGTTTTTTTGCGAGACGAATTCCAGCCGGCAGCTGTGCTTCCACTGTTCACTGACTAAGAAACTGGCGACAATGAAATTAAATTATTCTGCACTGTCGTTCTTTCATAGCACAGTTACGTCGAGTAACTCGGCGACAGCAGAGCGACTGGCGCTCAGACCGGAAGCGCAACTGGACCGCTGCAGCGCTCCTTATCAGCACCTTATCAGCCCGTTTCGCAACCGGAAGTGAATTATTCTGCAACACGGGTCTAGTAATACTAGGACCCGTGTTGTGTTGCAGCGGCCAGAAACTAAGTCCAAATTCAAGGTCAAGTGCAATAACAAGTGGAACAATCGTTCAACAATAACTGATAAGAAATTGTAATTAATGCTGTGTGCTTTGGCCGTATGCCGCTGTGTAAGGCGGGTGACCTTGAGCGGGACTTAGCCGCAGAGCGAGGATGCCGCGCAACACGCGTCCTAGTATTACTAGACGCGTGTTGCAGAAAAATTCACTTCCTCTGCCGCCATCTTGGATTTCGAGTGCGCTACTTCCTGCCGCGCCCAGTTCTTATCAGTACTTGCAGGCAGCTGCAGGCTCATTCGACTCGAGCAGAAACTGGCGACAATGAAATTAAATTATTCTGCACTGTCGTTCTTTCATAGCACAGTTACGTCGAGTAATCCAAGTTGGTCAGTTCATCGCTCCGTGTTTAAAGGAAAAATCTTTGTGTTCGTGTGACATGTTTAAAGTAAAAAGCTTTGTGCGCATATGCGGTGTAGTACCTTTGGAAGTGGATACCATCTTTTTTCTTTCCTTTTACAATTTTTTTCTTTTGTTTTGACTGTTGATTGACAATTTTGTAAGCGCCTTAACACGAATAACAGTGATGAAAGCAAACGTGCAAAATTAAGTGGGGCGGCATTTCGGAAATTATCGAAGGACAGACGAGAACGAGAAGCCAATGTTCTAAAAACGCTTGCAGATTTTTCTAATTCAAGAAGATCAGTAGGCGATAAAACCAGATATTTGAACAAAAATGTATTTTACTATAAACTTTTAAATAGTGAATCAACTTTGCGTGATTTTCTAGTTTACTCCTGTAGCACCGGTGCTGTTTTTTGTGCACCACGTAAATTGTTCGGGGGTAACGCCGCGAATTGCTACTAATGGTACTGCAGATTGGAAAAATATTTCTAATATTTTATCTCATCATGAGAATTCACTCGAACACAAAAATTCTGAATAATCACTCTCAACAAGAAAAAAGTCACTTGGAACAATAGATAATCATTTCGACTCATATGTTGAGACAGAAAAAATGTACTGGCGCAGTGTGTTGAGAAAGGTGTTTGCAGTAGTGAAGAAGCTAACAAGTCGTGGACTTCCCTACGTGGACACATTGAAAGATTCCATTCATTACATAATGATAAATTCATGATTTATCTTGAACTTATAGCCAAGTTTGATCCTTATCTCACAGAGCACATTGAACGATACGGAAATCCGGGCAGGGACACACAAGTTATCTTTCTTCAACAAGCTATGATGAAATAATAGAGCTTCTTTCTGAACGAATAAAAAGAATTATCATATGTGAAATAAAACAGGCCAAATATTTCTCTTTAATAGTATATTCTACTGCGGACATTTCACATATTGACCAATTATGTTTCATATTAAGATATGTGAACGAGAATGGTGAACCTGTTGAACGTTTCCTTCTGTTTTTACCAAACCCAGGACACAAGTCCGAAAATTTAGCTCAGGCCGTACTAAAAGTCCTGCCTACAAATTCCATTGATATTACTGACTGTAGAGCCCAGTCATATGACCATGCAAGCAATATGTCAGGAACCTACACTGGTTTGCAGGCACGCTTTAAAGAACGAAATCCGAAAGCGCATTATGTGCCTTGCGCAGCACATCCTTTGAATTTAGTCGGCACTAGTGCTGCAAGCTGTTGTTGGGAAGCATGTTCATATTTCAATGTAGTGCAAAACCTTTATAATTTTTTCTCTGTTTCTACACAGCGCTGGTATAAACTTCTTTCTTTCATGAAACCAGGAAGCAAAACGATGAAAAGTTTATCAAAAACATGTTGGTCAACAAGAGAGGAAGCGTTTGTAAGTCTATATGAAAATTGGGAAGCCGTTATCAATGCCCTCACACATACTGCCAATAATACTTTTGAAAAACCACTTGAGCGAAATGAGGCGTCCGCTTTGTTGAATCATCTCAGCAGACTAGAAACAGTATTCATTATGATAGTTTGGAAGGACATACTCTAGAGTTTTAACTGTGTAAATCTGAAATTGCAAAGTGTAAATATTGATATTAAAATAGTACATGAATCATATGAATCACTTGTAGGATTTATTCCATCTATTCGTGGCATGTTCGACTATTACGAAAATAAATCCATGAGGATTGTGACCGGTATAGACTATGAATGCACCTATAAAAGATCACAAAAACGCAAACTTCATGATGACGAAGAAGTGGACTGTGAAGAAGTTTTTCTGACTGGAAGGGAAAAATTTAAAGTCGAAACATTTCTCCCACTACTCGACTACTTGTACGCCAAATTAGTGAGGAGGAAGGAAAGTTACAGAACACTGTTGGACTCCTTCACAGCTTTCGGTAACCTAAAGAATAGTTCACTTGACAATATTGTTGAACGTGCAGCAAAACGCCAAGCATCATATGACACAGATTTAGAGCCTTCCTTCTGTAGTGAATGAGTACATTTCGTGGAACTTTTGGAATCTTCTGAGATTAGCGATATACCAGTCGAAATGAGTAAATTTTTACAAAAAGAAAGGTTACAATCCTTGTTTCCGAATGTTGACATTGCTCTTAGAATATTTCTATGTATGGCACTTACAAATTGTTCAGCAGAAAGCTCCTTTTCGGCTCTTAAGACTGAAATCGTACCTACGTTCTACGTTTTCTGAGGTGAGATAGAACGCCTTGTCCATTTTTCACATCGAAGCCGACCTCCTGACTGACAGCCGCCTGAACTATGAAGATATCATCAACGAGTTTTCTGTTGTCAAAGCCAGAAGCGAACTTTGCTAACCGCTGAGTTTATTTATTCACTTTAGTTTTAAAAATTTAAGATTATAATGTGATTTTTATTATAACTTAGAGCATATTCATAGGATTTACAAACTACGTATTACCTGTTTATTTTTCAATTTCCGATGGCCGAACGCGGGACTAAACCTCGTTTATGTGCAGACGTGACCGAAGACGCCCGACAATATTAAGCAATACCCAAATGACCCACGCCGTTCGGTGCTGTACGGTGAAGTCCTACTGATACTGTAGTATATTACAACTGACGTGTATTCTTGGCGTCTGCTGAAATGTATTGTTATCGCGGAAATATACGTTATCGGAGAGTGCGCTGAGATGAAAAAGTGTTAATAAATAACGTAGTTCAGCTCCGCCGATAAATACGTAAAAGCTTTGCAAACACCGTTAGAAAGAGCTATGGTGAGAGTAGTAGCTGCAGTACAAAACTGTTCAGCCCTTACACGGATTAAAGATATTGTGTACACTTATTAGGCAGCATCCAGCTACACAGACCTCAATGTTTTCCACGCTAACTATTAGATTATAAAAGAAATTAGATTTTTCCACACTAGTCTGTAAAATTATGTAATAGCAAATCCAGTTCTGTGTTTGCTCGTCTGTATTTAGTTATTAGTTCGTGAACCGAAATCTCTATTTCATTTTCATTTCTTACGCTTTCCTATAGAGTCACTTATTAATAGCGAAAGTGTTTTTTTTATCTGCTACACATTCAAGTTATTAGATCGTAAAACAACAGTTTAATTTTAATTTTTCACGCGCCTCTGTAAAAGTACGTATTAATTTCTAATGTATGACACGTTCGCTTCAATTTTTAGATCGTAACACAACTTTCTTATTTTCATTTTCAACGGTTTCGTGTAAAAGAACATATTAAAACTGAATGTATGACAAAAATCCGTTGTCTCCTACACGCTCTGCTGAATTTTTAGGCCATAAAAGAAAAGTTATTTTCCTTGTGTTCGTGTCTGTTGTCTTTCGACAGAAGTATGTGTTAACACAATGCAGTTTTAAGTTTGTTTTATCCGCTGCCGTACACCAAGTACAGTTCAGGAACCATATTACATTTTGATTGAGGGCGAGTAGACTGCTGACGCGTCCTTCGGAACAACGAATAGCAGAGTACGGAAACAGTTCACAGCCGTCTCGGCCAAAACGGCAGTTGTGAAGTGATCGGGTAATATTATTTAAATCATGTTTCTTTTATTGGGGGTGGGGGGGGGGGGGAGCGGGGGTGCATGAAATATGGTGTGCCTAGGAGCGCAAAAATTTTAAATCCGCCTCTGGGAGCAGTGGCTATACTATCATCAATAAATCTACTCATGTCTTCCACGTTATCAAGCTGGACAAAATCTGTGTTTGATTTCGCATCCATAATTCTGCCCACTTTACCCATAACTTGATTTTGCTACTATAACAAGTCTGCACAAGCTAGATACAGCACATAAACATATTCACGTATAATCACACACGTTAAAAGGGAGTACTATTACAAATGCACAATGCTAACCTTGGTTTTTGCGACAAAGTGAAACTTAAACTCAGTAACATTACCCTGTCTTTGTATCAGTAATTGTCCTGAAATTGTATCTTGAAATGAATTTCTGCCTTGCCGTAAGTAATCAGTTCAGCAGCCATGTCAAACTTTAGTACAACAGGATAGTATGCACGGTAGTCCTTACCTTTATTACTGTATTCGGTATTGGTTTATTAGTCTTTATTTTGAGCTTGGCAGCTCTCTCATTCATATAACTCTGGGTCGGTTTTCTTCAGATCCATATAACATTCCTTAGATGCTCGTAATTTTCATGTATATATATATATATATATATATATATATATATATATATATATATATAATTAGATTTTTATTTCACTGCAAAGATATGCAAATGCACGGATCGTTCTCGGATTTTACTGACACAAAAATGAAGCGTATCCTGTATAATTATTTAAGTTACTTAGACGAATTCGTGCTCAAAAACAGTTAATCATTATAGGCTATATATACACACAAAAAATATTTCACCAATTTCAATGCGTAATGATCTACGTATGATTCAATTACGTCTTAGTGCAGGCCAAGTCTGTGTCCCATTGCGCGTAACGTAAATCGTCTGAATAAATCTTTAAGTACTTTGAAAATGTCAGTTTCCTATAGATGATGAATGAAAGAAATAATATCGCCGATCTCCAGCTTCGCCTGTGGAAAGAACGGGATAATAATTACGATAATTTGAAATTGCCCCTTAATGACGGCCAACTGTCGCCGTCCAGCGATGTTAAGCTTGTTTCCGGCGTGGAGTCTGAAATTATTTTAAAAATGACGGGACAAGCAAACGGAATGTGTGGTGCAGGTTACAGTTAAAATTAACAACAGTAATACTTTAGACATATATTGGAGCTCACTGCTCAAATAATTTTTGTAAACACCTTACTATGTAGACTGCGCACAACGGCGTCCTATCCGAACAAGACAAAGAGAGTCGGCGCTTTTTGTTTCACGCCGATACCAAAAAGAAGAAAGACGATAATAATAATACTTACGTTACAGATTATCGTTTTTCTTTATAATCGCATTATTCCTTAACTTTGAGTAGAGTTTCTTTTACATATGACAAATATAATTGTTTAATATCGTGGAAAAATATTTAATAATTTATAGTTCTCCTAATCTGGGCCATGGGACGTCATAGTGGACAACTACAGTTCTTCTGTCTGCACTACTAAGCCTTGACACCTGGAACTTCTTCATGCTGCCACGCGGTATAATGCTCATGCACCCATGTTTTGTCCATCAATAAGCCGGCCGTTGTGAACGAGCGGTTCTAGGCGCTTCAGGCCGGAACCGCGCTGCTGCTACGGTCGCGGGTTCGAATCCTGCCTCGGGCATGGATGTGTGTGATATCCTTAGGTTAGTTAGGTTTAAGTAGTTCTAAGTCTAGGGGACTGATGACCTCAGATGTTAAGTCCCATAGTGCTCAGAGTCATATGAACCATTTGGCGCGCCGGTCATTTCCGGTGCGGTTCTCCTCTTGCTATCTGCGTAATTGGTCTTAGTGAACGTTGTTCTTATGGATCTTGGGTAATCCATACAGCCGGCGTGGTAGGGCTTCTGTGTTGCTCAGGTTTCTCTGTATGTCCGCCGGCAGAGAAGGCGCCTTGATTAATCGGTTCGTACTGTTATCTTAATGGTGAAAAAAGAAAAAAAAAAAACATTTGAAGGGTATTGCAGCATATGGAAATAGGAAGAGTCTGGAACATTGAGGAACGCTTCCAAACAACTGTCTGAGGGTGATGACCTCTACGTTTAATCCCAAGCTCCACAGTGACAATAGCAGATATCCAGAGTTCTGCAAAGGATCTCTCCATCTCAATCAAGTAATATCAGTGTTCTGTAATTTCAACGCCAGCCAATGACATAGCAAAATGCTTTCCAATTTCTGCATCATCGCTAAATCACCCCTCCACTACTTTGCAAGTACCTTATGCTAATTGCGAATGCAGATAGATAACTGTGCAGTAGATCCATAGTAATATACATCAAAGTCTACCAGTTGTTATGTAATTTTAATGCCAGCCAATGACGCAGCATAATGCTTCCCAGTTTCTGCATCATCTTTAAATCACCCCTCCAGTACTTTGCAATTACCATGTACTAGATTGCGAATTGAGATAGATGACTGTACAGTACATCCATTCAATCATACACATCAAAGTCCATCAGTTGTTCCGTAATTTCAACGCCAGCCAGCGACACAGTGGAATGCTTCCCAATTTATGTATCATCGCTAAATGACCCATTCACTACCTTGCAGCTACAATATGCTAGATTGCGAATACAGCTAGATCACAGTGCAGTGCGTTCATTCGACCACATACACCAAAGGGTACCACACAGCATCCTATACCGATGCAATAAGGTTAGCCACATATTTCCAGTGCATCGACCACAGTGCAGAATTTACGATTGTGACTGGTCATCTTTCCCTGTGTGGATAGGCGTCACAGAATATTCTCGCATCCGTAGGATTAAGTCGGAGATTGATATATTCCTTCCACATTGTCCTGGGCCAATTCTCCGTGCAATACCAATGTTACCCACAGCACCCATCCAAAAGCTCAAGATCTCTCCAGATGTGTGCGTGTCGAACAGGGTAGCACTTCTTATCATTATATAATAGACATGAAGGTGTTGCAGTGATATAGCAAATGTTTAAGAAGAAACGTGTGGTTTATACATTATGGAGCTCCAGATGGTTGGAGTCTGAAACTTTTCACATAAACCAACCGTGCTATCGATTCTGAAGCATTATTCCACTGCCTGGAGTCAGTACCAGGAAGGTACCAGCATGAGAGAAATGATCGAAGAGCATAAGTACACACCCTGATGGTTACACAGTTCTGCACCTAAAATGCTGTATTGTCAAGGCCCTGCACTTTCCGAAGTTTTAGTACTTTGGATCCAATGTTCTTAATAATCTAATGCAGAACATATTTGTCCAACATCAGATATGCAACCACCCTACAAGTTTCCTACCCCAATCGCTATGGTGATGAACTTTAAAATGATAAAACTTCTTCTTTGTACACTATTCTGGTGTCTAGGATGGGGTCATCAGTTATATCCATCACTCGAGCTGCTTGTAAATCAACTAGAAAGAAGTCTGGAGACTGCTGTTCTGTCTCGTAGGAAGCTAATGGAGTTCATACGTCTTTTTAAGTCGTAGCCTCAATCGCACTTCCGAGTCAGTCGCGCATATCATTAGTAGTAGTAATATCTACACTCCTGGAAATTGAAATAAGAACACCGTGAATTCATTGTCCCAGGAAGGGGAAACTTTATTGACACGTTCCTGAGGTCAGATACATCACATGATCACACTGACAGAACCACAGGCACATAGACACAGGCAACAGAGCATGCACAATGTCGGCACTAGTACAGTGTATATCCACCTTTCGCAGCAATGCAGGCTGCTATTCTCCCATGGAGACGATCGTAGAGATGCTGGATGTAGTCCTGTGGAACGGCTTGCCATGCCATTTCCACCTGACGCCTCAGTTGGACCAGCGTTCGTGCTGGACGTGCAGACCGCGTGAGACGACGCTTCATCCAGTCCCAAACATGCTCAATGGGGGACAGATCCGGAGATCTTGCTGGCCAGGGTAGTTGACTTACACCTTCCAGAGCACGTTGGGTGGCACGGGATACATGCGGACGTGCATTGTCCTGTTGGAACAGCAAGTTCCCTTGCCGGTCTAGGAATGGTAGAACGATGGGTTCGATGACGGTTTGGATGTACCGTGCACTATTCAGTGTCCCCTCGACGATCACCGGTGGTGTACGACCAGTGTAGGAGATCGCTCCCCACACCATGATGCCGGGTGTTGGCCCTGTGTGCCTCGGTCGTATGCAGTCCTGATTGTGGCGCTCACCTGCACGGCGCCAAACACGCATACGACCATCATTGGCACCAAGGCAGAAGCGACTCTCATCGCTGAAGACGACACGTCTCCATTCGTCCCTCCATTCACGCCTGTCGCGACACCACTGGAGGCGGGCTGCACGATGTTGGGGCGTGAGCGGAAGACGGCCTAACGGTGTGCGGGACTGTAGCCCAGCTACATGGAGACGGTTGCGAATGGTCCTCGCCGATACCCCAGGAGCAACAGTGTCCCTAATTTGCTGGGAAGTGGCGGTGCGGTCCCCTACGGCACTGCGTAGGATCCTACGGTCTTGGCGTGCATCCGTGCGTCGCTGCGGTCCGGTCCCAGGTCGACGGGCACGTGCACCTTCCGCCGACCACTGGCGACAACATCGATGTACTGTGGAGACCTCACGCCCCACGTGTTGAGCAATTCGGCGGTACGTCCACCCGGCCTCCCGCATGCCCACTATACGCCCTCGCTCAAAGTTCGTCAACTGCACATACGGTTCACGTCCACGCTGTCGCGGCATGCTACCAGTGTTAAAGACTGCGATGGAGCTCCGTATGCCACGGCAAACTGGCTGACACTGACGGCGGCGGTGCACAAATGCTGCGCAGCTAGCGCCATTCGACGGCCAACACCGCGGTTCCTGGTGTGTCCGCTGTGCCGTGCGTGTGATCATTGCTTGTACAGCCCTCTCGCAGTGTCCGGAGCAAGTATGGTGGGTCTGACACACCGGTGTCAATGTGTTCTTTTTTCCATTTCCAGGAGTGTATTTTTGATGAATGCGGCTAAGTCTTGCTAGGAAACAGAGCGAAGAAAACCGACATGAATAGCTTCGATAGCTGATACATTGAGCTACTACCCACACCCTGCTGCACGAAAATGTAAATGAAAAAGTAGCAGTTTCTTACAAGGGAGTACGCACCATGATCAGTAGCCAAAGGAGATGTAACAGGCTTATTTATAGTAGCACCACCACAGCTCTGGTAGCATTCCTCTTACAGAAAGAAATCCTGGTCTAATGTTGAGCATTTTTGCTCATGTGTAGGATAACATAGCAATTTCGGCCCAACACCACATCTCTCGATTAGACGCCCCCCCTCCCGCCAATTACACTATTTAATGTGATAAATGTGACATCGGTCCACTCTCCTACAGAACACGAAAGTCGCGAGCTCTCTCTTCTTATCTCGTGTTTTCTACTGAAATTCTCGTGCTTGTACTCTTGTTAACTTTACTATTACAGAGATCGCCTAAACTTTATTTTTTTAATTGGTCCTGTGCGCAACAAATAACTTACTTGGTCTTTCTGCTGCCACTGCTTGATCTGGCCGGCCGAAGTGGCCGTGCGGTTAAAGGCGCTGCAGTCTGGAACCGCAAGAACGCTACGGTCGCAGGTTCGAATCCTGCCTCGGGCATGGATGTTTGTGATGTCCTTAGGTTAGTTAGGTTTAACTAGTTCTAAGTTCTAGGGGACTAATGACCTCAGCAGTTGAGTCCCATAGTACTCAGAGCCATTTGAACCACTGCTTGATCTGCTGCATTACAAAAATATAAAAAAAACTATTTTTCATGCTGAGTGCAATGCATGTTCTGTATGGTGGCTCCTGCTGTTGCTGCGGCTGCTGCTGCTTACTACAACTACATATAATTCAAGAGAAAGGGTTTGGTCAAATCTAAACTGGATAAATGATAACCCAAACACGTAATTCTTTTTTTTCTAAAACTATATTCTGAAAGCGATTCTTTCTCATTCAATTAAAAAAATGCTAGAAGCTCTTTGAACAATCGCTTCGTATGTAAATCTGCCTCCAGTGGCATTAAAGCAATATTACAAATTAATCAAACTCTTGAGACAGACTGAAATACTTCTCAATTAAATTCATAGTGAAACAATTCCCTGACAATTATAAAAGAAATCAATGACAAAAATCAATACTTAATCTAACAATCCTTTCCCTTACGAATTCAACTCCTATCATTATCAAAATTACCGTCTGCTGCTACGCACAGACACTAACCCTTTTCTTTAAATTAATAAGCGCGCTGCAAATTATAAAAAATATCAACTCAATACCAAATCCGGTGTCGCTGCTGGCGGACACGGCAGTACAGCAGCTCGGCGACGATCCCTCGCCCAACACATGTGCGCACCACAGCAGGCGGGCTCCTACACTGGCTTCAAAACTGCCACTAGTTAATCCGTGCGCTGCGAAGCGCAACAACAATATCTTAGATTCCAGAGCTTGTGTATGCGTGCTGTAGCCAACCTTTAAATCCTAAGAGAGTATTGCCAACTCTCAAACACTCTAGGAAATGGCTTGAGTCAGAGTCTTCTCCTCAATACTTAAGGCAAACATTGTTTCTGAGAACTGACCATAGTTCGGAAATATGTTTATTCGACTGCATGTGTGAGAACACAGTTGTGGAATGGGATGCATATGTTTTCCCTCCTTTGACATGGCATCTCTTTATTTACTTTGCTCTGCTTCGATGACGGTTTCGAAATAACGAGGACATTCTGTGGTGATTGATAGTTTCTGCAGCAAAATAGTGGAAGCCTTTTTTCACCAATTTTACGCTGGGTGGACAGGTTTGTAATCGGCAGTGGTGCACTTCGTTGGATGTTGCAATATAATGAGATGCAAATTGTATCCAGCAGTCGAAAGTAAAAACTATACTGACTTTGCTCATAAAACTAAAAGAAAATGGACTGCGCCTATTTTCGTGGAAAGAAGAAATTTATAATCATCGAGATTGTGTCTTCCTATTGAATAGATGTTTGATTATAAGAGATGCATTGACGTTGAATAACGGTGTTCTTCACCGCACAATGACAGACATATTCAAGGCATTGGGGGCCTGACCAGGGCGCAGTCTGTGGGGCAGCCGGCCGGTGTGGCCGTGTGGTTCCAGGAGCTTCAGTTTGGAACCGTGTGACCGCCACGGTCGCAGGTTCGAATCCTTCCTCGGGCATGGATGTGTGTGATATCCTTAGGTTAGTTAGGTTTAAGTAGTTCTAAGTTCTAGGGGACTGATGACCTCAGATGTTGAGTCCCATAGTGCTCAGAGCCATTTGAACCATTTTGAAGTCTGTGGGGCGAGTGGTACCGTTAGTTTTCCCATTTGCGTTGGCGAAGGGCCATCACCTCAAGAAGATTGCGAGCTCATGCCTCACCCTGCAGGCTGCTCTGACCACAGCTGAGGAGGGTTGTGCTCTGAGGTACAGCGGGCTCTGCAGTCGCTTTAGGAGGGCTTCAGTCGCTTTAGGAGGGCTTCCTATTTTCTAAGTCGTTGTTGCTCCATGGGGCTCCAGTCTTTCCGAGAAATATGTTTAACAGATTGCATGAAGCGTCTTGTTCTTGTCTTTTGTCTATATGTGACTGATTTCAGCAGACTGGAGACAATATATCAATGCCACCAGAAGGATCTCTTTCTGGACCACCAGCGGCAAGATAGAACAGGCCTCTATCGCTACCTACAGAGAGAAGAGGGAGAGAGGGAGGGATGAGGGATAGAAGAGGCGCCCGTTGAGGAGGACACAGCTGCAACTGCTACCCCTCTGCAATATTCTGGGATTGGTTTTTGTTGTAGTTGTGGGATTGAAATGATTTTTTCCCCAGTTCCCAGTACATGTGCTGCATTGTGACCGATTGACTAAGAGTGCTGGTTTTCTTTTTATTCACGACAGTTTTGATGTGTAATTAGAACAGTCATGCACTTTCCATCAGCTGTGGTGACGTGTCTTGTCTTCGATTACCTTGGCTGCAGGTTGATTGTCGAGCAGGCGTCTGTAGCGAACTCTGACATCAAACAGCGATAGACACAGTTCTCAGCTGTATACTTACAGGTAATACGCTTCTTAAACTCTCCCCCCATGAACCATGGACCTTGCCGTTTGTGGGGAGGCTTGCGTGCCTCAGCGATACAGATGGCCGTACCGTAGGTGCAACCACAACGGAGGGGTATCTGTTGAGAGGTGTGGTTCCTGAAGAGGGGCAGCAGCCTTTTCAGTAGCTGCAGGGGCAACAGCCTGGATGATTGACTGATCTGGCCTTGTAACACTAGCAAAAACGGCCTTGCTGTGCTGCTACTGCGAACGGCTGAAAGCATGGGGAAATTACGGGCGTAATTTTTTTTCCCGAGGGCATGCAGCTTTACTGTATGGTTAAATGATGATGGCGTCCTCTTGGGTAAAATATTCCGGAGGTAAAATAGTCCCCCATTTTGATCTCCGGGCGGGGACTACTCAGGAGGACGTTGTTATCAGGAGAAAGAAATCTGGCGTTCTACGGATCGGAGCGTGCAATGTCAGATTCCTTAATCGGGCAGGTAGGTTAGAAAATATAAAAAGGGAAGTGGATAGGTTAAAGTTAGATATAGCGGGAATTAGTGATGTTCGGTGGCAGGAGGAATATGACTTCTGGTCAGGTGAATACAGGGTTATAAATACAAAATCAAATAGGGGTAATGCAGGAGTAGGTTTAATAATGAATAGGAAAATAGGAATGCGGGTAAGCTACTACAAACAGCATAGTGAATGCATTATTCTGGACAAGACAGATACGAAGCTCACACCTACCACAATAGTACAAGTTTATATGTCAACTACCTCCGCAGATGACGAAGAGATTGATGAAATGTATGATGAGATAAAAGAAATTATTCAGATAGTGAAGGGAGACGAAAATTTAATAGTCATGGGTGACTGGAACTCGACAGTACGAAAAGGAAGAGAAGGAAACGCAGCAGGTGAATATGGAGTGGGAGTAAGGAGTGAAAGAGGAAGCCGCCTGGTAGAATTTTGCACAGAGCATAACTTAATCATAGCTAACACTTGGTTCAAGAATCATAAAAGAAGGTTGTATACATGGAAGAAGCCTGGAGATACTGGAAGGTTTCAGATACATTATATAATGGTATGGCAAAGATTCAGGAACCAGGTTTTAAATTGTAAGACATTTCCAGGGGCAGATGTGGACTCTGACCACAATCTATTGATTATGAACTGTAGAGTAACACTGAAGAAATTGCAAAAAGGTGGGAAATTGAGGAGATGGGACCTGGATAAACTGATAGAACCAGAGGTTGTAGAGAGCTTCAGGGAGAGTATTAGGGAACGATTCACAAGAATGGGGGAAAGAAATACAGTAGAAGAAGAATGGCTAGCTTTGAGAGATGAAATAGTGAAGGTACCAGAGGATCAAGTAGGTGAAAAGACGAGGGCTAATAAAAATCCTTGGGTAACAGAAGAGATATGGAATTTAATTGATGAAAAGTGAAAATACAAAAATGCAGTAAATGAAGCAGGCAAAAAGGAATACAAACGTCTCAAAAATTAAATCGACAGGAAGTGCAAAATGGCTAAGCAGGGATGCCTAGAGGACAAATATAAGGATGTAGAGGCACATATCACTAAGGGTAAGATAGATACTGCCTACAGGAAAATTAAAGTGACCTTTGGAGAAAAGAAGACGACTTGCATGAATATCAAGAGCACAGATGGAAACCCAGTACTAAGCAAAGAAGGGAAAGCAGAAAGGTGGAAGGAGTATACAGAGGGTCTATACCAGGGTGATGTTCTTGAGGACAATATTATAAAAATGGAAGGAAATGCAGATGAAGATCAAGAGTTTGACAGAACACTGAAAGAACTAAGTCGAAACAAGGCCCCGGGAGTAGACAATATCCCATTAGAACTAATGACAGCCTTGGGAGAGCCAGGCCTAACAAAACTCTACTATTTAGTGAGCAAGATGTACGAGACAAACGAAATACCCTCAGACTTCAAGAAGAATATAATAATTCCAATCCCAAAGAAAGCAGCTGTTGACAGATGTGAAAATTACCAAACTATCAGTTTAATAAGCCACGGCTGCAAAATACTAATACGAATTCTTTACAGACGAATGGAAAAACTGGTAGAAGCCGACCTCGGGGAAGATCATTTTGGATTCCGCAGAAATGTTGGAACATGTGAGGCAATACTGACCCTACGACTTATCTTAGAAAATATATTAAGGAAAGGCAAACCTACTTTTCTAGCATTTGTAGACTAGAGAAAGCTTTTGACAATGTTGACTGGAATACTCTCTTTCAAATTCTGTAGATGGCAGGGGTAAAATGCAGGGAGCGAAAGGCTATTTACAATTTGTGCAGCTCAGATTGCAGTTATAAAGAGTTGAGGGGCATGCAAGGGAAGCAGTGGTTGGGAAGGGAGTGAGACAGGGTTGTAGCCTATCCCCGACGTTATTCAATCTGTATATTGAGCAAGCAATAAAGGAAACAAAAGAAAAATACGGAGTACGTATTAAAATCCATGGAGAAGAAATAAAATCTTTGAGGTTCGCCGATGACATTGCATTTCTGTCAGAGACAGCAAAGGACTTGGAAGAGCAGTTGAATGGGATGGACATGGTCTTGAAAGGAGGATATAAGATGAACATCAACAAAAGCAAAACGAGGATAATGGAATGTAGTCGAATTAAGTCGGGTGATGCTGTGGGACTTAAAGAAATGGCTCTGAGCGCTATGGGACTTAACATCTATGGTCATCAGTCCCCTAGAACTTAGAACTACTTAAACCTAACTAACCTAAGGGCATCACACAACACCCAGTCATCACGAGGCAGAGAAAATCCCAGACCCCGCCGGGAATCGAACCCGGGAACCCTTGCGTGGGAAACGAGAACGCTACCTCACGACCACGAGCTGCGGACTGTGGGACTTAGATTAGAAAATGAGACACTTAAAGTAGTAATGGAGTTTTGCTATTTGGGGAGCAAAATAACTAATGATGGTCGAAGTAGAGAGGATATAAAATGTAGACTTGCAATGGCAAGGAAAGCATTTCTGAAGAAGAGAAATTTATTAACATCGAGTATAGATTTAAGTGTGAGGAAGTCATTTCTGAAAGTATTTGTATGGACTGTAGCCATGTATGGAAGTGAAACATGGACGATAAATAGTTTGGACAAGAAGAGAATAGAAGCTTTTGAAATGTGGTGCTACAGAAGAATGCTGAAGATTAGATGGGTAGATCACATAACTAATGAGGAAGTATTGAATAGGATTGGGGAGAAGTTTGTGGCACAACTTGACTAGAAGATGGGATCGGTTGGTAGGACATGTTCTGAGGCATCAAGGGATCACCAATTTAGTATTGGAGGGCAGCGTGGTGGGTAAAAATCGTAGAGGGAGACCAAGAGATGAATACACTAAACAGATTCAGAAGGATGTAGGCTGCAGTAGGTAGTGGGAGATGAAGAAGCTTGCACAGGATAGAGTAACATGCAGAGCTGCATCAAACCAGTCTCAGGACTGAAGACCACAACAACAACAAACTCGTCTCTGTCAAACACCAGCATCTTGTCAGTTGAATATAGTTCCCTCCAAATAAAACGATAAAGATAGTACCCTACATCCCCGCCTTTTTCCCGCCAGGTTGTAGGTGTAGGGTAGAGTTTGAATGCTTCTGCTACTAGTTCCGAGTGGTATTATGATTTTTTTTCATAGCAAGATAACACATGTTGTATGGCGGCGTCAATTTTTGAGCTGTATTGTCGCTTAAGGCAGTCCTTGTGTAGCACTATCCATATAGTTGCGTAATCAGGCCCAATCTTTATGACTGCGTACAGCTGGGCTTAAGATGATTACTTAATGAGACATCGACGATAAGTGATGACTATTGAAGACGTTGCTGGGTTATTTAATGTAGCATACAGCGCTGTTGCTACAATAAGTAACGCTGTGAACGGCTTTAAAGCAACTGGATTAATTCCACTGAATTCCCAAATATTCGGTGATTCTGACTTTGAGTCATCGATCTGAAGTTGATACTGATGAAACAGCAAAGCCTGTACCATGTTTTGTAGAATCATCCTACTTTGCCCTGCCTCCTTTACCTAACTCTGCTCGAACAGAAAGGAAACAGAGGAAAAAATTGACCTCATTCCACATCACAAGCAACCCTGTCAAAGGAGCTTTAAAAAATAAAGAAGCTGAGAAGAAAGCCAGAGAAAAGAAGAAAGGGGAAATTCCTCGATATCAGTCAGTTACATTGAAGATGACGATATCGATCTTGGTGCAATCTGCAATGACTATGGAATATCAAAGACTTAGTGTGCTGCCGCTCGGTGTAGCCGCGTAGTCTTGGGCACCTTGTCCGGTTCGCGCGGCTCACCCAGTCGGAGCTTCGCGTCCTCCCTCGGGTATGGGTGTGTGTGCTGTCCTTAGCATAAGTTAAAGTTAGATTAAGTAGTGTGTAAGGCTAGGGTCGAATGACCTCAGCAGTTTGGTCCTATAGGAACTTACCAGAAATTTTCTGCTTGGTATGCTTGTTCTCGCTGTCACAAATGGGCCCACGCTGCTTGTACTGCGCTGACTGCCGCAGAAGAAAAGCGTAAAGCATATGTGTGCGACTATTGTGCTTAGAATAAAACGATTTTTTATGTTGATTCATTTGTGTTATCTTACCCACCTACTTACGCCATCTTACCCGCAAACGACAGTAGGATGACGAATTTGACATCATTTTTAAAAAGTTGAAAAATCACCATAAATGGTAGATTTAGAAAAATTATAAAACCAGTAGTTGAGAATTATACTATAAAGGTTGCTTTAAATTATTAATATAGGCAAACATGAGGGTAAAAAAATTCGAAAGGTTACTGTCGTCATCTTACCCTCCCTTCCTCGTCTTGACATACTGTGTAAAATTTTATAACGTAGTTTGATAAAGATAGTTGTTCTGGCAGTACAAGACTGAGAAATAAAAAGAATAGCATTAAGCATAGTAGTGATACGAATGTTTAACGTCCAAGCTGAAATAATTTTTCATATAAAACATATATTTTAAAAAAATATGACTTTCAATATAGCTGACAGTGCTGTGTTTAAAGATATCTTGTAGTTCCCACAAATTCAGAAAGCTCATTATTTTATGCGGGATTGCTCAAAGAAAGTAGAATAGTGGCTGTCATGGGTAACTCTACTTTCACACGACATAATTGTGGCAAAAATTATTTTCTACGCCTCTCTCATTTTGCACATGCAAGGAGGATGTGATTAATGTTACTTTCCGTAGTATTAGAAGTCACAGAACGGTACTGGATTAATATCAATTAATTCCAGTGTGGTGAAGTTGAATCGGAAAACTTGCGTCGTCGAATCTCTTTCCGCACGTTGTAGAAATCAATCATTTGGTAAGCGAACTAAGGTCTACGAGGAATAACAAGCTGAAAACAAAGTAATATCTTCCCCTGAGCAACTGAGATACGTTCTATCTCTCTTGCCGTTTTTTAAAGGTATTGCAGGGTTTGAGGTCCATTAATGTGCTAAATGATTGCTAAGGTGAAGCTTCTTTTTCTGCAGTTCCAATTCTTATACCTTAGCGACTGTAAAACTGACATTGAATCGGATAGAACCTGAAAGGCTCTTGATATTTTAAAGGTTCTGGTGTAGCATCTGCTTTCGCAGAAAAAAAACCTGATCTTTCTTTCGGTAATTAAAACATTTCGGAAAGTTGTGTTTGTGGACAAGGGAAAGCACGTTCTACATTTTCTCCCTCTGGTGATTTGGAACCATTAGTATATACAAGAAAAAGGTATTTCCATTTCTGGTATAAATGGCACTTCTTATCACGATATAAGGGTGGAGTTTCTGTTAGTAATGATGTGCTTTCACAATGTATACGCAGTTCATGAGAGGAGGAAAGAGTTAAGTACAAGGAAAAGAAGTCCCAAATGCTGAAGTCGAAAACGGATTTCGCGCAGGAATGAAATGGGGCAACAAACACACTTCTAAAAGAAATAACATACCGATGACAAAAATGTCTGCTCTGGCAGACCTACCAACAGTTACCTTGTAAATATTGTCTGCAGATGCGCTACTCTCTCGAGATTTTAGGATTTTATTGTAATTATTGAAGCAGGTATTTCGAATACTTCTCATTTTTTCTTTTCGCAACTGTCACGTCACAGTCGAGTGCTATTCTTACAATCTATAATTTTTGCAGTGCTCGTTCCCTCAAACCACATTTTTATGACTCGTTTTTCACACTCTTGTTAATATTGTGTTTGAATGGGCACATGCGCACAATCCCCTTCCGGCCCCCTCCTCCAATCATCACACACACACATACACACACACACACACACACACACACACACACACACACACACACACACACACACACACCTCCTTCCACAGAAAATTTAACAGTAATACAGTAGTTCCAGAAATTGCAAAATTGCATCTGCCGACCAGTTTTGGCTTTGTTTAGCCTTACGAAAACTCACTGAAATCGAACGGACTACAGCAACAACTATTTCACAAAAACTGGAGAAGAGTTCTGTTTTTCTCAGAGAGAAGGTGAGAGAGAGAAAGAGAGAGAGAGAGAGAGATGGTCGATAGTTGAAGTCGCAAATAATTGATTGATCAGTTGCGACGTTATGTTTCGTCCACGGGTCTCATTTACTCCAAATGTTTGCAGTGCTTTCCGGCGTTGAAATATTGTTTTCAATATTTACGATGGCGATGTGTTTGAACTATGCATGTATTTGGGCTTTGCAAGTGTTTACATTTTAATCAGACAGTATCTGGCAAGGGTTCCTTAATGACTGGACCTCTTGGATTTTCTTCATACCTACATGATATAACGTTATACAAACACCAATGCCTTAAAGTTGTACAACACAGGCCACAGAAAACTCAAAACCGTCACCTTTGAAGATCAGAAGTTTTCCGAATGCTATTAAGTGCAAAGCGCCATTTTTAACATAGTCATCATTAGGTAAGTGCTTGGTATCAAAGTTCATTGTTCATTAGGCCACTGATTCAAATCTAGTTAATGGAAATTTTTTTATTTGTATTTTAATTCTATATTTATTATAAGATTGAAATGATACTATACAATACTGTATGATCACTTTCTGGTAAAAATAACATCTTTTCATTTTTAATTATTTGTTTCATAAATTTGATACAAACACGTAAAATGCCTCATTTTTCAATGATAAAATAATTCTGTTCATATTATAATACTTTGTGTAACCAATGTATTACTGACTTAGTATTGGACTGAATTGCATTATAGAATAATAATAATAATAATAATAATAATAATAATAACTCCTTGTATAAACCTCTGCATCTCTCACTGAGGTGGTCCAATGAAGATCATAAAATACAAATACCATTTTGATAATGTTCAATCTGTAGAACAAAAAATATAGTTTATTTTCTATTTGTTGTTTTGTATTTTTGTACCAAATTTTAATCTATCATGAAAACTCACATTTTCATGTGATAATAAAAACATATTATTTGTATTCAAAATTATGATTCAATATTTTTCATTGACATTTCCATTTGTTGATAAATGTGGAATTTAGATAAAAGTTTTTAAATAGTTGGTTGGTTGGTTGTTTTGGGGAAGCAGACCAGACAGCGAGGTCATCGGTCTCATCGGATTAGGGAAGGATGGGGAAGGAAGTCGGCCGTGCTCTTTCAGAGGAACCATCCCTGTATTTACCTGGAGTGATTTAGGGAAATAACGGAAAACCTAAATCAGGATGGCGGGACGAGGGATTGAACCGTCGTCCTCCCGAATGCGAGTCCAGTGTCTAACCACTGCGCCACCTCGCTCGGTTTTTAAATAGTTGCTACTAGCGAAATTCGAATCTGTGACTTCACAATGACAAAACTTGTAGACTACGAATTCAGCTACCAACGACTATGATAAAAATATCGAAATATTTTGTACTTAACAGCTCTCAGAAATATAATCTTGGAAGATAATGTTTTCTATTTTCTTCTAGGACTACATTGTACTGGTTTATGAGATTGATGTCTCGGCACTGACCTTCAAGGCGATTAATATAGGTTTGCCTTTCTTCAGTCTATCGTCTGAGATAAGTCGTAGGGTCAGTATTGCCTCAGTTGCTCCTACATTCGGCCAGAACTCAAACTTTTCTTCTCTGGAATTGGAATTACGACGTGGTTCTTGAAGTTTGAGGGTTTTTCACCTGTCAGATAGAACCTAATGAAATATTTTTCCTTTATGGCGGGTGTTTTCAAGGACCACAAAAGTTAGTAGGATCGTCAACTTCAAGTGCCATGTCTCCTCTTAGGTACTCAGCACTCTCTCTGATTCTTTTTGCAGTGTCATATTTCCTCATCTCCATCTCTTTCTTCTTCCCTTTCCATTATTGTGCTCAACTTTTACTCCTTTTCATAGATCTTCTACAAGGCGTACAACTTCGTTTCCGCCGTTTTTTCCCTAACATTTGAGGCTTTCATGAAAGAAATTGGTTACACATGTGTATTCAAAGTGTTTTCCATCGCTGGCCACTGAATACGGCAGGTAGGGTAGGACTTCCCATTTTAACGTTTCCAAGTACGTTTTGACCTCTTTTGCAACCTGGGGACGAGCGTTGTCGTACTGCAAAATCATTTTATCATGCCTCTCGCTGTATTGCGGGCGTTTGTCTTTTAATGCTCTCCTCAAACGCGTTAATTGCGTTCGATAACAAGCACCTGTGATTGTTTCACTTGGTTTTAACACCTCAAAGTACACGACGCCGAGATGGTCCAGCCGAATGCAGAGCATGATCTCGGAGCCGTGAATATTCGGTTTGGCCGTCGACGCGGAAGCATGGCCGGTATATCCCCACGATTTTTTGCATTTAGAGTTATGGAGTTATCGCAATGAACCCATTTTTCATCTCCGGTCACAATGCGATGCTGAAATCCCTTCCGTTTTTGCCTCTGAAGTAACTGTTCACAAACACACAACGCCGTTCAACTTCCCTTGGTTTCAGCTTACACGTGACCCAAGTTCCTTGTTTTTTAATCATGCCCATGGCCTTGAGTCGTTTTGAAATGGCTCGCTGTGTCACTCCCACAAATCGTGCCAATTCTTATTGAGTTTGAATTGTCTCTTCACTCAGCAATGTCTCCAATTCTGCATCTTGGAAAACATTCTCTCTTCCAACACTATGCCGGTCTACGACGTTAAAATCGCCGTTCTTGAAGCGTTGAAACCACTCACGACACGTTCTTTCACTAATAGCGTCTTTACCATACGTACTTGAGAGCATTCGTTGATACTCAGCCACAGTTTTCTTCACATTGAAACAAAACAGTAACACCTCCCGCAAATGACGAGAGTTAGGCTCGTAAACTATTTTCAAATTTCAATCAATAATAACTTTATGATGCAGACACAAATCGACTAATATTTGAATGAGGTTATGTTGTCGAGGTCCAAGCTAGGAGGAGTAGTAGCTTTATTCATCCGTAGATCTCCTTTTACAAGGGTATAGGACATGTCAAAGGATTTACAAGTTTAGACCAATTTAAAATAAACTAATTCGTAGACACATATGTTTACAGACTTTTAGTTTTACTTCTGGTATACAATACATTTTTTACAAATAACTTATTAAATAATGTAATGCCACATCGTTCACTCATATCTATCAGTCAATGCACACACTATACACATATTGTTTCATAACGCTTCACTCACTACACACACACACACACACACACACACACACACACACATACACACACACATAAAAACACACACACACACACACACACACACACACACACACACACACGCAGGTGATCTCTGGGCCATTTTCTGTACCTCAACTTCCAATTCGCTATCCTGAAAAACTGAGTCAGCATCCCTCCATAAGCAGTGAGATGTTTACCTTAGAAAGAGGTGTTAGTATTGTACTATGTATAGCTTGGGGGTAAGTATTTCTAAAAAGGAAAAAACATGAAGTGAGGGTGTTATGTGGAATATTGGATGTTTTATAGTCATTATTATTATTTATTTGTACAACATTTTTTTATCACTTCTCTACTCTGTTTTATTTAAGTAATCCTTCAATGTATAAAATGTATTGGATAACAAGTACTTATTACCTGCCTTTTTAAATAAGTATATTTTTGCAATTTCTTTAATCTCTTTTGGTAATTTATTGTACAGTTTTATTCCTTGGTAGAAAATGCTGTTTTGAGTTTTATGTTTATTTTTTCTTTGGTAGATGTAAGTTGAGTCTATCTCTTGTTGAATGGTCATGGACAGAGCTGTTTGTGCAGTAATTATCAATGTTATTTTTGATGTGTATAACTGACTGGTAAATGTATACACATGGAACAGTTAAAATCCCCAGTGTTTTAAATAGATCTTTACAATGAGCTCGACTAGTATTTTTGGTTATTATTCTTATGGCTCTTTTCTGGAGTTTGAAAATTATGTTCATATTTTGTCCATTTGTTCTCCAAAAAACTACGCCACAGCTAAGAATTGAGTGTACATATGAAGAATATGTAACTAAAAGACACTGCATTTTACACTCTTATGATAGGATTCTAAGGGCGTAATATGCTGATGAGATTCTGTTTGCAATTAACTTTGTGTGTTCACACCACTTCAACTGAGAAACAATATTCAGTCCTAGAAATTTTGCATTTGTTACACAGTCTATAGAGGTGCCATCTACATTTAATTTAACGTTGTTATTTTTCCTCTTCAAACTGAAATTCATGACATTAGTTTTCTTTATGTTCAATGTCACTTTATTGGTTATTGACCAATCATAAACTTCCTTGAGAGTTTCATTTGCTGCTAACTGCCTGACGTCTGCGATCTGTTTCTTCCGACCGCTACTTACCGTTGTCGCCACCTATCGGCAAACGGTAGAAGCAAAGTTGTACACCTTGTATATATTTCTTCCATCTTTCAGTCTTCGCGTCTTTGGTTACTACTAACTTGCCATGTTTTGGTCCACAACCGTCAAACATCGGTTGCAAGAAGTCACACCAAAGTTGCAGAAAAGTTGAATAATATGCCTTTTTAAAACACTGTTGTGCAATTAACATAACCATCATGTTCATATATATAGTATTAGCTGGTCAAAAATTGAAGTCAATAACTTAAGCGAGCGGTCTAAGGCGCCGCAATCATAGACTGTGCGGCTGGTCCCGGCGGAAGTTCGAATCCTCTCTCGGGCATGTGTGTGTGTGTTCGTCCTTAGAATAATTTAGGTTAAGTAGTGTGTAAGCTTAGGGACTGATGATCTTAGCAGTTAAGTCCCATAAGATTTCAAACGCATCTGAACATTTTTTTTCAATAATTTAAGGGAAAGTGCGAAGATATGTTTGAAATACGCTGTCGATCCAGTTAAATACAAATTTCATTTCAAAACTCAATACCAGATACCAGTAATAATGTCTATTGCTACACATAATAGTGTCTGATAATGGTGAAGAAAAACGAAGACTTTTCGTAGGACTTGTCTTACAAGGGAAAACTTTAGACAGTGTAAAATTCCAGGTGTATCAAAATGGAAATCGGGATTTTTCAGGCTTTGTAGCATTTATTACATTCAACTTATAAATAACACATCAAATAAAAGAGTTTTGTCTGCATACCTGTGTGCATGTGCATGCGCTATTTCCTGTGTCTTTGTGGCTTCCAGCAGAAAGCTCTAGCAACAAAGATGGCGACTAGTTAACAGAATGCTTATAGTGTTTTACAGTTAGCAGGGACTAAATCTGTACTTACAGTGCAACATGGATTCCATATTAAGTTCGATTGTATACCTTCAAGTGATAAAAACATTCGTAGATGGTATAAGTTTTAAGACACCGTCTGTCGTCACAAAGGAGTATCAGACGACCAATAGTCACTGAAGAATGTGTTCAGTGAGTGAGAGAGTCTTTCATGCAAAGCCCCAAGAAATCGGTTCAAAAGGCTAGTCGTGAATTAGCAATTTCAACGATGTCTGTATGGAGAGTTTTAAGAAGATTCTTACAACTACCTTATCGTTTGCAGTTGTTACACGCTTTGAAGTCTACAGACTACGGTTTAGCCGTCACCTACACAAATGTAATTGAGCCGTGCATGGGTCACGATTGTGACCTGTGCTTCCTGCAGTTCTGAAACGGCGAGAATATTTTTTTTTAATTTTCTGTTAATGTCTTCTGGCGCCACCATCCTTGCTCACCTTCGCTGTCCGTGAGTGGCAGCACCAGCGTTATCGATAGTAGGTTTGTGTTACTATCTGTGGAACGACTGCGTGTATTTCCGGCTTCTGCTCTGACAGGAAAGACTGAGGTGGTGTGATGGAGTCTCTGGAGTGAGTCGGTGCAGTGAGTCGGCAGAGTCACTCGGAAGGCATGTTAGTCAGTCGGCTACGAGTCTCAGTCCCCTCCAGATTGTGGACAGAGTCGGGTCCGTCGTCACTCGGCTGTTGGACGAGTTGGCAGTCAGTAGCAGGCAGGTCCGCACGGTGCAAGTATGCACCGGGACCGTGATCGATGCAGACGGAAGGCCGTTGGTCGTTTGCTCAGCCGGTCGTCTCAGTCGATGACGTCTTGGATCCTCGAAGCGAACACCATTTTCGGAGTTGGGATGTGGTTGGATCTTGTTGGTTCGTTGGAACTGAGCAGCGACGCAGTCTCCACAGCGCGTGGCCAGGCCGGGGCTTCTGGCGGCGGGCACGCGCTGTTGCATTTGTAGGCGCTAGCTGTGTGAGCGACGTTTCGCTATCTTCCGAAGCAGGAGCCTCAAGTTGAGTAATTAGTTACCTGTTCTTAAAACTCTACTGTTACGATTTGTTCGTTATTTGTGGATTGTTTCCTCAACCGTTGATGTGTGTGATAACAAATGGTTCAAATGGCTCTGAGCACTATGGGACTTAACATCTGAGGTCATCAGTCCCCTAGAACTTAGAACTACTTAAACCTAACTAACCTAAGGACATCACACACACCCATGCCCGAGCCACGATTCGAACCTGCGACAGTAGCAGTCGCGCAGTTCCGGGCTGAAACACCTAGAACCGCTCGGCCACCGTTGCCGGCTTTGTGATAACAAGTCGTGTGTTTTGTTGCCTACAATCTGCAGCCTCCCGTAGTGACTTGACAGTTGTGGCTTGTGTTTTCGGTATTCTTTTAAATTTGTCTTGGTGAGGCCAAGTTTGAAGTTATTGGTATCTTGGTTTACTCTTCATCGGCCAATATTTTCCATTATCTGTGCAGTTGGATCTGACCGTTGGAAATCGGTCAGATTGTCGGTCGGTCGTGAACTGTCCCTAGGTTGTGTTGCCTTCCGATTAAAAGGTTGTCGGTCTGGTTGCCTGTCTCACCTAAACGTGCATTAGTGTTACCTTGTCAGGACGATCCTTGGAACCTTCTGAGCGCCGCTCATTGTGTTTTACATAGTGATTTCCTTTTTAGTCTTAAGTACTCTGTGTGGCCTTCAGCCAAGTTTTAGCTTATTAAAATTTGCAAGGCTTTTCTTCTTAGGCCTAAGGCCGTAAAAAAAAAGTTTCTTGTTTGGTATGTGGCCTTCAGCCGAGTTTCAGCCTTTCAAAATTAAAATGGAAAATTCCTTGTGCGTAGGCCTTAAGTCGTAAATTGGTTTCAAGTTGGTATGTGGTCTTCAGCCTTTTCAAATCAAAAGTTGAAAAGTTTGTCTAGGCCTTAAGCTGTAAGAAATATTTTCTAATTTATATGTGGCCTTCTGCTGAGTTTTCCAGCTTAAATTAAAAAAATGGAAATTTCTTTGTCTGGGCTTTAAGCCTTGAGATTGCTCAAAAGTTGAAAAGTTTGTCTAGGCCTTAAGCTGTAAGAAATATTTTCTAATTTTTATGTGGCCTTCTGCTAAGTTTTCCAGCTTATATTAAAAAATGGAAATTTCTTTGTCTGGGCTTTAAGCCTTGAGATTGCTTGGGATTCGTATGTGGCCTTCAGCTGAGAGTTATGTGAAGCATTTTAGGATGAAGCCATTAGCCTATTTTAGTTGTAGTTCAGAAACTCTTCCCTTCAGGCCTTAAGCCGTAAAATTGTTTTCTGCATGGTGTGTGGCCTACAGCCGAGTTTTAATCTCTTTTAAATTAAAAACTCAAAATCCTTGTCTTGCCCTTAAGTCATAAGATTGTTATTCTCTAGTATGAGGGCTTCAGTCGAGTTTTACGCGAAATATTTTAAGATAAGGTCTTCAACCTTTTCAGAGTGAAAGCTCTTCATCCTTCGTTAAATTGTTTTGTTGATATGCGGCATTCGGCCAAAATTTCAGCCTATTTAGATTAAACTTTGAAAATCTTTGTCTCGGCCTTAAGCCGTAACATTGTTCTTGATCAATGTGAGGCCTTCAGCCGAGTTCTGTGAAAAAATTTTAAGCTAAGGCTTTCAGCCTATTTATACTGAAGATAAAGATTTTTTTTCTAAAGAGGTGAAACCTCCAGAAGAACTCCTGTACCTCAGTTCCTTGCTTAGGCCTTGTGCCTTGGATTTTCGATGTGACCTTCAGCTGATCTAAATTAAATCAAAGGAGGTCTTTCGTTAAAACTTGAGAGCTTTGATTCTTGCTTGTGTGAGTGTGTACTTTAAGAAATAAAGTTTATATGTTGAGTGCAACTTACAGTAACTTATTTTGGCCCCCTTTCCACAAATATAACCGCGTTCACTCTGTCCTGCTAGCTCAGGGATTTCAGTAATGTTGGTCCATGACAATGAAGGTTTTTCTGAATCGTGTCATCTTCGAAGATAAATCGACATTGTAAATAATGTGGACGTCTGGGCGTCAGTAAATTCCCACAAGTGGTACAGTTGCAACGAGATTATCCCAAATTGAATGTTTTCTGTGCCATATCCCAGAAGAAAGTTTATGGCCCTCTCTTTCTTAATGAAGTAATTGTAACTGTAACTTGATGTGCTAGAACCATGGTTCTTCCCTCAAATGGAAGAAGGTGAACCACAGAGCTTTATTCTGCAGTAGGACGGTGGGAATTAATTATATGTGGCGTTCCTCACGATTCCATATTGTGTCCACTGCTTTTCTTGTGGACATTAATGACCTCTCGTCTGTTACATTTCCAGATGCTAAGTTTATCTTGTTTGCAGATGATACAGACATTGCAATAAATAACAAGTCAATTACAGATTTAGAAATAGCTGCTAATCAAATTTTCACTGACAATAAATAGTTTAAAGCTAATTCACTGTCATTAAACTTAGAAAAGACCCACTATATGTAGTTCAGAACCTGCAAGAGATTTCCTTCCAGCATGTGTATAACATATGAAGACATGCTGATTGAAGAGGTTGACACTGTTAAATTTCTGGGATTACAAAATTGTTCAAATGTGTGTGAAATCTTATGGGACTTACCTGCTAAGGTCATCAGTCCCTAAGCTTATACACTACTTACCCTAAATTATCCTAAGGACTAACACACACACTCATGCCGAGGAAGGGACCACTGGGATTACAACTTGATCACAAATTCAGTTGGGAAGGGCATACCAGAGAATGGCTCAAGCGCTTGAATAAGTCTGATTTTGCAGTGAAAATGGTGTCAGATGTAGGAAATATAAATATAAAAAAAACTTGCATACTTTTCTTACTTTCATTCTATCATGTCATGTAGGATCTTATTCTGGGGAAACTTGTTAAACTGAGCGAAAGGTTTTATTGTGCAAAAGCGTGTAATAAGACTCATTTGTGGTGTAAATTCAAGAACATCATGTAGAAACCTGTTCAAGGAACTTCGTATTCTAACCGTTGCTTCTCAGCATACTTATTCCTTAGTGAAATTTGTTGCAGGTAATATGTCACTATTTCCAACCAACAGCTCAATACATAGTATCAATACTAGGAGTAAGAACAAATTACATAAAGACCTTAAATCACTTACCTTGATCCAAAAAGAAGTCCAATATGAACACACATTTTCAATAAATTGCCAGCAACCACTGAAAACAGTGTTTGAAAGATCTTTTGATAGGCAAATCATTCTACTCTATAAACGAATATCTTAACAAAGACTGTCAGACGAGTTTAACTAAAAGTGTCTGTTGGATTTCAATTTTCGCAGCACTTGGTCACAACAGTCAAGATTAGCTATTTTGTGTATAACAAATGTACTGAAAGTGCGTGGCTATGTTTCATTCTGACAGTGTATTAATTAGTAAATATTAGCAGTGCCAGGTTACTGTAATGTATTCACATATTTTGACAATCTCCTGACAAATGATCAGGGTAGTGAGTATTACATTTAAATTTTTATGTTATGCTTTGTGACTTGTTCTATATCCACGAGAATCTTCTCATTTTTGGGTCTATGGAATGAAAATTGAATCTGTTATAAGCTAATCTACTCTCAATAATATAGTCCAAAATAGTGGAAGCATGTATAATCTTAATGTCTGAGAGAAACGACCGACGAAAAAGTCAAAGTCCGTCACTGCAAATTCTCCCACTTTATAAGTGTATCAACTGCCCAGTTGAAACTGCACAAGTCCCAGCGAATCTCGAAACAAAGATCTTCGAGAACGATCGACCAACAAAGTCATAATTTGACACTGCATCTCATTCTGAGTGAGTCGCGAAAGACCAACAAGAAAAATTTAAACTATCTCAACGCATAGGTTTCTAAATATCATGACAGAACCTGCTCGAAATTTTCTAAGTGTTGCGAATCGAAGAAAATTTCTATCACCGAAACATACGCCCATATGCTGTCCAGAGCATCACACAAAGTAGTTACAAATAACCGCCGAACCACGCGTCTCCTTGCACTGCCATAACATGAATGTTGCACACTTCCACGCTCGAGCCTTTTAACGGATCGCTCCCTCCCTCACGTCAGTAAACGGGCAATTTCGAATTCAAAACACGATTCACTATGGCTGGTACAAAGGCCAACGGGGCGTGTTGGAGTTGTTACTAGGCCTTCTACTTCTCTGTACAGGGAATTCCAGGAGAAATGATCAATATTCAGGGATATGAGAGGATCGATCGTTCGAAGCAAAAAGTTTAGTAAAAATGGAAAATGCATATCTTAAAATCTATGTGAAGTTGTTCAGTAGAAGAGATGTGTTTCACACTGATGATGATTAACAAGTGCTCATAGCTCTTAAGATATGGGCTTTAGAGCCCATATATTTTGAACTTTTTTGGTTTTGACCCTATAATGAAGAAATTACTACTACACAAAACCTTAAACGTGACAGCAACACTGCTTTGAATGCGACAATGCGTGCTTGCGCCAGTAATTAGAAATTATGGAAACAGAAATCAAAGACATTAGGCAAAGGAAGGCAGATTTGCATGAGGGTCTCTCTCGATGTAGCGCTGAGTAACTGAAATCAAACATATTCAAAAAGTGATTCAAGGTTCTTTTTCTGACTGACGGCAACAAGTGGTTATGAACGGATAGTGTGCTAAATGGTCATCTGATGATATTGTAAAGGCTACAACTTTGTTAGCTATCATATAAAGGTTTAGGTTACGTCAGGAGCGCATCGAAATATCCTCTTCCTAGTGAAGGCACTATTAAAAGAAGACTCTGGGATTTTAGCGCTCCATCGGGTTTTATTGATTTAAGCCTTACAGTTTCGAAAACTAAAAGTTATTAAAAAACTTGAAAAAAGAAGAAGTTCTTAGCAAGGGCACCGACATTCCAAAATTTTTGTGGGTGCATGTCAATGGCGGAATGCAGTATATGTTTTCTAGGAACTCTCGATAATCATTTTAAAGTGATTGCCTTTCATTTATAATATTTTATGAATACTGCCTGTGTCGTAAAGATCTATAATGAGACAAAGTAAAATATACCGGTACTACGAGCATAACTGCCTTAGCTCAGTCGGTAACACAACTGGCTTAAAAACCACTGGAATGAGATCAAACTCGGGTTCAAACTTACTTGGACGAACCCACAGGCGCAGAGGCGTAAAGCGCGCGATGCGGGACAGCCTGAAAAAATAAAAATCCTGACCTAATGTAATCCCTGACACAGTATTCGTTAAAGCCGGTGCTATGGTAAGTGAGCGGGATTCACCTTATGAGAAAGGATTTTCATATCGATATCGACCGTGTATACCTGAATGGTGGCAAATCAACTTACATCCACTCTGTAATAACAATGATCCACCAAGTAAGTTCGAAATGCAATCACACGTCAGGATGGATCAAAAGCAAACCAGAAGATGCTACCAACGTGACAATAATACGGTCGCCAGCCTAATTAGGCATCAACTGAGTTTCTTCCCTGTACAAGTTGGTATATATTCATGCAAAACAACAAGTTGTAACACTGCATAATATAGTAGTATTTTAGAACCAGAAAATCTATTGAACTGATAGTTTCACGTTCTGTACTGATATGGAAAATCATGAATACATAACACTACACTATAATGTTTACTACAAAACTTTATACTGTCTATTAATCTGATAAAAATCGGGCATAGGTTACCCTAGAAATTGTACTTTACTGCCACACACAAAATAAAGATAAAACACTGATAAATTTTGACTTTTATATTGACTTTAACTTTTGCTGGTCAAATCAATTTAGAACACTTCAGAATTCAAATGAATGTAGTGGGGACTCTGAAACTGTTATGATCGCTGTATTTAAAAAAAATGATTACTGACTTTATTGTTCATACAAGATTTCCAGTATATAAGTCACTATTCTTTTCATCTTATTTACTGCTCATTTAAATGCCTTTAAATCTGTCTCGAAATAATAAACTTCATTACTACACTCCTGGAAATGGAAAAAAGAACACATTGACACCGGTGTGTCAGACCCACCATACTTGCTCCGGACACTGCGAGAGGGCTGTACAAGCAATGATCACACGCACGGCACAGCGGACACACCAGGAACCGCGGTGTTGGCCGTCGAATGGCGCTAGCTGCGCAGCATTTGTGCACCGCCGCCGTCAGTGTCAGCCAGTTTGCCGTGGCATACGGAGCTCCATCGCAGTCTTTAACACTGGTAGCATGCCGCGACAGCGTGGACGTGAACCGTATGTGCAGTTGACGGACTTTGAGGGAGGGCGTATAGTGGGCATGCGGGAGGCCGGGTGGACGTACCGCCGAATTGCTCAACACGTGGGGCGTGAGGTCTCCACAGTACATCGATGTTGTCGCCAGTGGTCGGCGGAAGGTGCACGTGCCCGTCGACCTGGGACCGGACCGCAGCGACGCACGGATGCACGCCAAGACCGTAGGATCCTACGCAGTGCCGTAGGGGACCGCACCGCCACTTCCCAGCAAATTAGGGACACTGTTGCTCCTGGGGTATCGGCGAGGACCATTCGCAACCGTCTCCATGAAGCTGGGCTACGGTCCCGCACACCGTTAGGCCGTCTTCCGCTCACGCCCCAACATCGTGCAGCCCGCCTCCAGTGGTGTCGCGACAGGCGTGAATGGAGGGACGAATGGAGACGTGTCGTCTTCAGCGACGAGAGTCGCTTCTGCCTTGGTGCCAATGATGGTCGTATGCGTGTTTGGCGCCGTGCAGGTGAGCGCCACAATCAGGACTGCATACGACCGAGGCACACAGGGCCAACACCCGGCATCATGGTGTGGGGAGCGATCTCCTACACTGACCGTACATCACTGGTGATCGTCGAGGGGACACTGAATAGTGCACGGTACATCCAAACCGTCATCGAACCCATCGTTCTACCATTCCTAGACCGGCAAGGGAACTTGCTGTTCCAACAGGACAATGCACGTCCGCATGTATCCCGTGCCACCCAACGTGCTCTAGAAGGTGTAAGTCAACTACCCTGGCCAGCAAGATCTCCGGATCTGTCCCCCATTGAGCATGTTTGGGACTGGATGAAGCGTCGTCTCACGCGGTCTGCACGTCCAGCACGAACGCTGGTCCAACTGAGGCGCCAGGTGGAAATGGCATGGCAAGCCGTTCCACAGGACTACATCCAGCATCTCTACGATCGTCTCCATGGGAGAATAGCAGCCTGCATTGCTGCGGAAGGTGGATATACACTGTACTAGTGCCGACATTGTGCATGCTCTGTTGCCTGTGTCTATGTGCCTGTGGTTCTGTCAGTGTGATCATGTGATGTATCTGACCCCAGGAATGTCTCAATAAAGTTTCCCCTTCCAGGGACAATGAATTCACAGTGTTCTTATTTCAATTTCCAGGAGTGTATATCAATACTAAAGTTATCTTTCGACTTCGTTAGACCTTCAAGTCATTTACTGGTTCATTAACAAAACATTTCTTTAAACAACATCCTAATAAAGCTAGTTCTGCAAATAATTGTTATTAACTCAATTTTTTATTTTCATTTCGGGACACTCGGATTGCACAACGTTTGAAAAGGACCCTGTCTAGGTTAGTTGTGAGGATAATTAAATGATGGAAAAGTTCTGGTAAAATGTAGGTTATTATTGCATCAAACAAACACAGTTCACTCTCTGATCCATACGAATACAATACTAAAAGATTCAACCTGCTAGTATCGATGCAGCGGTTGGCGGGCGGCAAGACGGCGAGGCACAGAGCACACATACAACCACAGCTATGGCTCTCGATGTATCGGCACTTTAATTCTTCTTAGCGTCGCAATACTTTTCCATTTAGTGCCTATGGAATTTTGCCATGCTGTGTGGGTGTTGGAACGGAGAGTCTCCTCGCTCCAGAAGGTGTTGCTCAAACCAGTGCCAAACTCCAACTCCTACTGAGCCCGTTGTGCCGTGCAGTGCCCGCGGGCATTTTCTCGCGCTCGCCTGCCATCCACCTTTTACCGCTCTCTGACAGACCGGGTATTCACCCGAGGTTTTGCATTCTACATATCCTAACACATTGCCTACGTATGGACCAGAAGCACAGTTACAATTTTAAACATCTTACAACAGTTTCAACATTTGTTACATTTCAATTCTATTACAATATTACTTGACATTTGGCATAAACGTTAATATTCACATTGAAACTTATTTACAGTTTTCTTAACATAATGGCATGAAACAAAAAGAAATGAAATCAGAACATCAATTACACAGTTTATCGTAAAATCAGATGAAAAGAATTACTTATATGTACAATAGTACACAGTCGTTGTTGTTACACTAACATAAATTATATAACCTATCATTGAATAAGGTAACTTTCATTGCAGCAGGTAGAAATAGAAAGTTAATGGAATGTGTTGTAAAAATCCATGTAATATAAGCAAAGAGATATGTAGAGAAGCAATACTCGATATTGTGTTTCAGCTGTCCACATGCATCCAGTAATCTTGCAACGTTTGAAAACTGCGAAAATTTTTATCCGGCTAAGAGTTTTTGCTCCACGTATCCCGTCAGTAGACCTTCTTTGCACTAGCTATTAATGCGGTAATACCTCTTCAGTCTACAATACAAGCTCACGCATCCTACAAAGCAATCGTATCAAGAAACAAAATTTTAACAATCCAGATTACATGAAAACAATTTCACTGAAATCTTAAACCACACCGCTGTTATGTTTAAAAGAAATAACCATTGAGGTAGCGAGGTCAGATTCCTGGTCTTGACTGAAGAGACGTGTGATGAACGTGGCGGCAACACGATGCATCCCAGAATTTCAGGAGATGATCCAACTGAAATATTACTGTCTTCGAGTGGCACGCACAATTTCTTTGACATAAGCGTCGTCTGTAGATGCGTTGCTCCTCTATATCTGCCATCTCGAAATTCGCAAACTGTGCGACACTACGTTCTACTCAATACAGCACGGAACAATAACTAACAGACATACAACAATGAAACTTCCGCATTAAACACAGGTGTGTGCAGGGATGCCAACCGCATTTCGCTCGCACACACCACTGGAGCGAAATTACGAATGTTCTCGAATTTTTTGAACAGATCTGGTATTCATTTTTTTTATTGGTCGTCCAGTTCCATTTAAATTATTAGTATGTCAGTTTTTTTATTAATGACATCACAGAGGGTAAAAATTGTAGAGGGAGACCGAAGACCCACAACGGAAAGAACGTTCATACGGATATAAGTTGGAGTAGTTAATCAGAGATAATATAGAGAGTACACTAGAGTGAAGAGCTGATTGAAACGAGTATTCGGACTGAAGACCACAACAACAGTGATGATTGAGCTGCAGACTCCTCTGGCATTTCCACCTCTTTCAGTCGCGCGGCCAACGAGCTTCTGAGAAGGATGACGCAGCGGACGGAAGCTGTTCCCGCGACGCCGCTCGGTCCCGGGCTCTGTATGGAGACAGATGGCGCGGTGTCAGCGTCGCTAAAAGACGGACGGCGGGCTCCGTGTGTGGGGCCCCATCTCGACCATTTCCTGGGAAGGCTTAGTGACATTCACTGTTCCAATTTGAGCCTTCCATTACGACCGTTCTCGCCCGGGACCCGTGGCCGTACCCTCTTCGCTCACGCTGTGTCGCTCGCTCATTCAGCATTTGCGGTGTCGGTGGCGCAGAGTTCCTAAAAACGACTGGTAATTGCACGTGTGGCAGACTGTCATCTCTCGACTTTACTAAGGGAATTAAACTGAACAGCACAGATAACTTTAGCCAGGAATGAAAAAACATTTTTAATGAATGTGTCTTATTCTCGTGATTTTTAGAGTGCTGAGTGCTTCTTCTTCTTCTCAGGTGCTCAGCCATCAAGTTGGTTGGCAGCAGCCCGCCACCCATATCTGTCTTCGGCCTTCCTCTTGCGAGCAATATAGGTGATGCAGCTGGTATCTTCCGTGACCTGGTTAATGTGTCCTAGTCTTGGTCCTGCCTCTTGTGTTGTATTGTCCCTTCAATGATACTTTTAATGATACCATCTTGTCTCAGCAGATGGCTGATCCGCGTACCACTCCTCAGCTGGACAAGCTTCAGGAGACAGGACTTCTCTTCCTCCACTCTGTGGAGGACCTCTTCTACATCTAAATCTGCATCTACATACATACTCCGCAATCGACCATACGGTGCGTGGCGGAGGGTACCTCGTACTACAACCAGCATCTTCTCTCCCTCTTCCACTCCCAAACAGAACGAGCGAAAAATGACTGCCTATATGCCTCTGTACGAGCCCTAATCTCTCTTATCTTATCTTTGTGGTCTTTCTCCGAAATATAAGTTGGCGGCAGTAAAATTGTACTGCAGTCAGCCCCAAATGCTGGTTCTCTAAATTTCCTCAGTAGCGATTCACGAAAAGAGCGCCTCCTTTCCTCTACAGACTCCCACCCGAGTTCCTGAAGCATTTTCGTAACACTCGCGTGATGATCAAACCTACCAGTAACAAATCTAGCAGCCCGCCTCTGAATTGCTTCTATGTCCTCCCTCAATCCGACCTGATAGGGATTCCAAACGCTCGAGCAGTACTCAAGAATAGGTCGTATTAGTGTTTCATAAGCGGTCTCCTTCACAAATGAACCACATCTTCCCAAAATTCTGCCAATGAACCGAAGACGACTATCCGCCGTCCCCACAACTGCCATTACATGCTTGTCCCACTTCATATCGCTCTGCAATGTTACGCCCAAATATTTAATCGACGTGACTGTGTCAAGCGCTACACTACTAATGTAGTATTCAAACATTACAGGATTCTTTTTCCTATTCATCTGCATTAATTTAAATTTATCTATATTTAGAGTTAGCTGCCATTCTTCACACCAATCACAAATCCTGTCCAAGTCATCTTGTATCCTCCTACAGTCACTCAACGACGACACCTTCCCGTACACCACAGCATCATCAGCAAACAGCCGCACATTGCTATCCAGCATATCCAAAAGATCACTTATGTAGATAGTAAACAACAGCGGACCTTCCACACTTCTGTGGGGCACTGCAGATGATACCCTCACCTCCGTTGAACACTCACCATCGAGGACAATGTACTGGGTTCTATTACTTAAGAAGTCCTTCCTTTGATATCTTTTCTACACAACAAATCTTGAACATTCTGGTGCAGCGCTATCCAAAATCGGCGCGGAGGCAACTGTGGTGTACCACGGTGGGGGCGAACGACGGCTGCAGAGATGTGTACGGGTGAACAGATGTGCAACTGTTGAGCATCTGACCACCCAGAGGAACCAAGGGGCTGCCAACAGTATCTCCTCAATGACGAACGGTGTGAAAAGTCTGAAAGCAAATACTACGCTTCTTTATGATCTGGGGAATGTTTTCGTGACATTATCTACATCTACATCTACATTTATACTCCGCAAGCCACACATCTGTGTGTGGCGGAGGGCACTTTACGTGCCACTGTCATTACCTCCATTTCCGGTTCCAGTCGCGTATGGTTGGCGGCAAGAACGACTGCCGGAAAGCCTCCGTGCGCGCTCGAATCTCTCTAATTTTACATTCGTGATCTCCTCGGGAGGTAAAAGTAGGGGGAAGCAATATATTCGATACCTCATCCAGAAATGCACCTTCTCGAAACCTGGACAGCAAGCTACACCGCGATGCAGAGCACCTCTCTTGAAGAGTCTGCCACTTGAGTTTGTTAAACATCTCCGTAACGCTATCACGGTTACCAAATAACCCTGTGACGAAACGCGCCGCTCTTCTTTGGATCTTCTCTATCTCCTCCGTCAACCCGATCTGGTACACATCCCACACTGATGAGCAATACTCAAGTATAGGTCGAACGAGTGTTTTGTAAGCCACCTCCTTTGTTGATGGACTACATTTTCTAAGGACTCTCCCAATGAATCTCAACCTGGTACCCGCCTTACCAACAATTAATTTTATATGATCATTCCACTTCAAATCGTTCCGCACGCATACTCCCAGATAGAAGTAACTGCTACCAGTGTTTGTTCCGCTATCATATAATCATACAATAAAGGATCCTTCTTTCTATGTTCTCGCAATACATTACATTTGTCTATGTTAACTGCGAACGGCTGAAAGCAAGGGGAAACTACAGCCGTAATTTTTCCCGAGGAAATGCAGCTTTACTGTATGATTAAATGATGATGGCGTCCTCTTGGGTAAAATATTCCGGAGGTAAAATAGTCCCCCATTCGGATCTCCGGGCGGGGACTACTCAAGAGGACGTCGTTATCAGGAGAAAGAAAACTGGCGTTCTACGGATCGGAGCGTGGAATGTCAGATCCCTTAATCGGGCAGGTAGGTTAGAAAATTTAAAAAGGGAAATGGATAGGTTAAAGTTAGATATAGTGGGAATTAGTGAAGTTCGGTGGCAGGAGGAACAAGACTTTTGGTCAGGTGATTACAGGGTTATAAATACAAAATCAAATAGGGGTAATGCAGGAGTAGGTTTAATAATGAATAAGAAAATAGGAGTGCGCGTTAGCTACTACAAACAGCATAGTGAATGCATTATTGTGGCCAAGATAGACACAAAGCCCATGCCTACTACAGTAGTACAAGTTTATATGCCAACTAGCTCCGCAGATGATGAAGAAATAGATGAAATGTATGACGAGATAAAAGAAATTATTCAGGTAGTGAAGGGAGACGAAAATTTAATAGTCATGGGTGACTGGAATTCGTCAGTAGGAAAAGGGAGAGAAGGAAACGTAGTAGGTGAATATGGATTGGGGGGAAGAAATGAAAGAGGAAGCCGCCTTGTAGAATTTTGCACAGAGCATGACTTAATCATAGCTAACACTTGGTTCAAGAATCATAAAAGAAGATTGTATACCTGGAAGAATCCTGGAGATACTAAGAGGTATCAGATAGATTATATAATGGTAAGACAGAGATTTAGGAACCAGGTTTTAAATTGTAAGACATTTCCAGGGGCAGATGTGGATTCTGACCACAATCTATTGGTTATGAAATGCAGATTGAAACTGAAGAAACTGCAAAAAGGTGGGAATTTAAGGAGATGGGACCTGGATAAACTGAAAGAACCAGAGGTTGTAGAGAGTTTCAGGGAGAGCATAAGGGAACAATTGACAGGAATGGGCGAAAGAAATACAGTAGAAGAAGAATGGGTAGCTCTGAGGGTTGAAGTAGTGAAGGCAGCAGACGATCAAGTAGGTAAAAAGACGAGGGCTAATAGAAATCCTTGGGTAACACAAGAAATATTGAATTTAATTGATGAAAGGAGAAAATATAAAAATGCAGTAAATGAAGCAGGCACAAAGGAATACAAACGTCTCAAAAATGAGATCGACAGGAAGTGCAAAATGGCTAAGCAGGGGTGGCTAGAGGACAAATGTAAGGATGTAGAGGCTTGTCTCACTAGGGGTAAGATAGATACTGCCTACAGGAAAATTAAAGAGACCTTTGGAGAGAAGAGAACCACTTGTATGAATATCAAGAACTCAGATGGCAACCCAGTTCTAAGCAAAGAAGGGAAGGCAGAAAGGTGGATGGAGTATATAGAGGGTTTATACAAGGGCGATGTGCTTGAGGACAATATTATGGAAATGGAAGAGGATGTAGATGAAGACGAAATGGGAGATAAGATACTGCGTGTAGAGTTTGACAGAGCACTGAAAGACCTGAGTCGAAACAAGGCCCCGGGAGAAGACAACATTCCATTAGAACTACTGATGGCCTTGGGAGAGCCAGTCATGACAAAACTCTACCATCTGGTGAGCAAGATGTATGAGACAGGCGAAATACCCTCAGACTTCAAGAAGAATATAGTAATTCCAATCCCAAAGAAAGCAGGTGTTGACAGATGTGAAAATTACCGAACTATCAGTTTAATAAGTCACAGCTGCAAAATACTAACGCGAATTCTTTACAGACGAATGGAAAAACTGGTAGAAGCGGACCTCGGGGAAGATCAGTTTGGATTCCGTAGAAAGGTTGGAACACATGAGGCAATACTAACCTTACGACTTATCTTAGAAGAAAGATTAAGAAAAGGCAAACCTACGTTTCTAGCATTTGTAGACTTAGAGAAAGCTTTTGACAATGTTAACTGGAATACTCTCTTTCAAATTCTGAAGGTGGCAGGGGTAAAATACAGGGAGCGAAAGGCTATTTACAATTTGTACAGAAACCAGATGGCAGTTATATGAGTCGAGGGGCATGAAAGAGAAGCAGTGGTTGGGAAAGGAAAAAGACAGGGTTGTAGCCTCTCCCCGATGTTGTTCAATCTGTATATGGAGCAAGCAGTAAAGTAAACAAAAGAAAAATTCGGAGTAGGTATTAAAATTCATGGAGAAGAAGTAAAAACTTTGAGGTTCACCGATGACATTGTAATTCTGTCAGAGACAGCAAAGGACTTGGAAGAGCAGTTGAACGGAATGGACTGTGTCTTGAAAGGTGGATATAAGATGAACATCAACAAAAGCAAAACGAGGATAATGGAATGTAGTCAAATTAAATCGGGTGATGCTGAGGGAATTAGATTAGGAAATGAGACACTTAAAGTAGTAAAGGAGTTTTGCTATTTAGGGAGTAAAATAACTGATGATGGTCGAAGTAGAGAGGATATAAAATGTAGACTGGCAATGGCAAGGAAATCGTTTCTGAAGAAGAGAAATTTGTTAACGTCGAGTATCGATTTAAGTGTCAGGAAGTCGTTTCTGAAAGTATTTGTATGGAGTGTAGCCATGTATGGAAGTGAAACATGGACGATAACTAGCTTGGACAAGAAGAGAATAGAAGCTTTCGAAATGTGGTGCTACAGAAGAATGCTGAAGATAAGGTGGGTAGATCACGTAACTAATGAGGAGGTATTGAATAGGATTGGGGAGAAGAGAAGTTTGTGGCACAACTTGACTAGAAGAAGGGATCGGTTGGTAGGACATGTTTTGAGGCATCAAGGGATCACAAATTTAGCATTGGCGGGCAGCGTGGAGGGTAAAAATCGTAGAGGGAGACCAAGAGATGAATACACTAAGCAGATTCAGAAGGATGTACGTTGCAGTAGGTACTGGGAGATGAAGAAGCTTGCACAGGATAGAGTAGCATGGAGAGCTGCATCAAACCAGTCTCAGGACTGAAGACCACAACAACAACAACAAGGGTCAGTTGCCACTCCCTGCACCAAGTACCTATCCGCTGCAGATCTTCCCGCATTTCGCTACAATTTTCTAATGCTCCAACTTCTCTGTATACTACAGCATCATCCGCGAAAAGCCGCATGGAACTTCCGACACTATCTACTAGGTCATTTATATATATTGTGAAAAGCAATGGTTCAATAACACTCCCCTGTGGCACACCAGAGGTTACTTTAACGTCTGTAGACGTCTCTTCATTGAGAACAACATGCTGTGATCTGTTTAATAAAAACTTTTCAATCCAGCCACATAGCTTGTCTGATATTCCGTAGGCTCTTACTTTGTTTATCAGGCGACAGTGCAGAACTGTATCGAACGCCTTCTGGAAGTCAAGGAAAATAGCATCTACCTGGGAGCCCGGACCTAATATTTTCTGGGTCTCATGAACAAATAAAGCGAGTTGGGTCTCACACGATCGCTGTTTCCGGAATCCACGTTGATTCCTACGGATTAGATTCTGGGTTTCCAGAAACGACATTATACGCGAGCAAAAAACATGTTCTAAAATTCTGAATGGTCTCGTTAATCTGGGAGGCACAATGGATCAACAGAAGCATGTATCCAATATTGGGGATCAAGCCCACCCCCATAAACGCCGTTTGCTTTTCCTCGGCACCATAGTATTTACCAGAAGGACAATGCAACATGTCATACGGCTGTGGGTGTACGTGCGTCTTTCGAAGAACACGAGGATGTGTTTACTATACTTCTCTGGCCACCGAACTCCTCGGGTTTGTGGGACCACTTCGATCGGGCTGAATCATCAACCTAGAAACCTAGCGCATCTGGCCACGGCACTGGAGTCGACATGGCTCCACATGTCTATCGGTACCTTCCAGAATGTCACTGACTTCTTTTCTTTTTTTTTTTTCCTTTATTGAATTTCGATTCCCCCCGAAGGGGGCGGGCTGGCAGCAGCTTATTACGCTGCTCTGCAGCCTACAGACTTTTTAAAACGTAAGAAGAAGATAAGAAACAATAAAAGCAGGCGATAAAACGGTGACTTAAATTGTAAAACGGCGGAAAATTGTGGAAAGTTAAAACATAAAGCAAAGGATTGGCAAAGCCAATAAAATACACAGGAAGCAGACAGGTAACATAGTAGACAGACAATTAAAAGACATGGCGACAGTCTGATTTCTGTTCGCAAGAGATATAAAAATCACACCCAGCGACAGTATGATGTCCGTTCGCAACACTTCGGAAAAGACACACAACACTGAACACTCACTGTAAACACTGCACTAAAAATGTTGGCACAAGGATGACACACCATAGCCAAGGGCAGATGGGGGGGGGGGACCTGGACAGATGGGGGGGGGCGGGGGAAACAAGGAGGGAGGAGAGGAAAAACGAAAGGGTGGGGGAACCAAAGGAGGGAGAGGACTCATAAGGGGGAGGGTGGGTGGGGCAGGGCAGACGTGAGAGGGAATGGGAAAAGGCAGAGGAGGGAAATGCAAAAGGACTCGGGGGGAGAGGCGGGGGGCAGAGAGAGGGTAGGTGGGGAAAAAAGAGGATGGAAGGGGGGGAGAGGGAGCCCAGGAAAAGGATGGAGGAAAGGAAGGGGGGGTGAGGATCAGAGTTGATAGGAGGTCACTGACTCTCTTCCTGTACGTCTTATAGCGGCCCATGCTTCAATAGCTGCTTATTAAGACTTTCGACAGCACGTCACTGTGACTGGATAGTGTATATTTATGATGCATTCGGTAGCGTTGGGATGTGTACTACGCAGTGTGATTAGTGTATACACATTTCAGCGAATTTCATTCGATTTATACATGTTTCCAACACAACATGCTTATTTTAAAGAAGACAGAATAGGAAACTGCAGTGCTCCATCTACAATGTGTACAACTTTGACGCCGCCGATCCCTGAGCGACGCTAGTCCAGACGGCCACTGCGGTGAGGTACCGCCCAATGCCAAGAGGGACGCGTGTCCCACCACTGACGCATCAGCTGAGACGGTGAAAAGAGGTGATAAGCGGGTCTCATGCCCGACGACCGCACGAGATTACGTCGACCTCGATGCGACGCAGAAGAGCGCGCGTCTCCCCATCGACACGACAGGAGATGGCGGGTGTGTCGTAAAACACATTCCTCTGCAATACGCGGACGACGACCGCCAAGCCGCCTTCTCGATGATGAGGCAGGGCCGACAAGCGGCGATGTCCTGAAAATCTGCAACGTCGAACCATCCCACAGTATGGACGCAGAGGGTGGAAACGGGCACGAGGCAACGTCGCGGGGTGCTGTCTAGGATGAACAACCTGGGTTACAACGGACGTTACAATCTATGCCGCCGCGAACTACCCAATTCAGTGTTGTGGTCCTCTAGTAGCATATCCTCCAAGTCGCCTTTAGAAGAGACGCCCAGCCCAGCACCTAAAGAGAATACCCAGTGAAACTACCATGCGACGAAACTGCAAAATGACAGCGTGTCAACGAGCTGGTTTCTGTATGTGTTTTTATACTCGTCTTATTTTCCGTAGGTGGTTTTTTACCAGCTGTCATTCCATTGGTTTCATTAATGATTTTGTGTCACTGTATTTGTTATGCACATTGAGTTTTGCACTTTCACTTATATGTTTTTATGTATGTCAGCACCAGCTGACACTCCTTTGGTTCTTGGTAATGATTTTGCATCATTGTATTTGTTTATATATGTATATATTTTGTGTACCTGTTCATCTACGTCTCTATGTTAACTTTTGATAATTGGTTAAAGCAATTTTAAAATAATATCTCATGTTTGTTGTCGTAGTACGTCAGATGACACGATGTTAGCGTACAATATCACGCTTAATTTAATTTGTTCTGTTTGTCTTGCAGACCGCATGAGGTCACAATTATTGACTAAGGTCAGATAAAATTCATTTGGATATAAGAGATTAATCAATTCTTTTGTTCGCCTGTTGCAATTGTTGATCGTTAGGGTATGTTTGTTTCGAAGACTGTTGGCGAATATCCTAGCATGGCGAGAAAATTCGCGGCACAGTCTTCTCCGGGACGTTCGGGGTGATGAAAGGGTCCTGTAGTCACCTTTCATTAGTCCAGTAGCCCATTTTCACTAGCATTTCTCTTTCTTTTTCTTATTTCTCTTTCCTCATAGCTCTCATAGCGGTGTGATTGAATGGATGTGGTTGTGGGTCACGTTGCTAGACGGTGGCGAAGTCTGCTGCAGAAAGTGTGCGATAGTCATACAGATTCAGCAGCAGTTGTACAGAATAGCCAACTCTCTTAGTGGTCAAGTAGGCAAAGGGGTTTGCGCTACTTGTCAGAAATCCGCCTGCGTTAGGTTGGTGGCGGAAATGGCATCTTTGGGTTTTCCGGGCCACACGAAGAGTGGAAGGGGCTGGAGAAGAAAAAGGGAGGCAGTCTGCCGCCGGTACGGGAAGCGTCCACAGCTGAGCTCCAATCGAAGATGGGTGAGTTAGACTGACCGCATGGCGCGTTGTTATTTGGCGAGAGGAGAGCTGTTAGCTTTTGGTCTCGCTTTTCAATTCTGAAAGATTGCTTTGTCTTGTCGCAGCAAAACTTTGGAAGATTTTTCTTTTAGTAAATTTCTATAGCAGACTTGGATCTCCCGGAAGAGCACCACACAAAGGTATCGATAAGAAGTGAGCACTCGCTCCTGTATGAATGTCTGTTTGCCTTCAGCTGTGCCTGTATAAGCTTTCATTTTTGTAAATATTAATAGCTTTGCCTTCTCGTAAATTTTCCTTGCTTTATGTATCTTTGGTCCATGGGGAGCCAACCACGTGGTTGAACATTAGAGTTTTTTGGCTACCGTCATCACTAACTGTCCGATCTCATGTTTGTTTTAAAGAATGTTAACTGTTCATAATTGTGTGATGTGATATTGTTGCAACTTGGCCACGATACCTAGAAATTGCGTCTCCACAAACCACATGGGTACGCGGGTGTACTGCGAAACACGTACCGCTTTACGTGTTATTGCGATCAGTTATCAGGCAACAGCAGGTGTATGAATGATTCACACCAATGATTTTAGGGGTAGATCATAACGGTGAATGTATCGATGCTTTTCTTTAATGTTTTAGGAATAAATGTTATCAGGAATTGTGTACATGCCTCACATCCATATCTTAGGAGTAAATGATTTTATCCACAATTTTCTCTTGTGTTCCGAGGTTACGTTTTTGCACCTGAGCCACTCACCTCGTAGCTTTCCTGTTAGCAAATCCAACGCGTTTCCTTACGCACAGGCCCAGTGATTAGTTTCCCTTTTATTTTATGACAAATGCTTTATATTAAGTCTTATTTTCAGGTGTTTTGCTGGGAGCTGATCTTATGCACAGTGTCCATGCATTTTCTATTTTACTTTAAATGTTTGATTCTCGTGAATAGTGCAAGGTCAATACTATTGATTACATCGCATCCTCTATGAGCAATATCACGACGTATGCATTTTTATGAGTTTTTGGTCTATGATCAAATTAATTTATTTTCCGACTCGGCCAAACCTTTGATTAGTTGTGTGGTTAGAGTCGGTGGCGACCTTAATCTTCTCACGTTAATTTCACAAGCAATAATAGTTGTGTGGTTAGAGTCGGTGGCGACCCTAATCTTCTCACGTTAATTTCACAAGCAATAAGTGTATCCATTCCCAATAATAACGTAATAACCCGTAGAAACAGGTTAGTTACATCAATATGAGGAGAACAGCGGCTGAGTCTCAACGAATGCTCTCAGGTATTTATGGTAAGGACGCAATTAGTGAAACAACATGTCGTGAGTGGTTAAATGCTTCAAGAACGGTGATTTTAACGTCGTAGACCGGCATAGTGGTGGAAGAGAGAATGTTTTCGAAGATGCAGAATTGGAGACATTGCTGAGTGAAGAACTGGCACGATTAGTGGGAGTGACACAGCAAGCCATTTCAAAACGTCTCAAGGCTGTGGGCATGATTCAGAAAGAAGGAACTTGGGGTCCCGCATGGGCTTAAACAGAGAGACGTTGAATGGTGTTTATGTGTTTATGAACAGTTGCCCCAGAGGCAAAAACGGAAGGGATTTCTGCATCGCATTGTGACTGGGGACGAAAAATGGGTTCATTACGATAACCCTAAACGCCAAAAATCATGGGGATATCCCGGCCATGCTTCCTCGTCGACGACCAAACCGAATATTCACGGCTCCAAGATCATGCTCTGCATTTGGTGGGACCAGCTCGTCATTGTGTACTATGAGGCGTTAAAACCAAGTGAAACAATCACAGGTGCTCGTTGTCGAATGCAGTTAACGCGTTTGAGCAGAGCATTAAAAGACAAACGGCCGCAGTACGGCGAGAAGAACGTTAAAGTGATTTTGCACCACGACAACACTCGATCCCACGTTGCAAAAGAGGTCAAAACGTACTTGTAAACGTTAAAATGGGAAGTCCTACCCCACCCGCCGTATTCTCCAGACATTGATCCCTCTATCACCTGTTTAGATCAATGGCGCCTGGCCTGGCTGACCAACACTTCCGATCTCATGAAGAAATCACAAATTGGATCGATTTTTGGGTCGCTTCAGAAGATGAACAATTTTTTTGTCGCGGGATTCGTACACTGCCCGAAAGATGAGAGAAAGTATTGGCCAGCGATGGAAAATACTTTGAATGATACATGTGTAACCAATTAGTTTAATTAAAGCGTCAAATGTTGGGGAAAAGACGGCGGAAACAAAGCTGTACACCTTGTATATTTTGTTTATGTAAGTGCTTAGTACGTCATTCAGGCAAAGGAAGCTTCCAAGAAACTGCAGTTCAAAAAAATATAGCATTTGTCCAAACATTAAATGCAATACCAAACTCCTGGGCTCCTCTTGTTACACTTCGTCCTTCTTCCAGTTTCCCGATGGTTCTTCCCAGTGGGAAGTCATCTAAATGTTGTCTCCAGACCATGTTGTAATGAGGACAACCAACACAAACCGCCGTAACTGCTCGCTGATTGACACACACTATCTTTTCCCGAACCTTAAGCTGACTTTTGTTGCGGGGCCAGTTTCATTTGGCACTATAGTAACGTTGACCATGCAACACTACGTGATGTGCCTCTTTCTGTCCACGACCGAAAGACCTCTGGCAACATACACTCTCTCTCTTTACAAGCATTTATTCCGACTTGTGGGGTCTGCTGGTTGATCGGATGTGGCATGTTAATGTTAAGGGTGGGCAGATGCCCTCCCTGTGACCGCCCCCTACCCACCTAAGGAGTTAGTATACCCCAACAATCTGCATCTAGTGTAATCCATGGAAGAGTGCCAATGTGTTCAGATGTCTGCGAGCCATGTAACTGGGGCGAAACGTGGGGACCAGCCTGGTATTCACCTAGTGGGATGTGGAAAACCGCCTAAAAACCATATCTAGGCTGGCCAGCACACGGGCCCTCGTCGTTAATCCGCCAGCGCGCCTACCCAAGTCCAGGAAGAAGCGCGGTAGCGCTCTCGGCTACCCTGGCGGGTCTCTGGCAACATACACTATGTGATTAAAAGTATCAGGACACCTGGCTGAAAATGACTTACAAGTTAAAGCGCCCTCCGTCGGTAATGGTGGAATTCAGTATGGTGCTGGCCCACCCTTATGACCTGACGACAGCTTCCACTCTCGCAGGCATACATTCAATCAGGTGCTGGAAGGTTTCTTGTGGAATGGCAGCCCATACTTCACGGAGTGCTGCACTGAGGAGAGGTATCTATGTCGGTCGGTAAGACCTGGCAGGAAGTCGGCGTTCCAAAACATCCGAAAGGTGTTCTGTAGGATTCAGGTCAGGACTGTGTGCAGCCCAGTCCATTACAGGGATGTTATTGTCGTGTAACCACTCCGCCACAGGCTGTGCATTATGGACAGGTGCTCGATCGCGTTGAAAGATGCAATCGCCACCCCCGAATTGCTCCTCAACAGTGGGAAGCAAGAAGGTGCTCAAAACATCAATGTAGGCCTGTGCTGTGATAGTGACACGCAAAAAAACAAGGGGTGCAAACCCCCTACATGAAAAAAACGACCACACCGTAAAAGCACCGCTTCCGAATTTTACTGTTTGCACTACACACACTGGCATATGACGTTCACCGGACATTCGGCATACCCACAGCCTGCCATCAGATGGCCACATTGTGTACTGTGATTCGTCATTGCACACAACGTTTTTCCACTGTTCAATCGTCCAATGTTTACGCTCTTTGCATCAAGCGAGGCGTAGTTTGTCGTTTACCGGTGTGATGTGTTGCTTATGAGCAGCCGCTCGACCATGAAATCCAAGTTTTCTCTCCTCCCGCCTAACTATCATAGTGCTTGCAGTGGATCCTGATGCAGTTTGGAATTTCTGTGTGATGGTCTGGACAGATGTCTGCCTATTACGTATTACGACCCTCTTCAACTGTCGGCGGTCTGTGTCAGTCAACAGACGAGGTCGGCCTGTACGCCTTCGTGCTGCACGTGTCCCTTCACGATTCCACTTCACTATCACATCGGAAACAGTGGACCTAGGGATGTTTAGGAGTGTGGAAATCTCGCGTACAGGCGTATGACACAAGTGACACCCAATCACCTGACCACGTTCGAAGTCCGTGAGTTCCGCGGAGCACCGCATTCTGCTCGCTCACGATGTCTAGTTACTACTGAGGTCGCTGATACAGATTGCCTGGCAGTAGGTGGCAGCACAATGCACCTAACATGAATAATGTATGTTTTCGGGATGTCCGGATACTTTTGATCACATAGCGTACTCTCTCACTTTCATTCATTTCCACCCAGTAGTTAATACTGTATGCTACTTTATATATCCAGACAAAAAGTTCTGTAGAACAGTGTAACTGTAAAAAATATTGTATTAGTAGCAAACAAAAGGTTAAGATGTGATGTCTCATAGCAGTTTTCAGTGTGTACGACTATCGACGCCGGTAAATTATCTGCACATCGTTGTGTGACAAAGAATGAGACTTTGACACTCCTGTCCTTCGTCCACAAGCGATAATAGATGAGAAGGTATGATAACAAGCGATATAAAATAAAGTGTTTGTGCTGTGATTTTATGTTGTATCTTAAGTGATTTGTTTGTAACGCATAGTCAAATGGTTCAAATGGCTCTGAGCACGATTCTACTGCAGTGTCTACACAGCAGCAGATGCTTTAGCAGAACCAGCCACCGCTATGAGCTAAGCGGTGACCAGCAGCCGCAAGAAGATCCGCTGTTCTGCTTCACCAACCGTAGAGTAGCAATACTTAGCGTGAGCTCTCAGATGCACAGAACAGAATTCTTATCACCAACGTAAATCTGCTCCAAAATCATGTGACTATGTAACGCCGCAAGGTTTGCCCGTAAGTACTCTAGCACTCTGCAGATTTTGAATGTTATTACATCCCGAGCACAGTTAGTGCCCGCTCAAAAGCAATGCGCAAGTTATACAGTCATTTCAAAGACATCTTGATAATTTACATTCGATAATCGGAATGAACTTGGATGAAAGCATTGAAGAGATAAACGCCCATATTGCTTCTTTGTGTCAAGTGTCTTGGTTCAGATTAATTCTTTTTTTCTTTTGTAAATATGGGCAACTAGCGGCATTTTTATTCTGCAGCTGATCGTATTGTCAGGTCTCTGTTTTGATAAATTCTGACGCGGTGGTGTGGTGGCAATGTAAAATGGCTTCCTAGCAAGAAAAAGTAAAAATGCTCTGGAAGAAAAACGAAGCACTGCCACAAATTAGTTATTTACTTTCTGGTGCCGAATGTTCAGTCCTCGTTCAACTTTAGCGAAGCTAAACTATTAATTGCACATTTATCCATGACATACAAGGTGTTCAACGTTGCTTCCGCCGTCTTTCCCCCAACATTTGAGGCTTTAATTAAACTAATTGGTTACACATGTATCATTCAAAGTATTTTCCATCGCTGGCCAATACTTTCTCTCATCTTTCGGGCAGTGTACGAATCCCGCGACAAAAAAATTGTTCATCTTCTGAAGCGACCCAAAAATCGATCCAATTTGTGATTTCTTCATGAGATCGGAAGTGTTGGTCAGCTAGGCCATGCGCCATTGATCTAAACAGGTGATAGAGGGATCAATGTCTGGAGAATACGGCGGGTGGGGTAGGACTTCCCATTTTAACGTTTACAAGTACGTTTTGACCTCTTTTGCAACGTGGGATCGAGTGTTGTCGTGGTGCAAAATCACTTTAACTTTCTTCTCGCTGTACTGCGGCCGTTTGTCTTTTAATGCTCTGCTCAAACGCATTAACTGCATTCGACAACGAGCACCTGTGATTGTTTCACTTGGTTTTAACGCCTCATAGTACACAATGACGAGCTGGTCCCACCAAATGCAGAGCATGATCTTGGAGCCGTGAATATTCGGTTTGGTCGTCGACGAGGAAGCATGGCCGGGATATCCCCATGATTTTTGGCGTTTAGGGTTATCGTAATGAACTCATTTTTCGTCCCCGGTCACAATGCGATGCAGAAATCCCTTCCGTTTTTGCCTCTGAAGCAACTGTTCACAAACACACAAACGCCGTTCAACGTCTCTTTGTTTCAGCTTACACGGGATCCAAGCTCCTTCTTTCTGAATCATGCCCATAGCCTTGAGACGTTTTGAAATGGCTTTGCTTAGTCACTCTCACCAGTCGTGCCATTTCTTCTTGAGTTTGACGCGAGTCTTCACCCAGCAGTGTCTCCAATTCTGCATCTTCAAAAAATGGACCGAGCGAGGTGGCGCAGTGGTTAGACACTGGACTCACATTCGGGAGGACGACGGTTCAATCCCGCGTCCGGCCATCCCGATTTAGGTTTTCCGTGATTTCCCTAAATCGCTCCAGCCAAACGCCGGGATGGTTCCTTTCAAAGGGCACGGCCGACTTCCTTCCCCGTCCTTCCCTAATCCGATGAGACCGATGACCTCGCTGTCTGGTCTCCTTCCCCAAACCAACCAACCAACCATCAAAAAATGGCTCTGAGCACTATGGGACTTAACTTCTGAGGTCATCAGTCCCCTAGAACTTAGAACTACTTAAACCTAACTAACCTAAGGACCGTATCGGTCGCACGGTTCCAGACTGTAGCGCCTAGAACCGCTCGGCCACTCCGGCCGGCCTCTGTATCTTCGAAAACATTCTCTCTTCCACCACTATGCCGGTCTACGACGTTAAAATCACCGTTCTTGAAGCGTTGAAACCACTCACGACACGTTCTTTCACTAATAGCGTCCTTACTATACGTACTTGAGATCATTTGATGAGACTCAGTCGCTGTTTTCTTCCTATTGAAACAAAACAGTAACACCTCCCACAAATGACGAGAATTAGGCTGGAAAACTGACATTTTCAATCAAGAACAACTTTATGATGCAGACACAAATCGACTAATGTTTGAATGAGGTTATGTGGCCGAGGTACAAGCTAACTGCCTGGCGTCTGCGATCTGTTACTTTCGACCGCTACTTACCGTTGTCGCCATCTATCGGCAAACGGCGGAAGCAAAGTTGTACGCCTGCCATTATTATTAAAATCTTAGGTATTTGCAAGGGGAATTACAGCTGTAATTTTTCTCGAGGGTGTGCAGCTTTAATGTATGGTTAAATTATGATGGCGTCCTCTTGGGTAAAATATCCCGGAGGTAAAATAGTCCCCCATTCGAATCTCCGGGCGGGGACTACTCAAGAGGACGACGTTATCAGGAGAAAGAAATCTGGCGTTCTACGGATCGGAGTGTGGATTGTCAGATCCCTTAATCAGGCAGGTAGGTTAGAAAATTTAATAAGGGAAATGGATATGTTAAAGTTAGATATAGTGGGAATTAGTGAAGTTCGGTGGCAGGAGAAAGAAGACTTTTCGTCAGGTGAATGCAGGGTTATAAACACAAAGTCAAATAGGGGTAATGCAGGAATAGGTTTAATAATGAATAAAAAAATAGGAGTGCGGGTAAGCTACTACAAACAGCTTAGTGAACGCATTATTGTGGCCCAGATAGACACTAAACCCACGCCTACTACAGTAGTGCAAGTTTATATGCCAACTAGCCCTGCAGATGACGAAGAAATTGAAGAAATGTATGATGAGATAAAAGAAATTATTCACATAGTGAAGGGAGACGAAAATTTAATAGTCATGGGTGAGTGGAATTCGATAGCAGGAAAAGGAAGAGAAGGAAACATAGTAGGTGAATATGGATTGGAGAGAAGAAAAGAAAGAGGAAGTTTCCTGGTAGAATTTTGCACAGAGCATAACTTAATCATAGCTAACACTTGGTTCAAGAATCATACAAGAAGATTGTATACATGGAAGAAGCCTGGAGGTACTGACAGGTTTCAGATAGATTATGTAATGGTAAGACAGAGATTTAGGAACCAGGTTTTAAATTATGAGACTTTTCCAGAGGCAGATGTGGACTCTGACCACAATCTGTTGGTTATGAACTGTAGATTAAAACTGAAGAAACTGCAAAATGTGGGAATTTAAGGAGATGGGACCTGGATAAACTAACCAAACCAAAGCTTGTACAGAGTTTCAGGGAGAACATAAGGGAAGAATTGACAGGAATGGGGGAAAGAAATACAGTAGAAGAAGAATGGGTAGCTTTGAGGGATGAAGTAGTGAAGGCAGCAGAGGATCAAGTAGATAAAAAGACGAGGGCTAGTAGAAATCCTTGGGTAACAGAAGAAATATTCCATTTAATTGACGAAAGAAGAAAATATAAAAATGCAGTAAATGAAGCAGGCAAAAGGAATACAAACGTCTCAAAAATTAGATCGACAGGAAGTGCAAAATGGCTAAGCAGGCATGTCTAGAGGACAAATGTAAGGATGTAGAGGCTTATCTCACTAGGGGTAAGATAGATACTGCCTACAGGAAAATTAAAGAGACCTTTGGAGAAAAGAGAACCACATGCATGAATATCAAGAGCTTAGATGGAAACCCAGTTCTAAGCAAAGAAGGGAAAGCAGAAAGGTGGAAGGAGTATATAGAGTGTGTATACAAGGGCGATGTAGTTCAGAGCAATATTATGGAAAAGGAAGAGGATGTAGATGAAGATGAAATGGGAGATATGATACTGCGTGAAGAGTTTGATAGAGCACTGAAAGACCTGAGTCGAAACAAGGTCCCGGGAGTAGACAACATTCCATTAGAACTACTGACAGCCTTGGGAGAGCCAGTCCTGACAAAACTCTACCATCTGGTGAGCAAAATGTATGAGACAGGCGAAGTACCCTCAAACTTTAAGAAGAATATAATAATTCCAATCCCAAAGAAAGCAGGTGTTGACAGATGTGAACATTACCGAACTATCAGTTTAATAATTCACGGCTGAAAAATACTAACGCGAATTCTTTACAGAGGAATGGAAAAACTGGTAGAAGCCGACCTCGAGGAAGATTAATTTGGATTCCGTAGAAATATTGGAACACGTGAGGCAATACTGACCTCACGACTTATCTTAGAAGAAAAGTTAAGGGAAGGCAAACCTACGTTTCTAGCATTTGTAGACTTAGAGAAAGCTTTTGACAATGTTGACTGGAATACTCTCTTTCAAATTCTAAAGGTGGCAGGGGTAAAATACAGGGAGCGAAAGGCTATTTACAATTTGTGCAGAAACCAGATGGCAGTTGTAAGAGTCGAGGGGCATGAAAGGGAAGCAGTGGTTGGGAAGGGAGTGAGACAGGGTTGTAGCCTATCTCCGATGTTATTCAATCTGTATACTGAGCAAGCAATAAAGTAAACAAAAGAAATGTTCGGAGTAGGTATTAAAATCCATGGAGAAGAAATAAAAACGTTGAGGTTCGTCGATGACATTGTAATTCTGTCAGAGACAGCAATGGACTTGGAAGAGCAGTTGAACGGAATGGACAGTGTCTTGAAAGGAAGATATGAGATGAACATCAACAAAAGCAAAACGAGGATAATGGAATGTAGTCGAATTAAATCGGGCGATGCTGAGGGAATTAGATTAGGGCATGAGACACTTAAAGTAGTAAATGAGTTTTGCTATTTGGGGAGCAAAATAACTGATGATGGTCGATGTAGAGAGGATATAAAACGTAGACTGGCAATGGCAAGGAATGCGTTTCTGAAGAAGAGAAATTTGTTAACATCGAGTATAGATTTGAGTGTCAGGAAGTCGTTTCTGAAAGTATTTGGTATGGAGTGTAGCCATGTATGGAAGTGAAACATGGACGATAAATAGTTTAGACAAGAAGAGAATAGAAACTTTCGAAATGTGGTGCTACAGAAGAATGCTGAAGATTAGATGGGTAGATAACATAACTAATGAGGAAGTATTGAATAGGATTGGGGAGAAGAGATGTTTGTGGCACAACTTGACCAGAAGAAGGGATCAGTTGGTAGGACATGTTCTGAGGCATCAAGGGATCATCAATTTAGTATTGGAGGGCAGCGTGGTGGGTAAAAATCGTAGAGGGAGACCAAGAGATGAATACACTAAGCAGATTCAGAAGGATGTACGTTGCAGTAGGTACTGGGAGATGAAGCAGCTTGCACAGGATAGAGGGGCATGGAGAGCTGCATCAAACCAGCCTCAGGACTGAAGACCACAACAACAACAAGGTATTTGCAGCATCTAAATGTGGAGGTGCCGAGAACTCATGTTTCCAAGAGATAATGGAAGAGAGTAACAAACCGAGACCCTGCCCCGTCAGTATGGTACCCTAGATCCATGCCAGATATGGATTCAGTAATTCCATTACTCAGAACATTAGAGTTTAACGTCCCGTAGTCGTTGAGGACATACTCAGAAGAGGAGATAATTCGACCCCTGCTACCAGTGGTTACAGGTTGGAACAACACAAGAATAAATTGTTTAGCGCTACAACTGACTTGTAGTAATGACTTTCGGCATACAAAACGTAATTTTCGAGAGACGTCGACGCTTACCATTACCAAGAAGTCAAGTTACCTGAGATCTGTAGTCGTCAAATAAGAAACTGCCTACCGTAGGCAGATGACAAGCGCGCCTGCAGCATTTCAGATGGGGCACCTTTCCTCTCCATGGTCCGTGTCATTGCTCCTCCGAAAAATATTGTCTCAGCAGTGGACTCCATTTTTAGGTTTTTTATGTTTCATTACTCACGGTTTACTGTCTCAGAGCTTCTTTTACATCTTACGTAAAGCAACAATGAGAAAGATGAAAGTTCTACTGAAACGAACATGCTGTCATCACATCCACAACTGAGCAAGAAACGAATGAGAAAACCCTACCATTGCCGAAGTTTTTGTTGAATTAAAATAAAAAGACGAAAAACCACACTTAAATATACTGACGGAAATAAATATTGCAACAACAAAAAATAATTACTTTAGAGTAATTAAAGATGGTCTAGGTGACATATAATGCAAGACCACAGGTAAGCGCGAGATAAGCCATTGAAAATGTGAGATGCTGGTACGTTAACAGGTGTAACATCCAGAATGCTAAATATAAGCATGCAAACGTGTGTTCATTGTGTTGTACAGGTACCGGAAGTCAGTTTGTCTGATGGAGGTTCACGTCTATTGCACGTGGTCGAAGCATACAGGGACGGTTAATGCTGTTCGTGGATAACGATTGTCGTCCGATGATGTCTCATATGTCCTCGATTGGAGGCAGCTGGTGATCGAACAGGCCAAGGCAACACTCTGTAGAGCATGTTGGGTTAAATCAGCGGTATGTGGGGAGCATAATCCTGTTGGATAACACTACCTGACATGCTGTGGGAGCACAAGAGGTCGAATCACCAGATGACGTACAAATTTGCACTCAGGGTGCGCGGGACAACCACGAGAGAGTTCCTGCTGTCGTACGAAATCGCACCCTAGACCATAAGTCCAGGTATAGGTCCAGTGTGTCTAGCAAGTAGACAGGTTGAATGCAGGCCCTCAACCAGGCTTCCTTCTAACCAACACACGGCCATCAATGGTACATAGCAGTAACAGCTTTCATCAGAGAGGACAATAGACTTACTCTCTACCCTCCAATGAGCTCTCACTTGACACCTCTGAAGTCGATAAGGGTCGTGATTTGTGGTCAGTGGAATGTACATCTACATCTACATCTACATTTATACTCCGCAAGCCACCCAAAGGTGTGTGGTGGAGGGCATTATACGTGCCACTGTCATTACCTCCATTTCCTGTTCCACTCGCGTATGGTTCGGGGGAAGAACGACTGCCGGAAAGCCTCCGTGCGCTTCGAATCTCTCTAATTTCACATTCGTGATCTCCTCGGGAGGTATAAGTAGGGGGAAGCAATATATTCGATACCTCATCCAGAAACGTACCCTCTCGAAACCTGGACAGCAAGCTACACCGCGATGCAGAGCGCCTCTCTAGAAGAGTCTGCCACTTGAGTTTATTAAACATCTCCGTAACGCTATCACGGTTACCAAATAACCCTGTGACGAAACGCGCCGCTCTTCTTTGGATCTTCTCTATCTCCTCCGTCAAACCGATCTGGTACGGATCCCACACTGATGAGCAATACTCAAGTATAGGTCGAAAGAGTGTTTTGTAAGCCACCTCCTTTGTTGATGGACTACATTTTCTAAGCACTCTCCCAATGAATCTCAACCCGGTACCCGCCTTACCAACAATTAATTTTATATGATCATTCCACTTCAAAAGAGATAGGATCAGTGATGAATGGAGATTGCTAAATAACAATGAAATTTACAAATTATATAAAGACTCCGATATAGTGGCCAAAATTAAAGCCAAAAGACTGAAATGGATAGGGCATGTCATCAGAGCACCACCAAACAGGACCATCAAGAAAGTGACTGAAGAGATTCCCACCGGAAGACGACCTCTTGGACGCCCACGCATGAGATACTTGGACAATATTCAAGACGATCTCAGAAAACTAGGACATGACAGACAGTGGCAAATTACTTGTAAAGACAGAGCAAAGTGGTTCAACATTGTCCATTCTGCAGCAAAAAGCCTTCATGGATTGTAATGCTTAATAATAATAATAATAATAATAATAATAATTCCACTTCAAATCGTTCCGCACGCATACTCCCAGATATTTTACATAAGTAACTGCTACCAGTGTTTGTTCTGCTATCATATAATCATACAATAAAGGATCCTTCTTTCTATGTATTCGCAATACATTACATGTACGGTGCAGGTCGTCTGGCTCGGAGCTGTCCGTGAAGTAACTGATATTTAACAGTCCGTTGTTTCACGGTGATGCCAGCTACTGCTCAGATTGCTGCTTCAGATGCAGTACGATGCGCCAGAGCCATACGCCGAACACGATGGTCTTTCCTCTCGGTAGTGCCACGTTGCCCGGCCTTCTTCTGACCGTAGATTCTCGTGACCACCGCTTCCAGCAATCATGTGCAGTGGATACACTCCCGCCAAGTCTTTCTGCTACATCGCAGAAGGAACATACAGCTTCTCGTAGCCCTATTGCACGACACCGTTCACACTCGGTGAGATGTTGGTAATGACGTCTTTGTCGCATCAACGGCTTTTTGACTAGCATTAGCCCACCACGTCCAGTCTCAAAAGTAAGTAACGCTCACGACCGTTATATCGTCTATTTAAAGCAAATCTGATTAGCATCCGCAGAGTGGCACTAGTAGCGAAACTCTTACGCGACTGGCGCATAGACATCATCTTTCATATGTAGAAACACGCCTACCAACTTTCCTTTATGTCGCACAACTCCTTCTTGGTTTTGCGATTTTATTTCCGTTATCGTAGCTGCATATGCAGTACCTGCGTTAAAAATTACTAGCAAAGGACTCATACAATCATACAATATAGACAATCGCGGTGGGTGTTTACTTCAGGGCTGATTGTCAGAGGGCGTGATATAAAATTGCTGTCTAAGCTTCGTCTCTGACTACAGCAGAGATCTTCCGAGGTAAAACGGCAATGTGTCAACATTGCGAAGGGCTCTCGAATTTATAGAGCTACACAGACGAGTACTAGCATTCGTCACATATGCTGATTGTGTGATTATCTCTGGTTGGTGCTATAACTCTCGATTAAATGTCATCGACATCCATATTTCGTTTAAGTGAATACCTTCTTATTTCACATAGCGACACAACTTAGCTGGTCTTATACTTGCTGTCAGCAGCATCTTCTTTTCAAACTGACAACAGCAGGGCTAAGATCTCTGGCCATGACAACCCTGTCAATTTGCTCGTAAAATTCATTGCTGTCTGGAAACAGGTTATAATGCTACAGTGTCGAAACACTGCTTTATAGGTCGGAAAAATCTGATTGTAGCTTAGCTCAGACACAGTCTCACTTGTGCGACAGAGCCCAAATAAAGTTTGCTTATCGGTCGGAAAAGATATCTGCTAGTAACTTTGTTTAGGTCCTGTAGCACTACAATCTGTTCCCAGTACTACAACGATTTTTACGAGCAAAAAGGTGGGTTGCCCAAGGCAGCACTCTTAATCTAGCTGTTGCCAATTTGTTTACAGTGATTTTCGAACAACGGACGCTGCATACAACCAATAAAAACCAGCTGAGTGGTTTACTATGTAGATGATACCTTTATAGTGTGGACACAGGATGAAAAGGAGATGAATGTCTTCTTTATGCAGCTCAGTACTATCAGTCCAAAAATCCAGTTTAGTATGGAGAAAAAGAGCAATGGACAAATTAATTTTCTGGGCCTGTCTGTTAACGAACAAGTAGCCAGGACTTTGGCCCACAAAGCGTCGAGCGAAGCTACACACACTCATCGATACCTCCGTAAGGAACTCAACCGTCACCTAAGACAAAAAAACAGAGGCGTTATTAAAATCTTGGTGGAAAGAGCTGATAAAATTTGAGGCCAGCTTTATTTACAAAACGGCCAGGTTCCACAAAAATGGTTACTCCAGTAAGGAAGTGGGTTGAGCATTCCGTCCATGAAGTCATGACAATGAGGGACAACGGTCACCAACTGGGAAAGATTTCCTCCCGCTTATTAACAAAATTACGAATCGCTTTGAGGAAGTGTTGGCCAGATATAGCGCTGAAACGATCTTTCGACCCACCAATAAGGTAAAAACATGCTTAAGAAGGACAAAAGATGTACAGCTTCGACTAGCGACAAATGAGGTATATGCACTGAGATGAAATAAGTCATGGGATGCCTCCTAGTATCGTGTCGGGCATAGTGCAGCAGCTCGACGTGGCACGCACCAAACAACGTAGTTGGAAGTCCCCTGCAAAAATATTGAGCCATTCTGGCTCTAAGGCCGTCCATAATTGTGAAACTGTTTCTGCGGCAGGATTTTGTGCATGAAATGACCTCTCGATTATGTCCCATAAATGTTGGATGGGATTCATGTCAGGACACCTGGATGGACAAATCACACACTCTAATTGTCCAGAATGTTCTTCGAACGAATCGCGAACAACTGTGACCCTTTGACATGGCGCTTTGTCATCCTTGAGTATTGCGTCATTGTTTCGGGACATGAAGTCCATGAATGGCTGCAAGTGGTCTCCAAGTAGGCGAACATAACCATTTACAGTCAATGATCGGCTCAGTTGGACCAGAGGACTCAGTCCATTCCGTGTGAACACAACCCACACCAGTATGGAGCCACCACCAGCTCGCACAGTGCCTCGTTGACAACTTGAGTTCATGGCTTCGTGGGGGCTGCGCCACAGTCGAGCCCTGCCAACAGCTCTTACCAACTGGAATCGAGACTCATCTGACCAAGTCATTGATTTCCAGCCATCTATAATCCAACAGATATGGTCACGAGTCAGGAGCGGTGTTTTTTATTTTTTTATTTATTTATTGTTCCGTGGGACCAAATTAAGGAGAAGTCTCCATGGTCATGGAACGAGTCCATACATGAAATTATAACACGATAGTAGAAACATATAAAATGAAATATAAGAAACATATTCAGGCGTAAGTTTAAATAAAGAAAATCAACAATGTAACACTGGAATTTGTTTAATTTTTCAGCTCTTCCAGGAGCTCCTCGACAGAATAGAAGGAGTGAGCCATGAGGAAACTCTTCACTTTAGACTTAAAAGTGTTTGGGGTACTGCTAAGATTTTTGAGTTCTTGTGGTAGTTTATTGAAAGTGGATGTAGCAGAATACTGCACTCCTTTCTGCACAAGAGTCAAGGAAGTGCATTGCACATGCAGATTTGATTTCTGCCTAGTATTAACTGAGTGAAAGACGCTAACTCTTGGGAGTAAGCTAATATTGCTAACAACAAACGACATTAAAGAAAATATATACTGTGAGGGCAATGTCAGAATTCCCAGACTATTGAATAGGGGTCGACAAGAGGTTCTCGAACTTACACCACATATAGCTCGAAGAGCCTGTTTTTGAGCCAAAAATACACTTTTTGAATCAGAAGAATTACCCCAAAAAATAATACCATACTAAATAAGCGTATGAAAATACGCGAAGTAGACTGCTTTTCTTGTTGAACTGTCACTTATTTCAGATACTGTTCTAATGGTAAATAAAGCAGCGTTTAGTTTCTGAACAAGATCCTGAACATGGGCTTTCCACGACAGCTTACTATCTGTCCGAACGCTTAGGAACTTGAACTGTTCCGTCTCGCTTCTAATATGCCCATTCTGTCTGATCAAAATATCGGTTCTTGTTGAATTGTGAGTTAGAAACTGTAAAAACTGAATCTTACTGTGATTTAGCATCAAATTATTTTTCACAAGCCATGAACTTACTTCATGAACTACATTATTTGATACTGTTTCAATATTACACACAAGATCCTTCACTACCAAGCTTTGTAGTCATCAGCAAACAGAAATATTTTTGAATCACCTGTAATACTAGATGGCATATCATTTATATAAATAACAAACAGCAGTGGCCCCAGCACTGACCCTTAGGGAATGCCCCACTTAACAGTGCCCCATTGGGACTGAACATCATTACCACTCTCAATATTGCGGAGGATTACCTTCTGCTTTCTGTTCTTAAAAGTAAGAGGCGAACCAATTGTAAGCTACTCCCCTTACTCCATAATGGCCCAACTTCTGCAGTAATATTTTGTGGTCAACACAGTCAAAAGCCTTCGTTAAATCAAAGAAAACACCTAGCGTTCGCAACCTTTTATTTAATCCGTCAAAAACCTCACAGAGAAAAGAGAATATAACATTTTCATTTGTTAAACCATTTCTGAAACCAAACTGTACATTGGACAGCAAATTATGTGAATTTAAATGCTCCAGTAACCCTGTGTATACAACCTTCTCGATAACTTTAGCAAACACCGATGGCATAGAAATAGGTCTAAAATTGTCAACACATTCGCGTTGGTCGTCTGCTGCCACAGCCCATTAACTCCAAATTTCTCCGCACTTTCCTAACGGATACTTTCGTCGTACCTCCCACATTGACTTCTATCTGTACTTCAAGCATTGTTGCTTGCCTGTTAGTACTGACAACTCTGCGCAGGCACCGCTGCTCTAGGCCATTATATGGCTGTCTGCCACACGTTGTCTGTTGTGAGAGGTGACATCTGAAATTTGGTATTCTCAGCATACTCTTGACACTGTGCATCTCGGAATACTAAAGTGCCTAATAATGCGCGCAGAGTCTGTTAATTCCCGTCGTGCGGCCATAATCACATCGGAAACCTTATTACATGAATCACTTGAGTACAAATGACAGCTCAGTCATTGCAATGCCCTTTTATACCTTCTGTACGCATCACTACCGCCATGAGTATATGTCCATATCGCTGTCGCATGACTTTCGTCACCTCACTGTGGAATACCGTGTAGCTGTCGGCAAGTTTATTTTGGTGCCACAAAAATAAGTGTTAACACATCTAAAAGACGAACCCAAAAAGAGCTCTAGCCTTGAGCATACAGCTCGCAACAGCAGATTTTTCCGAGATGGAAACCACGAAATAAAATTCGGAGAGACGACCATTTTAGCAAAGACAATATTGTATGATGCGTCCATGTATAGAGACGCTGTAGACATTGACAAACATTATAAGGCATTTAACGGAAAATTAAGAGATGTTAAGTTCGATAAAAGACTGACATCAACTTTATCCCAAAAAGGCTGTCGGTCGATTAGTTTAGTCGAGGCCCATGACGCCAGCCATAATCCCGCAATCGACATCGTGCGACGAATGGTACTGCCCTCTATAAGTTCAGGTTCCTTTCGTGGTCTTGGTGCAGTTGCTCCTTTATCTCCGTATATGTGTCCCGCTGTCAGAAATGAAACTTAAGGACTAGCTTTATACATCGACCACGGGCTCTCAGTCTGGTAGTATTGACTGAAGTGTTGATACAATAGTTACTGGTACCATAATATAATCGATATTATTACGAAAGTATTTGCACATTGAAGAGGTGAGTCGATTTAATATACTTAGCTCACTCGAACTTCTTCAGTCAGCACCAATTACAGTGTGTTAACTGTAAGTTGGCCCTAGGCTCTAATCGGTAGCAGTTGATAGAAGTCGGAAGGCTTCGGCCGATAGCAAATTGTATTTTTTTGAGTCGTCGTTCTCCAAACTGCTTTGATGCGGCTCGCCATGAATTCCTCTCTCGCGCCAACCATTTTAGAGTAGCACTTGTACCCTATGTCCCCAGTTGTTTGCTAGTTGTATTGCGCTCTCTGTCTTCCCCTATAGTTTTTACCTTCTGCAGTTCCCTCAGCTACCAAGAAGGTTATTCTGTGATGCCTTAACGCGTGTCCTATCATTCTGTCCTTTCTTCTTGTCAGTGCTTTCCGTATGTTCCTTTCTTTGCCAGTTCCACGGAAAACCTCCTCATTCCTCTGAGGATAGTAATGGCATCAGTGAATGTTATCATTGATATCCTTTCACGCGGAATTTTAATTCCACTCATGAACTTTTCATTTATTTCCTTTATTGCTTCTTCGTTGTGTAGATTGAACAGTAGGATGGAATACTGCATCCCTACCTTACATCCTCTCTAATCCGAACACTTCTATCTTCGCCTTCCAATCTTATTGTTCCCGCTAGGCTCTTGTTCATATTGTGTGTCACAAGTCTTCCCTGTAGCTTACCCCTACTTTTCCCATAATTTCGAACACTTGCACCGTTTTACATTGTCGAAAGCTTTTTCCAGGTCGACAAATCCTAAAACTAGTCTTGAATTTTCTTCAGTCTTGCTTCCATTATCAATCGCAAAGTAAGACCTGCTTCTCTGGTGCCTTTACCTTTCTTAAAGCCAAACTGATCATCAACAAACAGATCCTCAATTTTCTTTTCCATTCTTCTGTATATTATTCTTGGCAGCATCTTGGATGCGCCTTGTCACGGTCCGCGAGGCTCCCCCCGTTGGAGGTTCGAGTTCTCCCTCGGGCATGGGTGCGTGTGTGCTGTACTTAGCGTAAGTTACTTTAAGCTGGATAAAGTAGTGTGTAAGCTTAGGGACCGATGACCTCAGCAGTTTGGTCCCTTAGGACTTCACACACATTTGCACACTTTGAGATGTTGAGCTGATTATGCGATAGTTTTCGCATATATTTGTCCTTGCTATCTTCGGAATTATGTGAACGATATTTTTCCAAAAGTCTGATGGTACCTCGCTTATCTCGTAGATTCTACTCATCAACCTGAGTAGTCGTATGGTTGGCGCTTCCCTCAGTGATTTTAGAAATTCCGATGGAATGATATCTACTCCGTCTGCTTCATTTGATCTCAAGTCTTCCAGAACTCTTTTTAAATTCTGACTCCAGTACTGGATCAAGAAAAGTAACAGCTAGGACCTTTCCTCTTCTTTAAAGTTCGTTGCGACTGGATACTCATACGTAACAGCTAGGACCTTTTCTTTAAAGTTTATTACGACTAGATTCTCACTCATATTAATTAATTGATAAGCTAATAACATGTCAATCTCAATCCTAAGCATACACTACATGGGCAATGTAAGTAATACTACACTTTTGGAACTGTTAAGATGAAATAAACTTGTCTAAAGTATTTCTTATGCCTCAAGTAGACACAGTAAGGGCTAGTAGTTTTTGAAACCATACTATTTACGTAAAATCACTATCATTATCTCTGAGGCTTATTTTAAATTCGATGTTATTTGAAATTAAAAAGTAGGATAAAACTAAAACATGAGTCTTAATATGAAATTGCAATGCATTATTATTTTAAACTAAAAATCAGAATAACACTAAAATGTCAGTCTGAAAGTGCAATTACAAAGCATTATGCTGCCTGTGTGAAATGTAATTATTGTAAGTAACAGGAACGATAATTGCAAATAATGTAAACAAACCATTTAAGAAACTTCCAGAATGTTTTTCGAAAGACTGTTATTACTAAAATGAAGTACATTTTTATTGAAGGTGGGAAACATGCTAGGAAGAAATTATACTGGTAATTAACTGATAACTTAAAAAAATCTTTATTATAGCATTATTAAATTCCGTAACTTTATTAGTACAGTGTATTAATTGACTTTAAAGTACTTGATTCCAGCCTAGGGAAACTTTAAAATCCCCTGTGTCTTCCTTAAAGACTTCAGTTTCTTCCTCTATCAAATCATCAGACAAGTGATCCCCCTCAAAGAGGCCTTTAATGTACTCTTTGCACATATCGCTCTCTCCTCTGCCTTCAACAGTGTAATTCCAACTGCACTCTTCGTGTTACCACCCTTGCTTTAATTTCACTGAAGGTCGTTTTGACATTTTGTTTTGAATTTTCTGTTTGCTCATCATTCGTCAGAATGTCAGTATCCCATTTCCATTCACACTGATTATTCCGTACGATTCTCTTAAACTTCAGTCTGCTTTTCATTATTACTATGATCTGAGTCTATATCTACTGCTGGGTACGACTTACAATCCAATATCTGATTTCGGAATCTCTCTCTGACCGTAATGTAATCCAGCTGGAATCTTCCTTTGTCTCTGAATCGTTCCCAACTATATCACCTCGTCTTGTGACTCTTGGACATAGTGTTCGCTATTACCATATGAAATTTATTGCAGAACTCGATTAGTCTTTCTCCTTTCTCATTCCTGCTCACTTGCCCATATTGTCCTGTAACCCTATCTTATATTCCTTCCCCTAAAACCACGTTCCAATTCCCCATGATTATTAGGTTTTCATCTCCCTTTGCAGACTGATTTACCCGTTAAATATCCTCATGTAATATCTCTACATCTTCATCGTCTGCTTGCGACGTCGGCATGTATACCTGAACTATTGTTGTCAGCGTTTGTTTGCTGTTCGAACCTGATGAGAACAACGCTCTAAGTGAACTTTTCACTGAAGTGCACTCTGTGCCTTACTTTTTTATTCATAACAAATCCCATTCTCGTTACGTAACTCACATAATTGTGTGAGGTAACCATTGATATCTACTGTGTTACTGTTTTGTAGTTAAGCATACTTTACACTGTTGCTTTTGATAAGCGTAGGTAACAGTTACAATTATCTTTATTAAACATGTCAGTACGTAGGACGATTTCAGTATGGACAACCTTTAAGTGATTTTTACCTCCTTAAGTGACCCCCGCTTCCGCAGAAACCTGAAGTACAGGTTAAAGCACCAGCAGTGTGGGAGACAGTTGTGGCTTATTCCATTCCCCTCCTCCCCCCCCTCTCCTCTTTCTGCACAGCTACACAACCGATGAAGTTCTGTATGGGGGCTGCTCTCCACGAAACCCACCGGCAATCGCTCACCTTACAGTTATACAGAGCTGCTGTTGTTGTTGTGGTCTCGAGTCCTGAGACTGGTTTGATGCAGCTCTCCATGCTACTCTATCCTGTCCAAGATTCTTCATCTCCCAGTACCTACTGCAACCTACATCCTTCTGAATCTGCTTAGTGTATTCATCTCTTGGTCTCCCTCTATGATTTTTACCCTCCATACTGCCCTCCAATACCAAATTGGTGATCCATTGATGCCCCAGAATATGTCCTACCAACCGATCCCTTCTCCTAGTCAAGTTGTGCCAAAAATTTCTCTTCTCCTCATTTCTATTCAATACCTCAGCATTCTTCTGTAGCACCACATTTCGAAAACTTCTATTCTCTTCTTGTCCAAACTATTTTTCGTCCATGTTTCACTTACATACATGGCTACACTCCATACAAATACTTTCAGAAACTACTTCCTGACACTTAAATCTATACTCGATGTTAACAAATTTCTCTTCTTCAGAAACGCTTTCCTTGCCGTGCCAGTCTACATTTTATATCCTCTCTACTTCGACCATCATCAGTTATTTTGCTCCCCAAATAGCAAAATTCCTTTACTACTTTAAGTGTCTCATTTCCTAATCTAATTCCCTCAGCATCACCCGACTTAATTCGACTACATTCCATTATCCTCGTTCTGCTTTTGTTGATGTTCATCTTATATCCTCCTTTCAAGACACTGTCCATTCCGTTCAACTGCTCTTCCAAGTCCTTTGCTGTCTCTGACAGAATTACAATGTCATCGCCGAACCTCAACGTTTTTATTTCATCTCCATGTATTTTAATACCTACTCCTAATTTTTCTTTTGTTTCCTTTAGTGCTTGTTCAATATACAATTTGAACAACATCGGGGAGAGGCTACAACCCTGTCTCACTCCCTTCCCAACCACTGCTTTCCTTTCATGACCTTCGACTCTTATAACTGCCGTCTGGTTTCTGTACAAATTGTAAATAGCCTTTCGCTCCCTGTATTTTACCCCTGCCATCTTCAGAATTTGAAAGAGAGTATTCCAGTCAACATTGTCAAAAGCTTTCTCTAAGTCTACACATGCTAGAAACGTAGGTTTGCTTTTTCTTAATCTAGCTTCTAAAATACGTCGTAGGGTCAGTATTGCCTCACGTGTTCCCATATTTCTACGGAATCCAAACTGATCTTCCCCAAGGTCAGCTTCTACCAGTTTTTCCATTCGTCTGTAAAGAATTCGCGTTAGTATTTTGCAGCCGTGACTTATTAAACTGATAGTTCGGTAATTTTCACATCTGTCAACGCCTGCTTTCTTTGGGACTGGAATTACTATATTCTTCTTGAAGTCTGAGGGTATTTCTCCTGTCTCATACATTTTGCTCACCGGATGGTAGAGTATTGTCAGGACTGGCTCTCCCGAGGCTGTCAGTAGTTCTGATGGAATGTTGTCTACTACTGGGGCCTTGTTTAGATTCAGGTCTTTCAGTGCTCTATCAAACTCTTCACGCAGTATCATATCTCCTATTTCAGCTTCATCTACATCCTCTTCCTTTTCTATAACATTGCCCTCACGTACATCGCCCTTGCATAGACCCTCTATATACTCCTTCCACCTTTCTGCTTTCCCTTCTTTGCTTAGAGCTGGGTTCCCATCTGAGCCCTTGATATTCATACATGTCGTTCTCTTTTCTCCAAAGGTCTCTTTAATTTTCCTGTAGGCAGTATCTATCTTACCCCTAGTGAGATCAGCCTCTACATCCTTACATTTGTCCTCTAGCCATGCCTGCTTAGCCATTTTGCACTTCCTGTCGATCTCATTTCTGAGACGTTTGTATTCCTTTTTGCCTGCTTCATTTACCTCAGTTTTATATATTCTCCTTTCATCAATTAAATTCAATATTTCTTCTGTCACCCAAGGATTTCTACTAGCCCTCGTCTTTTTATCTACTTGATCCTCTGCTGCCTTCACTACTTCATCCCTCAAAGCTACCCATTCTTCTTCTACTTTATTTCTTTCCCCCATTCTTGTCAATTGCTCCCTTATGCTCTCCCTGTAACTCAGTACAACCTCTGGTTTAGTCAGTTTATCCAGGTCCCATCTCCTTAAATTCCCACCTTTTTGCAGTTTCTTCAGTTTTAATCTACAGTTCATAACCAACAGATTGTGGTCAGAGTCCACATCTGCCGCTGGAAATGTCTTACAATTTAAAACCTGGTTCCTCAATCTCTGTCTTACCATTATATAATCTGTCTGATACCTTTCAGCATCTCCAGGCTTCTTCCATGTATACAACCTTCTTTTATGATTCTTGAACCAAGTGTTAGCTATGATTAAGTGGTGCTCTGTGCAAAATTCTACCAGGCGGTTTTCTCTTTCATTTCTTACCCCCAATCCATATTCACCTACTACGTTTCCTTCTCTCCCTTTTCCTATTACCGAATTCCAGTCACTCATGACTATTAAATTTTCGTCTCCCTTCACTATCTGAATAATTTCTTTTATTTCATCATACATTTCTTCAATTTCTTCGTCATCTGCAGAGCTAGTTGGCATATAGACTTGTACTACTGTAGTAGGCGTGGGCTTCGTGTCTATCTTGGCTGTGCGTTCGCTGTGCTGTTTGTAGTAGCTTACCCGCATTCCTATTGTTTTATTCATGATTAAACCTACTCCTGCATTACCTCTATTTGTTTTTGTATTTATAAGCCACTATTCACCTGACCAAAAGTCTTGTTCCTCCTGCCACGGAACTTCACTAATTCCTACTATAGCCAACTTTAACCTATCCATCTCCCTTTTTAAATTTTCTAACCTACTTGCCCGATTAAGGGATCTGACATTCCACGCTCCGATCCGTAGAACACCAAATCCTGATAACGACGACCTCCTGAGTAGTCCCCGCCCGGAGATCCGAATGGGGGACTATTTTACCTCCGGAATATTTTACCCAAGAGGACGCCATCATCATTTATCCATACAGTAAAGCTGCATGGCCTCGGGAAATATTAGGGCCGTAGTTTCCCCTTGCTTTCAGCCGTTCGCAGTACCAGCACAGCAAGGCCGTTTTGATTAGTGTTACAAGGCCAGATCAGTCAATCATCCAGACTGTTGCCCCTGCAACTACTGCAAAAGGCTGCTGCCCCTCTTCAGGAACCATACGTTTGTCTGGCCTCTCAACAGATACCCCTCCGTTGTGGTTGCACCTACGGTACGGCTATCTGTATCGCTGAGGCACGCAAGCCTCCCCACCAACGGCAAGGTCTATGGTTCATGTGTGGGGGGGGAGGGGGGGGGGGTTCTGACGATGTTCTGACAAATATTTGCGTAACAAAATGATGTAAAAGACGTAATAAATCAAGAAATAAATTAGGTACAAATAAGTGGCTCTCAGGGATGATAGGTATAGTACAGTGTTATTTGCTGAAATATTGTATGCTGAAAGCTATTAATTTAGAGGTTAATTGTGAAAATGTTTATTGGCTGTGAAATATTAACTTCTGTAGGTTTAAAAGTATTGAAATATCGTGTCATTGGATGCACCTGATTTTTATGAGATCGCAAATATATTCAGATTTGCATTAATATTTGATGTGAGTTATTGTCGACTCTCAAAGTGCACTAACTTAGCTGTCTTTCAGCAGTGTTAAATGCTGCTACGTCAGAGAAAACGATTACACTGACTAGATCTGTTTGTCATATGCCCCTTTTTCAAAATTTTGTCTAGATTCATGTTTCCACAGATATGTGACAACTGTCAAGATTTTTATAATTTTCTTCTGTCTTGTATGACATACGTTCTTAAAATTTTAATCTGAATTATGTATTGTATTCGTGTTTCAAACGAAAGGAAAACTGGGTGACGTGTCTCGTCCGAGGTTTACCATGAAAATGATCTCATATGACATTATGCAATGAAAGTAAGCAAAGTATGCCAGCTTTTTTTATCTTTGTATCACCTATGACCCGCAACATCCTCATTGCAGATAGAGATTTATTTAGGAACTGCAGCAGTTCTGTGGTATGTTATTCCCCGATGAATTTATTATCAAGTTGAAACTTTAAAATTTAACACTGTCAACGCTTTCTATCTGTTCGTCGTCATATGTTAGTCATAAAATGGGGCAGGGGGAGCTCTTCAAGTTACAAACTGCATATGGTATGTTTTTTCAAAGTTTAATCACAAATAATTGGCTAGGGACCGTTCATTAATGTGCATGTAAATTTCATAAGCCTATCATTCTAAGGTTATGCTTGATTAACATCAACGTTTGTATCATCTGCAAACAAAACACACTTGGCATATGTTCATGTCACTGATGAAAAAAGACTGATATACACAAGAAAATGTCATGCCATAAGTCGGAATCCTGTGAGACACCATATGTAATTAGTTCCCAGTTGAATGATGCCTGATAGCTTAACACAGGTCTCTTTGCTATTGACACCCGTTTTTTCCTCGTCGGAGATGCAGGATTTGAACCAAGGGTGCTCATACAATAGTTTGCAGGGGGGGGGGGGGGGGGGAGAGGCTAGAAATGGATGTACGGAGTACTTTTAATGCTATGGACACAATAACATTCTAATTTATTTCAAAGGTTATTGTGATTTACACAGTCAAATGCGACATTAAAAATAAATTAGTAGCCTGTAATTTATTGTCTAATGAATTACGTGCATATTCGCCCTATGTGTAGATAGCCTATAGTATAATAAATGTTGCAGAATGTTGCATTCACTTATAAATACTAGCGCAAAACTAACGATTTTCCGATTCTGATGAGTACCTGTTTAAACAGTATCGATGTTTGTCTGGGCAGCGGAGAAAATCTATTACTGAGTCTACGACGATTTCTAAAAGTAAAAATAGAAAAGAATTTTCCTTTTGTTACTGTAGTCTTCCTGAAATGAGTATTCAGTGCCAGACAAAGTTGTTGTGATGAAAGGACGGCGCATGGTCGAAACATCATAAACTATATTCTTTATCATCATTTTGTATGTAAAAGAGACACATTTCACCCAGTTTACAAATCGATCTTGATGAAATCTCCAGTCCTCGCAAATAATCACAATAGGAAATACATTGTAGTGTTTCTTCTCGCAATATCTTTCAAAATTGTTAAATTTGCTGCAAAGTGAGTAAAACACTTGGGCTACGGGGGGTATTACAGCTTAAGAACATACTGCGGCCAAACGTACTGAACTAATTAGTATTCTTTTTCTTTATGAGAAGGTTAGTAAACAAGTATTTTGAGGATTTTTCTGATTATGTTATTCCATTGTAGAAGGACTTATTAAATTACACTGACTGAGTGATGTTTTAAAAAGTTTTGCTTCTTCTTGTGATTAAACTTCCTTGTTTGGCATCCGCCCCTGAATCGTGGTTATCTGTGGACAATCTACTTACCTCTTAGATCGACTAGGATTGTATTCATGACCGCCTCCATCGCATTCAGACCCATGCACCCCCCGTCAAAATTAATATCGGTTCGAGTAACTGAACCGTCCCATTAAACAAAATTGTTTTATGCATAAAACAGATAACTAGCATGAGAAAGATTTACTTCATAACGTACATGTGAGAGAAGGGAAGGCCGACGTGCAGATGGCACTTGGTATATGTATATATTAAATCGCTTCGTAGTAATTTATTCTCGCTCGCTGTTTCAGGACTCTATCACGTGTTGTGCACATCAGTACTTCTGAGCATCTTATGAAATGGTTTAGGGTCTGAGGAGACGCTGTTTGGGAGTACTTTTGAATAACGTAAGATTCAGAAATCAAAAATGAAGTTATTAATTTAGCAATGACAATCCATCTCCCTGCACATTATCATTAATTAATGGGATTCTTAGGAAATCTCTTTTGATAAACACCTTGACTCTACAGTTAAACGTTTCGTAAGCGCTTCTTTGCTGTGGGCTTTATTCTGATGAGAGATTATATATCGATAATTTTAATTAAAACTTTTTCAATGCTATTAATTATTACCGATATTATCGATCACCTCTACCCTATATGAATATAAGCCTGATAATATTGTTCTTGATTAAAAGAGAGGTTATAAACTCTAATACGCGAAATTCCAATTTATACCACTGTTAGACGCAGTGTACGATGGCGATTGGTAAATCCGAGATTCACACGAGAGATCACATTAGAATCGCAGGTTTGTTATTGGCAGTGATATGATATGATAGTATGGCATTGTTGGCCGGGAGGCCCCATTCGGGGGAGTTCGACCGCCGTATTGCAAGTCCTTTTCAGTTGACGCCACTTCGGCGACTTCCGAGTCAATGATGATACAGAACACACAACACCCAATCCCCTGCCGGGAATTGAACCCAGGCCGCCTGCGTGACAGGCGGTAACGCTACCGCTACGCTATGGAGGCGGAAATTGGCAGTAAAGGCGTGTATCTATTCCGTGTATAATCACAGAAATTCGCCTCATTTGTTTTCATAGAGATTGCCGAGAGCGTCAGAGAGCAGTAGCTGTGTGTGGCTGTGTGTGGCTGTGTGTACTTAGAAGCCGTGTTGCCTCGGCGAGTTGTAACTTTCAGGGAGGGGCAACTTGGTGCAGGGAGCGGCAATTGACCCTCAACATAGAAAAATGTAATGTATTGCGAATACTTAGAAAGAAGGATCCTTTATTGTATGATTATATGATATCGGAACAAACACTGGTAGCAGTTACTTCCGTAAAATATCTGGGAGTATGCGTACGGAACGATTTGAAGTGGAATGATCATATAAAATTAATTGTTGGTAAGGCGGGTGCCAGGTTGAGATTCATTGGGACAGTCCTTAGGAAATGTAGTCCATCAACAAAGGAGGTGGCTTACAAAACACTCGTTCGGCCTATACTTGAGTATTGCTCATCAGTGTGGGATCCGTACCAGATCGGGTTGACAGAGGAGATAGAGAAGATCTAAAGAAGAGCGGCGCGTTTCGTCACAGGGTTATTTGGTAAGCGTGATAGCGTTACGGAGATGTTCATCAAACTCAAGTGGCAGACTCTTCTAGAGAGGCGCTCTGCATCGCGGTGTAGCTTGCTGTCCAGGTTTCGAGAGGGTACGTTTCTGGATGAGGTATCGAATATATTGCTTCCCCCTACTTATACCTCCCGAGGATATCACGAATGTAAAATTAGAGAGATTCGAGGCGCACGGAGGCTTTCCGGCTGTCGTTCTTCCCGCGAACCATACGCGAGTGGAACAGGAAAGGGCGGTAATGACAGTGGCACGTAAAGTGCCCTCCGCCACACACCGTTGGGTGGCTTGCGGAGTGTAAATGTAGATGTAGATGTAGTTGAAAATGAAAAATGAAAAAATGCGAATTTCGTGTTGTGATAAAGCGCTACTATTTTCATGGTAAGACGGTTGCGGAAACGGAAGAAAAGCTGGGAAGCTATAATGGGAACTCTGCTCTGTCATATGATTTTTATATTCGGCTCTCAAATTGGGCTTTGTAAACCGATACCTCAGCACCGCTTCTGGTTGGTCATGTAAACATGCCAATATCGATTCTGAGAATGCGGTTCTAGCTGCTGGATATCCACTTCCAGAATCGAGTTTCGCTCACACGTGAGCGCACAACAGTTTTTGGAACTTGCTAAAGTTGTCAGACTACGTCTTGTTTTTTAAAGTTTTCGGGTAATCGGCTAATCTGGGCAGTTTAACTTTTTGTGCAGTGAAGAAGGAGTACTAGACTCTCTTATTTAGGTGAAGAGAAACAGCTTCTTGTGCCGACTAAACAGCTGTTCTCCAGACGCCATTTCTGTAAACCGATATGTAACTGGTCTAGCAAAACCGCTTCAGGCCCTAGCATGTAAATACGAGAGCGAGAAATGGTTTTCGATATTTGGTTTTCGTCTTCCGGAAGCTGTGTTGCAGGTAAACCTAGTGAGTGTTTAGTTCAAAAGCGGTTCCTAGAATTTCAGTGTAGCCGTTCGAGCACGAAAGTCGCCGAGCGTGCAGGACGCGTAGATGAGGTCTCAGCGTAAGAAACGGGAAATAAATTACGCCTTACTGTGATCTACACTGATGAGCCAAAATATTATGACCACCGCCCACCACGAGGTTATATGCGGAATGGTGGTGCTGAGGGCACGTGACGCGGTAAGAGAAGTATACGAGCGGAGCAGAGACGAATGGGAAATAATTCTAGCGAACGTAAGTGGCGCAAATGCCAACTTGGGCGACTTTGACAAAAGCCAGATTGCTGTGGCCCAGTGCCTGGGAGCGAGCATCTCGGGACTGGCCAAGGTGGTCGGCCGTTCGCGTCCTACTGCCATGAGCATTTATGGAAAATAGTTCAAATGGTTAAAAAAATGGTTCAAATGGCTCTGAGCACTATGGGACTTAACATCTATGTTCATCAGTCCCCTAGAACTTAGAACTACTTAAACCTAACTAACCTAAGGACAGCACACAACACCCAGCCATCACGAGGCAGAGAAAATCCCTGACCCCGCCGGGAATCGAACCCGGGAACCCGGGCGTGGGAAGCGAGAACGCTACCGCACGACCACGAGATGCGGGCTCAAATGGTTCAAATGGCCCTGAGCACAATGGGACTTAACATCTGAGGTCATCAGTCCCCTAGAACTTAGAACTACTTAAACCTAACTAACTAACCTAAGGACATCACACACATCCATGCCCGAGGCAGGATTCGAACCTGCGACCGTAGCGGTCGCGCGGTTCCAGACTGTAGCGCCTAGAACCGCTCGGCCACTTCGGCCAGCCAAATATCTCATGGGTGAGATGGTAGAACGTAGGGTTGTCATGCTAAAGGTCATTGTTCAAACCGTGCTGATGACAGTATGTATTAACTGTTCCTGCGTGAAAGTGTCATATGGGAGAACAAAAAATGGTTCAAATGGTTCTTAGCACTATGGGACTTAACTGATGTGGTTATCAGTCCCCTAGAACTTAGAACTACTTAAACCTAACTAACCTAAGGACAGCACACAACACCCAGCCATCACGAGGCAGAGAAAATCCCTGACCCCGCCGGGAATCGAAGCCGGGAACCCGGGCGTGGGAAGCGAGAACGTTACCGCACGACCACGAGATGCGGGCTCAAATGGTTCAAATGGTTCAAATGGCTCTGAGCACAATGGGACTTAACATCTGAGGTCATCAGTCCCCTAGAACTTAGAACTACTTAAACCTAACTAACTAACCTAAGGACATCACACACATCCATGCCCGAGGCAGGATTCGAACCTGCGACCGTAGCGGTCGCGCGGTTCCAGACTGTAGCGCCTAGAACCGCTCGGCCACTTCGGCCGGCCAAATATCTCATGGGTGAGATGGTAGAACGTAGGGTTGTCATGCTAAAGGTCCTTGTTCAAACCGTGCTGATGACAGTATGTATTAACTGTTCCTGCGTGAAAGTGTCATATGGGAGAACAAAAAATGGTTCAAATGGTTCTTAGCACTATGGGACTTAACTGATATGGTTATCAGTCCCCTAGAACTTAGAACTACTTAAACCTAACTAACTTAAGGACATCACACACATCCATGCCCGAGGCAGGATTCGAACCTGCGACAGCAGCGGTCGCGCGGTTCCAGACTGCAGGGCCTAGAACCGCTTGGCCACTCCTGCCGGCTTGCCAAGGTGGTCGGCCGTTCACGTCCTACTGCCATGAACATTTATGGAAAATAGTTGAAGAATACTGAAACTACGAGTAGGCGGCAACCACAAGTGTTTTTGTGCACACCGTTCAAAAAAATGTTCAAATGTGTGTGAAATCTTATGGGACTTAACTGCTAAGGTCATCAGTCCCTATGGCGTCCCCAGTGCTATATTACAAAAAGACTTAAAATACGGTATTTATAAAGAAGAGACATTTAAAATTTGAATAATAAGTGGACACTAGCCGCTCAGGCGAACATACATTTTTCTCTATGTTATAATAATTTCTCTGTGTAAGTTTCGAGGGCAAAGAAATATAACAAAATGATCTAAAGAGACGACAAAATACGCTCTTTTGTTAATTTTTTAGTCGTCTTCACTTCTTCTCTTGTCTTGGTTGCGTGTAGACGGACATCTTGCTAGTGCTGGCAAATGTAAGCATATTTGTACGAATTAAGCAGATAATATATTGATTTAATATCATTGTTCGCTTTTAATTTGTAAGAGGTGATCCCGATTTCATGTCCGCCTTCCTTTGAATTAACCTGCATTCGAGTAATTTACAGTTCAACAATCGCAGCAGCCGATGTAGCCAACGACGCCATTACGTGGCGATATTAACTTATAAAAAATTAGCGGAAGCGAAAAACTCGCACGCTATTAAGATAATATTCTTTTTTTTCCACAGCGGCACGAAGTTGCAGAAAATACGTAACTTTAAGATTCTTATTTTCAGTACCATAGCCGAGAGCCAGAGCCAGGACTCCGACTACAAGGCAATGGTTAACGGAGGTAAGAAAAAAACTCTCGCGCTTGTGTGGGCCGCAATTGTAATTAATAACTAAAGATCTTTTGGTTTAAAGTGAGCTGACTAGCCGAGGAAATTAATATGAAAAGTTTATTACATTGTTCAGCTTATATGCTCATGTTTTAAGATTCAGCGAGTCTAACATTCATTAACGTAACAAATAATTTAAGATTAATATTGTTAAAAAGGAGAACTTCACAGAAGCATTTACTCGTAAATCAAAATTGAATGAAATATCATTTTTATTAAGGCCCACCACGTAAGTCGGCAACAATCAAAATAATAATAATAATAACAATATATTAAATTACGACGTCCGACGGACGCGAGATTCCTAAGTTTAAACACTACTTAAACTAAATTATCCTAAGGACAAACACACACACCCATGCCCGAGGGAGGACTTGATCCTCTGCCGGGACCAGCCGTAAAGTCTATGACTGCAACGGCACACCGTTCAGCGCACAATGTTGAACATGGTGTTTCGCAGAATAGGACACCTACGTGTTCCATGATGACCCAACAACACCGTCAGTTATGATTACAGAGGGCACCGGGGATCATCCCGATAGGACCACTGATCAATGGAATGGTGTCGCCTAGTCGGATGAATCCCGTTTATCGTTAAACCAGATTGATGGTTGAGTCCAGAACCGCTGTCATCCAGGCCAACGATTGCTCGAGACATGCAACGGGCCAAGGAAACAGGTCGGTGGGAGCAGTATTATGTTATGGGGGACATTCACCTGGGTTTCAATGGGATCCGAGTTAATAATGGAAGGCACTTTGATAGCTGTGGACTACGTGAATAACATGTAACCCCTTATGCTTAATACACTACTGGCCATCAACATTAATACACCAAGAAGCAATGCAGATGATAAACGGGTATTCGTTGGACAAATATACTAGAACTGACATGTGATTACATTATCACGCAATTTGGGTGCATAGAACCTGAGAAATCAGTGCCCGGAACAACCATCTCTGGCCGTAACAACGGCCTTGATACGCCTGGGCATTGAGTCAAACAGAGCTTGGATGGCGTGTACAGGTACAGCTGCCCATTCAGCTTCAACACGATACCACAGTTCATCAAGAGTAGTGACTGGCGTATTGTGACGAGCCAGTTGCTCGGCCACCATTGAGCAGACGTTTTCAATTGGTGAGAGATCTGGAGAATGAGTTGGCCAGGGCAGCAGTCGAAATTTTCTATATCCAGAAAGGCCCGTACAGGACCTGCAACATGCGGTCGTGCATTATCCTGCTGAAACGTAGGGTTTCGCAGGGATCGAATGAAGGGTAGAGCCACGGGTCGTAATACATCTGAAATGTAACATCCACTGTTCAAAGTGCCGTCAATGAGATCAAGAGGTGACCGAGACGTGTAACCAATGGCACCCCATACCATCACGCCGGGTGATACGCCAGTATGGCGATGACGAATACACGCTTCCAATGTGCGTTCACCGGGATGTCGCCAAACACGGATGCGATCATCATGATGCTGTAAACAGAACCTGGATTCATCCGTAAAAATGACGTTTTGCCATTCGTGCACCCAGATTCGTCATTGAGTACACCATCGCAGGCGCTCCTGTCTGTGATGCAGCGTCAAGGGTAACCGCAGCCATGGTCCCCGAGCTGATAGTCCATGCTGCTGCAAACGTCGTCGAACTGTTCGTGCAGATGGTTGTTGTCTTCCAAACGTCGTCAACTGTTGACTCAGGGATCGAGACGTGGCTGCACGATCCGTTACAGCCATGCGGATAAGATGCCTGTCATCTCGACTGCTAGTGATACGAGGCCGTTGGGATCCAGCACGGCGTTCCGTATTACCCTCCTGAACCCACCGATTCCATATTCTGCTAACAGTCATTGGATCTCGACCAACGCGAGCAGCAATGTCACGATACGATATACCGCAATTGCGATAGGTTACAATCCCACCTTTATCAAAGTCGGAAACGTGATGGTACGCATTTCTCCTCCTTACACGAGGCATCACAACAACGTTTCACCAGGCAACGCTGGTCAACTGCTGTTTGTGTATAAGAAATCGGTTGGAAGCGTTCCTCATGCCAGCATGTTGTAGGTGTCGCCACCGGCGCCAACCTTGTGTGAATACTCTGAAAAGCTAATCATTTGCATATCACAGCATCTTCTTCCTGTCGGTTAAATTTCGCGTCTGTAGCACGTCATCTTTGTGGTGTAGCAATTTTAATGGCCAGTTCATCTCCCTCATTAGCTGTGGCTTCTTCCAGCAGGACAACTGTCCCTGTCACAAGGCCAGAATAGTGAAGCAATAATTTGAGGAGCATGATAGCGAGCTCACCCTGACGTCTTGGCCATCAAATACGGCTTTATCTGAATCCGACGAAACCCAAATGGGAAGCTATGGGGCGCCGGCTCCTGGCCCACAAATCAAATGCCCGTAAATTATAGGAAGTGTGTGACCCGTGTGTAGGCATCTGATGCTGCAAACCCCTTGAAACCTATCAAGTACTTATCGAATCCGTGGAACACAGAATCACTGCTGAATTGTGTTTCAAAAGTGGACCACCATGCTTTTACGTAGCTGGTCATCTGTATAAGAACGCGGACTGAAAGTTTTCGAGACAGTCAAAATGGTAAACATTATTCAGCACTAACATGTCGGTATGAGAAATGCGTAAGGGAGGCGAGTGCTGTGGATGATCACAGTTGACAAGCAGAATTGTTCGACCATTTCACAGGAATTTGTGAACATTTTCAAACGCAATCCAATTGAGTTTTGCAATGTTATCACGGTTGTCCGCCTCCTTAGCTGCGTGGTTGGCGTGTGTCTGATCGTCATGCAGAGTGCCGCGATAAATTTCCGGAACCACCAGAGAATTTTCCTTAGTTGTAGGACTGAAACTGGGTAGACTCAGTCTCGTGATAGCAACTGAGGAGCTCCTCGAGTGAGAAGAGCTGCTCCAAGGTCTGGAGGAGAGGTGTGCTGACCCCACGGCCCTCAATCTCCTAATGACGCCAAAGTCATGGGATGACACGGCGGCCGATCTGCCCAGATCACGAAGCCTAGCAGCTGAAAAAGAAAAAAAGGAAAAGGTGATTACTTTCATCCAGAGAAAAAAACAGTCCAAGCAGTGGATTTCATCCGGCGAACGTGCTCCAAAGAAAGCGAAAGCCATTTTGTCTGTGGTCTGTGGGGTAAGTCCTGATGACTTTCTTTTGGGATTTACAAGCGTGGCGTTTATACACTACCTGGCAGGGGGTAAAGGATCAAAGGTTTGTATTATACCGCATTACTGGATCAATTTAACAACGAACTGGTAATGAAACGATCCCATTTTATCATATGAAAATTTTTTGGAATTGCTGAACGGACAGCTACCTTACCACCCTATTTTCTGCAGTTGGGTCCGAGAGACTTCATTCCGGAGAAGTTGGCCCCAGTGGACGTGATTCAAATCCAATGATGACATGGAAGAAAGAAAATCATATGATGCAGGACTTGAAAAATGTATTTTTGAAAGATTTAAAAATTGGAGAAACGTTGGACAAGGACTATTGAGTTGAATACATTTTATGTCGATTTCATTGTGGGTACTTGGTGTAACACTATTGTTAAAAAATAAAATTCCACCTGGTAGACACAGCGTGGAAACTGGGTGTGCGGGTGACGTGGATTCGATAGCAATTATTACCTGAAGTGCTACGTCCTTTTACAAAAATGACTAGGACTCCTCTCTTGCTGCACACATGGAATATTTAGATACTGTTGACACGAGGACAGCAGTTTCCTTAAGAGAAACGATCCGTTGACGCACTTAGTAGTGAGTTGTTGCGTGAAGACGACATAATAAACCGAAATTCCTACAGCGATGAATAAATGAATTTAATCTTAAATTAATCCATGTCATGAGGAAATTTTAGAAATGTCCCGCTACATTATAAATTCATGAAATAATTTTTACTGTTTCAGTCAGGTTATTCAAATGGTTCAAATGGCTCTGAGCACTATGGGACTTAACATCTATGGTCATCAGTCCCCTAGAACTTAGAACTACTTAAACCTAACTACCCTAAGGACATCACACAACACCCAGCCATCACGAGGCAGAGAAAATCCCTGACCCCGCCGGGAATCGATCCCGGGAACCCGGGCGTGGGAAGCGAGAACACTACCGCACGACCACGAGCTGCGGGCTCAGTCAGGTTATTCTAAAATTTATTAGAACGATATGTTTCGCCAGCTTGCTACCATTGTAGGTCTCGTTACGGTTACATGTACATAACATTAATCTGAAGTGGGATGAGAATTATTTGTTGGGTGTGCCAGTGAGGTCATGTGCCTAAATTTAAGGCTGTACAGAAAGATACAGCTATTTTAGTATGTGTCTTGGTTGAGTTGATTGTTTAAATCATTTCAGTAGTGTATTTTGTTACTTTTTGCTGGAAATTTGTCTGCATATAGAGCACTGTACTAAACACATCATCGGTTGGCCGCTGTGGCCAAGTGGTTCTAGGTGCTTCAGTCTGGAACCGCGCTGCTGCTGCGGTCGCAGGGTTGAATCCTGCCTCGGGCATAGATGTGTGTGATGTCCTTAGGTTAGTTAGGTTTAAGTAGTTCTATGTCTAGGGGACTGATGACCTCAGATGTTAAGTCCCATAGGGCTTAGAGCCTTTTGAACCATTTTTAAACACATCATCATTACTTAACATTGTCACGTTCAGCTGCTTACATCATTCCATAGACTTTTAACTGCTAATATAAACTTACTTCAATAATTGCTAAGATAGTACAAACAATGAAAATACAAACCTATATTTATCACGACAGAAGGCAATTTATAACCAAAAAATATTAATTAATAATACTATTTAATTTGCTGTTTAGTTTGTGCCATGATGTACAGATCTTGCATAAAGGTTTTGTATGTTCATTGTTTGTACTATCTTATCAATCGTAAAAAGTTCATCTTTGCAACTGAGAGTCTCTGGAATTATGTAAACATCTGAATGTTGAAGTGATAATGTGTTTATTACCGTGCTCTGTATGCCAGGCAAATCAATTTCCAGCAAAAATCCAAGCAAATACACTACCGAAACGATTCGCGCGCAGCTCATATTTTTTATTTATTTGCAACATGCTTCATTATAATATTTGTAATACTACATGTATGTATGGTATGTGTGTGGTGTGTAGTGCGATGTTTGTGTTATTTGATGATGAGAGAAGGGAGAGGGTGAAACCCGGTGCCGGCACATAACCTAATCCTCGTGAATACTACCAGTGGGGCCACTAAGTTTAACGTCCACATCCGACGGATTGATCACCATCAACAGTATCACATGACCTCACCTCATGAGACACTGCGGAGAGGTTTGGTATTTAAACCACTACATGATCAAGAACTTTAAGTCACGACCTCTCCTCCCCTTGGCCGACAAAATACTGGAACTGAAAACTTTTCGACCGCTAGGTTTCGAACGGGCTTAACCTCGCCCCCCTCCCCCTGGTCGAGCGCTACCACGTAACCGTGCGACATATCGCACCTAAGGTAGGTAGACACTAAAATAGATGTATCTTTCTGTACAGGGCACAAAACCTTACTAGGGTATCCAGCAAATAATTCTCATCACACTTCAGATTAATGTAATGTACGTTTGACTGTAAAACACTAATCTTGGTACCATGTTGCCGAAACGCGTCGTGCTAATAAATATCAGCAAAATGTGAAACAAGCAGTAAAAAATATTTCCTAAACACATTTAATAGCAGTCTAGTTGGAAAATGTTGCCCTTTCTAGAAAAAAAAAACTTAATTTTCCGTAAAGTTGTCTTGCTCATCATTGTGTCAGCCCACCCTCTTAGCGTGTTGACTAGCATGCACCCTGCTAGCTTGTCGATTGCACTGTACGGCAAGAAAGGAAGAATAAACTGATTGTTGGTGTTAATAACGATCATCCTCCTTTACCTCCTCTGCATTACTGCAGATGACGTGTCACTGATCACGCTTGTTCTGTGCATGTAGTACACGTGAGGCGCCTAGTTGTTTCCACTGTACTGTGTGGAATACGAAGGTTCTGTTATAGTTCACTAACTGCTGTCTTCAAGCTGATGTCCCCAGCGCAGAAAACAGCACGCACGTCGTGTGTTCTGTATCTTGAGGCTGAAACTGACTTTTAGCGAGGTTCTGTTCAGAACTTACTTTACTTTTTCGTGTCCGGAAACTACAATTTGTTTGTCCAGTATTGGGCAATGTCCAATGCTTCTTCTTTAGCCAGCCATAGATCGTCGAGGGTGCATCTGTGGGGGCAGGCAGGGCATTGTAGGAGATGTTCCATGTCCTGTCGAGTGCCGCAGTCGCATTTATCGTCATTTTCGTCCAACAAACCCCATTTGATCAGATTAGATTTCACAGGAGCCACCCCAGTTCTGATGCGGTTAAGCATTCTCCAGGTTTTCCAATCACCAGAAACGCCGCTTGGTGGGTCCTCTCTTAGTGGATAGTAGATGTGGGGCTCATCTAAGGCGCAACTAAGGAAACGGCGTCTGGATTTGAGTCTGCTGGGGCCACACTCAAGGCCAAATATTGAGTGACGGGCATCAAAGGTTTGTTTTAGCTTCTCGGTATGTTCATGGGATTTACTACGTGAGTCAGGGTTTGTGAAACCTGCGGCCCTGTGAAGATTTTTTATGGGGGTTGGTTTCATGCAGCCTGTCACTGTCCTGCATGTTTCATTCAAGCTAATATCTACCTTTTTTGCGTGGGCGGATCTGCACCATACCGGGCAGGCATATTCGGCAGTTGAGAAGCACAAAGCTTGGGCTGATGTTCTGACCACGGTAGGTTTGGCACCCTATTTGCTATTGGACAGCTTTCTTATTAGGGAATTTCGTGCTTCTACTTTTTTGCGTGTTTTTTCGCAATGATATTTGTATGTCAATGTTCTGTCCAGCACGACGCCAAGGTAGTTGGGAGTATCTGTGTGTTCTAGTAATGTCCCACCCCAGGTAACATTGAGCCTGTACTTTGCCTGCCTCGAGTTCAGATGGAATGCACTCACTTGACTTTTGGAGGGATTGGGTTTTAGAGAATTCTTTTTGTAGTAGGTTGACATTGTAGAAAGGGCGGTTTCTAGTTTCTCCTCGATGGCTTCAAACCTGTTGCCTTGAACTGTTATTGCCAGGTCGTCTGCATATACAAAAGTTTTGGTTTTGTTTACTTACATGCTACATAGAAGAAAGTAAAATGCCTGCGCTCCCCGGAAACGTTGCCCAATCGGACAACGGCCAAACCTTTCACCACCGGAAACCAAAGCAATCTGTTCTGAAATAATGTATCACTTCTTTGGGATGCCACTAGCGTATTTTAATATAGCCACACGAGAAGACTACATGATCTTAATACAACACCTTCTGATACACAAAAGTACATGATCAAACACAATGTTTACGAAAATGTATCTTCACGCTATTTGTGGCACGTGTCTGTGCCTCATGACTAACGGAGTGAATCTTTTAATACTGAACACTGGCAAACACATCCTGCCACAGACAACATGACTGTACATCTCGACTGCCTAATCCAGAATGACGAACATGAACTTAAATAAAAATTGGAAACACGTCCTACGACAGACAACATGTCTGTTCTTCTCGACTGCCTAATCCAGAGTGACCAACAGCCCGAAAGACTTCGCGGGCCATACCAAAAAAAGCGTGACCCGAAAGCTTCCGAAGTGCTTCGTCTGCAATTTCGTCAATCTTTTGTTTTTGATTTTAATTATTTTTAATAATTTTAAAATGACTGTCTGATAGTCAGCTGTTGAGAGATATTTATATTAAAAAGTGAAGTCATTCCAATGAGTAGTTTAACTAATAATTATAACTATACTTTAACATTTTGACGCCCATGCTCCGAACACAGCAGCCAATCACAGAGCAGTAGCATTATGCAGGCGGTTTTTCTAACGGGAATGGTACCGAATCTAACATCTGTCACAGGTACCTCACACCATATTTCATCATCTATATTCTTCTTGCATCTCCACTGCTCTGAGAACTGCTTCTTGGAGCCTAATAAGCTTGCTGACTAAGCCAGAAATATTACAACTGGCGTGCAACAACACGAATTCTGCACACTACTGGAAACGTCTGCAGAATGAAAAAGGGTTTAGTTGGAGGCGAGCTTTGTAGTCGGCAGCGTAGGTGCTGATGAACCGTTTCCAGGACGACATCCCAGCGTGGTAGTGTAATAACAGCCGCCCCTTCCCCATCGTGTCCTCCTCCTCGCTCATCTTCAATATTGAAGGACACCATCAAACGGGCCCCACATCGAAGGAGCGGAAAGTTTACCGGCTCAAATTATGGCATCGAAATTGGATGCTGTTTACTCACTCGATGAGGGCTAGGCGGGTAATTAGGGAAGCGTGGAAGAGGAGCAAGGCAGCGACGAGGGACAATGCAGGAGGGGGAGGGAAGGCTTTGGGGTGAGCAGGGGTGAGTGTGGGAGGTTCGTCGTGCGACAAAGCGCCAGGGATCTGTATGCTTCAGCGGCACCCATCAGCGACACATTATCATGTACCTATTTTGTCGTGATATTGGTGGAAGAGTTCTTGCTGTTTCCATCTGTGCATGGTCGTCACATCTAAGGGAACCATGTTAATAGAACTGAGCGATTCATTTACGAAGGAGGCTGTTTAAACTCGCGACCTATCTCGACATTAAACACAGAAACTTAGTAAACACTTGCGTCAAATACGAGAGATACAGTGAAAATTTTTTAAATGCCATGCTTCTAAAAAAACTGAAATTTGTTTATACGTGACAGCTACTTTCTAATGTTTTTCTATCAGATTGTCGTGTAACTTGTTCGATTTGCTTCAATAGCTTGTAAATTGCGTAATTTAAAGATTTCGTGAGCACTGATAAATGTATTTGATTAAAGAGACTGTCGGAAAACCGGAAAAGAAGAGAATCGAAGGATTTAAGAAGTGATGCTACAGAAGAATGTTGAAAATTAGGCGCACTGATAACGTAACGAATGAGGAGGTTTTTTTAGAGTCGGCGAGGAAAGGAATGTAAGGAAAACACTGACAGGAAGAATGGACACGAAGGTAGGAGATTGGCACAGGAAAGGAATTCGTGGCGGACCGCATCAATCCAGCCAGAAGACTGACGAATTAAAAAAAAAAAAAAAGAAAAGGAAAACGCCTAAGCAATGTGAGGATTGGCTTACAAATGCATGTAGTGCAGAAGTCCCATATAAGGCAACGGTCTGTGGTTGGTACGGCGAATTCAAAAGCGAGTGGTCTTAGTTCTGAGTTTCGTGAATGACGCCAAAGAACTACTGTTACTGATGAAAATATTGGCACTGTTCGAGCAATGCTTGAAGAATATATGGCGACATCTCATTAATTTATTCGGGTGATGTTGGGCATTGGTTTGGGTAAAATCCAAAACATTTTACATCAACATTTAGACGTGAAAAAACTGTGTTGTCGATGGATTCCACATAAACTGATCCACGATTAAAAAACTATAACGGTTTTGTAACAATTTTAGGAGTGGTAGTACTGCGATCTGGAGGCATGTGTAACAGTTTCATCATAACTAGCTTCTCTTTGTTTTCTTAAAACAATCTTAAACATAAGTTCTCTACCAGGATGACCGACTTCCAGATTAACCTTGTACTTTGTCGATAATTCAGAAACCAACAAGCCAGAATCATTAAAGTAGTATCAGAGAACTCTCTTAAAAATTGGTCAATCCTGACAAACATTTAAAGAACTTTCTAACAATGAACAAAATAGTTTTAAGCCAATAAATGTAATTAAAAATAAATAAACTTTAGTTGGGACTGGGCCTGGAGAATTTTAACTGAACATAACCGATCAAGAAATGAACTCACGAACCAATGTGCCGTAGGAAGAGATGATATTCTGAAACCCCAAGAGATGCTTTAGACAACAGATAAACTTTCTTAGGCTAAGCACCAAATTTCGGCCACTAATACCGGCCTCACCAGTTGGATTACTAAATGCTCCAACTTGGCTTGCTTACAAGTCACAAAACATAGAAAACAATAAATTCACTTTCTGATTCAACACAATGTTCCTAAGTTAGAATGTTACAGTGAAACTGCTTCCAAGGCATGCAAGAACAACTTTCTCTCGATAGACTATGTAGTAACTTCTCAAAAACAAATGGACTCAATATACGGGCCCACTCGTCACCGGAACCCAACGGATATTTATATCTACATCCATACTCCGCAAGCCACCTGACGGTGTGTGGCGGATGGTACCTCCTGGAGTACCTCTATCGGTTCTCCCTTCTATTCCAGTCTCATATTGTTCGTGGAAAGAAACATTGTCCGTATGCCTCTGTGTGGGCTCTAATCTCTCTGATTTTATCTTCAGGGTCTCTTGCGAGATATACATAGGAGGGAGCAATATACTACTTGGCTTCTCGGTGAAGGTATGTTCTCGAAACTTCAACAAAAGCCCGTACCGAGCTACTGAACGTCTCTCTTGCAGACTCTTCCACTGGAGTTTACCTATCATCTCCGTAACGCTTTCGCGTTTACTAAGTGATCCTGTAACGAAGCGCGCTCCTCTCCGTTGGATCTTCTCTATCTCTTCTATCAACCCTACTTGGTACGGATCCCATACACTGGTGAGCAGAATTCAAGCAGTGTACTGCAACCTATTTCCTTTGTTTTCGGACTGTGTTTTCTTAGGATTCTTCCAATGAATCGCAGTCTGGCATCTGCTTTACCGACGATTAATTTTATATGGTCATTCCATTTTAAATCACTCCTAATCCTACTCCCAGATAATTTATGGAATTAACCGCTTCCAGTTGCTGACCTGCTATATTGTAGCTAAATGATAAAGGATTTTTCTTCCTATGTATTCGCAGAACATTACACTTGTCTACATTGAAATTCAGTTGCCATTCCCTGCACCATGCGTCAATTCGTTGCAGATACTCCTGCATTTCAGAACAATTTTCCATTGTTACAACCTCTCGATATACCACAGCATCATCCGCAAAAAGCCTCAGTGAACTTCCGATGTCATCCACAAGGTCATTTATATATATTGTGAATAGCAACGGTCCTACGACACTCCCCTGCAGCACACCTGAAATCACTCTTACTTCGGAAGACTTCTCTCCATTGAGAATGACATGCTGCGTCCTGTTATCTAGGAACTCCTCAATCCAATCACACAATTGATCTGATAGTCCATATGCTCTTACTTTGTTCATTAAACGACTGTGGAGAACTGTATCGAACGCCTTGCGGAAGTCAAGAAACACGGCATCCACCTGGGAACCCGTGTCTATGGCCCTCTGAGTCTCGTGGACGAATAGCGCGAGCTGGGTTTCACACGATCATCTTTTTCGAAACCCATGCTGGTTCCTACAGAGTAGATTTGTAGTCTCCAGAAGCAAGGTGTTCTACCGACATGACGAAGCTGATAGGTCCAAGGGAAAAATTCTTGTTCCGCCGCTAGTGTAGCGCTGCTCGCCACGGCACTTGCAGTCGCCGTGTGCATTACACTCCAGTGGCGTGTGCGCGTCGCGCTGGACTCGTTTAGCGGGAATTAAAGTCCGCGAGTGCTGGTGGCGGAAATGAACCGTCACAGCTTCAACTGACGTAGAAAAACTCTGGAGAAATTCCAAGGCAGCATATCAAATTTGGCTTCGAACATCGTTAACGGTGACGAATTTTGCATACATTGTTATGGTCCTGAAAAGAAAATCAGTCAACTCAATGGGTCTTTCGAACAGAACCCAAGCGGAAAAAAGTTCGATGAATTCACGCTGCTAACAAGAAGCTGGTTGCTAGTTTTCTTTATAAAACGGGCCATATTGCTACGGTAGCAATAGAACACAGACGTACCGTTGCTGCCGGTTGGTACACAAACGTCTGTTTAACGAAAATTTTTGAAAAAGTTCTTGAAAAATGGTCATAGATAAAAATAATTTTACATCACCGTAACGAATCATTGCATACGGCAGAACTAGCAACGGAGTACCTGGACGACCTAAAATTCATCAGCATGGACCCTCCTCCATACAGCCCCACACAGCAGCTTGTGATTTACATTTGTTTCGAAAAACTAAAGACAAAATGCATGGAATCACTCTTCTGTCATTACATGAAGCAGTGGATTCTGAAGTGCCTTGGGATGAGTGACATCACTGCTTTAAGGACTGCTTTTATGGAATGCAAAATCGGCCAGGTGCAAGTTGAACTCACGCACTGAGGGTTCTGTAGAAGCTTAATTATGTGTACAGAGAGTTCATCCATTCCGCGAATCGAGAATCTCTACGGTTTTTGTCTGTTACAGACATTGATACTGGGAAGATATCGGTTCCATGGACTCCAAGAGTTTCGAGAATGTTTTAATTTCAAGTTTGAAGTTGGATAAAAAATGACAAAAGAAATATTTTTTGTGTGATTTGATTACAAATTAAAGGTTTTCTGATTTTTTCCCGTCACTTACTTTGTGAAACCTTTCTTGCTAAATTTCATGATTCTACTTCAAGGGAAAGTACCCATAACTTTCTAATCATTGCATACGGCAGAACTAGCAACGGAGTACCTGGACGACCTAAAATTCATCAGCATGGACCCTCCTCCATACAGCCCCACACAGCAGCTTGTGATTTACATTTGTTTCGAAAAACTAAAGACAAAATGTATGTATGCGAGTATCAAAATATGTGACGTACATGGTCTTACCTTTTGACTGCATTGCCTTAGAAGCTTCACTTTTTTACTTAGCCAAGGGTCCATAGATCTTAATGTGTGATATAAAATTCAATTTGATACGTGTAACCATTCCTGAGGAAAAAATGTCTTAACAGTGGGATGGACAGACAGCCAGTCAGATAACAAATGACAATTTTCTTCATGTGATACGATTACAAATTAGCAATTTTTGGATTTTTCCTTTGGTTGTGATGTGAAACCTTGCTTCTTGGCAAATTTCGTGATTCTAGACGAACTGGAAGTACCCTTTAGGTTCGCCCGCCCGGCTAGCCGCGCGGTGTAACATGCTGCTTCTCGAGCGGGAAGGAGTGCCGGTCCCCGGCACGAATCGGCCCGGCGGATTAGCGTCGAGGTCTGGTGTGCCGGCCAGCCTGTGGATGGTTTTTAAAGCGGTTTTCCATCTGCATCAGCGGATGCGGGCTGGTTCCCCTTATTTAACCTCAGTTACACTGCGTTGGCAATTGCTGCGCAAACACGGTCTCCACGTACGCGTACGTCATAATTATTCTACCACGCAAATTGATATGAGATGTTCCCGGGAGGGGGGTGGGGGGTGTCCACTGGGGTCCGAACCGCACAATAACCCTGGGTTCGGTGTGGAGCGGCGGTGGGGTGGGCGGACTGCTATGGCTTGTTGTGGGGTTGTGTACCACTGAGGGCTACGTCGGGGCGAAGTCTCTACGTCGTTTCTAGGTCCCCCATTTAATACATACTTACCCTTTAGCTTGTGATGTATGAGTTTGCAAGCATCAAAATGTGTAACTGGAAGTACATTGTAGGTTCTGATGAGTGAGTTTGCGAGTTTCAAAATGAGTGAGATAAATGGCTGTAGCTTTTGATTCCTTTGACATAGAGGTTTCATTTCTTTACATTAACAGGTGACCGTAGACCTTAACATGTGACACAAATTTTAAATTGATTTGTCTACCCGTTCCTGAGAACAAGGGTTTTGAAACGTCGGACAGACAGACAAAAAGACAGACAGCAAAGTAAGCTCATAGGATTACGATTTTACCGATTGAGGTACAGAACACTATTAATATACTGATGTTAAAGGGGAATATTTTGAAAAACAATAAAATCACTTAATTTTTAAAAACAAATTCTTGTTTGATTTTATAAGAACTTTTTGTTAAGTTTCAGAGGCAGTTCGGAACAGTGTAAATATCGAATGTATGTGCTTTGTATCTTGTTTGGAAACAGACCTCTCCCTTTCACTCATGATACTTGCTGCTGACAAAGGTAGTGCCATCTTTTTTCTTTGCCCTCAAGTTGACGTTCAGCAACGTCCGTTTGTTTTTTCATTGGTGTTAGTGATACACAGCAGTACGGATAGGGTTAAAAACCATTCAACAGCCAAGATCGCATAAAATATTTTTTTATATAAGACAACCTGTTTCAACAGACCTTGCTGTTATCTTCAGGTCCTAAAATGTTTTGTCGTGAAACATATTCATTTTACACTGATCTTATGCACAAGGTGTTAAGGGCATAAATGGCACATTATAAAAGGTTTACCGTCGCCAAAATATTTAAAAACATAAAGCATCCTGTACAACAGGTTACGTCCATATACATATTGGTCACAGTTGCTTGTCGCATCATTCAAACACGGTGCACAATAGCACAGCTGCATACGTATGCTGAACATTTTCTGAACAGTGTGAATCCATTTTAAAGTGGCTCTCTCAACTAAGTCAAACATTCTACAGCGACGGTATCAATGAACTGATCTCTCATTCGGAGGAAATAAACATCTAGCCATGAAGAATAAAGATGTAGAATGTTAATAAAGATTGTCTTATTTAAAAAGCTTAAAGAGCTTTCACACAAAACATTCTAAGATATTACTTTTCAGCATGCCATCACATAACTCAGATTTAATTGTCTGTCTCACAATAGTAAGCTATCATCGACTTACTTCAAATGTTATTTTTATAACAACTGCAATCAACATTAAAAAAAGATATATTCAGATGAAGAACTTCGTGTATCTTCCGCTCCCATCAAAAGTGTGCGCTTATCAATGTGAGTCTTGCTGACCACCGTCGGCGAAGTTCAGTATGAAGGGCCTATAGTAGTGTTCGGTGTAGAGGGGCCACACGATTAAGATCTGAGTTGTGTGGCCTACAGGATAATCCTAAATAAGCGTATCTCTGCGTACAATGCGGAAAACATCAAAGTAGAAATGTGCAAACCGACTGTGAATATAATTTCTGCAATGTATTCAATGTATGAGAATAACGTTTTGTAAACATGGGCTATGATACATGTAGCTTTGTATGTGTAAGATTGTAGAATGTTTTGTTAGCTGTTTGTAGCTTTGTCTGCAGCGTCATTCGTGTAGTAATTAAATAAAAGCTTCAAAAATCGCTGCTTGAAACGGTTTTGCGGAATTCCAATCATCAATTTTCTCTTCCGAATGCGAAAATATTTTGTTGACACCTACCTACGTAGGGAGAAATGATCATCATAATAAAATAAGAGAAATCAGAACTCGAACGGAAAGATTTAGGTGTTCCTTTTTCCCATTCACAATCCGAGAGTGGAATGGTAGAGAAGTAGTATGAAAATGGTTCGATGTACCCTCTGCCAGGCACTTAAGTGTGAATTGCAGAGTAACCTTGTAGATGTAGATGTGCCATTGAGAGGTGTCGGTTGAGCATTCAGCATACCCATGAGACTCTATGAGATTGGAATCCGGTGACCTTACAGTGAACCAATCACTCCCCATGATATCATGAGAAATGAAAAAGCAAAGTCATACAACGGATAACTAATTGACTATCTGAATGAAACAAGTGTGGTCCAGTTCAACATCAAATATAGGTACCGCAGCTCACATAGAAATATTGAGTGGGTTTCCATCAAGTTCCTAAATTATACTGAAGGCCAGAACAACAATCCAATTTATTGATACATACGTTTATATGGCTCTAATCAAGGAATGGACGATACAGACAATTGCAGAAGGATACAAGGATGCAACGAGATGTACGAAACACCTTGGTGGATGGGTTTGAGATAGAATGATACAAAAACTGAGTCCATGAATCTCGCCAACGAGGCTGAATAAGTTGATAAGCTGAAGAAAAGATCGATAAGACTACGACCTACCAACACTTCTCTCGCCGAAACGCATGTGGAGTGTAATTAGTTCAGAAGAACGAAACTACGAGGGCAGATCAATAAGTAATGCAACACATTTTTTTTTCTGAAACAGGGGTTGTTTTATTCAGCATTGAAAAACACCAGGTTATTCCCCAATCTTTTAGCTACACAACATTATTTTTCAACGTAATCTCCATTCAATGCTACGGCCTTACGCCACCTTGAAATGAGGGCCTGTATGCCTGCACGTTACCATTCCACTGGTCGATGTCGGAGCCAACGTCCTACTGCATCAATAACTTCTTCATCATCCGCGTAGTGCCTACCACGGATTGCGTCCTTCATTGGGCCAAACATATGGAAATCCGACGGTGCGAGATCGGGGCTGTAGGGTGCATGAGGAAGAACAGCCCACTGAAGTTTTGTGAGCTCCTCTCGGGTGCGAAGACATGTGTGAGGTCTTGCGTTGTCATGAAGAAGGAGAAGTTCGTTCAGATTTTTGTGCCTACGAACACGCTGAAGTCGTTTCTTCAATTTCTGAAGAGTAGCACAATACACTTCAGAGTTGATCGTTTGACCATGGGGAAGGACATCGAACAGAATAACCCCTTCAGCGTCCCAGAAGACTGTAACCATGACTTTACCGGCTGAGGGTATGGCTTTAAACTTTTTCTTGGTAGGGGAGTGGGTGTGGCGCCACTCCATTGATTACCGTTTTGTTTCAGGTTCGAAGTGATGAACCCATGTTTCATCGCCTGTAACAATCTTAGACAAGAAATTGTCACCCTCAGCCACATGACGAGCAAGCAATTCCGCACAGATGGTTCTCCTTTGCTCTTTATGGTGTTCGGTTAGACAACGAGAGACCCAGCGGGAACAAACCTTTGAATATCCCAACTGGTAAACAATTGTGACAGCACTACCAACAGAGATGTCAAGTTGAGCACTGAGTTGTTTGATGGTGATCCGTCGATCATCTCGAACGAGTGTGTTCGCACGCTCCGCCATTGCAGGAGTCACAGCTGTGCACGGCCGGCCCGCACGCGGGAGATCAGACAGTCTTGCTTGACCTTGCGGCGATGATTACACACGCTTTGCCCAACGACTCACCATGCTTTTGTCCACTGCCAGATCACCGTAGACATTCTGCAAGCGCCTATGAATATCTGAGATGCGCTGGTTTTCCGCCAAAAGAAACTCGATCACTGCCCGTTGTTTGCAACGCACATCCGTTACAGACGCCATTTTAACAGCTCCGTACAGCGCTGCCACCTGTCGGAAGTCAATGAAACTATGCGAGACGAAGCGGGAATGTTTGAAAATATTCCACAAGAAATTTACGGTTTTTTCAACCAAAATTGGGCGAGAAAAAAAATGTGTTGCATTACTTATTGAACTGCCCTCATATAACTTGAACCAAATACACACATAAAAAAAGTATTTCATCACCCTGGTTCCCAGAATTCCTGAAGACAGACGTTGACTGTGGATATTGTATCACAGACACAGTCCCTTTGAGTGTTCATAGATGTCACTAAAGCTGCCCAAAGATGTAAACAACCATGCATGAGTAGCGCCTATTAGACAGAGGGGGTCCAACAACCGATCAGTTCCAGTCATTTTCCAGGCATTCCACCAGGAAAGAGGCACACAACCGTTTCGTTTGTAGTTCAACCGTGCCTAGACGGTCAATACCGCGGTTCGATCGCGCCCGCATTGTTACTTTGTGCCAGAAAGGGCTCTCAACAAGGAAAGTGTCTCGGAGTGAACCAAAGCGATATTGTTCGGACATGGAGGAGACACAGAGAGACAGGAACTGTCGATGACATGCCTCGCTCAGGCCGCCCAAGGACTGCAGTGGATGACCGATACCTACGGATTATGGCTCGGAGGAACCTTGATAGCAAAGCCACCATGTTGAATGATGCTTTTCGTGTATCCACAGGACTCAAACTGTGCGCAACAGGCTGCATGATGAGCAACTTCACTCACGACGTCCATGACGAGGTCCATCTTTGCAACCACGACACCAAGCAGCGCGGTACAGACAACATGCCGAATGGACCGCTCAGGATTGGCATCACGTTCTGTTCACCGGTGAGTGTCACCTGTGCCTTCAACCAAACAATCGTCAGAGACGTGTTTGGAGGCAACCCGGTCAGGCTGAAAGCCATAGACACACTGTCCAACGAGTGCAACAAGGTGGAGGTTCCCTGCTGTTTTGGTGTGGCATTATGTGGGCCGACGTACGACGCTGGTGGTCACGGAAGGCGCCGTAACGGCTGTACGATACGTGAATGCCACCCTCCGACCGATACTGCAATCATATCGGCAGCATATTGGCGAGGCATTCGTCTTGATGGACGACGATTCGCGCCCCCATCGTGCACATCTTGTGAATGACTTCCTTCAGGATAACGACATCGCTCGACTAGAGTGGCCAGCATGTTTTCTAGACATGAACCCTATCGAACATGCCTGGGATAGATTGAAAAGGGCTGTTTATGGATGACGTGACCCACCAACCTTTCTCAGGGATCCATGCCGAATCGCCGTTGAGGAGTGGAATAATCTGGACAAACAGTGCCTTGATGAACTTGTGGATAGTATGCCACGACGAATACAGGCATGCATCAGTGCAAGAGGATGTGCTACTGGGTATTAGAGGTACCAGTGTGTACAGCAATCTGAACCACCACCTCTGAAGGGCTCGCTGTATGATGATACAACACGTAATGTGTGGTTTTCATGAGCAATATAAAGGGCAGGAACGATGTTTATGTTGATCTTTATTCCAATTTTCTGTACAGGTTCCGGAACTGTCGAAACCGAGGTGGCGCGAAACTTTTTTTTTGATGTGTGTAACTTCGCGGTCCTCTCTTCAGAACGTACGCAATAGAGGCTCATGCCTGTCACTCTGTTGATACTCAAGTGCAGATAATGCCTGTAATAGCGGCCGAGAATTCTAACTTCAGCCCTGTTATTTGTGATCAGCTGTAAGTGAAGACATCTCTGTTCCCTCCCTGATGGCCTGTGATAAAGAAGAGTATTCTTTCATGGAGTGGGACCAAGTTTCTTTTCTCCTCTCCTTCGTAAAATCTAGCTGACGCTGCCTGCGCAGGAATCTCGGTAGCCACTCGCAGTATAGATTCCGAGTTCCAGCAAATGAAAAGTTCATAACGACTGCAACAGTTTCCCTACTCCTAATGAACTGCTGTGGTTAACAAATTTTACATAATTCTCTCTTAGAGAGAGGGAGTAGACAGAAATTCTCTCCCACTATGTGTGTGTTTTTACATGTCTTCCAATCAAAATGGCTACATATGCACACTTGCAAGTGCTCACAGCTTTTAGCACAACAGTTACTAAGAACCACTCGTGGACTTCCTTACAAAATTTAAACACGCACACCTATGAGCTCCTTTGGTCCACAATGGCCGTCTCCCATGCTGAGTGCATTCAATATTCCTCCCGCCATTGCAGATATTATCTTTTCTAAAGGGCATTTTTCAATCTCCTCGCTTTTGTGGAAGTTTCCAACGTGTTGTGCAATTACTATTGGCCTACTGCCCCCTTGACGACCTACCGGTGTTTTTGCATCAGTCGCGAAAACAGCGCTCTGTGCCTGGCATATACCTACTTGACTCCTGGAGTTCAGCAGAAATATTTTTATTGTCCACTTGCTGACCTCCCTTTGGTGCTCTTGTCCATTCTCATAGTGGGCTGGCTATCTTAAGCTGATGAAAAGCACAAGAACCTAACACTTTACAGAGTTAAGGCAAATATTGCTACTTATATCTGCAATCAATTGTATTAGATTTAATTGTGTATATACATTCAAGCAGTGTTAAAACTTTAAAAGGATTGGGTATCTTCATCTTAATAATGGTTTATTAATAAGGTTACAGAGTAGTTTTGCGAAAACTGCCCCAATGGCCTTGATGGTACAAGTTTAAAATGTAGCACTGATGAACTTTTGGAATGCTGGTCCTGGTCTTCTCGTTTTTGTTGTGGAAGTAGAGGACGCCATTTAATATCTAGAGTTCGTGGCAATGGTGCCTATAAGCAAACATGTTTTGATTTCACAGCAGTTTTTTATCTGCTGGCCAGCCTTGTTGCACGTAGTGCGTGACATCTCAGAGGACGGTGTCTTCTAGTATAGCTTTGACAAACGACGCGGTATTGATCAGGAAGACACCCTCCGATTTGCAGTCTATGTAGAAACAAATACGTTGTTGAAGTCCGGAAAGTCATTCCATCATCACAGTGCTATATTTACTGTAACTCCTCAGTAGCATGGCAAAGGACTGAAGTGTATGTGATCCTAACTGACTGTAAGTTGGAAAATTAACTATCGCTGTGGATGGGGGAGGGGGGGGGGACTAGCCATACAAGTAAAGAAATAAATAAAAAGCATGTTAGATGTTGTGTGTGGTTTTTCGGATGCTTTATTTCCATTCCTGTATATGCTGCACACGTAATATTTTATTCCAGGGCCATGACCAGCAGTTATCTGATGTGGTTTGGCACCATAGAACATGTATCTGTTTCTGTACAATTCCAGATTAGAATGAATAACTGCACGTGGACCAGTACACAACATTTCGACGATACTTCTCACGAGTGAATCACGAGCTATGAAAGACAAGAAATAAATAATAAACTTCAGTTTTTGTTTCTCGTAATAATGTTTCATGTAACAAGCATTCAGTCACAGTTTCATAACCAGTTTCAATATATGAATTTCACGTTACAGCAAGGAAATAACAAGCATGAATAAGTTGTTACTGTAAATAGACTCTTCAGGTTTTTATGTTGGTAACGCCACGTAGGGCTCTGTATGAAAATCGCTGACTGTGCTGTGTGCAGTCTGTGGCTGGTTGGACTCATTGTTGGAATATTCGCTAGTGTAGCGTTGGGCAGTTGGAGGTGAGCCGCCAGCTGTGGTGGATGTGGGGAGAGAGATGCCAAAGTTTTGAGCGGACGATCTGGACGTGTGTCCGCCAGAAAAAGGAAATTTGTTTAGTTGCATGCCACAAAATTATATATATATTATGACGTCTGAACGCTATTAAGGTAAATACATTGTTTGTTCTCGATCAAAATGTAAAACATGTGCAGGGTACCCTATACCTTCAATGTTTTCATGCGATGTTGCCTTTAATTTGGTAAATACGTTGCATTTGCCTTGTCTTTTTGAACCACCAAAGTTTGTGTTGGTGTTGTCTCCACAAAATGCCACACATTTATTTTTCTCAAGATCAAACATTTCGATAGTATTCATACAAAATCTTGAAATTTCGTCAGATGTTTCATTAGGTAGGGAACTCACCTTCAAAAGTTTGGTCTGAATTCCCTGATTAATATCGAAAAACTGAACAACAAACGGAAATATTTTAGTGGCCTTATGATTGCTGGCATCAGTGGATATCCCATAGAAAGAAGACTTTTTGATGTATTCAAGGCTTTTCTTTACATTCTGGGGAGCAATAACTCCTTTCACTAAGGCTGACACTTTAGTTCTTGCTGACTTAAATTTTTTTGCAATGGAAGAATAATCAAACATAATGCTGTTAAGCTTATTAGTACAATCACTAGATCTATAAGTTTGGTGATGTTTTACCGTGTGGTAGGCTAGTGTAAGCTCGGCTGCTCGAACTTTCGTCTCTTCACTTGACTGACGTTTCACAAAATAATTTTGTAGAGTTTTACTGCAGCTCGGTGCAATGTATCTGTTAATGTGTTTCTTTGACCTGATGTGATCAACTATGTCGGAACGTCCACCATGACTTATACTAATAAAACGGTTAAATACGGAACACTCTGCTTCGTAATCAAAACGACCTTTCTTAGTGAAATTCCATTCCTTGAAATAACAGTCACTGAACTTGCAGGCACGTTTCGACATTGCGTTTCACAGTAGCCTACTGCAGCAATAATACCACTAATATGAGAAAAAACTATTGCAGTTTGTCTGACAAAACATCAACTACTACACTGTTCTGACAATGAGTGTGTAAGTGGCGCGACAATCGGACGGTTTCATAGCTCTGTTACAATAATACAACTTACTACTTGTTGGCCAAAGTACCGCTCAAAGTAAATTATTGCCTGAGTGTATCAATACTGATACTGTGATTACTAGTATGGGACAATGGAGGTTTTAGACAAATAAGCTAAAATATATTAATTTCTTGTGTTGTATTTCCTTTAATATAGCGAAATCCCAAAAATTTGAGAAAGTTTCACGAAATGTATTTAAAAACTGAATTCCGCGACTTTTGAGCGTCCCGAAACAAATTTTCGGGACACCGGAAAACAGGGATGAAAACCGGGACAATCCCGGTTTTCCGGGACGTTTGGTCACCCTACACTAAGGCGACTCTGGTGGAGGGAAGGCGGTTGGTACGTCAGACCGCAATCACAAGCGTAGCGAGCGGACGGAGCACACAGACGTTCACGTGCACGTGCGCAGCGTTGCAGGTGAGCACACGGGCGACTGGGGCGCTCTCAGCGCGGCCCAATTAAGCCCTGCGCCCGGGGGCGCCTTGCGCTGACTCCTCTGCGGCCCTAACGAAGGGCCAGACGCTGACTGCGCGCTGTCTCCTGTGACCTCTCCCAGCCGCACTGCGGGGAAACAAAAGGCGACACACGACGATCACGTGCCACTCGTGACGCGCGTCTCGCAAGCTCTAGGCCACGGCCGGCGACGACGTGCCAGACTTCACGCAGGCCGACTGTGCGGCCAGTGTACGGCCGAGGCTCTGCCTGTCTCGACTTCGCTCGTTCCTTCCCGGAAGTACTCGTACAGCGCGACACACCATTCAGTACTGCGGTGTGGCATTTTTCGGTCGGCCCAACTCCCTCCAGTTCGTCAGAATCGTCAGCGCAGTTTATCCTTCAGTACTTGTTCGTGGTACGAAGGACGTTTACAGGTCCAGTGGATTTCTGCACAAAAAGAAGCAATGTAGCAATCTGTTGTCACCAGCCTTTACAAATGATGGGGAGTAACAAAAGGGAGAGATGACTGGTGCTACAAATTTGCTATGAAACTATATTACAACAGCATGCAAAAATAATTTGAAAATTTAGTTGACAATGAAAGAGCAAAAATTACAACGATCGACAGACAGGATTTATTGTTTAGTGCATCAAGAAGCGCTTTGTGCTAAATTTGCAGGAATACAGCAAGTGAAGAAATTGCAGGTAGAAATAATAAAATTTCTGCAGTCGCAAACATTATTCCACTGTTAGTTGAAACAATTTTTTATGTAAGTGGAGTATGGAGACTTTATGTATTGCTGAAACGTACGTTGCTTAATTCAAGGGACAGCCTGGGACTATTTCTCGTTTTAAAATTCGCTATTGTTGAATTTATGAAGGAAAAAGGAATACATTAACGAAAATTAGAACATCCAGAATGGATTGCAGATTTCATATTCTAAGTGAACTTGACTGCCCGCTGCCACAGTATGACACTGCAAAGTGAGAAACAACTTCTTTCTGATGGGGTGCATTTGAAAACAAAATCGTGTTACCGACGAGACGCTTTCTGCTTAACACAGTCCACTTACATAAGCTAACTGCGGTTAAAGAAAACACGAGATTTGAAGAATTCTTTGTGGCATTGAAAGAATTACAAGGACAGCTTTCTAAACGTTATGAGGACACTGTCAATCTTACCTCATATATATATATATATAAAGATGGTATCTGTTCTTTCGGGCATGTCCGAAAGAACAGATACCATCGGTGACCATGCAGCTCATTAGAATGAAATTACAATGAAATGAATACCCTTGGACGCGTACAGGCGTTGATATAAGTCAATGAGGACAGTTGAAAATGTGTGCGCCAAGGGGACTCGAACCCGGGATCTCCTGCTTATAGGGCAGACGCTCTATCCATTTCTTTTTTTTTTAAATCTCATTTTGTTCCTGTTTGTTCGTTGTATCTGCTCGGGGCGAACGTCACAAGACACCCTTTAAGTTCGTTGTTGATCGCTTAACTCAGTTTTTTTATTACAGAGGGCTGCTAACCCTTTGACCGAACACGCTGAGCTACCGTGCCGGCTTTTTTTTTATTTTTAATTGTGGCACTTTGGCATTTTGCTGTAACTTCAGGTCGTAAGTTAATTTAAAAATAAACATTAATTACTTTAATTGAAAGTATTATCTTTAGCCTTTTTCGTCTTGCTGCTAACTTACTAATAATTTCTTCACAATCTAGTTGCACCGCCAGATCACTCATTAGAACAAGACCAGTAAGTCTTTCATCTCCCATTTTATTCCTTAAATAAGTGTTTAGCCTCTTCATAGTCGAGAAACATCTTTCAGGGGTCGCCATTGACACTGGGAGTGTGGCTAATGTGATAAGAAGCTTTTTTTATCGAAGGGAAAAACAGTTCATCACACTGATCAGAAACTTCTATTGCAGTGACAGGTTTTCCCTCTACAGATTTCCAGTGATTGTGCTTACAATACGGCGGCCGAACTCCCCCGAATGGGGCCTCCCGGCCAACAATGCCATACGATCATTTCATTTCAGTGATTGTGCTATATCTCTATTCACTCAGAATTGTTGTGCCTACATTCTCACCAAGAAATATTGACACTATCTTCTTAAGATTTTCTTTTGTCTTGGAGTCATTATTGATTTTCTCAGGCAGAAGCATCTGAATTCCTTCGATTGTTTCTTCATGTGGATTAAAACGAGCATCAAGTTCTGTGATCACGTGTTAAATAAAAGGGTAAAATACATTTCGACGATAATATATTTCAGCAGTTTCTCCTGGTACATTGCTGCGCTGGGTTTGCCTTCCAGTCGTTCTTGGAACAGTTATGTCACTTGAGCTCATCTGCTTTGCCTGCTCGAAAAGGACTGAGAACTCACTTTCATTCCGAATATTTTGTAGAGTAGTTTTGACTGTTTTCGCATAACTGCAAGTGTTCATCAGGTCAACATTGTTTCGTCAGCCAGTACAGTAAAAAAAACATGCCTTCTTGACCCTTTTCAGTACTTGTGCTTGAATAGCATTACCACACAGTTCAATAACTTCATTCTGAACTCCTGAAGAGGTATACATGGCTCTACTGTGGATGTTTTGCGCAAGTAAGTGATTCTTAAGTGCTTCAACACCGGATCGAGCACGAAAACGAAGTAGCGCTCTAAAATTACCGTCATTGTGTGCAGGTTCGTTTATTCCAACTTCTCCAGAATCACGGCATCCTCTTAGCGCAATTTCCTGTCTTCCACAGAGAAGAATTGTTTCTACAATAGCTTTCAATCTTCTTCTGTTCTCTTCAGCAATTTTACTATTTTCCACATTGATGGACTCTGTAACATCAAGAGCTTTTCCCTCCATGACCTTTATAAAATTTGCTGCCTGCTCGACAGCAAGTTTATGATATTTTGTATCAGCGTGGTGATTAAAGCTGTCTAAAGCTGTCTTCCACTTAGTAAACGGCTTACTGGCAAAGGCTCCAAGTTACTGATGACCACGGCCGCCTTGCACTTTTCCAAGTAAAACTCAAATTTTGCAAAATGCTCCCAGCATGATGTCTGAATACATAAGCCATGAGTGCCTGGTAGTCCAATGACGTTGATAAGAAAGTTTCTTCTTGCCAGTGACTGGAAACTAGAAAGTATCCGGTGGGGTCCAAGGCTCTTTTAATGCTCGCAGCTTTTCCTCATCATTGGCTGGAGGATACCCGACATATCTGTCATAATCTGTGTATTTAGCTGGAGACAATTCCACCCTAGCTGTAAAAGAGAAGAAGAAAATGAAACACTACCAAAACACGCATCCATTTTCGCTGGTGTACAGCTAGCTATAGTAATGGATAATAAATCACAGCCTGCTTCTTTATTGCAGATGTTTTTCTGTCATGGTTATGTCTTTGACACACTTCCTGAAATACAACCTCCACAAAACTGACAATAAAAAATAATAGCTGTACAGCTCTTCTTAAATAACAACGATGGCGGTACTACAGTACATGTATAGTATTATTTGATATCGACATCTTTATATAATTTGTATTCCGTTTTCTGCAAAAGAATCTAAGCAATTTGTTTAAATGAGTGCTAGGAACTTTTTAGAATTTCCTGTTCAATGCAGACAGTCTGCTTTCTTACTTGCTGTATGCACAAGGCTTTCAACAAGATTATGTGAAAGGGCTCTGTTAAAATTTTTGTACCATTGGCTTTAAATATTTTTAATATCTGTATTTTATGTAGTGTGAATTCGTTTGAAATCAAACTTTTGTACTGTTTACTTAAAAGATATTTTAATTTTTGCAACTTCATCTAGCCAAAGTTCTAAATAAATTAGTAAGATTTCTTTCTATGTAGCTTAAGATTAAACAAATACAGTGGAATCGTATACAAGAACATGCAGTAGAGGGCGACTTTGACGCGACCATCTGAGCCACCGATGACGCAGATGATAGTGCGACTGTAGGGACTTACCTCTGGCACGCCTCCCGTGAGACCCACATTCGCAACTTATTGTCCCGCACTATATTCATAGTGTCCCCGCTCATTATACTCATTACTCGGGGCTTTACTGCCGATTCCCGTAAGAGTTCGGGCACTGCTTGTGCATCTGCACAGAAGAAGATGATCAAATGGCAGTTACCGCTGCTTTCGAGGCCTATTGCCGTTTCAATTGAAAGTGCATGTGCAGATGTAACTGATTCACTTGCAAGGTACTTCCCGTTTTAATGACAAATCCTTTTAGGTTCAAACCGTCCAGGATGTCTACATTGCTTTCCTCAGAGAGTCTCCCCACTTTCTGCACTTCTCCGCAATGAGCTTGTAAAAGTGCTACAAAATTTCGATCGACATACACTCCTGGAAATGGAAAAAAGAACACATTGACACCGGTGTGCCAGACCCACCATACTTGCTCCGGACACTGCGGGAGGGCTGTACAAGCAATGATCACACGCACGGCACAGCGGACACACCAGGAACCGCGGTGTTGGCCGTCGAATGGCGCTAGCTGCGCAGCATTTGTGCACCGCCGCCGTCAGTGTCAGCCGGTTTGCCGTGGCATACAGAGCTCCATCGCAGTCTTTAACACTGGTAGCATGCCGCGACAGCGTGGACGTGAACCGTATGTGCAGTTGACGGACTTTGAGCGAGGGCGTATAGTGGGCATGTGGGAGGCCGGGTGGACGTACCGCCGAATTGCTCAACACGTGGGGCGTGAGGTCTCCACAGTACATCGATGTTGTCGCCAGTGGTCGGCGGAAGGTGCACGTGCCCGTCGACCTGGGACCGGACCGCAGCGACGCACGGATCCACGCCAAGACCGTAGGATCCTACGCAGTGCCGTAGGGGACCGCACCGTCACTTCCCAGCAAATTAGGGACACTGTTGCTCCTGGGGTATCGGCGAGGACCATTCGCAACCGTCTCCATGAAGCTGGGCTACGGTCCCGCACACCGTTAGGCCGTCTTCCGCTCACGCCCCAACATCGTGCAGCCCGCCTCCAGTGGTGTCGCGACAGCCATGAATGGAGGGACGAATGGAGACGTGTCGTCTTCAGCGATGAGAGTCGCTTCTACCTTGGTGCCAATGATGGTCGTATGCGTGTTTGGCGCTGTGCAGGTGAGCGCCACAATCAGGACTGCATACGACCGAGGCACACAGGGCCAACACCCGGCATCATGGTGTGGGGAGCGATCTCCTACACTGGCCGTACACCACTGGTGATCGTCGAGGGGACACTGAATAGTGCACGGTACATCCAAACCGTCATCGAACCCATCGTTCTACCATTCCTAGACCGGCAAGGGAACTTGCTGTTCCAACAGGACAATGCACGTCCGCATGTATCCCGTGCCACCCAACGTGCTCTAGAAGGTGTAAGTCAACTACCCTGGCCAGCAGGATCTCCGGATCTGTCCCTCATTGAGCATGTTTGGGACTGGATGAAGCGTCGTCTCACGCGGTCTGCACGTCCAGCACGAACGCTGGTCCAACTGAGGCGCCAGGTGGAAATGGCATGGCAAGCCGTTCCACAGGACTACATCCAGCATCTCTACGATCGTCTCCATGGGAGAATAGCAGCCTGCATTGCTGCGAAAGGTGGATATACACTGTACTAGTGCCGACATTGTGCATGCTCTGTTGCCTGTGTCTATGTGCCTGTGGTTCTGTCAGTGTGATCATGTGATGTATCTGACCCCAGGAATGTGTCAATAAAGTTTCCCCTTCCTGGGACAATGAATTCACGGTGTTCTTATTTCAATTTCCAGGAGTGTATTTTTTCGGTTATGAAACTAAATAAGCCACGATTTAATGGCAACTTGAGTACGAAAAGTCTGTGAAATTGTCTGCGTCTGTTTGCGGACAATTTGTACTAGGTAATATAATTTTTATGTCTTCAGCGCCCCAAAAACAATCGAATAATACTGAAGATTGATTTTCTTTCTAATCTTTGTTGTTGAGAAATGTGACATATAAACTAAGTCGTAAGCAGTACGACTGCACTGCCACTTAAATGCGGCGCGTTCGCAGTTTCCCTTTCTCCTCCCTCCATCCGCACAGGCGGCATGGCGTGACTGGGGGGGAAATGTGTAGCGAGGCTGAGAGCTATGGCATGCATGTCGCGGTCCGCGAGCGGAAATCTTGGCCGCCCCTGCTCTATGCTTCCCAGGAGGCGGATGCACACTGCAAGTTTGATGGAACAGATTCTGGGGCCTGTCACCAGGTTATCCAGTATATCTGCAGCTGAACCATACGGTGCATGGCGGATGGTACCTTCCTTCCTCCACTCTCAAGTTGAGTGAGGGTGAATTTTTTTGGGTCATCATTCTAACTGGTTAGATGCAGTCCGCCATGAATTCCTCTTTTTGCAACTTCTTTATCTCCGAGCAGCATCTGCACTCTACGTCATCAATTATTTGCTGGATGTATTCCAATCTCTGCCTTCCCTACAGTTTTTACCCTCTACAATAGCACTCTCTAGTACCATGAAAGTTAATCTCTGATTCTCAACACATGTCTTATTATCCTAACAATTCTCGTCAGTGTTTTCCATATGTTCCTTCCTTCACCAGTTCGATGGAGAACCTCCTCATTCCTTATCCTATCAGCCCATCTAATTATCAACATTCTTCTACAGTATAACACCACAACTTAAACACTTCAATTCTTGTCTTTTCCGCCCTTCCCACAATCCATTATTCACTGCCGTACAATGCTGAGCTCCAGACGTGCATTCTCAGAAATTTCTTCCTGAAATTAAGGCCTATTTTTGATACTAGCAAGCTTCTCTTGGCCAAGAATGCCCCCTTTGCTTACCACTCTGCTGCAGTTTATGTCCTCCTTGCTATGTCCATCATGTGTTGTTTTGTTTGCCAAGTTAGCAGAATTGGCAAACTTTGTTTGCTTCGTGATTACCAATTCAGATGATATGTCTACCGCTAATCTCATTTCTGCTACTCCTCATCACCTTGATCTTTCTTTGGTTTACTTTCAGTCCATGTTCTACGCTCCCATTACAATGAGCGTATCCTGTAATTCTTCTTCACTTTCACTGTGGATAGCTATGTAATCGGCGAATTTTATCATTGATATCCTTTCACATTGAGTTTTATCCCTTTTGGGAACCTTTGTTTTATTACCGTCATTGCTTCTTCGAGGCATAGATTGAACAGTAATGGCGAAAGACTATGTCCCTGTATCACACCCTTTTTAATCCCAGCACTTCGTTCTTGGTCTCCGAGTCTTATTGTTCCCTCTTTGTTCTTGTATGTAGTGTATTGCCTGAGGCTTACTCCTAATTTTCTCCGAATTTCAAACATCTCGCACCATTTTACACCGTCTAACGCTTTTTTCAGGTCGACAAATCCTATGAACATGTCTTGATTTGTTTTGAGTCTTGCTTCCATTAACAACTGCAGCGTCAGGAGTGCCTCTCTGGTGTCTTTACCTCTCCAAAAGCCAAACTTTCCCTTCTTCTCAACAAACTGCGTGCATGAGACGTTTAGCAGATTATGCGATAATGCTCGTACTTATCTAGGCTTGGTATCATCGGGGTTGTGGAGATGATATATTTCCGAAAATCTGGTGTTATGTCTCCAAACTTATAAATTCTATGAACCAACGTGAATAGTCTCTTGGTTGTCACTTCCCCCAAAGATTTTATGAAATCTGAAGAAATTTTATCTATCCCTTCTGCTCTATTAAATTCTGACTCTAATAATTGAACCGCCAATTCTTCCATATTGACTCCCCTTTTTTTCTCAGTCACGTCTTCGGACAAGACTTCCCCTTTGCAGACGCATTCAGTGTACACTTTCCACCCGCCACCTCTCTCCTCTGTGGAATGGAATTCTTACTCCATTCACGACGTTGAGGCACTTGCTTCCAATTTAATCGAAGACTGTTTTGACTCATCTGTACGCTGAATCAGTCCTTCCGACAATCATTTCTTTTTCGATTGCATCGTATTTTTCCTGCGTCCATTTCACCTTGGCTTCACTGCACTTCCTATTTATTTCATTCCTAAATTACTTATATTTCTATGTTCGTGAACTGCGCTGAACCTTTTTGTACTTCCATCCTTCGTCAATCAATAGACTTATTTCTTCTGTTACCCGTACGAGCACTAATTTGTCTTGTCTTCACAGTTCTTACTCGAGATGTAGGTTGGCCGCAGTAGGATCGTTCTGCAATCTGCCTCAGCTGCCAGTTTCCTAGGCTTTTCCACTAGCGTTTTACGAAAGAAACGTCTTCTTCCTTCCAGAGATTCGCACTTGAGTTTATGTTCCGCTTCCGCAATGAGTGCTTGTTGATCGATCTTAACGGGAACAAATCCAGTAGCACGTCTCTGAATTGCGCCAGTGTCTTCCTTTAATCCGACCTGGTGGAGATCAAAAACGTTCGAGCAATACTCAAGAAAGAATCGCACAAATGATTTGTACGCGGTCTCCTTTATAGATGAGCCACACTTTTCTAGAATTCTCTCAATAAATCGAAGTCGACCACTCGCCTTCCCTATAGCCTACCTTACGTGCTCGCTTCGTTTCATCTCACGTTGCAAAGTGGCGCCTATATATTTAACTGACGTGTGTTTCGAACAGCATACCATTAATACATAAATTGCTGCCTTGTTTTTCCTACTCATTAGCTTAAGAGTTTCCGCATTTAGAGCCAGCTACCGTTCATCACACCAAATAGAAATCTATTGAAGTGATCCTGTGTCCTCTCACAGTCACTGGACGACGACACTTTTCCACACACTACCGCGCCATCGGCAAACAGTCGCAAATTGCTGCTCACCCTATCCGTCAAATCTTTCATTAACACTGCAAGATGGCTTTGCAATTTACTATGTTCTGAATATGTCGTTGGCCACAAATATGACTTAACTTGTAAATCTGATATATGTTCTCAAGCCATGTAATATCGCTTTAACATCGCCTTTATATTATACACTTTGGAACTATGTTCGAAACCATAGATATTGATCAGAGAGGTTAGCGGTCAGAGCAGAGTCAGATTGTGCTTTTAGCAGCTGTGTTGTAATGTACTTGGTTTGAAATCGACGGAAGCTTGGCTGCTCAGGAATGGACCATTATTTGCAGCAATTTTTGTAATTGATATTTAAAGAGAGATTTGAGGCAGCAGGATTATAATATAACATTAAAAAATGATGTGGTTTGTTATTCTTGTAATTACTTAGTATGCTGATTGTTATAACAGTGCTTATGGTTTAGATTTTCTATAAGGTTTTTGTAGTGGCGTTATTAGGTTCCGTCCTTCACTGCAGTGATAAATGCTAAAGAGACATTTTGCGAAGTAGTTCATGTGTGAGAAGTGTAAAAAGTTGTATTGTCCTATGAATTAATGAAGTTCAGTTAAAACTTACACCCAAACCTCCAGATGTCGGACACGCATATCGGTACCAAACGTTGTACGTCGATAGAGTATGTTATGTGCTGTCGTCCTGCAGAACGTGCGTGAAAGGTAATTAAAAGTATCACCAGAACTACGGAGCTCAGGAAAAGCGTATCTGTCAGTGTTTGTTTTGTAAATCTCTCATGGGTGAGATGGTAGAACGTAGGGTCGTAATTCCAAAGGTCCTTGTTCAAACCCAACTGATGACAGTATGTATTAACTGTTCATGCGTGAAAGTCTTATATGGGAAAACATTTTTCGGACTTGTAAAAGAACTTTTTGGAGTCTGTAGCAATGTTCTTTCAGCAGCCTGCTGTCGCTTCGTTAGCTGAAGCAGCAAACCTGTAGGGTACGTTTGTACATGTAGGTGTGCTGTTCTGTTGGACATGTGAACAGACCAGAAGCCACTCGATGAAGCAAATAGTGCGTATGTATGAGGGCTGTCCAGAAAGTAAGTTACGATTGATCGCGAAATGAAAATCACAGTGAAAATCAAAAATGTTTCATTTGTAACAGTTAGCTACACCTTTCGGCTACTCTACGTAGTCGCCGTTCTGACTCAGACATTCGTCGTAGCGTTGTACCAACTTTCCAATACCCTCATCATAGAAGGCAGCCGCCAGTGCTTTCCGCCAATTCTCTACGCTGGCCTAAAGCTCGTTGTCTGTGCCAAAATGTTGTCTTCATAGCCAGCGGTTCGTTTGAGCAGAGATGAAACTCAGTGGGAGACAATTACGGGCTGTATTGTGGGTAACCAAACATTTCCAATTGAAACGATGCAGGAACATCTTCATTGCCCCTGCAGAATGAGGCTGAAAATTGTCTTGAAGAAGAAACCGCACGACAGTTATGTAATGTTGGTTGCATAGCTTCAGGGGAAAATTCTCACCAGGCCCTCGTACTTGTCGGGAGACACTATTTTCTATAACATTTTTACGCGCTCACTAAGAACTCAGGAATGAAAAGAGCAACATAATTCTACCTAGAGTCATACTAGAGACACTGCCCAACACATCTTTGCAAAGCTTTTTAGCGGATTTTCATAGTCGTTTCCATTTCGCGACCGATCCTAACTTACTTTCTGGGCAGCCCTCGTAGTTTCACAAAATAAACATAAACAACCGGAACAGTAGAATAAAGAAACATGCGCATCACACGTGTCGAAGTATTAATAGTCCCATATAACACTTTCAAGCAAAATGAAATGTGTTGTCCCATTGAGGGCAAAGGCCTCCTACAAGTAGGGGTAGCTGCTTTTAAAGACTCACGCGGTGAGCTAGTCCCCGTAAGAGGGTACACATTGGATTACACTTGATCACTTTGTTGTAGTTCTTTCCACTCCTTTCTGTTTCTGGCTATGCTGGTCCACTGTCTTCCTGCTTGTTTTCTGAATAAGTCCATCATTTGCGTCTTGGTCTTCCTGGCAGTCTCTTGCCGATTTAGCGTCCATCCGTCGTCTTGCAGCCTCGCGACGTGGCCGCCCCATTTCCATTTGGTCTTTGTGCTATGTTGTTGCTGACATCTTCTGTAGAGTGTTTCTCTCTTTGGCTTTGAGAGCCCAAGTCTGACATCCATATAATAACACTGGAAAAACGCAGCTTTCGAGTGCCCCCATTTTGAGCCTTCTGTCCGGGTTCTGTCTAGCAATGTGAACTTCAAGGGCCAGAAAGCTTTCCAAGCTAAGGAAATTCGTTTTATTTCCTTTTCCATTTTGTTGTTAAAATGGCTCTGAGCACTATGGGACTTAACATCCGAGGTCATCAGTCCCCTAGACTTAGAACTACTTAAACCTAACTAACCCAAGGATACGGCAAGAAAAAAGGAATAAAAGTGAGATAGTGTTAATACCTTCATCCTTCTTTACCTCCTGTGCATTACTGCAGATGACGTGTCACTGAGCACATTTGTACTGTGCATGCAGTACACGTGAGGTGTCTAGTTGTTTCCACTGCCCTGTGTGGAATACATAAGTTCTTGTACACTTCACTAACCTGCTGTCTTCAAGCTGATGTCCCCAGCGCAGAAAACAGCACGCAGGTCGTGGATTCTTTTTCTGAGGCTGAAATTAACTTCGCAAGGAATTGCTGCTACGAATAAACTACAACTCATTTGGGATGCCACTCGCGTTTTTATTGATATAGACACGAGAAACTATTCTTGATCGCAACGTATTGAACATATCTTTCCACAGTCATTATATCTGGCTAAAATAACATGAAATACATCCTGCCACAGACAACATGTCTGTTTACTGGAGCCGTCAGAACTGCAGAATAAAATTACATTAATCAAATACTACTACTACAGACAACATGTCTGTACCTAGCGACGATCGGGACTGTAGTAAATAAAATGGCATGAAACAAATACTGCTATAACAGACAACATGTCTGTCTACTGGAACGGTCAGGAATGGAGAGCCGGACTGCCCGAGACACTTCGCGCGCCAAACCAGCAAGACGTGACCCGAACGCCACCGAAGTGCATCGGCAGTAATATCGTCAGTCTTTTGTTTTAGTAATACTTTGATTTTAATAATTTTGAAATGACTGATTGATAGCTGGCTGTTGAGAGATGTTTATTTAAAAAATGAAGTAATTTGGATGACAGGTTTAATTAATAATAGCAACTAAAGTTTAACGTTTTGGCGCCCTACCGCCGAACACAGCAGCCAATCACAGAGCAGCAGCATCATGTAGGCGGTCTTTCTGACGGGAATGGTACCGAATCTAACATCTGTCACCGGTATCTCATCCCACATTGCGTCATCTCTATGCTTCTTGCATCTCCACTGCCCTGGGAATAGCTTCCTGGAGCCTAATATGATGGCCGAATAAGCCAGAAATATTACAAGGACATCACACACATCCATGCCCGAGGCAGGATTCGAACCTGCGACCGTAGCAGCAGCGCGGTTCCGGACTGAAGCGCCTAGAACCGCTCGGCCCCAACGGCCCCTTTTGTTGTTAAAGGAAATTATTTGGTCTAGGTATATGTATTGTGATGCATACATTAGTTCCGTTCCTTCAAGGTATATTGGGGTTTCTAATCCATTTGTCATTACTTGCGTTTTAGATTTGTCCATTGTGAGTCCTGCCATCTTGCTTTGTGTGTTAAGCTCCTGGGGTATTGATTGCAGTTCCCTTGCAGTTTAGGCGAAGAGGACTACAGCGAACCTCAAAGCTGGCCGCCGGTGTGGCCGTGCGGTTCTAGGCACTTCAGTCTGGAACCACGTGACCGCTACGGTCGCAGGTTCGAATCCTGCCTCGGGCAAGGATGTGCGTGATGTCCTTAAGTTAGTTAGGTTTAAGTAGTTCTAAGTTCTAGGGGACCGATGACCACAGATGTTAAGTCCCATAGTGCTCAGACCCATTTGAACCTCAAATTTGTCAGTCTCTTCCTTATTCCATTTTATTTCACTGAATATGTCCTTCAGTATGTAGGTAAATAGTTTTGGGGAGATGGGATCCCGTTGTCTAACTCCTCTTTCCAAGCGGAAAGGTTGACCTGTCTTTTCGGATTTAACTCTAGCGAAGCTGTGGTCTTGAATGTTTCTTAGTAATCGGTTGTATTTTGTTTCAGTACAGTAAAAAAATGTCATTATTGGATTTGAACCCACGATCCTGGTTACGATGATCTAACACTCTACATGCTTCCCCAGGTATGCTACACGCGTTAGTTACTCACAGTTAATCCTTTTTCTGTGGTCCATTGTTTTAGTATTACTTTTAACTGACGTTTACACCCGTTCTGCTGGACGACAGCACATAGTGCGAAGTGAATCGGAATTTTGGTTGATGCTCTATCGACAAACAACGTTTGGTACCAAACTGAGTGTCTGACATCTGGAGGTTTGGATGTTAGTGTTGATTCAGTTATTTCTTTGTCGGTGAGACTAGTACCCGATTTTTCATTTGCGTTCATGGTGAGGTTTAACTGCACACTCGCACTGTAAATAGCGAGCTGTGTGCTGAGTAGCATTTTGAGTATTGATGAAATCTCGTCTATCACGCACATCGCGATTACTGTGAGTGAAACATAACTTTGACAGTCGGGTTACAATTTTATAAAAAAAAAGTTGCAGAGCGGATGAGCGGTCCATTGGGCAGAGGTAAGCCATGAACTTCATTATCATTGTCAGAGTGCACTTACGAGCATATCACTATCCATTCAGAACCAACATTTAATAGAAAGTCATTTTCTCACAGTCAGATAGCGGACGAAAATCTGATTGAAAACAGATTTCTTTCTCGAAATGATGTTGTTTGATGGACCGGTTACTTTGGATTTCACATCGTGTAGCGTGAGCGTCAGATATTTCCATCTGAAATGAGGCTGAGATATTTTTAGTGAACGTTTCTCAGTTACTTAGCTTTGCATATTTTACCACATGACTTCACAGTCATACGAGTACTAACACATTTCAAAGGGTACTTTCACCTGTCGACTTTGCTGGCGGGATGCTTATTTATATGGTAGTCTGCTGATTTCTTCCGTGAGCTAACGATTTGTTGTGCAATCACAGTACTAAAATTTCATTCACATACTTTGATCTAGCAGTTGCTTTCTGAATTTGTGACGTAACAGTAGACTTATTACACATCCACAACAGAAACATAATTTGATTTCTACATCTGTTACCAGTAAACAATATTTAAAAAATGCTTATGCAGGGATATAACATTTGTGTATTCTCTGCAACTCTGTGAACACTTATTTTGTGAAAGTATGTTACTCTCAATTGTGAATTACTACAGAGTGTAGTGCAAGTGAGATTCTTTCATTTTATGCATTTGTATTGTTATATTGTGCTTAGAATAAGTTATTTTTCTACTGATAATTCTTATTGCTAATGATATAATCTCAGATAAAACTGTGCAAAACTTGAATCTTTAGCCGCAGAACCCCACCGTCGTGACAAATTACATCCTACAGACTCATTTTCCAAAACAGAATCCCCATTAGCACTTTCCTGTTCCATGTTTCTTACTGAAAAATGACCCTGATCATTCATATCAGGCATTGTCCTATCTGCCTTAGTTAAATCAGTACTATGGAATCCCGATGCATGCCCCCTCGAACTGGTTGTTACTTTTCCTTCTTTTAATTCATGGTGCACTCGATTTCTGTTACTGTTCTGTTTAGCTGATAAGTATAAATAATTCTCTCCTACTGCCTTGGTGTATATATGGCGAAGTAAGTTTTGGAACTTGTTGATATTCCACTACCTCGTTTCGTAGCTGATGATAATTCCAATTTGCTGTGGAGATTTGTTAAGCGCTGAAAAATATTCCAGACGACAACAGTACAGATGCGGATTGATAAGTTTGAGAATAGTTTTGTGAGCTATTGACTATTGGTAATACAGAGATATTAATTGACAATTCCAATTGGATATGTATATTGCGAAAAACTGGAGACAGTGCACAAAACGATAGAGGAAGGTAAGGTACGACATTTGTTAAAAGAAGTACTGACATCAAAAGTTAGGAGATAATGTACTTGTGATGCAGATTTATTTGTGTGATGAAGTAAGATGTTGGTATTTTGTAATAATGATAATATTACTTATGTTGAGAAGGAATGAAGAAATAATGCGTTGACTTATGTGTATTAAGGTGGTAAAGAAGTTTTTAAGAATATTTGTTTCAGAAAGCCAATGAGGAGCAAAGAAAGATTTTGTTTATTGAGTGTTGATGTGTTATGTGGTTAGAGAGACAGTGGTTCTTTATAGTATATTCCACTTTGTGTCCTTTACTGAAGGGATGCTTTCAGAAGTTTGCATTTGCATGTAATCAGTGAATTCTGTCGGTGATAACTTAAATATTTTCTGTTTTCATTAACATTTATAGGTGGTCATTTCAGTATTTATCTGTGTCGAGTAGATCTTTTGGGTGTAAGAGATTTCTTTTTTCTTTGCTGCTTTACTACAATTGCACCAAAATGTCAAAAGCTACCAAGCTAGGTCAAATGTTAGAGTTGTGGGTGATGCAACTTATGATGATTCTGTTGACAGAGAAGCGAAAAGTGAACAGGAATCCTTTTATACGAGTAACTAGGGCATATAGGAAAATTCCTGACGTGAATGATCAGGGAAACATTTCAGTATCAAACATGGAACAGAAATATGCTGTTCGGGATTGTACTTCTGAAAATATGTCTGTAGGATGTAATTTGTCACAACAGTCAGGTTCTGTAGTTAAAGATTCAGGTTTTGTATCCACAACTGTTGACCAAACTGAGCCAGCCTCTGTTCATTACTGCAGTAGTGCTTAAAGTGGACCAATTTTTCTTTTTTTTACAGCGTATTCTGAAGATATTATCAGAGCACCATAAAGAACAGGATGGAAAATTTGAAAAACGTGACAGAATACTGGACAAAAAGTTAGAGGATATTGCGAACAAACTGGAACAGGGTAATAAAAAATTAGAGATGAACTATTGGCCAATTTAAATGAAAGCATTGAAACAGCCCAAGTTTCACAGTTAAACAGCAGGATAGTCAGTTTGAAGCCCAGATATGAAGTCTTGAAGGGCAGTGTGCATCGCTTAAGGCTAAAGAGACACATTTTGCTACCTGAGAACAGTAAAGTACAGCTACCAAACAGGTAGATGAACTTTCTGTAACCGTGACCCAACTGCGCAGAAATGCGTACAAAAATTCGTATGTTACAGAGTCTGTTCCATTTGCCGATTCCGAAGAATATCTTCCTCATAAACGTTTTAAACAGGGACAAATGACCATTAACTAACAGCTCAAGTCTAATGTAAAGAAACCTGATGTCCAATTATCACGTATTGAACGGAAAACTGGCTACGGGTATGATGATTCCCATATTCACATTACACGCTTTAATACTTCTGAAGTTTCGGACTCTTGGCATGTAAGTGAGCTGATATGCGAGCGCAGCGCGTTACGCAGACAAGATAGCGCGGGTGCCTCACACAACGCAAGAAATAATTCATCCTCCCACCATAATGATTCATTTAATTGCAAACATTTCCTTACTCTTCGAAAGTTTAATAGTTTTTTGAAATTCGGCCAATGACATGCATCCCAGGGAGTGGCTACAACAATTCCAATATTGTCTTCCACGTTGATGGTCTATTGGTCATAAATTTGAATATGTGTGTTGCTTTTTAGGAACTGAACCAGCCTCGAAAATGAAGACAGTTGCACAAGAATGCTGTACCGAAGGCAAATTTTATCACTCATTCTTGGCTGCATACTGGTCGGAAGCAACACAAAACAGTGAAAAACACAATTGTCATGTTAAAGGGTTTTGAATAATCAGATTTTTCCAGCCATGCAGACTACTTTCAGCACATGCCACATAAGAATGATCTCATGAAAAATCCGTACAATCCCTCTGATTTAATAAGAATTTATTTCATTAAATTACCGACACGTTTGCGACACATTATTTTAGGATGGCATTGAGGCCTTTCAAAATTTACTGCAAGAACGTGAAGCTGACACTGAGGAATTGTATTCACGAAGAAGACACAGAGACCGTAACAGACAGAATTTCCAATCTCAATGAAACAGATCAGATGAAGGGTATTTTTCAAATCCTAATAACAGTTATAAAGAGAATATTCAATTTTTTAATAGACATGATCACAATTATTCAAGCAATTGGCATCCGAGGGAACAGTCCAACAATCGGGGTAATATCAGAGCCAGGAACAGAAATATTGGTTTGAAGAACAACAGAAATTGCAGCAATAATGGGTAACCTATCAGAATCAGTATAATGAAAAAAATGACAACAAAAGTCGTGAAAGACGAAACTTTAATATACATAGATCGAAACTAAGGACAGTGGCATCAGACCACCTGAGTATCATTACAATCAAAGATGTGATGGAACGCGTGATCGTAACAATCATGAGGAAAGAAATAACGAAGAGAGGCGTGATCGTAGAAACTTAAATAGTCATAGGCAAAGGATCCATCTCTCTATCATGGGTACATCAGGTGGCAGCTGACTTGTCCTAGAGCTGGGTGTTTCTATTTCTTCTTTTAATTCATGGTGCACTCGACTTCTGCTAACAGTTCTATTTAGTTAATGAATCTGAAAAATTCTCTCCTACTGTCCTGGCGTCTACATGTTTTGAAACTAGTTGAAATTCCACTACCAATACCTCGTTTCGTAACTGGCGGTAACTGCAATCTGCTGTGAACATTTGTTAATCGTTGAATAATGTTTCAGAAAACAACAGTAAAAATGCCACACTGATATGTTCGATGATAATTTTGTGAGGCTAACAGTCTTCAGCTATTGACTACTGACAATACAGAGATATTAAATGAAAATCCCAACTTGATATGTATATTGTGAGAATTGTTAAAAGAAGTACTGAGATCAAAAGGCAAGAGATAATGTACTTCTGAAGCAGATATTTTTGTGTGACGAAATAAGATGATATTTTGTGATGGTGACAGTGTGACGTGCACTGAGCAGTAATGAAAAGACAATGTATTCACTTATATGTAATAAGTTGTAAAGATAATTTTAAGAACTATTATTTCAGAGAGTTAACAAGGAACAAAGGAAGATTTTATCTCATTAATGATGATGGACACGGTTTAATTTTAACATTACAGGTACAGTGTGTAGTATTGGAAACGAGAAGCAAAATGCACTTACCATGAATATTTTCTTTCAGAACTGTGCTCTGTATTTATAATAAATTATTCAACAGGCGATAGATCTGCTTTGTGGCTGACATCTGATATCTGAATTTGCAGCAATATCCAGTCTGTTAGTGAAAACATAATTAACACATTACTCATTTATCATCAGGGATGACAACAGTGTTGCAGTCTTAATGATGTCAGTGAACTTTGTAAGCTAAGTTTTTTCTCTAATACGGGGGGTTGATTGAAACGTAATGCCTCCACCTTCGTAACTCTTCAACAGTTGGCAGCATTGGTATGCGGCAGGTACTGGCTTGTTCCGTATCTTCTTCTCTACCGCTCCAGTTGTCGGGAAGCCTTAGCGCTGAACGGTTGTGTTGTAATAGTGTTAAGTATGGAACCCTGCGCAGACGGTCGGTCAGTGCGATTTAAGTAACGTGCAGTCATTGAATTCTTGACAGCAGATGTCACCCCGTAGGAGTTTCATCAGGAAATGAAAGCAGTTTATGGTGATTGTGTTGATGTGACTACTGTGCGTCGTTGAGCGACTGAGTTTAAAGATGTTGAGGCGGGAACGTATGACCTGCGAGACAAACAGAGTTGGAAGTCCTGTGACAGCAACCACCACGTTTCACAAGCAAATTGTTGACAGACTGATTAAGGACGATCGTCGTATCATTCAGAAAGAAATTGCAAGCACAATCGGCATTTCACAAGAACATGTGTGTCACATTATTGCTTTTCTTGGCTATTGGAAGATCTGTACACGATGTGTACCCTGGAACTTCAGAGACTGAATCTCACCACTGTACTTCATCCTCCATACAGTACAGATTTAGCGTCATCTGACTTCCATCTGTTCCCGATAATGAAAGTCAATCTGTGGGGACATCATTATGCTTCTGTTGAAGACACTGAGAGAACTGTTAGACTGTGGTTGTGGAAACAGGGAGTCGACTTCTTCCGTGACGGCTTCAGAAAACTTGTTCATCGTTGGCAGATATGCATCCAAATGGCTGGTGATTATGTGGAAAAGTGAATATTCGTAATTGAAGATCACATTCTAAGGATTATTTCTGATTTTGATTTATTAAAATATTCCCATCCAAACCCAATTAACGAAGGTGGAGGCATTACTTTTCATTCAACCCTCGTGCTATAAGATATTGACTGCACGTGACTGACACTAATAAGGTTTTCTATTCTAAGAGCATGTACATAATAAATATCTATTTTTGGTGATCACCATAGTTATTCCTAGTGTTGTAATATATGGTATATGTGGTTGTCTACATTCTAGCCAGACAGATACATGGATGTAACTAGAAAACTGGATCGAAATGCCTTTCATTTATGTTATGTACTGTACGAATAGATATGAATATTTAACATTGACAATTGATACCAAAACGATGATCAACTGTATACTTAATCAAAATATCCACGGGTGTGCTGCCGGTCTATAGTGTCCAACGGGCACAATATTTCGGCGATCATACATGTCGCCATCATCAGGTGAACTGACGGACTGAGCTCCTGTGAACGTGCCGGCACGGAGATCTGTACGCTATGGCTGCTCAGAGGGAACTGGGTTTGGTCGCGGCGGCGGCCGAGTTAAATACCCTCCGCCCGCGGCGCGCTCCCTCCGCCGTCCGCGCCCCGCGCCACGGTCGCGCGGTGGAACAGATTGCGACGGCGTCTGAGACGACGTCGGTGTGATGGCTCTGTCCGCCGTGGTCGTCACAACTATACGTTTTATTTGGAGAGTAAACCGAGCAAACGTATTTCTAGCCTTCAGCAAATCATCAGTGTATTGAGTATATGATGTCTAAACTTCGAAAAGAGCCGGCCGAAGTGGCCGTGCGGTTAAAGGCGCTGCAGTCTGGAACCGCAAGACCGCTACGGTCGCAGGTTCGAATCCTGCCTCGGGCATGGATGTTTGTGATGTCCTTAGGTTAAATGGTTCAAATGGCTCTGAGCACTATGGGACTCAACTGCTGAGGTCATTAGTCCCCTAGAACTTAGAACTAGTTAAACCTAACTAACCTAAGGACATCACAAACATCCATGCCCGAGGCAGGATTCGAACCTGCGACCGTAGCGGTCTTGCGGTTCCAGACTGCAGCGCCTTTAACCGCACGGCCACTTCGGCCGGTTGTCCTTAGGTTAGTTAGGTTTAACTAGTTCTAAGTTCTAGGGGACTAATAACCTCAGCAGTTGAGTCCCATAGTGCTCAGAGCCATTTGAACCATTTGAACTTCGAAAAGAAATAAGTGAGCCATTTGTCAAACAAAAGTCCATATCTCTTCTGAAAAAAAAAAAAAACTATAGCGAGTGGACGAAAATATCATATAAAAACAGAAGTGTAAATACGAAAACGTCGCCAGGGAGTGAAAACACCAGTTGTCGGTTAAAACAAATTTCGCGTTCTTATTGTGAGTGAAGAGGTGGATTTAGCCTTACATCGGTAAGGGAACATGAAGTTTTGAACAAACATTATCAACAGAATGGTGATACAGGCTCCAAGTTAAGCATTAAGGACATACAGTGACGGTGATAAATTGAGTATGCCATCTTTTGCACGTAATGGGGCAAAAGAGAACAAATTTCGCGTTCTTATTGTGAGTGAAGAGGTGGATTTAGCCTTACATCGGTAAGGGAACATGAAGTTTTGAACAAACATTATCAACAGAATGGTGATACAGGCTCCAAGTTAAGCATTAAGGACATACAGTGACGGTGATAAATTGAGTATGCCATCTTTTGCACGTAATGGGGCAAAAGAGAAAGACAATCTCAACAAAAACGTACAACAGTGCTAACACGAAAGTAGTGTATTATTTTTAACGGACAGTCACGGCAAAAATATGACGAGACTTTTCAAAGAAAACAAAATAAGAGATACGACGCAACAGGTATTGTGAAGCCAGGAGCAACAATGGAAAACATTATTGGTGTCGACTTACACGATAAAATGTCGAGAAAAACTGGCTGTTGTGTGTATAGCGAGTGCGCCGGCCGTGGTGGCCGAGCGGTTCTAGGCGCTACAGTCTGGAACCGCGCGACCGGTACGGTCGCAGGTTCGAATCCTGCCTCGAGCATGGATGTGTGTGATGTCCTTAAGTCAGTTAGGTTTAAGTAGTTCTAAGTTCTAGGGGACTGATGACCACAGATGTTAAGTCCCATCGTGCTCAGAGCCATTTCAACCATTTTGTATAGCGGATGCAAATGATATTGCAAAAAAACGAAGCAAATAACTGCCTAATGGAGCTAAAGAAGCCCCTGGTACGCCTTGAACAACGAAATACAATAGTTGCAACTTTACCACACAGGTATGACCTACTGTATCGCTCGTATATCAACATAGAGCTTCGGGAAACTAACACTAAAATAAAACAAATGTGTTTTTTGTTTGGAAAATGTAGCGTCCATGATATTTATGCAAACTGAACAGATGACAGCATACCAAACACGGAATGCATCTAAATTACGAAGGAAAAAAATTTTTGTGTAAAATGATAAATGGAATCATTGTGAACAGAAAGAGAACGAACAGCAAAATTTCATGTACCGGTATGGGACCAGTCTCAGCAGCAGAAGAAGCAGCATCATCAAAATCAGCAGAATCATCAGTGGCAGGACCAACAGCTAAAATATCAACACATGCAGCAAAAACTGTTGCCCGTCCTACACGAAACAGAAAGCAAAGTCAGCGTTTTTTATGGTGAGTAACACGAGAGCAAATGATCCCAAGTTGTGTGAAACATCTCTCTCGTGTGTTCAATATGAGTCTTCCACGCCTCAAGCAACACTGTCAACTAGTGTACTGGTAAAAAGCCACTCCTAACAAACAATGCAAATGCAGGGGTGAGCAAAAATCAAACTTTGTCTTTATTTCAACAAAATATATGTAGTCTCAAGAATAAAAGAGACCAGTTGCTAATAAGTTTAAAAGACGTATGTGAAAGTGAACCTGGTATACTGTGTTTTTCAGAACATCATATTATGAGTGGAATCTACATGCTACAAACTGAGAACTTCAGTTTAGCTGCACATTGCTGTAGATCTGTTATGAGAAAAGGTGGAGTTGCAATGTTTGTGAAAAATAATGTAGTGTATAAATGTCTAGGCTTAAGCAAATACTGTGATGAACAGAATTTTGAGGTGTGTGTGTGTGTACTGACATTGTAACAGTTATTGTACTGCCTATGTACAGGGCACCTGCTGGACATCTGAATGTATTTCTAAGACAAATAGAATCACTTCTGCCCCTCCTATGTAGGAAAACTAAATCAATCATTGCTATGGGTGATTTCAATGTGGACTTTCTAACAGAAAATAGAAACAAAACGGATTTTAACACCTCATGTACTGTTACAACTTAGTACCAATGGTGGACATTCCAACTAGAGTAACGGCCGGTTCTAGCACTTTAATAAATAATGTATTTGTAGATAAGGATATTTACAATAATTTAACTGTGAAAAATATTATAAATGGCCTCTCTGATCATGAAGGCCAATTCCTCACTCTAAACCAAATAAATGCACAAAGGGGAGAATATTTCAGTTGGAAAAACTTTAGGATTATAAACGAACACACCATTGAAAGCATTAATCAGCAATTACAACTAGTGGACTGGTCTCCTGTGTATGCTGCAATTGATGTTAACTCAAAATTTAATATATTTATCAATGATGTTACAAGTATTTTTGAAGAAATCTTCCCAAAAAATTCAGTGAGAGATACCTGTTAGAATCTGGAAACAAGCCTTGGATTACTAAAGGCATCAAAATTTCTTGTAAAACAAGAAGAGAACCATATGCAGCAGACCAGAGATCAAATGATCCCAGTAGGAGTATGCACTATAAACTCTACAATAAAGATCTGAATAAGACCATACAAGCATCAAAGAACATATGCTTGAATACAGAAATTGATTACTCAAGCAATGAAGTAAAAACTATTTGGAATTTTGTAAAGAAGGAAACAAGGAAAAATGCAGTCTGTAGTGAAAATACCAAAATAAAAAGTGAGGGTAATGTTGTTAGCAATCCAAAAATAGTTGCAGATACATTAAACAAACATTTTCAACAGTAACAGAAAAAAATAGGTTTACAAGGCTCCATGAACCAAGCTATCAATCTTTTGAAAGCCCGAGTACCTAACTCAATACAACACATGAAGGTAACGACAGTGACTGTTCAAGAAATTGAAACAGTCATTAAATCCCTGAAAGTAAAAACTCTACTGGAACTGACGATATTTTTAACAAATTATTAACATACTGCAGCAGCCATGTAAGTAAAGTCCTTTGCCTGATTTTTGATGCATCAATTAAGCAAGGAATAGTTCCTGAGAGGCTTAAGTATGTAGTTATAAAACCGCTGTATAAGAAGGGAGATAAGATGGATGATGCAAACTATCAGCCAGTATCACTAGTGACAAGTTTTTCAAAGGTTTTAGAGAAAGTAATGCATGTCAGGATAGTTAAGCATCTCAGGGATCAAAATATACTCAGCAAAAGTCAGTTTGGATTTCAGAAAGGTTTTTCAACAGAAGATGCAATATTTGCATTTGCTGGCAAAGTCTTGGAATCGATCAACAAAAAACTGAAGGTGGTTGGGACTTTTTGTGACCTAACAAAAGCATTTGACTGTTGTTAGTCACCAGTTTCTTTCACAAAAAGCTGCCCATCTCAGTATAAGTGGTTCATCAGGGAAATGGCTTGACTCACACCTTTTAAACAGGAAACAGAAAGTTGTAGTGGATAGTCAAAATGGAGTCCCATTATCTTCAGAATGGGGTACCAACACATGTGGAGTGCTGCAAGGCTCAGTTCTGGACTCCCTACTATTTATTATATTCATAAATGATCTACCTTTCTGTACAGAATATTGTAGATTCACCATTTTTGATGATGCCACTACGCTACTTATTGACAATTCAGTAGACAAACTTGAGGAAACAGCAAATAAGGTTTTAAGTGAAACAATTAACTGGTTTAACATTAATGGCCTTCCTTTAAATTACACTAAAACAAACTGTGTTCAGTTCTACACAACATTCAAAGATGAAGAAATTGCAGTAAAAATAGGTGAGCAGGTGATACCTCAAAATACCTAGGATTGCATACTGACAGCAACCTGGTCAAATCACATCTTGGATCTATGCAGAAGATTGAATTCAGCACCTTATGCATTACACATTGTTTCTTCTTATAGAAGTATGGAAACCATGAAGTCAACCTATTATGCTTATTTTCACCTCATTATGGCATATGGAATTATATTTTGGGGATATCAGTCACTGGCTAAAAAGTACTGTGTGAATAAAAAAGAGCCATAAGGATCATGTAAGGAGTGCATCCTAGAGCCACATGCAGGAATCTTTTTAAGGAACTTGGATTCCTTACATCCACTATGCAATATGTATTACCCTTGATGTGCTTCATAAAGAAATAAAAATCTATTTTTAAACTGAATAGTGAGTATCATAGTCATGAGATAGAAGAAAACGTGATATCCTCTATGACCAGGCAAATGTAAGTATGGTACAGCAAGGAGTCCATTTCACTGGCTGTAAGATTTTTAACGTCCTCCCTTCAGGAATTAAGTGCCTGGTGGAAGATGAACTCTTCTTTAAAAAACTTTAAGACAGTTCCTATTACAAGGGTCATTTTGTATGATAGAAGAGCTCCTGAACTACAGTGTTTAGCATTTCTTGTATTGGTAACTGCAAATATATGCCCAAATCTACATTTGTAATCCTGACTCTTCTTTATTGTAAACACATATTTTGCAATATTTATTTTCTGTAACACTTATTATTTTGTAGTATTTATTTATCTCTCAAAGTAGATGTTCTGTAGTCAACCTAAGTTACAGTTTACAGTAATATAAAATCATTTTGTTTTGTTTTTACGTGCTACCATAGATTTGTGACACATTCCATGTCATGCGATATTCTCACAACATGGATCACCAGAACAAGAAATAAACAAATAAATGAAAGTCACACATCAAGCATTTTATTATTCTATATTTTCCCTATTATAACAAAATTTAAAATAATTTACTGCTGGAAACTTGATACATTGTATATATATATATATATATATATATATATATATATATATATATATATATATATAATGCTACTAGTATTCCCCCCCCCCCATGTGGACCATGGACCTTGCTGTTGGTGGGGAGGCTTGTGTGTCTCAACGATACAGATACCTGTACCGTAGGTGCAACCACAACAGAGGGGTATCTGTTGAGAGGCCAGACAAACATGTGGCCCCTGAAGAGGGGCAGCAGCCTTTTCAGTAGTAGCAGGGGTAACAGTCTGCATGATTGACTAATCTGGCCCTGTAACACTAACCAAAACGGCCTTGTTGTTGTGGTACTGCGAACGCCTGAAAGCAAGGGGAAACTACAGCTGTAATTTTTCCCGAGGGCATGCAGCTTTACTGTATGATTAAATGACGAATGGCGTCCTCTTGGGTAAAATATTCTGGAGGTAAAATAGTCCCCCATTCGGATCTCCGGGCGGGACTAGTCAAGAGGACGTCGTTATCAAGAGAAAGAAAACTGGTGTTCTACAGATAGGAGCAAGGAATGTCAGATCCCTTAATCGGGCAGGTAGGTTAGAAAATTTAAAAAGGGAAATGGATAGGTTAAAGTTAGATATAGTGGGAATTAGTGAAGTTTGCTGGCAGGAGGAACAAGACTTTTGGTCAGGTGAGTAGAGGGTTGTAAATACAAAATCAAATAGGGGTAATGCAGGAGTAGGTTTAATAATGAATAAAAAAATAGGAATGCGTGTAGGCTACTACAAACAGCATAGTGAATGCATTATTGTGGCCAAGATAGAAACGAAGCCCACGCCTACTACAGTAGTACAAGTTTATATGCCAACTTGCTCTGCAGATGATGAAGAAATTGATGAAATGTATGATGAGATAAAAGAAATTATTCAGGTAGTGAAGGGAGACGAAAATTTAATAGTCATGGGTGACTGGAATTCGACAGTAGGAAAAGGAAGAGAAGGAAACGTAGTAGGTGAACATGGATCGGGGCTAAGAAATGAAAGAGGAAGCCGCCTGGTAGAATTTTGCACAGAGCATAACTTAATTATAGCTAACACTTGGTTCAAGAACCATGAAAGAAGGTTGTATACATGGAAGAACCCTGGAGATACTAAAAGGTTTCAGATAGATTACATAATGGTAAGACAGAGATTTAGGAACCAGATTTTAAATTGTAAGACATTTCCAGGGGCAGATGTGGACTCTGACCACAATCTATTGGTTATGAACTGTAGATTAAAACTGAAGAAACTGCAAAAAGGTGGGAATTAAAGGAGATGGGACCTGGATAAACTGAAAGAATCAGAGGTTGTACAGAGTTTCAAGGAGAGCATAAGGGAACAATTGACAGGAATGGGGGAAAGAAATACAGTAGAAAAGAATGGGTAGCTTTGAGGAATGAAATAGTAAAGGCAGCAGAGGATCAAGTAGGTAAAAAGACGAGGGCTAGTAGAAATACTTGGGTAACAGAAGAGATACGGAATTTAATTGATGAAAGGAGACATACAAAAATGCAGTAAGTGAAGCAGGAAAAAATGAATTCGACAGGAAGTGCAAAATGGCTAAGCAGGGATGGCTAGACGACAAATGTAAGGATGTATAGGCTTATCTCACGAGGGGTAAGGTAGATACTGCCTACAGGAAAATTAAAGAGACCTTTGGAGAAAAGAGAACCACTTGTACGAACATCAAGAGCTCAGATGGAAACCCAGCTCTAAGCAAAGAAGGGAAAGCAGAAAGGTAGAAGGAGTATGTAGAGGGCCTATATAAGGGCGATGTTCTTGAGGACCATATTATGGAAATGGAAGAGGAGGTAGATGAAGATGAAATGGGAGATATGATACTGCGTGAAGAGTTTGACAGAGCACTGAAAGACCTAAGTCGAAACAAGGCCCGGGAGTAGACAACATTCCATTAGAACTACTGACAGTCTTGTTAGAGCTAGGCCTAACAAAACTCTACCATCTTGTGAGCAAGATGTATGAGACAGGCGAAATACCCTCAGACTTCAAGAAGAATACAGTAATTCCAATCCCAAAGAAAGCAGGTGTTGACAGATGTGAAAATTACCGAACTATCAGTTTAATAAGTCACAGCTGCAAAATACTAACGCGATTTCCTTACAGACGAATGGAAAAACTGGTAGATGCCCACCTCGGGGAAGACCAGTTTGGATTCTGTAGAAATGTTGGAACACGTGAGGCAATACTAACCTAATGACTTATCTTAGAAGAAAGATTAAGGAAAGGCAAACCTACGTTTCTAGCATTTGTAGACTTAGAGAAAGCTTTTGACAATGTTGACTGGAATACTCTCTTTCAAATTCTGAAGGTGGCAGGGGTAAAATACCGGGAGCGAAAGGCTATTTACAATTTGTACAGAAAGCAGATGGCAGTTATAAGAGTCGAGGGTCATGAAAGGGAAGCAGTGGTTGGGAAGGGAGTGAGACAGGGTTGTAGCCTCTCCCCGATGCTATTCAATCTGTATATTGAACAAGCAGTAAAGGAAACAAAAGAAAAGTTCGTAGTAGGTATTAAAATCCATGGAGAAGAAATAAAAACTTTGAGGTTTGCCGATGACATTGTAATTCTGTCAGAGACAGCAAAGGACTTGAAGAGCAGCTGAAGGGAATGGACAGTGTCTTGATAGGAGGGTATAAGATAAACACCAACAAAAGCAAAACGAGGATAATGGAATGTAGTCGAATTAAATCCGGTGATGCTGAGGAATTAGATTAGGAAATGAGACACTTAAAGTAGTAAAGGAGTTTTGCTATTTGGGGAGCAACATAACTGATGATGGTCGAAGTAGGGAGGATATAAAATGTAGACGGGCAGTCGCAAGGAAAGAGTTTCTGAAGAAGAGAAATTTGTTGACATCGAGTATAGAATTAAGTGTCAGGAAGTCGTTTCTGAAAGTATTTGTATGGAGTGTAGCCATGTATGGAAGTGAAACATGGATGATAAATAGTTTAGACAAGAAGATAATAGAAGCTTTCGAAATGTGGTGCTACAGAAGAATGCTGAATATTAGATGAGTAAATCACATAACTAATGAGGAGGTATTGAATAGAATTGGGGAGAAGAGAAATTTGTGGCACAACTTGACTAGAAGAAGGGATCGGTTGTTAGGACATGTTCTGAGGCATCAAGGGATCACCAATTTAGTACTGGAGGGCAGCGTGGAGGGTAAAAATCGTAGAGGGAGACCAAGAGATGAATACACTAAGCAGATTCAAAAGGATGTAGGTTGCAGTAGGTACTGGGAGATGAAGAAGCTTGCACAAGATAGAGTAGCATGGAGAGAGAGCTGCATCAAACCAGTCTCAGGACTGAAGACCACAACAACAAACTAGTATTTAAATATATGTACCGTTTTTGTATTACTTTGTGCTTGTACACAGATATTTTGTGTGTATTATTACCTACCCAAGGCATTTGTAACCATGCATTTGATACCAAGCTTTTGTGTTTCATTCTTTTAGTAGAATTGTTTGAGTCTACTATATCAGCGGATACGACTCTGCAAAAATCGTGTTTAATAGGGGAGGGGTGAAGAAAGGTGGCTGTCTTATTTGGTATGATAATTCTGAGTAAGCCATGGGCCACAAATATGTGGTAATTTGTAGATCTGATAAGTGCTCTCAAGCCTTATAATATTGCTTTAACATAGCATTTATAATTATACTAGCTTGGAACTATGTTCAAGACCAGAGATGTTGATCAGAGAGCTTTACTATGTTAGAGTGTGCTAGTAGTAATGGTGTGGTAATGTACTTAGTTTGAAGTGGACAGAAGCTGGCTTGCCCAGGAGTGGAGGCAGCATTATTTGTAGCAAATTTGTTTATTGATAATTAAAGAGATATTAAGCAGAAAATTGTAATATTGTATGAAAGAGAAAAGGTAACATTTAAAGGGAATGTGTTTTGTTATATTTGTAATTACTTAATTTGCTGATTGTTATAAGAATGCTTATGATTTAGATTTCCAGTAAGGTTATCTTAATTAATTTATGTGGTTCAGTCTAAAGAGGCATTTTGTGAATTAGATTGTGTATTAGAAGTGTGCAAAGTTGTATTATTGCTATGACTTAAGGAAGCTTAGTTAAAACTTAAATTTTTCGATTCAGTTATTTCTTTGTCGGAGAGGTTAGTACCCGATTTGAATTTGCATTTATAGTTTTATTTGACTCCACATTCGCATTGTACACCGCGTGCTGTTTGCTGAGTAATGTATTTGAGTACTGATGAAATCCCATCTTGCACAGCACATCGCGACTACGGTGTTTGAAACTGAATTTTGAAATTCAGACCATTACTTTACAAAACACAAGGTTGCAGAGCAGACGAGCAGTCCATTGCGCACAGGTAAACAGTGAATTTTCCTTATCATTGTAGTTCACATTCAGAGTCTGACACGCTAGTTTTCAGGCTGCATTTACGAGAATAATATCATAGAGGTTTAATGCGAATGAAATATTTTATGAAAGTGCTACATTGTGATTTCAGACGGCTTTAACAGATAGGTCTGATACGTTTTATTCAATGATCGTTTGTTGTGTAACTACGATAGTCGTTCGGTACAGCAATTGTTTTCTAAACTAACAAAGATTCGCAACATTCAGGGCAAATATTTAACACAAAGTCGTTTGTCGCAGAGTCAGATAGGGTACATAAATTTGATTGAGAACAGATTTCTTTCTCGCAGTCAAATTATTTGATCGGCCGGCTACTCTCGATTTTGCATCGCGTAGCGTGAGCTTTAGATATTTACAGTGAACATTTACCAATTACTCAGTTTTGCATATTTACCGTCTGACTTCACAATTACACGAGTGCTAAAACATTTTAAAGGATCTTTCAGTGTGTGTAGGGAACAAGAACAGTTCTGCCACATTTCGTTGGGGCACTGTTGGCTTTAGTTTCGTCACCGTGCAGAACAACGTACTGATTTCTATTGCTTAAAAAGTCTTAGAACCAGCCATTTATCTGAGGATGTATTTCATATACTCAGACCTTCGTTAACAGTCTGCAGTCGGACGCTACGCCAAAACGCTTTGGAACTCCCAATTTGACTCATGTGCGTCATCTACACTGATGGAAATGGAATGTATTACTCCATGAGCAGCTCTGCCGAAGGATTTCCACCTCTGTAGGATATGTTGTTTAAGATTTCATATTTTTAAGATCTTCTTTTCAGTACAGAAGAAAGCTATGTCTACATGAAGAATGATGCGAGCACATGATAGCCACTGGGTGTGAGTAACGTCACTGGGACTTTTCAGGTTAAGACTGTAGCGCTGCATTTCCAGAGGACTTGCATGTGTACCTTACCAGTCTTATAGGCGAGTGTCACCCATGAAGATTTCCGGAAACTGGTTTGGGACTACGTGTGGTCGTGCATAGTTTACTGCTGGCGTTATAGAGTAATACACTGAGATTTTCGTGGTGTAGAAACAGCGTCAACTGCGACATTGAGTCACCTTCTGTCGCGTTCAGCTATGAGTCTTGCCTCTGTTTGTGGTGGTCAGATCGACCCCAAAATGTGCATATACGACCTGGGGAAATACCGCAAGAACCAACGACTTGCCAGACACATGCTTATCTGATTCCTGGAATTACGTTGTGGGGACCTAATGGATCTGACAGCGGGTTTTGTAATTTCTGAATGGAGGCTGAATGCTCACCTGTTCGTTGCAGCAGTGGTAAGCGCTTTTGTCATATCCTCCATGAAAAGGATAACAAGTGCATATTCCAGCAGCATAATACAACAGCCCACTCTGCTTTTCACACCACAACTGTTTTGATAAATGTATAGGTACTTAACTGTATTGCCCAGAGCGTGTCTGGGATGCGACGGGAAGTCCTAGACATGCATTCCCGTTTCCAGCCAGCAATCTCCTTGAACAGACACAGCATGTGTTTCAGGAATGGCAAGAAATTCCTCGTACTGACATTGGATGCTGATTGCTTCCGTGCCACAGCGAATACAGTAGTGTATTCGTGCTCTTCATGATAACACCTAATATCTAGCCGGCCGGTGTGGCCGAGCGGTTCTAGGCGCTTCAGTCTGGAACCGCGCGACCGCCACGGCCGCAGGTTCGAATCTTGCCTCGGGCATGGATATGTGTGATGTCCTTAGGTTAGTTAGGTTTAAGTAGTTCTAAGTCCTAGGGGACTGATGACCTCAGATGTGAAGTACCATAGTGCTCAGAGCCATTTTTGAATCTAATATCTACAGCTACATCTACATCAGTACTCTGCAAGCCACCTGACGGTGTGTGGAGGAGTGTATTTCTGGTGCCAGTAACTGATCGTCCGCCCCCTTCGCAGTTCTATTGCTGAATGATATGTGGAAAGAACGATGGCCCGTAAACCATTGTATTAGCTCTAATTTCTCAAATTTGTTGTTGTGGTCATTTTACGAGACATATGTGGAAGGGACTAGTACGTAAAATGTTGTTCGGCTATTCCCGGAACGTACTCTATCGGTATTTCAAAAGTAAACTACTCTGTGATGAACACCACCTCTCTTGGCGTCTGTAACGCTGTTGCGCATACTAAAAGATCTCGTGACGAAATGCGCCACTCTTCGTTGCATCTTCTCTATCTCTTCCATTAATTCTAACAGTTAACAGTGCCCAAACTAATGAGCAATGCTCAAAAATCGGACAGAAAATGTTTTGTAAGTCACTTTGTAGCACAACAACACAGTGCCTAGTAAATTTTTCGCATAATTATCTTCGTAACCGTAATGTGACTGTGACGTAATTTCTGTCATAAGTACCTTTTGTTATTTTATTAATGTTATCACATAATTAAATGTTGAAGAATTAATTCAAACGAACTAATGTACGAGGGTAATCCCAAAAGTAAGGTCTCCTATTTTTTTATAAGTACATTGACCCGTTTATTTCTACAATGCTTTACATCAGTTTACAGCTTGCACATTTAGCTATTTTTCGACATAATGACCATTTCTGTCGATACATTTTTGTAGACGCTGTGGCATTTTTTGTATGCCCATGTCATACCAGCTCGCCGCCAGATCCACGGCTTTGGCGAACAAGGATGCCGCCACTGGCGTGATTGTTGCTTGGTCTCAGGTGTAAAGTGGTATGCCCAGGTTTCGTCACCTGTGTCAATTGAGTCCAGAAAGTTGTCCTGTTCGGCTGCAAGGCGGTGAAGAAATGTGCGGGAAGCATCAACTCATTGTCGCATGTGAGCCTCAGTCAACATGCGTGGCACCCATCTTGTGCACACCTTCTGGTAGTTCAATGTTTCCGTTAAAATTCTGTGAGCGGTGCTTCGAGAAACCACAGGAACCAACGTGCAGAAATCATCCAGGGTGATCCACCGATCTTCACGCATGCTTTGCGCAGCCTTCAACACTGTCTCCTAAGAAATTGATTGTCTCCTGCTCCTTTGTTCGTCGTGGATTTCGGTCCAACCAGCTGCAAACTCTCTACACCACTTACGAACATTTTTGTCATCCATGCACGACTCACCATACACTTCGGTCAGTTGGCGATGGATTTCAATCGGCGCTGTGCCCTTTGCGTTCAAAAACCGAATAACTGCGCGTAATTCACACTTGGCGGTAACATCCAACGGGAGATCTATTCTCAACGACTGCAAAGCCAAGACTGAGCGTCTCAGCGTGACGTGCGCATGTTTACACACAGCGCGTGAAGCACTCTTCGTAACAGTGTGACCAATTGCTACACAGAGTTCTGTACTTATAAAAAAATAGGAGACCTTACTTTTGGGATCTACATCTACATCCATACTCCGCAAGCCACCTGACGGTGTGTGGCGGAGGGTACCCTGAGTACCTCTATCGGATCTCCCTTCTATTCCAGTCTCGTATTGTTCGTGGAAAGAAAGATTGTCGGTATGCTTCTGTGTGGGCTCTAATATCTCTGATTTTATCCTCATGGTCTCTTCGCGAGATATACGTTGGAGGGAGCAATATACTGCTTGACTCCTCGGTGAAGGTATGTTCTCGAAACTTCAACAAAAGCCCGTACCGAGCTACTGAGCGTCTCTCCTGCAGAGTCTTCCACTGGAGTTTATCCATCATCTCCGTAACGCTTTCGCGATTGCTAAATGATCCTGTAACGAAGCGCGCTGCTCTCCGTTGAATCTTCTCTATCAACCCTATCTGGTACGGATCCCACACTGCTGAGCAGTATTCAATCAGTGGGCGAACAAGTGTACTGTAACCTACTTCCTTTGTTTTCGGATTGCATTTCCTTAGGATTCTTCCAATGAATCTCAGTCTGGTATCTGCTTTACCAACGATCAACTTTATATGATCATTCCAAATAACTCCTAATGCGTACTCCCAGATAATTTATGGAATTAACTGCTTCCAGTTGCTGACCTGCTATTTTGTAGCTAAATGTCTTTCTTTCTATGTATTCGCAGCACATTACACTTGTCTACATTGTGATTCAATTGCCATTCCCTGCACCATGCGTCAATTCGCTGCAGATCCTCCTGCGTTTCAGTACAATTTTCCATCTTCAATTTTTTGGTCCTGTCCTCCTCAGTTGCGCGTAATACCACGGTATGTTGATGATTTTCACTTATGGACCGTCTGAAAGCAACTGAATAAAACACAATTTTAGTGCCATACGCGTTTCGCCTTTATTTTCTGGAAGGCATCATCAGTGGCCTGTAATATGTACATATGTTAGCTATTTTATTTACATTTTTGTCAATGTGCCTATAGGTTATAAACAGTTCTGGTGGTTGGTATTTCCTATTAAGTAGTAATGTTTTGAACTGTACTTACAGGTTGCGTAGACAGTTTCTTACATATTACGCTCCTGTTGCATTTTTGGTCTTGTTCTTCTTCCTATGAGCGCCAATTTGCTGTTTTTTCTGCATTCCACAGCACTATGCACTGAACGCTTGTTTTAATGCAATGTTTTGGTTTCTGTTGCCGACTGTCAAATGTTTTTGCCAAAGATCGAATATTACTGCCAAACTTATGAGTGTAACAATCGAAGTATCTGTGGTCTGTTCGTGTATGCATTTGTGTGTGCGCTTGTGTGTGTGTGTGTGTGTGTGTTTTGGTGTCATATTAATTTAATTTAATTTAATTTTATTGCATTTAATTATTTATTTTTGTTTATGTCCTGTGTATGTGTGTGTGTGTTTTGGTGTGATTTTTTTTTTTTTTTTTTTTTTTTTTGCGCTGTGTATGTGTGTCTGTCTGTATTTTGGTGTTATGCATTTTTTTTTTTTTTGATGGGGGGCTGTGTGTGTGTGTGTATTTTGGTGTTATATACTTTTTTTTAATTTTTTTTATGTTATCATTTCCTTTATTAAGTGTAGTAAGGAGCCTGTGCTGATGTGTGTTTGTTCATTTATCACATGTTTGTTTTCTGCTATGGCTTTCTGGATGTGGAAGTTTTCTTGCATTTGTATAAGATGTTTGTCATGGTTGCTTATTCTCATTACTTTCATTTTTTGTTCCATGTTTGTAGGATGATGGTTGTAGTGTTTTAAATGCTCTGCAAATGTGGAATGGTTTGTTTCATACTTCCAACATGTGATATGTTCTTTGTATCTTGTTTCAAAATTCCTGCATGTCATGCCTATGTATACTGCATCACAACTTTGACATTCAAGTTTATATATTCCTGATTGTTGGAATTTGTCCCTCTTGGTAGCTGGCTGGCTTAGGTGTGATTGAAGGGTTTGCCCAGGTTTATATGCTATTTTGAAGCCCTGTCTCTTTAGGATGTTTGCAACTCTGTGTGTTAGTTTATGTGTGTAGGTCATGGTGTACCATCTGGTTCTTTTCTGTGTGGTGTTGTCATTGTGTGTGTTTGTTGAGTGTGTTTGTAAGTTTTCAGCTTGTGAGATCTTTTGTATTGTGGAAATGTTGTGTTTGTTTTTTATTTGTGTTTTTATTTTTTGATTGAGCCTGTGTACCACATGTGTGTCATACCCGTTGTTCCTAGCTATTTGTATGATCGTGTTCATTTCTTGTTCATAATTTCTCTTAGTGAGTGGGATTCTGTTTAGTCTATGTAACATGTGTCTTAGTGCTGCAAATTTCTGGCTTTGGGGGTGGTTGGATGTGGAATGTATTATTGTGTCCGTGGCTGTTGGTTTTCTAAAGATGTTAAATGTATGTTTACCATTTTCTCTTTTAATTGTAATGTCAAGAAAATTTATTTGATTTTCTTTTTTTCGAGTGTGAATTTTATGTTCTTATGAGCTTTGTTTATTTCTGAATGGAGTTCATCTATTTTTTCACTTGGCTCGTCTACCAAACAAATAATGTCATCCACGTATCTGTACCAATATATGATTTTGAAACTTTCATTTGTGGTTATCTTATCAAATATCTTATTTTCAAGGTGACTGATGAAAATGTTTGCTAGTGTTCCTGATATTGGGGATCCCATGGGCAGTCCATCAGTTTGTAGATAATATTCTTCCTCAAACTGAAAGTAGTTTTGTTCAGTTGTCAGTCTGAGCATATCTGTTATTTCTTTTATTGCGTATGTGGTGAGGTTGCTGTGGGATGAGAGATTTTGTTCTATGATTTCTATTGTTTCTGTGATAGGGATGGAGGTATACATATTTTCTATATCGAATGAAATCAGTGATGCTGTGCACCATGACCTACACACATAAACTAACACACAGAGTTGCAAACATCCTAAAGAGACAGGGCTTCAAAATAGCATATAAACCTGGGCAAACCCTTCAATCACACCTAAGCCAGCCAGCTACCAAGAGGGACAAATTTCAACAATCAGGAATATATAAACTTGAATGTCAAAGTTGTGATGCAGTATACATAGGCATGACATGCAGGAATTTTGAAACAAGATACAAAGAACATATCACATGTTGGAAGTATGAAACAAACCATTCCACATTTGCAGAGCATTTAAAACACTACAACCATCATCCTACAAACATGGAACAAGAAATGAAAATAATGAGAATAAGCAACCATGACAAACATATTATACAAATGCAAGAAAACTTCCACATCCAGAAAGCCATAGCAGAAAACAAACATGTGATAAATGAACAAACACACATCAGCACAGGCTCCTTACTACACTTAATAAAGGAAATGATAACATAAAAAAAAATTAAAAAAAAGTATATAACACCAAAATACACACACACACACAGCCCCCCCTCAAAAAAAAAAAAAATGCATAACGCCAAAATACAGACAGACACACATACACAGCACAAAAAAAAATCACACCAAAACACACACACACATACACAGGACATAAACAAAAATAAATAATTAAATGCAATAAAATAAAATTAAATTAAATTAATATGACACCAAAACACACACACACACACACACAAGCGCACACACAAATGCATACACGAACAGACCACAGATACTTCGATAGTTACACTCATAAGTTTGGCAGTAATATTCGATCTTTGGCAAAAACATTTGACAGTCGGCAACAGAAACCAAAACATTGCATTAAAACAAGCGTTCAGTGCATAGTGCTGTGGAATGCAGAAAAAACAGCAAATTGGCGCTCATAGGAAGAAGAACAAGACCAAAAATGCAACAGGAGCGTAATATGTAAGAAACTGTCTACGCAACCTGTAAGTACAGTTCAAAACATTACTACTTAATAGGAAATACCAACCACCAGAACTGTTTATAACCTATAGGCACATTGACAAAAATGTAAATAAAATAGCTAACATATGTACATATTACAGGCCACTGATGATGCCTTCCAGAAAATAAAGGCGAAACGCGTATGGTACTAAAATTGTGTTTTATTCAGTTGCTGTCAGACGGTCCATAAGTGAAAATCATCAACATACCGTACAATTTTCCATTGTTACAACCTATCGATACATCACAGCATCATCTGCAAAAAGCCTCAGTGAACTTCCGATGTCATCCACAAGGTCATTTATGTATATTGTGAATAGCAACGGTCCTAAGACACTCCCCTGCGGCACACCTGAAATCACTCTTACTTCGGAAGACTTCTCTCCATTGAGAATGACATGCTGAAATTACCCTCGTAAAAGGAATATTACAATTATGATGTAGTAAAAACGATGGTTTAGGGAAGTTCGCAATTTTACACAGCCGAAGAATGCGTTAGAAGTAAGGAGTATTGTCGCTGGGCACGAAAGCGCGGTGTCGGCCTGAAGTTGTCGGCGGAGAGGAGTTGCTAGCGACGTTATCTGGTGCAGACGCGGTACGCGGGAATGCAAGGAATGAACTGCAAGGTTTTTAATATATGTGCATGCTTATTATTTGGTTGTAAATGGTCACAGTGTTTTGTCATCAAGAGGAATTAATATTCAAAACGAGTACTGTGGGCCCAAACTTGTTATATAGAGCGACGTTAAACAAGAGCCTGCTGCCATACATTCTCGACGAATAATGCCTTAGCAGCAGCAGCTCATCAAAGCAAGATCAGACCAGTTTCATCTTTAAATTGTACAAAGGTAGTCAGCGTAGTAGTTTTTCTTAACTGAATACAAAGTGTTTAGTGCGACGACTGTAATAATGTAAATTAACTTAAACTCAGTCATTTACCTAATAGGCTCCTATCCTATCGCCATTACTGATACCGAGAATTCCACCAGCGAAAGAATAGGAAAATATTGAAAGGGATGAGTTACATAATTTGGGTAACTGAGATAAAGAAACGCATTTTTGCAGAAGTGAGAACTATCTAAAGTTGTCATTTAACAGGAGCGAACTTTGATGTTTGTTAGAAAAACTAGTTAAAAAATAATGAGAAACATTAAAAGAGTAAAAGCATAATCCCGCCTGGATAGGTGGCGCGTGGATCTACTCCTGTGAACTGCTTCTGAAAAATAGGCTGAGAATGAAGGACGCGAGTAGGAGCAGGAAAAGGTGAAGTACTTCGGTACTGCATGTAAATTTTGATGCACCTGTGCTTTAGGAAGAATATGAATACATAAATTGTTACTTAACTTTGGTTGAGATGAGCACGTAGGTGCGAAGCCGTACGTCAATCAAAGCTAACATCGACTAGAGGTGGTACATAGGCAAAATCTGTAGTGGCTCGCCCACTATGCAATACAAACAATCTTGCTATGGGCTGAATCTGGAGCGGCGCTCGTAGAGCTGCACACCGTCGGCTAGATGGCGCTGTCGTCGGTGTGGATAGTCCGCTCTCGTAGTGCCAACCTAAAGACTTGTACCTAACGCCGTGGCATCGTAGCTATCGATACCAGAAGAATAATACATTTAATGTTTTTTGTGTGCATTGCAAACTCTGCTCACACTTGCAAATTACGTAACAGTACAGTGTAAAATTAGTTATTCTTCACCAAATGAATCATTATGAACTTTCCAGAAATAACTTACTGTAGTTGAAAATATATGTTTATGAATATCCGCATTTCTAAAGTCGGTAACAGCTATTCATTATGGGAACTGGTTTGCAATCAATTAAGTTTTACGAGCACATGTGTTCAATAGACGAATTATTCTGCTGTTTACTAATTAACTTTAATTCATGCTATTAACTGTGTTTTTACATCTGAGCTCGAGTCAGTGCCTTTGGTTCCTTCTCGCCTCATTACAGTTCAATGATTAGTTCGTAATTACAGTTTACAAACAATTAATAATAATAAAGTAATTTTTACTCATACAATGAGCTGGCGGCTGTTCTTAAGTAATCTGCAATCCTAAATAATGACAGATTCAGTGTATTTATTACAAATTCCACTAACTATTTCCTATTTTTACCTTTTTTTTTCAAAATTTCTTTCGATCGTCCTGCGATAACGTTTCGGTTATAACTGTATCCGCACTTATCCGGATTTTCATTATTCTTCGGACTAGATGCCTTCCCACACAATAGGGAGTACTAGGTGCGCGTCTCGTTTAAAAATCCTAATTAACCGGACGTGTAGGTTCGTTACAACTTCCTTAATATTCTCCCTATGAATCTCAGTCTGGCATCTGCTTATTCTACTATTGTTTTATGTGGTCATTCCACTTAAGGTTTCTCCCGAAACATCATTTCTGAATGTTATGAAAATTTAGAAATTTAATACCACTGCGTGACGAATAAGTTCACTAAGTCTGACAAAAATTGTACAGATGCTTGATGTGTAACACTACGATTCCATCAGAGTCTTAAATTACATTTATATTATGCCTGATGTCTCTAGTATGTATCTGTTTCCTCAACAGAATGATCTGGTGAAAGTTCAAGAAGTGATGAGAGGGTGAACAGAAGTTTCCGTTGTCGTCAGTCTAACGGTGTGTTCATCTGCGCTTCGAAATTCATGCAGTTTTACTGCACATTGCGTCATCCATAGTCTACCTGCCTCTCTTCCCACGCCGAAGGCGAGAATTCCCACAAAGCTCATCGCTTCCCGTTGAATAACAGCCGTCACGAACACGCCGATTGTAGATTCGTCAGCGCAAGTGTCGTGACATGGAGTGCGGCAGCTCGCCCATAGTCGAGAGTCACGGGATCGTTTGCACAAACAGTATGGCTGTTCTGGGACCGATTTGTCCGATTCAGCCCCTTACGCCTCTGAGTTACAGCCTCGGAGAATGATTCATGCAATTTAGTTTGGTCGGCTCTCTTCGCACACTTACCTTAGTGCTCACATTCAGGAAGAAATACAGGAATCACTACATTACGAAAAGATATATGGTGCCACAGACTCTATGAGTATTTGAATAAAATATTTTGTTCATCAGTAATAGTCCATTTCCATCACATGGTCCAACTCAAATGTCATGATGAAAAGTACCAACTCGAAATAGCTCCCGTAACAATTCTGCTCTTGATATAAATACTGTTTATTTTTCTCTTCTATTCTACCGTCTATTCCACAGGCAAGGCATGTATTATGCATATATGAAATTTTCAAATTCTTTCGTACCCGTATTTTTCAAAGGTTTTAAATTAAATTTATGCTTTACAGCCTGTTGAAATCATGTAGAAACATTTTACTCAAAGAATTATTCACAAATTACATTACTTTAAAATTCGACACCCTAATAATTCTGTGTTAGGAATGACATACCTTATTTGAAAGCCCTTATTCGTCTTTGCCTAAAGACATCTTGCCGTGTCTAATGTATAAGTGTATTCTCTCCTGTCGTGGTATGAATTAAAAAACACCTTCAGTCACAATTGTAATGTTTTATTTAGTACACAATGCATTTTGACCCTGTGGGTCCATCCACAGGTGAAATTCGTCTTAATACATGATTTATTTGTTCTCTTGAATGAGATGAGATGCATATTCCTGTCACGAAAAGGTTTGATGTTAGGTTACGAACTTCGTAAGTCAGACGCGGAAAATGTGTGAAATAGTGGAAAAGATGAATAGTGTAAACTTACCAAATAATCCAAGAAAAGCGTTTTTAACGTTTTTTGTAACAGTATAAGTTTTTTCTTCCATCGTTTTGAAAACGATAAACAAATAAATCATGTATTAAGACGAATTACACCTGCATATGGTCCCACAGGGTCCTAAATGCATCGTGTACTGAATAAAGCACGAAAAGTTGTGACAGAAGGCGTTTTTTAATTCATACCTCGAGTGTATTGAGTACAGTCACGTCTGAAGCTGCAAAATATAGATAAAATTAAAGAAAAAAATACTCTCTACTTTTCCAGTCTTTTAAATAATTATCAAAATGGAATAATGTTTTATTTTATCGTTTCATAAAAACAGTATTACGCTTGTCTTTAAATAAGCGTCGCACATAAAGCACAGCCGGTTGGAGCCTAGTATTTATCTTTGGAAGTTCGAAAACCAGCCATCAGAAAACGTTTTTCAAATCATTTTGTATTAGGCGAGATATTAGTCGTTGTCGAGGTGCAAAGCCACACTACGCACAGGTTTTGTCTACTACGAATGTCACAAGTCTTCGATTGCACACCAAAGGTGTGCTACACTTTGGAGGGGACCAGCCTGGTGTCAGTGGGGCAGGCTTTGAGAAGCGTGTCCGAGCAGACGTCCAGACAAAGACAGAAGCTAGTGTCACTCGAAGCTTACCGTAAAATGACGTCAAAATGATATGTCTCCCATTAAATTCGATATGAGTACGAAGCTCGAAAGCAGTCGACAAATGTAGCGCTTTGGAGACGCCGTGTTAGATTTCGTCTTACCTCGTTGTTTTCGTATAATAACTTGCATGTTATGGCAGTACGCCGTTTAAAGACAGTGGCACGTTGAACATTTACGCAGTTCAGCTAGAACACCATGACCACCTATCTAACAGCCGGAATTACCACCTTCGCCAAGGACAATAGCGGCGACGTCCCGTGCCATGGAAACGACAAAAAAATGTAATTATTGGTCATTTATGTTAACCGGGTTACAGTCTTACAAAACAGTGATGGTAATAACAGACTTTTAAAAATAATTTAGTTTCGTAACCGAAACACAACTTGTAAGTAGGCTGTTTATGTTTTCTTATTGGCAACGTTACGTAGCGCTCTGTATGAAAATCACTGGCTGTGCTGTGTGCAGTCTGTGGCTAGTTTGCATTGTTGTCTGCCATTGTAGTGTTGGGCAGCTGGATGTGAACAGCGCGTAGCGTTGCGCAACTGGAGGTGAGCCGCCAGAAGTGGTGGATGTGGGGAGTGAGATGGCGGAGTTTTGAAATTTGTAAGACTGGATGTCATGAACTGCTATATATATTATGACTATTAAGGTAAATACATTGTTTGTTTTCTATTAAAATCTTTCATTTGCTAACTGTGCCTATCAGTAGTTAGTGCCTTCCGTAGTTTGAATCTTTTATTTAGCTGGCAGTAGTGGCGATCGCTGTATTGCAGTAGTTCGAGTAACGAAGATTTTTGTGAGGTAAGTGATTTGTGAAAGGTATAGGTTAATGTTAGGGCCATTCTCTTGTAGGGATTATTGAAAGTCAGATTGCGTTGCGCTAAAAAAATATTGTGTGTCAGTTTAAGCACAGTCATGTATAATTGTTCAAAGGGGACGTTTCATATGTCGACCCTTAGCCGAGGATACCTCACTGGAATCTTCTGATTTTTTCTTGTAGCTTGTGTAATTAGTGTAGATTTTGTTTATTGCTAGCGCGTAATTGTAGAGAGAATCTCCTTTGTAGTTGCAGTCTTTCATTGCTGTACATTAAAACAGGTGTGGCACGCATGTAAATTTGCACCAAGTATTTCGCAGCTGCGCTTGCAATTAACTAGATACTATTTTCAGTGCTACATTAATGTGTTCTCTTATTTTTGCTCTTCAAATTGTGTTTTTATGTGTTGTCGTATGAAATATTGTGACAATAATGGCGTGTGAAAAACGTAATACTAGGGTCCAAAGTAAACTGAGAAATGACAGTGAAGACGAAAGCAGTGTGTTAGCGCCACCATGTAATGAATTAACTAATGTTCAAAGTAGTAATTTGGTAATTGTGCATAGGGAAATGGAGCGAGCTGCAAATAATGGTGTAGGCAGTGAAACAATTAGTGAACAGGAAAGCATTATCGATCGATCGGTCGGCAACAGCTCGCCTCAGGATTCCGAAATGACAGGACACAATCTTGCAAATACTGTAGATTCAGGTTTTGCGTCCTCACCGTTTTCTCAAATAAATCAAGACACATTTTCTGCTTTTCAAAATGCGAATATTGCCGGTTCAAATGCACTGCCGAATAGCACTGAGGAACATGTTACAGACACCAGTGCACTGTTATTACAGTTAATGCAACAAATGGGACAAAGGCTACAAAAGTTAGACACAACGCTTGAACAAAATCAGAAACAAATGGAACAAAATCTTCGGAAGTTAGACACCACACTTGAACAAACACGTGAAGATTTAACTACTGAGTTACATAACATTGAATCGAAGTATCAAAAAGTCTGTAATGACGTAAAAACACAAATTTGTGAGCATTTCCAACCTATTTTTTCGCGTCATGAAAATGCATTACAGAATCACGAAGCAGCCATAAAAGAACTGCAGACTATTGTTCATGAAAATTACGACACCTTGCAAGCTAAAATTGACTTAGTTGCATCTACCGATTCGGTTACGCAACTTGCAAAAACTCAGGAAAACTTAAAGGAGACAGTAGATACTATTTCAACACAAATGGACACTCCGAAACTTGGTTCAGAAAAACACACAGAGGAAATAATTTCACTAACGGATAAAGTAGCCGAACTTTCAGATCAGTTCACTAACTTATCTACAAAGGTAGATGATGATCTGAATGACACAAGACCTGTAGCCTTCACGGACACTGAAGAGTATGAACAAATTAGAAAATTCAAACAAAATCAAAATCAAATCAATACACAGCACAAAAGAGAAATCCGGGAAGTACAAGATCAGTTGGCACAAGTAATACAAGAATTACATATTTCAGAGGACACTCGCGCTCCAGTACGGGAAGAGGGACAAAGAATTACGGAACAACCACAAAATAATAACACAGGACACTTCGGAAATTATGAAAGAAATTGGCAAGGCGCATTGGATTTTGAGATGGAACCGCCGAAACGAAGTAACAATGAGCGATGTGCGACTAGCCGACACGATGATTTTGACTATAAGCTGTTCATTACTACACGTAAATTCAAAACTCCGCCATTTCTCTCCCCACATCCACCACTGCTGGCGGCTCACCTCCAATTGCGCAACGCTACGCGCTGTTAACATCCAGCTGCCCAACACTACAATGGCAGACAACAATGCAAACTAGCCACAGACTGCACACAGCACAGCCCGTGATTTTCATACAGAGCGCTACGTAACGTTGCCAATAAGAAAACATAAACAGCCTACTTACAAACTGTACCCTGTTATTTTTACCCTTCAGAAAATTACCTTTCGCCCCTCAAGAGGTAATCACCTAGTCCCTGATGCTTCTACATCTGCATCAAAATTTACATCAATATTCCGCAGGCCACCTTATTGGGTGTGGCAGAGGGAATCTTCTGTACCACTGCTCCCCTTTCCTGCTCTAGTCGTGAATGGTGCGCGGGAAGAACGTTTTTTGGTAAACTTCCGCGTGAGCTCGAATCTACATCTACATCTACGTCTACATCTCTGTAATTTCACCTTCATTGGCTATATATAGGAGAGAACATATGTTGGGTGAGTCTTTAAGCAACGTGTGCTCTCGGAACTTTAACCGTAAACACACTGTAACGGTGACAGCTTCTCTTGCATCGTCTGCCACTGGACCCTGCATCTCCATCATGCTTTCGCTCTTACTAAATGGACCCGTAATGGAACGCACTTCCCTTCTTTGGATCTTCTCTGTTTCCTCTATCAGTCTCGTTTTTGTTATTGTGGTCTTCAGTTCGAAGATTGGTCTGATGCAGCTCTCCATGCTACTCTATCCGCTGCAATAACTACTGCAACCTACATCTTTTTGAATGTGCTTACTGTATTCTTCACTTGGTCTCCTACGATTTTTACCCCCTCACTTCCCTCGAATACTATATTCATGATACCTTAAAGTCTCGGATTGTGTTCTATCGACTGGTCTGTGCTTTTGGTCAAGTTGTACCACAAATTTCTTGTCTCTCCAATTCTGTTCAGTACCTCCTCGTTAGTTACATTATCTACCCACCTAATCTTTAGCATTCTTCTGTATCACCACACTTCAAAAGCTCTATTCTCTTCTTGTCCAACCGTTTATCGTCCATGTTGCACTTCCAAACATGTCTATACTCTGGACAAATAGCTTTGGAAGATACTCTCTAACACTTAAATCTATATTCGATGTTAATAGATTTCTCTTCTTCAGAAAGAAGCACATTTCTTGCCATTGCCGGTCTACATTTTCTACCCTCTCTAATTCGGCCATGATCAATTATTTTACTGCCCAAATAGCAAAAGTCATCTACTACTTTTAGTGCCTCGTTTCCTAATGTAATTCTCTCAGCATCATTTAATGTAATTCGACTACACCCCATTATTCTTCTTTTGATTTTGTTGATCTTCGTCGTATATTCTCCTTTCAACATGCTGTCAATTCCGCCTAACTGCACTTCCAAATCCTTTATTGTATCTGGTGGAATTAAAGCGTCATCAGCAAACCTCAAAATTTTTGTTTCTTCTCCCTGAACTTTAAATCCTATTCCAAATTTTTCTTCGGTTACCTTTACTGCTTGTTTAATGTGCATATTGAATGACTTCGGGGACAGGCTACAACACTGTCTCACTCGCTTTTCAACCACAGCCTCGCTTTCATGCTTCTCGACTCTTACAAATGCCATCTGATTTCTGTACAAGCTGTAAACAGCCTATCGCTCCCTGTATTTAGCTTCTGCTACTTTCAGGAATTCAAAGAGAGTAATCCAGTCTACATTGTCAAAAGCTTCGTCTACGTCTACAAACGCCACAAACGTAGCCATTCCTTAACGTATCTTCTAAGATAACTCGTAAGGTCGTTATTGGCTTGCGTATTCCTAAGTTTCTCCGGACTCTAAATCTATCTTCCCTGAGGTCGGCTTCCATCAGTTTTTTCCACTCTCCTGTAAGGAATTCGTGTTACTATTTTGCAACCATGAAGTATTAAACTGATAGGTAATTTTCACACATGTGACCAACTGCTTTCTTTGAAATTAAAGTTGCTATCTTCTTCTTGAAGTGCGAGGGTATTTCGCCTGTCTCATACATCTTGCACAACACATGGAAGAGTTTTGTCGTGGTTGGCTCTCGCAAGGCTATCAGTAGTCCTGACGGAACATCGTCTACTCCCGGGTCCTTATTCGACTGAGATCTCTCAGAGCTTTGTCAAATTCTTCTCGCAGTATCATATCTTCCATCTCATCTTCATCTCCGTCATCTCCCTTTTCTATAATATTGCCTTCAAGTTCATATCCCTTGTAAGGCCCTCTATATACTCCTTCCACCTTTCAGCTGTCCCTTCTTTGCTTAAGTCTGGTTTACCATCTGAGCTCTTGGATATTCATACAGATGTTTCTCTTTTCACCAAAAGCCCCTTTAATTTTCCTGTAGGCGGTATCTATCTTTCTCCTAGTGAAACATGCTTCTAAATCCTTACCTTACTCCTCTAGCCATTCCTCCTTCGCAGGTGTGCACTTCCTGCCAATCTTATTTTTTAAACGTTTGTATTCTCTTTCGTCTCCTTCATATGCTGCATTTTTAAATTTTCTGCTTTCATCAGGTAAATTCAATATCTCTTGTGTTATCCAAGGATTTCTACTAGGGACTGTCTTTTAACCTATTTGATCCTATGCTGCCTTCAGCGTTTTATCTCTTAAAGCAAGCCATTAGTCTTCTAGTATATTCCTTCCTCTGTTCTAGTCTACCATTGCCTAGCTCCTTCTGAAATTTTCAACAACCTCTGACTCTTTCAACGTATCTAGGTCCCATCTCCTTCATTTCCTACCTCTTTCCAATTTCTTCAATTTTAATCTACAGTTCGTAACCGATAAATTGTGGTCAGAGTCCACATCTGCATCTGGAAATATCTTGCAATTTAAAACATGGTTTCTAAATCTCTGTCTTACCATTATACAATCAATCTAAAACCTCCCCGTGGCTCCAGGTCACTTCCACGTATACAACCTTCTTTTATGATTCTTGAACCAAGTGTTAGCGATGATTAAGCTTTCTCTTTCATTCCTTTCCCCCAGTCGATATTCACCTACTATTTTTCCTTTTCCTATTATCGAATTCCAATTCCACGTCACAGTTGAATTTTCGACTCCTTTAGCTATCTGAATAATTTCTTTTATGTCATCATACATTTCTTCAGTCTCTTCATCATATGCGGACCTAGTTGGCATATAAATCTGTACTACTGAGTTAGGCGCTGTCTTCGTGTCTGTCTTGGCTACGATAATGCATTCACTATGCTGTTCATAGTATCTTACCCACACTGCTATTTTCTTATTGATTTTTAAGGCCACTCTTGCATTTTCCCTGTTTGAATCTGTATTTATAACACCGTATCCACCTGAGCAGATGTCCTAATCCTCCTGCCATTGAACTTCACTAATTCCCACCAAATCTAACTTCAATCTATCCATTCAACTTTGAAATTCTCTAACCAATCTGCCCGATTAAGGGATCTAATATTCCTCGCTCCGATCCGTAGAATACCAGTTTTGTTTCTTCTGAAGAAGACATCCTCCTGAGTAGTTCCAGACCAGAGATCCGAATGGGGGACTATTTTACCTCCGCAATATTTTACCCAAGAGGACGCTATCATCATTTAACCATACAGTAGAGCTTCATGTCCTCGGGAAAAATTACGGCTGTAGTTTCTCTTTGCTTTCAACAGTAGACTCAAGTTTAATAGAATCGTACGGTAGAATCAGTTTGGATGGAAGTAGTAGGTACTGACATGACGAATGATGAGATGCATTTGCATGTTGACACTGTGATAAGGAATACCACATAGGCAGTTCAGATAAAGGGAGTGAACGTCTCTAAAAAGAGCAATCACAATGTTGGAAAGACAAACACATGTACTAGGAAGGTAACTGCGAAGAAACCTTGGGTAATAGAAGAAATACTAAAATTGATCGAAGTACAAAAATGTTCAGGGAAAGACAGGGTTATGGCTATACAAATAACTTAGAAATGATATAAGTAGGATGTGGATGGAAGCCAAGACGAAATGGCTGCAGGAAAACAATGAAGATATCGAAAAAGAAATTATCGTTGCAGGGAATGATACAGCATATAGAAAAGTCAAAGCAACTTTCGGTGAGATGAAAAGCAAGGGTGGCAGCATTAAGAGTGTAATGGGAATTCCTGTGTTAAACGCTGAAGACAGCGTGTGTAGGAGGAAAGAGTTCATTAAAAGCTTATATGAGGGGCAGCAATTGTCTGAAGACGTGATAGAAGAAGAGATTGCAGTCGATATGGGAGAGATAGGAGATCCGGTATTAGAGTCATAATTCGAAAGAGCTACGGAAGATTTGTGCTCGAGGCATAGGGGGTCGATAGCCCTCTGTCGGAATTGATAAAACCACTGGAGGGAAGAGACAATCAAACTACAATCCAAGTTGGTGTGTATAATCTGCACGACAAGCTACATACCATCAGAATTTTGGAAAAATATCATATACACAGTTCCGAAGATAGCAAGGGCAGATAAGCGCGAGTACTATTGTTCACTCTGCTTAACAACTCATACATCCAGTTGCTGACAAGAATGAAAAAGAAAACTGAAGATCTGTTGGGTGACGATCAGTTTGGCTTCCACCCGAGAGGCAGTTCCGACGTTTCGGTTGTTAATGGAAGCAATACCGAGTAAAAATCGATCGACGTTCATAGGATCTGCCGACCGGGAAAAAGGGTTCGACAATATAAAACAGAGCAAGAATTCCGATATTCTGAGAAAAATAGGAGTAAGCTATAGGGAAAAGCGAGCAATATTCAGTGTGTACATGAACCAGTGAACAATGATTTTGGAAAACCGAGAGCGAACTGCTCGGATTAAAATGGGTGTAATACAGGAATGCAGTCTTCGCCCCTTCAGTTCAATCTTTACACCAACGAACGGCGTAAATAAAAGAAAGTTTCAAGAGTGGGGTTAAAGTTCAGTGTGAAAGGATATCAAAGATAAATTCACTGATGACATTGCTGTCCTCAGAGAAGAATAAAAAATAGATCTTTCGAGCAGAATGAGTATGTAAACAGAAGAAAAAAGATAGGTGTGAGAAGTAGCAAATGAAGCAAGGAGGACATAAAAGCAGCCTATCACAGGCCAAAAATCATTCCTGGAGAAAAGAAGTCTACTAGGTCTTAATTAGAGGAAGAAATTTCTGATAATGTGTGTTTGAAGCGCAGCATTGTACTGTAGTAAATCATGGACAGCTGAAATACCGGGACAGAAGAGAGTCGAAGTGTTTGAAATGTTATGCTACAAAAGAATGTTGAAAATTAGGTAGACTGATAAGGTAAGGAATGAAGAGTTCTTCGCAGAATCGTCGAATAAAGGAAAATGGGGGAAACATTGACAAGAAGATGAGGTAGGGTGATAGGATGTGTTATGACACTAGGACCGAGCGAGTTGGCGCAGTGGTTAGCACACTGGACTCGCATTCGGAAGGACGACGGTTCAATCCCGTCTCCCGCCATCCTGATTTAGGTTTTCCGTGATTTCCCTAAATCGTTTCAGGTAAATGCCGGGATGGTTCCTTTGAAAGGGCACGGCCGATTTCCTTCCCAATCCTTCCCAAACCCGAGCTTGCGCTCCGTCTCTAATGACCTCGTTGTCGACGGGACGTTAAACACTAACCACCACCACCACACTAGGAAATAACTTCCATGGTATTAGAGGGACCTGTAGAGGGTAAAGCCTGTAGAGGAAGACGTAAGTTGGAATACATCCAGCAAATAATTGAGGACGTTGTGCTACTCTGAGAGTAAGAGATTGACTTGATAGAGGAATTCGGGGAAGGGCGCTTCAAATCAGTCAGAAGAATGATGACTCAAGAAAAAGAAAATCAGTGATCCGTCAAACATGGTAAACGGTTTATTTTATATACAACCTCGTCAGGTGCTTTATTGGCAGATCGCTTAAGAGTCATCTTGGAGAATATCACGAAAAAGTTTACTGATAACACAATTTTAATAGTGGGGAGAGAATTCTATTTGCAGACCGATGACGTCAGCAGTTTGGTCCCCTAAGACCTTACTTCTATTTGCAGTCTGTAGAGAGGAAGAGACTAGCAATTCAAACTTATGACAGAGAAATGGACCCGTGTGTAGTTGTTCCGCTTGCCTTGACTGAAACTTACGTCGAGCGGATCATTACAGAAATGACAGTGAGGATGATGTCTTAGACCTCCTAGTCACAGGCTCGATCTTTTCGAATCAGTTAATGTCGAGGAGAGAATCAGTGATCATAAAATTAATAGCATGAATGATTATAGGTATAACAAGGATGTTAAAAAAGGTAGGAAAATATTTTAGTTTAGCAAGAATGCAGGAGACAAACTACAGTGTATATAAGTATTCAACGTTGCGGACGAGGATGTGGAGCACAATGTACAATATGTGTTATTCAAGTAAATGTCGGGCAAAGCTGAGAGGGATGGAAACGGGTCACATTGGGTTGATGGCCGCTTCGGAAAGTTGCTGCGAAAGCAAAGAGAAAAGGAATGTATCGGAAACACTGATAAGAAGAAGCGATGGATGATAGGACATCTGTTAAGACATCAGGGAATAATCCCTAACGGAACTAGAGCGAGCTGTAGAGGGTAAGCCGGCCGAAGTGGCCATGCGGTTAAAGGCGCTGCAGTCTGGAACCGCAAGACCGCTACGGTCGCAGGTTCGAATCCTGCCTCGGGCATGGATGTTTGTGATGTCCTTAGGTTAGTTAGGTTTAACTAGTTTTGAGTTCTAGGGGACTAATGACCTCAGCAGTTGAGTCCCATAGTACTCAGAGCCATTTGAACCATTTTTTTGTAGAGGGTAAAAACTGTTGAGGAAGACCGAGATTAGGATACATCCAGCAAATAATTGAGGGTTTAGGTTGCAGGTACTACTCTGAGATGAAAATGTTGGCACAGGAGAGGAATAAACGCAGATGCCACATTGAAATTCTTGGGGAGAATCTTAAGGAAATGTAATTCACTCGCGCGGTTCCAGACTGTAGCGCCTAGAACCGCTCGGCCACTACGGCCGGCCGTGGGACCTCAAACAAGTAGGATTAATATAAGAAACTGAGACCCAACGAAGAGTGACGCTTTTTGTCATGAGATAGTTTACTCGGCGGGAGAGCGTGTGGCAGACGCTACAAGGGAGGCGTTGTGCGTCACGGAGAGATTTACTGTTGAAATTTCGAGAGCTTACGTTTAAAAAAGAATCGGGGGTGGGTCGTAATACTTTCTCCCACATACATCTGGCGAAATAATCACGACGAGATAGTTAGAAGAATCATACGTCACACGGAGCTTTAATGACAGTGATTTTTCAGATGCACCAACCGTGCAACAAGAATTCTTTACAGAAGAATGGAAAAACTGGTAGAAGCCGACCTCGGCGAAGATGCGCGAGGCAACACCGGCCTTACGACTTACCTTAGAAGATAGGTTAAGGAAAGGCAAACGTACATTTTCAGCATTTTAAGACTTAGAGAAAGCTTTTGACAATGTTGATTGGAATACTTTCTTTGAAATTCTGAAAGTAGCAGGGGTGAAATAATGCTGGGAGCGAAAGGTTATTTACAGCTTCTACAGAAATCAGACTGCAGTTATAAGGGTCGACGGGCATGAAAGTGAGGCAGTGATTGAAAAAAAGAGTGAGGCAGTGTTGTAGCCTATCCCCGATCTTATGCAACATGTAAACAGAACAAGCAGTAAAGGAAACCAAAGAAAAATTTAGAGTAGGAATTAAAGTCCAGGGAGAAGAAATGAAAACATTGAGGTTTGCTGGTGACATTGTATTCTGCCAGAGACAGTAAAGCACTTGACAGAGCAGTTGAACGGAATGGACTATCATGGAAGGAGGATATAAGATGAACATCAACAAGGCAAAACAAGGCTCATGGAATGTAGTCGATTTAAGTCAGGGACTGGTAAGGGAATCAGCTTACGAAACGAGACACTTAAAGTAATAGATAAGTTTTGCTATTTGGGTAGTAAAATAACTGACTATGGCCGCAGTAGAGAGGATGTAAAATGGAGACTGGCAATGGCAAGAAAAGCGTTTCTGAAGAAGAGAAATTTGTTAACGTCGAATATAGGTTCAAGTGTTAGGGAGTCTTTTCTGATGGTATTTGTCTGGAGTGTAGCCGTGTATGGAAGTGAAACATGGACTAAAAACGGTTTAGATAAAATGAGAATAGAAGCTTTTGAAGAACAGTCGTGATTATATGGTTTATTTGAGAGCGCGAAAATCTACAAAACAATCTGAAGACCATTCGAATTTTGCTCCTTCTTTTCTACTCCTTCTCTTTTGTGAAATTTTAATGACATTAGGAATAAGACAGTAGCAGTAGTTGATTTGTCCCATAAAAATTTGAAGTTCCTTACGATTTTGGGGTTTGCGCATGTTTTCTATGGCGTGAATGTGTTGCATGGTAGGACAAATATCCTGTTTACTGATTATGAAAGCAAGGCAGTCGACGGATTGCTGAAAGAATTTGCACTTCTTGAAGCTATACTTTAGACCTGCAGCATTTACTCTAGCGAAAAGTGACTGCCAATTCCTAAGATCATCACGATAATGTCACCGTGATAACTGCAATTCAAAGGAATGTCTTGTATTTACTGTTCCAGCTACTGCTGGAAAATTGCCGGGGCACCAGAAATGCTGAAGGATGGCCCGTCAAATCAAAAGAGTTACGTCGAAAAGAGTTTTAAGCACTAACGGTTCCTGAGACTTCGAGTGTAAAGGTAGCTGTAAGTACATGTCATATAGATCAATCTTAGTGTAGCATTCACCGTTTTTCGAATTTGAAAACAGGTCTTCCGGCCTTGGAGTCTGGGCATTAATGGCTTTGGAGTCGCGACCAAATCGGAGAAAACCATCCTGTTCTTTTACAATGACTGGGGGGAGATGACCGTTCGCTGGATGCAACGGGGGTAATTACTTTCAGTTCCTCCAGTCTGTTTAACTCAGCTTTAACAGCGTCCCGCAGCAAGTGTGGGATCGGATGTGCACCTGTGAAGCGAAGTAAACCATTCTGTTGTAGACGAATTTTCTTGAGGGTATTTTTATTCTGTCGTTAAAACTACAAAAATGCGTGTTTTTTTTTCAGCAGACATATTTAGTTTTATTGAGGTAAAGCAACATCAGTGATCTGTAATTAAGTTGTTTACATTTGCTTTTAGATCGAAAAGTAAATCAAAATATAAATAACTTAATTTCAAATCAAAATGTAAATAACTTAATTACAGACTACTGATGATGCTTTACCTCAATAAAGCGAAACCCGTCTGGCGAGAAAAAAACACCCACTTTTATAGTTGCAACGACAGAATAAAAGCAAGAATTGTAAATCAACTATGGACAATACGGCCACATAAATGAAGAATTTAGTTGAATTTTCACTTCCACTTACTTGGAATTTCCTAACTCTGTAGTAAATAGATTTAAAATCTTCTATGTTTTGGAATGGAATTGCAGATGATACCAAACATACAATTTCCGCAATTGAGAAACCTAACTGCATAAATGCATCTAAAAGAAATACGTTTTCTGCGTCACTGTTATAATAACTAAGAATGAAAGACACGTTTTTGTAAAAAGCCTCTGCTGCAAAATTTCCTTTCACTTGTATTTCATGGCCACAATAAGCATTAACTTTTCTATGGAATAGTTTCAGGGCAGAAGAAGTTAACGCAGTACAGGTACTACCACCGGATGGTATAATTACAATGCAGATACTCATGGAAGTTAATGTGGGCTGTAATTATTGTCTGACAGTGAAAGTGCGTAATATGCTAATGCGTTAATGTGGAACCGATTTACGTTAAAAAAATTAGCTTCAATTTTGGGCGCCATTTGCAAATCTGAGGCTGTCGATCACGTCATTTTACGGAAGCAGCACCTTATCGACGTCTCCAGTGCTCATATTGAACAAATTGTGTAAGCAGCGGTTAATAATAAAATCAACAGTATGCCTTTGTCACTTGTTTGATTTTTCCGCCCATGAACTGTTCTAAAGCATTATGTCGTTGTTGTTGTGGTCTTCCTTGCTACTCTATCCTGTGCAAGCTTCTTCATCTCCCAGTACGTACTGCAGCCTACATCCTTCTGAATCTGCTTAGTGTATTCATCTCTTGGGCTCCCTCTATGATTTTTACCCTCCACACTGCCCTCCAATACTAAATTGGTGATCCCTTGACGCCTCAGAACATGTCCTACCAACCGATCCCTTCTTCTAGTCAAGTAGTGCCACAAACTCCTCTTCTCCCCAATCCTATTCAATACCTCCTCATTAGTTATCTGATCTACCCATCTAATCGTCAGCATTTTTCTGTAGCACCACATTTCGAAAGCTTCTATTCTCTTCTTGTCGAAACTATTTATCGTCAATGTTTCACTTCCATACATGGCTACACTCCATACAAATACTTTCAGAAACGACTTCCTGACCCTTAAATCTATACCCGATGTTAACAAATTTCTCTTCTTCAGAAACGCTTTCCTTGCCATTGCCAGTCTACATTTTATATCCTCTCTACTTCGACCACCATCAGTTATTTTGCTCCCCAAATAGCAAAACTCTGTTGTGTTGGCAGAAGAGCCAACACCGTGTTACGAATGGAGGTCGAAATGCACGCGTTTTAGCTCACACAGGCTGGCGTGAGGAGGGAAGAACTATACTGTGAGGGACGGGAAAAACCCACCGTGGTACAACAACAAAGTTAGGAAACTACTGCGAAAGCAAAGAGAGCTCCACTCCAAGTTTAAACGCAGCCAAAACCTCTCAGACAAACAGAAGCTAAACGATGTCAAAGTTAGCGTAAGGAGGGCTATGCGTGAAGCGTTCATTGAATTCGAAAGTAAAATTCTATGTACCGACTTGGCAGAAAATCCTAGGAAGTTCTGGTCTTACGTTAAATCAGTAAGTGGCTCGAAACAGCATATCCAGACACTACGGGATGATGGTGGCATTGAAACAGAGGATGACACGCGTAAAGCTGAAATACTAAACACCTTTTTCCAAAGCTGTTTCACAGAGGAAGACCGCACTGCAGTTCCTTCTCTAAATCCTCGCACAAACGAAAAAATGACTGATATCGAAATAAGTGTCCAAGGAATAGAAAAGCAACTGGAATCACTCAATAGAGGAAAGTCCACTGGACCTGACGGGATACCAATTCGATTCTACACAGAGTACGCGAAAGAACTTGCCCCCCTTCTAACAGCCGTGTACCGCAAGTCTCTAGAGGAACGGAGGGTTCCAAATGATTGGAAAAGAGCACAGGTAGTCCCAGTCTTCAAGAAGGGTCGTCGAGCAGATGCGCAAAACTATAGACCTATATCTCTTACGTCGATCTCTTGTAGAATTTTAGAACATGTTTTTTGCTCGCGTATCATGTCATTTCTGGAAACCCAGAATCTACTATGTAGGAATCAACATGGATTCCGGAAACAGCGATCGTGTGAGACCCAACTCGCCTTATTTGTTCATGAGACCCAGAAAATATTAGATACAGGCTCCCAGGTAGATGCTATCTTTCTTGACTTCCGGAAGGCGTTCGATACAGTTCCGCACTGTCGCCTGATAAACAAAGTAAGAGCCTACGGAATATCAGACCAGCTGTGTGGCTGGATTGAAGAGTTTTTAGCAAACAGAACACAGCATGTTGTTATCAATGGAGAGACGTCTACAGACGTTAAAGTAACCTCTGGCGTGCCACAGGGGAGTGTTATGGGACCATTGCTTTTCACAATATATATAAATGACTTAGTAGATAGTGTCGGAAGTTCCATGCGGCTTTTCGCGAATGATGCTGTAGTATACAGAGAAGTTGCTGCATTAGAAAATTGTAGCGAAATACAGGAAGATCTGCAGCGGATAGGCACTTGGTGCAGGGAGTGGCAACTGACCCTTAACATAGACAAATGTAATGTATTGCGAATACATAGAAAGAAGGATCCTTTATTGTGTGATTATATGATAGCGGAACAAACACTGGTAGCAGTTACTTTTGTAAAATATCTGGGAGTATGCGTACGGAACGATTTGAAGTGGAAAGATCATATAAAACTAATTGTTGGTAAGGCGGGTACCAGGTTGAGATTCATTGGCAGAGTGCTTAGAAAATGTAGTCCATCAACAAAGGAGGTGGCTTACAAAACACTCGTTCGACCTATACTTGAGTATTGCTCATCAGTGTGGGATCCGTACCAGGTCGGGTTGACGGAGGAGATAGAGAAGATCCAAAGAAGAGCGGCGCGTTTCGTCACTGGGTTATTTGGTAACCGTGATAGCGTTACGGAGATTTTTAATAAACTCAAGTGGCAGACTCTGCAAGAGAGGCGCTCTGCATCGCGGTGTAGCTTGCTCGCCAGGTTTCGAGAGGGTGCGTTTCTGGATGAGGTATCGAATATGTTGCTTCCCCCTACTTATACTTCCCGAGGAGATCACGAATGTAAAATTAGAGAGATTAGAGCGCGCACGGAGGCTTTCAGACAGTCGTTCTTCCCGCGAACCATACGCGACTGGAACAGGAAAGGGAGGTAATGACAGTGGCACGTAAAGTGCCCTCCGCCACACACCGTTGGGTGGCTTGCGGAGTATCAATGTAGATGTAGATGTAGATGTACTGACGTGAGGTCTGGAACATGACAAGGAATTAGAATTCAGAAATCGGACGTAATTAGTTTGATACTTAACTTTAATCCATTAATGATGAACGTCACTCTTGGCGGTACATGATTCACAATATTATCTGTTCAGCAGAAATAGTAACTGAATATGGCGCCTTGCGAGGTCATAGCAAATGAGTCGCTGAAGGCTAAGCTAAACTGTCGTCTCTGCAAATGAGAGCCTATGTAGGCAGTGAACCATCGCTAGCAAAGTCGGCTGTACAACTGGGGCGAGTCTAGGGAGTCTCTCTAGCCTAGACCTGCCGTGTGGTGGCGCTCGGTCTGCAATCACTGAAAGTGGCGACACGCGGGTCCGACGTATACTAACGGACCGTGGCCGATTTAATGGCTACCACCTAGCAAGTGTGGTGTCTGGCAGCGACACCACATTCGTCCCCCGCAAATCGGCGGACGGTTGTGGTATAAGGCCTCCGCCCGCCGTGGGGAGGACCCCATGTTGACGTATGCGACGAGATGGGGAGCCTAACAACAGGCGAGGCTATCCGCCCGCACCCTGCCATTCGGACCGCGGGGAGCTAGGGAACGCCTGAAAACCTACTCCAGGGTGCATGCCAACATGCGGTGTATGCGCCCGTCCGGAGCGGGCAAGAGTTCCATTTCGGAGGTCAACTGGTCACTGGGAGCGATCGGCGGCGCGTGACCCAGGGGGGCGCCCGGCGGCTGCAGCGACGCGTCCACTGCGGGCGTCGCCGGCGGGAGAACAGGCGGCGGCGGCGGCGCGTCGCCATGGGACAAAATGGAAGGCAGCGTCTGTAACACCTGGGACTGAGGCGAGCCAGTAGATGGGTCCCCGGGGCGCTGACCGGACGGCACCGTCGCTGAAAGCAGACGGGGAGCGGCAGATCCCGTGAGACGACAGAGGCGCAGCTGATTGAGATGCCGGCGCACCTCACCAGAGGCCCCCAAAACCAGATACATAGCGCGTCCGAGGCAGCGAAGAATGCTCCCTTCGAGCCAACGCCTTGAACCTCGATAGTGGCGGTAGTAGACAACGTCGCCAGGGGCAAATGCAGGTGTCTGCCGCTGCACAGGAACCTGATGCGGCGGATGTAGCAAAGACATCAAGGTGCGATGATGGCGACCATGGAGTAACTCAGCCGGCGAGCGACCATCTCTAGGCTGAGAGCGATACGAGGACAAAAAGAGTAATAACGCGTCCTCCAGGGAATGCGATTCTTTCAACTTCAACATCTGTGACTCGAAAGTCCTGACCAATCGTTCAGCTGCACCGTTTGACTGTGGCGAAAAAGGCGCGGACGTCAGATGTTGAATACCATTGGCCTTGCAGAATGACTGAAATTCTGCTGACATGAATCGTGGGCCATTGTCGGAAACAATTGTCTGTGGAAGACCTTCAATGCAAAAGATAGCAAATAACGCTTGGATGGTAGCAGGTGATGTCATGGAAGACAGCCAGACAACAAAAGGAAAATTACTGAATGAATCTATCACAACCAACCCTCTAGCATTCCAGAATGGACCAGCAAAATCGATGTGTAAGCGTTGCCAAGGGAAAGTGGCTTTTGGTCATGCAAAGAATTTCCGCGGTGGTGCCGACTGTTGTTCGGCACACACCATGCAAGAAGAGCACATATTCGTAATCGCGGCATCGATTCCGAACCAAGTACAGTGCTGACGAGCACGTTGTTTCGTTTTCACTATACCCCAATGTCCTTGGTGGGGAAGCTTTAAGACAGAGGACTGTAACGAACGTGGGACCACGAACCTGGACTGATCATTATCAGAACGCAACAGCAAAACACCACGTCGTACAAAAAGTCTCTCCTTGTGAGGAAAAAATCGGCGAACCAACGGGTCCCCGATCCATGACTTTGACAAGGGCCATTGCGCAGCAACAAAACGCAGAACGGTAGCAAGGGGCGGCAGTTGTGACTGTAGCTACGCGACGAAAATCAATCGGAAACGATTCGATCACGTCATCGGTTTCCGAATCAATGAACATGCAAGCAAATTCGGAGGAATCGAATGCCCTATCCTCAGCAACAGGCAAACGGGACGACGCATCGGCGTTTCCGTGCTTAGCAGTGGACCGATACAAGATATCGTAGCGGTACTGCGAGACGAAAATAGACCAGCGAATGAATTTCTGCCCTGTGCATGGAGGTACAGGCTTGTTCGGATGAAAAAGCGATGTCAAAGGTTTGTGGTCTGTGATTATGGTAAAGTGACAACCATACAAGAAGTCATGAAACTTTGTAACACCAAATACGAGAGCCAATGCTTCTCTCTCGATCTGTGAATAATTTCTTTGCGCAGACGAGAGCAATTTGGACGCAAAGGCAATAGGGCGATCGTGCGAGCCATCTTTGTGCGCAAGCACAGCACCGATCCCGAAATCCGACGCATCCACCATCAACAAAAGGGGCTTCTGGGGATCGAATGGCGTAAGGCAAGTATTTGAAAGCAACGCCGATTTCAACTGGCGAAAGTCGCGTTCGCATTCCGTCGTCCAGACGAATGGCACACCTTTACGGCGTAAGCGATGAAGCGGAGCTGAAATGGAAGAGGCATGTGGCACGTATGTGTTATAGTAATTTATTTTTCCCAGCACACTCTGTAGCTGCTTCAAATTCTGCGGCGAAGGCAAGTCTTGTATGGCACGGAGGTGCTAGGGACTGGGATGTATGCCTTGGGCATTGAGTACATGGCCCAGGTATGGCAAGTCACGAGCAAAAAACACACATTTGTCCTTCTGTAAGTGAAGACCATTTTGTAGCAAGACCTGAAATAATGTTCTGAGATTGGCTAAATGTTCTTCTTCCGTCTTTCCGGAGATCACAATATCGTCCAGATAGTTTGCTGCAGTAGGGACCGACGCACAAACAGTTTGTAGATATTGCTGAAACAATGCAGGGGCGGATCCACACCCGAATGGCAGTCGTTTGAATCGATACAAACCAAGATGCGTGTTAACCACCAAAACGCGCTGGGATTCTTTGTCCACCGGTATTTGCAAGTACGCATCTGCTAGGTCCAACTTCGAAAAATATTTGCCCAGGCATAGTTTGTCAAAAAGATCTTCTGGGCAGGGTAAAGGAAAAGTTGCAATCACTAGGTGTAGATTCACTGTTGCCTTGAAGACCACAAAAAGTCTCAATTTTCCCGAAGGTTTTGGCAAAATTACTAAGGGTGATGCCCAGAGAGAAGCCTGCACACGTTCAATTACACCTTGTGATTCTAAATCGTGTAATGTTTTTGCAACCTCATCACGCAATGCGTGGGGAACATTGCGTGCTCTGATAAATTTCGGTTGCGCGTTTACTTTCAGTTCCAAATGTGCTTTGAAGTTCTTATCGCAGCCGAGGTCCGGTGCAAAAATACCTGCAAATTCCTCACATAGACGAGAAACACTGTCTGAAGGCACAGTCTGGTTCACTGATAGGACCTGATTTACTATAGACAAGTTAAACAACTGAAATAAATCGAAACCAAACAAGTTCGCTGCAGAAGAAGAACGAAGGACGTAAAATGACACAAGTTTTGTTTGTCCTCTGTATGTTGCAAGAAGGCTACACTGTCCTAACACAGGGATCTCTTGACCTGAATAGCTACTTAACTTAACATTTGCAGCACGCAACGGAGGAGTGCCCAGCTGTTTGTAAGTGTCTTGATTGATCAGTGAAACTGCAGCTTCGGTATCGAGCTGGAATGGTATCACTTTGCCATTAATGTCTAAGTCTACAAAAAGTTTACTGCCCTGCTGACGACAAGAGCGACTGTCTCGTGCAACGTGAACTGACACTGGTACAAAATCGCTTGCGACTTGACGGGAGTTCCGGCGATGTCGACGCACACTATTAGTGGGACGAACACAGTCACTGTTAGAGAGAGTGGCACTGGGCAGAGTGGAATGAACGACATGCATTTCGCGAGCCTGAGTATCCTTGGTTCGATGCCGATTCCGGCGCGAAGCAAAGGGCCTGGAATGATTTCGAGTTTCCGATCTGAGCTTTTTCTGGCAAACACTCTGAACATGTCCTTTTTTTATTGCAGTAAAAGCAAATAGCTTGGCGTGACGGGCAGTTATCACGCGAATGTTTAGTAGCGCTCCGCGGGCATGATTTAAGTACTGCATTTGCTTGCCGGCGCGGAACACGTGGCTGTGAGCCTGGCGGCAGCGGCGAGGCCGGGCACGAGGGCTGTTTACTGCTCCGTGCAGCTCGCCTGGCGGGCCGGTTAACCTGACACATGACTGGCAAAGTTTCAAATGATTCCTGCGCAAAGTCAAGTTGTCCTGCCGATCCAATATGTCCATCACTTGTTGAAGGGAGGGATTGACTAGTTTCAAAATCTGTTCCCTTATACGAACATCAGAAACGTTCTGTGCAATTGCATCACGTACCATAATATCTGTATATGGGAGTCCACATTGACACTCAAAAGCACAATCCCTAGTAAGGCCTTGCAAGGTTGCAACCCAGTCTGACCTGCTGTACGAAAGAAGGTATACCTTTTTGCAACTACATTGACTGATTGTTTGAAATATGCATCTAATGCAGACAAAATTTCGTCGTAGGACAGAGCTGCTACGTCACGTCGGGGAAATTTGACTATCACACAGTAGGTTTGCACACCGACGGATGACAAAAGAAAAGGCTGCCGCTCGTTACCTTGAATTCTGTAGGCGGCGAGATGAAATTCAAATTGGTGTGACCACTCTGTCCAGCTTTCCAGTGCAGCATCAAAAGGTTGGAAGGGCGGTGCAACTGTGTGTTGTGGCTGCGTTAGTGGTTGAGCGGTGGCTGCCGCATCGTTTTGCATTGCACATTGACATGGGATGAGCTGTCCAAGGGCATCCAGTAATACCTGCGTCTGCTGATTGTGTAAGCGATAAAACTTGGACAGTACATCTGGAGATTGTGGCGAAGCCATGACACAATGAAATCAGGGCAGTATAGATAAGAACACCGTTTTTACACTCGTCGCCAATGTTGTGTTTGCAGAAGAGCCAACACCGTGTTACGAATGGCGGTCGAAATGCACGCGTTTTAGCTCACGCAGGCTGGCGTGAGGGGGGAAGAACTATACTGACGTGAGGTCTGGAACATGACAAGGAATTAGAATTTAGAAAGCGGGCGTAATTAGTTTGATACTTAACTTTAATCTATTAATGATGAACGTCGCTCTTGAAAGTACATGATTCACAATATTAACTGTTCATAAGACTTAGTAACTGAATATGGCGCCTTGCTAGGTCGTAGCAAATGGCGTAGCTGAAGGCTATGCTAAACTGTCGTCTCTGCAAATGAGAGCCTATGTAGGCAGTGAACCATCGCTAGCAAAGTCGGCTGTACAACTGGGGCGAGTGCTAGGAAGTCTCTAGACCTGCCGTGTGGCGGCGCTCGGTCTGCAATCACTGACAGTGGCGACACGCGGGTCCGACGTATACTAACGGACCGTGGCCGATTTAAAGGCTACCACCTAGCAAGTGTGGTGTCTGGCAGCGACACCACAAACTCATTTACTACTTTATGTGTCTCATTTCCTAATGTAATTCCCTCAGCATCACCTGACTTAATTCGACTACATTCCATTATCCTCGTTTTGCTTTCGTTGATGTTCATCTTATATCCTCCCTTCAAGACACTGTCCATTCCGTTCAACTGCTCTTCCAAGTCCTTTGCTGTCTCTGACCCATTACAATGTCATCGGTGAACCTTAAAGTTTTTATTTCTTCTCCATGGATTTTAATATCTACTCCGAATTTTTCTTTTGTTTCCTTTACTGCTTGCTCAATATACAGATTGAATAACATTGCGAAGAGGCTACAACCCTGTCTCACTCCCTTCCCAACCACTGCTTTCCTTTCATGACCCTCGACTCTTATAACTGCCATCTGGTTTCTGTACAAATTGTAAATAGCCTTGCGCTCCCTGTATTTTACCCCTGCCACCTTCAGAATTTGAAAGAGAGTATTCCAGACAACATTGCCAAAAGCATTCTCCAAGTCTACAAATGCTAGAAACGTAGGTTTGCCTTTTCTTAATCTAGCTTCTAAGATAAGTCATAGGGTCAGTATTGCCTCAGATGTTCCCATATTTCTGCGGAATTCAAACTGATCTTTCCCGAGGTCGGCTTCTACCAGTTTTTCCATTCGTCTGTAAAAATTTCGCGTTAGTATTTTGCAGCCGTGACGTATTAAACTGATAGTTCGGTAATTTTCACATCTGTCAACGCCTGCTTTCTTTGGAATTGGAATAATTATATTCTTCTTGAAGCCTGAGTGTATTACGCCTGTCTCATACATTTTGCTCACCAGATGGTAGAGTTTTGTCAGGACTGGCTCTCCCAAGGCCGTCAGTAGTTCTAATGGAATGTTGTCTACTCCCGGGGCCTTGGTTCGACTTTGGTCTTTCAGTGCTCTATCAAACTCATCACGCAGTATCATATCTCCCATTTCAACTTCATCTACATGCTCTTCCCTCTCTTTAACATTGCCCTCAAGTACATCGCCCTTGTATAGTCCCTCTATATACTCCTTCCACTTTTCTGCTTTCCCTTCTTTGCTTAGAACTGGGTTTCCATCTGAGCTCTTGATATTCATACAAGTGGTTCTCTTTTCTCCAAAGGTCTCATTAATTTTCCTGTAGGCAGCATCTATCTTACTCCTCGTGAGATCAGCCTCTACATCCTTACATTTGTCCCCTAGTCATGTCTGCTTAACCATTTTGTACTTCCTGTCGATCTCATTTTTGAGACGTTTGTATTTCTTTTTGCCTGCTTCATTTACTGCATTTTTATATTTTCTCCTTTCATCAATTAAATTCAGTATTTCCTCTGTCACCTAAGGATTTCTACTAGCCCTCGTATTTTTACCTACTTGATCCTCTGCTGCCTTCACTACTTCATCCCTGAAAGCTACCCATTCTTCTTCTACGGTATTTCATTCCCCCATTCTTGTCAATTGTTCCCTTATGCTCTCCCTGAAAGTATGTACAACTTCTGTTTTAGTCAGTTTATCCAGGTCCCATCTCCTTAAATTCCCACCTTTTTGCAGTTTCTTCATTTTTAATCTACAGTTCGTAACCAATAGATTGCGGTCAGATTCCACATCTGCTCCTGGAAATGTCTTACTATTTAAAACATGGTTCCTAACTCTCTGTCTTACCATTATATAATCTTTCTGAAGCATGTCAGTATCTCCAAGGTTCTTCCATGGAACCTATTTTTTGATTCTTGAACCAGGTGTTAGCTATGATTAAGTTATGCTCTGTACAAAATTCTACCAGGCGGCTTCCTCTTTCATTTCTTACCCCCAATCCATATTCACCTACTACGTTTCCTTCTCTCCCTTTTCCTACTATCGAATTCCAGTCACCCATGACTATTAAATTTTCGTCTCCCTTCACTATCTGAATAATTTCTTTTATCTCATCATACATTTCTTCAATTTCTTCGTCGTCTGGAGACCTAGTTGGCATATAGACTTGTACTACTGTAGTAGGCGCGGGCTTCGCATCTATCTTGACCACAATAATGCGTTCACTATGCTGTTTGTAGTAGCTTACCCGAACTCCTATTTTTTTATTCATTATTAAACCTACTCCTGCCCTACCCCTATTTGATTCTCTATTTATAACCCCGTATTCACCTGACCAAAAGTCTTGTTCCTCCTTCCACCGAACTTCGCTTATTCCCACTATATCTAACTTTAACCTATCCATTTCCCTTTTTAAATTTTCTAATCTACCTGCCCGATTAAGGGATCTGACATTCCACGCTCCGATCCGTAGAACGCCAGTTTTCTTTCTCCTGATAACGACGTCCTCTTGACTTGCTTTCAGCCGTTCGCAGTAGCAGCACAGCAAGGCCGTTTTGGTTAGTATTACAAGGCCAGATCAGTCAATCATCCTGACTGTTGTCCCTGCAACTACTGAAAAGGCTGCTGCCCCTCTTCAGGAACCATACGTTTGTCTGGCCTCTCAACAGATACCCCTCCGTTGTGGTTGCACCTATGGTACGGCTATATGTATCGCTGAGGCACGCAAGCCTCCCCACCAACGGCAAGGTCTATGGTTCATGCATTATATATGGAAACATTTCTGCACGTATTTCTTGCATTCACAGCGCCGGATTTGCACCTAGTGGCCAAAACTAAAACTAATTTTTTCAGTCGTAAATTGGTTCCGCCTTAAGGCATTAGTATACCAACAAAGTTTCGTTACCACACGATAATTACAAAGCACGCTGGAGCTTGCACTTTAATTGTTACTATCCGGTATTTATGATAGATGATGACACATCAGGATCAACTCGATAAATGATCGCGTTGCATGCGTCTGTAAAGTTAATAATAACTTCTAAGCACCTCTTCTCAAGAAGGTTCCGAATGCCTCAAAACCCGATTGTACACTTCTTATCTGTCAAATACCTGGTGAGTACGTCTCTAACCATGGAGTCTGCATACAATTTTTGACACGCTGCATACAATTTTTGACACGTTCCACTGGAGCAAGTAAATTCAAAACGACTGAGACCCTGAAGGACTGTGACCCAGACATTGTAGTATTCAGACTGCAGATCACAACATCTATGCAATTCTAATCTATTACTCGTTACTAGGGGCTGGCAACTGTAATGATCTGAGTACATTTCAATCAAAGACTATGAAGATTCTTCGTGGGGGACAACTTAGCGAATAACACGGACACACTATGTGAAGACAACGAAAGAAAAGAATAATAATCTTTTTAAATTTGAATAGGTTAGCGGATAAGCAGTGAAGCGATGGTTGGACGATGTAGATATGTTTCCCGGTTGTCAACGCCCTCTATAAACTATGGAAACGCCATGATTGCACAAGGTTTTTCGTTTCTAAGTGACAAATCTGTAATCGGCTTTTTTTGTGTCGTCAGTCTTCTGAGTGGTTTGATGCAGCCCGCCACGAATTCCGCTCCTGTGATTCAAATGGCTCTGAGCACAATGGGACTTAACATCTGAGGTCATCGGTCCCCTAGACTTATAACTACCCAAACCTAACTAACCTAAGGACATCACGCACATCCATGCCCGAGGTATGATTCGAACCTGCGACCGTAGCAGCAGCGCGGTTCCGGACTGATGTGCCTAGAACCGCTCGGTCACAGCGGCCGGCTCCGCTCTTGTGCCTACCTTTTCATCTCAGAGTAGCACTTGTAATATAATTCCTCTACAGTTTCTACCATCAGTATTTTCTCTCTTTACAGCTCCCTCTAGAGCTATGAAGGCTATTGCCCTTCTTATTGTCAGTGTTTTCCATATATTCCATATATTGCACAGAACCTCCTCATTCGTTACCTGAGTAGTTTAGCTTTCAGCATTATCCTGTAGCAAAACGTCTCAAATCCTTCGATTCTTTTCTGTTCCGGTTTTCCCACAGTCCAGGTTTCACTACCATAAAATGCTGTGCCCCAAACACTCATTCTCAGAAATTTCATCCTCAAATTAAGGCCCGTGTGTGATACCAGTAGACTGCCCTTGCCCAGGAATTCCCTCTTTGCCTGTACTAATCTGTTTGTTACGTCCTCCTTGCTTTGTCCATCTTGGGTTACATTGCTTGCAAGGTAACAAAAGAAATTAACTTCGTCTATTTCGTGATCACCAGTTTCCATGTTAAGCGTCTCGCTGTTCTAATTACTTTTGCCTTTTCCGATTTATTCTTAATCCGTATTCTGTTCTCATTAGGCTGTTCATTCCATTCAACAGATCCTGTAATTATTCTTCACTTCCAATGAGCATAGAAATGTCATCAGCGGATCTTATCGTTGATATTCTATCACCTTGAATATTAATCCAACTATTGAACCTTTCACTTATTTCCATCGTTGCTTCATCGATGTACAGATTGAACAGTAGGGGCGAAAGATTACGTTCCAGTCTTACACCCTCTTTAATCTGAGCACTTCGTTCTTGGTCTTCCACTCTTCTTGTTCCCTTGTGGTTCTTGTACATATTGTATTGAAACCTGGTAGTCAAAGAAGGCAGTATTTGGACGGGGCCGTAATCAGTTACTATTGGTTGCCTTTTCCAATTATACACATTTATTTTAAAGCGGTTATTCCAGACGCAGCAATGAATAAAGATATCACACCTTATTAACGAAGGGATAAACAACTGTGTAATTAATAGTGCTTTCAGTGCGTTACAATTTACCAAAGGAGCATAAAATACAGAAATAGCAAATAATGTTTTAAAAACAAGCCAAAGTGATTCCATTTATAATTTTAAGGCAAGTAACCATAGTCAGCCTTTAACGCCAAGAACAGCAATTATAAAAAAAAATTACCAAACACACTGTAAAACAGCGCTGCAATAGCAAACGTTCATTTAAAAAGACAGGCAACTGATCACCAAACGGGTGAGACAAAATAATGGTAAACTTGGTAGCAAATCAATTTAAATCTGCTGTAACGCCAAGAATAGCAGTTATATGAAATATTTAAGAAACATACAGTAAAACGGCAAATGCAACAGCAAAGGTTAATTTAAAAGGACAAGCACCTGATTACAAAACAGGTGAGACAAAATAATGGTAAACTTGGCAGCACAATAATTTGAACCTACTGTAACGCCAAGAATGGCAATTATATAAAAAATTTTAGAATCACAGTAAAACAGCAAATACAATAATCAAACACAAGGGCCAGTCACAGACGATGCACCAGGAATCGACCTCTGAGAAGGTCTGGCTAAAAACACTTTCGCGAGCGATGAGATAGGCAGCCTAGAGTTGCATTCACTTCACAAGATAGTAACTCATACGAGTACTGGCAGTCTAACGAATGACTAATGATATTCTTGCTGAGGCCACCTGACGTCCAACAAACCAAATACAAAGATGTAAAAATACACCAAAACCAGAACCGGCGGTCTGGACTCTGTTCACAGAATGCTGTGCTTAGAGCACCTGGAACGAGAAAGGATTCACTAGAGTATAAGAATCGCCAACCAGCCTACATTCAAGAAAGCTGTCAAGACTACACGTCTCACCGGACAGCAATGGTAAGGTGAGGAAACGTACATTGCCGTTACATACATTAACCCCAGGGCAGGTAACTGGGGCGTTAGCGGCCACGAGGCAGGAAAAATGCCTCTGGATGAACTTAACAAATAGTAACAAACTGAACGCAATAAATAGTAATTAGAAGTCCAGGAAAGCTAATCAGATCAGGTCCCCAAGCATTCCACTCGCTGCTCTTCGCCTCGGCAGCACTACGGGCAGTAACACGAACCCAAGTCATTGGAGAATCGCAAGATCTCACAATGGTGGAGGTTTCTCTACTGGAATCCAAATGCACTCAACTTAAAGCTTGCAGGATCTGTTTTACGACGAGGTCGTGCACCCTCGTGACCACAGCCCTTCGATCCGGCAGTCCTTGTGCGCCGCCAGTGGTCCCGGTGTGTTCTTGCACTGTGCGGACCTGGCTCTTCCTGAGTCCCCAACCGAATTGAACTGCACTCTCACACGACCCGGAAGAACCACGACGTCGCCCCAAAGATAGGGCCACAGTTACTACATATCGGTAACCGCCGCTGCTGCCACTAGCGGACAGGCACTCTTGCGAAACTAGTGGCACCAGTCAACATGAGAAGAAGACAAACAACTGAAACCATGTCAACTAAACGATATGGTCTGTCCTCCAACACAGTACGGAAACCTACAAACAGCACCAACGTGAGCCGCAGCACGGCTCATTTATACTACCAATTTCTCTCAGAATTTCGAACATGATGCACTATATTTAGATTATCGAACGCTTTTTCCAGGTCGACAGATCCTATGAAAAAAAATGTTCAAATGTGTGTGAATTCTTATGGGACTTAACTGCTAAGGCCATCAGTCCCTAAGCTTACACACTAGTTAACCTAAGTTATCCTAAGGACAAACACACACACTCATGCCCGAGGGAGGACTCGAACGTCCGCCGGGACCAGCCGCACGGTTCATGACTGTAGCGCCTTAGACCGAGATCCTATGAAATTGTTCTGATTTTTCTTCAGTCTAGCTTCCATATTCAACCGCGTCGGAATTGCCTCTCTGATGCCTTTACCGTTCCGAAAGTCAAACTGATCGTCATCTAACACATCCCTACTCTTCTTTTCCATTCTCCTGTATATTACAGGCGTGCACGAACGTGCACGAGCTGTTATAAGGTCATTGTGCGATAATTCTCGCACTTTCCGCCTCTTGCAATCTTCGGAAGTGCGTGGATGAAATTTTTCCGAAAATCTGATGGTATATTGCCAGTTTCATACATTTTACACACCATCGTGAATAGTCGTTTTGTTGCATCTTCCTCCTATCATTCTAGAGATTCCTATGGAATGTTATGTATTCCTTCTGTCTTGTTTGATCCTAAGCCTTCCAAAAGTCTTTTAAATTCTAATACTGGATCCCCTATCACTTCCCTATCGACTCCAGTTTCTTCTTGCGTCACGTCATCAGACAAGTTCTCCCCCTCAGAGAGACCTTCAGTGTACTCTTTCCATCTTCTGTTACCCATGGTTTCTTCGCAGTCACCTTCCTTGTACGTATATTTTTCTTTTTCACTTTTGCAATTGCCGTTTTTAGAGATGGTCTTTCCTCAAGCGTATCTCATCATTCTGTGGTTCCATCTCCCACTTCTTTGCACACTGATTCTTCCGGACTAGTCTCTTAAACTTCAGCCCACTCTTCATCATTACCGAATTGTGATGTGAGTCTATTATCTGCTCGAGGGTGCCCCTTACAAGCCAATTTCTGATTTCGGAATGTCTGCCTGATGATGATGTAATTTATCTGAAATCTTCCCGTCTCTACCGGCCTTTACCAATTATACCTCCTCCTGCTGTGATTCTTAAACATAGTATTCGCTATTGCTAACTGAAGTTTATTGCAGAACTGAATTAGTCTTTCTCTCCTCTCATTCCTACTGCAGAGCCCATGTTCTCCCGTAACCCTTTCTTCTGTTCCTTCTCATACCACCGCATTCCAATCTTCCATGACTACTAAATTTTCATCTCCTTTTACGTACTAAATTACTCTTTCAGTATTCACATTTAGTTTCTCTATCTCTTCACCTTCTGCTAGCGACGTCGGGACGTATATGTGAACTGTTCATAGTAACTCACTCTCTGCCTCACCATCCCAATCATAACGAATCCTACTCCTGTTATACCATTTTCTAGTGCTGTTGATATTACTGACCATAAATGCTTGCCTTCTTTCCATTTCACTTTACTAACTCCCATTACAACCTAACTGAGCCTTAGAATTTCACTTCACAGGTTTTCTAGCTTCCCTACCACGTTCAAACGTTTGACATTGCCCGCCCCGACCTGTAGAACGTTATCCTTTCGCTGGTTATTCGATGTTTTTCTAGTCACTTCCCTCTCGGCAGCCCCTCCCAGGGATCTGAATGGGAGACTAATCCAGAATCTTTTGTCAATAAGTCCTTAATGCTGTGGTTTTCATTGCCTTATGGGTCGTCATGTAGTTGATCATTACTGACACTTCCTCCTTTTAGGAGAATCAAGGGCAAGAGAGTGCTCTGAACCTCTGTCCGCTTCTCCACCTTCTTTGACAAGACTGTTGGCTGTATAAGGGTGATATCTTATGCTGTACGTCTCCGGCAGCCATTGCTGATGATTTTTATTAAGAAATTACAAGTCAAAGATACTACCAATAGACCAAGGACGCAATTTGCTGCTGTAGCAAGGCCAGTTGCTATTCATGTAGTCCCAGTAGTTCTTGATCAAGATATCATTGTTGCTGCTGTTTCTGGAGCCATCATGTTATTAATTCCTGGCTCATTTCACCTAATTTGACGATCCAGCGTGAGTTCGGTTACTTGTCGCCATTGTTGTAATTATGAACACAATTTACTGCATGTACCACAAAAATATGCACATACGAGAGCTGTTCAATAAAGAATGATCATAATTTTTTTCACAACATATCTTTACTCATCCTCATAATTTTGATGGTCCTTCTGCAAGTAGTCTCCCATGAATGCGATGCACTGGTCCCAGTGTTTCTGCCAGTCTTCGAATACATGCTGGAAACCATTTTTTGAGAGGTCCTTCGAAGTCGCCTCCGCAGCCTTCACTACTGTTTCTGATGACTGATAGTGTCTACCACGAAGTCTTTTCTCCATGATGAATAGAAAAAAGTCGCATTGGGGTAAATCTGCACTGTAGGGTGGGCGAGGGTTGCACTTCACGTTGATTTTTGCAAGATATTCAGCAACAACATTATCGCGGTGCAGCATCCAGCCTGCTTCACGGAAATGTGGTCTTTTGCGCCTGGTATGGACCTGCAATGCTTTCAGTACATCCCTGTACTATTGTCCAGTTACTGACGTGTGTGCAGGTACAATGAATGAGATGACCTTAACTTTCCCAGCAGAAGCAACCACTTTTGCTTTTTTGAGGGTTGGTGATGAAAGAGATTTCCACACTGAGCTTTGCTGTTTGCTCTCAGGATCAAAATGATGTAGCCAAGTTTCATCAGCAGTGATTACATTTGAAAGAAGCTCCGCATCTTCCTCCAACATCAACTTTAACTGCATGCAGACCTGCACGCGAATGCCCTTTTGTTTGGGAATCAACAGTCTTGGAACCCATCGCGCACAAACACGTATCATATGTAATTTTTCTGTCACCAACATGTGGGTGGCACCCAATGAAATGTGATCTTAAGGTAATTCGTCGATCCTTTCTCACAATGACAGCAGCAGTGTTGATGTTTTCTTCTGTAACTGGAACACCGGGTCCACCTTCCTTTGAAACTGATTGTTCCCCTCTTTAAACATTTTAGACAACCTTCGAGCTGTGCTGTAGGTAAGAACAGACTCTCCATACCCTCCTGTAACATTGTATAGGCCTCAGCTGAAGATTTGTTGAGACGAAAGCAAAATTTCAAAGCCGCATATTGTTCCTCGCGCCTCAATTACACCGGTAGGCGATACTGAACACATCTGACCTTGCCTGCCTCCCATAGGTGTGAACTAGAAGTACCAACAATAAAACTACTACGGCGTGTTTGTTACACATTAAGCTAACAGAATATCATAAAATTAAATTTTAGCACGAGAAATTATGACAAAAAATGATCATTCTTTATTGAACAGCCCTCGTTTGTTTAAACCAAATAAACGCGTGTTTGGTTTGATACCATGAGAATATAGTCAGCCAAAATAAATTTTATGGAAGTCCAGGAATGAAGCCAATTATCGTAGTGGTATAACAGGGCAGTATACAGAATGTTCCATAGGGACGACCCCAATAGAAGTGACTCGTCTGGGCTGGGGAGCTGTATTAAACAAAGACAATAGTCACGGAGTTCCACTGAGTGCCATGACACGTAGAGCGGGGTTTAACGTATACTGATAGTGCCACCTTCAATTGACTCGCGTCGATTACGCTGCAAGAGCCGTGACTGAGGATCGATCTCAGACAGGTGCGAAAATTCCATATCGCTTCTGGAGTCGGTTGTGACCACATGCGCCTGGTGAACCATTACAGAGTTTAAGGTTCGCTCCCGCTAGAAGAGCCCTGCGACGTTACATCTTCGGTCTGGAGCGCCTGACGCTCTATTAGGTGTTTGTTTCCTGAGTCCACACTCTCAGCTCTTCCTTTTGTGTTCTGCTGCTGCCCCCATTGCGTTTTTAGCAACTCCAATGCAGGACCCTAGGCTTTACTAGGTTGGTACCCAGTGTCTAGATTCAGAGGTTTTCCGTCACCACTATCTCCATAGACTCTCCCATAGGGCTGTCCCTGTATGTGGGGCTCTGCGCCAGAACCCTCGTTTCATCGTATTCATGCACTGAATGAGTTCGAGGCAGTGCTCGGCGGTGGATAACTTAGTTGGCTGTCGTAGTCAGCTGTGCTTCTGATGTTCTTTGCATCTATTGTCCACTGTCCTAGTAGTCTGGCCAATGTACAACATGCCACATTGGCAAGATATATTATGAATTCGTGGTTCGTGTAGTCCCAGGTTGTCTTTCACATTTCCCAGCAACCCTCTTATTTTGGTAGGTGAACAGAACACACACTTGAGTAAAAATCTCTCGGTGTACATGCCGCGTCAATTCAGGATAAAACTCCAAGCTTTCGACCACTACCTCCATGGTCGTCGTCAGGGCTAAAACTGACTGTCGTGAACTATTTTTTTTTCCTTTATTGATTTTCAATTCCCCCAGAAGGTGGTGGGCTGGCAGCAGCCTAGTACGCTGCTCTACAGCCTACAGACTTTTATTTTAAAAACAGAAGAAGAAAAGAAACACGAAAAACAGGCGATGAAACGGTGACACAAAGTGTAAAATGGCGGAAAAATGCGGAAAGTTAAAACAGAAAGCAAAAGGAGTTGGCAATGTTAATAAAAGACACAGGAATCAGACAAGTAACATAGTGCACACACAATTAAAAACACGGCGACAGTCTGGTTTCTGTTCACAAGAGATAAAAGGCACGCCCAGCGACAGTATGATGGCCGTTCGCAACACTTCCCAAAAAACACAATACGGAACACTCACTGTAGAACACTCACTGTAGAACACTGCACAAAAGTGGCGGCACAAAGATGACACTCCCGAGCCAAAGGCAGATGGGGGGGGGGGGGGGGGAACCTGGAGGAGGAGGAAGAACAAGGAGAGAGGAAGGAAAAAAACGAAAAAGGGGGAAGGGAACCAAGGAGGGAGAGGACTAATAAAGGGGGAGAAGGGCAGACGCGAGAGGGAATGAGAGGAAGCAGAGGAGGGAAATGTAAAAGGACTCGGGGGAGAGAAGGGGGCAAAGAGAGGGGAGGTGGGGAAGAAAGAGGATTGAAGGGGGGGAGAGGGAGCCCGGGAAAAGGACAGAGGAAAGGAGGGGGAGTGAGAATCAGAGTTGATAGGAGGGATAAATGGAGGGAGTGTCGTGAACTAGCGAGGTTCCCACTTTTATATGCAAAGGACGGCTTCTGATTGGCTGGAATACGTCATAGCAGCAGCGATATGGCACGTAGTGAAGTGGTGCCCTCTGCTTCCATAGATGTAGTTGCTATCCCGCGTTGCTTGCAGCGCCATCCCTTGAATCAGGAGGTAAAGTGCGAGAAGTTTTTTCTCTGCGATTTTTCTTTATCCAGTGCACTCTTCCAAGTGTTGCTAAGTGCATAGCCGTTGTCTCTATTAAAGTTACTATCGCTAAGTCTAATTTCGACTGCTTCCCGGATCACAGAGTCCCAGTAATTCGATGCGTGGGCTATTACTCTGGTTTCTTCAAATAAAATCTTATGCTTGTTAAGCAGGCTATGTTCAGCCACCGCAGATTTTTCCAAATACCTGTATTTCAGGTGGCGTTGGTGCTCGATGCAGTGGTCGGCAACGGTTCTTACAGACTGGCCCACGTAATTCTTGACGCATTCGCAAGGAATACTATAAATTCCCGGACTCTTAAGCCGAGACTATCTTTGACTGGTCTCAACATTTCCTTAATTTTCCTGGGTGGTCGGAAAACTGGTTTTATTCCTTGCCTCTTCAGGACTCTGGCTATCTTGCTCGTTGTGGCACTGCAAAAAGGAAGCCGCGCTATGTGTTGGTCCTCTTCTTGTATGTGGCCGGCATCGTGTCTTACTTTCTTGGACAATACTGATTTAATTTCACCGGCAGAATAACCATTCCTCTTGAAAACAGTCGTCAAATGGTTAATCTCGGGACCGAGGTGGTCCTTGTCGGAAATAGTCCTGGCTCTGTGTACTAAAGTATTCAGCATAGCTCTCTTCTGAGACGGATGATGGAAGCTATGGCTATGCAGATATAAGTCTGTATGGGTTGGCTTCCTGTACACAGAATGGCCCAGTCGTCCATCCGGCTTTCGCTCCACCAACACATCTAAAAAAGGTAACTTCCCTTCCTTCTCTACCTCCAATGTAAATTTTATGTTTGAATGTACACCATTCAGATGTTCGACGAACTGCTGCAGCGTGTCGCTGTGTAGCCACACGCCGTGTACCGCAAGTCTCTAGAGGAACGGAAGGTTCCAAATGATTGTAAAAGAGCACAGGTAGTCCCAGTTTTCAATAAGGGTCGTCGAGCAGATGCGCAAAATTGTAGGCCTGTATCTCTGACATCGATCTTTTATAGAATTTTAGAACATGTTTTTTGCTCGCCTATCATGTCATTTCTGGAGACCCAGAATCTACTCTGTAGGAATCATCATGGATTCCGGAAACAGCAATCGTGTGAGACCCAATTCGCTTTATTTGTTCATGAGACCCAGAAAATATTAGATACAGGCTCCCAGGTAGATACCATTTGCCTTGAGTTCCGGAAGGTGTTCGATACAGTTCCGCACTGTCGCCTGATGAACAAAGTAAGAGCCTACGGAATATGAGACCAGCTGTGTGGCTGAATTGAAGAGTTTTTAGCAAACAGAACACAACATGTTGTTCTCAATGGAGAGACATCTACAGACGCTAAAGTAACCTATGGCGTACCACAGGGGAGTGTTATGGGACCATTGCTTTTCACAATATATGTAAATGGCCTAGTAGATAGTGTCGGAAGTTCCATGCGGCTTTTCGCAGATGATGCTGTAGTATACAGAGAAGTTGCAACATTAGAAAATTGTAGCGAAATGCAGGTACATCTGCAGCGGATAGGCACTTGGTGCAGGGAGTGGCAACTGACCCTTAACATAGACAAATGTAATGTATTGCGAATACATAGAAAGAAGGATCCTTTATTGTATGATTATATGATAGCGGAACAAACACTGGTAGCAGTTACTTCTGTAAAATATCTGGGAGTATGCGTACGGAACGATTTGAAGTGGAATGATCATATAAAATTAATTGTTGGTAAGGCGGGTGCCAGGTTGAGATTCATTGGGAGAGTCCTTAGAAAATGTAGTCCATCAACAAAGGAGGTGGCTTACAAAACACTCATTCGACCTATACTTGAGCATTGCTCATCAGTGTGGGATCCATACCAGATCGGGCTGACGGAGGAAATAGAGAAGATACAAAGAAGAGCGGCGCGGTTCGGCACAGGGTTATTTGGTAAGCGTGATAGCATTACGGAGATGTTTAGCAAACTCAAGTGGCAGACTCTGCAAGAGAGGCGCTCTGCATCGCGGTGTAGCTTCCTGTCTAGGTTTCGAGAGAGTGCGTTTCTGGATGAGGTATCGAATATACTGCTTCCCCCTACTTATACCTCCGGAGGAGATCACGAATGTAAAATTAGAGAGATTCGAGTGCGCACGGAGGCTTTCCGGCAATCGTTCTTCCCACGAACCATACCCAACTGGAACAGGAAAGGGCGGTAATGACAGTGACACGTAAAGTGCCCTCCGCCACACACACCGTTGGGTGGCTTGTGGAGTATAAATGTAGATGTAGATATAGAACCGCTCGGCCACAGCGGCCGGCAAAAGTGTTGTATCGGAGACAGATGTGATAATTTTGCTGGACACGGGAGTACTTCAACATCACGCTGATAGTTTATAGAGATAGATGGCTTGCGGACGAGTATGGCGCCGCCATACTGTTGCATGAGAGGTAACTCGTGAGGACATTGGATGTCCGTGACGTTTCATTGCGCCCTGAGAGTTCCCTCAAAAATACCATCGTGAGTTGGAGTCATACCAGATGACTCACCACATCATGACGCCAGTAGGAACACCTCTGTGCCTCTCCATGACATTGGAAGAATGGGACCTCTCCCCAGGTCACCGCTGTCCTCGCTGAAAGTTGTCATTCATTGTAGTGCAGAACCACGACTCATCACTGAACAACTCATCAACAGTTGATGATTCCCGGCAACAGCACTTTTCCAGCTGCAGCCAACTGTGTTGTGGTGATACGGGCCGTCTACGCATGGGGCTGTAATTCCGCACGTCAGCTGCTAGTAGTCTCCGACCAGTGATGCCGAGCGATACAGAAAGTTGCAGGGAGTCCATTGCTTGTACCCGATTGTCAGGAGTTCTTGTGACTGGGTTACGGCGTACTTGGTGCAGAATACAGCGATCCTCCTTTCTGGTGCTCAGGCGTGTTAGACCGCCCTCACATTCCCATTCAGTTCAACACTTGGTTACTGCCACATCCGAATGACCCACAAATTTTGGTACTGGCACGATTCGACCAGCCTGTCAAATGGAGACCAATCTTGAGGCCCATTTCAAATTCTCTCCGGAGCTGACAGCGCTGACTCATATGAGTATGGGGCATCTACGCAGCCATCACAGCGATAACTCAACATCTGGCGCTGTTCACGCCCCTTGTATATCCTAGCAGGCCTGGTAGCACCACCACTCACAAACAACTCTAATGCACTTAGTGACCTTCTAACTGACACAGAGAACCGCAACATATCTTTCATATCTCCGCTTATGATGTATTACATTAACATCGAACTGTGCTTCCTGGATGCTTCACATTTTTTGTCGAGCAGTGTACATAGACCAGACAAGTAGAACCTAAAGTAATAAAATAAATTTAGGCGCACATTTTCAAAAGAAAGTCATAAAATTGGCTCTGTTCAAGAACAGTTAAATCCGCAAGTGGTCGCGCATGAAGCAGCTATGCAATGTCTGCCGGAATAACTGATACTCTGACCTAGTTGTAAAAAGCTTTCAACTACCTGCCGTTTTATTCTCCAACATGTACGTGAGCCGTGCGCGGCTCGTGTTCATGCCGTTTATTGTTTGACATCTTTCTATTGGATACTTTATTTGAATCAGCAAAATTGAAAATAATAGTATTGTCGATGCTATTGCTTGGACTCGTTTTCTTATTCCATTTACTGGCATCACTAAGTTCCTGCCTTACTTGCCCGTGAGTGGCAGCAGCAGCGCTTATCGATAAGTGCACTTTCGTACCATCTCTGGAGCGACCGCTAGTATTTACGGGTCGTCGTCTGTCGAGAGTTCAGTCCGGACGCAGCAGCAGTGAAGTCGGGGACGGAGCGCCAGTGAGGTGTGGACAGCCAGTGCTCGCCGACCGCTGGCGTCACACATGAACTGTCCGACGGGAGGAGATTGGAGCGGGACGACCGCCGGTTGGTCGTTCGGTTGGTCGTCTCATCGGGCGACGTGTATTTGGTCTTTTGGCCGTTTCTGGGCCTCGTCAGTTAGTCATCTTGCCGGACGTGGGCCGGTTCCTTCTTCGGGTAGAGATGCCGTCTCCGATGGGGAAGAGTTACCTTTGGATGGGTGGGTCCGAGCCAGTGTGCCCGGGTCGCCACGTCTCCGAATTCCGAACGGACATCGAGTTGATTCGGGTTGGAGCTGCAGTAGGCTTCGGACAGCCAAGAATCGTCCGACCGTTGCCGACACACGTAACTTGAGTGGGTACGATCTGGGTCGGTCGTTCGGTCGGTCGTCTCATCGGACGACGTGTATTTGTTCGCCGACGGCTTGTGGAAACTCTATGTGTGTCGAACTGATTCGTCCTTATGGTTCACACTGATTGCTTTTACGAATGCTCGAGTTCTTGTGCAAGTGTGTTTAAGTGGAACGGTGTGTAGCTTCCGTGATTTCCATTGAGGAGATGAATGCTGTCTACGTTTTGGAGTAGTCAGTCGGTAGGTTGAAATAGAGCAGCGAGTGTATCGGGTGGAAGGGAATTTGATTAGGCTGGTGGTTGGTTCTTCAGCCGTCCCTAGGTCATGTTGCCACCCGACTGTTTAGTATTACCCTTGGCTGCCTGTCTCACCTAAACTGTGCTTAGAGTTTCCTCCCCAGGCCGACCCTTGGAACACTCCTGAGCACCACCGTTTATTGTTCGTGATTGTCAGGTACTGTGCCAGGACTTCAGCCGTGTATTAATATTGTCTGCTTTATGTTTAGTTTCAGGCCTTCAGCCGTGTTTCATTTAAATTCTTGTTGCTCTGTAATTAGGCCTTCAGCCACGTTTGTTTCAGAATCAGTGGCTTTAATATGTAAATCCCTGTCTGTATGGTTTTTCTTTAATTATCTTGAATTCTTGAAACGGCCTCCAGCCATGTTCTGTAAATGTTTATCTGAAGGTTGTCTGTAATTATTCTTGAGTAATTGTTTGGGCTTTCAGCCGACAAGATACTTCAAGTTTTCTTAACATGTTTTCCTGTTGTACTGTGTAAAAGCTTATCTTTTAAGTCTCTCTTTTATTATGCAAAGAAATTTTTTTAAATTGGGCTTTAAGCCGAAGAATTAACTTCACTTTTCCTTACTATGCCCTTTAGCTGGAATTTGTAAATGCTTGGCTTTCAAAGAATTTCCTTAGCTGATCTCAAATATTATTTCGGTCTATAGCCCAGAAGATATTGTAATCTTACTTAAGTAAGGCCTTCAGCCGTTACTCTAAATCCTGATGTTTTAAAAGGAATCATTTAAACTTATTATGGAGAAGTTACTTGGGCCCTCAGCCGCTAATTGATCTTTGTTGTTGTAAAGAGAAAACTGTGCATTGGTCCGAGGAATTAAGTTGTATGTGTTCTTGTATAACTAACAGTAATTGACCTTGGCTCCTTTCCACAGTGTGTGTTCTGCTCTGTCCTGCGAAACCGGATTTTAGTACGATTTGTCTATACACAGAAGCATATACGCAAGTTGCATTAGAAGATGTGTAAAGAACTTACTGCACGCTATCCCTTTTACAATTAATTGCTGGCTGCTCAGTGCGTCATCATGTCGTGTGATTAGTCAAAAGTAGTTCAAACAAGCCTCAGTTTAAACTGTGTACTTATTTCCATACAACATTACCTTAGTTATGGAGTGGAAACATGACGCTTATTACTCTTGTATGCCTCATGAATGTTCTTGGCGCTTGCTGTTCACATGCAGATATTTGATAAAGTGTTCTATGTGTAGCATGCGCATCATGTTTACACGTTGCCGTTATTTGACGATCATGATCATTGTTCCACACTAAGCCATTATGGGAACCAACTATTTCAGCAAATGTAACCGTCATCACATTGTAATCATAATAGTTGAATATTATGACGGTTGCAACTTTGTTAGTGCCACCATGACTGTTTCTTGTGCTTGCCATCTTAACGTCCTTTAAAATGGCAATTACAATTTTATTTTGTTTCATTTTAAACATATACTCTCATGCCCGTAGAAGCAGCTATTCGTTACCACCCTTGTGATGTTATCACAGCTAACTTAAATGATCTACCTCCCGTCTTGCTTAAACGCGAGAATTTTATCTACCACTATTTGAAAATTTTTACGTTTTTCGATTTTAATAAACTGAAATCTCTATATGAATATTGTCGCTGTGTTCGACTTCTTCATTCATATACATTTCCTTGTGAGTGGTTTTTAATGAGATTTTACAAGTACAAAGTACATAAGTCAACGTCTGAAAAACAGCAATTGTAATTTCTTTTTATGTTAATTTAAAACGTATTTTTAACGAATTATGAATATTATAAATGTGTTCATGCCCGTAAAAGCGGCAACTATTTACCGTCTTTATGACATCAATAAAGCCAACATGAACGGCTTTCCTAATTGCCTTCGGGTTTAAATACCAAAATTACATCCATTTTAAAATTTGTTGGCTTCATGGGTATAAGAAAATATGTATATGAACCAAATATGTGGTTTTTAAACAAATATCTATGTTGTAAACACCCTTCTCTCCGAAACTGCAGTGTAATAGTTGTAAATGTTAGAGGAATCGTACCACCATCTGTTATATACATGACATGTGTATGAACTCCAGCAAAAGTGGCAATTTTAATTTGTAATTTTACTACGTCATTTTAAAATTTTTTAATAAGCAGGTATATTTTTTATACTTGGATGTTTGAACATCCGAAAAAGGGGAGTGTATTTGCAACAGTTTAGTGATATTAGTGTTTCACGAATTACGTAGCTTCACATTAGGTTCAGTGGGGTAGTCTCAGAGCAAGTGCGTATCGATAGGGCTTTGACTCTCTCAACAAGAAATGGTAGTGTTGCTGTTTAATCTTAGAATGCACCTGACCAGGGAGTTTTCGACGACTGTTAACTGTTTTGTACTACGGCGCTATACACAGCTTCATATTTGTAACGTGTAGCTCTAAGGTATGGACGTAACTTATGTTGTAAGTTGAATCTGTGAATTTATCTTATTGTATGACTGTGGAACACATCGTATTTCCACAGTTCTGAAGAGCCTCCCGTTAGTCGAGTGGAAGACGTAAAGTAAAGAAGAAGTTACATGCGACTTGTGGATGCTCTACAATTTAATGTTAAAGAAATGTTGACACCGCAGCTGAACCTCAAGTCACCGCCTACAGTACGCAGGCGTTCTGAGGATAACCATTGGCTGATCGAAGCCGGTATTTGCCTTCTGAAATATTTCAATTCTTTCCCGCCACAGATCCTCTCTGATCCCTGTCTAGGTTGCATTGACCGCTGTGAGCTGCTACTGACAATCTGCCAGTGTCTTCACCATTTTCCCTCCATTCAGCCGCACCTCCGGGTTGTGTGCGAGTACTGTTTAAATCACCGTGTTGCCCACGCTGTCAGAAACTGCGCCTACGGCAAGAAAAATTTCGATGTCTACGACACTGTACTCAAATAAGAAACAAAGAGGAACTGCATTTGAGTGCGGTGGCAGTGATTTTCTTCTATAGACTTCGCCCTTTTTCATAGGAGTCCGAAGTTAATGACTAAACACGGAAGCGACAGCATTCAGATTACTGTGGAGACACGAAATTCTGATAACACTGCTCGTCTGTGAGTAACGCGTCCCACCCGGTAACATTACAATCTGCCTGGCTGTGCTCCTGCTGGAAAGTTGTGAGAGCATTTTGATTTTGTATCATCGAAGTACGACGCAAAGTTTTCAGAACACGAGCGGCATACCAAAGGGGCACGACCGAACCTGGAGAAAACTGCACGGTATGGGCGAATAACTGGTGCTTGCGTAGGAGTTTTAATAAGTGCTAATGAGCTCTTCATAATATTAATGTAAAATAATTATAGTCGATCGTGGCAGTAGATGTTATTCGTAAAAAAACCAGTTTCAGTGTATTTTGCAGCGAACATCTTCCAGCATGTTCCTCGACTTCCATAATAAACAAGTTTTCAAATTTTCGCTACAATTAGCGACTTATGTTTTAAATTACAAGATGGGATCTAGTATGAATCGAGCAAGAAGTAATTATAAAGTTACAAATTGACTGTACAAACTATATGAAGCGGGATCTCGCTAAATTAAAGTAATTTGACTATCTCACCCAGAAAAGCCCTTGAGTTAGCTGACGTTTTCAAACCACAAACGTGCATCACGCGAGTGACATTTCAGCGATATGTGGGTATCGCAGTGCCAACTGCTGTGACATTAACGATGACATACATAGATTTATTTGCTGAAGTTACATGAACAGAAATGCAGTAGGGCTGTAAGGGGTGACACGTACACAGGGCGAGTACTTTTCGTGCAAGACACAGCAGACACTAGAAACGATAAATTAATAAACAAAATGTTACACTGCTGTAGATGTTCGCTAATACAGGATGCGGAGAAACCAACATTTACAAACTGCCAGAAACGATAAGTACATGACAAGTAACACCTTCATGTAAGACAGAACTCAAATTCTTTTGACTACTTACACGTTGCTATAACGATAATAACGTTAGTGCCTTAATATTTTCCTCTTTGTCATTCACATAGCAATTGCAGTTGTTGAAAACGGACTGACACAGTAGGCGAAATATTTCTTGCACTCTGCTGGCGCTTTGGGAAACCGAAGAAAATATTAACAGATAGTGTTTTCGTCGTTGCTTTACACGTTTGTTTCAGTCTAACTCCTGGACAGGAACAGGTGACAGTATAATACACGTACATAATTATTCAAAAAATAACTATGCTTTAAACTTTATATAATTTATTTAATTTCTTCGCAAAGTCGTGAATGGAAACATCAACATTTTAATAGTAATATAGAAGATTTTCCGCATTAAAGAAAAAAATAGTACACATTTTTGTTTATATTTAATATTCCAATATATGTGTTACAGGCTGGTGACAATGTAATTCAATGACATGTAATTCGTCTGCATATGAAAAACAGGCCTGATGTTGTTTAACTACGCTATTAGTGATCAATATATATAATCAATGACAACTGTAGGATATCTATATCGATGCACCGTCTACTTGTAGAGAGCACTGATGTTATGTGTTTCAATGAAAAAATGTTGAAGAAGTGAGGCTCAGTCACGTAGAAGGCTGTCCACAAAATATTGCATCCACCAATTTTTGAGTGCTGGTCGCATTGTGTTTTTTTTTTTTTTTTTTTTTTTCAACTTCAGAAACTGCTGCAATATTCGTTACGAGCTTTTAGTCAATTGTAGGCATTAGACAGGCACTACCAGTACCCAGTGGAGAACACTACTTCGGTATTACGTTAAATTATCCTGTTACCATTTCGAGAGCGTACTTTCCAAGATCTAAGAGAAACAACTGAAAGAATTGAAAACAAATAAGTTGCTGGTGTGGATGGAATCCCAGTTCGGGTTTACAAAGAGTAGCCTACTCTACAGCATTGGTCCCATACTTAGCTTGCATTATTGCAAATGTTTCACCCAACGAAAACCACTAGGCGATTGGAAAAAAGCGCAGGTGGTTCCTGTATATAAGAAGGGTAAAAGAATGGAGCCATAAAATTACAGACCAATATCCTCAACATCGGTATGCTACAGAATCCTTGAACATTTTCTCAGTTCGAATATAATAAACTTCCTAGACACAGAAAAGCTAATATCCACGAATCTGTATGATTTGGGAAAGCATTGTTCATGTGAAACTCAGCTTGCAATTTCTCACACGATATTCTGTGAACTGTGGATGAAGAGCAACAGGCAGATTCCATACTCATAGATTCCCGTAAAGTATTTGAGACGGTACCCCACTGCAGACTGCTTACGTAGGTACGAGCATAATAGAAAGGGTTCCCATATATATTGATAGCTTGAAGACTTCTTAAGTAATAGAACCCAGTACGTTGCCCTTGACGGCGAGAGTTCATCAGAGACAAGGGTATCGTTAGGAGTGCCTCAGGGAAGTATGATAAGACCGCTGTTTTTGTCTATACACATAAGTCATCTGGCAGACTGGCTGGGCATCAATCTACGGTTGTTTACTGATGATGCTTTGGTGAAAGTAAGGTACCGAAGTTGAGTGACTATAGGAGGATTCAAGAAGGCATAGACAAAATTTCTAGTTGGTGTGATGAATCGTAGATAGCTCTTAATGAAGAAAAATGTAAGTTAATGCATAAGAGTAAGACAAACAAACCCGTAATGTTCAGATACAATGCGATAGCAAATGGAATGAGAATGTGAGGATTGTGGCAGGGAAGGCGAACGATCGACTTCGCTTAGTTGGGAGAACTTTGGGAAAGAGTGGTTCATCTGTAAAGGAGACCGTGTTGTAGTGGAAGAGGTAGAAGGCACCATATTAATAAGATTGTCTGAGTTTCCCAAGTGATTTATTATATCCAGATACAGTGTCCCCGTTCCTCTCGGTCTACGTCATCGGGTCCCGCAATGCTGCGGACTCCACTTTGCTGTCTGCGAAATGGCTTGGCGCGGAATGGCTGCCTTAGCAACCCGTGCATGCACTGCAGCGTGTCGGCCTTGTACAGCCACGATGTCAGGACGCGCAGGCAGTCGACTCAGCGGTCTTCGCCCCTGCTGCCTCAGTGCCGCTCGCCAAGAGCCGCAGGCGGCCCACTTCACGCTTCTTTGCCATCGTGGTTCAGATCACGGGCGACAACAAGTGCCTGCGATCCGACCTCGAAATCTGTGGCCCTCGCCCTGGATGTCTCTGGTGCGTGTTGGGAGCCATGGAGTGCCCCGCTACTGGCTGATTACGGACCCCGCGTCGACCTCAGAGGGTCTAACCACCCGCCGGGGACTGGAACGCTGCGCCCCATCCGCTGCTGTGTGTAGTCGGTGGTGTGACACGCCCCGCCGTCCAGGAAAGCTGCCACACTTGAATGCTTTGTTAGTGAACTGCACCTATTTATATGTGGCTGTGTGCCTCTGTTTTGCTAAATGATCCGATCCATGTCACGTAATCATAACACTTAGGTTGGCCAGTGAGCCCCTTCTGCCTGCGACTTGCGCCATGCAAACTGCTGCGTGTACTTTTCCCGGCGGTTCTATGGTCCTGTAGCCCCTATTTTACTTCGCAACTGCTGGTGAGCATAACTCACTGTAACCAAGCCCGCATCAGGCTGTAACTTGCGTACTCAGAAATATTGCACCAAAACTGACTTTTGCTATCCCAAACGATAGTGCCACTACAGTGTATAGGACGCTAGTGAGACCTATTCTTGAATACTGCACGAGTGTTTGGGATGCGTACCAGCTCGCATTAAAGAAAGACATTGAAACAATTCAACAACGGGCTGCTGGTAGGATCAAACAACACGCAACATGTGGCTATTCCTGCTGTTCGAAATACCATCACGACAAATGAGGCCTCGTCAGTAAACAGAAGGCTTTGGAGGAAATGTGGCCGGTCAATCCATTGTTCGAACAACCACTGAAACGATGTGACCGTTGGTGTAAAGGCAGTCACAAGCATTGTATGGACTCGCTGTGGCTGGTATGGGTATAATTGTTGTTCGTGGAGTACTCGCCACACGCTAGTACGTGCAGCGCTCATTTGACGTGCAGATCGACGGGTAATTGTAGTGGGGTCATGTTCGAGCACCTCCTCTTCAAAATCGGGTGTGCGACTGGTGCTCATGTTGCCAGGTCTCTCGTTTCTTCTTTCCAGCGAACCAGTCTCCCACATTCGTCGATCGAGAGAAACGGACAAATGTGACGGATGGTGCCTGTTATGAAATCGTTCCCTGTACAGCCTTTCAGCAGCGAGAGCATTCCAACGTGCTTTCCCGTACACGAGGTGCTTGTCAGTGAGTTCTGCGAAAATGTACTGGTACTGCTGCATCGAATTGCATTGTACGTCTGAATAGCACTGAGTCATGAAAGGGTTTGTCGTTGATTGATAGCACGTTCTGTCATGGAACAATGTAAATACGATACAGTATCACCTTATGGATAAGGTAAGTAAACAAGACCGGGATCATGATTTCCTAGGTATCAGGCTCGTCCTCCTTGTTTACTTGCAGGAAATAAAGAATGTGCAATAACAAACCAGCACAGTACGTGTAAGAACATGTTAGTCGTAAATAAGCTGGTAATGCTAGACAAAGCGATAATCAAGTTTACTACTGCTTAAGCTGGTTTCACCAACCTCCCTGCCTCAGATTGTTCTGTGGAGCATTCTCTAAGTAATGTAACATTTTTGCACGGTCTTACGGAAACACCCTGTATATACATACAGGTTGTTTAACAATTTTACAATGTTACTTATAATCCGTCTTGATTGCATAAAATGTTTATTCACATGATCGGTTTCGGTTCCTCTAGAACCATCTTCAGATTTGTAACGATAATGATACTAATTTACTATTTCACGAATGCAAACCTTTTTCATCCTATCCAATCACCATCAAATGTACCAGAACGTACCTGCAATTTCGGTTACAGGAGTAACCCGTCCACACACCGCACCTTCGCATGCTGCGTCACATAAAATTGGTTGGCAGAATACATGTCATTTATATTAATTACAACACTATTACCGACAGGTGCGTCTGGTACATTTGTTACATTGCATATGCACATACTGTTTTAACTAGATTTTTGTTAGTTACTTTTATCTCTAAAAATACTTAATTAAAATCTGCAGGTGTCAAGGTTAAAATCTATACTTGTCAAAATGAAAATACACACCCTCCTGCGCGGCCCACTTGCCCACGGCGATGGACATCAGACGACTGGGCGGTCACGCCACAACACCGAAATGGCGGGAACCACGGAAGCAGACCATAGAGGAAAACAAGGCTACACCAGCGCCATGGTTATACACTCCTGGAAATTGAAATAAGAACACCGTGAATTCATTGTCCCAGGAAGGGGAAACTTTATTGACACATTCCTGGGGTCAGATACATCACATGATCACACTGACAGAACCACAGGCACATAGACACAGGCAACAGAGCATGCACAATGTCGGCACTAGTACAGTGTATATCCACCTTTCGCAGCAATGCAGGCTGCTATTCTCCCATGGAGACGATCGTAGAGATGCTGGATGTAGTCCTGTGGAACGGCTTGCCATGCAATTTCCACCTGGCGCCTCAGTTGGACCAGCGTTCGTGCTGGACGTGCAGACCGCGTGAGACGACGCTTCATCCAGTCCCAAACATGCTCAATGGGGGACAGATCCGGAGATCTTGCTGGCCACGGTAGTTGACTTACACCTTCTAGAGCACGTTGGGTGGCACGGGATACATGAGGACGTGCATTGTCCTGTTGGAACAGCAAGTTCCCTTGCCGGTCTAGGAATGATAGAACGATGGGTTCGATGACGGTTTGGATGTACCGTGCACTATTCAGTGTCCCCTCGACGATCACCAGTGGTGTACGGCCAGTGTAGGAGATCGCTCCCCACACCATGACGCCGGGTGTTGGCCCTGTGTGCCTCGGTCGTATGCAGTCCTGATTGTGGCGCTCACCTGCACGGCGCCAATCACGCATACGACCATCATTGGCACCAAGGCAGAAGCGACTGTCATCGCTGAAGACGACACGTCTCCATTCGTCCCTCCATTCACGCCTGTCGCGACACCACTGGAGGCGGGCTGCACGATGTTGGGGCGTGAGCGGAAGACGGCTTAACGGTGTGCGGGACCGTAGTCCAGCTTCATGGAGACAGTTGCGAATGGTCCTCGCCAATACCCCAGGAGCAACAGTGTCCCTAATTTGCTGGGAAGTGGCGGTGCGGTCCCCTACGGCACTGCGTAGGATCCTACGGTCTTGGCGTGCATCCGTGCGTCGCTGCGGTGCGGTCCCAGGTCGACGGGCACGTGCACCTTCCGCCGACCACTGGCGACAACATCGATGTACTGTGGAGACCTCACGCCCCACGTGTTGAGCAATTCGGCGGTACGTCCACCTGGCCTCCCGCATGCCCACTATACGCCCTCGCTCAAAGTCCGTCAACTGCACATACGGTTAACGTCCACGCTGTCGCGGCATGCTACCAGTGTTAAAGACTGCGATGGAGCTCCGTATGCCACGGCAAACTGGCTGACACTGACGGCGGCGGTGCACAAATGCTGCGCAGCTAGCGCCATTCGACGGCCAACACCGCGGTTCCTGGTGTGTCCGCTGTGCCGTGCGTGTGATCATTGCTTGTACAGCCCTCTCGCAGTGTCCGGAGCAAGTATGGTGGGTCTAACACACCGGTGTCAATGTGTTCTTTTTTCCATTTCCAAGAGTGTAGAAATCGCCCTTTGTTTTTAGATCGTATAAAAATGTTATTTTACTGTGTATTTTAATTTTGACAAGTATAGATTTTAATTAAGTATTTTTAGAGATAAAGTAAATTACAAAAATCTATTTAATACAGTGTGCGCATATGTAATGTAACAAATGTACTAGATGCCAGCCTTTGGTAATAGTGTTATAATTATTAGAGATGACGTGCATTCTGCGAACCAATTTTATTTGACGCAGCATGTGAAGGTGTGATGTGTGGACGGGTTACTTCTGTAACCGAAATTGCAGGTACGTTCTGGTACATTTGATGGTGACTGGATAGGATGAAAAAGGTTTGCATTCGTGAAACAGTAAATTAGTATCATTATCGTTACAGATCTGAAGATGGTTCTAGAGGAACCGAAACTGGTCATGTGAATAAACATTTTATGCAATGAAGACGGATTATAAGTAACATTGTAAAACCACTGATTGCGATTATCCCATAAGACATTATATCTGTTTTTGGAATGTTTAACAATTTTCATTACAGGTTTCCAAGGGATGTAGAAGGGACTCACTAGAAAAGTTTGGATAAGTCCAGAAGAGTACCATTTGGGTGTAAAATAATTCTTTGCCCTGGAATCTCATTAACTGGAGTAGAATTGTCTTGAGTGATGAGTCCGGTTTCGAACTGAGCCCGAAACCAGCGGAGACGTGTCTGGAGACGCTCCAGACAGCGATGGGATACCAAGCTGAGGAATTCAGCCAAATGACCCAACGACCAGTATTGATGGTCTGGGATACCATTTCATTTCATAGCAAATCCCCTTTGGTTGTCATCTACGGCACCCTTACAGCAGATTGGTTTGTCAAAGATATTTTACGCCCTTTTTTGTTGTCCTTCATGACAAGTCATATTGAGCTTACGTTTTAGCAAGACAATGTCCGCCCGCACACGGCGAGAGTTTCTACTGTTCGTCTCCGTGCTTGCCAAACCCTACCATGGTCAACGACGTAGTCGGATCTCTCCCCAGTTGAGGACGTTATGAGCATTACATACAAAGCCGGGATTTTGGCGACGTAACGCGCCGACTGGACAGAATTAGGCACGATATCCCTCGGGAGGACATACAACCACTCTGTCAATGAATGCGATGCCGAATAATTACTTGCGTATGTAATCAATTGTTTATCTGTACATGCACATCACATCTACCGATTTCCGTCCAATTCGGATAATTCCTTCGTGGCACGTAGTTTTTTTTTTCCTTTTTTTTTGTCGTAGAGTGTATTTGCAGAAGAAAAGGAAAAACGATAATTGTTGCGACCAATTAACGAATTGTGAAAAAATAAAGACGATGACAGAGATACATTGCTGTGATTCGCCAACTGGAGATATCGGCACGGAAGGAACAGGGCCAGGGAAGACGGAGCAGCCTGCCATCGCTGAAGTAGCCGTGCGTCGGCGCTCGCGTGTGTGGGGAAGCTGCGCCCTCCTCCGTCGGCGCATGCCTCCAGCGAGACGGAGGACGTGCTCTTGGCGCTGCGAGCCAAACCCACGCCGGATAGGGAATTAAACTTTGAGAAAGTACCCAATTTCTGGCGCGCTGCGGCGCGATGCCGCGCTGAGCAGAGGGAAGGATGGCGGGGGAGCGAGAGAGAGAGAGAAAGCGAGAGGGAGGGGGGGTGGGGGAGAGTCCTGATTGGCGAGCCGGGACTCCGCTGTCGGCTCCTTCAAAACACAATCTTTCTTCCGCCGCTCACTCCGGCCGCGCCGCAATAATTGAATTCCCGGCGGGCCGACGCGGAAAAGTCCGCTGCTCAGACTTGTGCGATTGGTTCCGGGCGGCTTTGTATCAGCGCGTCGCGCCGCGCAGCGCCACCGCTGCGGCTCCGCAAACCCACTGCCGAGGGGCAGCGTGCGTGCGACAGCGCGTCTGCACTGCCGCCGCCGCTTACGCTCTGACAGAATTCCTTAGACCTGTTCCACACGATGTGGTTTCATTTGGTTCGGTTCGTTTCCTGTACCAACCAAAACGAATGCAACTCTTTCACACGTATTCGGTTCAAATTAGGTTTAGTGTTTTCTCCCATACACAGATTCATCAGCGATCAGGAAGAGAAGTCAAGTTGTTGCCACGGGAATAAATAAATAAATAAATAAATAAATAAATAAAAACAAGAAGGAATACTAGAATTCATTGGGAGCACTCTCAAATCACCTTATAGTAGGCATTTGGAGTATTCTACTCCATTTTCCCGAAGCTAGGAGAACACGAAGCCAATTTTTTTAATTACTTCAGGATGTCAACGAAATTATTTGATGAATTATGCGTGAAGTTAAAAGAAATACATTTATGAGGTAATATATTCAACTGAAGTACTAAAGAAAGTGTTATAGGCATGCTTATTCAAATACAGACATAATACGCGCTATGCAGATGCCCCCGTTTCTATGGATACTTGCCTTAATCGATTAGCATGAATTCCACTTCTGTCGCTGTAAATAAATAGTTGCCACTATTAAAGTTCCAACCCTCGTATATAAAGTACGCTGGCAGCAAGACCCAATCAATGCCTTCTCTGCGCGATAGGAAGGATTAAGAAAAGCTTCGAAGAGGGGACGCAGGCCGTTATGGCCGAGCGGTTCTAGGCCATTCAGTCTGGAACCGCGCGACCGCTACGGTCGCAGGTTCGAATCCTGCCTTGGGTACGGATGTGTGTGATGTCCTTAGGTTAGTTAGGTTTAAGTAGTTCTAAGTTCTAGGGGACTGATGACCTCAGAAGTTCGAAAACATAACGGAGTAATTTTTTTTACATGTGAAATTTCATCATTTTTTTCACTTACTAATGGCAGCATTTGCTGCTATAGGTACACTTTTCTTCATAAGTAAGAGAGATTCTTCGATGAATTTTGGACAGCAAGCAAACCATACTTAAAGGTGTATGAAACTCTAGAATTTTCCAAATCTATTAAAAACTGTCGTAAAAATTGAGGTAATGAACTATAAAATTTGTGAAACTTCCTGGCAGATTAAAACTGTGTGCCCGACCGAGACTCGAACTCGGGACCTTTGCCTTTCGCGGGCAAGTGCTCTACCAACTGAGCTACCGAAGCACGACTCACGCCCCGTACTCACAGCTTTACTTCTGCCAGTACCTCGTCTCCTAGGAGACGACTCACGCCCGGTACTCACAGCTTTACTTCTGCCAGTACCTCGTCTCCTAGGAGACGAGGTACTGGCAGAAGTAAAGCTGTGAGTACCGGGCGTGAGTCGTGCTTCGGTAGCTCAGTTGGTAGAGCACTTGCCCGCGAAAGGCAAAGATCCCGAGTTCGAGTCTCGGTCGGGCACACAGTTTTAATCTGCCAGGAAGTTTCATATCAGCGCACACTCCGCTGCAGAGTGAAAATATCATTCTATAAAATTTGTGTTTTTCCTAAACATGAAGTTTAAAATATAACAACTCATTCGTTTTTTCATAAATTAAATAAATTCTAGTTTCATACACCTGTAAATATGGTATGTATGGTGTGCAAAATTCATCGAAGAATCTCTCTAACTTATGAAGAAAAGTGTACCTATAGCAACAAATGCAGCCATTAGTAAGTGAAAAAATAATGAAATTTCGCACGTAAAAAAGAAAATTATTTTGTTATGTTTTCGAACTTTCACTGCAATGAGTGTGAATCCTGAATCCTACCTGGTGATGCTGACAAAGTTTTATGAACTTTTTTGTAAAAGTATAGACACTGGAAATTAAAATGTCGTGTGATGCCTCTCCTGCTCCAAGTCGGCCCGTTGGACGTCCTACCCCCCTTAATAGTGCTCAGAGCCATTTGTACCATTTTCTGAACCACTTGTGTCTTTTTGAGATACTCCAGTGCTTTACACAAGACCTTTCGACAAACAGGAATTTCGCTATAATTTCATTTGATACCTAAAACGTGTAGGAAGGAGAAATATCTCGCACTGGAATCGTCATGACTAGCCTTTCTTCGAGCAATTAACACTAGAAGTACTGCATGGGTCATTTTTGACCCATGCACAGCTTAACACAATTTGATACCAGTAACACCTGTTTTTAGACTCGAAATAATTTGTGGGCGTACCTCGACGCTATTCACGAGAGGTTGGAGTACATTATGACGCTTTAGGCTAAAAAGAACATGAAATACAAAAAAAATTGGTGGTCAGGCGGCGCCTTATATCAGCGCCACTTTCGGTTTTCTTTGGACTGGCGACATGCAGACGTATGAAATTACACTGGGACGCCACAGAACAATCACATCTCTGTGTGAGGCAATGGTAATGGTTCTGTGACACGACACCAGATGTCAGGCGCGTTGCCTTACAGAAGTTACCTTTCTGTGTCTTTTTGTCTTTGGTCAAGCCGAGTGGGCTTCGGCGTTCGTGGTGGCAGCGACGTGAGGTTGTGGTTTATTTTCGCTAGTTCGCGTCATTGAAGCTACGATGACAAGACGATGCGGTCTTACGGATGCCGAGATTGTCTACATCTGGAGAGGGTTTCACTGACACAGCCGAGTGACGAATCCGGTAGTGAGCGCAGAGGAGGACGACGACTTTGTTCTAGTGGAAACTGCTGAGTCAAGTGATTCACAGGCATCAAATGAACGGCAAACAGAATCTGAAACACCTGACGATGATTTACCTCTTGCACGACGTAAGCATGAACCATTCTACCTAAGTTTTTGAATCAATAAGTGCACAGTCCACTGTATGGCCTTCTTTGTTCTATTCTTTAGGTGTCGGATTTATAGATTTTATCCAAGGGCGTGGATGTCCATCCCAACAAGGAGCCAAACGTATGCGCAATGTAGGATGTGGCCTGCGGCAAGGACGAGGACGGTGGGACAGAGGAGTTATAGGTCAGCTCCCAGTGAAATAAGTCACTGATGAATACATGTTGCTTCAAAACAGAAATGCAATATCACTGATCATCTGACGTAAGCACGTAAGTCTATTTTTGTCATGGGCGGTCTTATGCTGTCATTCCCTCTCTATTATTAATTACAAAGAATATTGACAGACGATTTAATTTGCATGTGAAAATATTGTTGTGTACGACTCGCAAGATGGCGACGGCGTGGCAGGCGCTGCAGTTGACAGAGTGGCGAGATCTGGAGACAGTTGTGGTTCACTGGGTGCCAGGTGAGGAAGTGAAGAGTTCTGATGGCACCAACTGGACTTGGGTTGTTCAAATGGCTCTGAGCACTATGCGACTTAACTTCTGAGGTCATCAGTCGCCTAGAACTTAGAACTAATTAAACCTAACTAACCTAAGGACATCACACACATCCATGCCCGAGGCAGGATTCGAACCTGCGACCATAGCGGTCGCTTGGCTCCAGACTGTAGCGCCTAGAACCGCACGGCCACTCCGGCCGGCGGACTTGGATTATAGATTTTATCCAAGGGCGTGGATGTCCATCCCAACAAGGAGCCAAACGTATGCGCAATGTAGGACGTGGCCTGCGGCAAGGACGAGGACGGTGGGACAGAGGAGTTATAGGTCAGCTCCCAGTGAAATAAGTCACTGATGAATACATGTTGCTCCAAAACAGAAATGCAATATCACTGATCATCTGACGTAAGCACATAAGTCTATTTTTGTCATGGGTGGTCTTATGCTGTCATTCCCTCTCTATTATTAATTACAAAGAATATTGACAGACGATTTAATTTGCATGTGAAAATATTGTTGTGTACGACTCGCAAGATGGCGACGGCGTGGCAGGCGCTGCAGTTGACAGAGTGGCGAGATCTGGAGACAGTTGTGGTTCACTGGGTGCCAGGTGAGGAAGTGAAGAGTTCTGATGGCACCAACTGGACTTGGATTGTTCAAATGGCTCTGAGCACTATGCGACTTAACTTCTGAGGTCATCAGTCGCCTAGAACTTAGAACTAATTAAACCTAACTAACCTAAGGACATCACACACATCCATGCCCGAGGCAGGATTCGAACCTGCGACCATAGCGGTCGCTTGGCTCCAGACTGTAGCGCCTAGAGCCGCACGGCCACTCCGGCCGGCGGACTTGGATTGTGTCTGGCGACAGAGCAGGTAGGTGTAGTGCCCAGAATGTGTTACGAGGGATACCAGGTCCGACAGGACACGCAAAACGACATGTTTCAGATGACTCACCACTCTCTACGTTGTGGCTGTATGTCAGTGACTCGATACTGAAACTGATAAGAAAGTACACTGAAGAAAAGGCCAAAGCACACTTGGAAATAAAGAGAAGTCCCTAAACCGCAAAGAACTAGATGCTTTCATTGGATTACTCTCCACTCGTGGAGCATATAGTGCTGGGCGTATTTCCTACAAAGACTTATGGAGCAGTATGTGGCGACCTCCTTTTTCTCAAAGCACCATGTCAAGGAATAAATTTGCAGAAACGTGCGTTCACCTTAGGTTTGATTCTATATCATCAAGGAGGTAACGCAAGGAAACTGATAAATTCTACCTTCCTTCAAAAATATGGAATCTATTTATTGATAACTGCATTGCCTGCTACAAGCCAGGTGAGAACATGATTGTCGATGAGCAGCTGTATTCTTGCAAGTGCAGGTGCCCATTCATAAAGTATATGCCAAGTAAACATGATAAATATGGCATAAAATACTGGCTATTGCGTGATGCTGATAAGCGCTACATCCTGAATGGATTCCCTTGACTCGGGAATCATGAAACTCGTGATTCAAGCAAGGGTCTTGGTCACCATGTCGTTATGAAGCTGGCACAGACTTTTCTCAACTGTGGTCATAACATCAGGACTGACAACTTCTTCACTGAAGTGAAACAGGCGTATGAGCTGCAACAAAATGGAACAAGTTTAGTTGGCTCTCTTCAGAGATCACTCAAAGAGGTCCTTCCTGTGGCATGAAGTGGAGACGATGCATTGTATGCAACACACTTGTATAAGTCAGGTGATAACCTTCTCACAGTATACCAAGGGAAAAAGAAAAGAAGTCTTATCCTCAGTAACATGCATACTGAATGTCAGGTCAATGATAACACTGAGAAGAAACTTCCAGAAACTGTGAAGTTTTGTAATGAAACCAAAGATGGAGTTGATGTTGTTACCAAATGGCAAAACATTTCTTTGTCCGAGCTCGCACCCACCGATGTCCTGTGCATGTCTTTTACAACATTCTTGACCTTGCAATGATAAATGCTCATACAATTTTCAAATTATGTACCTCTAAGAAGACTTCACAGTGGGAATTTGTTCTCAGAGTAAGAGATGAGCTTTCTGCCCCCCTACAAACTGCAAATGAGAGACAGTTTCCCCTCTCAAGCATTCGGCACCAATGCTGGCCAATACGGAAATAGAAGGTATTGTCAATTTCAGGTTTCCTGCAAGCAACAAAAGCGGAATAAAACATCAAACCTGCAACAAGTACATGTGCAAAAGCTCCCAAGCCTAAACCCTTGTCGGCCGTGGTGGCCGAGCGGTTCTAGGCGCTTCAGTCTGGATCCGCGTGACTGCTATGGTCGCAGGTTCGAATCCTGCCTCGGGCATGGATGGGTGTGATGTCCTTAGGTTAGTTAGGTGTAGGTAGTTCTAAGTTCTAGGGGACTGATGACCTCAGATGTTAAGTCCCATACTGCTCGGAGCCATTAAAACAATTTGAACCCAACCCCTTGTCCAATGTCTGAACTGTGAGCCCATCCAAGCTTAGGCATACTGTCAACTATTTGTTCCTAACTATTTCCAAACACTTATAATTATAGACTGAAATTGTTTGTTCTTATGTTTTTGTCCCTTGATTTCAATAAGCAAGGAAACTTGTTGCATTTTAGAATCTTTTACAAATACTTCATATTTACCTTCCATGTCTGTAAAAGTAAAATTATTATGGATAGTCATTTAAACTGTGTGTTTTGGCTCTGTTTCAATTTTTTTATAAAAGTAAACATTGTAAAATTATTTTATTTGTTTTAACGAAGTTTGATGAAAGACAGTGGAATTCCTTCTGTAAAATTTAAAATAAAAGTAAAATTTATTCCTAAAAATTTACTTTTGATCACGTATTATTTATTTTAGAGAATAAATTATAACATTTTTGAACCTCAGAGTCTTCCTGAATATAGTGCCAACATGACAAAACCCTAAATACGATTCAAAAACCATTAAATGGTACTTTCCTACTGTGGGTAAAAGGCAGCCGGTGTGGCCGAGCGGTTCTAGGCGCTTCAGTCTGGAACCGCGCGACCGCTACGGTCGCAGGTTCGAATCCTGCCTTAGGCATGGATGTGTGTGATGTCCTTAGGTTAGTTAGGTTTAAGTAGTTCTAAGTTCTAGGGGACTGATGACCTCAGATGTTAAGTCCCAGTAGGTAGGTGGTAGGTGGTTAGTGTTTATCGTCCCGTCGACAACGAGGTCATTAGAGACGGAGCGTAAGCTCGGGTTAGGGAAGGATTGGGAAGGAAATCGGCCGTGCCCTTTCAAAGGAACCATCCCGGCATTTGTCTGAGACGATTTAGGGAAATCACGGAAAACCTAAATCAGGATGGTTGGAGACGGGATTGAACCGTCGTCCTCCCGAATGCGAGTCCAGTGTGCTAACCACTGCGCCGCCTCGCTGTTAAGTCCCATAGTGCTCAGAGTCATTTGAACCATTTTTGACCTTTTGTTATTCAGACGAGCTTTGTGTCGAAATTTGATACCGAGCGAGGTGGCGCAGCGGTTAGCACACTGGACTCGCATTCGGAAGGACGACGGTTCAATCCCGTCTCCGGCCATCCTGATTTAGGTTTTCCGTGATTTCCCTAAATCGCTTCAGGCGAATGACGGGACGGTTCCTTTGAAAGGGCACGGCCGATTTCCTTCCCCATCCTTCCCTCACCTGAGCTTGCGCTCCGTCTCTAATGACCTCTTTGTCGATGGGACGTTAAACACTAATCTCCTCCTCCTCCTCCTCCGCTACCTATAATGGTTTCAGAGATATAAAAAACCTATTAAAAAGTACTTAACTGACACTTAAGAAAATAAATTCAGATAGTAATAATAACAGTTTATATTTCTTTTGTTATCTGAAAACAGTAATAGCACTCTTAGTGTGCTGATTTAATTGATAAAGGTTTTCCATTCTAAACTTTCGATAATTTTTCATTCATAATGGAAATAACAGTTTAAAAGTTAATATTTATTTTTTGTAATAGGGTGAGAGTAAATGAGAGTGAGTGTGAGTGTTTATGTGGGACATACGTCAAATTTTAATTCTCTATTGTATTACACCTTACGTAACTAGCAAGTGTTACGCCACCAGGATGTCACGAATCCCTCTAACTGGCGGATGACGTATGTCTAGGAGCATTTGCTTTTGTAATAAGGCAGCCAGAAAGATAGTAAGAGGATAATCAGTTCTAAAGAATATTTCAAGTATAGTTTTCTCTTAGTTTTCGTGTCGTCTGGTTCGGTGGAACATTTTGTTAATACTTGCAGCATGAAATGACGTAGATGCATCTGCGAATGTTGATTGGAGTAAAGCAGACAGAGCGCGAATTTGATCAAGAAAGATTAATCTGATTGACTGTTCGTTTTGATCAACCAATGAGAGTAAAGTCTTTTTCGCGCATTGGGAGGAGTTATATGCCCTGAAAGCAACGGCATTCAGTGAGTCATGTTAGACGTGTCCGAAAAAATTATTTGTAAATTGAAGAAAAGACTGTTATATCACGTTCGGTTTTGTATCGCCGTGCAAACAGATGCAGTTACTGACAGTTCTGTGAAGTTTGGGAGATTTTGGAGTGTTTGTTGCAGAGAAAACCTCGTGTGAAACTATCGGTCTTCGTAAAGAATTCTGCGTGGCGTGTTCAGTATGCGTTTATAGAACATTTTGGCGAGCATCTTCATTTGAAGAATCCACTGAAAAGGACCGAGTGTGAAAACTCATTTCGAAGCCAAGTATTGACTGTATTAATCTCGTAATATTTCAGGTTGGACTTAACACATTTCTGGCTGTCTTGCGTGTGACATAAAACTGCATGAACTAGTAGTGGATGTGCTATCGACGTAAATGTGGGCTTGTTGACACCCTAGCTAAAAGACAATAAAAAACATTAGTACCGATAAGCGGACATTTTCAATGAAGGAAGGAAGCATCCCCTTATGCCCATTATTACTAGAGATTGCAGGTTTATTTTGTTACCTGCGTTACGCGGACTGTGCAATATTGGTTTCTTGATGACTGTGTTTGTATTTGCAGTGTTCTTTAGAAGTACGATGGACCTATAGTTTGTACATTTGTAACGGCATAGTAGAAACCATTCCATAATTAAAAAAAAAAAAAAAAACACAGCACTTCCATACTTGCTCATACTACGTACGTTTTACTGCTATTTGAATACGACTATAAATTCATTGTACTGTTTGCTCAATGAAGCGTGCTCCCCACCTACACATGCCTGGGGAACAATTACGGGTCAAATGTGTTTTTATTTTCATATTGTGCATTTCCTATCTCCTTTTTTCATTTCTACCCTATCTTAAAGCATGTGATCAATTATGAATGTAGTAGTAGACGAACCAAAACGGTGTAGTGGGTTTCTGAATTTTCTACCAACTTAAATTCTGTCAGGGGTCGACAAAGAGCAGGGACAGGGAGGCTGGGCCAAAGACGTGCAAAAGCTAACAGTTTTGATTCGTTGGTTGATTTGGGGGGAGGGGACCAAACAGCGAGATCATCAGTCCCATAGGATTAGGGAAAGAAGTAGGCTGTCCCTTTCAAAGGAACCATCCCGACATTTGCCTGAAGTGATTATGAAAATCAAGGAAAACCTAAATCAGGATGGCCGGACGCGGGTTTGAACCAGCGTCCTCCCGAATGCGAGTCCAGTGTACTAACCACTGCGCCACCTGGCTCGGTGACAGTTTTACGAGCAGAGGTTGGTCATGCGCTTCCCCTACCATTTCAGTAGCTCGAGGAGGGGCACGCATGGCCGTTAGTCGTTGGGTTTGCAAGAGGACGGGTAAGCGAGCAGACGTTCTGTCAGAACGTCTGTGTCGAATATTGGACAAAAGTATTTGAACGTTTTATTTCGTAATTAAGTTTAATCATTTCTTTTTCACACGAGATTGTTAGTGAGTTATCAGAACAGAGTTCATGGATTTATCGATTTTCTCTGATTAGAATAGGGACTTAACTATGCAGCAGTTAGGCAAGACCACTTGGCTCCCAAACTGTGGCTTGCGTCCTCCTTAGCGCTAGTTCAGTTATTATATTATCGGATTCGAAATTGTCGTGTCTATCGTATGACGATGTTAAAGTACGTTTTTAGCGAAATTTTGAACGCATTTCTCTAAACAGAATGGGGTCCTTCGAGCGTTGTAATGAGTGCAGTTGTGCCTCACTTAACTACAGATACTTCCAAATTGGGCCCATGAGCCCTTTTAAAATAATTCTAATCTACAAATTCCCTCCGCTTCACGGCAGACATTATGAAATTTAGACAGCTTAAAACCAATGTGTGTGGAAAATTGTTCTGGAAGTCAGCCATGCGTACTTTGGATCTCGATCTGTCGAAAACGGTACTGATTTTTGCAGTTGTCTGTAATCATTTTCGCTTACAAGCCACTCAACACAACAACATTTTTAGAGGCGCTTCAGTCATGTAAAATCGCCGGCACAGAACCCTGGTCATTGCCCAAACCACGAAATTTTGTGTACACTTTTGTCTTACGTAGCTTTTCTAGAGTTAGCCTTTCCGCTCCTCGCGCGACATTGCTTGAGACAGTTTACTGCTGAATCCGAATGGTGTCCACATGCTTTCCACGAGATACCATCCTTTTCCCGGCAGGACCGTGCTAGATAAAGCCAACAGTTCAATATATTATCAATTGGTTTTATGTAAAAATGTGTAGAAATATTTTGACCTCCAAAGCGTGTGAGATACAACTTTTTTGTCAACTGTTTAACTGTGTTTTCTGATGGAATAAACTTCCTTGTTAAAAGGATAGCAATCCCTTCACCTACATCATTTCAAAGCCATTGCCTGAAAGAACTTTCCTACTCGTAAGCATTTGAATAATATAACGAATATCAAAGAGATAAAATAGTAGGTTCACAAAGTCGCAATTCGAATCGATGGCAAAACTCTAGCTAAAGAAGAGCACACAACTTTCTCTGACGCCCCCAATTTCCCATTTTTGCGTTATTCGTTGCGTGTTTTAATAATCTACATCTACGTCGATACTCTGCAAATCAGATTCTAGGGGCCTGGCAGAGAGTTCATTGAACCACCTTCACAATTCTCTATTATCCCAATCCCGTATAGCGCGCAGAAAGAATGAACACATGTATCTTTCCGTACGAGCTCTGATTCCCCTTATTTTATCGTGTTGATCGTTCCTCCCTATGTGGGTCGGTGTCAACAAAACATTTTCGCATTCGGAGGAGAAAGTTGGTGATTGGAATTTCGTGAGAAGATTCCTTCGCAACAAAAACGCCTTTCTTTTAACGATTTCCAGCGCAAATCCTGTATCATTTCTGTGACACTTTCTCCCACATTTCGCGATAATACAAAACGTGCTGCCTTTCTTTGAACTTTTTCGATGTACTTCGTCAATCCTATCTGGTAAGGATCCCACTCCGCGCAGCAGTATTCTAAAAGAGACGGACAAGCGTAGTGTAGGCAGTCTCCTTCGTAGGCCTATTACATTTTCTAAGTGTCCTGCCAATAAAACGCAGTCTTTGGTTAGCCTTCCCCACAACATTTTCTATGTGTTACTTCCAATTTAAGTTGTTCGTAATTGTAATACCTAGGTATTTAGTTGAATTTACGGATTTTAGATTAGACTGATTTATCGTGTAACCGAAGTAAAAACGAGTTCCTTTTAGCAGTCATGTGGATGACCTCACACTTTTCGTTATTCAGGGTCAACTGCCACTTTTCGCACCATTCAGATATTTTTTCTGAATCGTTTTGCAGTTTGTTTTGATCTTCTGATGACTTTATTAGCCGATAAACGACAGCTTCATCTGCAAACAACCGAAGACGGCTGCTCAGATTGTCTCCCAAATCGTTTATATAGATAAGGAACAGCAAAGGGCCTATAACACTACCTTGGGGAACGCCTGAAACCACTTCTGTTTTACTCGATGACTTTCCGTCAATTACTACGAACTGTGACCTCTCTGACAGGAAATCACAAATCTAGTCACACAACTGAGATGATATTCCATAAGCACGCAATTTCAATACGAGCCGCTTGTGTGCTACAGTGTCAAAAACCTTCCGGAAATCCAGAAATACGGAATCGGTCTGAAATCCCTTGTCAATAGCAGTCAACACTTCATGTGAATAAAGAGCTAGTTGTGTTTCACAGGAACGATGTTTTCTAAACCCATGTTGACTGTGTGTCAATAGACAGTTTTCTTCGAGGTAATTCATAAAGTTCGAACACAATATATGTTGTAAAATCCTGCTACATATCGACGCTAACGATATGGGCCTATAATTTAGTGGATTACTCATATCCGTTGGTATGTAATGGTACTAGGGAACAACTTCAGTCGAGTGTACATTGAATTAATATACAGGTCGGCCAAATTTCCTTCCATTTATGGGCATAATAAATACTCAGAGAACGGAGAAACACTCCTACGATTCTTTACGAAAGCAGGCCCAGGAAAATATAATTTAAGCAGAGTAGAAGTAACCTCCCTCTTAACCTTCCATGATAAAGAATAAAGAGAGACAGATGAATAGATTAGATTAGATTAGTACTTGTTCCATAGATCATGAATACGACACTTCGCAATGATGTGGAACGTGTCAGGTTAATAAAAGGTGTCTATACAAGATATTACATTAGACAAAATATTATATGCTACTCAATATTTATTTATTTATTTTATTTTTATTTTTATTTATTTATTTTATTTTTTTTGGAGGTTGGGAAATTACCCGCTTACTACATCCAAAAATTCATCTAATGAGTAGAAGGAGTTGCCATTAAGAAATTCTTTTAATTTACTTTTAAATGCTATATGGCTATCTGTCAGACTTTTGATACTGTTAGGTAAGTGACCAAAGACTTTTGTGGCAGCATAATTTACCCCCTTCTGAGCCAAAGTTAGATTTGACCTTGAGTAGTGAAGATCATCCTTTCTCCTAGTGTTGTAGCCATGTACACTGCTATTACTTTTGAATTCGTTCGGATTGTTAATAACAAATTTCATAAGTGAATATATATATTGTGAGGCTACAGTGAACATTTCTAGCTCTTTAAATAAGTGTCTGCAGGATGATCTTGGATGAGCTCCAGCAATTATTCTTATTACACGCTTTTGTGCAATGAACACTCTTTTACTCAATGATGAGTTACCCCAGAATATGATGCCATACGAAAGCAGAGAATGAAAATAGGCGTGGTAAGCTAATTTACTCAGATGTATATCACCAAAATTTTCAATGACCCTAATAGCATAAGTAGCTGAACTCAAACGTTTCAGCAGATCCTCAGTGTGTTTTTTCCAGTTCAACCCCTCATCAATGCATACACCTAGAAATTTTGATTATTCTACCTTAGCTACCGATTTCTGATCGAAGTCTATATTTATTAATGGGGGTCATTCCATTTACTGTGTGGAACTGTATATACTGTGTTTTGTCAAAGTTTAATGAGAGCCCATTTGCAGAGAACCACTTAATGATTTTCTGAAAAACATCGTTTACAATTTCACCAGTTAATTCTTGTCTGTCGGGTGTGATCGCTATACTTGTATCATCGGCAAAAAGTACCTGCTTTGCATCTTCGAAGTAAGAAAGTAGGAGGGGGGGGGGGGTTGAGGTGCGTTACACATGTCTTGTAGGAATTTGTGTTTTCTTTATAACAGTGCTTTATTATTACTGAAATGACCAATAACGAGGGAAATATAGTCCATTATATCTGTCCGAATAACTATATAAGTTACTGTACACCTGAAGATGGCTAGAAGGCTCTGCGCCGAAATGTCATGGCAGCAAGTTGCTGACATTCGGTAGCTCGCTCTAAATTTCATGAGTAAACTTCCTAATGCTCTCGAGAGATGATATATTGATACACTGGTATTTTCTTCGTTTGGAGGAGGAGGAAACAAGATGTTGCTCCAGAAATTATGATTAGAAAGACACCTGCCGGGAGAGAGAGAAAAGAAATCTCCTGGCAACTACAGGGAATGTACGGCGTTAATAATGTACGGAGGCAGGCGGGTGTTCCTCCAGCCTTGGGCAGCGCCGGCGATCTATTATTTACGAGCAGACGGCGCGCGAGGCGCGGCCAGTCGAGGCTCTCAGCTCGGCAAAGATTTGAATATTAATGCTGCAGAGCTGCATGCGGCGCGGACAGCGCCTTGCGAGTCCAGGCGTACGCACTGGCGGAGCGCGCTGACAGCGGCTTAACGACAGAGGCGCGCGGGCGTAAGGTACGCGGGGTGGCGCGGGGTGGCGTCGTGCAGGAACGACGTGCGGCGCTTCTGCGTTCTCCATGTCTGACTGCGGCTTCAGGCAGCAGGCTGACTCCAACCGTCTGCTGCGGCCAGCTTATCGCTGGAGCTGCTGCAGGCTGTGTTAGCTGAAAGTGTCATAAGACGAAACGTTGCTAGCAGAAGTCTACATTTTTGTTCATTGTTTCTTACAGCAGGCAGCCGCACTGTGCTGGTACAAGAACTGGCTGATCCACAGAGCGATCTAAAAGACGCGCACACAAAAATAAATTTGTCCGTGTACCGCGTGTAACGGACATATACTTAGGTGACAAAAGTCATCGGGTAGCGATATCCACACATACAGATGACGGTAGAATGGCGTACACAAGATACGAGATGGCAGCGCACTATTGCAGCAGTCATTCGTACTCAGCTGAGTCATGTGCAAAGGTTTCCGACTTGACTACTGTTGCACGACGGTAATTAACAGAGTTTGAACGCAGAATGATACACTACTGGCCATTAAAATTGCTACACCAAGAAGAAATGCAGATGAAACGGATATTCATTGGACAAATATATTATACTATAACAGACATGTGATTACATTTTCACGCAATTTGGGTGCATGGATCCTGAGAAATCAGTACCCAGAACAACCACCTCTGGCCGTAATAACGGCCTTGATACGCCTGGGCATTGAGTCAAACAGAGCTTGGATGGTGTGTACAGGTACAGCTGCCCATACAGCTTCAGCACGATACCACAGTTCATCAAGAGTAGTGACTGGCGTACTGTGACGAACCAGTTGATCGGTCATCATTGACCAGAAGTTTTCAATTGGTGAGAGATCTGGAGAATGTGCTGGTCAGGGCAGCAGTCGAACATTTTCTGTATCCAGAAAGGCCCGTACAGGACCTGCAACATGCGGTCGTGCATTATCCTGCTGAAATGTAGGATTTCGAAGGGATCGAATGAAAGGTAGAGCCTCGGGTCGTAACACATCTGAAATGTAACGTCCACTGCTCAAAGTGCCTTCAATGCGAACAAGAGGTGACCGAGACGTGTAACCAATGGCACCCCATACCATCACGCCAGTATACACGCTTCCAATGTGCGTTCACCTCGATGTCGCCAAACACTGATGTGACCATCATGATGCTGTAAACAGAACCTGAATTCATTTGAAAAAAATGACGTTTTGCCATTCGTACACCCAGGTTCGTCGTTGAGTACACCATCGCAGGCGCTCCTGTCTGTGATGCAGCGTCAAGGGTAACCGCAGCCACGGTCTCCGAGCTGATAGTCTATGCTGCTGCAAACGTCGTCGAACTGTTCGTGCATATGGTTGTTGTCTTGCAAACGTCCCCATCTGTTGACTCAGGGATCGGGACGTGGCTGCACGATCCGCTACAGCCATGCGGATAAGATGCCTGTCATCTCGACTGCTAGCGACACGAGGCCGTTGGGATCCAGCACGGCGTTCCGTATTACCCTCCTGGACACACCGATTCCATATTCTGCTAACAGTCATTGGATCTCGACCAACGCTAGCAGCAATGTCGCGATATGATAAAGCGCAATCGCGATAGGCTACAATCCGAAGCCATGGACCCAAGTTGTCAACAAGGCACTATGCGACCCGGCGGTCGCTCCGTGGTGGGTTGAGCTGTGTTTACATGGAATGGACTGGATTCCTTGCTCCAGCTGATCCGATCATTGACTGTAAATGTTCATGTTCGCCTACTTGGAGACCATGTGCAGCCATTCATGGACTTCGTCTTCCCAAACGATGATGGAATTTTTATGGATGACAATGAACCATATCAACAGGCCACAGTTATTCGTGACTGGTTTCAAGAACATTCTGGACAAATCGAGCAGATGATTTGACCATATCAACCGAAATTAATCTCATCGAACATTTATGGGATTTAATGGAAAGGTCAGTTCGTGCACAAAATCCCACACTGGCAACACTTTCGCAAGTATGGTCGGCTATAGAGGCAGCATGGCTCCGTATTTCTGCAGACGACTTCCAACTACTTGTTGAGTCCATGTCACGTCGGGTTGCTGCACTACAGTGGGCAAAAGGAGGGGTCCGACACAATATTAGGAGGTATCCGATGACTTTTGTCACCTCAGTCTAAGAGCAGATGTTTCTATTGGTGACGTGCGTTGAACATCATTACGTCAGTATTTACTTCATTTGTAACCTAACAATTATAAACTAAAGCTAAACTCCGTCCGAGCAGGACTCAGAAGACCCAACGGTACTAACCGACCGCCATGTCATCCACAGGATATAGACGTCATTGGAGAAAGATACGGAGAGGCATACGGTCAGTACACTGCTCTCCCGGCCGTTGTCAGTTTACAAGACTGGACCTACTACTTCTCAATCAAGTAGCTCCTCAATTTGCCTCACTACGACTGAGTGTACCCCGCTTCACAACACCACTCGGTAGACTGGATAGTCACCCATTCATGTGCTGGACAACCCCGACAGTGCTTTAAGTTGGGTGATCTGATGGGAACCGGTGTTACCACAGCGGCAAGGCCAATGGGAACCTAACAATCCACATGTGCTTGGAGGTGCTAATCAACACATAAAGGTACGATTTGCAGTAGCTATAGCCTAATAACCATACACTACTGGCCTTTAAAATTGCTACACCAAGAAGAAATTCAGATCATAAACGGGTATTCATTGGACAAATATATTATACTAAAACTGACATGTGATTATATTTTCACGCAATTTTGGTGCATAGATCTTGAGAAATCAGTACCCAGACCAACCACCTCTGGCCGTAATAACGGCCTTGATACGCCTGGGCATTGAGTCAAACAGACCTTGGATGGCGTGTACAGGTACAGCTGCCCATTCAGCTTCAACGCAATACCACGGTTCATCAAGAGTAGTGTGTGGCCTATTGTGACGAGCCAGTTGTTCGGCAACCATTGACCAGAAGTTTTCAGTTGGTGAGAGATCTGGAGAATGAGCTGGCCAGGGCAGCAGTCGAACATTTTCTGTATCCAGAAAGGCCCATACAGGACCTGCAACATGCGGTCGTGCATTATCCTGCTGAAATGTAGGGTTTCGCAGGGATCGAATGAAGGGTAGAGCCACGGGTCGTAACACAACTGAAATGTAACGTCCACTGTTCGAAGTGCCGTCAATGCGAACAAGTGGTGTAACCAATGGCAACCCATACCGTCACGCCGGGTGATAAACCAGTATGGCGATGACGAATACACGCCTCCAATGTGCGTTCACCTCGATGTCGCCAAACACGCATGCGACCATCATGATGCTGTAAACAGAACCTGGATTCATCCGAAAAAATGACGCGTCAAGGGTAACCGCAGCCATGGTCTCCGAGCTGATAGTCCATGCTGCTGCAAACGTTGTCGAACTGTTCGTGCAGATGGCTGTTGTCTTGCAAACGTCCCCATCTGTTGACTCAGGGTTCGAGACGTGGCTGTACGATCCGTTACAGCCATGCGGATAAGATGCCTGTCATCTCGACTGCTAGTGATGCGAGGCCGCTGGGATCCAGCACGGCATTCCCTACATTCCCTATTACTCTCCTGAACACACCGATTCCATATTCTGCTAACAGTCATTGTATCTCGACCAACGCGAGCAGCAATGTCTCGATACGATAAACCGCAATCGCGATAGGTTACAATCCGACCTTTATCAAAGTCGGAAACGTGATGGTACGCATTTCTCCTCCTTACACGAGACATCACAACAACGTTTCACCAGGCAACGCAGGTCAACTGCTGTTTGTGTATGAGAAATCGGTTGGAAACTTTTTTCATGGCAGCACGTTGTAGGTGTCGCCACCGGCGCCAACCTTGTGTGAATGCTCTGAAAAGCTATTCATTTGCATATCAGAGCATCTTCTTCCTGTCGGTTAAATTTCGCGTCTGTAGCACGTCATCTTCGTATTACAGCAATTTTAATGGCTAGTAGTGTAGCTATTACAAATCGTATGTTTATAGGTTGGTTAGTACTTATAGTGTGTTTCATCCCCAACGATCTGCAGTTGATATGATCTTCACTCTCTAGCAAATTCAGGAAAAGTGCCGTGAGCAGGAAACCCCTCTGTTCATTGCCTTTATCGACCGAAACAAAGCTTTTGACACAATCAGCAGAGAAGTACTGTAAGTAGTACTTTTGAAGATAGGTTGTCTTCCAGAGGTCTTAAAGATGATCATGGCTTTTCACGAAGATATGGAATGTGCTGTGGTCTTTGACGGTTCCACATCTGACATGTTTGCTGTGAAGAGAGGGGTTCGTCAAGGCTGCGCTCCCACTCTGTTCAATATTTTTTTCTTAGCACTCCTTGCTTTTGGTGAAAATAACCTGGGCATTCGTCTGTATACTAGAGCTGATGGGAAACTCTAAAAAATTTGTCTACTTAGATCCAAGCGCTTCCGAGAAGCCTTGCTTGTAAATAGCCTTTTATTTGCTGACGATGCTGCATATTTAGCGCAAACTCAAGACGATCTGCAAGAGCTTGTGGATAAATCTCTACTGCACGCAAGCTCTCTTCCATGTCTAAAACCGTAAAGAAGACGTTGTTACAGCACAAGGATACACAGATCCACCTGTCATCAAACTGGACGGCTCCTTGTCGAAGGTAGTCGACGAACTCTGCTATCTTGGTTCAATAATGACAGAAGATCTCTCCCTGGATGACGAGATAAATGTAATCATAGGAAAGGCTGCCAACACTTTCGGGAAGTTCCGCACAAGAGCATGGGACAACAAACATCCATCTTACATTATCGACAAAAATACTTGTGTATCAATCATGAGTGCTGAGTACTTTCCTGCATGGAGCTGAGACTTGGACGTCGTATGCCAAACAGGAACGAAAGCTCAACGCCTTTCACCTGCCGTGCTTACGGAGCATCTTGGGAATATCATGGAAGGATCATGTGACAAATGATATGGTTCTGGAAACTGCAAAACAACAGAGTATCACTGCCACGCTCAAGCAACGTCGCCTGCGGTGATTAGGACATATGCATCGTATGGACCACTCCCGTCTGCCCCGGCGCACGTTACTCAGTGAAATAGCAGGAGCAAAGAGATTGCGTCAAGCGTGATACGTGCGTATTTAATATTGACAGTGACAAGTGGGAGCAACTTGCTGACGATCGCAGCAAATGGAGAAAACTGACCGCAGATTGAAGCAAGATGCACGACCAAGTCTGGCTTAACAAATGGTTCAAATGGCTCTGAGCACTATGGGACTCAACTGCTGAGGTCATCAGTCCCCTAGAACTTAGAACTAGTTAAACCTAACTAACCTAAGGACATCACAAACATCCATGCCCGAGGCAGGGTCGAACCTGCGACCGTAGCGGTCTTGCGGTTCCAGACTGCAGCGCCTTTAACCGCACGGCCACTTTGGCCGGCCTGGCTTAACAACTTAGCTTCAAAGTGATCGCGCACATATGAACTTATGACTAACCCTCCTGCCGGAGTGACTCATATTTGTCTCCCTTGCCGGCCGAAGTGGCCGTGCGGTTAAAGGCGCTGCAGACTGGAACCGCAAAACCGCTACGTCGCAGGTTCGAATCCTGCCTCGGGCATGGATGTTTGTGATGTCCTTAGGTTAGTTAGGTTTAACTAGTTCTAAGTTCTAGGGGACTAATGACCTCAGCAGTTGAGTCCCATAGTGCGCAGAGCCATTTGAACCATTTTTTTTGTCTCCCTTGTGGGCGCCAAGTCGGCTCTCTCATCCGACTTCTGAGCCACCAGCGAAAATGTCTACAGGATGCCAATCGAATCTTCGGACAGGGAGCACCAGGCCATTATAGTACAGGGTGATTCTAAAAGAATACCACAACATTACAAAGAGTATTTAAAAAGGTTTTTTTTTCACTCAAAAACAAGTTTAGAGATGTTCAATATGGCCCCCTCCAGACACACGAGCAATATCAACCCGATACTCCAACTCGTTCCACACTCTCTGTAGCATATCAGGCGTAACAGTTTGGATAGCTGCTGTTATTTCTCGTTTCAAATCATCAATGGTGGCTGGGAGAGGTGGCCGAAACACCATATCCTTAACATACCCCCATAAGAAAAAATCGCAGGGGGTAAGATCAGGGCTTCTTGGAGGCCAGTGATGAAGTGCTCTGTCACGGGCTGCCTGGCGGCCGACCCATCGCCTCGGGTAGTTGACGTTCAGGTAGTTACGGACAGATAAGTGCCAATGTGGTGGCGCTCCATCCTGCTGAAATATGAATTGTTGTGCTTCTTGTTCGAGCTGAGGGAACAGCCAATTCTCTAACATCTCCAGATACTGTAGTCCAGTTACAGTAGCACCTTCGAAGAAAAAGGGACCAAAAACTTTATTCGCTGAAATGGCGAACAAATGTACAACTAAACGAAACTTTATAGCTCCCTTAATTCGCCGACAGATAGTGCTTAGCTCTGCCTTTTGTCGTTGCAGAGTTTTAAATTCCTAAAGTTGTGGTATTCTTTTTGAATCACCCTGTACTTCCAGCTACATGTGGCAAGAGAATGCCATTAATGCTTATTTTCGCCTGGGCAGCAGCGCAGGTGATGCGTGGACGCAAAAAGGTTGATCTACGCTGACAGGCGTTGTCCACTTAGTGGCTTCCATCCGTGCAAGACATTTCAAACAGTAAGTTACGTGACACAATTTCGGGAAGACTGTTCAATGCAGAGAAAAAATAAACAATATACTGATGCATGTACATACTAAGGTTGTTGTTGTTGTGGTCTTCAGTCCTGAGACTGGTTTGATGCAGCTCTCCATGCCATACAGTAAAGCTGGCCCTCGGGAAAAATTACGACTGTAGTTTCCCCTTGCTTTCAGCCGTTCGCAGTACCAGCACAGCAAGGCCGTTTTGGTTAGTGTTACAAGGCCAGATCAGTCAATCATCCAGACTGTTGCCCCTGCAACTACTGAAAAGGCTACTGCCCCTCCTCGGGAACCACAAGTTTGTCTGGCCTCTCAACGGATACCCCTCCATTGTGGTTGCACCTATGGTACGGCCATCTGTATCGCTGAGGCACGCAAGCCTTCCAACCAACGGCAATGTCCATGGTTCATGAGGGGGGGGGGGGATATTAAGCTACCACAAACAAAAATATATGCTGTATTGACATCTTCAACTTTTATAGTCCTGTTTTCCTCAGTTACGTGTAATATTACGGTATATTAATAATTTTTACTTATGGACCGTACATTGCTTTAAAACAAGCGTTCAGTGCATAGTGTTGTGGAATGGGGAAAAAACCGCAAATTGGCGTTCATAAGAAGAAGAACAACAACAAAAATGCAACAGGAGCGTAATATGTAGGAAATTGTTCACGCAACCTGCCACTGATGATGCCTTGCAGAAAATAACGGCGAAACGCGTATGGCACTAAAATTGTGTTTTATTCAGTTGCTGTCAGACGGTCCATAAGTAAAAATTATTAATAACCGTAAAAATATATGCAATTGTACCCATTACACCTTGTGTAGGAGTTGCACTGCAATAGTTCTATTAGACACAGCAAGATGGCACTGCAGGCATAAACTGACAACTGACAAATTGGTTGTAATCAGTACAGGTCACATGACGACGGTGGTATTTCACAGTTCATTGCTAGGTAAACTTGTTTTCTAAGGGAAATGACTTTTCATTGTTTAACAGTATTTGGCAGCAGCTCGTACGGACGTTTAGTAGATGCATTTGGAGGGAAATATGTAGATGCTCCAGTGGCGAGCAATTCAACAGTAACGAGATTAAATGCCACTTTTCTGGAAAGAAGATCAGTTTTAGACAAAGAGAGAACTGGGAGACCGGTCATTTTGATGGACACTAAACTGTGTGCTGTCAGGGATGCTATGCTACGTTCACTTTCAAAAGTTTGAGGTGGCCATATTTCTAAATTAGAATTTTGTATGGTAGTGTGGTGCTGATGCTAAAATTTCGTGTACTTCATGATAATAGTGTGCAGGAACTGAAAGTGCCTGATAAAGAAAAACATATACATTAGTGAACATGATTTCGGTCATTTGGACACCCATGGAATTGTAGGACTGCTTCGTGGTTTCTTCGCTGATGGTGTTCTATCACTTTAGAGAATATGTGAACAGACAAAACACAAGAATTTTGTCTGTCGAAAACCCACATGTCTTTAATGACAATATCACTCACTATCAGAAAATTAGGATGTGGTGTGTCGTAATGCGTGGCCCAGTAGTGAGACCGATGTTCTGTACAAAGATAATATTACGCAATTTATTTCTCTTATTGAGACAGACAAACATGGTTGTTGATGCTGCAAGAGGATGCCACTTGCCTCACATCTAATGAAACAGTGCAGTGTATAACAGCGCAGTGTCAAAACAAAACAATCACAGCATACTATTTTAGTGCGCGTTTAAATGGAATAGTCAGTTGCGGTGGAGCCCCAAAGAAGCTATCTTGCGTGTACTCAAAAGTATCTGGACGCTCTGAATTTTTACGCCATGCTCAAAAGTATTTCGCCAAAAAATTATGTAAAGGACGTATGTTATAATATTTCTACACCTAGATAACATCAGCAACTCAGCCATTCATATATATTATGTTTATGCCACTAACTTATATGGTGTAGATCTCGACGAATCTTCAAATTAGTTATTTTCCATACCTAAATTGTTTTATGACGCACTTCAAGTTCCACAATGTTCTTTCTACGTCTAGAACGTCAGCCAAAATACCTCAGCAACGCAAAAATATAATGTTTACGTCGAGTACCAGGATGTTATTTTCAACACAAACATGTCCATCAAAATTTCTGCCTAAAACATGACTATGAACTATTATATTTAGTACCCCAATACTATTTTCATTTATAAGTGGTATTGGCTATGTACCAATCTGTGAAACGTCCCCTTAGAAAAATTATGAATGACTGTGCTGGTAAACTTCTACGTTATTTGATTTTCAAACAGCTGAGCAAAACTAAACGTACTCAGACATTTCTCTCTTTACTTATTCTGATCATCACCAAATTGACACACAATATTTTTAGCGCAATGCACTCTGCCTTTCAATAATCCCCACAAAAGAGTGGCCCTGACTAACAATAACCTATGCCTTTCATGAATCACTTACCTCACAAAAATCTTCGTTACTCGAAGTACTGCAGTACAGCAAGTGCGAATACTGCCAGCTAAATCAAAGATTCCAACTACTGATAGGCATAGTTAGCAAATGAAAGATTTTGATAAGAGTACAAATAATGTATTTACCTTAATAATGTTCAAAAGTCGTCATATATATATCTATCAATTCATGACATCCATCTTTACAAATTTCCTTTTTATGGCGGACACACGTCCAGATGGTCCGTTCTCAAAACTCTGGCATCTCTCTCTCCACATTCACCACTGCTGGCCACTCACCTAACTGCACAATGCTACGCCCTGTTCACATCCAACTGCTCAACACTACAATAGCGAATATTCCAACAATGCCAACCAGCCACAGACTGCACAGCACAGATTTTCATACAGAGCGCTACGTGGCATTACCAACATAAAAACCTAAACAACCTACTTACATCTGTTACGATCCTAGAAGCGCATATCTGCATTCGTTCAAGACCTGTTGTCAAGCTTAGATAATAAGCACTCCATAAAATGAAACAGTACTAAGGAATTGGCAGCGCTAGCCTCTTTATACGATTTTATTTACAGACCCTTCCAAAAAATATAAACATTCCATTCGCCTTCCTCAGTACTGATTTTACGTGATCATTCCATTTCATACAGGGTGTTACAAAAAGGTACGGCCAAACTTTCAGGAAACATTCCTCACACACAAAGAAAGAAAATATGTTATGTGGACATGTGTCCGGAAACGCTTACTTTCCATGTTAGAACTCATTTTATTACTTCTCTTCAAATCACATTAATCATGGAATGGAAACACACAGCAACAGAACGTACCAGCGTGACTTCAAACACTTTGTTACAGGAAATGTTCAAAATGTCCTCCGTTAGCGAGGATACATGCATCCATGGAATCCCTGATGCGCTGATGCAGCCCTGGAGAATGGCGTATTGTATCACAGCCGTCCACAATACGAGCACGAAGAGTCTCTACATTTGGTACCGGGGTTGCGTAGACAAGAGCTTTCAAATTCCCCCATAAATGAAAGTCAAGAGGGTTGAGGTAAGGAGAGCGTGGAGGCCATGGAATTGGTCCGCCTCTACCAATCCATCGGTCACCGAATCTGTTGTTGAGAAGCGTACGAACACTTCGACTGAAATGTGCAGGAGCTACATCGTGCATGAACCACATGTTGTATCGTACTTGTAAAGGCACATGTTCTTGCAGCACAGGTACAGTATCCCGTATGAAATCATGATAACGTGCTCCATTGAGTTTAGGTGGAAGAACATGGGACCCAATCAAGATATCACCAACAATACCTGCCCAAACGTTCACAGAAAATCTGTGTTGATGACGTGATTGCACAATTGCGTGCGGATTCTCGTCAGTCCACACATGTTGATTGTAAAAATTTACAATTTGATCACGTTGGAATGAAGCCTCATCCGTAAAGAGAACATTTGCACTCAAATGAGGATTGACATATTGTTGGATGAACCATTCGCAGAAGTGTACTCGTGGAGGCCAATCAGCTGCTGATAGTGCCTGCACACGCTGTACATGGTACGGAATCAACTGGTTCTCCCGTAGCACTCTCCATACAGAGACGTGGTCAATGTTACCATGTACAGCAGCAACTTCTCTGACGCTGACATTAGGGTTATCGTCAACTGCACGAAGAATTGCCTCGTCCATTGCAGGTGTCCTCGTCGTTCTAGGTCTTCCCCAGTCGCGAGTCATAGGCTGGAATGTTCCGTGCTCCCTAAGACGCCGATCAATTGCTTCGAACGTCTTCCTGTCGGGACACCTTCGTTCTGGAAATGTGTCCCGATACAAACATACCGCGCCACGGCTATTGCCCCGTGCTAATCCATACATCAAATGGGCATCTGCCAACTCCGCATTTGTGAACATTGCACTGACTGCAAAACAACGTTCGTGATGAACACTAACTTGTTGATGCTACGTACTGATGTGCTTGATGCTAGTACTGTAGAGCAATGAGTCGCATGTCAAAACAAGCACCGAAGTCAACATTACCTTCCTTCAATTGGGCCAACTGATTCGAGGAAGTACAGTACATACTGACGAAACTAAAATGAGCTCTAACATGGAAATTAAGCATTTCCGGACACATGTCCACATAACATCTTTTCTTTATTTGTGTGTGAGAAATGTTTCCTGAAAGTTTGGCCGTACCTTTTTGTAACACCCTGTATTATTTCATAGTACAACCCTAAGCATTTGTAGGATGTGATAGTCTCAAGATGTCCACCACTAATATTACAGTGAGATACTACGCGGTTCTTCCTTTTTATTACACGAATTATCTTAGATGTATCCACTTTTAGAGAGAGCTGCCCTTCGCCAAACCAAGTGGAAATTTGCTCATAGTGTCTCTGCAGTTCGTTACGATCGTCCAATGACAATATTTTCCCACACATAGCTGCATCGTTAGCGAGCACTCTCATAATTCTACTGATCCTCTCTGATAAACTGCCTGCCGAAATGTTGTGGCAAGAAGTCAACATGATCCGGCTGAAATCCCGAAACCTACATCTACGTGATTACTGTGCTATTCACAATAAAGTGCCTGGCAGAGGGTTCAATGAACTAACTTGAAGCTGTCTCTCTACCGTTCCACTCTCGAACGGCTCGCGGGAAAAACGAGCACTTAAATTTTTCTGTGCGAGCCCTGATTTCTCTAATTTTATCGTGATGATGATTTCTCCCTATGTAGGTGGGTGCCAACAGAATGTTTTCGCAATCGGAGGAGAAAACTGGTGATTGCAACTTCATGAGAAGATCCCGTCGCAACGAAAAACGACTTTGTTTTAATGATTGCCACTCCAATTCACGTATCATGTCTGTGATACTATCTCCCCTATTTCGCGATAATACAAAACGAGCTGCCCATCTTTGAACTTTTTAGATATCATCCGTCAGTCCCACCTGATGCGGATCCCACACCGCACAGCAATACTGCAGAATAGGGCGGACAAGCGTGGTGCACGCAGTCTCTTTAGTAGACCTGTTGCACCTTCTAAGTGTTCTGCCAATGAATCGCAGTCTTTGGTTTGCTCTACCCACAATATTATTTATGTGATCGTTCCAATTTAGGTTATTTGTATTTGTAATTCCTAAGTATTTAGTTGAATTTAACCTCATGGAACAACACATTACCGACTACGTTTCATTGTCGCACACAGGACGTTGCTGTCATTTCTGTGTTCTATAGTCAAATATTCCTCGAACCAATCACATATTTGTGAAGATATTGTGTATTATTATATCTTATTAGTAGATGATGTGGTTCAGTGTTGAAAACCTCACGGAAATCTAAGAAGACGGAAACTACCAGTGAATGGCGTAGCGTGGATTTCTGTCATGCGGTGCGACCACTAAATTTTCTATCTCCATATTTTTGCAAAAAAAAAAAAAAAAAAAAAAAAAAAAAAAAAAAAAAAAAAAAAAAAAAAAAAAAAAAGATTGCAATTTTCCGATCATGATTTTTTGGTTCTTCTATGCTTGTCGTTATGCTGACAAAATCGTTTTCGAAGACGAATAAACGTGTCGCAGTGTTAGCCCGACAGTAATACACGGCACAATCACATTAAAGTGACCAACGCCTAACTTTGACGCAACGTGTAATGACCACCCACAGACGGCAGGTGGAAGCAATAACAGTGGAAGGTATATAAAGAGTATCAGGGGATGCGGTAAACAATGTAGTTGGCTTCAGCTATGAGTCAAACTCCCAATGGAGCCCCGATGACAAGCGAAGACGTGTCTGCGGACGCCCTGGACAGCGCTGGGATACCAGCCTCGTCGTCGCCCTCCTTGTGAGCCGACAACCAGGAATGATGTTCTGGGATACCACCTCTTTTCATAGCAGAACCCGATCGTTATCATTCGTGGCACCCCTACAGCGCACCTGTATATCGAGGATATTCTATCCTCCGTTTTGTTTTCATTCATAGTAAGCCATCCTAGGCTTACATGTCAGCAAGGTAACTCCCGCGGGAGTATCTGCTGTTTGTCTTCGTGCTTGCCAAACCTTACCTTGACCAACAAGTTCGCCGGATCTGTTCCCAATTATGAGAACGTTTGGATTACTATAGGCAGGGTCCGCCAACCAGCTAGAGATTTTGACGGTCTAACGCGCCATTTGAGCAGAATTCCGCACGATATCCCTCAGATGGACATAAAACAAATCTAACAATCAATGACAAGCGGAATAACTGCTTTCATATGAGCCGGAGGTGGACCAGCGCGTTACTGACTTGCTCAATTTGTGAAGCCCTTTCTGTAATAAATCATCCAATTTAGAGGAAATTTTACTCATTTGTATGGTTGTACATGCACATTACATCTATTGATTTTCGTCCAACTCGGATAATCGGATAATTTCTTCGTGGTGAGGTGAGTCGTTTTTTTATTTTTTTAAAGAGTGTATATACGAGGCATGTTTTTTTAAGTAAGTACGTTTTGAAATTAAAAAAAAGACGTGCTAAGATATCTCAATAATTTTATTTTTACATGAAAGTCTGTACCTTGCATGGGGGCTTAATTAAAAAGGATAATGAATAAATGCAATAACTTTAGTAGCTGTGTGTCCGGTTACGAAGTCTCGTAACCAGTTGGCCCTGACTAGTATTAGTACGCAATCTGACTGCATAAAATGACAATAAAGAATGATAGGAAATTTCCGTTAAAACAATTGATTAATTAAGTCCCCTGCAACTATAAAAGCTACGAAACAACAAAGCACTAGTGTAACTGTTCTGTGTGTGGAAGCGTGATTCAACGTACACATCTGGCACGGTTCTTCCTCAATACGACAAGAGATTTTAAACACCATTTACAATGAACTAATTCAATATCCAGAAATACGATAATTGCTCATAGAAACCAGAATTTCAAGTCTAATACATGAACACGAGGCAGATGTTTTATTGACTGAATCTGTGACCAAGAAGCATTATTATTAAGGAGATTTGAAATAAAAAATTTTTTGTTACCTCCATATATATTTACAAAAAATACACTGTGATCATTGCAACATCTTCCATATATACATTACACCAACCGAACAGCATCTACTCTCTCGCCCAACAGAATAATAACTGCACACTGGTCTCAACTAGTACTGCTCTCTGCATCCTGTCAACAAGCACTTCCCACGGCAACCTCTGAACTACAACTGCGGCAGTGGAGGCGGCGCAATAATATTCTTTGGCGCAATCTCTGGCGCTGTGACTCAGTGTAGCCACCTTTCATATGCCCCTGCTCCACTGGATAGAATTTGATGGTATTTTTGCCAGCAATGGTGGTGAAAATACCACCAAATTCGTCCAAAAAAATACAGACAAAATAAAAGATAATAATAATAAGTAAATATCACATAACTAAATAAATTTTGGCTTTGCACTGACCCTTCAATAACCTAATATATAAAATACGGTAAGGAATACAGATGCTTGCATACATGTGATTTTACATAATAGTTTACACAAGTATCCTTTGTTAAACAATGTTGTTAAACAATTCAATGAATGGCGTCAGCAATGACGAATAGGTGCAGGTAAGAGTCTCATAAGATTTCATAAACAGTAAATACACAAAAAAATCAGTTTATACAAATATTCACATAAAATCTTTTCAATAGTTCAATAAACAAGTAGCACTCCTCAGAGTAGTTGACAGTTCCAACAGTGGCACCCAGCAATGGCGAGCAGGCGCCGACACCAACAAGTGACATTACCTCAGTAGCAGCAGTTCCATCAGTAGCACCCAGTAATGTTGAACAGATGCAGACAGCAACAAGTGACATCATTTCAGTAGAAGCAGTTCTATCAGTGGCACCCAGCAATGTTGAGCAGGTGCAGACACCAACAAGTAACATTGTCTCAGTAGAAGCAGTTCCATCAGTGGCACCCAGTAATGTTGAACAGGTGCAGACAGCAACAAGTGACATCATTTCAGTAGAAGCAGTTCCAACAGTGGCACCCAGTAATGTTGAACAGGTGCAGGTAACAGTCCACAATATTCACTATCAATAATTAAACAGTTCATCAGAGTTCATCAGCAGAAATTAAACATTTCCAAGTGGCACCCATCAATGTTGAACAACAGTTTAAATGCACACACAATTGCTTTTACAAAATTATTATCAATGCTCTTGCACTAAACATACAAATTATAAGAAACACACAAATGGTATCAGATAATTGTCATATTAACTCTTACAAATACACCAATATCAGTAAACTTATAATATTTATGGGTGTTAGTGCAAGCCACAACAAATAAGTAAAACAATATTTAGGAGATAGGTCGGTACCAATTATTTGGGATTAGGAAAGGAAAACACACAAAACACACTCATTTATCTTTCATCCACATTTAGGTACTACTATGTAATTGAATAGTGTTAACTGTGTAAATGAAATTCTGTCAAAATTTGATGTTCAACATGTGTATCAAGTAGTAGTGGCACAGTGTATAACAGTCAATAATAGCTAGTCAACGTCTTGGTCATCATGTCAAGACCAATGTTTGCCAAGCCAAATCAAAATGTACGGTTGCTGAACAACTGTCAGTGTGCCAAGATGTGCAAATACTTCCTCTCTCCAAAAAAAAAGTATATACTGCTTACTGATTTAACAAAGTGTGTGTGTAGACAATCTTCCTTCCACTTGAGTGTTCTAGTCTGCCATCTTCATTCTCCTTGTTCCATATAAATAAATAAATAAATAAATATGCTGCTCACTTACTTTACCTCTTATCCACCAAAACTCCAATAATCATCAGCATCACATAATCTTAATACCTCAATAATACCTCTTACGTCGATTCATATAAACCTTATCATCAATATCATTTACCTTACCTCTTGTCCACCAAAACTCCAATAATCATCAACTTCACACAATCTCAATACCTCAATAATACCTCTTCAATATGTCGATACATATAAACCTTATCACCAATATCATTTCACTTCCATAACAACTCTTTCCTCTAGTCAGTCTCCTCGAACAAAGCCAGATAGAATCCTAGTGCAAACTTCAATTCATCATCCCATACAATCCGAAGACACCATTTCCACACACAACCTCTGTGTAATCCACCTGACCCAAATCTTCTACTCATTATGAATTATAAAATACATTTTGGTTACCTTGTCCATCATTAAATAAAAGAAATGCATACATGACCTGTAACAGCCTTTAGTTTGAATAACTTTCAGTAAGTAAGTACGAGTATGGAGTGTGAATGATCGTAATATTTCACAGTGTGTACACCACTTCAAGAATCATGGTAAAACAGAAGCAAACATGTGGAGTATTTCTTGTGTCAAGTGTCACTTGCTGTTTCAATTGCTCACGAAGAATGCAGTGTAATAACTGTCAATGGTCTAAACGTAGTGTTGGTATGTCATGTCGTTAGCTTCCTTCCTATTAGCATAAATTTATACAGCTTCCATAAAACCTGCAGCTCATGTGACTTCAATGAAGTTTCTTGCACCAATGTCGTTCGTAGAATTATAGCAGTTCATTTTCTTATCTTAAAATATAAAGCACTGAGCGTAATCAAAACATGCAATAGCGAATAAATATAGCAGTAGAGAACAGAATGTTAACAAGTGGATGTAGCACAATCCCTATAACGAGGCTCTGCCATCTGAACAATCTATAATTAATACCATAGTGTGACCTAAACTCCATGTTAGTATACTGCATATCAGCATTTCTATATACCAAATTAAACAGTAGTTATGACAACAAAACAAAAATGTGTAAATATGCAATCCATACGCAAAGCAACAAATATATATCTTACATAATAAAAGGGTCATTAGCATCATATCAGCATAAGCAAATAAATGTTCATATGTAATCTTAATAAGTAAACATGAAGGCGCAAGCAGATAAATCACAAAGTATAACTTACATACATAACCATATCAGCACAACTAATCAGGTGACAATTATAATTTAAATAAATAAGCACAGCAGGCACATAATAAGAAAAATGTGACATCAGTGATAAAGCAGTGCAGCCAAGCGATGCATAATATACATAAGTAACGACCCTGTTCATTAATCAATCATTGTCAAAATCAGTAAACACAAAGTATAAATCACGTAATCGCGAGCAGCAAATTACGTCTAAAGCGCGTACCTAAGTGGAAATTGTTACCTGAAAAATAAACTCAATCAATAATTACCTTTTTAGTTTATTAGTTTCTTCTTCGAAATTACATTCTTCCTGAAATTTTCTCGATAGCAAGTCCTCTTAACGTCGGACACACACAGAATTTACCTGAAGTTCTTAAATATTTTATACAACCGTATACTGAAAAATACTGAACTTTAATAACATAATTTATCAAGTCACTATAGCTTTATAGTGAATTTAATCAGAGAAATTAGACTGTGTATTTGTTTACGGCTGTCAGTGCATTCGCACTGAGCGCTCGATCAGCTGTAGGTACGCGTGACTTCGGAAGTAATTGTTTGCGGTCAACGACTGCCTTGTGCGGCACGCAGACTTAACTGTTGCTTTGAGTATGTGCCGCCGCCAGAACACGGCGAGGTATCCTTGTCTTCTCTGCGTGTTTACAAGTAACTGTTAGTTTCACAAAAGTATGTCATTCCACAAAAATTTTAACCTTAGATATATGATGTATTCCTTTAGAGCGCCGAGATTTAAGAGTTTCTACTTCGACAGTGTTATCATGAATAATTTTGCGAACTCTATATGGACCGTTATAAAGCAGAAAAAATTTGCGACACAAGACTTTTCCTATGTGAGACAAACGGTGAGACTTAATTAACACCTTTTGATCAACTGACAAGGTTTTTAACGATCAAGACTTTTAGCTGATTTCTCTCTTCTAGCAGCCGCAGATGCAATATATTGTAGAGCCAGGTTGATAACTTCAGAATGCCGCAGTTTCCGTGTAGGCGGAAAAGGAACGATTTTAGAAATGCGATTTGTCGGTGCTTTACTTTTTAATATCAATATAGGCGGTAAAGAAGTTGAATCATTAGGGAGTTCATTCAGCATGTTTTGAAAAATATGAAGATACTGATCCCACGTTCTGTGATTCTGATGACAATAAAGTCGACACAATTTATTGATTTCCTTCATCCATCTCTCTGAAGCGTTAGATTGAGGGTGAAAAAGTGAAATGAAAATTGGTTTAATCTTACGACGCTGTAGAGTACGAAGTCAAATTTTAGAGCGAAACTGTGATCCATTATCTGATATAACCTTATTAACATGACCCACTTCTTTAAGAAAATGTTTGATGAAAGCATTAGATACTGAACGAGCTACTGCTTTGCATAAAGGTGTAAAACACACATATTTTGATGTCAATTCCACTGCTACCAAAATGTACGCAAAACCATCAGTAGAACGAACCACTGGACCGAACAAATCGACTGCAGCCATCTCCTTTAATTTCGCTGGAATGATAGGAAACAACGGTGCTCTGTGAGAATTAGTTGGCGGCTTAGCCTTTTGACATAATTTGCATTTGGTAAGAACAGATCGAATACGTTTTTCCATATTACTGAAGCAGCAGTTTTCTCGTAATTTATGAAAGCATTTCCTGGGACCAAAGTGTGTATAACTGAAATGTGTATACCAAATAGCCACACATAAATTCCAGTTTGTGACTTAGTGGCCAATTTGGTGGAAGTGCGTACATAAATTGATCTAACCATGAACATGGATGTATGTCATTCTTAGAATTGCGAAAGATCTTAAATTTCCGAACAGTTAAAAAATGTTTATAGTCAAAGTTTTCGCCTCGTGGCGACAAAGACCTACCGCGTCTGTCCCAGTCCGAATGTCGATTATTCTCAAGTTCGGACGCCTGGCGCTCTCTTGTTGCATCTTGTAAATGAAATAAATTATTTTCTTCAAAACCCGCTGCTATCTGTGATTCTAAATTTCATCTACTGTCTTTTCCTACGATTTCGCTTTCAATTTGTTTGACTTGCTTTCGTAACGCCTCAAATCATGTTTATTTATGTTCTTGTACTTTTCGGTTTCTGCAAATGGCAATGGAGCTGTATCATCTGAATCTCTGTCCCCATTTAAACTAAGACTTGTCAATTTATCTGAAATCTCCTCAACTCTTTCCGATAATTCACCTATTTGTTCTTTCTGTTTATTTATGTCTTCCGTAAGTGTCGCGACTCGGGTTTCAGTATTGACACATTTAGTAGTTAACTGTTCATATTGTTGTGTTAGGTTATTTATTCTTTCATTTGGTACGGATTCCTCGATTCTTTCAAATATTTCTTCCTTATCGTGTGCACGTTGTAAATTTAACTCTGAAAGTTTTTGTACTATCAAGCGATCTCTTTCCTCCTGTTCTCTCTCCTGTTCTTTTTGTCTAATTTCTATTGAAATTAATCTATTATTGTGAGCATTCAAAATCGGTTGTACTTCTTCTCTAATTTCTTTCTTTAATTCATCTTTGATGTTTTTAAAACATGTTCCTATTCGTGAGTCTAACCGTGTTTCCATTGTTCCCATATCAGTTTCTAACCGTGTTGCCACTGTTTTTAATTCAGATCCCAACTGTGATTCCAGTGAGTCTAACCGTGTTTCCATTGTTCCCATCTGTGATCCCAAATTTAATATAACACCCATCAACTGCTCCATATTAACGGGTTCAGAATTCTTTTCGCCCCTGACATTTCCCGTAAAATTAACTTCCTTCGTCATAGCAGTAAAGCTATCTGTGTTCGATACTATTCCAGAATCTTCTGTCGTTAATCTCGTATTCTGAAAATTTTTTGATTGTGAAAAATTTTGAACTGGTTCCGGACTATTTTCCCGGCTTATTAAATTGTTTTCTTCTTCATTCTGTTCTCCTGTGTTGGCGAGTTCGCCATGTTAACAATTTCGTCATTCTGACTATCCATCATTTTTGCCTTTTTCATCGATCGCGTAATCGTTTACAAAACATACAAAACTCGTCACTATACGAAAATTACACACAATATAGCACTTTATCACCGACAATACCATTCACACGAAATGCTTCCCGACAAACACGATTAACGAACAATTGAAATCTTCATAATTGCACAAAATTGTCAACCACGTATACGAGACATCACAAATTAAATTCTGCAAAAATACCATTAGAAGAATGACAACTACAAATGCTCAATTACCAAATCTACACATGTAATATAGACTACAATTACTACAACAATACTACTGTCTGCTATTTTTACTATCAGAAGAATTCCAAGGGACGATCCGAAGCAGCGGTCACTACGTGCATGGGGGCTTAATTATAAAATAAAAATAAAAATAATTTTAGTAGCTGTGTGTCCGGTTACGAACTCTCGTAACCGGTTGGCCCTGACTAGTATTAGTACGAAATCTGACTGCATAAAATGACAATAAAGAATGAAAGGAAATTTCCGTTAACACAATTGATTAATTAAGCCCCCTGCAACTATAAAAGCTACGAAACAACAAAGCACTAGTGTAACTGTTCTGTGTGTGGAAGCGTGATTCAACGTACACGTATCTGGCTCGGTTCTTCCTCAATACGACAAGAAATTTTAAACACCATTTATAATGAACTAATTCAAAAATCAGAAATACGATAATTGCTCATAGAAATCAGAATTACAAGTCTAATACATGAACACGAGTCAGATGCTTTGTTGACTGAACCTGTGACCAAGAGGCATTATTATTAAGGAGATTTGAAATAAAAAAAATTTTGTTACCTCTATATATATTGACGAAAAATACACTGTGATCATTGCAACATCTTCCATATATACATTACACCAACCGAACAGCATCTACTCTCTCGCCCAACAGAACCATAACTGCACACGACATGGTCTCAACTAGTACTGCTCTCTACATCCTGTCAACAAGCACTTCCCACGCCAACCTCTGAACTACAACTGCCGCAGTGGAGGCGGCGCAATAATACTCTTTGGCGCAATCTCTGGCGCTGTGACTCATTGTAGCCACCTTTCAGTGGACGAGCGCGCGTGTTACTGACTTGCTCAATGTGTGAAGGCCATTATCTTCAATAAATCATCCAATTCAGAGCAAATTTTACTCATTTGTTTGGTTATACACTTTTATCGATTTTGGTCCCACTAGGATAATTTCTCCGTGGTGTTGTTTTTGTTTTAGAGTGTATATACAGGGTGGTCCATTGATAGTGACCGGGCCAAATATCTCACGAAATAAGCATCAAACGAAAAAACTCCAAAGAACGAAACTCGTCTAGCTCGAAGGGGAAACCTGATAGCGCTATGGTTGGCCCGCTAGAGGGCGCTGACATAGGTCAAACGGCTATCAACTGCGGTTTTTTAAATAGGAACCCCCATTTTATTTACATATTCGTGTAGTACGTAAAGAAATATGAATGTTTTAGTTGGAACACTTTTTTCGCTTTGTGACAGATGGTGCTCTAATAGTCACAAACGTGGTATCACGTAACATTCCGCCGATACATTACCCGTGTTAAAATGGACCGTTTACCACTTGCGGAAAAGATCGATACCGTGTAGATGTATGGCTGTTGTGATCAAAATGCCCAACTGGCGTGTGCTATGTGTGCTGCTCGGTACCCTGGACGACATCATCCAAGTGTCACGACCGTTCGCCGGATAGTTACGTTATTTAAGGAAACAGGAAGTGATCAGCCACATGTGAAACGTCAACCACGACCTGCAACAAAAGATGATGCTCAAGTAGGTGTTTTAGCTGCTGTCACGGCTAATCCGCACATCAGTAGCAGACAAATTGCGCGAGAATCGGGAATCTCAAGAACGTCGCTGTTGAGAATGTTACATCAACATCGATTGCACCCGTACCGTATTTCTGTGCACCAGGAATTGCATGGCGACGACTTTGAACGTCGTGTACACTTCTACCACTGGGCACAAGAGAAATTACAGGACGATGACATATTTTTTGCACGCGTTCTATTTAGCGACGACGCGTCATTCACCAACAGCGGTAACGTAAACCAGCATAATTTGCACTATTGGGCAACGGAAAATCCACGATTGCTGCGACAAGTGGAACATCAGCGACCTTGGCGGGTTAATGTATGGTGCGGCATTATGGAAGGAAGGGTAATTGGCCCCCATTTTATCGATGGCAATCTAAATGGTGCAATGTATGTTGATTTCCTACGTAATGTTCTACCGATGTTACTACAAGATGTTCCACTGCATGACAGAATGACGATGTACTTCCAACATGATGGATGTCCGGCACATAGCTCGCGTGCGGTTGAAGCGGTATTGAATAGCATATTTCATGACAGGTGGATTGGTCGTCGAAGCACCATATGGCCCGCATGTTCACCGAATCTGACGTCCCCAGATTTCTCTCTGTGGGGGAAGTTGAAGGATATTTGTTATCGTAATCCACCGACAACGCCTGACAACATGCGTCAGCGCATTGTCAATGCATGTGCGAATATTACGGAAGGCGAACTACTCGCTGTTGAGAGGAATGTCATTACAAGTATTGTCAAATGCATTGAGGTTGACGGACATCATTTTGAGCATTTATTGCATTAACGTGGTATTAACAGGTAATCACGCCGTAACAGCATTCGTTCTCAGAAATGATAAGTTCACAGACGTACCTGTATCACGTTGGAACAACCGAAATAAAATGTTCAAAGTACCTACGTTCTGTATTTTAATTTAAAAAACCTACCTGTTACCAACTGTTCGTCTAAAATTGTTAGCCATATGTTTGTGACTACTACAGCGCCATCTGTCACAAAGCGAGAAAAGTGGTCCAACTGAAACATTCATATTTCTTTACGTACTACACGAATACGTAATAAAAATGGGGGTTCCTATTTAAAAAACGCTGTTGATATCCTTTTGACCTATGGCAGCGCCATCTAGCGGGCCAACCATAGCACCATCTGGTTTCCCCCTTCAAGCTTGACAAGTTTCGTCCTTTGTAGTTTTTTCGTTTGACGCTTATTTCGCGAGATATTTGGCCCGGTCACGATCAATGGACCATCCTGTATAACTGGATGCAACATTATAATCACAACTTCTAATTTTCTGCCAAAATATATAACTGTGTTTGTATTCACCGGTAATGGCCGCTATCGACAGGGGTTCTCAAGTTGATTCCGTATTTCTAGATTTCCGGAAAGCTTTTGACACCGTTCCTCACAAGTGACTTCTAATCAAGCTGCGGGCCTATGGGGTATCGTCGCAGTGATGCGACTGGATTCGTGACTTCCTGCCAGGAAGGTCGCAGTTCGTAGTAATAGACGGCAAATCATCGAGTAAAACTGAAGTGATATCAGGTGTTCCCCAGGGAAGGGTCCTGGGACCTCTGCTGTTCCTGATCTATATAAATTACCTGGGTGACAATCTGAGTGGTTCTCTTAGGTTGTTCGCAGATGATGCTGTAATTTACCGTCTAGTAAGGTCATCCGAAGACCAGTATCAGTTGCAAAGCGATTTAGAAAAGATTGCTGTATGGTGTGGCAGGTGGCAGCTGACGCTAAATAACGAAAAGTATGAGGTGATCCACATGAGTTCCAAAAGAAATCCGTTGGAATTCGATTACTTGATAAATAGTACAATTCTCAAGGCTGTCAATTCAACTAAGTACCTGGGTGTTAAAATTACGAACAACTTCAGTTGGAAAGACCACATAGATAATATTGTGGGGAAGGCGAGCCAAAGGTTGCGTTTCATTGGCAGGACACTTAGAAGATGCAACAAGTCCACTAAAGAGACAGCTTACACTACACTCGTTCGTCCTCTGTTAGAATATTGCTGCGCGGTGTGGGATCCTTACCAGGTGGGATTGACGGAGGACATCGAAAGGGTGCAAAAAGGGGTAGCTCGTTTTGTATTATCACGTAATAGGGGAGAGAGTGTGGCACATATGATACGCGAGTTGGGATGGAAGTCATTACAGCAAAGACGGTTTTCGTCGCGGCGAGATCTATTTACGAAATTTCAGTAACCAATTTTTTCTTCCGAATGCGAAAATATTTTGTTGAGCCCAACCTACATAGCTAGGAATGATCATCAAAATAAAATAAGAGAAATCAGAGCTCGTACAGAATGGTTTAGGTGTTCGTTTTTCCCGCGCGCTGTTCGGGAGTGGAATGGTAGAGAGATAGTACGATTGTGGTTCGATGAACCCTCTGCCAAGCACTTAAATGTGAATTGCAGAGTAGTCATGTAGATGTAGATGTATAGAAAGGACACGCGATGTAAGGATGTAAGACCTCAGTTTGTAGACGCTAGAACGTATTCACAAACAAACCTGAAATACAGCAATCGCTGCAACCGTATTCAGGATGAGCATGAAGATTCCTAGTTCACAGAAGCACCAACGTACCTTATACTGATCGTAAAGTCCATGAAAAGATGTGGAAAGCAAAACAAATCTGTTACTATTTCAAACATATTCAAAATAAATCGTGTTTTTAACCTACAATTGTATTCTGTGCGTTTTCCGCAACTCAAGCTCTTTAATCATTAGTGATTGTTGATTTAGAATGTTGTTCGATTGAAAAAATAGCTAAATTTGTTAATACCAACGTGAAAATTGTAGACATGAAATAATCTTAATCCGTTTCAATTATAGTAGGTAATCCTCTTTCAAGTTTCGACTCAAAATAAAATTCAACAAATCCAAGGTGCCGGAGTCCGTAAGTTCTTTCTTAGTGTCTTTTGTAACTTCGAAAGGCCATAGATGTATGCAAACCAGTTTCAACCGTTTTCCGTCAGTGTCTTAAAGGGCCTGGTCGAGGTTGTATTCCTCGTTACATACGCCAAATATATTTGCAGGCCACAGGAAGACATACTTTTTGGCTAAATTCTGTAGCTGCTGGAACCTTTCTCGAGTTTCAGCAGTTACTCTAATAAAAAAAATATTTTTCGTTTTAAATAGGCTTCCTGATATAAGCTGACATCCCTACTTCCGCCGCTAGAAATGTGTCTCCTCATAATTCGTCTTGGAGATTCAATGGAAATGCCAAGTTCTTCAACAAACTTTTAGCTTAACATAAATCCTTGTCTGCGAATTCCTGTCGTTTCTCTTCAAGTACCGTCTGATAGGCGTTTATTTTCTTAGCACCCCTCCGTTCGGAAATAACTTTGGCATCATTCTCTTCACACAGTACAGTTTGCTAGAGGCCCAAGAAACCTGGAAAGGGAAGTAATTGCGTCACGAATAAGAACTTACGTTCGTTCAGGTGTTCACTCTTCATCTATTTCTGCCAGCTTCTCTAGCGGTTTCAAAATTTCTTTGTAATGATTTCATGTCATGGGTGCTGCATCACCTCTTGCGTTCCAGCTTGTATCCTGAACCCTCTTCAAACTCTTGTCTATAGCAGCAATCAGAATCTCAATCGGGGAGCTGGGCACAAATCCAGCATAGGATTTATATATTTTTTTCATTGCTGCACACTTGTCTGCCTTCTGGGCATTGTAGCAGCATTATTGTAAGCTCACCGTCTACAGTTCATCACATGGAGCCTATCAGCTTTGCGTTTACTTAGTATTGTCTCACTAATACAAACGGCTGTTTTGCTTTTCGTATCGATGAAATGAATAAAAGATTCCGAAAGTCGTACGTCTCGATTCTCAGTCAACATGTATCGTAATACTTTAAATGACTGATTTTTGTCGGAAATATTCGTGATATATACAGAGATCATCGAATAATACTTCGCCATTGTAACCTGATCTATAACATTTTGCCGAATTTTATTAACTAAAATTTCAGTGAACTCGTTTTGAATTTCTGGTGAAATATTATTACCTAAAATTTTTGGTCCATTTTTATTCTTACTATATGTTATCGGATAATAGAATCGTACTTTGCTTGTAGATGAAACAGCTCTAAAAAGCTGGTTTTATTGGCGGTAGTGTCATTTTTCCTGTGTCAACGAAACACCAAAATTTTTTGTCACAGTCTTTTACTCGTACATCAAACACTCTGGTTAGAATTTCATACCTGTTTTTATTTCATTTTTGCTACGAATTATTGCTCTTTTTTACCAGTAGTCCGTCTTTCTTAAAGTTATGTTCCTAACCAATTATATTTGCAAAAAATTTGATTGTTATAATACATTATACACGGTTGGCGGCTATGGTATCGAGTATTAATCTCACGGGAGGTGGAGTTTGCGTTCTCAAACAAATGCAACAGAAGCAAAACTTTGATGGTTTAGGAGTATAATAAGCCATCCAAGTGCGTAAAACTTTTTCACCGTTTGTCATTGTGCGTCAAATCCATTCTCGAATCCTCGACAATACTTTCGTTATGATGTCTATGATTGAACCTTGGGCTGTGTTGCTGGTTCTTCAGCGAAGTCTGTATTAATGTGCATAAAGACTTCAGAACCTCGCCATATTAATTGCAATCACATGTTTGTACTATATTTTCCAACCGAAGTGGTTCAAATGGCTCTGACCACTATGGAACTTAACATCTGAGGTCATCAGTCCCCTCGAACTTAGAACTACTTAAACCTAACTAACCTAAGGACATCACACACACCCATGCCCGTGGCAGGATTCGAACCTGCGACCGTAGCGGTCGCGCGGTTCCAGACTGTAGCACCTAGAACCGCTCGGCCACCCCGGCCGGCGAAGCCCGGTATAGCCTGATACTACTGAAGCTTCAGTAACAAATTCGACAGCAATGGTTTTTTAAGAATTCGTCTTTGTCCATCCTAGTCCTTCTTTCTGCCCATGGGCACAACCACTTCCCTCCTCTTTGATGTTATTTTACGCTCGCTACAAACTGGGGCAGTACACCGCCGTACAGCTCAGTGTTAACTTATTAACTGACACTGTGCCTCGATCCATGAGTGGCAGGTGACTAAATTTAAATTGCAGGCGAGAAGTATGTTAGGATTCCCTGTTATGATATTATTTCAGGGAAAGCAGGAAAGTGGTTGAGGGATTTAAACGTTATTCCTGCTTTCTTTATTTCTCATAATAATGGGAAATGTCTTATTCGCCGCGATTACAAGGAACCAAAACGATATAGTAGGACAGACATTTATTGGATTAAGTGTCCGCGGTGTGACTGTCGCTACGTTGGACAAACTGATGGATATTTTTAGACTAGATTTAAGGAGCATTGTAACGTTAACAAGCCCAAATCAGCAAAGTCTGTGGTAGGGGCTTAACTTTAAACATTTCGGAAGAGATCGAGATTTTCAGATGTAGATTGAACACTCCTGACACTGCTCTTAACGAGCAAGTTGAGCTCAGGCATAAAAATTTTCTAAATAACTTTGTACAATGCTTTCAATAGCCAATTTCGGATGTAGCTTACTGTCTTGTCAGCTCTTATTTCACAACACTGCCGCGCTCTTCAATCAGTGGTCGGTATTCCAATAACTTTTGACGGTCAATTATAGTAAAAAATTATATTTATCTTTTAAATTTTTCAATTTCTTGAAATGTTTAAATGTTTTTAATCTTTAAGATGTATTACCTTTTAATGTCTCTGCTTCACAACCTGTCATTTGCTATATTTGGATTTTGTAGTTTACAACGCGTTATTTGTTACGTTTGGACTTTTCTGATATTAGATGTAGATTTTGGCAGTTGTGTATATTTCGGTCTTTGGCTTATGCTATTATTTATGTTAGCTTCCCATGATATGTGCTTGTTGCTTTGTTGCACTTATTTTGTTATTAGTCATGCTGCTTTTTCTTATTTGCTTGTTAAGGCGAACATCTCTCGCAATGGACCGCCATTAGTTTTCCCTATTACCAATATTGCTTCTGCATTTTTTCGATATTCGTACGTGCTTGTACCTTCGTTCCTCTCTATACCACGTTAACCGCCCACTCCACTACGTTTAGCCGGCCGCGGTGGTCTAGCGGTTCTAGGCGCGCAGTCCGGAACCGCGCGACTGCTACGGTCGCAGGTTCTAATCCTGCCTCGGGCATGGATGTGTGTGATGTCCTTAGGTTAGTTAGGTTTAAGTAGTTCTAAGTTCTAGGGGACTGATGACCACAGTAGTTAAGTCCCATAGTGCTCAGAGCCATTTGAACCATCTGAACCACTACGTTTACCACGAATACGGCCCGCAGGGTTACTGCTCAGTGGGCTTGCTGTAGGCGCCGGGGTCACAAAGGTGCGCTGAATCAGCGTTTGGGAAGTGCTGGCCCCGAATGTAGGCGTTGTCGAGTGATTTGTCGTGTCAGGTAGTATGCTGACCTGTGTTTTCTGTAGCGCAGAGTCGTTATTTAGTTTAACTTTGGTTTAGCGCGTGATTTACACCGAATGTCGTATAGTGGTTTTGTTGTTATAGACTGTATGGATTCCCGGTGGCAATTTTGGTACAAGAGGAATTTTCTCAGACCACGATTGAAAGCTGGACTTCCTCGCAACGACAGTTTGGGATGTTATTTGAGGGTCCACCTACGATAGACGTTTGCCTGTTAATTGTCAGGGCATGGATATGAAGTCCTACTACTGCTAGGTAGCCTACTGTTCACTCATTTCATCTGCTTGTCAGTTTACAAATGTCAATCATTAACGTTTTAAAAACGTTTAATTGCTTAATGCAGTTGTTTTACTTCAGATTTCAGATATACCTGATGATGGGCCTAAGACCTCGAAACAATGGTAGTGTGTAGCGACTACTTTAGGCAATAAAATGTTTTACAACTGTGGCGGATTTATTTACGATTAACATGTCGCAGTACAATGGTGGATTTCCCACAAATAAAAACTCACGAAATTTTGATCTAACGGTTGTTGCTTTTACTCCTTTCGCTGGTGGACTTTCCGACCGTGGCGTTCCCGACGCTTTTCTGGTGCTGCAGGTAGCGTGGCGCTTCCAACCAACCAGATTTCCGACCTGAGCTTCCTTCAGTGTTGTGGATCCCTTCAAAGCGGCAACAAAGAGGTGTACCGTCATTGTTGCTTGTTTCACTCGCCTCGTATTAAGCTGTGTTCTTAGGTTTCTGCCTAACCACACACTGGGAAATCGTAACATACCTGTACACCTAAATGAACGATTAAATATTTGTGACATGCAGAAATACAAATATCAATGCTGTTCGTTCTACTCGCAGAAGATTAGTCTTTCCTTTTTTAATCAGTATAAAACTAAAACATTTAAGAAAGCATTTAAACATGTGGTGCACTATGTGCACATTCGCTCCTAAGCCTGGATAAAATGTCAAGGGGTGTTATTATCACAAAACTGTCGGAAAAGCCATAGTCAACTCCAACCTATTTGGCACCGTGGTATTTCCGACCAAAGCCATTCCCCCCCCCCCCCCTCCCCCATTGTGGCTGCTTCCTTTGACGGTTCGAATCCTGCCTCGGGCATGGATGTGTGTGATGTCCTTAGGTTAGTTAGGTTTAATTAGTTCTAAGTTCTAGGCGACTGATGACCTCAGCAGTTAAGTCGCATAGTGCTCAGAGCCATTTGAACCATTTAAATGTAGGGGACTGATGACCTCAGATGTTAAGTCTCATTGTGCTTAGAGTCATTTGAACCATTTTGAAGTGTGGAATTTGGAAGAGAGGTACTGGCAGAAGCAAAGCTGGAAGACGGGGAAAGGTACTGAGTCGAGGTTGGATAACTCAGTCGGTAGAAGCTCTGCCCACGAAAGATAAGGTTCCACGCTTCCAGTCCCAGTACAACACATAGTTTTAATCAAGTAGGCAGTTCCAAAATAAACTATCTTGTCAAAAGTATCCAGCACATTAATTGGGTTGTGTCTACACTTCTCCTTTATGATGGCATGAACTCTTATGTGAACAGTTTCAGTGAGGGGGAATGACAACCCATTCTTCCTCAAGAGTCGAAACCAAAAAAGGTACGCAGTCGACTTTCCAACTCATTCCAAAGGGATTCCATTGAGGTTCAAGTCGGGACTTTGGACAGGCCAGTCCATTTCAGGTACGTTATTGTCCACGAACCATTACCTCACAGCTGCTGGTTTACGACAGAGTGCATTGTCATGGTGAAACAAATAATCATCGTCTTGGAAATGTCACGTTACTGTAGGCAGTATTCGATCAATGCCGTAAAGTGTTTTCATATCCTTCCGCATGCGACGTTGCTACTCTGCATTTAATGTAACAGATGGGCAAATGTACGACTCAGAATAAAGCGTGGCTCGTAAAAGCGCTAGGGACGAGCTGTACACCATCTGCTTTATGCTGTGTTGTGCTGTTAGCAAAATAATGTACTAAAAGGTGGTCCTGCGGTCGAATAATTCAGCGTGGATAAATTATGCGAATTATAAATTAATGAACATAAACAACCAGGGAAACAATTGTAACAAACAAAGGCAACGCTTCAGATTTAAGAACAGATCGTTTATTCAGTAAGGTCCAAACTTCTAATGAATTGTGGTTCTACAAGCAGTTTTATTCGTAAATAAAGTTAATTGTTGAAATATATCAACTGGTGTTGAATTACCCAGTGTGACAGAAAGATGACAGAATCCCTACTAACGTCAAGCCGTGAGTGCACTCAGTACGTAAGTTCCTTCACCAGCGGTCTTATATGCCCGTGACCAAGACCCGATAAGCAATCAGAAGTGTCTCAACATAAATATAATCACACCACTCTGATGTCAGAAAACCGGAGTCTCCATTTGTCGCTCGATATCCCGCACTGCTCTTCCTTCTCTTACGTCCCTCTTCCCCACCATCGTCAACGCCAAGTGGAGCTCGAGCGACTCCCCTCAAAGTTACAACATTTTGCACAACGCTTTGACAGACATGCAAATGGACCACAATTCCTACACTAGTGACTCTATAACTAATATACATATTCTGATCGGCAGCTTATATCGTACCGTGTCCGCTGAAGTCAATTCTTGTCATTTTTAATTACATATCTTATTAACATCTACACATTTGCGCTGCCAGTGCACCCTCATTTATATTACAATCAACATTGATAATAAATTAATAAATAAATTCACAAATGACTACATTGTGCTTCATTTTATCAGCGTAAGTGTGGATAACGGCCTGGTTTGATACAGTTAGATATATAAACTTAACATTATAGAATATTTAACAACACTGCAATAACCGTTTTTATCTCGCTGATGGGTACTGTGCCATGCCGTAACCGGAGATATGGTTTATTATGTATCATAAAATTATTTAGCATTTAGTAAGTGTAAAAATTTGTGGTGGAGTGAATGGTTTGATTGTGAATATAATAATGATTGCAGCTGGCAATTTTTTATACGGTGTGTTGCATTACGTTGATTAACTCAAAGCTCTCGCATTTGCAGTATCAGTCTTTCTGGTGTGGGCGACACGCCGTTCCCCTGATAGAATATCTTTGAATTTTTCGTTAGGATCCAACTGCCTGCGGTCCAGCGCGGCCCACCTGCGCCCGCCTGTCATCGCCATACCATTCCGGTTGCTCTCTCATGCCAATCCTCTTATTTTCTGTACGCCATCTCGGCAACTGCTCAGCAGAAATCATTTCCAACATAATAGCTTTCTATTCATATTTATTTGGACTAAAAATCCAGTATTTCTTATCTTCCACTGCAGCCTCGGATTCTTCCAAGACTCATTAAGCTTCAGTCTTCTTTTTAAAGCACTTCCTGGTCTCACTTGCCGAACGGAAACTGTACGCCGATCGGAAACTATACGTTGACATTCAGTTCCAGTCAACGTTTTCTCCCTAGACTGGTTTCGTTATAATACCTCCACTTAACAGCACATTTGTTTTGCTGGACGGCACATTACGTAGCACCTAACATAACCATTAACATTGTACATACTTTCTATTGGTGCCTAATCAGTGGTGCAAAAAACTTGACGCGGTACATGAAGCAGATGATTTACCTAAAGAAATTAGAAGGTTTCACCACTGACACATACATAAACATATACATTAAATGTTAAATTAACTTCAACATCTGAATTACACTCATGCTCATAAATTAAGGATAATGCTCATACATGGTGAAACACCGCTCTGGTGGGCGGTTTGCGGGTTTAAATCACCACGGGGTACGACAATGCGGTGCATTTGACCTGTGGTCGTCGCACGGTGGCGCTGGCAGCCGTCCACATACGCAGAGGTGTGTTGGTGCATGTCAGAGTACGATGCAGCAAGTGTGCAGACGTTTTCAGAGGTGCTAATGGTGACTGTGTGTTGAAAATGGCTCAAAGAATACATATTGATGAAGTTATGGGGGTAAAATACTAGGGCGACTGGAGGCTGGTCAAACACAGCAGGTCGTAGCATGGGCCCTCTGCGAGCCACAAAGTGTGATCTCAAGATTATGGCAAAGATTCCAGCAGACAGGAAACGTGTCCAGGCGCTACGGTACTGGTCGTCCACAGTGTAAAACATCACAAGAAGCCCGATATCTCACCATTAGTGCCCGCAGACTGCCATGGAGTACTGCAGGTAGACTTGTTCAGGACCTTACCGCAGCCACTGGAGCATTTGTCTCCAGACACACAGTCTACAGACGACTAAACAGACATGGTTTATTCGCACGGAGACTGCAAGGTGTATTCCACTGACCCCTGGTCACAGGAGAAACCGTAAAGCCTGGTGTCAAGAACACGGTACATGGTCATACGAACAGTGGTCCCAGGTTATGTTCACGGACGAGTCCAGGTATACTCTTAACAGTGATTCTCGCCGGGTTTTCATCTGGTGTGAACGAGGAACCAGATACTAACCCCTTAATGTCCTTGAAAGACACCTGTATACAGGTTTGTGGTTTGATGGTGTGGGATGCGATTATGATTGGTCCACATACACCCCTGCATGTCTTTGACAGAGGATCTGTAACAGGTCAGGTGTATCCGGACGTCATTTTGCATCAGTATGTCCGCCTTTTCAGGGGTGCAGTGGGTCCCACCTTCTTCCTGATGGATGATAACCCACGGTCCCATCGAGCTGCCGTCGTGGAGGAGTACCTTGAAATATAAGATATTAGGCGAATGGAGTGGCCTGCCTGTTCTCCAGACCCAAACCCCATCGAGCACGTCTGGGATGCTCTCGGTCGACGTATCGCTGCACATCTTCAAATCCCTACGACACTTCAGGAGCTCCAACAGGCATTGGTGCAAGAATGAGACTCTGTACCCCAGCAGTTGCTCGACCACCTGGTCCAGAGTATGCCAACCCGTTGTGCGGCCTGTGTACGTGTGCATGGTGATCACTTCCCATATTGTCGGGGTACATGCGCAGGAAACAATGGCGTTTTGTAACACATGTGATTCGGGACGGTTTTCTCAACTTATCACCAATATCGTGGACTTACAGATCTGTGTCGTGTGTGTTCACTACGTGCCTGTGCTATTAGCGCCAGTTTTGTGTAGTGCCACGTTGTGTGGCACCACATTCTACAGTTATCCTTAATTTAAGAGCAGGAGTGTAGAATAATAGTATTTTTAGATTCCCAAATTTTAGATGTGCTTTACGTATTTACCTTCATTTACGTAGATTACTGCTTGTTTTAAGAAATCAAGTCATTTAAAACGACCTATGTATTAGCTTAAACACTGCACGGTACTGCTCCACAACATTGAACTCCTTCGGGAGCATCAGGTACTTTATTTCAGTTTCTATAGTAATGTGTCACATCACCAACAGCTTTACTTTTGGCACAATTCAGTGCACCTTTAACCCATACGGACACAGACTCTGAATCATTTACTTTAGAGATGTTACGATATATATCTTCGATTTGCTAGTGTACTATGTGCGGCGTTCTAGGTACTATGCGTTGCCCACTAGGCGTTTTAGCGCGACGCTACTCGTTTTACTTAGCGTCGCGCGCGCTATTGCTCCCGAACCGAAGTAGATAAGGGACTCGGCTCGCTGCTGGCGGCCGGAAGTTGCGGTCTGATTACTGGCAGGTATGTAAGCGACGTTTCTGGTAAGACGGCTTCTGTCGTCGAGCAAACGCACGTGCAGCAGCATCGACACAGACTAGTTATGCCGCGTTTTTTTTTTTTAGGAAGACAACACTAAGCCTGAGTTCTGCGAGTAGTAATATATAGTAAATATAATTGCTTGTAGAAGGCACAGGAAGCACAGGAATCAACTTCATAATGAGAAGTTAAGTTATGTTTCTTTTTTTTTTTTTTTTAGAAATAAAATGTCCAGTTAATTTGAAAGTGTAATGTACAGATCATTCTGGATTTATGCCACCAGCCATCGCAACTTCTCCCTTCCTTGTGTCGGTGCTGACTCCCACAGTAGCCTACAAAACACGTCGCTACACTTCACTTCCTCAATTATGTCACAGCACCTTAATAATGTTCTCTCCAGACTACCGAGTTGCAGAATCCGTCTGTGAAGAGCCTGACACGAGACGCCAAGTACTGCGAACACACATTTTTTATCTTGCATCCACCACCAGCAATGAAGATGTGAGATCTGTCGAAAAATGACTAAGGTGAACGAATCCCCATAGTTCAGGCCCTGGACGCCCTACCCAGTAGAATCGACACACATATAAGATGTCAATGCAAGTGACACAATTATCTGGCAGGAATTCTTTATTATGTGAGATTTTACCAACAACTCTTATTTATCGACAAAAACTGCACCCTGATAACAGGTTATCAATCAAACAACAGTAACGAATTACTTAATCTGAGTTCAAATTTTAATTCTAGTATTCCTGTGTGGAATTCGTATCATATTTTGTTTCACTTAATTATATATGTGTTTTAATAATTTCTACCCGTCTAAATATGAAACTTGAAGTTATAATTAATTTTTCATACCATATCCTATTTACCTCTACTAGAAATAGTTAATTCTTCATGATTTTCCGACCTCCACGCACATGAAGCGCGCCCATGATCTCAAATTTTTATTCATTCTCGCACACGGAACCAGTACCTTTTGTGCTTCTATTACTGAACTATCCGAGCTGTTAACATTTTCGGTGTGTGCGACACGTCATTCACCCCTAAGAATATCTTTGAATTTTATCTTATGTTCTATTGTATTGTATGTTAACCGGGGACCTAGAAACGACGGAGAGGCTCCGTCCCCGCCGCAGGCGCAGTGGTCCACAACCCCACGACGACTACCGCAGTCCACCCCTCCGCCGCCCTTCACCGAACCCAGGGTTATTGTGCGGTTCGGCTCCCGGTGGACCCCCCAGGGAACGCCTCACCACCAGACGACTTGCGTGGCAGAGTAATGGTGGTGTACGCGTATGTGGAGAACTTGTTTGCGCAGCAATCGCCGACATAGTGTAACTGAGGCGGATAAGGGTAACCAGCCCGCATTCGCCGAGGCAGATGGAAAACCGCCTAAAAACCACCGGACCTCAACACAAATCCGCCGGGCGGATTCGCGCCGCGGACCAGGCGCTCCTTCCCGCCCGGAAAGCCGTGCGTTAGACCGTTTATGTTTATTCTTCTCTAATTCAAATTCACAATACGTTTCTTCACAGTTAAGTGAGATCTTGTATAAACACAAAAATTAGCACACAGAAGAAATTTTTAGGTAGCCCATTCACTATGAGACATCTCATATTAAATTTATGTTCTTCACACTTAAAATCTAACAACATTTCATTTTTTTTATTGGCCTACTTAACCCATCAGTGATATTTTTGATCTTAACACGTGTTACTGGAAAGATTACTAAATTCTTATTTCTATGACTAACAAACTCTTCTGAAACTGCAGACACTTTGCTTGCTGAAGCGCGCATATCTTTTCATCATACACCTAGGTCTATATAACTGGTTATATCATTTCAGCTTCTTCTCTCTCTAAATATTTCTCCCTTAATAGATCATTTTCAATATCACTTCTCATTCTTCCACTTTCAAGGCATACATCTCGTCTGTCGAACAACCTTCAAGCTCTTCGTCTCCTGTTCATTCACCCCTGTTTCACTCCTTATCTTTTCAACTTCCCCATATCGATTTTTTCATACCCCCCATGTGATCTGTAACTTTGACTACACAAACTTCAGTTCTCTGTAGTGTAATCGTCTAGGCCCTTTGTCCTCCAGTCTAATTCCATTTCATCAATCGAAATTTGCACCGCATCTCGCTCAGCAGTATTAAAGGTACCTATGTCCTCCTCCATCGTATCTCTCTCACTAGCTCTGACCTTGATACACAACACCTCATCACTCACATCAACATTTCCGTCTTCCTCCAACAACAATACATTTGTTTCCGCCGACTTATCAAATTTCCTATCTCCAGCTGATGAGACTATAGCTACATCACCTTCAGCGGCATTACTTAACGTTATATTTTCACTTACGCCAAATCTCACTTACAGCCGCAAATCACTTCTTCGGATTAGTAGTACATCTAATTTCTATTAGTTTCGGACTGATTTTCGTTCCTTGCTCTAATGCGTGACCCCCAACATTTATATCATAGACAATAGTTATAGATATGTTTACAAATTCACTATCTCCGTCAAATAAATTATGATAGGCCTCTCTTCTCTCCTTCCCCCAAGCTCGCTTGCCATTTTAAACTTTTCTTCAACCACAGTTTCGGTAACGTGATCTCAAATCATTAATACCCCAATCTGCTTCCACATCTACATACCTCTATTAATTTCTGAATCCAACTCAATAGTTTCCTCACAGTTTCTTATTATTGTTTCTGTGCCCTGCGGCAGATATTGGAAAGTGTCAAGCAAATCCAACACCTTCCATGAAAACCCTGACATGATAAGCAAATCCAGTAGTATGTCACATAGCTCCGAATAAATCGTGACATTAAATTAACCAAAGTAATACGAGTAACGAGTGGGCAAATGGAATACCACAGACTAACACAAGAATGCCTAAATGCATGTCATACCTTCCCACCGTAAGACAGACGCAGTTCCGAGGGGAGAAACGAGAACAGAAGCCGAGAGCAGAACCGTGTTAAGTAAGAAGGCCCTATGATAAGGGACGGACACCCACGTCGCCAGCTAACCGTTAGGACCACCCCCCAGCCCATGTTAAAAGCTAGAGCCTTAGCGTGAGACTTTTTCGCGTCTCTGTTACGCCAGGACCACCCCCCAGCCCATGTTAAAAGCTAGAGCCCTCCAGAAGAACAGTATAGATCTTACGATAACACAAAAAGGGCCACACCACCCGCAAGTTTTAGCGTGAGACTTTTACGCGTCTCTGTAACGTTGCAAACTTTATAAAACATTGTCCCACCACGAATGGTATAACGTTTCTCATTGGATAGATAGAATTTTTGTAGGCGGAGCTTAAGGTTAACATTGAGACCCTGATTGGACAGGTGAAAACACAGCCAGATAGTTTTTTAAAACCAACTTCGGTAAATTGTAGTAAGGAGAAGTTAGGAGAGAGTTGCTTCCGAGACGGCGAGGTGTGCGGAGCTGTGCTGCCTGCCGCCCCGTGACGAACACCGACAAGGTAATGAACGCACGCGATGCCGCATAACAGCCGCATAAAGCTTCACTCAGAACTGCAGAAGTCTCATCTGTTACACCCCCTTTTTGCGTAATACTAGTGTCGATCGTCATTTAAAGCTCGCGGTGTTCACATTTGCCACTTGAAGTAAAAACCGGAAACGCGATGATTTTTCTGTTATATAGTTATTGAGAAGCCACATCAGCCACTGTAATTTACAAGTTAGATAAGAAATTAAAGATAATTGAGGGTCACTGTAGGCCATTTTGATAGTTTTCTCTCTTGTGAAACTTAATTTAAACCTAGGTTGTAGATGTGATATGGCGTAGGTCATCCTTCGATCCATTGTAGAACTTGGAAACCCACTCAGGGAATATTCGTTCACATTTTTGTTGAACGCAGTTGGTTTTTACCATCCTGTATTAAAACATTTCCTTTTATCAATAGTGCAATTTATAAACGATTTTTTGTGAGTAGAATAAAATTTCCAATGGTAAACGTAACTCCTTTTTCGACGTTATTTTACCAGCTAACTAAAAATAGGAAAGCCTTGAACCCCTTCCACTAAATTTAGTTAGTATTAAGATTCTTTTATAGGGAGTGCAGTGGAGCTGACGCTGAAATCATTAAGTATTTGGTAATATCATCGCTAGTCTCACTGAACTCTTCTGAACTCTACATGTCATACGTGGTCTGGCGTCTCCTTACCAGCAACAGGTCCCAGGTTCAAACTAGTCAATTCCCTAAAAAACACGCTCAGAGCGTCGTTGCGCGAAAGTGGTAGGGAGACACGGTATAGAACAAACAGACACCACGAAGAATGTTAGAATATATCGATGTCTTTGGAGGTCAGTACCGAAAAAGCGGCAGGTTGGAATATGTATGACAGATGGCCGGCCTCCAAAGGACAGGACACTTAGGGGAAAAGGGAGAGTTTGTCTGTATGGACCGAGTGAGGGCAGCTGGAGTTGAATCGTAGGTACGCTCTGAGCGTAAACACTTGACGGGGTGCTTAACTGTGGGTGCAGGACTGGATGTCTGTGCGTTCGGATGAACAGGGCTGATGGCGGCGGCAGAGACTGGGAACTGCGCGGTATGTTGCAGCTCTCAATTTAGAATTAAGATCCGTTGACCGGAAGCACCGTGGATTCGCTTACGACTCCACTTTCTGGTGAATGACGACCTGCGAATTTAGTCGTTCTGCAATGGTTCAGCATTCTGTCATTACTGTGAGCATTGAATACAAAAGCTGCGTAGCTCTTAGCGGCGTTTTGAGGTTTTTTAAATTGTTTTGCTGTTAGAATATGCTCGTAATTGTGGCGAGTGTTTATGTTGTGTGCATATGTGTGTGGTGACTATACTGTTCGATACAGTCCATTTTCAGTAGTTTTGTGCCGCTTGTTTCTTGTGTGCAGCTCGTATAATAAGTTTCAGGCAGCGACGGCGTTAACATCGTAAATAAGCTTTTGCCTAACGAGTTACACAATAATTGCTTCCAAGATTTAAATATCGGTACAGGCTATATTTTTTAAGCGTGTCCTGATCGCAGTCTCCGTATGGAAACTACATGTCGACTGTTCAACACATATTAGCTACTTGTTATGTTGAGTTCCAGTCAAGAGTTTCTTCGTAGACTCGTTAAGTTAGAGGCATTTAGCAGTTTTTTTAAGTGGAACCACCTCCTTCGTACTTAAATATTGACATTACATTTTACGTCATAGTCCTCACGAGGGGGCAAGGGCAGAACGTAATAATTTTGGTCCACAGGTTGCAATGAAAGAAACACTTTATTAACAAACATAAAAATATACAATTCACATTTGAGACGTGAAAAAGGAATATCTACATCAGATAAAATGAGGTGATGTTCAGTTCGGGATGTCAGGTCAATACCTGCTCGGTGTCTGGTCGGGCCCGCATCCCGTGGTCGTGCGGTAGCGTTCTCGCTTCCTACGCCCGGGTTCCCGGGTTCGATTCCCGGCGGGGTCAGGGATTTTCTCTGCCTCGTGATGGCTGGGTGTTGTGTGCTGTCCTTAGGTTAGTTAGGTTTAAGTAGTTCTAAGTTCTAGGGGACTGATGACCATAGATGTTAAGTCCCATAGTGCTCAGAGCCATTTGAACAATTTTTTTGTCTGGTCGGTCTCTTAGACAGTAGTCTGGCCGGTGTCTGGGACGGTGTCCGGTTCAGTCTGGTGCAGTCTGGTGCAGGTTACTTGGTATCTTGGAGGCTCGTTGGTGTCGACGTCCAGTCAGCGATTTCGGCGGTGGCTGAAGTCTGCTGCTGGAGACACTACCTAGATAAGTGCAGGAAACAGCTGGTGTTGGGCTTGGAGTATGAGTGCCGTCGGATAGTGGTCGTGAAAGATCTGAACTAATCCCGTGTGGGGATTTCCGTGACGCGTCACATGATATGCGAATGTGCGCCAGGTGGCCTGCGGACGAAACGTAGTGCCGTCTTCTCAGCACCGCTATCGGCTATGCACGCTGCTGGCGGGCGATGCTGGTGTGTCTCGTGGAGCCTGCTGGAGTCTGGCTTGTGCACAGACCGGCGTGTTGTTGTCGTCGTCTGGCACTGTAAGCACGCGGTGTGTACGACCAGAATCAGGGCTGCCGCGTGTGTCTGGCTTCAGCGGAGGACGCCTAGGGTTATGCAGCCCGCCAGCCACGGATGTGTTCCGGTGTGGTAGTGGCCAGGCGAGTCGTCAGATACTACAGCACACATAATGGCAGGCAACGTTCACCATGCATTTGCCAAACCCAAACCCTTCCATCCATCTCTCGAAATCACTCGTTTCAAGTCATCCATTGTCTAATGGCGCCGCTCTTTACACCGTATTCTGCCTGTTTACACATCTCTGTATTTGAATAAGCATCCCTATACCAGTTTCTTTGGCGCGTCAGTGTAATCAGACAGAGCGGTGGAACTTACCGCTGTGTATAGGAAATGTGTTTATGGGGAGTTTCTCGAACCTAGTTGCACATTCTTTTTAAGTCACTACGAACAGTCATTAGGCTAGCTGGATCGAAATCTGCAGCAGATTGCGGAAGGGTTGCACTTCTGCCACGTGCGAATAGTAAAACGGTTGTGAAAACACGCTTGACCTCAAAGTAACAAATAATACTCAGTTAATAACGAGCATCAAAACGGATGCAGGAATTAGTGAACACAGAGTTGTAGCGAGACTGAATATTGTAACCCTCCAAACTCACCAAAACTAACAAAAAATATACCTATTCAATAAAGCAGATAAAAATTCACTTGACGTCTTCCTGAGAGACAATTTCCACTTCTTTCAAATTAACAATGTAAGTGTAGACAGATGTGGCTTGAATTCAATCGTCAGCAATTGAGAGATTTATGCCAAATAAATTAACAAACGACAGAGCTGATCCTCCTTGGTACACAAAGTGGGTCAGAACGCTGTAGCAGAAACAAGGGAAAAAAGCGTGCCAAATTTAAACAGACGCAAAATCCCCAATGTTGGCGAGCTTTTACGGAAGCTCGATATTTAGCGCGGACTTCAGTGCGAGTTGCTTATATAGTTTCCACGACGAAACTTTATCTCGAAACCTGACAGAAAATCCAAAGAGATTCTCGTCGCATGTGAAGTATGCTAGGGGCAAGACGAAACAATGCCTTCGCTGCGCCATAGGAATGGAGATACTATCGAAGGCAGTGCTGTCAAAGCAGGGTTACTAAAAACAGCCTTCCGGAATGTGTTCACAAAAGAAGACGAAGTAAATATTCCAGAATTTGAAGCAAGAACAGCTGCCAACATGTGTAACGTAGAAGTAGATATCGTCGGAGTAGTGATGCAACTAAAATCACTTAATAAAGGCAAGTCTTCTGGTCCAAACTGTTCCTTTCAGAGTATGCTGATGCAACGGATCCATACTTAACAATCATGTACAACCGTTCGATCGACGAAGATCCGTACCCAAAGACTGGAAAGTTGCACAGGTCACACCAATATTGAAGAAAGGTAGTTGGAGTAATCCACTAAATTACAGGCCCAAATCATTAACCTCAATATGCAGCGTTATTTTGGAACATATATTGTGTTCGAACATTATGAATTTCCTCGAAGAAAACGATCGATTGACACACAGTCAACGCGGATTTAGAAAAGATCGTTCTTGTGAAACACAAATACCTCTTTACTCGCACGAAGTGTTGAGTGCTATCGACAACGGATTTCAAATTGATTCCATATTTCTGGATTGCCAGAGGCCCTTTGACATTATACCACACAAGAGGCTTGTAGTGAAATTGCGTGTCTATGGAATATCGTCTCAGTTGTGTGACTGGATTCGTGATTTCCTGTCAGAGAGGTCACAGTTAGCAGTAATTGACGGAAAGTCATTGACTAAAACAGAAGTGGTTTCTGGCGTTCCCGAAGGTAGTGTTGTAGGCCATTTGCTGTTCCTTATTTATATAAACGATTTGAGAGACAATCTGAGCGGCCGTCTTAGGTTGTTTGCAGATGACGCTATCGTTTATCAACTAGTACAGTCATCAGAAGATCAAAACAAATTGCAATCCGCATGAGTGGTAAAAGGATTCCGTTACAATATTGTTACACGATAAATCAGACAAATCTAAAGGCCCTAAATTCAACTACATGCATAGGAATTACTATTACGAACAACGTAAATTGGAAGGAACACATAGAATATGCTGTGGGGAAGGCTAACCAAAGACTACATTTTATTACCAGGATACTTAGGAAATGTAACAGATCTACTAAGGAGACTTCCTACACTACGCTTGTCCGTCCTCTTTCAGACTACTGCTGCGCGTGTGGGATCCTTACTAGATAGGATCGACGGAGTACATCGAAAAAGTTCAAAGAAGGGCAACACCTTTTGTATTATCGCGAAGCAGGGGAGAGAGTGTCACTGAAATGTTACAGGGTTTGAGATGGACATCATTAAAACAAAGGCGTTTTTCGTTGTGGAGGAAACTTCTGATGGAATTCTAATCACCAGCTTTCTCCTCCGAATGCGAAAGTATTTTTTTGAAGCCGACCTACAAAGGAAGAAACTATCACCATGGTAAAATAAGGGAAATAAGAGCTCGTACGGAATGATATAGGTGATCGTTCTTTCCGAGCGCTATACGGGATTGGAATAATAGAGAATTGTGAAGGTGGTCCGATGAACCCTCTGCCAGTCACGTAAATGTGATTTGAAGAGCATCTTGTAGATATAGGTGAAGATGTAGACTGGACGTCAGCGGCAGCAAGTACGCCGGCGCGGCATGGCTCTGCAATTCAGAGCAGGGCGCGTCTACAGATGCGGAATCCTGCCGTAGTTCTCGTAACGGAGCAGTGGAGCCTGCCTCTGTGAGAGCGACAGTTTGCCTGCACGAGTACAAGTGGTTGGGCGGTTGCACCATCCTGGACACGACCTACTGCCCTCTGACACAGAAGTTCAGCTATGACTGAAGCGAGTCAGAGATGACTCACTAGCTGGAAGGCACCCGATACATGTGGGAAAGTTCTGTCTGTATCAGTGTTTTGCCTCCAACTCAAGAAGGCAGTGAGATGGACCACCATCATGAAATATCCACAATACCCTTCGTACCACCAAATGCATATCTACCTCAGCAGGGGAGACAGGCTCACCCGCAGGGTGTGTAGATACGATTACCTGTGAGGCATTGTGTGTGTGTGTGTGTGTGTGTGTGTGTGTGTGTGTGTGAAATCTTATGGGACTTAACTGCTAAGGACATCAGTCCCTAAGTTTACACACTATTTAACCTAAATTATCCTAAGGACAAACACACACACCCATGCCCGAGGGAGGACTTAACCTCCGCCGGGACCAGACGCGCAGTCCATGACTGCAGCACCTCAGACCGCTCGGCTAATCCCGCGCGGCTGAGGCATTGTGGAAGGATGACATCTTTCAGGTGACGGTCGCCAACAGTCCCCGCCCTCATATTGAGCCTGAACTGGCGCTCATGGTTTGCTGCCATTATACCATGGAGATACTCCGTAGTCTTTTGCCTTGTTTGATGCGGCCCACCACCACGATTTCCTCCCCTGGGCCAACCTTTTCATCTGAGGTTACCAGTTGCAACATACGTCCACAATTAATTGCTGAATATATTCCAATGTCTGTCTTCCTCTACAGTTTTTACCATCTACAGCACCCTCTTGTACCACGGAAGTTAAACCGAGCGAGGTGGCGCAGTGGTTGGACACTGGACTCGCATTCGGGAGGACGACGATTCAATACCGCGTCCGGCCATCCTGATTTAGGTTTCCTGTGATTTCCATAAATCGCTCCAGGCAAATGCCGGGATGGTTCCTTTCAAAGGGCACGGCCGACTTCCATCCCTAATCCGATGAGACCGATGACCTGGCTGTCTGGTCTCCTTCCCCAAACAACCCAACCCAACCCATGGAAGTTAATCCCTGATGAACTGACAGGAGAGTGGTGTGTACGTCTACGATACCACCCTCACAAAAGTAGCTTCACCTATCAATTTCCGTGGTAGCCTGTGCGGCGAAACGGCAACAAAACCGTCGCCAGAGAGATTTCGTCCGAAGGTAGAAAGGCCTGAAGGGTTGTAACAGGTAGCGATAATGGTAGTTATGATATTCCACATGGTCCTCTGGCTTACCCCCAGCTAGCAGGCCACCTGCCTGGAGGTGAAACCGCTTGTCACTGTCAGAGATCTCTATCTTCACTGTCAAGTTGCTGTACCTCCATTGGAACGCATCTCCAGCCGTATGTCCATGTAGCCAGTTTGCTCCTTATCTCATCAGAGGTAGTTTCTACATCTACATCTACATTTATACTCCGAAAGCCACCCAACGGTGTGTGTCATTACCTCCCTTTCCTGTTCCAGTCGCGTATGGTTCACGGGAAGAACGACTGCCGGAAAGCCTCCGTGCGCGCTCGAATCTCTCTAATTTTACATTCGTGATCTCCTCGGGAGGTATAAGTAGGGGGAAGCAATATATTCGATACCTCATCCAGAAACGCACCCTCTCGAAATCTGGACAGCAAGCTACACCGCGATGCAAAGCGCCTCTCTTGCAGAGTCTGCCACTTGAGTTTGCTAAACATCTCCGTAACGCTATCACGCTTACGAAATAACCCTGTGACGAAACATGCCGCTCTTCTTTGGATCTTCTCTATCTCCTCCTCCAACCCGACCAGTATTTGTCCCCATTTAGCAAAGCGATTGTGTATAACGCATAACCGTCGTTAAGTAACAAGTCATTCGCATGTCTCAACAGTGGCACAGCGGTCACTTCCAACAGCTATCTCTTATCCGTAAACGAGAGGATGGATCATCAGGGTGGGCGCCCTTGCAGCCGGGCTTCCTCAGATAGCAGAGAGCCATCGGCAGAGCAGAGGGCCCGCTCATTACCGGCCTCTTAACGAGGCGGGCCGGCAGTCTTCCAAGGGCCCGCACCGCCGCATGAATGGCCAGAAGACGCGCCGCGGAAGGGCACGCCTGAATCTGAGGCCGCCGCCAGCGCCGTAATGGCCGGCGTGAATTCTCGTTACGGCCGTGAAATACTGCGGCGCCTCCTCCAGGAGCGCCGCTAATGGCTGCGGGGGCCATCACGCGCCCGTCATAACTCGTCACATAATAGAGCGCCCACATCCCGCCTCCACCGCCGCCGCCGCCCCCGCCGCGATCTGGCGCCGGGCCACGCTGCCGCGCGACTCGACCCCACACAACACCGCCTCGATGAATTAAAGCGCCCTATTGTGAGTACAGAGGGACGATACAGTACGCCCGACAGTACGCTCGTATAACTGCGGGTAGTTACAACTGGAACGAGGGCGCTAACATGTAAGTAGCTTATATTTCTCGTAGGACGTTCTGGTGAACATCTTCCTCGAACTGCGAAGAAACATTTTGGCTAACTTGCAAGATCCTGATTTTGGCAAACAAAATGCAAAGTACGGAAGGAAGTTAAAGTGTCGGGTAGATATAGATGTTACTAGAGATGATTCAATGGAAATGGAGCGAGTTGGCGCTCAGCTCAAGACACTAGGAAACACATCTACATTAATCGCATGCTTTCGGGTGTGAGACGCGGGGGAGTTCTGGGGGAGACGTGCAGACATACACTTTGTTACAGGCTTGCTCTTCTGTCCCAAATCGAATCTGCCATTACTACGACTTTTAATATTCCAAGATGCCCACGTTTATAGAAATATTTTAATAACCTTCAACATCGCAGCGCGTCAGCAATCGTTGGTTAATATATTAAAAAACTAGAAACCCGCCTCGATTGCGATAAAAGCACCTAGTGTTAACCTAGGTTTCGGCGTAGATAACTACACCTTCTTCAGAACAATAAAACCCACAAGTGCCTAAGAAGACATTTGTCAATGATTAAAAAAACACCATACCTATACATTTATAAACGAAAAAAAGGAAAACACAAACAGTACATATGTACAAAGTCAAAACCACTACTTAACTTTGTACATATGTACTGTTTGTGTTTTCCTTTTTTTCGTTTATAAATGTATAGCTATGGTGTTCTTTTAATCATTGACAAAGGTTTTCTTAGGCACTTGTGGGTTTTATTGTTCTGAAGAAGGTGTAGTTATCTACGCCGAAACCTAGGTTAACACTAGGTGCTTTTTTCGCAATCGAGGCGGGTTTCTAGTTTTTTAATAAATATTTTAATATAACAGCAATTTGTTTACATTATTAAGTACATCGTTTTAGTGTAAACAATGGTACTAAATAGAATCACAGGCAGAATCAGCATTTTATCCAAGAACCTAAATCTGGGGTTGTAATTTATTGCAAAATACTGTTAAAGTGTGGCCATTTTACGCTAGAGGCAGTTTTAAAAATTTTTGGAGATATCGTCCTGAGAAGCAGGAGGGCAAGCGAGCCACCTGGTAATTCAGTTTTAATTAATCATTATCAGGAGGGTATATTAGGGACAGGCTGTTGAGTAAGATGCTTATAAATTTTATTGTTCGTGTCACTTAACGTTCTATACCTCAAAGTTGGGATACACTATACCAGAAACTTTTCACTAATTGGATATTCATTACGACAGAAGAAGGCACGCTATTAGCAATAAAATACATGTGGAGAACACGTTCTACCACTCACAATAACAGTAACACTCATTTCAGAGGTTGACAGAGAATGACAGGCCAGCGGTCCGTACGTCTTCATACACCGTATCGGAATGTGCTACTCTGTCGCTTAAATAAACTTTTACAACAGGCTCACACCACTGTATAGTTCCGAAGTTAGAATTAATTAGTTTGCAAGTTCTAATTCAATGGTCGATCGTCAGAGGCTTAACCTTTTGATCATCAATAGTCGATGTAACGTTAAAGATTTTAAAAATAGCCTTATCACTGCCTGATTAATTGTTGGCAGAGAAACTCACAGAAATTCGTCCGAGCTCGACGCTGTTTACTATCTCTGGTTCGTAAATATTCAGTTTTGAAGTAGTCTAGGACCAACTCACGAAATATGAACTCAATTAAGCCGCACAATCGGTTATAAGAAATGTTATCGCCTCGATGGTGTTATTGTATCATAGTTCTTTCTTAAATACGACGATAATTTGCATTAATATTGCGTCTGTCGTAATTTATAGCGTGCAGCGCTATTAATATTGTTTCTTGCTTAAGATCCGCATTAAGTGCAAAGGCAATCTTCGTATTGTTATTTACACAGACATACATTACTAGACTGGTAACGGCACATCTTTTACTGAAGCCTGACGTTTGGTGAGGTAAGATGGCGGTATCAGAAAGTTTACGTATAATACTATTATGTACAATTTTCTGTAACAAAATCGCGCTGTAAGCTTTAAGAGATGATCTAAACAAGTTATGTGGTCGAGCAATTATTTGCGTACTAGTTGAGTTTAACACATACATTGTAATATCGTGTTATGAGGAGAACAGAAAGCTACATATACTGACGTTTAAAGCAGACTATAGTTTTCGTAAGAACACTCAACTGAATAAAGACATGACAAATTGCACGTTCTACATATAGGAGCACCTTCATAATGAGCATACTATTCGAAAAAAATGAAGTTTATCAAAGCTGGTTAAAAACACTTCATTAAGCTACGCCTGTAAATACTAGATTTATTAAATCTCTTAAAATACACATAAACTATTTGAACACAGCCGTTAGCTTAGGTAAGACAAGTTGTAACGTAATTATTCAGATTAAATACAATAAAAAAGCAAAAATACGTAAAATGTTTCTACAATTTTGGTAAACATTTTTGGAAACAGTGATCAATAGAGTTTTATATTTTAACTAAAGTTCAGTCTTGATGACAACACTTATGTCTCAATAACATAGGTGACCGGTTTCGGTTATATTTATATAACCATCTTCAGACCCATGGCTTCCTTGGAGGATGGTAGGCGGAGCTCTCCTCAGTTGCTACGAAGTCAACTTCGTAGTAGCTGAGGAGAACTCCGCCTACCATCCTCCAAGGAAGCCATGGGTCTGAAGATGGTTATATAAATATAACCGAAACCGGTCACCTATGTTATTGAGACATAAGTGTTGTCATCAAGACTGAACTTTAGTTAAAATGTTTCTAATTATGCTTGCAATGAGACATGCTCCTTTCCTTCTATCTTCTGTCTACTGTACGAAGAATTACAAGCAAATATGACGCATATATTGACCACTATGTCAACTGTAAAGGTAACGTTGTGATATCAGTTTATCCCCAGTTATTATCCTGCATTGTCAATAAATAAACGACTGTTTGCATGTCCTTCGCGGTCGCCGTCATATTGCAATTCTAAAGTGCTGACTTCAGCGACAACAATGATATTGCACACGGTGTTGCCAGTCTAGTAATGAATGTATATGGTTATTTAAGAACTGTCACTTGAATGCTGTTTTCACCATTAAATTAATATTTCCTCATTCCAGAATTGAGATAAAACAGTCTGGCCTTCAAAAATATCCTAAAAAACACTTTCACTCGTATCTCCCGAATAAGGTCACCTCTAACTAGGCAGCGCAATTTCAATAATACAAAGATGTTAAAATTAGCTATCAGTTCTTTCTTTTACAGTCCAATGTACAAGTTTTCTTTTGTTATTATTATAAAAGGAGGGTCGGGACAGTTCCTTCCGGATGTCTTTTTGGAAAAGTGGTCGTCGATTCGAAGCCAAGGTACCCAAGCGACAGCGGCTGTGCGTTGACATAAAGACTTCTTTGCGCCACTGCTGTGCCTCAAGCGTGTAACTTGAAACGTAAGAAATAACATGCCTTTCATATCATATATTCATACAACATGTACGAAATCGTATTATCGTTACAAAACTTGGAACTGTTTACTATCCATGTATTGCGTGGTGGAGAATTATCAATGATACAGCCTACACCGAATGAAATTCTCAATGAGAATCTAGGGCAGACATTTTGCACTCATGGAAGCCTGAACCAGCCATACCTACAGATACACTGTAGTGGGTGCTCTATGAAATACTAAAAGCGACATCATAAGTTGCGCGTCTTTTTTCTTTCTTTCCTTTGCTTGTGCTGTTTTTCCCGCGGATACGCAGGGTCGGCATGGGTAATCGGATGTGGCAATGTTAGTTGAATGGGTGACCGGATGCGCTTCCTGCCGCCACCCCGTACCCCCCGGGAAGGAATTAGTGTACCCCAACTGTCTGTGACTAGTGTAATCCATGGAATAGTGCGAAAGTGTTCAGATGTCTGTGAGCCGTGTAACTGAGGCGGGACGTGGGGATCAGTCCGGTATTCACCTAGGGGGATGTGGAAAACCGCCTAAAACCACATCCAGGCTGTCCGGCACACCAGCCCTCGTCGTTAATCCGCCGGGCGGATTCGATCCGGGGCCGGCGCGCCTACCCGAGTCCAGGAAGCAGCGCATTAGCGCGCTCGGCTAACCTGGCGGGTATCATAAGTTGCGTGTCTAAATCAAAAATAGATTGGAGAAACGACTATTACTTCTTACGAAATAATACAGAAGCATGTGTACAGAAGCATGCGAAACTAAAGTGTACTGCACAAGCACAAGCATTACGGAACCCTTACTCACAGATCAATACCCCAACTGAGCTGCAGCCGTCCGCTTCCCTAGCACGCGTCCCCGCGACAGCGCGGAGATAAGTGTCGGCGGCCAAGTTCGTCGGTCGCGCAGCGCACTGCCATTGATTACGTAAGGTATGTTTACTAAGAAAGAGGTCAAGGACTGGGTTACTGGGTGAGCATAAAACAAGACATTAAAACACTTTTCTGACAGTTCAATATACAGAGTAAGTGTAGTTAAACTTTCAAACCGCTCTAGAAATAACACCACTGGTTAGAATGACGTCACATTGCAACGGAATATTACCGGAGAAAGGATAAAATTATGGCAGAAGAAAAATAAATAGTTACAAAATGTAGCAACGGGTGGCGCTGTAAGCATCATTATTTAATAGTGGTCGACTACAAATGACAAATGAATCATACAACAATGCCTAAGGTGTACGCTTGACGTTAAACAAACTGTACGACTCAGAGTGCATGGGTGTACAGGTGTGACACTGTTAGTTATGTAAGCCCATCTACAACGGCAAGTCATATCACATCGGATGGGAAAATTGGTTTTTAATTGTCCTGAGGTCATAAACAGCATAAAAAGCATCAATTACATCGGTTTTTAATTGTCCTGAGGCTAAAAACCGTATAAGAAGCATCAATCAAAATGAAATCGGATTATTAATTTCCGTGTGACTGGCGCAAAACATGTTCCATATGCTGTCCACCGTTTTCTGCAGCAAGTTGAAATCGAGAAACAGCATAACTGATCGAAGTGTTTCCGGGGTCACGTTCAGAGTGTGTTGCACAATGCGTGCCTTCAGTGCAGCTAAGTCTGCAATCGGAAAACTGAAACAACATCTTTCAGATAGCCCCACAGCCAGAAGTCACACGGATTAAGATCAGGTGACAGAGATGGCCAGGCTGTAGGGAAATGGCGGCTGATAATTTTACCATTTTCGAAGTGGCGCTTCAGCAGCTGCTTAACTGGATTTGCAGTGTGCGGAGGTGTGCAATCTTGCATAAAAATGATCCCATCCACACATCCACGCCGTTGGAGAGCTGGAATGACGTGGTTGCACAAAAGACACTCATATCGCTTACAGGTACAGGTAAGAGGACCGGAGACACTTGTCTCTTCGAAAAAATACGGTCCTATGATAAATGATGCCGTAAAGCCGCACCGCACAGTGATCTTTTCAGGATGAAGTGGTACTGGTTGGCTTGGGTGTGGATTTTCCGTTGCCCATATTCGACAATTCTGTGTCTTGACATATCCTTTCAGATGGAAGTCGGCTTCGTCTGTCCACAAAATCTTCCACGGCCAATCATTGTCCACTTCCAAGCGAGCAAGAAATTCTAAATGTTTCAAATGGCTCTGAGCACTATGCGACTTAACTTCTGAGGTCATCACTCGCCTAGAACTTAGAACTAAGTAAACCTAACTAACCTAAGGACATCACAAACATCCATGCTCGAGGCAGGAGTCGAACCTGCGACCGTAGCGGTCACGCGGTTCCAGACTGAAGCGCCTAGAACAGCACGGCCACACCGGCCGGTAAGAAATTCTAAAGCAAAGGTCTCTCTTGCTGACAGGTCAACAGGAAGAAACTCGTGCACATACGTAATTTTGAATGGATACCAAAGAAAGATGTTTCGTAAGATTTTACGCACAGTGCTCACGGGTATGTCCAATGTTCGGGCAATTCTCCGTGCACTACACGTTTGAACACCACCACTCGTCTCCTCCTGCACTGCTGTGGCCACTGCTTCCACTGACGTTGAATCAGTTCGTTTCCTCCCTCTACCAGTGTGCACACCAAAAGAACCCGTCTTTTCGAATTTCCGAGTCATTCTTCCGACTCACAGCAGTCATCCGATCAACGTCTTTTTTCAAACCCTTCAGTGTCCGGAACTTCTGCAGAGCGACGTGTGCACAGTCATCATTCTTGCAATACAGTTTTACAAGCAGAGCGCGATCCTGCATCGAGACAGTCATGGCGAACGTCGCAGACGTGAAAGGAGGAAAAGCCGCGTACCCGGCGTGTTTATACCAACTTCGGTGGGTCGTGAACGTGACAGGTGTTTTCATTTACGTATTCTGACACATACAGTACCACCTATTGATCAATTTTCACACGATTTTTTTCTGCTGCCATACGTTTTCCTTCTTCTCCGATAGTATTCCGTTGCAATTTGACGTCATTCTGACCAGTGGTGCTATTTCTGCAGCGTTTTGAAAGTTTACTTATAAGCACCTTGTGCTTTGTTGACAAAACTGTTGCATCCTCGCGCCCCTGGTTCTCGATGTACAATCCGGGGACTCGGCTGACGCTAGCGTTCTATGTACTGTTATAAAGAGCATAATCACCAATAAATTTGAGTTTCATTGCAGTACCCCTACCATGTATAAATATTGATACAGAGTCATCCTTTGACAATTTACACATACGTCTAGTACGAAAATTACCAGTCCCTGACGTCATCTAATCTGCGCGTTTCTCTGTAAATGATGATCTTGGTAAGATGTCAATCAGTCGGCAAGTTGCTTCGTCGTCGTACGCACTAAGGTTATCGCTGGCGTCCTACGATCTACAAAACAGTTGTAGACGTTGAGACCTATTATAATATGAATGTGGACCCTGCCAAAGCAATTGAAGTTCTACATGGACCATCAGATTTCCTTGGTGGACGTGTCGATTTTGCATTGAGTGACGTCTCTGTTGACGTTGGGCAAGCTTGACTGACCGTCGCCATTGTACGCATCGAGTCTGCGCTACGCTCACTGGCAATGTCTCGAGATCAAAATGGTTCAAATGGCTCTGAGCACTATGGGACTTAACATCTGAGGTCATCACTCCCCTAGAACTTAGAACTACTTAAACCTAAATAACCTAAGGACATCACACACATCCATGCCCGAACCAGGATTCGAACCTGCGACCGTAGCAGAGTCTCGAGATCTTTCCACTCCGTGATGTAATCGCCTACCGCACTTTTATGATAAGCCAGCCCTGGGCAGCTACGAGGACTGACCAGTCTACAATTTTTTTTATTGACAAACTTAAAAGTGTGTTCGTATTAGATGTATGTGTAAGTTGCCATGCGGAGGTCCGATTTAGATTCTCGGTACCGCCAAGTAATTTTTCGTGGTGGAAGGACTAGAATGGAATGCACTCAACCTCTTGATATCAATACTGGGTAGCGGCTGCAGGCGTCTACAACTGACAACGGCCGGGAGAGCGATGTGCTGACCCTGCGCCGCTCCAATTACACTACTGGCGGAGGACGACATGGCATTCGGTCGGTACCAATAACCTCGCCATGACGTATGAACAGAGTTTAAGTTTACGAACTGCAGCCACATGGCCGGCCGAGGTGGCCGAGCGGGTCTAGGCGCTACAGTCTGGGACCACGCGACCGCTTTGGTCGCAGGTTCGAATCCTACCTCGGGCATGAATGTGTGTGATGTCCTTAGGTTTAAGTAGTTCTAAGTCCCAGGGGACTGATAACCTCAGAAGTTAAGTCCCATAGTGCTCATTGCCATTTGAACCATTTTTTTGCAGCCACAGGTTTCAAGTCACAAAGGAAGTGGCGTAATGTTACTTCATTATATCGTAAACTATGTGGAAACCACAAACAAGGCACTCTCGCGATGTTTTGAACGCCATAATGAATAAAAACAGTTTAGAAACATTTGCTGGTATGGCAGAGCGAAAAGACTGATATATGCCCATGTGTTTCAAGTGCAAAGAAAAAGACATCAATTTACTTAATTAAGTCGGAATCTACAAGGTGTTTCCGTAAGAGCGTGCCAAAATTCAACAGAACATAGAGGATGCTCCACTGAACAATTTGAAGCAGAGAACCTGGGGTCTTAAAAGCCGGCTGAAAGAGATAATAGGAATAAAAGCACCTTACTGCGTACTTTTTATTTACATTAGTCACAGTTACTGCAAATACTATAATTGACGGAATGAACGTACGATTTCTACTGCATCTTACAAAATGTGCTGAAACTGACGGCCATCAAACTCAGGGCAAGCATGACATCGGCGAACAAGATTCTTACGCTCGCTGACAAATACCCATGGTGCGTTCCGAATCACTTGAAGGCAGATATAATTCTGGCAGCTAATTCTATCTCCGTATCCACTGGGGTCTCATACACAAGTGACTTCAGATATCCCCATACAAATAATCAAAGGGATTTAGGTCAGGTGATCTCGCAGGCCATGGAATAGGACCTCCCCTTCCAATCCAGCGAGCAGGAAATACAGCACTGACATGGTTGGGGACATCCACACTGAAGTGAGGCGGTGCACCGCCATATATCAACATTGATATGTCTGCGTAAGCAGAAGAAACTAACGATCAAAGTCCGAAAACAATTTATAGGGACTGTTCAATTAACCAAAACAAATTCTTGAAGTATAACACCAACACAAAACAGTGATCCGTCTTCGAATCACAACTACATACAAGAATAATATAGAAAACAACTGAAATGATTTCCCACTAGTCTCCGCCAGAGACTTCTCTGATATACCAAGCCTAATCCAGAGATCAGTGAGAAGATCCAAGCTGGGCTGCCGGGACAGCAGCTATCCACTTCTGCTGGCGGTCGATGAACTCCCGATGTGTGGCCGAGCGCCGGCCTTTATAGCGCTTCGGCAGATGAGTACCTTAGAACTATTTTCCATAACGTGGTTTGACGTGTGAAAATAGCTTCGGGATCTGCAGCGACCTCTTCCTTATGTTTATGTGCGCTGGTAGTGGCCCCTGGTGGCCGCTGGTGTCTTTGCTGTCGTATTGTTGTCGTGGCCGTTCATCAATATTGCCTGTCGGTTGTGTAGTACTTCGGTGTGCCTGCGAAAGCGGGCAACCCGCGGCTGCAGGCTGTCAGTTTGGTTGCTGATACCCTAGGCGCCGTGATGTCTGGTGGAGAAGCCCACAGCAAACATCTTTTCACAAACAGCTAAGGGTACGTTCTCCAACAACTCACGTAGAACTCTTTGCATGAACCACAAGTACAGATGGCCATTCACACGGCCAGGTAGAATATACGTCCCAATGAGATTGTCGCCTACAATGCCGGCCCAGATATTCACAGCAAAACGTACTTGATGTTGTGACTCTACAACAGGTGAGGTTTTTCCTCATCCCACACATGGCTATTCCTGGTGTTCGAAATACCATCACGAACAAATGCCTCGTCACTAAACAGCGCGATTTGGAGGAAATATGATCGATCAGTCCATCGTTGGAGCAACCGCTGACACAATGCGACCCTTGGTCCAAAGTCAGTCACAAGCATTGCATGAACTAGTTGTGGGTGATATGAGTGTAATTTCTCTTCGTGGAGGACTCGCCATGATCTAGTATGCGCAGCGCCCATTTCACGTGCAATACGACTTATTGTGGGGTCCGCTGCAACACGTTCCAGCACCTCCTCGTAAAAATGGAGTGTGCGAATGGTCCTCACCTTGCCAGGTCCTTAGGTTCTTATTTCCAATGATCCAGTCTCCCGCATTCGTCGATCGAGAGAAATAAACACTCGTCGAGATGGATGATGCCTGTTATGAACCCTGTACAGCCTTTCTTCAGCGAGAGCATTGCAATCCCAATACACGAGGTGCATGTCAGTGAGTTCTGCGAAACTGTATCGGTACTGTCCCATCGTGTTGCACCGCACGATTCTGTATAGCACTGAGTAATGAATGGGTCTGTCGTTGATTCACAGCATATTCTGTCATGGGACAATGTAAATACGATACAACAGAGCCACATTATGGACAAGTAAACAAAACTTGCATCATGACTTCCTAATAATCAGGCTCGTCCTTCTTGTTTCCTTGCAGGAAATAAAAAACATACATGTAAATAAAAGCACAATACGTGTAAACTTGTAGGCATTTTAGTTGTAAATAAGCTGGAAAACAGTAACGCAAGACAAAGCGGAGGAGAAGTTTACCTCCATATCTCTTTAAGCTGGCTTCTCCGACAGCGGGTTCTCTACCTCAAATGATTCAGTGTAGCATTCTCTATATCCTCTTACATTTTTGCACGCTTTTACGGAAACACCCTGTATATGCCATCGATAATCAAAACACCTGCACGATATTTTAAGCAGTTGAACAGTACTCGTTCACTGTATAGAGATGACATACCAGCTTCTGCCGCTGGCATAACGTTAAGTTGCTCAGGACTGCTGCACCTACATACATTCACGATCGCTGCCAGAGAAGAGCTGTCCTGACCGTTGGAGATGCTGTGTGCTCTCCTGTCGGTTCCCACCTAGAGCGACTTTACCACTAGCAGATTATAGCCAGCAGGCGCAGAAGAGGGGCTTCTACAGATTCATAGAACTTCTTTGGGCAATGACTTTTGTGTGCAACCGCAGGATGAAAGATACCCTGCTCAGTTGCGTTTGAAATTTGGCGGGATTGCTACAAGTCGCAAAGAGCAGAATATAGCTACTGTTGCAAAGTGATATTACGAAAGGGATTAGAAAAAGCTTTAAATTCAATTAAATGTTCGTCAATTCTCCAAATATACGTCATTATCTCATTCGCTTTTTTCCCGTGACGGGAATGTGCCTCATGTAATAAGACCTGTCATCACAATTGTAGCCGACACGTCTCAAACTTCCAAGATATCTACATCCAGATCCACATTTCGCAAAATATCTTACGACGTGTGATGGGGGGTGGCTTGGTATCACTATCGTTTCCCCCTGTTTTCCATTCGCAAGTGGGGCGTGGGGAGAACTTCTGCCTATTAACTGCCGATTCGGGGCCATTTCATGAGGCATATGCGAGAGGAAATGATATGTAGCCCAAATCTTTTTCGAACTAACGCTCTGGGAATGTCAGCAGTAACATTCTCCCTGATAAGGAACGCCTTCCTTGTAGCGACTGCCTCTGGAGTTTGCTTAGCAGTTCCGTAGCGCTCTCACTTTAAACGACCCTGAGGCGAAACGCGCCGCACTTCATTGGCTGTTGTCTGTTGTGTACAGCCAGTACAGCACTCATGGCTGCCGCATCGAGGCCACGAAGGGGGGCCGAGGCAATTTCAGATAAGTTTTTACAGTCCGACGATAATTTATGGATTTGTAGTTTTAGCTTGACGATGTACACCATGGACAAACGGTAGTTACTTTTATTCTGAAGAAGGTTGGTTTATACCGACTGAAACCTAGGTAAATTCTAGGTAAACGGTTCAACTGAGGCTGTTGGCTATTAAGATTAAAATTAATATTTATACAGTTGCTGAGAGGGTAGCGAAATGTTGAAAATATTCGTCCAAAAAGTTGAAAAGTACGTGTGTCACCTAATTGACTTGAAAACTATTACAGCAGCAAACTTTCAGTACTTTGTCATCAAAACCTACACGATATAAACTCACGACTGATATTTCACTGTGGAGTACACTATCATATGAAAAGTATCTGGACACGTATTAGTGAACATTAATACGATCTAAGACAAAAAAATGACACACCGCGAAGGAATTAGCCGAATGGAACGGAATTCGCTACATGTGGTGTACATGTACAGACAAGCAAATGATTACAGTTTCCGAAAATTTGGATGTTTTATTCAAGAGAAGGAGCTTCACAAATAGAGGAAGTCAATAACGCGTTGGTCCACCTCTGGCCCTTCTGCAAACAGTTATTCGGCTTGGCATTGATTGATAGAATTGTTGGATGTCCTCTTGAAGGATATCGAATTCTGTCCAACTGGCGCGTTGGATCATGAAAATCGAGAGCTGGTTGGAGGGCCCTGCAAATAATGCTCCAAACATTTTCAACAGAGGAGAGATAGGGCGACGTTGCTGGCCAAGATAGGTTTTGGCAAACAAGAAGATAGGCAGTAGAAAATCTTGGCGTGTGCGGGCAGACGTTATCTTGCTGAAATGTAAACCCAAGATGGCTTGCTGTGAAAGATAACAAAACGGGGGGTAGAATATCGTCGACTTACCGCTGTGCTGTAAGAGCGCAGCGTATGACAATGAAACGAAATGGCACCTCCTGTTTGTTGGGCAGTATGGTACGCAACAGTCAGCTTCGTATCTTCACTTGTCACTGAGGCTCAGTTCGAACAGGGACTCATCATCTGAAGACAATTCTACTCCAGTCAATGATATTCCAGCCCAGAGACTTGTCTGGAGACTCCCTAAACAGCGGTGGGACCTAACCTCATTGTCGTCCAAAACTCTGCCCGACAACCAGGAGTGATGGTCTGGGGTGCTATTTCTTTTCATAGAAGGATCCCGTTGGTTGCCATCTGTGACACCTCTACAGCACAGCGAAACGTCGAAAGTGTTGTACGCCTCACTTTGTTGCCTTTCGTGACAGACCATCCTGGGCTTACATTTCAACAAGATAAGGCCCGTCCGTACACGGCGAGAGTTTCTACTGCTTGTCTTCGTGCTTCCCAAACCCTGCCTTGGCCAGCACGGTCGATGGATCTCTCCCTATTTGAGTACTTTGGAACGTTATGGGCAGTAATTCCAACCAGGTCTTGATTATGATGGTCCAGAGAACTAGTTGGACTAAATTTCGTACGATATCCTTCTGGATGAAATACAACTTTGTCAACCAATGCCAATGCGTAACTGACTTGCTCAATTTGTGAACCTTTTTCTGTTGAATAAATCATTCAATTTTTCTGAAATTGTAATTGTCTGTCCATGTATGTCACATCTACCGATTTCCATCGCATCGGATAATTCCTTCTTTGTGCGTCGTTTTTTTCCTTCTTAAAGAGTATGTTGTGTGCCCACCCTCGCTCTTTATGGTGGATTGAACTCTGCTGAAGATATTTTCAATCTGGGTATCTGTGAAGGAATGACAGCCCGTTCTTCCTCGAGAGCCGACGCTGGGAGCGAAGTCGACGTTCTCACTCATCCCAAAGCAGTCCACTGGGTGCAGGTCAGGACTCTGGGTAGGCCAGTCCATTTCGAGAATGTTCTTGTCCACAAACCATGGCTCACCGATGCTACTTTGTGACAGGAATGGAGGAATGGTAGACCATCCCAACAAGAGCCCAAAGCAGAGAACGTACTGATACTGGACGCTGGAGTCTGTAGCGAAATCGACGCTCTAACTTATCCCAAAGGTTTTCCATTCGGTTCGTGCTGGGACTCTTGGTAGACCAGATCATTTTAGGAAATTTAAGTCTACAAACCATTGATTTATAAAAGCGGACATTGTCAAGCCGATACGAAGTCTACGAACTATTCCTCTACTGTACGAAGTGTGCAATACTGTAAAATGTGATCATACCATTCCGCATTTAGCGTTTTCTTAAGCGCAATAGGGGACCACAATCTAACACCTAAATGCACCCCTGTACTCTTGCGCCACCTCCTCTGTATTTCAGTCTTGGCACTACACGTGATGCAGCTAACGTTCTCCAGGCATTCGCCAAACACAGACCTTTCCAATTGATTGCTACAGGATACACCCCGTATCACTCGTTTCTCGTCATCTACTGTCCACGTCGTCAACTGACGCGTCTCTTGGAACTGACTACAGAAAGGTGTGGCTTATGAGGAGCTGCTCTACCATTATACACCATTCTTTTTAAGTCCCTATGCACACTCATTGTGCTAAGTGCGACTGTTGATAGCGCTTTTGGAGCGCTCAAGTAATTCCTTCCGCTGATTTCATGCGATTTTTTCATAACCACCCTCCGCAGTTCTGGACGATCCTGTCCCTGAGTATGAGACATGGTTGGTAGGTACTCATAGAGCGCACAGGATGAGGTTACTATTGTGGATGGGGCCGTAAACAGTTACTGTGAGTTGCACCAACAAACACAACTTTATTTTTCTAAGAACTACTTATTTACGCATTGCATTAAAAGATTACAACTAGACAATACGGGTGAAGGCCTAGGTAAAGAAAACTTAAGATGCCTTCTCTGCTGAAGGCCCAAAACCACACCTAAAACAAGAACAGCTGAAGACCTTGCTTAGAAAACAGAAGGTAATTTCTTTTTAATCATGCAATTAAAAACAATTAGCGGCTTAAGGCCTACACTATACGCCTGAAGGACAACTATAATTAAAACACATTAATAAACAACTTTTTTCTAACCAAGAAATTTCCTTTTAAACTTACAAAAGAATGGATAAAACCTAATTAAAGAAATAATAACTTATTGCACCGCTGAAGGCCACAAACAAATCTGAAGCAACGGCTGAAGGCCTGAACAACAAGTCAGACAAATAATTTAAAATAAACCCCTTCCTTCTTATAAAAATTTTCCTTTAAAGAATACACACGGCTGAAGGCCTTACTAAAAGGGATTCACATAAATCCTCGGCTCAAGGCCACACATAACAAATTGAACAAGTAATGGCTTAGGGCCTGAATTACAAACGATTTCAGATAGAACAAATTTTAAGGAAAAATATTTTTTTAAATAAAATCAATATCAAAATTTTAATTTAACACAGCTGAAGGCCTTTATGTAAAATTTAAAAAGAACTGAATTAAGGCCTCGCACAATACTTCAAACTAAAATGAAAATCACAATATAAAACAAATAGAACAAGTAGTGCTCAGAAGTGTTTCAAGGGTCAGCCTGAGAAGGTAGCTCAAACGTAAGGTCAGGTGAGACAGGCAGCCAAGAGCTGAAGTTAAATAATTGGATGGCAACCTAAACCAGGGACGGCCCAAGGACCGACAAACATTTTAACCAATTCCCTTCCGTCCAACCAATGGCACAGCGATGGAAAATATCGCCCGAGGACGAGGATACGAACAGCACTATGTCGTCAGAAATTGGCGTCTAAAAACAGCCAAGGGAACAATAACCACTCTAAGCAAAATATGAACCAAATACTTAAAAAGCTGTCGAACTACGTGCCGTGCCGGACAGCAACAACACGATGAAGAAAGGCACACTGCCGGAAAACTACGCTAACGACCAGGGCAAGTAACTGGGGTGTTAACGGCCACAGGGCACAAAATACCGCTGGTGAACTTCACTGGCAAGTAACAGTCAATTTAAGTTGCTGCTAGCCCGAATGGCCCAGGGAGCAACAAGTCGCAAATGAACAAAGAGATGCCACAGTAGTTAAGATTTCATAATAGGTTAACTGATCCTTCAACTTCAGCGTCCAGGTCCGGTGGGCACTTTCAAGGCAGTGAGCTCTCCTGACGAACCCATTCTGCTGTTACTAGTTCTCTACTGACAACACAATAGTCCCCACCTCCTTTTATACTGAGCAGTCCGCTCTTGGGCTATCCAGTGGTCAGTTTTACACTACATACATGTGTCTGGATACCTTTTATCTGATAATGTTTGACTATGTGAACGTGTAAATGAGGAGAATGCAGTGTCTTTGTCATATCCGGCTACGTTTCTGAAACCGGCTCTTTGTAATATTTTTCTCGGTGAGGCAGGGTTCTTGCCCAATCTGGATTTTACCTGTCATACCTGTGGATCCATGAACTGTGTTGAAATTTTGTGGACAGCAGGTATAGTCAGCCGGTGAACCTTCGTCCTTAATTATCTGGACAAGAATAATATATAGAAGAATAGAAAGCCGGCCGCGGTGGTCTAGCGGTTCTAGGCGCTCAGTCCGGAACCGCGCGACTGCTACGGTCGCAGGTTCGAATCCTGCCTCGGGCATGGATGTGTGTGATGTCCTTAGGTTAGTTAGGTTTAAGTAGTTCTAAGTTCTAGGGGACTGATGACCACAGATGTTAAGTCCCATAGTGCTCAGAGCCATTTGAACCATTTGAAGAATAGAAAAGATAATTAGGATTTGTTAGATGACTATCAGTTTGGCCTTAGGAAAAGGAAAGGCACCAGAGAGGCAGTTTTGAACTTACACTTGATAATGGAAGCAAGACTGAAGAAAAATAAAGACACTTTCATAGGATTTGTCGACCTGGAAAAACCATTCAACAATGTAAATTGGTACAAGATATTCGAAATTCTGAGAAAAATAGGGATAAGCTATTGGGAGAGATGGGTAATAAATAACATGTACAACAGCCAAGAGGGAATAATATAGCGGAAGACTAAGAACGAAGTGTGCATATTACAAAGTGACTAAGACAGGGAAGTAGTCTTTCGCCCGTATTGTTCAATCTATACATCGAAGAAGCAATGATGGAAATAAAATAAAAGTTCAAGAGTGGAGCTAAAATTCAAAGTAAAAGGATATCATCGATAAGATTCAGTGATGACATTATTATTCTCATTGAAAGTGAAGAAGAATTACAGGATCTGCTAAATGGAATGAACAGTCTAAGGAATTGAAACCTCCTTGGTAGGTATTCAGAGAGCGCACAGGATAAGGTTATGATTGTGGATGGGGCCATAAACAGTTACTGTGAGTTGCACAATCAAACACACAACTTTACTTTTCTAAGAACCACTTATTTACATATTGCTTTAAAATATCACGATTAGACAATACGGCTGAAGGCCTAGTCAAAGGGAACTTGAGATGCTTCCTGGGCTGAAGGCCCAAAACCACACCAAAAATAAGAATGGCTGGAGGCCTGGCTTAGAAATCAAAAGCAATTAAAAATATAAAGTATTTTTTATAAAAAAACAGGCAATTGAAACCAATTATCGCCTAAAGACCTACACTACACGTCTAAAAGACAACTATAATTAAAACACATTAATAAACAATATTTTCTTACCAAGAAACTTACAACTGAATGACCAAAATCCTAATTAAAGAAATATTAGCATATTGCATGGTTGAAGGCCACAAACAAATTTGAAACAACGAATGAAGGCCTAAAGACAATCAGACAAACAATTTAAAATAAACCCCTTCCTTCTTATAAAAAATTTTCCTTTATGAGAACAGACATGTCTGAAGGCCTTATTAAGAGGGATTCACATAAATCCTCAGCTGAAGGCCACACATAAGACATCGAACAACTAATGGCTTAGGGCCTGGATTACAAACAATTTCAGATAGAACAAATTTTAAGGAAAATAATCTTTTTAATATAAAATGAATCTTCAGAAACTTAACACGGCTGAAAGCCTTTGTGTAAAATTTACAAAGAACTAAATTAATCCATGCTTAAAGGCCTCACACGATACTTCGAACTAAAATGAAAATCACAATATAAAACAAACAGAAGAAGTGGTGCTCGGAAATGTTCGAAGTGTAGGCCTGAGAAGGTACCTCAAACGTAAGGTGAAAATGGCTCAAATGGCTCTGAGCACTATGGGACTTAACATCTATGGTCATCAGTCCCCTAGAACTTAGAACTACTTAAACGTAACTAACCTAAGGACAGCACACAACACCCAGCCATCACGAGGCTTGAAGTTAAGTAATCGGATCGCAACCCAGACTAGGGACGGCCAAAGGCCCGACCAAAAATTTAACCAATTCCCTTCCGTCTGCCCAACGGCACAACGATGGAATATATCGGCCAAGGACGAGAATACGGACACAACTACGTCTTCAGAAATTGGCGTCTAAAACAGTCAAGGGAACAATGACCACTCTAAGCAAAATATGAACCAAACAACTTAAAAGGCTTTCCAACTACATGCCGTGCTGGACAGCATCAACACCATGAGGAAAGGCACACTGCCAGAAAACTACGCTAACGACAGGGCAGGTAAGTAGGGCGTTAATGGCCACAGGCCAGAAAATACCGCTGGTGCACTTCACTGGCAAGTAAAAGTCAATTTAATAATTTATCACAATATAGGAACACGGCTGCAAGATTTCGCCAACTTCAACACATCATACGTTGCTGGTTCAAAAATGGTTCAAATGGCTCTGAGCACTATGGGACTTAACATCTGAGGTCATCAGTCCCCTAGAACTTAGAACTACTTAAACCTAGCTAACCTAAGGACATCACACACATCCATGCCCGAGGCAGGATTCGAACCTGCGACCGTAGCGGTCGCGCGGTTCCCGACTGTAGCGCCTAGAACCGCTCGGCCACTCTGGCCGGCATACGTTGCTGCTAGCCCTAATGGCCCAGGGAGCAACAACCTGAAAATGAAAGAAGAGATATCACAATAGTTGAGGTTTCATAACAGGTTAACTGATCACTGAACTTGAGCGTCCAGGTTCGGTGGGCAATGAACTTTGTCGCTCTCGCAGCTAGCGCCTCACGATCCGACAGACCGTGCACACCGCCAGGAGTCCCGGCCTGGTCTCACACTGCGGAGAGTTCCTCGCTGCTCCGTCCCAACCACACACACCACCACCACCACCACCACCACCACCACCACCTGGAAATACTAGCGGCACACCACAGATAGTACAACAGTACTAGTATCGATAAGCACTGCTGCTGCCACTCAGGGAGGCAAGCCAGCAACTTCGTTATACCAGTAAGTAGGGAAGAAACAAGACGCCACTCGATGTGATAAAATGCCAAAGAAAAAACGGCATGAACGCGAGCTGCACATGGCTCACGAATACAGAATATGGATTCAGAGTACATCGAAGAAAGACGAAAGTAATGAGAAGTGGCGGAACTGAAAACAGGATCAATTAACCAATGACGGACAGAGGAAGGAGGACGTCAAAAGCAGACTAGCACTAACAATAAGGGCATTCTTGGCCAAGAGAGGTGTTCTAGTATCAAACATTGGTCTTAATTTGAGGAAGAAATTTCTAAGAATGTACGTTTGGAGCACGGAATTCTACGGTAGTGATACATGGACTGCAGGAAACCTGGAACGGAAAAGAATCGAAGCATTTCAGACGTCGTGTTACAGAAGCATGCTGAAAATAAGGTGGACTGATAAGGAATGAGGAGGTTCTGCACTGAATCGGAGATGAAAGGAATATATCGAAGACACTGACACGAAGAAAGGGCAGGATGGTAGGGACATCTGTTAAGACATCAGGAAATAACTTCCATCGTACTAGAAGGAGCAGTAGAGGGTAAAAGCTATAGCAGAACCTAGAGAGTCATTCAGCAAACAATTGAAGACGTAGGTTGCAAGTTGTACTCCGAAATGAAGAGGTTGGTACAGGAGAGGAATTCGTGGCGCGCCGCATCACACCATTCACTATATATATATATATATATATATATATATATATATATAGGGTGGTCCATTGATAGTGACCGGGCCAAATAACCAAATACTCACGAAGTAAGCATCAAACGAAAAAACTACAAAGAACGAAACTCGTCTAGCTTGAAGGGGGAAACCAGATGGCGCTATGAGTGGTCCGCTAGATGGCGCTGCCATAGGTTAACTGGATATCAACTGCGTTTTTTTTAAAGAGGAACCCTCATTTTTTTATTACATATTCGTGTAGTACGTAAAGAAATATGAATGTTTTAGTTGGACCACTTTTTTCGCTTTGTGATAGATGGTGCTGTAATAGTCACAAACGTATAAGTGTGTGGTATCACGTAACATTACGCCAGTGCGGACGGTATTTGCTTCGTGGTACATTACCTGTGTTAAAGTGGGCTGTTTACCAACTGCCGAAAAGATCGATATCGTATTGATGTATGGCTATTGTGATCAAAATGCCCAACGGGCGTTCAAATGGCTCCAAGCACTGTGGGACTTAACTGCTGTGGTCGTCAGTCCCCCTAGAACTTAGAACTACTTAAACCTAACTAACCTAAGAACATCACACACATCCATGCCCGAGGCAGGATTCGAATCTGCGGCCGTAGCGGTCGCAGCGGTTCCAGACTGTAGCGCCTAGAACCGCTCGGCCATACCGGGCTGCCCAACGCGCGTGTGCTGTGTATGCTGGTCGGTATCCTCGACGACATCATCCAAGTGTCCGGACCATTCGCCGGATAGTTACGTTATTTAAGGAACATGAAGTGTTCAGCCACATGTGAAACGTCAACCACGACCTGCAACAAATAATGATGCCCAAGTAGGTGTTTTAGCTACTGTCGCGGCTAATCCGCACATCTGTAGCAGACAAATTGCGCGAGAATCGGAAATCTCTAAAACGTCGGTGTTGAGAATGCTGCATCAACATCGATTGCACCCGTACCATATTTCTATGCACCAGGAATTGCATGACGACGACTTCGAACGTCGTGTACAGTTCTGCCACTGGGCGCAAGAGAAATTACAGGGCGATGACAGATTTTTTGCACGCGTTCTATTTAGCAACGAAGCGTCATTCACCAACAGCGGTAACGTAAACCGGCATAATATGCGCTATTGGACAACGGAAAATCCACGATGGCTGCGACAGATGGAACATCAGCGACCTTGGAGGGTTAATGTAAGGTGCTCCATAATGGGAGGAAGGATAATTGGCCCCCATTTTATCGATGGAAATCTAAATGGTACAATGTGTGCTGATTTTCTACGTAATGTTCTACCGATGTTACTACAGACGTTTCACTGCATGACAGAATGGCGATGCACTTCCAATATGATGGATGTCTGGCACATAGCTCGCGTGTGGTTGAAGCGGTATTGAATGGCATATTTCATGACAGGTGGATTGGTCGTCGAAGCACGATACCATGGCCCGCACGTTCACCGGATCTGACGTCCCCGGATTTCTCTCTGTGGGGAAAGTTGAAGGATATTTGCTATCGTGATCCACCGACAACGCCTGACAACATGCGTCAGCGCATTGTCAATGCATGTGCGAACATTACGGAAGGCGAACTACTCGCTGTTGAGAGCAATGTCTTTACACGTATTGCCAAATGCATTGAGGTTGACGGATATCATTCTGAGCACTTATTGCATTAATGTGGTATTTACAGGTAATCACGCTGTAACAGCATGCGTTCTCAGAAATGATAAGTTCATAAAGGTACAAGTATCACATTGGAACAACCGAAATAAAATGTTCAAACGTACCTACGTTCTGTATTTTAATTTAAAAAACCTACCTGTTACCAACTGTTCGTCTAAAATTGTGAGCCATATGTTTGTGACTATTACAGCGCCATCTGTCACAAAGTGAAAAAAGTGGTCCAACTAAAACATTCATATTTCTTTACGTACTACACGAATATGTAATAAAAAATGGGGGTTCCTATTTTAAAAAACGCATTTGATATCCGTTTGACCTATGGCAGCGCCATCCAGCGGGCCAACCATAGCGCCATCTGGTTTCCCCCTTCAAGCTAGACAAGTTTCGTTCTTTGTAGTTTTTTCGTTTGACACTTATTTCCTGAGATATTTGGCCCAGTCACGAGCAATGGACCAAAATGTATAAGCGACGGAAGTATTTCTTTACATTCAGTTTATAGGGTCTACACGTTCGGCTGTTGTTCCACCATACAAGAAAATAGTGCCATATTATCAGTGCGTTAAACCATGACATAAATGAACTTTGTTGTGTACTCTTACTTATCTCACCGTCTATGGCCGTCCTATCGCCCTCACTCCCACCCTTAAGTACCTTGGCGTCACCCTCGACCGTCGCCTCTCCTGGACTTCCCATCTCCAGACAATCCAAGCCAAGGCACGTTCCCGACTCCGTCTCCTCAAGCTCCTTTCCGGCCGCACGTGGGGTCTGGACCCCTCCACAATCCTCCACACCTATAAATCCCTCATCCGCCCTATCCTTTGTTACGCCCATCCAGCCTGGATCTCCGCCCCCCCTACCTTCTATAAATCCCTCCAAATCCTTGAACGCCATGCTCTTCGCCTTGCCTATCGCATCCGTCTCCCCTCCCCCACGCGGATCCTGTATGATCTCATCCCCTTCCCCCACCTCCTCCTTTTCCTTGAAAGGATACGTATCCTGTACATCTCACGTAAACTTGATCCTCCTCACCCGCTCATTTCCCCGATCCACTCCCACCCCCGCCCGCTGCCGCGCCTGTATTCTCACGTCCCACCCGGTCTCCATCTCTCCACCCTCCATACCCTCTCCCAAGGTGGCTTCCGCCAGCTCCCTCTCCCTGATGATGTCCTCGTCCCCTCCATCTACCCCTCCTATCAACTTTGACCCTGCCCCGCCCCCCCCTTCCCGTGTCCTTTCCTTTCGGCACCCTCCCTCCCTTCTCTTCTCTTCCCTTCTTTTTCCGTCTCCCTGTCCCCTCCCTTCCCCCTCTTCCCCCGGGCTTCCTCTCCCCCTTCCTCCCTCCCCCCTATCTCCCCTGCCCGTGGCATCTCTGCTCTCCCCTCTCGCTCTCCCACTCCCCTTCCTCCTCCTCCTCTCTTGGCAGGTCCCCGGACTCGCACACGCATAGTGAACATTCGCGCGCCGGAGATCGTCGCCTTTTGTGTCTCGTGTGTGTGACGTCGTATAGTGTTTTTGGTGTCCGCCGTCCCACTCCTACGTTCACTTGTGCCGTCGGACTCATCAGTGTTTTGTGCGCCGTGCCGACGTGTTTTCAGTGTTGTTATCGTCACATGTGAACGACTCCGTGTTTTTTATGTCTCTGTGACCTCTCTCTTTTGCCCGTCACTTTGTTCATTGTCATTCACCATGTTTTATACTCTTGTAAAACGCTATGGCTGAAGAGCGGCGTAGTGTGCCACTGCCAGCCTACCTGAGTTGTACAGGTTTTAAAATAACAATAAAGTAAAAAAAAAAAAAATACTCTTACTTATGTGGGCAGGCATGCAATTTCATGTTGTACGAACGTAATGTACTGTAAAACACATAGAAAGGTTGCTGCTTTTAAACATGGTCTTGATTGTTGAAGGAATACTTAATACATTGTTTACAAATAAGTGCCATCGACCCTGGTAACACCGGTTCCCGTCAGATCACCACAGTTTAGCGCCAACGAAATTACAATGAAATCCAGACCAGTAGTTGCTTACAGGCAGTGACAAATATCAACGAAGACAGTTGAAAATGTGTGCCTCAACCGAGACTCGAACCCGGGATCTCCTGCTTGCATTGCAGACGTTCTATCCGACTGAGCAATTTTTTTTCTTTTTTTTATATACCACGACACAGCCCAAAAATTTTTATAAAGTGAAAAAAAAGAAATAATATTGGCATCAGGGAGTTTTTTTTATTTTTTTTATGAACCAGCCAACTATGAAATGCAATAATTTATCAATCTATCAAGCTGCCGATTCCGCTTATTTTATTTTATTTTATTTTTTTACACACGAAACATACCGAAATAAACACTCAAATGGCAGTGTATTCCTTCAAAAAACGAAAATATTCTAGTTTTTTCCTAAACACTTACTGAAAGCAATCAATTAAAATAAAACAAAAGAAGTCGTTTCGACAAAAACAAAAGAGTGAAATCAGAAAAACGTATAGGAAGGAATGGGGCGTCAATTTTGACGTGCCCACACGTTCTTTCTTCCGTCACTTCTACGTCGTGGAACATCTAAATCCATAGAAGTGTACAAAAAATAAAAAAATAAATAAATAAGGGGAGCATGGCAACTCATCCAACGCCTTGGCGATGAAAAACAAGATACAACATATTAGAAAAAAGTTTACGATAACGGGGCATCCGGAGCCACGTCCAATGTGCGGTGGCCGTATAGTGGGAAAAGGCACACGGATCTGCGTCATATCCACTCACCATCACGTAGTGGACATAATGTCCAACAAGCCACATGACGGTATTGTTCTTCGATCGAGGAAAGAAGGTTTAATCGGGACGCACGAGAATCTCCCCCGAGATAGCCGCCTCCGACGTCCTGAGGAGAAAAGCCAGTTGTCGGCGAAGTCATCTCCAATGGTCATGACCGCAGGAAATCAACCGATGAGACAATGTGTCAGTTTCATGGCAACGATTGTAGCGATTCGTTACACTGAGGCCAACACGAAAAAGCCACCCGTTGGTTGGTACAATATCATGAACAACTTGGTACCACGAGGACGCCACTTCCATCGGGAAAATCGGGAGGTTGATGTTGTACCAAACAATCTTCCAGTTCGTTGTTGGCGACAGGGCTTCCACAGAGGGAAGACTATAAGGAACTGGCCAGCGGCTTAACAGCACTTTTAGGGAGAGATTCACTTGGGAGAGGATATTTACTCCTAAATAACTGACCTCAAGAAAAAATTCCTTGACGTGCCGTAATTTATAAATAATCCTACCAATATCTACTGGAGGTGTTGAACTCGCCGGTCGGATGCAGTCATAAAGACGAGCTGTGAGTGACTGGGGGGCGCGTTGACACGAGTTAACACGGTGCGACGGATGAATAAGGCAGAAGCCTCAAGCCGAATGTCAGGGAGGCCCAAACCTCCCTGCAAACGGGGCCGCGCCATGACCACATAACGCACGCGAAATACAGAGTGGCGCCAGATAAACCTGCCAGTTAAACTTTGCAACTTGCGGGACATCATCGCAGGAAGTGGAATGATTTGTGCAATAAAATAAGCCTTACTTAACACATACGTTTCCATGGCCCGAACCTTATGAAGAAGTGAGAGGGAGCGACGCTCGTGTTCAATGATCGCACCCTGAATCTTATCCGTGACAGACTTCCAGTTCATCGTAGCCATCTTTAGCGGACAACTATCAATTAGAGCACCCAAAGATCGATATCGGGTGACCTTCGAAGCCCATGGAATTTCAACAGCGTCAAATCCTCGCAAATTGAGTAAACGACATTTCTGGTCATTAAACCGCGATCCCGTAAGACGACAAAAGGCATCCAAAACTTCTTTCAGCAGTGGTATATCATCATGGGTACGGAGAAGACCCATAACGTCATCAGCATATGCACGAACGGTAAACCTGTCTCCCAGCAGCGACCAGCCACTCAAACGAGCAGCTATAGTTCTCAATAATGGTTCCAGAAACAGCACGTAGAGCGACATTGATAATGGACTCCCTTGAAGGACGCCCTGACACACCGCGTTGGGGGAAGTAAGACAGCCATTTACGTCAATGGACGCCCGTATACCAGTGATTAGAGAGCTAAACAGCCGTCGTGCAGCATTATTAAAACCAACAGTCGTCAATACTCGCATAAGGAATCCATGATTGACGCGGTCGAACGCTTGGTGAAAGTCAATGAAAAGCAAAGCGCTTGGCACGGGAATGGTGGAAGCAATCGAAATTAAGTCTCGACATTCAGCAACGGGAGTCAGGAGAGTACGACCCGGAAGACAACTTTGATGACTCGCGGTGATGGTAGTCGACAATACCGATGGTCGACTATTGACCGCTCGCGCCACTATTTTATGATCATAGTTGAAGAGGGTTATTGGGCGGACCTGATCCACACGCAAACGTCCCGGATTTTTGGGAATCAGGACTATTTTAGCAACCTCAAAGTTGGGCGGGAGAAGGCCTCCCTGGAACACTTCATTCACCATGGAAGTTATCGTATCTCCTACTAGGGGCCAAAATCGAATATAAAATTCTCTGGGAAGGCCATCGGGGCCAGGTGATTTGTGGGAGGGAGAACGAGCCACAATATCATTTATATCATCGCGATGAAATACAGAGGAAAACTCTTCCAGGAGAGCTGGTGTAACAACACGATCAAGGAGGGAGGTGAAATCAACAGACGGTGGACCGTCTGAATCCACTTCAGCATAAAGCTAGGAATAGTACTGGTAAATTTCACGCATGATATCAGGTTGGGAGGACCACTCACGCCTATCTAGAAAACGAATGGTAGAAAGACACGTCCTTTGAGATCGCTTGTGAAGCCGGAGAAGATGATAGAGAGAAGTCAACTTATCTTGTACGATTGAACGAGGCTGGGAACGCAGTCGGACCCCATCCATTTGCCTACGTTTGAGTTGTAGAAGTTCTGCCTTCACACAGTGGACGTCGACGACCCCCAAGGGGGCATCACGAGCATTATCGTAAAGATCGCGAAGGACTGCATAATAAAATTCCCTAGCGCGCCTTATTTCAGCCGCCTTTTCAGCACTAAAATGTTTGAGTGTATTTCGAATACGGGGTTTGGCAAAGGTAATCCACCATTCGAAAAGTGAGGAATAACGCGTCTGGGACTGGGTTGTCCGCCGCCATACGCCTGCGATGATGCCTTCCAGAGAGGGGTCCGTGAGATGTAGAGTGTTTAGCTTCCATAAAGGGCGCGTGAGATGGATCCGCTGCGGGACGTGGTTAAAAGTCATTGAAACAGCACAGTGATCAGTGAAACTGGCAGGAGTTACATCAATCGATAGAAGCTGACTACATATGGGGGCAGATAAATAAAAGCTGTCCAATCGGCCACTTGAAGTAGCTGTGAAAAACGTAAACCGCACCAATGTAGGATATCTGCAAATCCAAGCATCCTGGAGATGCAAGGACGTCACCATATCATTAAGTTCACGACAAAATGTATAATTGGGGGTCTGATCAACACGGCGTAAGACGCAGTTAAAATCGCCCCCTAACAAAACCTTGCGCGGGTTCCGTCGGAGTAAATAAACAACTTCTTCCTTATAGAACTGCTTGCGACAGTATGAACTACCGGATCCAGACGGAGCGTAAAGAAAAATTAAGGTGAGGTCATAAAAACTACAGCCTGTACCGCGACCATTATCTAGCGTTTCAAAGTCCGTCAGTGGGATTCTCTCTCGATAAAGCAAAGCCATTCCGGTAGAATTTTCAGGCGCGACATTGAAAAACATAGAATATCCAGGAAGACAAAACACATCAAATAATACCTCTTGTAAACACAAGATATCAGCTTGGGAATCGTAAATAAACTGGCGTAACGCAGCAAGCCGTAATTGGGAACGTATCCTATTAACATTGAGGGTTAGAAACGTATACAACTGCATCCGTTAACATATGTAAGGTCTATAAAACAACGTTAAGGAAAAAGCACTAGAACGTCCGTCTCTCCCCAACGTCCGGGGGCGGGGAAAAGAAGGTATAATGCTAGTCCTTCCCACCTGACGCCGAGGAATCCTCGCTTTTCTTCTTTCGACGCTCCGCGGCACGGGCAGCTTGAAAACGCTGTTCCACACCACTCCGTGAAAATATACACTCTTGGTGTGGAGGGATTGGGGGCGCGTCAAGCTCCGATTTGACAGAGGAGCCATCGTCACCGCTCTTATCGGAAATCGGGGAACACAACTCAGAACGACCAACAGTAACATCACGTACAGAAGAGACAGGCAATGCAGTGCGGGTGTCGGATGGTATCTCCTGAACATCAGGAAGAGAACCCGTACAATCCTGCCGGCCGGAGTGGCCGAGCGGTTAAAGGCGCTACAGTCTGGAACCGCACGACCGCTACGGTTGCAGGTTCGAATCCTGCCTCGGGCATGGATGTGTGAGATGTCCTTAGGTTAGTTAGGTTTAAGTAGTTCTAAGTTTTAGGGGACTTATGACCACAGCAGTTGAGTCCCATAGTGCTCAGAGCCGTAGAATCCTGTTGCTCGACCGTCTCAGCATGGAGGAGGGGTGGTACTGCACTAGAACACTGTAAAGGCTGGCCACCAGGCGACGTCTCTGCGGAACAACGGAACCCACGGGATCCGTCACGTCGACGGGTGAAGTGGGGGACGCAGATTGAACGCACATTTCAACATCAACAGAAGCAGCTACATCCTATCTGGTAATACTGGAATCATCAGTAGAGGTGGAAAGTGCACCCTCTGTTAAAGCCGTGTCAGAAGAATGAGACTGGCGTGGGGCGTCCTCGAAATCTGTACCGTCCTCAGTCCACCGGCGTTTGACGTGCGCTGCAGGAGCCGTCGTCCCCTCGTGGACAGAGGCCGCACCGGGACGCGCCGATAGCGGTCGAAATTCGTGAGGAGGAGGGGGTAATGTTGCCCCTACATCGCTTAAAGCTGGGGACTGACTGACAGCTGACTGCGAAGTTAGCATGTCTGCTAACGTTAAAGGAAGACGTTTTTGATAAGACGAGGTCAGAACAGTAGTACGGCGCAGGCAGTCAGATCTGAGATGACCGCTTTCGTTACAGAGAAAACAAGTTCCTTCTTGCCCTGTATACGTAACATGGATGCGGTAACCACAAACAGTTAAGTGGGAAGGAATATTCTTTTTAACGCACATGTCCACAGTCCGGATACCATTATAACACTGGAAGCGATGTTGTGCTGACCAGCGTTCCCATCGAATATGCCGTATGATTCCAAACGGAAGCAACGTTGTTTTAAGAAATGAATCGTCCACTTCAGGAGGAAGGTTATAAATTCTAACCGGAGTATACTCGAGTGCCGCATTTTCAGGGAGGACTTGACCAACAGAACCATCGCGATGTGTAAACAACACCTTAGAACCAAACCGGGAATGAAGTCTTTCTACTTGAACGGGATCATAAAACTTCACAAAGAATTCATACAAATCAGAATCAAAGTAAACAGTATCTACGGATCAGGTGTAACACGGATAACTTCAGCCAACCAATCGTGAATTTCTAAGGAGCCAGGTTAGACACGACGCGTACTCTTGTCAAAACTGAAACGAACAGTAGCTCGACGAGGAACAGATTTAGGAGACTCAACAGACACCATGGCGCGGGCAGAAAACACCGCCGTCAAGAGGAAAACGACAACAAACTCCGCTACGCAACTACGACATGACTTCGGTCGATACACCAACAAGACTGAGTAGCTTCGACACAAGCGGCGCTGCGGCACAGGAGGAAGTTAACGACAACCTGCTCGCTCGACGCGCAAGGCGACACTGAGCAATCGAGGACACATAGGACAGCGCGATTGCAGGGACTTATCTCTGGCACGCTCCCATGAGACCCACACTTCCTACTTACTATCCACACACTACATATGTAATGCCCCTGCCCACTATACTCATTACTCGCGGCTGTCACTCTACCGATTCCCGTAAGAGTTTGAGCAATGTGAGTGCATCCGCACTGGAGAAGATCATTGGCCAGAAACCTTTATCTATATGAAGATGGTATCTGTCCTTTCGGACATGTCATATTCATGTTCATAAAGTTAAGCGCATCGGGCTGGGTGAGGACTTATATTGATGATTGTCCAATTTGAAGAGCTGTTGGCAAACGGGGTGCACTTAGCTCTTGTGAGGCCAATTGAGGAGCTACTTGATCGGGAAGCAGCGGCTCCGGTCATGAAATTTATCAACGGCCGGAAGGGCGGTCTGCTGACTCCCCTCTATATGCGGATCTAGTGACGCCTGTGGGCTGAGGATGACACGGCGGTCGGTCATTATCGTTGAACATTCATGGCGTGTTCGGACGGAATTTAGTGTTTGGTTTTAAAAATAAGCAGAATTTTTACAATGTATACCTGTACAACTGGATCTCTAAATCTTACGGGACTTAACTGCTAAGGTCATCAGTCCATAAGCTTACACAACACTTAACCTAAATTATCCTAAGGACAAACACACACACCCATGCCCGAGGGAGGACTCGAACCTCCGCCGGGACGTCACGCAATTATGTATGGCGACAAAAATGTAGCCTTTCTTTCAAAAATACCCATTTAAATTCCCTGAAACAGACTAGATATAGTGCGTTGGGGAAACACAGCGACCTTTTTGCAAAAGAATTATTTTTATAAACTCTGTGAGCCAGAACATTATGACCACCTGCATAATAGGGTGTTGCCCCACTTTTGCAACGCAATAAAGCAGCGATTCTGCATGGCGTGGATGGGACAGATCCTTGGTAGGTTTTAGCACGTACAGCGCACCATAATTCTATGAGCACATCATGCATTTACCAGGAATTACGGGCCTGTGGTTTGTGGGGGTGGAACCGGCGCAAGATAGCGTCCCAGATGTGTTACATCTAGTTAACATCAGACGAAATTTGTGGCCAAGACATCAACGTGAATTCACTGCCATGCTCCTGAAACCACTGTAGAGCGTTTCTGCCTTGTGACACTGACAATTATCCTGCTGGAAGATGCCAGCTGCTGCTACGGTTACAGGTTCGAATTCTGCCTCGGGCAAGGATGTGTGTGATGTCCTTAGGTTAGTTAGATTTAAATAGTTCTAAGTCTAGGGGACTGATGACCTCAGATGTTAAGTTCAAGAGTGCTTAAAGCCATTTGAACCATTTGAAGATGCTATCGCGTTAGCAAGCAGATGGTCCGCAATAAAGTTCACGCGATCCATAGCTGTAATGTGCCTTCGATTTTTACCATAAGTCCCATGGACTTCTAAGTGAAGGTCCGATATAGCATGAAGTCCCCTCCTGCCTGTTTCCGTCGTGCTGTGCATGTTTCTAGCAGCTGTGTCGCCTGGAATATATTTGACCTCATCTTACAAGCAACGTGATTCATCTGACTAGGCGATGCGTTTGCATTGATCTACGCTCCAATCTCGATGAGCTGGTGGCATTTGCAAACGTTGGGTCAACATGGGAACACGTGGGGGTTATCCGCTACGGATTCTCCATTCAGCAACATACGCTGAATGGTACACTCTGAAACTCTTGTGTCCGCACCAGCGTTGTATTCTGTCATCACATCTGTCACAGATCGCCGCCCGTCTTGCTTTACAGAACGGGAGGGCGTCCGTCGTTCACATCCTATGATGAAAAGTGGACGTCCAACACCTTATCTTTCAAAATGTGCTCAAGACAGTAGAAAGGGGATCAACTTTGCTGTTTCCGAGATGATCGTTCCTAGCTGCCGGATCGTAGCACCCTGCTGTATATCAAAGTCACTTATGGAGTGGATTTTCGCCTTTGTTGCCCGTATCGCAGCCAGAGTGATTCCCCAGTCGTCTCCGCCCCGCATCTGCATCTTCCTTCCCATGTGACGTGCCCGCATCTCATCAGGCGACATCCAATCTCGTGCTGCGCAGAGGTCACAAAGTTTTCATTCATCAGGGTGTACGTCAGTCTACTATCCTCCTATTTCAGTAAACGCATACGGAAGTAGAACGGGGAAGAATGGGTACAGGTAAGGCAGTTTTATCATTGCAATCGAACTAGTGATCAGGAACTCCCACTGCTTTCGAAGATGTTCAGGCAGACAGGAAGCTGATAATTGCGGTGGTACGAATTCGTAGAAACTATAGTTAAAATCCTTCTCATTTATAGTGCACAGGCATCAAGCATAATTCTTTCGACAACCGTCAGAAGTATGAAGCTGCAGATGTGAATCAAGCGGTGTTTTCCTTCAGATTGTCCAAAAGCACAGCAAAACCGCTCACTGCAAACACTTGTGCAAGTGCATGTGCCTCTTCCAGAAAGTGTTTCTATTTTATTGCGTCATGAGAAACTAAAATATGCAAATGCTCTTTGATTTTGTACGAGAATTGTATAGTTTAATTTTTCCGTTTTATTTTATAATCGCGTCGATCTATGTATTCAACATCATATGTGTCTGTCTTGCTAAACTATTACTTAAAACACGAAGAAACTTGGAACCAGAGAGACATTGTCAAAAGCTGTACAAATTGTGGTAAACGAATATGTGACCTATTGTGTAGGGTCACCGCCAGCGTGCATAACTGCATTTCAGATCTGTAAGTATCGTCCGACACACTTTCTGATATTTCTGTACTACACTCAGCTATTTTTGTGAACCACTGTGTTAACGAATTTTGGTACACTTACAGCTACATGAAAATGGCCACAGCTGGAAATTACAATCGCAATAAATAAATAAAAATGGAATAACGTTTGACACCAGCAAGTGGAAACGGCTGTGTTTAGTAATTAAAAGAAAGCTGAGGCCACTTTAAAAAATTTATTTTCATATATCTCTTTTGTCTACAGTTAGTGTCATGTCAAGATTCTTTTGCTATAAATACTATACATGTGTGGATGCTTTAAAACAATCTTAAATCATTTTTAACGATTTATAATGTGATTTATCTGTTGGTAGTCTGGTTCAGTGAACGAAGATAAGTAAAGAAAAGTGAAGGGGTGGGAGAGAGACCAAAGAGGGCGAGGGGGGAGGGAGGAAGAACAAAGGAAGAAGAAAAGAAATTTACAGTTCACTGTGCTGCGAAGACGAGGTTCAGACCGAAGTATAGTGAAAGAAATCATCCATTTTCATACAAACCATTACTATATTTCTTCCATTTTCTTCAAATGGGTACCACAGCCGTATGTTTGTAAGGCATTTTGAAGTATTCCACCCTGCCTGTTTTTGAAAAGTATTCACTTTATTACATCTTGCACGGTTGGCCAATTTCCGCTTTTCGGGTCGTTTTCAAGCGCAGTAAGTATCAACTATAAGTGGCCCTTGGTTTCGAAGAACAAAAGCAAATACATATACGCTGTACAGTCACACTAACGTACCACCTATCAAAATCTCGAATAATCACCATTTGCAGCACCAGATGTGGAGGAAGAATGACACTGTGATTCTGGAAGATACCGACGGAGATGTGGAGCCATGTGGCCAACAGCGCTAGGTTTCTCGGTTGAGGATACCTGGAGCGAACAGTGCGATCGAGGTGATCCCACAGATTATCTATTGGATTTGAAATCCGGGGAGTCTGGTGGTCAGCGGTGTACGGTAACTCATCCTGAAACTTTATGAACGTTGGATTGTCCTGCTGGTAGATACCATCGTGCCAAGAAGAAACAAACTGCATATAGGAGCGGACATGGTCCCACACGATAGGTGCGTACTTGTGTATGGTGTCAGGCAAATCCAACACCTTCCATGAAAACCCTGACATGATTAGCAAATCCAGTAGTATGCCACATACCTCCGAATAAATCGTGACATTAAATTAACCAAAGTAATACGAGTAACGAGTGAGCAAATGGAATACCACAGACTAACACAAGAATGCCTAAATGCATGTCATACCTTCCCACCGTGAGACAGACGCAGTTCCGAGGGGAGAAACGAGAACAGAAGCCGAGAGCAGAACCGTGTTAAGCTGGAAGGCCCTACGATAAGGGACGGACGGACACCCACGTCGCCAGCTAAACGCTAGGACCACATCACCCGCGAGTTTTAGCGTGAGACTTTTTCGTGTCTCTATTACGTCAGGACCACCCCCCAGCCAATGTTAAAAGCTATAGCCCTCCAGAAGAACAGTATAGATCTTACGATAACACAAAAAGAGCTACACCACCCTCAAGTTTTAGCGTGAGACTTAAAAAACATTGCTCCACCACGAAATGTATAATGTTTCTCATTGGATGGACAGAATTTTTGTAGGCGGAGCTTAAGGTTAACATTGAGACCCTGATTGGTCAGATGAAGACACAGCCAGATTGTTTTTTTAAACCAACTTCGGTAAATTGTTGTAAGGAGAAGTTAGGAGAGAGTTGCTTTCGAGACGGCGAGGTGAGCGGAGCGGTGCTGTCCGCCGCCCCCTGACAAACACCGACAAGGTAACAAACGTACGCGATGCCGCATAACAGCGCATAAAGCTTCACTCAGAACTGCAGCAGTCTCATCTGTTACACCCCCTTTTTGCGTAATACTAGTGTCGATCGTCAATTAAAGCTCATGGTGTTCACATTTGCCACTTGAAGTAAAAATCTGAAACGCGATGATTTTTCTATTATATAGTTATTGAGAAGCCACATCAGCCACTGTAATTTATGACAAGTTAGATAAGTAATTAAAGATAATTGAGGGTCACTGTAGACCATTTTGATAGTTTTCTCTTTTGTGAAACTTAATTTAACCCTAGATTATAGATGTGATATGGCATAAGTCATCCTTCGATCCATTTTAGAACTTGGAAACCCACTCAGGGAATATTCGTTCACATTTTTGTTGAACGCAGTTGGTTTTTATCATCCTGTATTAAAACATTTCCTTCTGTCAATACTGCAATTTATAAACAATGTTTTGTGAGTAGAATAAAATTTCCAATGGTAAACTTTAACTGCTTTTTCGACGTTATTTTACCAGCTAACTAAAAATAGGAAAGCCTTGAACCCCTTCCACTAAATTTAGTTAGTATTAAGATTCTTTTACAGGGAGTGCAGTGGAGCTGACGCTGAAATCATTAAGTAATTGGTTATATAATCGCTAGTCTCACTGAGCTCTTCTGAATTCTACATGTCATGTGTGGTCTGGCGTCTCCTTACCAGCAACAGGTTCCAGGTTCAAACCAGTCAATTCCCTAAAAAACACGCTCAGAGCGTCGTTGCGCGAAAGTGGTAGGGAGACACGATCTAGAACAAACAGACACCACGCAGAATGTTAGAAAATGGCGACCCTGCCAGGATGGTAAAATACCATGATTGAAGGTCGACCACATGCCTAACTATGTCAGAAAAATATCCTGTTGAAAAATTTTCGTAGTAAAAAATTTTTTTCTTAAAGTTATACATAGTCGAAAACAGTAGCTGCAGCGATAGATAGTAATAAAGTATTCAATAGACAGACATTCTAGCAGAGACAACAGCATAATTAAGTTATGAATTTTAAAAATTGTTAGAATTAAGTTTTCTCTCCAATACAAGCGCAGAGTAGGCGGATACATCGTTGACAAGTTGGTTCTGACCCAACAAGTAAGTGAATTGATTGTCAAGTCGTGTGAACAAAAAGTTTATGAAACGCGTGAGATAGTATGAGCGCATGTTGACTCGAAGTAGGGCGCGTGAATTGCTTTTAAAACAGAAGAAAAGGGCTTCGGAAAGATTAGCAATGGCAGATCGAAACCTTGACCGAATTGATGTAGAGACCCAGCATGAAAATGGGCAGAGAATAGAGGACAGTACAACAGACGATGCAGTATCGCGAGAAATAGGACATATAACGCACCATAACGAGGATAATGTACGTCAAGGCATAGAAAGCATAAGTCAGCATACGACAGAGGAGCAGGAAAGTAGAGAGACAGTTGATGAGGATTCTAACTTGCGTCTTGAATACGTAGAACGCATAGTACAAGCAATCAGAGCTCCCTCACCGCAGAATACAAGGAATGCGAGCAGAAACGTGTCACAGCACAGTTCAATGCAATCGGTTGCGAACCCATACTTGGGCGAAAACACAGAACGTAGGACGTCGGAAGAAAATGCGATAGGACCCACCAACCTGGCAGAATTATTACAACAAATTACGGAAACCATGACAAGGCAAAATAAAGACATAGCGAACTAAATTCAAATTCAGAACGCAGAATCCATGAGACAAATGCGTGAGATTAAAGAACAAAACAAAAAAATTCAGTTACACCCAAGTCATATTGAAGACGAGGCAAAAGAATCTCGAGAAGTGATAGGAAACTTAATAACAGGTCACAATCAATTGAGAACAGACATTGACAAGGTACAAGCGGACGTACAAACATTGCGTAATGACATTCAGGACGAGATCAAAACATTACGTAACAACACCCAGGGAGAAGTCAAGAAACTAGGGAAACAGATAAACGTAATTACTAGACAAGCAGCAGGTGCAGCGCGTGAAATTGTTGAAAACAGTGTGTTACACAAACGTATCACAAAAGCAGCGCTGAAAAGATGTGATAACCGCATAGTCAAAATAGAAGCGCAAACGAAGCGACAATTTCAGAAATTGCGAACAGAGTTGTTGCAAACCATTGAAGAGCGTAGTGAACAGGATCGAACAAGCACAGAGTCTGCAAGCACATCCGTATCTGTAACAGCACCGGAAAAACAAGCAATTAACGAAGATATTACGCATTTGCGATTCCAATCACAGGCGGAAAGTAGCATACGTGAAATCAGACAGCCTGCACAGCAACAAACACGTTTCGAAATTCTTTATGAACAAACGTCATCACAAACACTTGCGGAACCACAAATGTATGTTTCATGACAGTTTGGATCGTGCAATGAAGCAGCAAGGTTAGCCAGACAAGATACCGAACCAATACCTGACAATGGAAAGCCAGGTCGCGAAGAGTACAGTGCAATGCATTCAGCTACACGTTCACAACCGATGGAAGAAAATTATTGCGTACCACTCCAACGATACTACGCAAGGGTAGGCGAAAGTTACAGTGGACAATATCCAATGGATCTACAGCAACCGGAAAGAACGACGGGAGAAATGATCAGAAACAAAAGTGGCGAAGAATCGCGAATTTCATATGGAACTATGACGAAGTACGACAACGATCATTTCCTCACAACCAGAAAATTTCAACACTTTCGAGAAGGAAACTCATTACATCCACGAACTTTTATTGATCAATTCCGAGTAGGATTACCAGAACATTGGACGCTAGCACACAAATTAGACTTTATATGTGCACACATGTCAGGAACAGTACAGAAACCATGCAGAATGTTGCAGCGACATGCCGATCGTACGAAGATTTCAGAGAGAAGTTTCTCCCACGATATTGGTCCAGCGAATCACAGAGCAGAGTGAAGTACGAATTATTACAGAACCCATATTTTGAAAATTCAGGTGATAAGAGTCCCGTGAAATTTTTCGAATTAATGGCAAAGAAAAATAAATGCTTAGATGTACCATACAGTGACGGAGAGTTGATTAAATTATGCGCAATGAAGCTACCATTGAAATACCAGCAATCATTAGTAGGTCGCGGAGGCAATGACGTTGAAGCATTTAAAGGTATTCTAAGGGAACTAGAGTTCATATTTTCGGAAGATGACGCAAGAAAAAGACGAAGCGCACGTGAAAACGAAAGCAAAAAGCAGCGGAATCCACAAGACACAGTACGAAGAAACAATAATTACGAACCATGTGATAACTTCGCACCAAGAAACGACAATAGATTTCAACAAAGAACCGGTTATGGATTTAGAAGAGAATATGACAATAACTATAATTCACCCAGGAACGGCAACAACTATTACAGAGGGAATAACGACAGCCGGAACGCAAATTATCAACAAAGAAACCACTATCAACAAGCTGAACAAGAAAAGAGAATACAGATAGAAGAGGTGGAGGTAAGACCACCAAACCCCGATAAACGTTCGAATTGACAGCTAAGCGCCCATGCCAAAGAGAATGACGCACCGACCCAGAACAATTGCAGCACCTTTAACAGAGAAGTAAATACCTTATCACGAGAAGAGAAGAAGGAAGAAACAAATCCGCAGGGACCAGATGAAAACGAAGACAAGAAAATAACAATATCGTGTTGGGACGAAATTAATTGGAAGAATACTGACGATGAAGATGAATTACCAGAGGCATGCACAACGAATGTAGGAGGAAAGGACGAAGTAATGAGTATTGCAGAGCTATTTGAGATGGAAACCAGGGAAAGCGAATTCAATGAGGATAATGCGCAGTCGACAGAAGTTGAAAATAAGTTAAGAGTGGGCACACAACCCAACGTATATAATGAAAGACGTTATGAAGCGATAATTAAAGCATTTAGATGCGATTATGTGGAAGTAGCAACGAAGAAGGAGAAGATAGACGAGAATGAGGAAAAAGTAGAGGATGTTGAAGAAAGCGTAAATGAAGGAAGAAATAGAGAAGAGGAAATAAAAGAGAGAGAAGTAGCATTCGAAGCTTACCCTACAGGAAGTTCGAATTCACAAGGGAAATTCCTAAAAAGACTCATGTATGATTCAGTGGAGGATTCGTTGATGCAAGAAGAAGAAGAACAGAACCAACCCTTTCAAATTCAACCAATTGTGAAGGCCATGGTAAAGCATATCCCAGTCAATATTGTAATTGATAGCAGAACTGAACTGACTGCGATCTCAGAAAATTTATTCATGCAGTGTAATGCCAATGAGGAATTGCCAGTTCTGAAAACACGTAAGATTAAAGTAAGTGGTCCTATTAGAAACAATGCTGCGGAAGTTACGAGACAAATAAGGTTAACTCTTTCGTGTCAAGGTCAAAAGATCGAAGCCAACTTCGTGATTATACCTAAACTAACTGTAGATTTGATTATAGGTGCAGATTTTTTAAATGAGAGACGAGCGATAATAGATATGGGGAAAGGTAGCGTAACATTTGGGAATGTCACACTTCTCTTTGAGCAAAAGCTAAAATTAGAAGAAATACCAGTTATAAACAAACAATTAAGAATGACGCGAGATAAAGAAGATGAAGAATTAGAATGGTATGCACAAAAGAGGGAATCGCCTCAACTCATGTTAGAAGTCCATAAAGAAATCGACGAAAAATTGCAAGAAGTTCAAAGTATTTTGGAACACAGTAAAAGAGAATTAGAGGGTATTTTGGGAGATAAAGCAGAGGTATTTTTACCTAAGACTGGCAGTATCAAACACTTTCAGTATAAGTTTGAAGATTAATTTTATTACTGGTAAATAATCAGCACAATATTTCAAGATTATGTTGCAGATAAGATCGTCAGGAGAAAGAAGAATGAAGACAGAGGAAGGTGGGAAAAAGAAAGTAGTTTCAATAAAAACAAAAACAAAAATAACACCAATAGTACCATAAATTAAGGTGAAGGGATAAAACGTAGATAGTCTAACAGCATGAAATACTAAAGTACTATACACCATGACACTACACAAAAAATAAAGAAAAAACGAATTTTTTGTAGAAGTTAAGACTCAAAATACCTTAGAATTGTAACATGGAAAGGATGCCAAAATTTGTAAAACTTTTTAAGAAGGCGTAAAACAACGTAGGTACTAGACATGTGTTAGATGAATATAAGTAAAACTTTTTGTAAGAACCATTGTAAAAACTCCAGCAAAGACCAGATGCAATGACCCACAAGTTGCAACGCGAGAAGTATCAAGAAAGAAAAGAACGTAATTAGCAAGACACGAGTCCTACAAGGCAGAAGCGTCGAGAGAAACGAAAGGACAGTGAGACCAACAGAAGGTATAGAAAGTGGGCAATAAATTTGCCCACTAGGCGGAACCCTGCTGGGACGGAACATGAAGCCGCATTGTGGCAGAGCCCTGCAGAGACGCGACAGGACGCTGAACGCCGGAAGGGTCTCCGAGCGCCCCGAATGAACGGAGCGAGCAAAAAACGGACCGACGAGAAGACCGCTTGGGCAAGCCACCACTGGCAAAAAAATATGTGTAAAAGTCACACTACCGCTATTAAACAGCACGCTGATGCACAAAACTGAAGAAAACGTCCACAAAGTAGAAATGACATGTCCAAACCATTTATCAAACTATTACTAGGAGGAGAACTTCAAAGCGACTAGTTATCAATAAATATTTCCATATCCTGCCCAGAGAAGAACCAAGAAGCAAGTAAGAAGCAGAGATAAAGCAGGAAGAACAGAAGTTGAAGATTCGCAAGATTGAGACCAAGAAAGAAGATGGGTGAAGAACAGACGACATACCTTCCCAAATCCCTATCCTATTGTAAACTAGTCGTCTGCGAAGTAATACAACGAAAAACGACCGCTTTCAGCGACACATAACGATGTCTTTCACGCATACAGAGCCAGTAAACCACGAGATTCTGCACTCACAGCTCCATTCCATTATGGGACCTCCACAACAATAACACACACTTGCAAAGCCAACAAGGAACGACAAATGAAGCTGTACATCAAATACTTGCCCACATCCATCTCGCTCAAGTCCATCACCTTCGTGCAAAAACATTCGCCAACCTCATGCTTAAACATTCCTAGGATTGTGTGAATGTGTGAAATCACATTATGTGATGTAGGAATTGTGCAAAAGAAACGTGTGAAAAACTAAATAAGTTAAGCACACCAGACAGCTAATAAACTACAAAATAACAGTCATTGACTATGTACTTAGGTAAAAAAATAGACTATCGATAAAAATAAGTCATTAGTTCTGAAATGGATAGTATAAAAAGAACAAAAGTAAGGCATAGTAAACACTAAAACTATGCCACTTATTTTCTCCTCATAAAAATAAAAGAATAACTATATTTTACTTATTTTCTTCTTATAAAAACCAAGACTCATAAATTATCTTGTTGGATGTTTTCCCTTTTTTTTAACATTTGTACCATTTGTTAGGATAATATCTCAATACTTGTGTATGTATATTTCTTTGTCAAAGCAATTCTTGGAAATAATTCTTATTTGTTAGTGTAACAACGTTGAAATAAGTGTCTAGAAACAAAAACATTTTACTTGTACATGATATTTAGAAAATGTGTTAGGAATAGATTTTACTTAATTACTACATTTATAAAAAAAATATATTTCTAAGAAAATCGATGTGAAAGACTCCTCACTTTCTATAACAAACTTCATAATTAAATAAAGAAAGAAAATAATTAAAAATTAATACTAGCATAGAAATATTCTTCTCTTGTCATTTTTGAGAATAATGTGGAAGAATATAAAAATATAAATTAGTAATACAAACTAGCATAGAACCAGAATAACCTGTCTGAACAGTAAGCAACAAAATTTAGATAACGGAATAATTTTTGACTGGCTTAGACAACGATTCATCATTGCCTAACTTCAGTACAAAAATTAAGTTCGAAGGGTGGTGATATGTAAGGTGTCAGGCAAATCCAACACCTTCCATGAAAACCCTGACATGATAAGCAAATCCAGTAGCATGTCACATAGCTCTGAATAAATCGTGATGTTAAATTAACCAAAGTAATACGAGTAATGAGTGAGCAAATGGAATACCACAGACTAACACAAGAATGCCTAAATGCATGTCATACCTTCCTACTGTGAGACAGACGCAGTTCCGAGGGGAGAAACGAGAACAGAAGCCGAGAGCAGAGCCGTGTTAAGCTGGAAGGCCCTATGATAAGGGATGGATGGACACCCATGTTACCAGCTAACCGCTAGGACCACACCACCGCAAGTTTTAGCGTGAGACTTTTTCGCGTCTCTGTTACATCAGTACCACTCCCCAGCCCATGTTAAAAGATTGAGCTCTCCAGAAGAACAGTATAGATCTTACGATAACGCTAAAAGGACCACACCAGCTGCAAGTTTTAGCATGAGACTTTTTTGCATCTCTGTTACGTTGCAAACTTTAAAAAACATTGCCCCACCACGAAAAGTATAATGTTTCTCATTGGATAGACAGAATTTTTGTAGGCGGAGCTTAAGGTTAACATTGAGACCCTGATTGGTCAGATGAAAACACAGCCAGATAGTTTTTTTTTAAACTAACTGCAGTAAATTGTAGTAAGGAGAAGTTAGGAGAGAGTTGTTTCTGAGACGGCGAGGTGAGTGGAGCTGTGCTGCCCGCCGCCCCCTGACGAACACTGACAAGGTAATGAACGCACGTGATGCCACATAACAGCGTATAAAGCTTGACTCAGAACTGCAGAAGTCTCATCTGTTACACCCTCTTTTTGCGTAATACTAGTGTCGATCATCAATTAAAGCTCATGGTGTTCACATTTGCCACTTGAAATAAAAATCTGAAACGCGATGATTTTTCTGTTATATAGTTATTGAGAAGCCACATCAGCCACTGTAATTTACGACAAGTTAGGTAAGTAATTAAAGATAATTTAGGGTCACTGTAGACCATTTTGATGGTTTTCTCTTTTGTGAAACTTAATTTAACCCTAGATTATAGATGTGATATGGCATAAGTCATCCTTCGATCCATTTTAGAACTTGGAAACCCACTCAGGGAATATTCGTTCACATTTTTGTTGAACGCAGTTGGTTTTTACCATCCTGTATTAAAACATTTCCTTTTATCAATAGTGCAATTTATAAACAATGTTTTGTGAGTAGAATAAAATTTCCAGTGGTAAACTTAACTGTTTTTTCGACATTATTTTACCAGCTAACTAAAAATAGGAAAGCCTTGAACCCCTTCCACTAAATTTAGTTAGTATTAAGATTCTTTTACAGGTAGTGCAGTGGAGCTGACGCTGAAATCATTAGGTATTTGGTTATATCATCGCTAGTCTCACTGAACTCTTCTGAATTCTACATGTCATGTGTGGTCTGGCGTCTCCTTACCAGCAACAGGTCCCAGGTTCAAACTAGTCAATTCCTTAAAAAACACTCTCAGAGCGTCGTTGCACGAAAGTGGTAGGGAGACACGATATAGAAAAAACAGACACCACGCAGAATGTTAGACTTGTATTGATTCATTGTGCCTCCCACAATGACGAGCTCACCCAGGGAATGCCACGAATACATTCCCCAGACCATAACCGTCCCTTCTAGAGCAGATTGTTTAGTTTCAGAAATTTCACGACATACACACCAACGACCATCTGCCTGGTGGAGCATGAAAAGTGATTCATTTGAAAAGGCCACCTATTGACGCTCAGTTTACGTTGAGTTCGGTATTCGCGTGTAAATTCCAGCCCTCGTCGCGTATGAACAGCAGTCAGCATCGGTGGACGAACGAGGCATCTGCAGCAACTACATTCGCTGAACGGACGTTGAAGAGACACTGTTGGTAGCCCCCTGATTCATATGGGCGGTCAGTTGCTCAACTGATGCGCGTATATTCGTCGTAGACGTGTCTGCAGCGGTCGTTCAGCTATGGCCCATGGTGCACCACAGCTGCCTATGCGCCGCTTTCCTTTAACCACGTAGCTGTTTTGTAAGTGTTTTTCCCGTTGGTCCGAAAATGAATGATCATGCCCTGTTAGATGTGAGATAAATCTCGCATTACGACAACGATTGCATTTTTTTCCTCCCCCCCGCCCCGCCCCACTACCACTGCCAGACACGCTGTATAGACCTTCACCATTGTCAGAGGCAGACAATGTGGCGCGAGGGCGCGGTCAACGTGACGAAATAGTAAGTAATTGTACCTGGATTCGATTCCTGACAGGGTCGGAGATTTTCTCCGCTTGGGGACTGGCGACTGGATGTTGTCTTTGTGTTCGTTTCTTCATAATTGACATTACCCTAGTGAGATGGCTGAATGGACACTTCCCAAAAGCCAAAAAACTGAAAAGAAAAGAAAATACCATCCAATGCTAGTGCCGCCACCTGCTGTCTGTGGCTGGCCGGAGTGGCCGAGCAGTTCTAGGCGCTACAGTCTGGAACCGGGCGACCGCTACGGTCGCAGGTTCGAATCCTGCCTCGGGCATGGATGTGTGTGATGTCCTTAGGTTAGTTAGGTTTAAGCAGTTCTAAGTTCTAGGGGACTGATGACCTCAGCAGTTAAGTCCCATAGTGCTCAGAGCCATTTGAACCAAGCTATTTGCTGTCTGTGAGCGACTATTGCACATTCACGCCAGACATAATGTTCACATTAATGTGAGTGGACCATCTAGTATCCTATAACGTGGCATCTGTTATGATTGTTATGACTACTACTGCACGCAGTAAGCTTTCTGTTTTTAATTTTGACGCTTGCACGTTATGTGTTCGCTTTCTGATAGGCCATTTTACAATCGAATAGTTGTCAATACATTAACACCTATTGAGCTTGAAAATGGCCTGTAAGTCCGAAATTTGCCAGTCGTACAAGAACGTGAGCACTTGCCAAAAACAGCCGAGGTGGAAACCTTCGAAATCTCTTTTGTCGCAGTATTTGCTTCAAGCGATTCAAGGAAACCACGGACAAGTTTGAGGCATCGCCATCCCGAACGGGACACCGGTCTCCCACCACTGGGCCACCTCGCTCGGTGGAGCAGCAGGAGACGGGGCCTGGGGTCACCTTGGGCGCCACGTGCGGGCTGGTGGCCATCGCACCTGAGATAACGCCACCGCCGACACCCTGGCGACGTCACGCCGACGTGGCGGACAAAGGACGCACAACACAATGGCCTTCCAGGTGGCGCGCCCATTCAGCTGCCCGCCCGGCGCGCACGGCCGATAACCTCGTCCGGAAGGTGTCGCAGTCTTTTCGTGGTCAACGCCACCACTCTACAGATGTAACTCACCCCCGCACTCATTTTCGGAATACCGTCGACTGCAGCGCTCCTACCTTCCTGAAACATTCCGTAAATTATTCTACTGGTTGCTGACGGAGTAGGTAATTTCTCGAGACTTGTGAATCATCTTTGTTCATAAGGGAATGCAATGGGTAGGGGGAGGGATTGACAAGAAGAGGCACTTGTCCTCTATTGAAATGTAGGGGTGTAAATTTTTTTATTCACAACAGAAGTCTCACTAATTTATAGCACTCATTGCCTACAGTATTATTAAACTGGAGATTTACTATATAATTTGGGTTTTTTTGGTTGTCAATTATGCTGTTTCCTTGGCACAGTGGCGATTTTGTCACCATCCTGCAGTCAAGGTGGACATGAATCTTTAAGAGAAAATCTGCCGAATTAAGTCCCCAGTTACTTCTCTATCACTTTCTCGCACAACCCTAATAAAGAAACAGGAAAAAGACTGGTCCAACACCCAAGTGCATAGATTCTGAGTTAATTACCAGACGTTATAAATTTAGCTGCTGTGTACCTGCCCAACAAGCTCCTCAAATCCCACGACATCTCCTCCTCCAGCATCTCACTCACAATCACAAACGTAGCTCATAATTTCTCTGTGGTCAAAGAAGCACGCGATAGTTTGCTCAGACTACTGTTGTTTTAACCGAGTTGTATCACCAGATAGCTGTTACTCCTCTGGACCGTGTTGACCAAGTTTATCTATTGTAATTGACGATGAAGAACACGAGCATGTTACGATTAAGGTGTGTGTATTTATGAACCCAATTGCATGTCAAGAAAAGAGGAAAAATGCAACATTTCAAGATCCAGGAGCAGACACAGCTACGAATCCTACAACTTAATTGGCATCGATGCAGTGTTGTGTCATCCTGAGGGACAAGGATTGCCTCTGTTGAGCCCTAGGCTATTAAAAGTCGACATTACTGTCCAATTACAGGGTCGTTTTGGGAGTTTCGTCACGTGTATGTACTTGATTTTTTTTCGCTGGGCTATTACCGCTTTTGCCGGCCGCGGTGGTCTCGCGGTTAAGGCGCTCAGTCCGGAACCGCGCGACTGCTACGGTCGCAGGTTCGAATCCTGCCTCGGGCATGGATGTGTGTGATGTCCTTAGGTTAGTTAGGTTTAAGTAGTTCTAAGTTCTAGGGGACTGATGACCACAGATGTTAAGTCCCATAGTGCTCAGAGCCATTTGAACCATTATTACCGCTTTACCGATCATAGCAAATATAAAAGTCAACAGAGTTATTCCCTCTGTGTGTTATAGCACATAAGGCACGTAACTGTGTCAATTTCTACTGGAGTAGCAGCATTTCGTCCTCCTAGCACAGAGGTAGCGCGCCAGACTTTGACAGAACTACAGTAAAACAACCTAAGGCTCTTTCTCACTGAAATAATGAGTTCTATAGTTTATAAGGGTGACAGCTATTTTTTAATGTGGACATTTCTTCAAGTAAAATGACAAACTGAATAATGTGTTGCTTCATAATGCCTACATAAATCACTCGCTAACTTGACAATCATTCATATCGGGCCGTGTATAATTCTTTCTGATTTTCAGACTGAAAAACACATATTGTTAGCACATCAGAAGCCAAATCACACTTTCCTAAACTATGTATTAATCTGCAGTTTCGTGTTCCTAGATGCGATCTGTATTTCATTCAGCACAGTAACTGAACTGTGCTGCGTAAATTACCTCACAAGCCGTTCATTCGACACGAAGTGATTCGACTCTTTTTTCAGTTCTTTACCAAAAGTTAATAATAAAAAGATGTTTTATTGACATAATGATATACAGTACTAAGGATTCTCGCTTATAACTTGGAACAAAATCAGAATGTTAATTTACAAATAATTATTGAAAGCACTAACATATTGCACCACACTGAAGTTAAAAAGTCATGGGGTACCTCCTAATATCATATCGGGTCCCCTTTCGGCCGGGGTAAAGCAGCAAGTCGATATGGCATGTACACAAAAAGTCGTTGGAAGACCCCTGCAGAAATACTGAACCATACTGGCTCTATATGATGTAGACAACACAACACCCAGTCCCTGAGCGGAGAAAATCCCCGACCCAGTCGGGGAGTCGAAGCCGGGCCCATAGGATGGCAATCGGTCATGTTGACCACTCTGCTATCGGGTTGGACATTCAAGATGATGAGGAGCATGCATGTTTTAGGACAGTCTGTTTACAATTCTTGGAACAAATGAGCAAAAAATTACAAGGAGATTGTAGATAACATATTGTCATCTTACAAAAAACTTGGTTGCAACATGTCATTGAAAATACATTTCTTACATAGGCATCTTCACTTCTTCTCCAAAGATTGGGGTGCAGTAAGTGATGAACATGGGGAGCGATTTCATCAAGATACTGCCACATTTGAGAAGAGGTATGCCAGAAAGTGGAGCCCTATTATTTTAGCAGATTACTGCTGGACTGTCCTGAGTATGTGTATAAACCTCAAGCTAAGCGAAAATGGTCATCTTCTGACTTTATTTCTGAACAAAATATGTAGTTGTATAAACTGTACATATGGACATTTAACATTTGTTATCCTTTATATACATTTGTGACCAGTTTTCTTTCGCACTTTACATAGTTCTGGTACGAAGTAGACTTACTAAGTATTTTCATTCATGTAATATTATTTTCATTTTTCTTAATATTTTACTTTCTTACTTCCAGAATGGCATTGAAACTTATCAGTGTATAACACATAACAAAATTCAAGTAATTATGAGAGATTGCAGGGCACTCTCACTTCTGATTCGGTGTCATGCTCCTTTATGTTCTTAGGGAAGACGATCTTTATTATCATGCACCCAATTAATGCCACTCTTCCTATAAACTCCTCCAAGCTCTGGTCAGCCTTCCGCCGCTTTACCGGATCGAACCCTCCCCCCCTACTATCCTCTCCTTCATGATAATCAACCCTTCCCTGACAACCTTAGTAAGGCCAATCACTTTGCCTCCTACCTCTCCGATGTCTTTACCATCCCCAACAATCCCCAGTTCAATTACTCCCTCTTCCCAGATGTCCGCGATCGAACTGACACCTCTGTCCCTCCCCTCACTCCTGGTTTCCAGTACTTGGACAACATTGCACACACTGAACTCAATGCCCCTATCACTACACAGGATCTCATCGCTACATTCCATCTATATCACCATCTATGGCCGTCCTATCGCCCTCACCCCCACCCCTATGTACCTTGGTGTCACCCTCGACCATCGTCTCTCCTGGACCCCCCACCTCCGGACAATCCAAGCCAAGGCACACTCCCGACTCTGTCTCCTCAAGCTCCTTTCCGGCCGTACATGGGGTCTGGACCCCTCCACCATCCTCCATACCTATAAATCCCTCATTCATCCTATCCTATGCTATGCCCACCCTGCCTGGATCTCCGCTCCCCCTACCTTTTACAAATCCCTTCAGATCCTAGAGCGCCATGCTCTTTGCCTCGCCTATCGCATCCGTCTCCCCTCCCCATGCGGATCCTGTATGACCTTATTCCGTTCCCCCAACTCCTCCTTTTTCTCGAATGATACGGATCCTCTACACCTCCCGTTAACTCGATCCTCCTCACCCACTGGTCTCTCCTATCCTCTCCCACCCCCATCTGCTGCCGCACCTGTATTTCCACGTCCCACCTGCTCTCCATCTCTCCACTCTCCATACCCTCTCCTAAGGTGGCTTCCGCCAGCTCCCCCTCCCTGATGATGCCCTCCTCCACTCCATCTACCCCTCCTATCAACTTTGATCATCTCCTCCCACATTCTGTGTCCTTTCCTTAGGGCACCCTCTCTCCCTTCTCTCTCCTTTCCTCCATCCTCTCTTCCTCCCCCCCTCCTCCCCCGGGCATCCCTCCCCCCTCCTACCTTCATTCCTCCTCTCCCAACTCCCCTGCCATTGGCATCTCTGCTCTCCTTTCTCCCTCCTCCACCACCTTCCTCCCCTCTTGGGAAGTCCCTGGACTCGCACACGCTAAGTGGACATTCGCGCGCCGGAGATCATCGCCATCAGTTTAGTGTCTGTGCCGTCGTGATTGTGATTTAGTGTTTTTCGCCGGCACACTCCTCGTTCACTTGTCCAATCTCGTTCATCAGTGTTTGTGCACAGTGCCGACAGTGTTCGTCGAGTGTGAACGGCTTCATTTTTTGTTATTTATTATATCTCCTGTTTTTTAACCTCCGATTTGTTACTTTTCCGTCTCCTTTTTTTCCAATTATTGTACTCTTGTGGCTGAAGAGCGGAGTAGATGTAACCCGCTGCCAGCCCGCCTTTGTATAAGGTGTACAAATCACAATAAAGGAAAAAAAGATCTTTATTACTACCTGAGAAAATGGTTCAAATGGCTCTGAGCACTATGGGACTCAACTGCTATGGTCATAAGTCCCCTAGAACTTAGAACTACTTAAACCTAACTAATCTAAGGACATCACACACATCCATGCCCGAGGTAGGATTCGAACCTGCGACCGTAGTGGTCGTGCGGTTCCAGACTGTAGCGCCTTTAACCGCTCGGCCACTCCGGCCGGCTATTACTATCTGACTTGATACATCGTGATGAAGTGATTGGCAGTAGTTAACGCTCTTGCTTGTGTGCTCTAGTGAAGGAATAGGGGTAAGCTTTACCTGCGTTCAAAGGAATAGGGTGCCAATTTAAACGACTGCAGCAAACGCGTGGAATCTTGCTGGGAGTAGGGGAATGAGCTCGACACTTGGCTAGCGAACTCTGCTGCTGGGGGCGACACCTGGTGGCTGGCGGCGTATCGTGAGGACGAGTGAACGGGCAGACAGCCCGGGGGCCGTCCGGTTTACAGGAAAACACGGAGGAAAGGTGCCGTCTGCACAAACGACTGCCGATGGTACTGTTCCAGTCGGTTTTCTTCCTGGTGCTAGGAGAATTCTTTTGATTGGAGCGCACGAGAGTATCTGTGCCTTGTCTAGGAGCACTGTCAGTAGACACAGTTTCTGCGGGCGACTTTTGAAACAACTGATGCGTATTATTCAGTTGTGTTTCGAACTGGTTGCCGCGAACCTTTCGTTTGGGGCTAAATTTCTTTATTCTCAGCGTTTGTGGCACAGGAAACACACTCACAAAAACAAAAACACACAATAACTACAAAACCACATGCGTATAAAATACTGAAATCATATATTCTCAGATCTTTGTTTACATTCGAACCATAGCCTTCTAGACATGCCTGTACTTCGGTTCCGGGAGTCAGTGGCTTCTAGAATACACCTGTGTTAACGATCCGTAACTAAAGAGGGAAAAAACCGGAAGAAAAAAATAATGCATCACGTATTCTGGCGCACTTCAAACTGACAGATGGCCGTGGCCCCTGTGCAACATTATGTTCAACCTCAATTTAAAACGAACGGAAAATGATAATCCCATAAACTATACGTTTTTGAAATCAGCATGGAAAGCTCTTTTCTACAGACCAAGAACATTTTTTTTCAAATTTTTGGTCTTTTCCACGAGTATGTCCCCTTAAGTACTGGAGTTGGCAATGCTGGACGCACTCCCTGTCGCCAACTCTTTCTCCCCACCCCTATACTCCTCTTTCCCCCCTCCTCCCATAGGACGGATTCTGTATACCTATGCTGTCGGTGTCTGGTGTTATCCCATGCGAAAGCGTGCAAACGTTTCACCAAGTCAGATGTGGGAAATCGCCAAAAAACCACATGCAGTCTGACAGGCACATCGGGCCTCATCGTTAATCCACTGGGTGCATTTGATCTGGGAATAGCACACCTCTCTGAATCTTGGAAGCAGTATGCTAAAGCACGCAGCTAGTCAGGTGGGTGAAGCAAGCTTCCTGTAAACTGAAAGAAATGGAATGAAAAATAAACTTGAGAATTTGCAATGTGTAATGTAGCCTCTAAAACTGTGAAGAACGTTTTTTAAAAAAAATTAATTTTATCTGAGGTCTTAAAAGACAGGTAGAGAAGTGTCGACTATTCGGCAACTCAGTACTTTTTGACATCATCTAACTCAAGCACAGACAACCTTTGGTGACCTGCAAGCCCGATTCACATTCTTCTAAGTTCACGGGCCCCTTTGTGATGTGACGCAACAGCAACGCTTCTAGAGCATAAAGTCAAAACTATAGAGTACTGCTTCTGTGACTTTAATATGTTAGCGCACCGATATGAATGACAGCCCTTTTCCGACACGACATCTCAGCAAATTATGGCTCAAAGTACGCGTTTTTGAGAATACATTCATTTCACTGAAAAGAAAGGGAAAAACTGTGAAATACGGCGACATCGTTTACGTCTAACATGGAGGACGCTTTGAACTCGGCAAAGAGCCAACAAGAGTTGATATTGCCGTACACAGCACCTTACACGTGAGCCAACAACATTTAGTCCCGAAAGCTGCGCAGGAGAGCATCTCTGAGGTTTGGAAGGTAGGAGATGAGGTACTGGTGGAAGTAAGGCTGTGAGGAGGGGTCGAAAGTTTTGCTCGGGTAGCTAAGTTGGTAGAAGACTTGCCCACGAAAGATAAAGTTTCTAGCTTCTGACACGGACCAGCATACAGTTTTAATATGCCAGGAAGTTTCAACAGATACGAGTTTGTTCATCAAGTTATGACCGCTGTTCAGTTGTTTGAATCGGAACATTTCGCGAGTAGTCGGTTATTTTCGTGCCACTGTCGCATACTACCAACGTTCGCTATCTATCAGCGTGTAGCACAGACATAGGCAGTAAACAGTAAATAACGTGTTATCGGCACTGATCCAGAGCCTAAAACTCTTTTCTCCGCAGCTCCAAGAGGTAGTGAGCTGTTTTCTCTACTCTCCGCACGCACATGAGCTCATGGGCTTTAACTTCATACTTTGACTGGAAACGTTTTTGTCTTTGTTGTTCAATCCAGCGGCGGTGAAATGGCTTTGCGCTTGTGGGCAGTAAGCAAAACTGGTGTGTGTCATGAGTTGCCGACCAGATATGAGCTGAGCTTCGGCGGAATAGCCAAAAATGCGTTCCGGGCAGAGAACAACGGGAGCTCCTCGGTCTAAGTGCCACGAATTTTTTCGCGGGCCGGATTGAAACCAGTCGCCCGCTAAGTCTCTGCGGTGTAGTTTTGTATGTGGCTATTCATGATCTTCGACGCTAATATTTGGCGTGGCCACATCAGTTGAATGGAAAAGTTGGCTCTCCAAAGCAAAAGGCGCGGGATGAGAGATTTTCCGGACTTTATCTAGGTGGAAACGTCGGACGCAACAACGTCAAACGTAATGGCGGCGGTGGGCAAAATGGCTCGTTGCATTCTTTTCCATCATTATTCAGATATGAAAGACGCAGCCATAAGCCACCAAAGTACATAACAGCACTACAGCACCACCAGGACGTAAGGAAAGAACTTTTGTTTAATTTTAGGAAACTCAGAATTGCTGAGAAGTAGAGTCGGTCATTTCGATTCATGTAGTGCATCTCTTTCTGAATGTATGCACTTTATTCAAATTATTTCTAAGGTTATTTACCTAAAGTCAATGCAAATCCTATTTCCTTATAATATTCTATAATCGTTTGTTAAGTGTTTTTAGAGTTAAAATTGTTAAGACAGTGCTTATTTGTCGTAAGTTCAGTTGTCAGTCATAAAGCAATTGCTCCTTCACAGCTAATCTGTTTTATTTGCATATGATTGTTGCATTGATACTTTGCTTTTTTGTTATTGAGTGATTGTTAACTGAGAAACAGAATCAATAATTTTCGATAACTAAGAATTTAACTTCTTCAACTTCAAGACGTTACCTACAGTGCTATGTAACAATTAGAATCAATGGTCCATCTTATTTTTAAAGGAATTTCCTTCAGACTAAACACAGTTATTATATTGTTTAAAGACAATTTAGGCTCATTTGCGAAACCAACGCACTGGCTGCTTCAGAGCTGGCGACCAAATCTTCATATTTATAGTTCAGTTTCAGAAGAATTGTCAGCAAGTGAGTTTAAAAACCAGTTGTAAAAGCTTCAGCTAAGGTAGGCAGTGCAATGCGGAAGTTAAGTGAATTTATATGTCTACCGTGATTATAAATTTGAATCTCCTGTCATCAATGTGCTTTGGATAGAACTTCATTTTGATTACCTTTAATAAAAATAAACTCCTTTGGGTTACGCAGGTCAAATGTTTGTTCAAAAGCTATTTAAAAGATATTTATTGAGCAAGTAAGATTAGTTTTGGGTAATTGAGAGATGAAATCTCTTAAGAGGCAGGTGGCCATGGTTGTACTATAATGTAGTACTGTGTTGGAGCTGGTGAAAAATGAATTTACTACTCAAACTGCTCTCTTGATGCGTTTCGGATTTGCATTATCAGATATCCAAGTACCCAGAGGGTCACAATACACCAGCGTTACTAGAGTGCTCTGCAGTCTGTCAGCTTATGTTATATAGCCAACTAGAAATGCTGGTATCATGTTACCGCTGTGCACTTGAACATTTGATGATGGAAATGAATCTGAAACAAGTCAAGTGAGCAATTTAAGTAATAAAGTTATTTTCACCGGCTGCATCCTTTTTTGCAGCGACCTATTCAGCTCCAGTGCAGTATTATGTTATAATATCAGGTCTGTTAAGCGCAGAACGCGACACCAATACTCTACTGCGTGCGGCGAGAAACAGAAGCTAACGGGAAACAGTGTGCGTTGCTAACTAAAAAGTCTGGGACAGCGGCCGTTTCTGATTTCACAGATCGCAAAGATCAGTCATTTCCAGATGCTAAATTTCGATTCTGTACTATCTGCTGCATTTGTTGCTACAGGTACACTTTTCTTCGTAAATAAGAGAGATTCTTCGCTGAATTTTGCACAGCATGCATATCATTCTTATAGATGTATGAAACTCTAGAATTTCCCAAATTTATGAAAACTGTGGTAAAAATTGAGATAATTAAATATAAAATTTGAGTTTTTTTCTAAACGTGAAGTTTAAAGTGTAACAGCTCAGGACTGAAGACCACAACAACAACAACAATTAAATAAATTCTAGAGTTTCATGGTTTGTATGCTGTGCAAAATTCATTGAAGAACCTCTCTTACTTATGAAGAAAAGTCTACCTATAGCAACAAATGTAGCCAACAGCAAGTGAAAAACTGATAAAATTTCACACATAAAAATTTATTTTGTTATGTTTTTGAACTTTCACTGCTATGAGTGTGAGTCCTGAATCCTTCTTGGTGATGCTGACAAAGTTTTAGAAAACAAATTGTAAACGTATAGAGGGTGGAAATTAAAGTGTCCTGTGGTACCTCTTTTGCTCCAAGTCGGCCTGTTTGACGTCCTACCTGCCTTAAAATCAAAAACACGACGCAGAGACATTTACGTTCAACCTTCGTAGCTAACTTAAGATTCCAGCTAAAGTATAATAGATACTTTAGATATGTTTCACGTGTATAAGCGCCGGATTCGGCTATAAACTTAATTATATCTATCTTCAGTTCAGTTCAGATATAATGTTTTATTAAGAAAGTAACTGCAAGCAAGAAGGTGCTCAGGTACTTCAGTATAGAATAAGAACTGAGTTTTTTCCTCCGGTAGTCTGTAACACTGTCATGAACCATCATAAATCAAGCTGGAAGATTTACACATGCCGTGATTCATTCGCCATAGATTTATTTTTTTCTTGGTTTAGAAGCGTGAGTTTCTATCTTTTCCACTATGGAATTACTAAATCGTTTAATTTTTTTCACCTCATGTATAACCGACGTATGTGTGAACGAATAAATGCTAAGTAAACATCAGGAGACAAGCAGATATCAATAACGGTAACCCACAGACGTGATAGCCGGTCTACAAGGATGCACACAGGGGCTTGTCATTCTTACTGTGTTAAGAGTACATACTTCTCGCAAACGTTTGGCGGGCTGCCTATGCTGCCACAGTTAAGGAGGTTACCCGAGGAGTTCCAGGGCTACCTAGTTCGCCGCTTTATAGAGCAGGAATGTTCACATACCAGTACCAATGCAGGATACAGCTTGTTATTGAACTTTGCAGTCTGGTTTACCCTGTGCCAGTCTTTTCATCTCTGCATGACTACGGCAACCTGCTTGCTGTAGTCAAGCCCTGCTCTCCTTCTAGAGCTTTTTACCTCCCATGCTTCTCTTCATTAGAAAACTGACGATTCCTTGATGCCACAGTATGTGTACTATCAATCGATCCCTTCTTTTAGTCAAGTTTTCCCATAAATTTTTCTTCTCAATTCAATTCAGTATCTTTTTGTTAGTTATCCAATCTACCAATAAAATCTTCAGCATTTTTCTGTAGCACCAAACTTCAAAAACTTGCTTGTCCGAAAGTTTTAATTCCACTGAAGACATATCTGTAATTTTTCCTTTAAAGACGATCCGTTTCCTGTACGATTAAAGCACTCAGTAGTAAAGTCGTTTTATAAAAAGGGAGAAAGGGGTAATGCAGACTATTTTAGACCTATTTCTATGCCATCAGTGTTTGCTAAAGTTATTGAAAAGACAATGTATGCAAGGATAACTGGTCATTTAGTTTCACATAATTTGCTGCCAAATGTACAGTTTGGTTTTAAAAGTGGTTTGGCAACTGAAAATGCTGTATTCTTTTCCCCCTGTAAGGTACTGGACGTGTTAAACAAAAGGTTTCGAAAGCTGGGAATCATTTTTGATTTGACTAAGGCGTTTGATTGTGTTGATCACAAAATATTGTTCCAGAAGTTGGACCATTATGGAATGCAGGGAGTAGCTCACAACTGGATCAACTTTTACTTTAAGAACAGACACCAAAAGATCATTCTCCACTGTACTGAGGATGGCCCTGATGTGGGGTCCGAACGGAACACTTAAATGGGGGTGGGGGTGGGGACTGTGTGGTGCCCCAGGGATCAGTGCAGGAGTCACTCCTGTTCTTTATTTATATAAATGTATTACAGGTGATTCTAAAATATTTCTGTTTTCTGATGACACTAGCTTGGTAGTAAAGTATGTTGTGTGAAACGGTGCCACTGTTTCAAATAGTGCAGTTCAAGATATAAGTTCATGGCTTGTAGAAAATAAACTGACGCTAAATCACAATAAGACTCAGTTTTTACAGTTTCTGACACAAATTTCAACAAATCCTGACGTTTTAATTTCACGGAATGAGGATATTATTAGTGAAACTGAACAGTTCAAATTTCTAGGTGTTCAGATAGATAGTAAACTGTTGTCGAAAGCTCACGTTCAAGATCTTGTTCAAAGACTTAATGCTGTCATTGTCACTATTAGAACAGTATCTGAAGTAAGTGATAGTTCGACAAAAGTAGTCTACGTAGCTTATTTTCATTCACTTATAAGGTACGGTATTATATTTTGGGGTAACTTTGTCCTTTCTCAAAGGGTAGCTTTGACTCAGATATCGGCTATTCAGGCAGTAAGTGGTGTAAGTTCGCGAACCTCTTATCAAGCCCAGTCGTTAGTCTGCGTATTCTGACATTGGTCTCTCGATAGACAGATTCTTTACTGTCTTTTCTTGTTAACAATATCAGCTTATTCCCAAGAATTAGCATCTTCCGCTCAGTTAATACTAGACAGAAATCCAATCTGCGTTTGGATCACACTTCTTTGGCTCTTGTGCAGAAACGCGTGCAGTATTCTGCTGAATGCATTTTCAATAGCCTACAACAAGAATTCAAAACTCTTTAACAGTAATCCACGCGCTTTTAAGTCCAAACTAAAGAGTTCCCTCATGGGTCACTGTTATTCAGTCGATGTGCTCCTTGAAAAATTAAGTTGATTCCTGTGTTATATTCTTGACTGCGTTTACATAAACCCTGAGTATTATTACGATTCATAAACATTTTATTTTATCTGTTATTACTTGTCTGATGTAATATTATAACCATGGAGATTTGCTCCTCAGTTTGGTCCTACGAAACTAGGTGTGTAAAATAATAATAATAATAATAATAATAATAATAATAATGGTAACAAGGCTACACTCAAGATAAATGTCTTCAGAAAAAGACTCTATAAGACTTAAGATTTGTATTTGATTCTAATAAATTCTTTTCCAGAAAATGTGTTCTTTGTATCTCAAGTCTGCGCGTGATATGCTTTCTAATTCGACCATCGTCAGTTATTTTTCTGTAAAAACTGAAAAGTTTTTCTACTACTTCTAGGGTCTCACTTCCTAATCTAATTCGGTAATTGTTATGGTCTTCAATCAGAAGACTGGTTTTATGCAGCTCTCCAAGTTACTCTGTCTTATGCAAACCTCTTCGTATTCGAATAACTGCTGCAGCCTACCTCATTCTGAATCTTCTTACGGTATTCATCTCTTGGTCTCCGTTTACTATTTTTACCCACCACACTTCCCTGCAACGCTAAATTGGTGAATTTTGATGTTTCAGAAAATTTCCTGGAAACCGATCCCTTCTTTCAGTCAAGTTGTGTCATAAATTTCTAATCTCTCCAAATTCTATTCAGTACCTTATCGTTAGTTACGCAATCTGGTCATCTAATCTTCAGCATTCTTCTGTAACACAACAATTCAAAAACTTCTATTCTCTTCTTGTGTAAAGTGTTTATCGTCCACGTCTCATTTCCGTACACGGGTACACTCCAGACAAATACCTTGATAAAAGACTTCCTATCACATAAATCTATATTCGATGTTAACAAAGTTCTCTTCTTCAGCAACACTTTTCTTACCATTGTCAGTCTGTGTGTTGTATCCTCTCTATTTCAGCCATTATCAGTTATTTTGCTGCCCAAATAGCAAACTCATCTACTACTTTAAGTATCTCGTTTCCTAATCTAATTGCATCAGCATCATCCAATTTCATCCGACCACATTCCATTATCCTTGTTTTGCATTTGTTGAAGTCCATCTTATATCCTCCTTCCACTAGAATGATAAAAAAAAAGTAACTGTGGAATATGATGTAACGTACTAAATGCAAAAATGTAACAGAGAATAAACAAACATAAAACAATTAATGTCAATTGTACAGCTCCAAGAGGTTCAGTTATTGCGTGCACAGTGGGTCTGTTTATAAAATAACTTTTTCCACTACCAGTCACGATTTTCTTTTTATTGATCTTATCATGAGGCATTTCCAGAAATGATTCCCATTGAAAGTGCAGTTTTCGTCTATTATGTGATTTATTCATGATGTTTCTGATGTTTGAGTTAAGGCAACAGAACAATGTAACACTTCACACATCGACAACATCACGAATGGTATGATACACGAAAACACATTTGCAAATGGGAATCATTTCCCGAAACGCATCGTGAAAATGATAAATGAAAGTTACTTGTAAATATTAGCAGAAAAAGTTATTTTATAGACAAACGCTTTGCTTTTACAGTCGCAGTATTTCATCAACCACTTCTCAGGAATAAAGTCAAAGTATTGACTGTGAGCCGTGGGAGGGTCGCAATCGATTTCTCACGCCTTGATTTCGGACATTTTTCACTGGCGTTACTATCGGCAGCGCGAATCGATTGTAGCATGCCGCTGTCCTAAAGGAGGCCTTGAGCAGCGTTGGTGGGGCAGAATGAGCCAGGCAGCGAGTGACAGCGGGCTAGAGGGCACCACGGGCCGATTTCCGGATATAGTAGGTCAGTCGGCCATCAGCCCCGTTTATGTCAAGACCTGGTGCAACTGGTGAAGTCGGAGTTATGACACTGAGCTGAATAGGGCGTCTCTCTGTCCGCTCCCGCTGATTTGTCCGGCTTTGATATTCCATTTGTATGGAACTGGGTGCTAGGAACCACACTGGATATTTTCAGGGTTATCGAATATCTGTCACATCGTGCGTTTCTCACACTACGATACATCCACCTCTATTGCCTGCACTTGGTACCTACTAAAATATTTGTTTGAGCGTAATTATCTTAGCTAAGGCTGTGTTGTTTCGGATTACTTATATTTCTGATCATTCGAATATTTTGCTGTATATGTAATTGTGTCTGTATTGCGGATTCCCGTGTAGCACTGAGAGCTCAATTGTAGCGTATCTGACTATACGCATTGTGAAAGACAAAATTCAGTGATTATCATTAATGTTAAATATTCCCATTGATGCGGCGGTCAGCTTTCTTATGCCGTAGTATTCTGGCAAAGTGTTTTGGCAATATGCCGTGGCAAAAATTTTTCAGGGGAGCTGGAGCGACCTCATGAAAGCTGATGATACGGCTCTTATATGGATTAGGAACCTAGATATTAACATTTAGTTAGTTTTTATATATAGTTTTGTACATTCACATTCCTGTTATGTATAATATTACTAATGTTATATACATTCAATTTTAAACTGCATGTGAGCCATATGAATAAATAAACAAATAAATATACATTCAATGCCAATGTTTTGAATTTCGAGTAGCTAAGTTTTTTCCAAATTTGCTTGAGCACAAGGTTCTGTTTCAATTATTATGTTAAACGAATATTTTCAAATTATTTAAACTTTATGGTTGGTCTGAGCCTAAATTAAGACTGCACTTACCTCACGTGTGGACGACCTTAATTGGTTCGCTGCTTTCGTACTTGATAAAATTTTCAGTAGATTTTATGCTGATTTTAGCGGAATGTTTACTCTCTTGTGTGTTAAGGGCTTGTTTGACTGAAAAATTTAATTAATTTTCCTGAAATCCTTTCAAGGCCTTAAGCGATCTTTTCTTGAATTGTCTTAAAGATATTTTTGCTGTTGCCCTTTCAGCAGCTTCTGTTTTACAAGGCAAGAAGTCTTTTTTTAAATTACTGTTTTATCTTTAGTGTGGCTTTGTGTTTGATGGCATGTTACGGTAAAATAATTTGTTAAAGCTGATTATTGCTGTAAGCAGCTAATTAGCCTTAGCCTGTCACTCATAATTATTTGTGATTATTGTATTTATTTATTCATTGTATTGTGTGGTGGTTAAATAAACATAATCATTCAAACGACAAATGACGCTGCTGTTCTGGGCTCTCCGTTCCATGCTTTCCTTGTCCTACCCCACCCTGTGTTTAGGGATTTTATACTGCACGATGCTCTCACAGAAAAATTCTGCAGATGAATTCTCGACTGCTATGTACGGCACTGCCTAAGAAACCAAGTTAGATCATGTTTCCAGAAATCAAAAAAAATTAAAGACTACTAGGCCAAATGTGTTTTGAGCATATGCACACAGCTCACCATAAATGCTATATTCCTGGAAACGTGTCTCTAGGTTACCGGGAATATGAATTTGCTTTTAATGGGAATCGACTATCCTTCACTTGAGGATGAACGGCGGTCATAAGGTGGAAACTTCGGAGTGCCCAAGGCTAGACAGGTTGTCAGTGGCCTTACGGATCTGTGACTGGGCTGGTCCTCCAAGATCAGTCAAGTCAATAAGTAATTTTTAAGTTCAGCTCGTTGGCGAATACTATTGTCTACCTCCGTACAAAATAAACTGGTGAGCAAGACTTAAGGACGAAAGTGATTTTTGCATGATGAGCCACACCAAATAACATATCTCGATGAAACTTTGACCGTACATACGAGGGGCGTTTGAAAAGCCCGTGCAAAGTCCGAGAGATGGCAGCACCCGCGCGTATCGAGGTCATGTTTAGTTAGTAGCATCTTCGGAAAGAGCGTACACCAAGTTTCAGCATTTGTGTTTGGCATTCTTGTGAATCAGGGAAGTCGAGTGATTGTCAAAAAATGGACGAAAAAGAATTTCCTGTGATGATTCAACGTTACTTTATGAAAGGCAAGACGCCTCAGGAGACTAAACAGAAGCTTGATAAACATTACGGTGATTCTGCACCTTCATGCCACTTCTAAAGAGTTTATAAGTGGTTTCAAAATTTTCGGAGTGGCCATATGGTCACAAGTGATGCTGAACGTTCTGGACGCCCTGTGGACGTTACGACTCCACAAATCATCGATAAAATCCATGATATGGTGATGGATGACAGAAGAGTTAAGGTGTGTGAGATTGCTAGTGCTGTGGACATCTCGAATGAACGAGTACATAATATTTTACATAAACATTTGGACATGAGAAAGTTATCCACAAGGTGGGTCCCGCGATTGCTCACGCTTGACCAAAAACGGAATCGTGTGAAGTGTTGCAAGGATGATTTGTAGCTGTTCAGGAAGAATCTGCAGGACTTCAAGCGTCGTTTCGTCACTGTGGATGAAACGTGGATACATTACTGTACTCCTGAGACCAAACAACAATCTAAACAATGGGTTACCAAGGGAGAAGCTGCACCAAAAAAAGGCGAAGACCATTCCTTCGGCCGGAAGGGTTATGGCGACTGCCTTTTGGGATTCGCAAGGGATTCCTCATCGATTATCTGGAAAAGGGTAAAACTATTACAGGTGCATATTATTCATCGTTATTGGACCGTTTGAAAACCGAGCTACAAGAAAAACGCCAGCGATTGGACCGTAAAAAAGTCCTTTTCCATCACGACAATGCACCAGCACACACCTCAGCAGTTGTGGTCGAAAAATTAATGGAAATAGGAGTCCATCTCGTTTCTCATCCCCCCTGTTCTCCAGACTTGGCTCCCTCGGACTGCTATTTGTTCCTCAATTTTGTGAAATGGCTGGCAGGACAAAGTTTTTATTCAAGCAAGGAGGTGATTGCACCAACTAATAGCTTTTTGCAGACTTCGACAATTCCTATTATTCGGAAGGGATCAACAAATTAGAACAGCGTTGGACGAAGTGTATAAGTCTAAAAGGAGACTATGTCGAAAAATAAAAAAGGTTTACCCCAAACACGTAAGTAGTTTTTATTTTTGCACGACCTTTTCCAAACGCCACTCGTACAAAAATATGCTATAGCATAGCACAGCACAGAAGATAGTTGAAAGAGACGTACACTAAAGTCACCGTTTCTTATGATGATCCCCTGAACAGTACAGAAAGTGGGATATGGTTCTTAATAGGGTGTGTGATCACCACCAACGGAAAACTGTGCTCCATAACATGCACCCATGCTACCCAAAAGGCTGGTTAAGGGTTGTGGTGGTAGGGTGTTCCATTACTCCACCAGAGCGGTTGACAATTGTAGGATAGTCGTTGGTGCATGTTGTGCAATACGTCTTTGCAAAGCATTCCACATGTGCCCGACGGGATTTAAGTCGAGGGAATGGGCAGACCAGTCCATTCGCACAATATTCTCTTGTTCGAAGAGCTCCTCCACCTAGACTGTTCGATGCGCTCAAATAAAGTTAGGGCCGAATGCACCCCAAAGAAGACACTTATTAGGAAGTAGTAGAGTGTCACAAAAGCGTTGACATGTGAGTAGACTATGTTCAAAGCTTTTGAGGTCAGTACGCACATGCAATATTGTGCCACACCATAAAACCTGGACCAAGAAAACAATCATGTTTATGGATGAAAATGCGCGACCGCTTCGAACAGCGCAGGTAGGAACTCTTCCAACGAGAGGATATTCGGCGAATGGACTGGCCTGTCCGTTCCCCCGTCTTAAAAGCCATCGAACACGCGTGGGATGGATGCGTTTGAAGACGTATTGCAGCAGTCCACATGCTCTGACGATCATCCAACAGTTGTCGACCGTCCTGGCGATGTATTTGAACGCACTGCTACAAGATCTCCTTATCAATCTTTTGAGCAGCATGGAAGTATACCTTGTAGAGCATGAATTATCAGCCGTGAAAATCACATACCCTATTAAGAATTATGTCCCGCTTTTTGCAGTGTTTGGGGGAACATCGAAAATCGCAGCGACTTCATTGTACGAGTAATTATCGTCTTTGAATAAAATTATCATTTCTGTTTGTCTCATTACGTGATTCCTTCAGAAATCTTCTGTACTACATTGTTCTTTCTATTGTTCAGGTTTCAGCGAGCTGTGTCACTTGGCACTAACACGTCATGCGGAAGTTACTTTCGTCCTCAAGTTTTGAGCACCACTGTAGCATGAGCAAGTTCATCTACATTTACATGGACATTCTGTAAATCACATTTAAGTGCCTGGCAGAGAGTTCGTCGAACCACCATCACAATTCTCTATTATTCCAATCTCGTATAGCGCGCAGAAAGAACGAACCCCTATATGTTTCCGTACGAGCTCTGATTTCCCTTATTTTATCGTGGTGATCGTTCCTCCCTATGTACGCCAGTGTCAACAAAATATTTTCGCATTCGGAGGAGAAAGTTGGTGACTGGAATTTCGTGAGAAGATTCCGTCGCAACGAAAAACGCCTTTGTTTTAATCATGTCCTGCCCAAATCGTGTATCATTTCTGTGACACTCTCTCCCATATTTCGCTATAATACAAAACGTGCTGCCTTTCTTTGAACTTTTTCGATGTACTCCGTCAGTCCTATCCGGTAATGATCCCACACCGCGCAGCAGTATTCTAGAAGAGGATGAACAAGTGGAATGTAGGCAATCTCCTTAGTAGATCAGTTATATTTTCTAAGTCTCCTGGCAATAAAACGCAGTCTTTGGTTAGCCTTCCCCACAACATTTTCTATGTGTTCCTTCCAATTTAAGTTGTTCGTAATTGTAATACCTAGGTATTTAGTTCAATTTACGGCTTTTAGATTAGAATGATTTATCGTGTAAGCGAAGTTTAACGAGTTCCTTTTAGCACTCATGTGGATGACATCACACTTTTCGTTATTTAGGTTAAACTGCCAATTTTCGCACGATTCAACGATCTTTTCTAAATCGTTTTGCAGTTTGTTTTGATCTTCTGATGACTGTATTTGTCGATAAACGACAGCGTCACCTGCAAACAACCTAAAACGGCTGCTCAGATTGTTTTCCAAATCGTTTATATAGATAAGGAACAGCAAAGGGCTTAAAACACTACCTTGGGGAACGCCAGAAATCACTTCTGTTTCACTCGATGACTTTCCGTCAGTTACTACTAACTGCGACCTATCTGACAGAAAATCACAAATCCAGTCACGTAACTGAGACGATATTCCATAAGCACACAATTTAACTATAAGGCGCTTGTGTGGTACAGTGTCAAAAGCCTTCCGGAAATCCAGAAATACGGAATCGATCTGAAATCCCTTGTCAATAGTACTCAACACTTTATGCGAATAAAGAGCTAGTTGTGTTTCGCAAGAACGATGTTTTCTAAACCCATGTTGACTGTGTGTCAAAGACCGTTCTTTTCAAGGTAATTCATAATGTTCGAACACAACATATGTTCCAGAATCCTGCTGCATATCGACGTTAATGATATAGGCCTGTAATTTAGTGGATTACTCCTACTACCTTTCTTCAATATTGGTGTGACCTGTCCAACTTTCCAGTCTTTGAGTACGGATCTTTCGTCGAGCGAACGGTTGTATATGATTGTTAAGTGTGGAGTTAATGCATCAGCATACTCTGAAAGGAGCATAATAGGTATACAGTCTGGACCAGAAGACTTGCTTTTATTAAGTGATTTAAGTTGCTTCACTACTCCGGAGATATTTACTTCTACGTACTCATGTTGACAGCTGTTCTCGATTCGAATTTGGAATATTTACTTCGTCTTCTTTTGCGAAACCATTTCGGAAAGCTGTGTTTAGTAACTCTGCTTTTGCAGCACAGTCTTCAATAGTCTCTCCGTTGCTATCGCGCAGAGAAGGAATTGATTGACATGGTTCCATACGATGTAGTGTACAGTAACGTCCATATCTCACACTAGTGATCACTCCCTTAAAGGAACTCACTGCCCTTTGGAGCGCTGGGACTGGCGTAAAACTGCCTCCAGACGGTCATGTGATCCACCACAGCTGGCGTACGTCATAGCCTTGAAGTATATGTAGTGTGTATGCGCCAGTTGGTTCTATGGAATCTGCTCCGAACAACAGGTCACTGCGGAGACATGAGAGAACGGCACAAAAGTAGCTGCCCATTACCACAACATGAATTAAGTTTTCCAATTTGTTGGTGTATCAACACGGACTGTCAGCACGTCTACAACTTATGCTGTACCAATCGCAACCATGTAACACGGCGTAAGAAAAGTGTTCGTAAAATGATCCTTATCCGACAGGGACGTGAGATGAGTATAACGTCTTCTCAATGGCAATCGGTTCCAAACCTGACAAGAACTGCTGCTGTTAGTAAATGGGGCTTCTACTCAACCAGTTTCCAAGCGAACTTGGCGAAAGGAACTGCTTTCGATAAACATTTATGGTCGGATAACACGCAGAAGACCATTTCCCACAGCAACACATAAAACCGTACGTCTTTAGTGGGATAAACAACACAGAAGCAGGAGAGCTTCTGTGAAGTTTTGAAAGTAGGAGACGAGGTACTGGCGGAAGTAAAGCTGTGAGGACGGGGTGTGAGTCGTGCTTGGGTAGCTCAGATGGTAGAGCACTTGCCCGCGAAAGGCAAAGGTCCCGAGTTCGAGTCTCGGTCCGCCACACAGTTTTAATCTGCCAGGAAGTTTCAACACAGAAGCAGGACTGTAGTAGCACTAGAGGCGTGTGGTGTAGTCGGAAGTGTTGTGATTTTGCAGTTTTCAAACAACGCATGGTGTCGATTGAACCAACGACCCAATGAAGCGTTCAACCCGCTGTGGTTCTGTATGATGACTGAAGCTCACTCATTTTAGGTTACTGTGGACACAGGCCAGATATTTACTTGAACGTTTTCAAATACCCAAGTTTTCTCGTTCGTTCTACATTTTAATGATGACTGCTGTGGACACTACCGTCAACAGCCATGTTTACGGGTGGCTGTACACGTACATTTCTTTTTGGATGGATACCCAGCCACACCTCGAGTCAATTACTCGATCTTATTCTCATAGGAAATGCCTGGGCCTATCTGGCATAGCTGGTGCAACGTCGTATTCAACGTTCCTGGAAACAGGTAGCAATACGAGAACTGGTCATCAATGAGTGGCTTGAGTGGCTTCAGCTGTATATGACACGCCAGCGCTCCCCGAATCGAGGTCATTATGAAGACTGAAGGTGGTGTTACTCGATATTATGAAGATTTCTGCTGGGAGTGACAATTCTTTTGTCTGGTGTCTTCACTTACCGTCTTTAAAATACTGTTTGTGTGGAAGGATGTATATATTTCCCAGAGTAAATCGGTATTGACTTTTTAAATTTATTGTATCGGGTGGTTATAAATAATCTGAAGGTGTGTTGAGTGTTTCAGTGTGGACTGTATACAGCACAGGATGCTGAAACATCGTTGTTATATTCATTAATCAGTGAGCTCGCGGAGTATGCTGAAATAAATAATAGTTCCACTTTCTGCCACCAGTTGGAAATATGGTGCTGTAAGCAGTCAGAATGTGGTGTGTGTTCAGTAAAAGGGAGGAACGATCAAACACGATAAAGGTTTTTAGGATATTGTGACAAGCTACGAAATGTGTTCAATATTGTCACCCAACTCAGCAGTATGCTGCATACGTAACATGGCATGATCGACAGTTGCTCAAACATCGGAATACAGTCGGATGCTGTTCTTCAGATCAAGAGGAGTCCAGATACATCCCTGAAAGACACGATCTTTCAGATAACCCCACAATCAGAAGCCACGTGGATTAAAGTCGGAGGATGCCAAAGGCTGCACATCTAGAAATTGCCTAGAGATGACGCCGTCATTATCGAAGATTTCTCAAAGAAAATCTTTCAAGTGGCAAGTGACATGTAGTGACACCCCATTTTTCGTTCTTGCAAAGCTGGAATCACCTGTTGCACAAGAAGGTCGTTACACTGTGTATACTGGTATATCAACCCTTGGTCTAGTGGTAGCCGGCACGGTGGTTCAGCGTGTTCGGTCAGAGGGTTAGCTGTCCACTGCAATAAAAAAGTGAGTGAATGGATCAACGACGAACTTAAGCGGACGTCATAGGACTTCCGCCCCGAACACATGGCACGAACTGTAATGAACAAAATGAGATCAACAAAAAAAGAGGGGGGGTAGCCACTTTCCCCATTAATCATAGACTCATGGAACCCGGGATCCACCTTCACCACTGCTATAATTTTTTAATTAAAAATCATCAACACTGGCTTCCGAAGATTTCCAGAGTAATAAGTCTCCCACGTTCTGCCAACGTCCTTATTAAACAGGGTGGAGGACTCAGGTTCAGGGTACTCTCCTGCACTTGAGAGGTAAACTGCTCCAAAAAGGCGGAAAAATCAGCAATGATCAACGGTATGAGGATGCAGAAGACAATGGAAACCACTGCATTGCAGAAACATAACGTGTATACATAGTAAATGTGGGCAATAACTGAGAAAAGTGTCAAAATGATCTCTCCGTTGACAAAAGATTCCAGACTAGTCCCCCATTGGATCTCAGGGAGAGGTCTGATAAGTGGGAGGTGACCATGAGAAAAGGACTGAATAACCGACGAAAGGGTATCGTTCTACGAATCGGGGCGTGGAATGGCGGACGTTAGGGAAGCTATAAGATCTGAAAAGGGAAATGCTAACGCTGAGTATAGATATAGTAGGAGTCAGTGAAGCGAAATGGAAAGAAGACAAGGATTTCTGATCACACGAGTATATGGTAGTATCAACAGCAGCAGAGAATGGTGTAATGGGATTGTGAGTACGATTCACTATGAATGGTCAGGTAGATCAGAGCCTGAGTTACTGTGAACAGTTCAGTGATAGGGTTGTTCTCATCATAATTGACAGCAAACAAACATCAACAAAAATCGTCCAGTTGTACATGCCGACATCACAAGAAGAAGATGTAGAGAAAGTACAGGGTGGGGCAAACAAAATGGTGTGGAAAACAGAGTTCCAGGATAAAAAGAAAAACAGCAGTGGAAAGGAAACGAAATACTAACATGAATATATCAGTCACTGAAAGTGACCAAAGTTCATCTCTTGTTACTTTTGGGCCCTGGTCATCGAGTACCTGAAGATGCATCGAAGCTGGGACTACTGCTATTGCTGAAATCTCATCCGGAACGTTCTGCTCCAGTTCTTGAAGTCTATGAGGACTGTTACGATGCATCTTAGACTTGAGGGCTCCCTAGACAAAGTAATGGCACACTGACAGACCAAGTGACCTGGGGGACCAGCTAGCGCCACGACCAGACAGACTTCTGCTAACAACTTTGACAGGCGTGAAGATTGTGTAGATGTGCAGCAAAGTTCGGCTGGCCGTATGGGCAGTTACTCCATCCTGTTGGAAGTAACTCTAGGTCTCTTCCTCTTCCGTTAAGGCTGCCACAAATTCACGTCCAGTCGTATCCATTCGTCCGGACCTCTTTTGTTTTCCCTACCCTGGATGTGAAGATATTGCAACGGTGTTTCAGTACGTAAAGGGAGATAAAAATCTAATAGTCATTGGGAAGGAGTGGAAGAAAGGGGTACGGGAGAATATGGGTTTTGTAGTAGGAATGAGAGAGGAGAAAAACTAATTGAGTTTTACAACAAATTTCAACTAGTAATAGCGAATTCAGTGTTCAAAAATCACAAGAACAGGATACTTGGAAATTATCTGCAGATTCGGCAAGATTCCAGTTAAATTACGTCATAGTTAGGCAAAGACTCAGGAATTATGTATTGGATTGTTAGTTGTACCCAGGAACATATGTAAATTCAGATTACAACTTAGTAATGATGACGAGTAGGCTGAAGTTTAAGAGACTGTAAGTAGGCTGTTTAGGTTTTCTTATTGGTAACGCCACCACCACGTAGCGCTCTGTATGAAAATCACTGGCTGTGCTGTGTGCAGTCTGTGGCTGGGTGGCATTGTTGTAATATTCGCTATTGTAGTGTTGGGCTGTTGGCTGTTAAAAGCGCGTAGCGTTGCGCAGTTGGAGGTGAGCCGCCATCAGTGTGGGGAAGTGAGATGGCTGATTTTTGAGAGCGGATGATCTGGACGTGTGTCCATCAAAGACAGTACATTTGTAAGACTGGATGTCATGAACTGATATATATAATATGACTTTTGAACAATATTAAGGTAAATACATTGTTTGTTCCTTATCAAAATCTTTCTTTTGCTAACTGTGCCTATCAGTAGTTAGTGCCTTCAGTAGTTTGAATCTTTTATTTAGCTGGCAGTAGTGGCGCTCGCTGTATTGCAGTAGTTCGAGTAACGAAGATTTTTGTGAGGTAAGTGATTTGTGAAACGTGTATGTTAATGTTAGTCAGGGCCATTCTTTTGTAGGGATTTTTGAAAGTCAGATTGCGTTGCGCTAAAAAAAATATTGTGTGTCAGTTTAAGCACAGTCATGTACAATTTTTCTAAGGGGATGTTTCAAGATTAGTGAGGAAGAATGTATGCGCAAAGAAATGGGTCATGGAAGTACGAAGGAATGAAGGAGGCTATAGATACTGCGATAGTGAATTAGTCATTAGGCAGTTCAGTTGCAGAGAAATGGACATCTCTACCAAGGGCTACCACAGAAATCGGAAAGAAAACTATAGGTTCGAGGAAGGTAACTGCGAAGAAACCATGGGTAACAGAAGAAATACTTCAGGCCATCGAACAAAGAAGGAAGTATAAAAATAGAGAAACACATATCACTTAGGATTGAAATAAATAGGAAATGGAGGAAAGCTAAGGCTAAATGGCTGCATGTAAAGATAAATGGAAAAAGAAATGATTATCGGAAGGACTGGCACAGTATACAGAAATGTTAAAAGAGACCTCGATGAAATTAAAAAAAAGGGTAGTAACATTAAGATTGCAATCGGAATTACATTGTTAAATTCATAGGACAGAGAGGATCGGTGTGAAGAGCACATTGAAGGCCTCTGTGAGGAGATGACTTGTCTGATAACGCGATGGAAGGAGAAACAGCAACCGACAGGGAATAGATAGGGATTCAGTATTAGAATCAGAATTTAAAAGAGCTTTGGAAGACTTATGATCAAATAGGGCAGGTTCTATGTAATTTCTAAAATCATTGGGTGCAGTGGCAACAAATCGATTATTCACGTTGGTGTGTAGAATGTATAAGAGTGACGATATACCATCACACTTTGGGAGAACCGACATTCACACAATTCCGACGATTGAAAGCACCGACAAGTGCGAGAATTATCGCTCAATCATCTTAACAGCTCATAAATACAAGTTGCTCACAAGAATGGAAAATTGTGCAAGATATTCGAAATCCTTTGAAAAATGGAGGTAAGCTATAGGCAAAGAGGAATAATATACGTTGTGTAAAAGAACCAAGAGGGAACAATAAGGATGGAAGACCAAGAACGAAGTGCTCGGATTAAAATGAGTGTAAGGCCCGTTTGTAGTCTTTCTTCTTTAATGAATCGATACATCGAAAAAGCAATGACGGAAATAAAAGAAAGATTCAAGAGTGGGATTAAAATTCAGGGTGAAAGTACATCAATGATAAGATTTGTTGATAACATTGCTATCCTCAGTGAAAGTGAAGAACAATTACAGAATGTGAAACTTCCTGGCAGATTAAAACTGTGTGCACACAGTTTTAATCTGCCAGGAAGTTTCATATCAGCGTACACTCCGCTGCAGAGTGAAAATCTCATTCTGGAAACATCCCCCAGGCTGTGCCTAAGCCATGTCTCCGCAATATCCTTTCTTTCAGGAGTGCTAGTTCTGCAAGGTTCGCAGGAGGGCTTCTGTAAAGTTTGGAAGGTAGGAGACGAGGTACTGGCAGAAGTAAAGCTGTGAGGACGGGGCGTGAGTCGTGCTTGGGTAGCTCAGTTGGTAGAGCACTTGCCCGCGAAAGGCAAAGGTCCCGAGTTCGAGTCTTGGTCCGGCACACAGTTTTAATCTGCCAGGAAGTTTCATATCAGCGCACACTCCGCTGCAGAGTGAAAATCTCATTCTGGAATTACAGAATGTGTTGAGTGGAATGAATAGTGTAATGAGTGCAGAGTATGGACTGAGAATAAACCGAAGAAAGATTTCAGGTAGCAGAAATGAGAAAAGCGAGAAACTTAACGTCAGAATTGGGGTTTAAGATATCGGCGAAGATAAGGAATTTGTTATCCTAGGCAGCAAGAAGGGCGTAAAAGCAAAGTAGCACTGGGAAAATTGCATTCCTGGCCAGGAAAAATGTACTATGTGAGTTAACGAGCATTGAGCTCTCATTTAAATATATGACAGAAAGAGTCAGCCTACAAGAATTGTGAAAAGAACCCTGTCGTCCAGGACCGCGTGCCACAAAGGGCGTAGAGTCACCACGAGATGGGGAAACTCACAAGTATATAAGAATAAACAGCCTACAAAACAATATCAGTTGCTGTCGCTGCATAAAAATGTTAAAAATTATGAAACTCACAGGTGTCTATTGTCTATTGAGGCCTAAGCGCTGGAGTGTGCGAGTGAGACAGACGAAAATCTACGTCATAGGGAAACCCAGTAGAAGGCTTTTGTGGCCAAGTGGACGTGACAGTGTTGGCGGACCTAAGATCAGCCATGAAGGGAAACTATTTAATTCTGTAGTAATGCAGGAAATGAAGCCACAGTAATTTTAATATGCCATCCTCCATACATTTTCATGGCGATCCCAATAAAACTTGAATATTGATCATATCTATAACAGTTTAGGATTTACTGTTAAAGTGAAATTAACGAGTTTTGTAACAAAGACCTGAATGCTAAAATCTGAACGCTTTGGTCGATCTTAACGATCGACATTTCATATATAAGCGCATAATTAAAATGACAAACGTTGTAAATATGTACTCTGTAACTTTATTTGCTTGAATGATATAGTAAATTTAAATTATCAGTAATTTCAGTTAAGCATCAGGTCATCGTTTCCTCCACTCAAAACACATTGAACAATGACAGAATGACACCTTATTGAATCTTTAGGTAATAGAATATTTGTTGTAAAGTTTAGTGCATAACAGTTACTTTTGTTCTTTATTTATTTATTAGAAAGCACATTGGTGCAAGGCTACTGGCCGTGACAGCCAGAGCGAGAGCACCAGCAGCAGCGAGTACTGTTTGTATAAAGCGTTTATTTTGCATTTTGTTTACGACCTTCCACTAAGGAAGGGCCGTCCGAAGTGGCCGTGCGGTTAAAGGCGCTGCAGTCTGGAACCGCAAGACCGCTACGGTCGCAGGTTCGAATCCTGCCTCGGGCATGGATGTTTGTGATGTCCTTAGGTTAGTTAGGTTTAACTAGTTCTAAGTTCTGGGGGACTAATGACCTCAGCAGTTGAGTCCCGTAGTGCTCAGAGCCATTTTTTGAACTAAGGAAGGGATTCTATTTGTGTTTATCTGCTCTGCATAGTAACTAACAGTTCTTGATAAAACTTTACGTAGTTTTCGTGTTAGATTTCTTAGTGTTTTCTTGATCGTTTAGAACAGAAAGCGCCCTAAAACCGTCTTTTGTTTGTTTCGCGGCCGTTAGCCACTAGTCACTTGAATCAGCAGTTGTCTTGTGACAGCCAGAGCGAGAGCACCAGCAGCAGCGAGTACTGTTTGTATAAAGCGTTTTTGTACTTATTTGCTGCGCTTAGCTTTTAAATAGTTTTTCTGGGAAAACCTAGCGTAGTTTTCGCGTCTCGTATTTCAGTGAGTGTTTCTTGATTATCAGAGTAGCTCATCAGAAGATTATCTTGGGAACTTGTCACCGTATAGAGTAGGGTAAACATAGTCATGTGTAGGGACTGTGGTTGTTGTGAGCGGACGCAAGGAGAATTGGCCACTCTTCGGGGGCAGGTGGAGGCTTTGTCTGTTAGGCTCATCGAGCTCGAGGCGCAGGCGTCGGCTCGTAGTGGCGTTGGGGCAACTGTGGTGAGACCTATGCCTACTTCGGTGGCCTTGGAATCACATGGAACCCCTGATGTCGCTGCGTCTTCCGGCAGTGAGCATCTTACCGGTCAGCCATCACTCCAGGGTGAATGGCGGACAGTGGTGGGCTCGCGCGTGCCTGGCCGAAAGGCGAAGGTGGGATCTGGCCGCGTGGCGGCTGCCTTACCCCTTTCCAACAGGTACGGGGTGCTTCCTAGTGGTGATGACATCGTTTCCGAGCCACCACAGGATGCCTCGCCTGTTGGGCCAGTGACCGATTCTCCGGCAAGGTCCCGACAGTCACAGAGGGCGGGCCTATTAGTTATAGGGAGCTCCAACGTTAGGCGGGTTATGGAGCCCCTCAGGAAAATAGCGGGTAAGTCGGGGAAGAATGCCAGTGTGCACTCGGTGTGCTTGCCGGGGGGTCTCGTCCGTAATGTGGAGGAGGCCCTTCCGGCAGCTATTGAACGCACTGGGTGTGACCGGCTGCAGATAGTAGCACATGTCGGAACGAATGACGCCTGCCGCTTGGGTTCTGAGGCCATCCTTGGTTCCTTCCGGCGGCTGGCTGATTTGGTGAAGACAACCAGCATCGCACGCGGAGTGCAAGCTGAGCTTAATATCTGCAGCATAGTGCCCAGAGTCGATCGCGGTCCTCTGGTTTGGAGCCGTGTGGAGGGTCTAAACCAGAGGCTCAGACGACTCTGCGACTATAATGGTTGCAAATTCATCGACCTCCGTTATTGGGTGGAGAACTGTAGGGCCCCCCTAGACAGGTCAGGCGTGCACTACACACCGGAAGCAGCTACTAGGGTAGCAGAGTACGTGTGGCGTGCACACGGGGGTTTTTTAGGTTAGAGGGACCCCCCCTTGGGCGAAACGATAAAATACCTGACGGCTTACCAGAGAGGACATTATCATCGTTGATAAAGAACGTCCGTCCTCAGAGACCAAAAACAGGAAAAGTTAACGTAATATTGGTAAACTGCAGGAGTATCCAGGGCAAGGTTCCTGAATTAGTATCTCTTATTGAAGGAAATAGTGCGCATATAGTATTAGGAACGGAAAGTTGGTTAAAACCGGAAGTGAACAGTAACGAAATCCTAGACACAGAATGGAATATATACCGCAAGGATAGGATAAACGCCAATGGTGGAGGAGTATTTATAGCAGTAAAGAATTCAATAATATCCAGTGAAGTTATTAGCGAATGAGAATGTGAAATAATCTGGGTTAAGTTAAGTATCAAAGGTGGGTCAGATATGATAGTCGGATGCTTCTATAGACCACCTGCATCAGCAACCGTAGTAGTTGAGCGCCTCAGAGAGAACCTGCAGAACGTCGTGAAGAAGTTTCGTGATCATACTATTGTAATAGGGGGAGACTTCAATCTACCAGGTATAGAATGGGATAGTCACACAATCAGAACTGGAGCCAGGGACAGAGACTCTTGTGACATTATCCTGACTGCCTTGTCCGAGAATTACTTCGAGCAGATAGTTAGAGAACCAACTCGTGAAGCTAACGTTTTAGACCTCATAGCAACAAATAGACCGGAACTTTTCGACTCCGTGAATGTAGAAGAGGGTATCAGTGATCATAAGTCAGTGGTTGCATCAATGACTACAAGTGTAATAAGAAATGCCAAGAAAAGAAGGAAAATATATTTGCTTAACAAGAGTGATAGGGCACAAATCGCAGAATATCTGAGTGACCACCATCAAACGTTCATTTCTGAGGAAGAGGATGTGGAACAAAAATGGAAAAAATTCAGAAACATCGTCCAGTACGCCTTAGATAAGTTCGTACCGACTAAGGTCCAAAGCGAGGGGAAAGATCCACCGTGGTATAACAATCATGTACGAAAGGTACTACGGAAACAAAGAAAGCTTCATCATAGGTTTAAGAGTAGTCGAATCATAGCTGATAAGGAAAAGCTGAACGAAGCGAAAAAGAGCGTAAAGAGAGCAATGAGAGAAGCATTCAACGAATTCGAACATAAAACATTGGCAAACAATCTAAACAAGAACCCTAAAAAGTTTTGGTCATATGTAAAATCGGTAAGCGGATCTAAATCCCCTATTCAGTCAGTCGTTGACCACGATGGCACCGAAACAGAGGACGACCGAAGAAAGGCAGAAATACTGAATTCAGTGTTCCGAAACTGTTTCACTGCGGAAAATCGTAACACGGTCCCTGACTTCAGCCGTCGCACGGACGCCAAAATGGAAAATATTGAAATAAACGATATTGGAATTGAAAAACAACTGCTATCACTTAGTAGCGGAAAAGCATCCGGACCAGACGAGATACCCTTAAGATTCTACAGTGATTATGCTAAAGAACTTGCCCCCTTTCTATCAGCAATTTATCGTAGATCGCTGGAAGAACGTAAAGTACCTAGCGACTGGAAGAAAGCGCAGGTCGTTCCCATTTTCAAGAAGGGTCATAAATCAGATGCGAATAATTATAGGCCTATTTCGCTTACGTCAATCTGTTGTAGAATAATGGAACATGTTTTGTGTTCTCGTATTATGACGTTCTTAGATAATACAAATCTCCTTCATCATAACCAACATGGATTCCGCAAACAGAGATCATGTGAAACTCAGCTCGCCCTATTTGCCCAAGAAATTCACAGTGCCGTAGACACTGGCGAGCAGATTGATGCCGTATTCCTGGACTTCAGGAAGGCATTTGATACGGTTCCGCACTTACGTTTAGTGAAAAAAATACGAGCTTACGGAATATCGGACCAGGTTTGTGATTGGATTCAGGATTTCCTAGAAGAAAGAACACAACATGTCATTCTTAACGGTTCAAAATCTGCAGATGTAGAGGTAATTTCGGGAGTACCGCAGGGAAGCGTGATAGGACCTTTATTGTTTACAATATACATAAATGACTTAGTTGACAACATCGGTAGCTCCGTGAGGCTATTTGCAGATGACACGGTTGTCTACAAGAAAGTAGCAACATCAGAAGACTCGTACGTACTCCAGGAGGACCTGCAGAGGATTAATGCATGGTGCGACAGCTGGCAGCTTTCCCTAAACGTAGATAAATGTAATATAATGCGCATACATAGGGGCAGAAATCCATTCCAGTACGATTATGCCATAGGTGGTAAATCATTGGAAGCGGTAACGACCGTAAAATACTTAGGAGTTACTATCCGGAGCGATCTGAAGTGGAATGATCACATAAAACAAATAGTGGGAAAAGCAGGCGCCAGGTTGAGATTCATAGGAAGAATTCTAAGAAAATGTGACTCATCGACGAAAGAAGTAGCTTACAAAACGCTTGTTCGTCCGATTCTTGAGTATTGCTCATCAGTATGGGACCCTTACCAGGTTGGATTAATAGAAGAGATAGACATGATCCAGCGAAAAGCAGCGCGATTCGTCATGGGGACATTTAGTCAGCGCGAGAGCGTTACGGAGATGCTGAACAAGCTCCAGTGGCGGACACTTCAAGAAAGGCGTTACGCAATACGGAGAGGTTTATTATCGAAATTACGAGAGAGCACATTCCGGGAAGAGATGGGCAACATATTACTACCGCCCACATATATCTCGCGTAATGATCACAACGAAAAGATCCGAGAAATTAGAGCAAATACGGAGACTTACAAGCAGTCGTTCTTCCCACGCACAATTCGTGAATGGAACAGGGAAGGGGGGATCAGATAGTGGTACAATAAGTACCCTCCGCCACACACCGTAAGGTGGCTCGCGGAGTATAGATGTAGATGTAGATGTAGATTTAAAGTTAAGAAGGAAATTGTATTGGTTTTGTGTAAAAGAATTTAACGTTTATTATGTAATGGATATTATTGTTGCTTTATTTAGAACGTGAAAGTGGTCAAGCTTTGATTATTTATATATGTTAAAATGTAAAGTAATGTATATTAAGCTGTAGCCAATCAGATGGACGGTCAGTCAGTTGAGCGAAGATGTTCGGCGCGCGGAAAACGCGGTCGGAGACACCAAAGAGCACAGTTCGGCTGGAGACACCAAGGGGTACAGTTCGGTTTGAGATGCGAAATCGGACAGTCGGTCTTTAGGCAGCTAGGAAGCGAAACGACTTAGAAAAATTCTCGCTTTGTAGTGTCGCAGGACTTAGTCTCTGAGCGGTGAGCAGCCGCGCTTTGATGTGAACACTAACTTTTCGCGTAGTTAACGAGGTATATCGTGATGAGTTTGTGAATGATCGAACTGTGTCAAATGGATATGCGCTCTATTGTAACAGTAACTCGAAATACGACCACTTTCGCTATTAGTTTGCTTTCTGAATAAACCTTATTCTAACCAAATCGCAACTGTGTGGCCTACATCATTTATGGGCCGTTAATTTAGTTCCCGATATTATTATTACTGTTATTATATGTTATGTTAACTTTGTATTTCGCAAACTTGCAATCAGCCAGACAATTTCACCAAGGGCTCACAAGTGTCTAATTTAGGGCGTGTAATGCGACACGTGCGGTTCAACCCCTAGACGAGTTTGAGCCAAGACATTTCGACGAAGAGGAACCGCATGTGAGCCCGAACATCTTTGGGATGTTAGCTCGTAAGTAGTATCAAACGTAGACGTAAATTTGCGTAAGAAATTTCTGAGAATGTTATCTTGGAGCACAGCATTGAACGGTAGTGAAACCAGGACTGTGGGAAATCCCAAGCAGAAGAGAATCGAAGCATTTGAGACATGCTGCTAAAGAAGAATGTTAAAAATTGGGTGGACTGATAAGGTAAGGGTTGAGGAGGGAGGAGGTTCTCTGTGGATCAGCGAGGAAAGGAACATATGGCAAACACGGAAACGTAGGGGGGACCGGATGATAGGACATGAGTTAAGACATCATGAAAGAATTTCCATGATGCTAGAGGGAACTGTAGAGGGTACAAACTGTAGAGGAAGAGATTGGAGCAGATCTAGAAAATAACCGCGGACGTAAGTTGTAAGTGCTAGTCTGAGATGAAAGGTTGGCGCAAGACAGGAATTCGTGGCCGGCCGTATCAAACCATTCAGAAGACTGATGACTCAGGAGGAACGAAAAAGAATTCAGTGTACACTTAACCGGCCCACAAACCGACATCCCCCGGAATAAAAATGGACCAAGGATGAAGAAGTTTGTGAAACCACAGCACACAGTCACATAAGCTAAGTCTAGTGGATGTTACTGCACAACACGTAATGGATTAGAACCCAATATGCGACAGTTCTGTCCATTCACGACACCGTGCAGACTAAAATGTGTGTCGTCCGTCCAAACAGTATTCCCCGGCTACGTATCATCCTCTGTCAGGCACTTCCTTGTGAATAGCAGAGTAATCACGTAGATGTAGATGTAGATTTCCATGCATGCCAAAGAACGAAAGGCAGAGTCACGGAGTTGTAGCTTGGGGCTTCATTTCATGAACATTCTGAACCTTGTAGGGATATCAGTGTAAAATGCGCGGCAAAATATTTTGAATTGTAGACCAGGGGACAGAATTTCCATGATATGGCCCATGTACTGCCAACAGAATTTGAGGCATTTGGTGCACTGCTCGCTATAGCAACAGCAGATTCAACAACTGCCTTGGGAAAGTGGCGCTTCCCTCTCCTTGCTGCACTCACTCACCTGTTTCTTCAGATTTCGTCATCATATTGTTTACTCCATTATTGATGTGAGACCTTTTTGCAGCTGTATATGTCGGCGATATTCCCGCAGTACAGTGCTGCTGTTGCTGCCGTTGTGCTAAAACAACTTCACCGCAGTGAACAATATTCCTTCTTAATAATCATTGTGTTTCGCACGGAAACTTCAACCTTCTTAACCCTTTGTACCAACAATACCTTCACAAATGAAATCAATACGTTTTATCAAACGAAAAACAACATACTGAGTTCAAAAGAGGAAACTTTCACATAGTGACCATTCACAACGTCGTATTTTCACCTGGTGGCAGGAAGCACAACTATAATTTTTTCCAACGTACTCCATAACACACCGTTTATTAATATACTTACGGCATTTCAGCATCCTGCCATGTGTACAGCTTGCAGTGCACCACTCGAAGCACTATTAATTTAATTATAACCACCCAGTACAATACCTGTCTTATTCGCGTCTGTATGTTGGAATTGACAAGTCATGAATTTTGCTTTCGGCCTTACTAATCTCTACCACATTGCAAGTTCTTTAATGCTTTTTATAAGATGGACGGACACTAGCAACGTCACTTTCAGTATTGTATACTGAACTGAAGGATGTCTAGTGTGAACGCAAGACCATTTGACGATGCTGTTCCGCTCCGTTTAGAGCCGTTAACGTTCAGTGTTCATTTATCTTTGTGAGGAAAATGGGAACAGCTAGCTCTCTTGTGCTGTAAGCATTCTGTAGCGGAAGTAGGTACTAGCGATGGCTGTGGCGTGACCAGAACACGACAGTTCGTTACAGTAATGTCCGCCCCAACAGCTGAACGGTCAGCGCTTTGGAATACCATGCACGAGGACCCAGGTTCGATTCACGGATGAGGTGGGAGATTTTCTCCCCTCAGGGCCTGGTTGTTGTGCTGTCCTCATCATCGTTTCATCCCCATTGTCGACGCGCAAGTCACCCAACGTGGCGTCGCACTCAGTAAGACTTGCACTTGGCGGCCGAACTTCCCGCCTGGCAACTCCCGACCACTGACGGCATACGATCATTTTCCAGTTACAGCAATATCCTGAGTGAATGGAAGATACCATTCTGCTGCCTGAACTAATTCATAGATTTCTGTAACTGTCAACATTTCAGGTAAAGACGGTTTTGAAAGGTGAAATGTCTGCATCTGAAGGTCTTTATCAGATGCTGATACTGCGATGAAATAACGAACCAAGGTGCCAGTATAAGATTCTTCAGAGTGATGATTCCCGCAAGCAGATTTACAATATTCTTCCAGTCGTGTCGGGCACTGTGAGGTGACAGAAATCATGGGACAGACATATGCACTTTAGAAATGGCGGTAGTTTCGCGTACATAAGGTATAAGAGGGCAATGAATTTGCGGAGCTGTCATTTGTACTCGGGTGATTCACGTGAAAACGTTTCCGACGTGATTACGGCCGCACTACAGAAATTAACGGGGAATGATAGTTGGAGTTAGACGCATAGGACAGTCCATTTCGGAAATCGTTAGGGAATTAAATATTATTACATTATTACATCGAAATGTGGTGCTACAGAAGAATGCTGAAGATAAGGTGAGTAGATCACGTAACTAATGAGGAGGTATTGAATAGGATTGGGGAGAAGAGAAGTTTGTGGCACAACTTGACTAGAAGAAGGGATCGGTTGGTAGGACATGTTTTGAGGCATCAAGGGATCACAAATTTAGCATTGGAGGGCAGCGTGGAGGGTAAAAATCGTAGAGGGAGACCAAGAGATCAATACACTAAGCAGATTCAGAAGGATGTAGGTTTCAGTAGGTACTGGGAGATGAAGAAGCTTGCACAGGATAGAGTAGCATGGAGAGCTACATCAAACCAGTCTCAGGACTGAAGACCACAACAACATCCACAATGTCTAGAAAGTGCCGAGAATACGAAATTTCAGCCATTACCTCTCACCACGAACAACGGAGTGGCCGATGGCTTTCACTTAATGATCGAGAGCAGCAGCGTTTACGTGGAGCTGTTAGTGCTAACAGACAAGCATTCCTGCGTGAAATAACCGCAGAAAGCAATGTGGGATGCACGATGAAAGTATTCTTTAGGGCAGTGTGGTGGAACATGGCTATAGTAGCAGACGACGGACGCGAGTGCCTTTGCCAACAACACAGCGTCGCCTACAGCGCCTCTCCTTGGCTCGTGAGTACATCGGTTGGACCTGAGACGACTGGAAAACGGTGGCCTGGTCAGATAGGTCCCGATTTCAGTTCATAAGAGCTGATGATAGGATTCGAGCGTGGCGCAACCCCACAAAGTCATGGATAAAAGTTGTCAAAGAGGCACTGTGCAAGCTGTTGGTGACTCCATAATGGTGTGGGTTATGTTTACATGGAACACACTGGGTCCTCTGGTCCAAATCGTCGACTAGAAATGGTTAGGTTCGGCTTGCAGAAGACCATTGGCAGCCATTCATGGAATTCATGTTCCCAAACAACGACCGAATTTTTGTTAATGACAATGCATCATGTCATCGGGCCGCAATTGTTCTCGATCTGATTCAAGAACATTCTAGACAATTCAAGTGAATGATCTGGCCAACCGTGGAAAATTCATGAGACACAATCGAGAGGTCAGTGCGTACGCAATATCCCACACCGATAATATTTCCGCTATTATGTGTGGCTAAACACACAGCGCGGATCAATATTTCTGCAGGGGGCTTCCAGCGATTTGTTTAGTCCAGGCTATGTTGAGCTGCTGCGCTACGCCGAGCAAAAGGATGACAGACTCCATATTAGCAGGTATCTCTTGAATTTCGTCTCCTTAGTGTATAACTAATGGAACTGCAGGCGCTCTGCTACTACATGGGTCTGACTGCTGTAGTCTGTAGAACGCGAACATCAGCTCATGAAAAGTGGAAAAGTGCGCAGTATAAGGGTTCAATAGAGAGCAAAATTTATGATAAAAGCATTGGACTGAGCTCGCTGATCCGTCCGGCTGAAGTGGGTGACATTTTACAAGCTTTAACGAGCTTTAAGAAATCTGTGTGCTGCCTATGACTTAAGGCTTCAAGAAATTTTTGTTTGTAATAATATTAAATGCATCTCTGAAAAGAAAAAGCAAAATTAAAATCCTGTGGAATTTACTAGGACCTGTATTTTCTATTGCATTGTCTGCCTGTAGAGTATATACCGTCTCATTCTGAGTTTTGGTTACATACTTAAAGATTTTAGTGTTGCTGCAGTCAAGAGCTTACGCAGAATGCGATGGGGGAAAAAGGGGGGGGGACGTACTGATTAATTCTGTGGAGGGAAGGGTAACACAGGAAACGAAGTACAATTTATTGCGACATAAAACTCAGAATTATGGGAAAATTGCGTTTATTAATCATGAAACTAACTACAGCTACTACCGTACAATATGTATCTACTGGCTACAAACTTCTGAACTCTAGAAGTATAGTATGTATGAGATTCATGCCTATTACCTTATTGTCAGGTAAGTAGCTTTCAGTTATACTTGATTGCTTTCCACATTGTAGCAGTTCTTGATATCGGATGGAAACATGAGACAAAACAGCACGAACTCGAGAAGTAACGCTACTGGAATGATCTTTTAGGACCTAGAGCGATGTGGTATATTCAGTTGCAAGGAGAACAGCGCCAAATGGTGAAATGCTTTTGAGGTTTCGAGAAGAATGTTTCTGGGTCAGTTTGTACTTGACAAATGGTGCTTGGTACAATTGTGGCCCCGGTTTACATGGCGCATTGTCATTTATAAAAATACCGTCTTTTGAGTAAAATGCGATTTAAGGTTGAACATGAAAATTAAATACTTCAGCATTGTAATCCGTGCTCCTGGTGTATGGAGATTTCGTGTGTATGTATGTATGTGTGTGTGTGTGTGTGTCTATTTTCTGCAGGGTGGCGAAGGGTGCGTTCGTGAGGTGGACTGTGGCGCGATCTATTGGAACTGTGAGAGGTAACAGCTTCTGCGTCAGACAAGCTACTGAAGACGTCAGAAGCGAATGAGCATCGTTTCGTGTCGTCCGTGGTGCGTTTCGGCTTCCCGACATTTCCCTAATTGGAGTTGTTTTCCCACTTTTTCCGATTACCAGCGTTCGGAGATGGACGAGGAGAATGCCACGACGTCCTTTGGGACCTTAACTGGGAAAAAAGACGTAACATTTACTGTAGTGAACTTCAGAGAGAACGATCGGCGAAGCAGGACGAGTGCAGTTTTCCGACTGCTTCCGCTGCGAGACCACAGAAGCACGTACCGTAAAATTGAACTACCCGTGCAATAACTATAAGGCCGGGCAACTTGGAACCGCAGCCGCAGGGATTTCCCACTGAATGGCTGCAAAAACCGGAAACGTTTCCAGCGTCCTACGAGACAGCGCCCCAACACACGCACAGACCGCGCTACCCTCTCCGTCCGATAAGGAGAAACAAATTCCTCTACACGTTGTGGAAATGTTGTCGTTTTGACGCATAACGTTTGCCTTTCATTAGTAGGACTGCACCCGTTAGCAGCATTTTCCGTCGTGATCGATTGTTCCGGATCTACGTGGTTTCTTCCTATTTCCTTTAAATTAAAGGTATCAGCAAACGTATCAAATATTTAATTTTATCCATTGTGGGTCGGATTGGAGCCACGACTGAGTTATATTCCTAAAATCGTTAGAAAAATCTAACTGAAGCTACGAATCGTGCTTTCTGTTAAAATACATGCAATATTTTGTACCTGAAGTCCATCTTCAGGTCGTTAACTCATTATATTGTCGTTGTACACAGTGATACTGTTAGATATGTGCAGGTTGTATGGATTACAGTATGGTTATAACCTAAATAAACATTTGTACAAAAATTGCTTCCTGGTGCAAGTATCAGTTGCACAGGTTTCAGGCACGGATTACTTACAAAATCAAATATATTTGAGAGCTGGTTTCTCAGGATGGGGCAGGATAAGGTTAAGGTTGTGTATGGGGCTGTAATCAGTTACTCTCGGTTGCACAAAAAATACGTAAACTTTATTTAAAGAAATTAAAATTTTAGAACAATCTCTCAAAAAAACACAACTGACCATATGACGGCTGAAGGCCTTATCACCAAAAAATACCACAATTTTGGGGCCAAAGGCCACCAACAATAACCTCAACAACAAACGGCTGAAGACCTGAATTAGAAGTCAGATGAACAATTCCAAATAACACATATTAAGATAAATACTTCGTTTTAAAACAAACTGTAACACAGATAAAGTCCTTATTACAAAAGAAGTGAAATTATTACTTGGCAGAAGGCCACAGACACGTTCAAATCACAAACCGCTGAAGGCCTGAATCAGAAGTCAGAAGAACAATTCCAAGTAGCACATTTAAAATAAATGCCTTGCTTTTAAAACAAGTTTGCTTTTAAAAAATTTATTGTAACATGGCTGAAGGCCTTATCACGAAAGAAGTGAAATTATTGCTCGGCTGAAGGCCACGCCAACAATAATTAGAAAATTACAAATATCCTTAATACAAACATCACAATCTAAGGAATCAGGACAAGCGGTTCTCAGCAGGTTTTCCAAGGGTCGGCCTGGGAAGCTAACTCAAACATAAGGTAAGGTGAGACAGGCAGCCAAGAGCTGTACTCACGTAGCAGGATGGACACTCAAACTAGGGGCAGCTTAAGCGCCGACAGACCGACTAACCAATCCGCCTAACGTCCAATCACCAGTACAACGATGGAATATTTTTAGGCAAGGGCGAAGAGACAGACAGCACTACGTCTTCAGAAAACACCCAAGGCCGAAGTAAACATCAGAACCGAGGTAGGTCTCGCCAAAAATTTGCACAGTACAATACAAGAGGCTGTCGAACTACACGCCGTGCTGGACAGCATCAACATGGAGAGGAAAAGTACACTGCCAGAAAAGTATGCCGATATCGAGGGCAGGTAACTGGGCGTCAGTAGCCACAAGGCAGAAAATACTGCTGGTTATTCAATGATGAATAACAAATAGAGAAAGATGGCTGCAATATTTCACTGGCTCAAAACACTTCACTCGCTGCCGCCAGGCTCAACGGCCCTGGGAGCAACAACCCGCCAACCAAAGGCGAGATCTCAGAATAGTCGAGGTTCCATTATTAGTTAACTCTTCACTCAACTTAAACGTCTGGGGTTCGGTGCGCAACAAAGTCGTCGCTCTCGCAGCTACCCTCCTCGATCCGGCAGTGGCAACACGCCGCCAGCGGCCCCGGCTTCGCACTGCACGGACCTGCCTGCTGCTGCGCCCCAACCGAACTGATGTCCGTTCGCCACTCACCACTCCACCCAACGCGACCCGGAAATACTAGCGGTCGCTCCAAAGATAGTATCACAACGACCTAGTAGATAGTGTCGGAAGTTCCATGCGGCTTTTCGCGGATGATGCTGTAGTATACAGAGAAGTTGCAGCATTAGAAAATTGTAGCGAAATGCAGGAAGATCTGCAGCGGATAGGCACTTGGTGCAGGGAGTGGCAACTGTCCCTTAACATAGACAAATGTAATGTATTGCGAATACATAGAAAGAAGGATCCTTTATTGTATGATTATATGAAAGCGGAACAAACACTGGTAGCAGTTACTTCTATCTGGGAGTATGCGGAACGATTTGAAGTGGAATGATCATATAAAATTAATTGTTGGTAAGGCGGGTACCAGGTTGAGATTCAGTGGGAGAGTCCTTAGAAAATGTAGTCCATCAACAAAGGAGGTGGCTTACAAAACACTCGTTCGACCTATACTTGAGTATTGCTCATCAGTGTGGGATCCGTACCAGATCGGTTTGACGGAGGAGATGGAGAAGATCCAAAGAAGAGCGGCGCGTTTCGTCACAGGGTTATTTGGTAACCGTGATAGCGTTACGGAGATGTTTAATAAACTCAAGTGGCAGACTCTGCAAGAAAGGCGCTCTGCATCGCGGTGTAGATTGCTCGCCAGGTTTCGAGAGGGTGCGTTTCTGGATGAGGTATCGAATATATTGCTTCCCCCTACTTATACCTCCCGAGGAGATCACGAATGTAAAATTAGAGAGATTAGAGCGCGCACGGAGGCTTTCAGACAGTCGTCCTTCCCGCGAACCATACGCGACTGGAACAGGAAAGGGAGGTAATGACAGTGGCACGTAAAGTGCCCTCCGCCACACACTGTTGGGTGGCTTGCCGAGTATAAATGTAGATGTAGATGTACTTGTATCGATAAGCGCTGCTGCTGCCACTACGGGCAGGCAAGCCAGCAACTTAGTGACACCAGTAAATTGAATAAGAAACGAGATGCCATAACCGCAATGACAAGATGGCAAGCAAAAAACGGCATGAACACGAGCCACGGATGGCTCAACATTTTTGAGAATTATATGCATTCTCTTACACGGATTAACTCTGAATATTTGTATGCACTACAAAAACGTAAACATGTTAAAGCATAGTTGCATGCAGAGGTACTGCTATATTTTTTTGCTCTTAGATGTGAGTGTAGTTAAGACGTTGTGTTCCTGTATTTCAAAGGAATTCATACAAAAGCATAATTATGGTCATACTTGCTAGATTTGAAATATTTACAAAAAAATCAGTAAATTATTGCCTGTTTCTAGTATCAGATGCACAGTTCTGAGGTGGAAATAATTTAAGTCGTAAAACACATTTTTTTAACATAACACATGTTTGCTTACATATGTTAACAGCTTGGATACTAGCAGACACTGCAACAGAATAGACATGTCAAGGAGTAACTGCATAAAAAGATAGCCTGCTGCTACTTGTTCTATTCCTAGGTGTGAGATGTAGTTAAGGTTGTGGGTCTCTGTAGATTTGAGGGCCCCCCCACACACGAGCGATGAATCGCATCAAGCGGTCGCCTGGTCGCACGGCTGTGGGCAAATGGCAGATCGCAGAGTTTTATTGCTGCCCAAATGCAATTAGTGTGTAATCCGGTGAATTGCAGTTGACAACATTGCTGCGACCCGGTTGTCTAGATATTAGGTATGGTTCTGTATTTTATGGTTTCATTCCACAGTGCCCACGTAGAATAAGAACTTTAAGTTAGAACTCATAATTATTAACGTAGCACAAACCACTCTGGAAAGTCAAGGCGGGGTTATCACTTATATAACGAAGAATTAGAAATAGAAAAACTCTGGCACCTTCAGATATAGGATCTTGTGCTGTAGTTATGAGTTCATAGTCATACTCAAGATATACAGAGCTCCATCTGCTGCTTCTGAGTTATTTATAAAATAACTAGGCGTATTATTAAAGCTTCTTTTTACTTATAAACCGAAGGAGGTAGCGTAAAGTGGACAATTTAATTCAAATGTTTAGGACTTAACTATTCTACAGCCAAACGAAAGTTCTTTTTAATTTCATATAATCCAGCTCTCTCCCTTATACAATTTAGAAGAAGAGTTACGGAAACTAGCAGCGTTGTGTTAATACTATTTTTATACGTACATCGAGATTTCAAAAGTGCTGTGAAGTACTTGCAGTTAAACTAACAGGATAATAAATGAAACAATAATTGACGACTTTCAGAAGTATTTACGAAATATGGGTGAAACAAATGCACGCAACATATTTTCAGGAGGTGGTGCCCATAGCTCTTTTATATTTGACAAATGTTATATTATCGCCTTGAGCTGCTGCTAAAATGCTTTACTTACACAAGCAGTGATCGGGTTCATACAAGCATTCACAGTTTCATGTTAAGCGAAATATAAAATTGTTATAGTCGAGTGATAAACCCATGAATTATATATATATAAATAGGGTGTCCCAGCTATCTTGTCCACCCAAAATATCTCTGGAACAATAACAGCTATTGGAAAACGACTTTCACCGGTATCAATGTAGGCCTGGGGACCATGAATGTACATATTTGGAAACATTCTAAAACGAAAGCATATGTGTTTTTTAACACAAACTTATGTTTTTTTAAATGGACCTCCTATATTTTTTCTTCAGCAATCCATAGCATGACAAAGCACATACACAATGGCGTTGATTGGATCGCAATATTCCCATTACGTCCCGAGATATTAAGACGCGAAGTTGACGCTTGAAACACCCGACATGCGCTGCTAGGCTCAGGCGTGAACCCCATGCTGCTCGTAATCGCGATGTGATTGACATGCGTAATCACACTTCGATACTTATCAAGAGCTCCGAAACGAATAATACGGTCTGCTGGCATCAACTCTCATAAGCACATAATGGTTTCCCTCTTGCACGTTTTACGTATCTACGTACACAATATGAACCAGTACTGATCGGTGTACACCCGTCAGGTTGTCTTATTTATCCTGCAGACCCAAAATAAGGTTTATCTAATGCGTTATATGACCCACTGTGCCTGTCGCACAGGGCCTGGCTCTACCTAGTCAAGTGTCCAACGTAGTTCCCACTACTGCCACAGTTACCACTTCGCCTTGTTTATGATTTGCTACCTATGCAAACTCCTGTACTCCACCACCCTCCGAGCATCCCATTTGTTGTTGCTTTGGCGTGCAGTACACCGTTTGCCAGTGTAGTCGTGCATCAGAGTAATCTAGTGACGGCACGGAGGTAGTACACATTGTGAATAAACGTTGTGTTGTGGAACTTATTCTGTACAGTATAATGTACACACATGAAGATATGGTAGAAATGCTGCTGATCTATGGAGAATGTACGTTGACGGGAAATACGTTATGAGATTGCTTGTTTGTTGATAGTACTGTTAGCGAACATTATGATTATTAAGTTAATATGTCTGTTTTCTACCCTACTCTACATACCTGTACTGACCCTGTTGTAGGTGGACGAAATGCTGTTCAGGCAGAACGACTGTACAGAAGACGATTCCCTGACAAGCCATCGCCTTCGCGCCGGATGTTTGGTCGTCTCACATCTCGTCTACGTGAAACAGGAAGCTTAAATCCAAGACCTCGACATCGTCCTAGAACACGCACAGATGAACGTGCTGAAGTTGATGTGCTCGCTACCATAGCTGTGAATCCTCAAATCAGCACACGTCAAATTGAACGTGAAGTTGGTGTGTCGAAATCAAGTGCACAGCGTATTCTTAAACGTCATAAATTTCATCCTTACCATGTTCATTTACACCAGGATCTTCATGGAAATGACTTCCGCAATAGGGTAACATTTGGTCGGTGGGCTCAGCAAAAACTTCTGACTAATCCAAATTTTTTTGCAGATGTTCTCTTTACCGACGAGGCATTCTCCAACAAAGGAATTGTCAATATGAGGAATATCCATTATTGGTCCGCAGACAATCCAAAATGGCTCCGTTAGGTAGAGCATCAACGTCCGTGGTAAGTTAATATTTGGTGTGGGATTATTGGAGATACCATTATCGGACCTTTCTTTATAAATGCCATCCAAAATGGCAAACAATACTCCAGACTTATACGACACAATCTTCCTGTTCTCTTGGACACCGTACCTCTGAACCGGAGAATGGTCATGTGGTATTAGCATGACGGATGCCCTGCACATAACGCCTTACGAGCACGACGACTCCTGAACCGTAAGTTCCCTGGTAGGTGGATTGGACGTGGTGGCCCAGTTAGGTGGCCTGCCCGATTTCCGGACCTTACACCGCTGGCTTATTTTCTTTGGGGAGCAGTGAAGGATGCTGTTTACCAACATGAACCAACAACACCAGAGGACATGAAGCAACGCATTATTGATGCTTTTACAGCCATCAAAGAGGAAACAGTAGCACAAAGTAGGGCATCCTTCATCCGCAGAGTGACCCTATGTATGCAAGCCAATGGGCATCACTTTGAGCATGAGATGTGAACGCTATGTTTAGTATGTAGTGCTGGTATCACAGTGGAAGTTTCTACAAAGGGCCATTTTACCCAGTGATGTTAAGAAACATTTGTTTGCAACAACTTGTCATTTAACGCATTAGATAAACATAACATTGATAATTATGTGATAATAAAACTAATTGGTTAAACATGTTTACATTCATCTTCTATGTCCTACCTGAACTTCCCAAATCAAAACATTATTACCTAAACAACTGTAAAACTTTTAGCCCACTTGCTCATTTCACTAAAACCATCAACATGAATTTTACTATTACGAGTGAATGATTAACTGTCACATGCGCTAGATCTACAGGAAAGTAAAGTTTTAACGTTGAACGGCATTACCTTTTTAGTAACGGATTAACGATAAGCGAAGTTAACTTTGTGACTAACGTTGCGGTACACAGATATGTTACAGAACCGCATCACCCCTAGCCTATGGGATAAATACCTGCTGGAATGTACGACGTTAATGCAGGATGGCAGCAGACCGTATTATTCGTTTTGGACCTCTTGATAAGTATGGAAGTGTGATTAGACATGTCAATCACATCGCGATTACGGGCAGCATGGGGTTCACGCCTGAGCCTCAGGACGTGCGCTAGCAGCTCATGTCGGGTGTTTCAAGCGTCAACTTCGCGTCTTAATATCTCGGGATGTAATGGGAATATTGCGATGCAATCAACGCCATTGTGTATGTGCTTTGCCATGCTATGGATTGCTGAAGAAAAAATATAGGAGGTCCATTTAAAAAAAACATAAGTTTGTGTTAAAAAACTCATATGCTTTCATTTTAGAATGTTTCCAAATATGTACATTCATGGTCCCCAGCCCTACATTGATACCGGTGAAAGTCGTTTTCCAATAACTGTTATTGTTCCAGAGATATTTTGGGTGGACAAGATAGCTGGGACACCCTATATATATATATATATAGAGAGAGAGAGAGAGAGAGAGAGAGATCAGCCAGAACGTAATGATCATCGATTTAAAACCGTCCAGGCAATAACATCGTCACCTCGCAAGGATGATCGCTAGTCAGACACACGCGCGGTCAATGTAGCATTAGTGAGAGTACTGTCCGTGTGTAGAATGGGGAACGCTCGTGATCTATATGTGTTTAACCGACGGCATATTGTGATGATTCGGAGGCTCGACATTTCGGAGACTGCACGGGTTGTCGGGTGTTAGAGGACTGCTGTGATGAAACCTAGGTGAAACCACGCCCAGACGTCGTGGGGCTGCGCAGCCACCCCTCATTACAGATATCGGACGTTGTGGGCTGAGCAGACTGCTAAAACAAGAAAGGCTGCGAATTGTTGCGGAACTAACATCAGACTTCAATGCTGGGTAGAGTACAAGTGTGTCAGAACTAACAGCGCACCGAAACTGCCAACGAGGAGCCTCCGCTGCCGACGACCCACGCACGAATGTGCTAATTTTAACACCACGACATCGGCATCTACTACTGAAATCGGCACTGGACATTCGTGCAGTGGCAGAGCGTTGCACAGTCTGATGAACCCCAACACCTTCAATATGCCAATGGGAGGGTGTGAACCCGTCGTCTTCCAGGGGAACAGCTCCTTCACACTGCACAGCGGGAGGGAGACAAGCTGTCGCCGGCTCCATTATGTTCTTCGAGCATCCATGGATCCAGTGGAGCTTGTGCGAGGCGCCATGACGACCGAGGAGTATCGTACACAGGTTGCAGATCACGCACACCTCTTCATAATGATCATGTTTCCCGGCGTCACTGGCATATTTCAACGAGATAATGCGTCATGTCACAATGCCAGGAGTGTGATGGAGTGGTTCGAGGAACACAGTGGCGAGTTACAGTTGATGTGCTGGCCCCCACACTCGCCAGATCTGAACCTGATCGAAAGCACCTGGAATGTGATTGAACGTGGCGTCACAGCTCATCACCCCCCCCCACCCACCCCTCTCCCCAGAATTTAAGGGAATTAGGTGACTTGTGGTGCCCTCTCTCTCCAGCGACCTGCCTAGGCCTCATTGCTCCCATGCCACGACGCGCTGCCGCTGTTATCCTCGCCAAAGGTGGACATACCGGCTGATAGCTAGGTGGCCATAATGCTCTGGCTAATCAGTATAAATATACAAATGAAAGAGATAAAGAGAGAGATTGACTGACGCCGCATTTTATATTACTATAAAACAAGAGTGTATATAATTCAAAATTTTGTCACCTGACGATAATAATTTTATATTTCGCATGACATGATGCTGTGGATACTTTTCAGAACCTGATGATAGTCACATGACCCACACTGGTTGTGGAAATAACGTATTTTAGTAGCAGCTCAAGGTGATAATATCACATTTTTCAAATGTACACAGCACAGTTGGCGTCAATTAAAAATTGTAATATAATGTGTAATATAGACAACAGTACCTAAGAAAGGCGTTTCAAAACAAGATTAATAAATTATAATTCTAACTACAGTAAAGTCCCGTTAATCCGAACTAAGTGGGACCGGACCTTGCTCGGATTACCGATTTGTTCAGATTAGCCGGGATTACGGTGACGAATTTCTATTACCGATTTGTTCGGATTAGCCGGAATTACGGTGACGAATTTCTAGAATGAAGTATAGCAAGCAGATAAGTAGGTACACCATGGTGACAAATGGGAACTAGTGTGGGAACAATAGCTCACTCCCACTCCCTGCCCTTGATGTTGTGCATTGTTGAGACCTTTGTAGTGTCTGAGGTCAGTGCACCGCCAGTTGGCTGGCAAAGCGCTTGGTTATGTTACTTATCGATCGCTGGCACGCGTAACAGTTGTATCGTATTCGTTCAGGTGTAGTGGTGTACGTATTTTCGTCATGAGTAATCGGAAACATACAACGGTAACTCTCAAAGAAAAACTGAATGCTTTGAAGCGGATAGACAATGGTGAGAATGTATCTAAACTGGCAACGGAACTGAGTGTTGGTAAAGCAACAATTTGTGATTGGAAGAAGAACCGAATGAAGCTTAAACAGTCCTGCACAACGTCTTCGGGGAAAAAACTCTAAATTTGGCAGACTTTGAAACAGTCACAGTACGATAAAGTGGATGAATCTCTTTTCCAGGAAAGAGAAAGGGGAACTCCTTTGAGTGGAACACTGGTTCAGGGGAAGGCTGTTTACCTGAACAAGTGAATGAATAGTGATGAGTCTTTTAGTGCGAGTACGGGTTGGTTGGACAGATTCAAAAAGTCTTGGAATCAGTCAGTTAACAATTACAGGAGAGAAGTTATCTTCTGACTGTGATGCAGCGAAGGAATACTTGAGTGAGTTTGAAAAAATGATAAGAGAGGGAAAGTATTCTCCCCAACAAATTTATAACGCTGACGAGACTGGCCTCAATTTTAGAGCATTGCCAACAAAAAGCCTCGCATCAAAAGCAGAAGACCATGCTCCTGGTTTTAATATATGCAAAGATCGTGTGACTATTAGCGTGCAGCAACGCTGCTGATAATCACAAACTGCCTTTAATGCTGATCGGCAAATCTGCTATGCCCAGAGCTTTTAAAAACTGCAAGATGAAGTCCCTGCTCGTATATTATCGCAACCAGAAAAAGCAGGGATGGATGGTAAGCTGTTCAAAGAACAGTTTCGCGGTAAGTTTGTTCCCTCTGTTCGAAGATTTGCTGAGGAAAATCATTTGTCTCCCCGCGCAATCCTTTTGATTGATAACGCGCCATATCACCCCAGCACTGAGGAATTATGTGATGGAGAAATTGTGACCAAGTTTTTGCCGCCGAATGTTGCACCACTTCTGCAGCCGATGGACCAGGGCGAACTGTAAACATTAAAACCGGTTTCATCATCATCATCTTGGACAGTTTCCAGCCACTGGCTGGGTCTGTCGGGAACACAAGCCTCTCCACCGTGTTCTGTCTTTCCACCATTCCCCCTCTTCCACCTTCGTCCAGTTCTCTCCTCTTCTCATCACACATTCCTTCACTCCCTTCACCCATCTATCTCTTGGTCTTCCTCTGGGCCTCTTCCCCTCCAGTTGCAGATCAAACATCCTCTTTGGAATTCGTCCCTCATCCATTCTCTTCATGTGTCCATACCACTGCAGTCTTGATTTTTCTATCCTGTCCTGTACTGGTTCCTCCTTTAGTCTTTCCCTCACATACAAATTTCGCAATCTGTCTCGTCTTGTTACACCCAACCTGCTCCTCTGGAACTTCATTTCACTAGCCTGTATTCTACTTTTGTCGCTTTTGTGCATTACCCATGTCTCACTTCCGTATGTCAATATGGGGACAAAGTAGGTTCGGTATATAATTCCCTTGGATTTCTGTGGCACCTCCTTGCTCCAAATAAGCCCCCTAATGCATTTGTAGAACTGCCCTGCTTTTCTGCATCTTTCATTTATTTCCATTGCGTTTCCCCCCTTACTTTCAATCACGCTTCCCAGGTACTTGAAGTTCTCTACCACTTGTAGTTTTTCCCCTCCACAAGTTATATCCACATTTGGCCTATTCTTCTTCCTTGTTGTGACGATTATTTCACTTTTCTTTGCAGAGAAATGCATTCCATATTGTGCTGCCGTTGCCTCCCATGCATCTAACTGCTCTTGCACCTCCTTCACGCAATTTCCCCATAACATCAGGTCATCGGCAAAAAGCACTGCTTTCATTTTATGATCTCCAATTGCATCTGATACTTGCTGTAGGATTTCATCCATAACAATAATAAACAATAAAGGCGAAAGTGCACTTCCCTGTCGCAGCCCATTTTCCAGCTTGAACCATGCAGTACGTTCCCTCCCCACTTTCACACAACTCTCACTTCCCTCATACATTTTTCTGACTTTTCGTGTAATCTCTTCATCTATCCCTTTTGCGTTCAGCACATCCCAGAGCTTGTCCCTACAGATACTATCATACGCCTTCTCAATATCCAAAAAGGCCATGATTAAGTCCTTCCCGTACTCATAGTGCCTTTCCTGCAGTTGCCTTACCGCAAATATGAGGTCCGTTGTTGATCTTCCCGGTCTGAAACCGTACTGCTCCTCTTGCAGTCTACTTTCAATACTGCTTCTTATTCTCTTCTCCAGCATCTTTTCATAGATTTTTCCACAGTGGCATAGCAGGGTGATTCCTCTGTAGTTCTCACATCTCCTTTTATCCCCTTTCTTGAAGATCGGGACTATAATTCCTTTCTTCCAATCCTCAGGAATTCTGTTCTCCTTCCACACCACCCTCAGCACTCTGTATAGCCACTGGGTTCCTACTTCTCCTGCTGCTCGTATCATATCCACTGTTACTTCGTCCCAACCTGGTGCCTTCCCCCTTTCATCCTCTTTATGGCTTCTTCCACTTCATTCCAAGTTAGATCATCAATTTCCCCACTATTATAATCGTCTGCTGCCTTAGGCTCTCCATCGCTGTTAGTTACCTGCTTGGCAGCATTCAACAGATCTTCAAAGTACTCCTTCCAAATCTTTTTGAGCTCATGCATTTCCTCCACAACTCTTCCATTATTATCCATGATCCTCAGGCACTCGCTTCTGTCATTCCTCTTATTTCTTACCATGGTGTAAAGTACTTTTTTGTTCCCTTCACTGTCCTCTTCTAACATTCTTGTCCATTTTTCCATCCACTTCTTCTTCTCCGCCCTTACTATGGTCTGTGCCGCTTTCTTGCTTTCCTTACATTTTACCCTAGCTTCCTGTGTTCGGGTCTGGAACCATTCTCTGAAGGCTTTGTTCTTTCGAAGTACTGCCTCTTTACATATGTTGTTCCACCATGGGGTTTCCCTACTTCTCCTCTTTGTGCTAGTTCTTCCGCACACAGTCTCAGCTGCCTCAACTAGACCCCTCTTAAAATCGCCCCATTCTTCTTCCACTGTTCTCTGATCTTCCTTTGGCAGCTTCTTCCTGATCAGTGTCTGGTACTGGGTCCTCCGTTCATCCTCTTTCAGCATCCATCTCTTCAACCTTTTCTCCTGTATATCTGTTGCCCTCCTATCTTTTTTCTCTCTTAGGGTGGCTACCAACAGCCGATGGTCGCTGTCTAAGGCCTCAGATGGTATGACCTTAACATCTGTGAGGCTGCTCATCATCTGCCTATCCACTAGTACATAGTCTACTACTGAAGTTTGGGACCAGTCCCCACTGTACCAAGTTATTTTGTGACTACTCCTCTTCTTGTACCACGAATTTGCGATCGCCAGCCCATTCCTCTTGCAGAATTCCAGCAACAATTTTCCTTCTCTATTTCGGTTCCCCCAGCCCTCTGGTCCCATTATCTCCTCGAATCCTTTCCTGTCTGTGCCAACATGTGCATTGAGGTCCCCTATTATAATCTGATTTCCTCCATTTAGCTGCTTTTGCATGTCATCTTCAAATTCCTCCTTCTCCTTTTTTGTACACCCCACCTGTGGGGCATATGCTTGGATGATTTCAATGCTTTTTCCTTTCACCCGTACTCTGGCTTTTATCATTCGATCATTGATACCTTCCACCTCCTCCTGCAGACCCTCTCTGACCACTATTGCCACTCCATTTCTTCCCCTCTCATTCCCTATCCAGTACAGTTTACATCCTTTACTTAGTGGTTTTTCACCAACTCCTCTCCACCTAGTCTCAGCAAGTCCCAAGATGTCCAATTTCCTCCTTTCCATCATTTCTACAATTTCTTCTAACTTCCCAGTTAGAGTCCTTACGTTTAAGGTGCCCAGCCGTAAACCATCTCGTAATCCTTTTCCATTGCTTGGTCCGTTTCCTTTAAATCCGTTCCGTGATCCGAGGCATGTTCCCTTTTTGAAAGCAGTTGATTTATCCACTACTGGCTTGCTAGGCCTATCGCAGCTTCACCAGAGCCCCGTTAGCCGTCACGTTTCAGGGTTCCCATAGGGCCTTCTCAGCTACCGTAGCGGTCCTGGGGCACACGAAGTCCCCGCTGTACATCGCCCCTAAAGGCAATCCCCTACTTTGTGCCGTTGCCCATCTCCCACGACTTGGACGAGGGGTTGGACTTATGGGAGATATTAAAACCGGTTTACAGAAAATAATTTTTAACAATGCTGATCCAAGATGACAGCATTCCTGTAGTGGACAAAATAAAAAAGACCAATGTGAAGGATGTTGTTTATTGGGCCGCTGAGGCATGGCAGAATATTTCAGAAAATAGTCTGAGAAAATCGTGGAGAAAACTGTGGACATCTCTTGAATTTCAGGACAACCCAGTTGAAAATGAAGAGGAAAATCTACTACAAAAGATGCAGACAATCCCTGGATGTGAAGAAGCTAGTGAGACGTAAATGAGTGGATGGCAGCGGATGAAGTATGTGCGAAGAACCTTACTGACGCTGATTTGGTTGCTGCTGTGACTCAAGACCAGGGAGAAGTGGACTGCTGTGACGGAAGTGACAATGAGCCTGAAAGCGACAAAGGAGAGCTGGTGCCACAAGCGACGCAGCAGAAGCCCTTGACCTCGCGCTACGTTATTTGGAGCAACAGCCCGCTGCTACACCTGCTGATTTGGTGTTTATGAGAAGGTGGCGCAACTCTACCTCATATAACAGGCTGTCTTAATTACGCCAAAAATCGACAGTTTTTGTCATCTAAAAAGGAGGGATAAAATGTCCGCTGTATTTTAGTAAGGTTGATAGCTTTTCTTACATCGCTAATCATTGTTTAAACCTAATGTTTTCTTGCCAGTTTTTCTAATACATATTTGCTGTACTGTGTAAATTAAAATAATGAGTATTTACAGCAGTTTACCGCACAGTTTTCCATACTTAGACTAACATTTTTCTTGCTCGGATTAACCGAACGTTCGGATTATCGGGGTTCGGATTAACGGGACTCTGCTGTACTTTAAAATTTATTTTTTTCAAGTGTCAATGGACAAAGGGAGAAGAAATGTTACCTGTTAAACATAGCACATTATTTTCGTAACAGACCTTCAAAAGAGCGGCGTTTGTACTAATGGGTGAAACTGCCTGGCAAATCGCTCGTGTGTTCCGGATCGAACCCAACAACTCATTGTAGGCTTACTATATTGTCAGTGATACACCGGTCATTTGTAGGATCCTAAGATGTGGTTTACGTGCTGTATGTAGTTATAAATGTTATTTTTGGGATTATTTGGGAAAAATTTAATCAACAGACTTGCTGAAAATCTTGTAGGCATTGAAATCAGTTTTTCTAGTTTAAAACGAGTGTAAAACTATTTCAAGTTGTTGTTACTGTGGTGTCACCGCCAGACACCACACTTGCTAGGTGGTAGCCTTTAAATCGGCCGCGGTCCGTTAGTATACGTCGGACCCGCGTGTCGCCACTGTCAGTGATTGCAAACCGAGCGCCGCCACACGGCAGGTCTAGAGAGACGTCCTAGCACTCGCCCCAGTTGTACAGCCGACTTTGCTAGCGATGGTTCACTGACAAATTACGCTCTCATTTGCCGAGACGATAGTTAGCATAGCCTTCAGCTACGTCATTTGCTACGACCTAGCAAGGCGCCATTATCAATTGCTATTTATCTTGTGATGCATGTACCGTCAGACCGATGTTTACCAATTATGGATTAAAGTTAGTATTCCCGCAGCTACGTACTTTATTTTCTAGACTCAACTCCTTTAACTGTTCCAGATCTCACGCCAGCCTGCGTGAGCTTAAACGCGTGCCTTTCGGCTACCCGTCACTGTGGATTGGCTGTCTTGCCAGTCCACAACAGTTACATGTCTAGTTTTGTCCCTTTCTGTTCTGTATGAGGTACAGACAGGCTGTCTCGAATGCCGTTTAGTTTGCGTCTCTTCTGCAACATATGGCTAACTAGCACTTAACGGATTTTTAAAGTGACGCGTCTAAAAACATTGGTCTGTTCTTTGTGACCCATTTGAAAATCTCATCTTGCATTTTCTTTATAGATGGTAGGGCAACTGTTGTTTAATAGTTTGTATACCAATGCATTCCGTTACGAATGTGTTCTTTTTAGTGTATGAAGTAAGTTATTACCAAGTTTGTTGTATGTTAACAATGCCCTGAAGCACAACAATTAGTGTTGGCCAGTCCAGGTACTACAATGTACATTTAATTTAAAAGGTTGCAGTTCACTAGTTTTCAAGAACGAATAAGCATACCACCAGGCAATTATCATTATCTTCTGTCGATGGTTCGCGAAAAATTTGTTGGAGAACATGTTTTGCGTAACCAATGCCAAGCACCCAGAGCTGTAGCAATTGTAATATTTACTATTAACAAATTATTACACAAAAATAATCTATCAGTCAATTTTTATACTCAGTCGACAGTATACAGCGTTACATTACGCTTGCTGTCACTGTTTTTTGAAAAGCATATACTTCACATACTATTGAATATTCATGCACTGCCCGCGCCACTGTTTTCTTGTGCCGGTCGCAGGAACATAAGAGGAAGAACCCGGCAGCAAACGGGGTTCGAACGAGCTACTGATGTCTGTTCAGAGCGGCGTATCTCTGCAGTTACAGTCGCATCACATAAAAAGCAGACGTCGCTGTCTCCCTTAAAAGCGTAATTCAGCAGGGCTCGTAAAGCTGCCCGACGTCAGATAGCCGACCAAGTGCGTTTTAAAATTCCACTTGCTGCCGAGCACGCACTGATAACAGCCGCAGACCGTAAAGAAGATGATTTGTCCGGAATGGCTGGCGCATAAAACTAACGATGCGGCAGGTCGTTTATCAGGTCGCCAGAATCAACGCGCTTGCAGTCACGACACAGCGCGTTTGTCTGGGGACGGCAGGGAATCTTTAAACTAATACGCCAATAACAAGTATACCAAGTTTCTGCGACGTATAGAAAATCCAAACACTTTCGTTTGTACCCGTACATATAAATAATTTTAGAATCGCATATCGCTGTTGTGTGACGCATCGTGAATCGTACATTTAGCCGCCGAAACGAACAAGTTTTCTTCCATCGTGCAAAATGGCACATTTTCTTCGAGAAACGTCGGCGGTGTTCTCTAGATATAAAGGGTGGTCAGAAAAGGTCTGAAAAGCTTGTAAGGCTGTTACAGGATAATTTGTGCTGAGAAATAGTAGTTGCGGAAAAAAATTCGACACATTGCGCCTTTTCCGAGTTAATTTGTGTTGAAGTTGGTCAATCAGGTCGTTGCACTCGCAAATTCAAGCGGCCCGCCAGATACAATTTTTCTCATAGGGTAGATGGTAGCTCACGTGACGCTCATCTTTTCACTGGGTTTAGATCGTAGTTACCACCCCATGTCCAATTTCTGTATCGCTCTCTTGTTCGGTGTTAGGGATACAAATGAAGAACAGTTCTATATGTACATCCTTCTGATTGGACGTTTGAGGGACTTCGGCCTTTCACGTATGTAATAAAGTGGAACACCTACACCCGCCCCTATGATGTTGTTTATTATATGGCTACCAGTTTCGGTGCTTCATTACACCCTCTTCTGGCATAACTGACGGTGAGGGGGTTAACTCCAATCGTATACACGATTCACCAGTGGCCAACATCTATGAACTGCTTTTCGCAGACTACCTGTAACAACGGTTTTGCGTCTCCAACCATCAACTTATCAGCCCAACTTCTCAGTTGGTAGTTCATGGCTGGAGACACAACATGGTTGTTACAGGTAGTCTGCCAAAAGCAGTTCATAGATGTTGGCCACTGGTGATCGTGTATACGGTTGGAGTTAACACCTCCAGGCCAGAAGGTGGTGTAATGAAGCACCGAAAATGGTAGCCATATAATGAATAACATCTAAGGACTGCTGTAGGTGTTCCATTTTATTACATAAACGAAGTTCACGTTTGGCGACACCGTCTCCGGCGGACCGTTGGAATCTTCGGGCACAACGACCTGACCGGTTAACGTTGATACTAATTAACTCGAAAACGGCCCTACGTATCGAATTTTTTTTAACAGTTACTTCTCAGCACCAACTATCCTGCAACACCCTTACAAGCTTTTCAAACTCTTTCTGACCACCATGTATATGCTGACTACAGGTGACTCTGACGATTGCCTCTTGATTTTGGTGTATTGATCCTGTTGTATGAAAAGCAACTCAACTGCAAAAGACTACAAAATGTCGTCTCCCTCGCAAAATACGAGTAGAGGGAGGGTACATAGTCTTGTCAGCAGTTAACATTTGCTCTTCACTCAGATTATTTACTCATCTGTTTATTTTACAGTCTATCAAGTTGTAATCTTAAACTTCACATTACAGAATTTCTCGAACGCCGTGTACTCTGCCTGGTCTTGCGTATCCCTCTAACCCTCCCCAGTCGAATCCTATACGAAGTGGTCCTTCTGCTCCCTCGTACTTAACACTTTCGGTTTTCATACATTTCTCTCGAACTTGGCACCACTAGCTTATACCAGCATGTCCCTACAGTCTCAAACATACACATACTCCGTATCCTATGCCAAAGTAACGGCAATCATCTACCCTTACCCACCTACGATATCCGCCCAGAGACATACTCGTTCTTCCTCTTTCGACATAATACTCTTTTCCCGCCTGACGTCACCACTTCCCTTCTCTTCAGTCTTCTCTCTCTTTGTTACATTCTGACATGCAGTTCTCATGCTAATCCTTTGTAAGACCCATCGCTGCAAAACATTCCCTCTCAGAAACCCTTTCACTTTCACCTTTCAAAATCTTCAAGGAAGTTATCACAATTATAATTCCATAATTTTACTGTCTATGGTTAGAATGGAGTGTTATTGACCTCGTAACAGTTCACGATGGCGATGGAGGATAGTAGACAGGGCAGCAGGAGTGAAGGAACAGTTCCTCAGCCGCCGTGTGTAAATTTTATGCCTTTAACTTATGTTTCTTTTATTGTTTCTAGTTTGTCGTTTTTGGCTGGATTTTATTCAAGTGATTTAATTCTTTAGATGAAGCTCCGTCTTGAAGTGACAAGTGTGATCTTGTTACCATTAATTATTTCTAATAAAACGTTATCATGCAGCCGTGGTCTCGAGATATTCTTTTTTATTATTTATTTATTTATTGCCAAATTATAGACCTGTCCCTGATGTTTTAAAACAGGTCGTAGGTCTTACAATTACCGTTTTTCATATTTTTACAGTTTTCTTTTATTTTGTTTTATCTACAACATTAACAAAGAATAATACTTTTCAAAATAACATCAATTTAAGGTTGAAATATAAATAAAATTTTGTTGTTTTTTAAGAAGAATATTAAAAGATGATAGGATGGAGGAGAGATTTGTTAGTACCATCACAGAATGTGACTGACGGTGAATTCCTCGGAATGGTTTCTTCGGCCGGCCGGTGTGGCCGTGCGGTTCTAGGCGCTTCAGTCTGGAAACGCGTGACCGCTATGGTCGCAGGTTCAACTCCTGCCTCGGGCATGGATGTGTGTGATGTCCTTAGGTGAGTTAGGTTTAAGTAGTTCTAAGTTATAGGGGACTAATGATCTTAGAAGTTAAGTCCCATAGTGCTCAGAGCCATTTGAACCATTTTTGAAATAGTTTTTTCGAGCCGCTGACCGCCAGTCGCACACACACACACACACACACACACACACAAATCGTTATTAGTAGAGAAATAGTATTCCTTATCCTATTTATTACTAATGCTATGTATTAACTTTAGGTGCCCACCGGCGTACAGCACTTGGTGATTTACTGGTCTCGGGGTAGCGTTTCTGATTCATAATCTAAACGTCTTCGGTCCCGGGTTCGGATCCCGCCGCTGCTTAAATTTTGATTAATAATCAGCATTAGTGGCCGAAGACTTCCGGCATAAGAAGTCACTCTCATTCTGCCAACAGCCTTGTCAAAGAGGGCGGAGGAGCGGACAGAGGTTCAGGGCACTCTCTTGTCCTAGGGGTGGGAAACTGCCCCTAAAGGCGGAAGAATCAGCAATGATCAACGGCATGAGGATGCAGAAGGCAATGGAAGCCACTCATTAAAGACACGTAACGTGTATCCACAGGACATGTGGGCTGTAATTGAAGAAGTGTCATGATGATCTCTCCATTGGCAAAAGATTCCGGAATAGTCCCCCATTCGGATCTCCGGGAGGGGACTGCCAAGGGGGAGGTTACCATGAGAAAAAGATTGAATAATCAACGAAAGGATAACGTTCTACGAGTCGGGGCGTGGAATGTCAGAAGCTTGAACGTGGTAGGGAAACTAGAAAATCTGAAAAGGGAAATGCAAAGGCTCAATCTAGAGTAGGGATTAGTGAAATGAAGTGGAAAGAAGACAAGGATTTCTGGTCAGATGAGTATAGGGTAGGATCAACAGCAGCAGAAAATTGTGTAACAGGAGTAGGACTCATTATGAATAGGAAGGTAGGGCAGAGAGTGTGTTTCTGTGAACAGTTCAGTGACAGCGTCGTTTTTATCAGAATCGACAGCAAAACCAACACCGACAACGATAGTTCACGTATACATGCCGACGTCGCAAGCTGAGATAGAGAAAGTGTATGAGGATATTGAAAGGGTAATACAGTATGTTAAGGGGCATGAAAATCTAATCGTCATGGGGGATTGGAATGCAGTTGTAATGGAAGGAGTAGAAGAAAAGGTTACAGGAGAATATGGGTTTGGGACAAGGAATGAGAGAGGAGAAAGACTAATTGAGTTCTGTAACAAGCTTCAGCTAGTAATAGCCCTATTATCACAGGAACTGGATCATCTTAAAGCTGTCTTCAAACTCAACGGATATAACGATCATCAAATTAATCGTACTTTTTCAGTTTGGACCATCAAGTGAAGCAGCGCCGCATACTAGTAAATTAGATGCTTTTCTACCCTTTGCTGGAAGTATTTCTTCAAAAATTTCTAGAATTCTCAGGAAATATGACATTAAAAATGTTCTTTTGGCTTTAGCCAAGACTAGAGCCCTGTTTGGGTCTGTTAACGATCATTTGGGATTGAGAAAGCCTGGAGATTATAAAATTCGCTGTCATTGTGGAAAGGGCTATATTGGACGTACTACTCACACTGTTCATGGCCGTCACATACGCTGAAAAATATGCCGTCGCCGAACATTGTCTCAATGAAGGGCATAACATGTCGTTTAAAGAGACGGAAATTATTGTTCCGGCTTCTCGTTACTGGGATTGTGTGTTCAAGTAATCCATCGAAATATGATTGATGACATTATTAATAGAGGTAAAGATTTTCCTTTAAGCAAGACATGGAACACTATTTTATCTGATGAAATGTAAATGTCGTGTGACTAGGGCCTCCCGTCGGGTACACCGTTCGTCGGGTACAAGTCTTTCGATTTGACGCCACTTCGGCGACTTGCTCGTCGATAGGGATGAAATGATGATGATTAGAACAACACAACACCCAGTCCCTGAGCGGAGAAAATCTCCGACTCAGCCGGGAATCGAACCCGCGCCCTAAGGATTGACATTCTGTCGCGCTGACCACTCAGCAACCGGGAGCAGACATTTTACCTGACATAAAACAACAACTACATTTTAATCTGCGATTTATCACTTTCGCCAGTTTCTACCGCCGACGGCGCTGCAATTCTTCACTTCGCAAGGGGCAGCTCCTCCGCTTCTCGCGCAGGCCCAGTGGCCAGGACCCGGGGTGTAAAGGAGCCGCCGTTCCTGATGTTCATTCAGTACTGGCGTGATTGTGTACTCAGCGATCGGAGACAGTGTCTAGGCATCGCGGTGCCGCGTCAGAGCTGGCGAGCTCAAACGAGTAGTGGTACCAAACTGCAGTGTAGACGAGACACCGCCGTTAGGCACAGATGCAGCGACCAGCCAGAGACTGTAGTGGACGCAGAATCCGAGTGCAGACTGCAAACCGAGATTCCCTGGAATGCGTCTTAAAGAGCTGACAGCCTGCAGTTGGCCCCCATTGCGAGACACAAGTTCATCTCCAGGCAGCAACAACACTAGACGCAGCCTATAGACCGTGGCCAGTCGGGCTAGTGTCGTAGTTATGGGTCGGCAGCTGGTGTGGAGTACCTCTTGGTGTAGGCTGCGGTAAGCGATGAGTATTGCATGGCTGGGGCGGGTAGCATTTATGGGCATTCAACCCAGCTCCTTTATGAGAGGATGTCACTTTTGGGCACCACGGAAATGGGTCTGCACTTGGCCCGGCATCAGCTCGGTCCTTACAGAAAGCTGCGTCGACAATATCCCAGCCATGGTAGGAGCTGACAGGGTTCTGTGTATGGTAACGAAGTTCGCTCTGATTTCAGGACAGAGGCTTCCACCACGACAGCTCAGTACCTTGTAGCCTCCAAAGTGGAATGTGGTAGGCAGCCTTCCAGGGAGCTTGGCCGGCAGTTAGAGGTGCCAAAGTCGTGGCGTAACATTCCTGCTGTCTTCTGAGGGTCCAGTCCCCTTGTATCGCGGACTTGTATTACATCTGCAAATCACATAACACTATATTTTTATTTTTGCATTTTTGTTCACTTCTCATTCAAATTGTTCGTACATGAACACAATCCAGCTAACGCTGTTTGTGGTTAGTGTACTTAAAATTTATTTGTTAAGGGTGACCCACTTATTCGGTAAATGGTGTGTGCCGCATCAAGCGGCAGAGTAGAATTTTGATGGCCTGTCAAGGTGGCGTGCCGCCGGATGGGGGGCCCCCGTTCACATTTTAGGTGCGAGAGCTGCTGGGGCCGAGGTGGGAGGGAAGGTAGAGAGTTTGGAGTCAGTTGGTTGACAGTCAACACGAAGACTTCTGCAGAGCTGGTGCACCGAGGAGCTAAGATTGGGACTTCACTACTGGTCAGCATGATGCTGGGCCATGTATGGACACAACAAGCCGGGGTGAGAGGATGTCTGTTTCAGAGGAGACGCAGGCAGGGGCTTAAGGTTTACAAGAGGAGCACGGTAGTAACAGACAGTCGTATTTTGTTCGATTGAGTGATGCAAGTTTTACTTCGTCTTTCAATGTTATACTCCTTTCCCGCCGGATGTCAGGACTCTCCTTCTGCTCAGTCTTCTCTCTCTCTTTCTAGCATTTTGATTTGCAGCTCTCATCCTAATCTTTTGTAAGCCTCATCGTTGCAAAACATTATAACCGAAATTGTATATGCCACTGCGTAGAGAAATGTAGTAGCTAAATTTGCTTAGGTAGCGTTTTATTGGGTTGTTAGTAATGTTGCTTTAGTGAGTAGCTGGTGATTAGAGTGATTAATAAATACAGATTTAGTTTGAGTGTAAACATAAGACAGCCCAACTAAACCGGAGGGCCGTTTTTGTGATTTATTGCTTGTACTAGCGCTTTTGTGTGGAAGTTGTTTTCACTATATCTGAAGTTGGTATCTGTTCCCGAAAGAACAGGTACGATTGATGACCGGGCAGCTTCTCTAGAATGAAATGATAATTAAATCGATACCGTAGCTGCAAACAGGCGTTGATATACGTCGTTGGGGTCTTGCTGAAAATGTGTGCCCCGACCGGGACTCAAACCCGGGATCTCCTGCTTACATACAGACGCTCTCTTGCCGGCCGGGTAGCCGAGCGGTTCTAGGCGCTACAGTCTGGAACCGCACCACCGCTACGGTCGCAGGTTCGAATCCTGCCTCGGGCATGGATGTGTGTGATGTCCTTAGGTTAGTTAGGTTTAAGTAGTTCTAAGTTCTAGGGGACTGATGACCTTAGAAGTTAAGTCCCATAGTGCTCAGAGCCCTTTGGACCATTTTTTTTTTGCAGACGCTCTATCCATCTGAGCCACCGAGGGCACAGAGGATAGTGTGCCTGCAGGGACTTATCCCTTGCAGATTCGTTGAGCTATGTAGTTCGGACCATCACCGGAGGTGTATGAAGAGGAACATAGATCTGTGGCCTTTCTTCCATATGCTGGAGGCTTATCGTTTAAGATAGGACGAATTTTAAGGAATTTTAACATTAAGAGTGTGTTCTGTCTACCTTCTAAGATTAGGGCTCTGCTCGGCTCTGTGAAAGATGATTTGGGGCTTCGGAAACACGGTGTGTACAAAATTCTGTGTCAATGTGGGAAAGATTACATTGGCCGTTCGATTAGCACAGTGCATGACAGGTGTGTGCAACATCGCCGTCATACGAGGCTACAACAGCCGGAAAAATCTGCAGTAGCAGAACACTGCCTAAGTGAGGGACACAGTATGAAATTTGATGAAACTGTGGTAGTTGCCAACATTCCCGGTTTTTGGAACAGTGTCTATAAAGAGGCGATTGAGATTAGGTTGGGTGATAATTTAATCAACAGAGACAATGGGTTTCCTCTTAGCAACACGTGGAATCCTGTATTATCTCGCATCAAAACTGAACGTTCTTCGGTGCGGCCCTGAGTACGATATATCGTTTCCAGCAGTGTTTCACTAAGGGCGGCGCCACCTCCCTGTCTTGGAACGCAGAAACCGTGATGGCCGGCGCATGCGCCGTGTACTGAACGGTGGCCCGTATAGGACGTCGATTTGCAACCTGGCGTCAGTTCTCAGCGGGACTCATCAGCAGAAGCAGCATTTTCCTGAAGATGGCGACCAGTTGGATCGCCGAAATATCGAGTCAAGTTGATTTTAGGATCCGGCAGCAAACCCGAAGAGACTTTCAAGGTGAACCACTTTCCTAAAATTCTCCTAACAAACAGGGTGCGACGAATTGACATTATGGTGAACGGTATGTACTGATCGCGAGAATCGGACGTTCCGTACTACGAACGCATCTCTGCGTCTTACCGAACCAAAGATTTATTTTGTGGACTCTTGGTGAAGAAAATGGAGCCGGCCGCTATGACCGAGCGGTTCTAGGCGCTTCAGTCTGGAGCCGCGCCACCGCTGCGGTCGCAGGTTCGAATCCTATCTCGGGCATGGATGTGTGTGATGTCCTTAGGTTAGTTAGGTTTAAGTAGTTCTAAGTTCTAGGGGACTGATGGCCTCAGATGTTAAGTCCCATAGTGGTCAGAGCCAATTGAACCATTTTGAAGAAATGGAGAGATTGGATGTGTGAGAGGAGGAGAGGGATTGTATTGTTGTGAGACGCCATTACGGTATATAGTAGATGTTCAAATAGGTTTTTGAACAAAATAAAATCCAATAAGTAACATCAAGTATTCAAGGTGTGGATATCTCCATACCGAAATTAGTTAATTATCACGATACAGATATTACGAGACGTAGACGCTCGGAGGTGAGGTTGCAACGATAGTGCAAACCTGCATTTTCCACGGTCAGAATTCGTCGAAAGATTATCTCCCAATTAATAAACTTTAGCTTGCTAAATTGTTGGACCTATCATCCAGACTCATCAAACAACATAACACACAGCTGTGCCGAACGATCTGCGTAGCGAGTAAAGGTTTTAGAGATTTTTAGGTGGAGCAGATGACGGCGAGGAATTTCTGCGAGATCGCCGCTGCAGAATGCATCTCTCGCTCTCCTGTGGTATTTAAAACGAAATTTTTTATTTTTCAGTTTGTCAGGAGAGTAAAGAAGAAATAAGGAACTAAGCTAAACCAACTAAAACCAATAACTAAACCAATTATTAAAATAAAAGCACACACAGACTATTTGTTTATAATAATAAATAAAGAATGTTTTTTATTAACTAACCAAAAAATAATATATAAAACAACTCATCCGCATTAACTTACATTTTTCCACATTTAGTGCTAGCTGCCATTCATCACAAGAACCGGAAATTTTGCCTAAGTCGTCTTGTGTCTTCCTACAGTCACTCAACTTCGACATTTTGCCGTACACCACGGCATCATCAGCAAACAGCTGCAGACTGCTGCCCACCCTTTCCACCAAACCATCTATGTCTATAGAGAACAACAGTGGTCCTATCACGCTACCCTGTGGCACTGATATATACGGCAGTCAAATGAAAACCGAACATCTGCCACAATGGGACAATGGAATAGTTCAATTCAAAAGTGATCACTATACCTGTTAAGACATGTATCCCACTGGGAGACTAGTCGATCAGTTGAAAGCGGTCTGCCGCTTACGGATTCACAACCGCAACCCTCTTCCTCTGCCTCGTCCGCTTGAAACTGACGTCCATGCATATATCTCTCTTCAGGTCGCCAAGGATGTGAAAAGTACACTATGAAAGATCCAGGCTGTAGGAGGATGATTCCCTGCGATAGCATTCCTAGGTGTTTTGACTTAATGGCGCGTCGCAGTTTCTGCAAAGTGTCTTCATAGCGCTGTGCACTGACTTTGGTTCCACGCTTGAGGAGCTCGACGAGCAGTGGAAGTATCTTGTTGCACGACAATGGCCCCATACAGTCAGTCGGACGAAGGCTACAATTCAGCGATTTGGTTAGGAAACACTGCAGCATCTTCCATACAACCCGGATCTTTCACCGTTGGATTTTCACATCTTGGACGACGGGAAGAAAGACATGTGTGGACGTCGGCTTCAGACGAACGAGGAAGTGGAGGAGTGGTTGCAAGTGTGGATCCGTCAGTGGCCGACTACGTTCTACAAAACAGGAATTGATGTCTTAACACTTGTGGTGGTTACCTTTAAATGGAACCATTCCATGGTCCTTTTGTAGCAGGTGTTCGGTTTTCATTTGGCAGCCCCTCTTAGAAAGACACAAGCTCCACAAATGGGATCCAAAGTCAAGATGGGTCTCGAAGTTGAGATGCCTATGAGCGTGATTTTGTGGTCATAACTACTACGATATTATTGAAGCTCTGCACTAAAATGCTCATTCTGTGCTGATACCAGCCCAGTAGTTTGGAATTTAAGGTGACTTTCAGAATGGTTCAAATGGCTCTGAGCACAATGGGACTTAACTGCTGAGGTCATCAGTCCCCTAGAACTTAGAACTACTTAAACATAACTAACCTAAGGACATCACATACATCCATGTCCGAGGCAGGATTCGAACCTGCGACCGTAGCGGTCGCGCGGTTCCAGACTGTAGCGCCTAGAACCACTCGGCCACTCCGGCCGGCTGACTTTCAGAAATGTCAGGTTCTGGGCAGTATATCTAAAGGTTTGTCAGACAGGTATAGTAGCTCGTATGACATGTTCAGAATCGGAGCCCCCTTACGGTTGCTGGGAACTGAAAAGTTAGCCCCAAATGTCTCAAATCCTACCGTTTATCAATATACCGCTGCCTTCCGGCTCCAATCATCTTATACCATTAGGTCGTCCATGCTGGTAACAATTCGTGATAACTACCACTGGATCAGATACGAAATATATTCAGTGTGGACCCATTTTCCGGAAATAGAGTTGCAGTGCTAGGACGTCAAAGGGCAGAATTTCACTTCAGTTCACTCCAGGATTATTTCTACTTCACTCGTCCTTGAGACAGCCTGAATTACTTGAGGCAGCATTACACGAAACTATTCACTACTACAACCTCTACCATGCTCAACAGATTTCGATATGCCCACTCTACACTTGCACACAACTATTTTCAATACAATTAGCATGCCTCAGATATACTGCTAAATGAAACAAATCAAAACAAGTCCACAGCCGTCGTCACTAGCAAATCAAACAGATAATATTCCAAGTGAAAATACACGAAAAAAGGATACAAATCTTAATATACCACTGCTTTTCTTATCTCAACGCGTACAGTAGCACTCATGTATCTTGCATGAGTGCTTCTAGGTTCTCCATCTTTGCATTCCTTCCACCTTCCTTTGACAGCACCACCAGCATTGGTGGCAGTAAATCTGGCGCACCACTGAAAGGACATATTCATCCCACATGTAGGACAGTATCGGCAACTATAGTTTGATGTTCACTGGTGACATTATTTGAGTAACCTCCTATAAACCTTCATATCAGGTGATTATTTTCTTCGTTTTCCCCTTCGGCGTCTCTATGCTTTCTAGCATTAGTCACTCATCCACAGGATACTCTGGTAACTTAGTACTGCGTTGCCTCGTTCTCTCTTGATATCCAAAGGTCTTGGTACTGAATTTTTGCACTTCTGTAACTTTCTAAACGCTTGTGTGAAATTTAGAAGTGGATCGCCGTTTTTCCCACATTAGGTTTCATTACTTCAAATAAATGGCTATTCAAAAATAAGGAACAGATTTCAAACTTTTATATCTTCGAAATTACAAAATGTAGCACCATAATTCCAATGTTCGTGGACAGACAACAGTTTAAAGTTTGAACAGTCCGGGTAGACGTTCCAATCACGGCCGCATTGGCGGTGTTGCTTACTTCTTCATGGAGAAGAGTTTGACAGGACTAACCTATCTAGACATGCTTCGAAACCGGTTATTTCCTCAACTTGAAGATGTCTTCAATTTTGTTCAAGATGGTGCTCCACCTCATTTCTCCAAGTACGTCCGACGTTGCCTGCAGGACACCATTCCAGGACGTTGGACTGGAAGAGGAGCAGAAGAACTCCATCGCCGGTGGTCTCCCAGGTCTCCAAACATAACGCCTTGTGACTTTTATCTACGGGTTTATGTAAAAGATTGCGTTTTTACCCCCACTATGCCTGACACTATTGAAAGATTGCGACATCGTATTATTGAAGCTGTGAATTCGATAACGAGAGAGCAGTTGCATCGTGCGTGGCAGGAAATGAGCCATCGTTTTGATATTTGTTGTGTAACACACGGGCTAACACTGAATGCATAAAAATCTGAAACGTTTGCTTTCCAGAAACGTTGGATTTGTGTTTCTGCCATTGTTTGAAATTTGTTCCTTCATTTTAAATAGCCGTTCAGTGATGGCATTTTTTAACCATATAACACTATGTATGAGTTTTAGAATTGTAAACCAGGACCATGTATCTCAACAATGTAAATTTGTACGGAAATGCAGGAGGATCTGCAACGAATTGACGCATGGTGCAGGGAATAGCAATTGAATCTCAATATAGACAAGTGTAATATGCTGTGAATACATAGGAAGAAAGATCCATTATTATTTAGCTACAATACAGCAGGTCAGCAACTGGAATCAGTTAATCCCATAAATTATATGGGAGTAGGCATTAGGAGTGATCTAAAATGGAATGACCATATAAAATTAATCGTCGGTAAAGCAGATGCCAGACTGAGATTCATTGGAAGAATGCTAAGGAAATGTAGTCCGAAAACAAAGGAAGTAGGTTACAGTACACTTGTTCGTCCACTGCTGGAATACTGCTCACCAGTGTGGGATCCGTAATATGGTTCAAATGGCTCTGAGCACTATGGGACTCAACTTCTGAGGTCATTAGTCCCCTAGAACTTAGAACTAGTTAAACCTAACTAACCTAAGGACATCACAAACATCCATGCCCGAGGCAGGATTCGAACCTGCGACCGTAGCGGTCTTGCGGTTCCAGACTGCAGCGCCTTTAACCGCACGGCCACTTCGGCCGGCAGGATCCGTAATAGATAGGATTGATAGAAGAGATAGAGAAGACCCAACGGAGAGCAGTGTGCTTCGTTAAAGTATCATTTGGAAATCGCGAAAGTGTTACGGAGACGATAGATAGACTCCAGTGGAAGACTGCAAGAGAGACGCTCAGTAGCTCGGTACGGGCTTTTGTTGAAGTTTCGAGAACTTACCTTCACCGAGGAGTCAAGCAGTATATTATTCTCTCCTACGTATATCTCGCGAAGAGGCCATGAGGATAAAATCAGAGAGATTAGAGCCCACAAAGAGGCATACCGACAATCTTTCTTTGCACGAACAATACGATACAGGAAAAGAACGGAGAACCGATAGAGGTACTCAAGCTACCCTCCGCCACACACCGTCAGGTGGCTGGCAGAGTATAGATGTAGATGTAGATAAAGCATTCCATCATTATGACGGCTATTGATACAGTCCTAGCATTTTTCCCTATCGTACAATATACACACTCCCTTCTTCTGTTAGTCTGTGTATATAATGGACTTGTTCTCAGCTTGTCAATACGCAACAACTTACGTAATTGCTTCATCAGTTCCATCATAAAATTGGTACCCTGATCTGTGATCATATTTCTGTAACACCGAAGTTCAATAACCAATTATTCAGAAGTGTGTGTGCTACTGTGTCAGCGTGCTAATTCAGACCAGTAGCCATCCATACATTGTGCGAGAAGTGATCTGACAACATAGCAGTTATCTGCTTGTGTCTAGTTAAAAGATCCTAAAATGAAATGTCCATTGTGATCATATCAAGAGGTCTACTGGCTTCTCGTAACCTCTGCAGAGGAACATGATGGCTTAACTCCACTGACCGCACATGTGGCACACAGTTTTTGACCTACTGCTCTATATCTTTGTCTGCGTATATGCAATCTGTAATGTTTAGCTACTCTTCACGTACATGGTCATGTGCATGTTTTAACACTCGCTCTCACAACATGACAGCAACAACAACATATGGCCAAGGCTTTGTCGTCTTATACAACCCACCAATACGTAAAATAAGTTGTTGCAGCATTGCAAATAGTTTGCAATATACATCGGCAGCTTGCGCTCTTTGCCAGTCCACAATAGTGTGAACTATCATCCCTTCAATGCCAGTCTTCCTACTAAGGTAATGCACATTACCGTGTTTCTTAACAGATTTACAGACTGCTTAGAAATCAAACTTCTCAACTTTAAGTTTACAAAGTGTAAGTCGACTAGGTGCACCCTTTAACAACAATAATCACTTCAATGCTGCCTGATCCGTTATCGCCTGAAACTTCTTCCGATACAAGTAGCAGCGAAAGTATGTCACATCATATATAAGGCTCAGCATCTTTTCTTCTGTGGTAGAATAGTTCCTAAAATTTCCTTCGGGCAGATATAAACAACGCAAAATTGTTCATAACACAAAGCTATATTGGGTCCTTTTACTGTACTCCAGTTTTAGTTACATATCATCATCTGGTACCTGTAGCCACAATCACAAAATGGCAAGAATGCAGCTGTTGACACACTCATTGAAGAAAATACGTCAATCACATTCAGGGTGAATATAACATAACGGGTTATTAGACGCCGACAACACAAACTGCATACATACAGATGAGTTATAAACAATTCAGCCGCATAGTAGTGTGAGCAAAGCACATGGAATACAAAGAGCAACTAGTGGAATGATGAGATCGATACTAACAATACATATCAGCATGAGTACACTACAAAACAATTTCACCATAGACATGGACAATTCAAAATTTAGTTACAGAGTTGGGATGTATTCACAAACATAATAGTGATAATAATTAATAGGTACAAATTAGTTGTCATTCATTACCGAAGAAATATAACAATAAAATAGAAATATGTGGAGATAGCTCAGTACTTGCCAAAGATACAGCCATAGGGAAACAATATACACATATCGTGGGAATCATATACAGACTCGAATGGCACGCTGTCTCATCATTTGCTTCTATTTTTTACTACCCAAAATCAGGGATGAGTCACAGACTGTTAAGATAAAGCGTAAATGCCGATAACTAAAGGACAAAATACAAACCATAAAGGGCCAGACCAGACATAAAAATTAAAATATGCCCTCCCATTACACTCATCATAGGGTGTATGGAAATATATGCCTTAAATTAATATAGTCTTAAGAGAAAGTTAAAAGAAGACATGTTGACCAGAATATGCATAGATGGACTTACATCACAGAACTGAACTTAACTGTAGTACAGGCCAAGGAACAGGTCCTACAAGTATATATATATATATATATATATATATATATATATATATATATATATATATATATATATATGCGCCCAACTACGAATTTCTCTCCTGTGTCTATCTTTTCATCTCGGAGTAGCAATTCCAACATACCTCCTCAATTATACGCTGCATGTATTCCAGTCTCAGTCTTCCTCTAATTTTTTTAGTCTTCACAACCTCTGTTAGCATGGAAGTTACTCCCTGCTGTCTCAACAGAGTTAACAGATGTCCTATTATCCTGCCTCTTTGTCTTGCCAGTGTTTTCTACAAATTCCTGTCCTCGCCGATTTTGCGGAGAAACACGTTATTAACTACCTTCTCAGTCCACCCAATTTTCAATATCCTTCTGTTGTACCACATCTCAAATGCTTTGGTTCTCTTGTGTTCCGATTTTCCAGCAGTCCACGTTTCACTACCACACAATTCTGTGCTCCAAACCTACATTCTCAGAAATGTCTGATACTAGTTGACTTATCCTCGACAGGTATGCCCTTTTTGCCTGTGCTCGTCTGTTTTGTGTCCTCCTTGCTCCGTTCAACATGGGTTATTTTGCTGACTAGGTAACAGGAAACTTCGTCTACTTCGTGCCTTCAGTTCTGATATTAAGTTTGTCGCTGTTCTCATTTCTTCTACTTCTCATTACTTTCGTCTTTCTTCTCTTTACTCTCAATCCATATTCTGTACTATTAGAGTGTTCATTCCATTCAACACATCCTGTAATTCTTCTTCATTTTTACTGAGAATAACAATGTTATATGCCAATCTTGTAACTGATATCCTTTCTCCTTTGATTTTAATCACAATTTAGAACCTTTCTTTTATTTCCGTCATTGCTTCTTCGATGTACGAATTGAACAATAAGGGTGAAAAACTGCATGCCTATCGTATACCCATTTTAATTTGAGCACTTTGTTCTTGGTCATCAACTCTTATTGTTCCCTTTTGGCTCTTGTACATATTGCATATTACCTTTCTTTCCTACAGCTTATTCCTATTTTTCTCAGAATTTCCAACATCTCACACCATTTTACATTGTCGAACGTTTTTCTGCATCGGCAAATCCTTGATTTTTCTTCGGTCTTTCTTTCATTACCAATCACAACGTCAGAAATGTCTCTGTAGTGCCTTTGCCTTTGCTAAAGCCAAACTGAACGTCGTCTAATAGATTCTCAGTTTACTTTTACAATCTTCTGGGTACATGAGCTGATAATCTGATTGTGCGATAATTCTCGCACTTGTCGGCTCTTGCTATCTTCGGATTTGTGTGGATGATATTTTCCCGAAAGTTTGATTGTGTATCGCGAATCTCATAGATTGTATGCACCAACGTTAATAGTCACTTTGTTCCAACTTGCTCCAGTGGTTTTAGAAATTCTAATGGAATGTTATCTGTGCATTTTGCCTTATTTTATGTTGCGTCGTCCAAGCTCTTAAAGTCTGACTGTAATACTGGATTTCCTATCTCTTCCGTGACGACTCCTGTTTCTTCTTCCAGTTCGTCATCACATATGTCCTTCCCCTAATAGAGGCCTGCGGTATACTCTTTCCACCCATCCGCTTTCTCCTTTATATTTAACAGTTGAATTCCCATTGCACTCCTCATGTTATCGTTCTTGCTTTTAATTTCATTTAGGGTTGTTTTGACTTTTCTATGTGCTGAGTCAATGCTTACGACAATCTCTTTTTCGATTTCTTCACGTTTTTCATGGAGCCATTTCGCCCTAGCTTCCCTGCACTTCCATCCTTGGTACATCGCTATTGACGATACAAGTGAGACTCTATAGTTTCAGACAATAGACTGCTAATGGCGCCTTGCTAGGTCGTAGCCATTGACTTAGCTGAAGGCTATTCTAACTATCTGCTCTGCAAATGAGCGAGGCTTCGTCAGTGTGCATCGCAAGCTACGTCGTCCGTGCAACTGGGGCGAGTGCTAGTAAGTCTCTCGAGACCTGCTGTGTGGTGGCGCTCGGTCTGCGATCACTGAAGTGGCGACAGGCGGGTCCGACATGTACTAATGGACCGCGGCCGATTTAAAGCTACCACCTAGCAAGTGTGGTGTCTGGCGGTGACACCACATTCCTCCCCCACAAATCGGCGAACCAGCGGATCCTCGATCCGCGACTTTGACAAGGGCCATTGCGTAGCAACAAAACGCAAAACGGTAGCAAGGACAGGGTCAGAAGCTGTGGCCGTAGCTATACGACGAAAATCAATCGGAAACGATTCGACCACGTCATCGGTTTTCGCATCAATGAACATGCAAGCAAGTTCGGAAGAATCGAATGCTTTATCCTCAGCAACAGGCAAACGGGACAACGCATCAGCGTTGCCGTGCCTAGCAGTGGACCGATACAAGATAACGTAGCGGTACTGCGAGAGGAAAATAGACCAGCGAATGAATTTCTGCGCTGCACGTGGAGGTACAGGCTTGTTCGGATGAAAAAGCGATGTCAAAGGTTTGTGGTCCGTGATGATGGTAAAGTGACGACCATACAAGAAATCATGGAACATAGTAACACCAAACACGAGAGCCAAAGCTTCTTTCTCTATCTGTGAATAATTTCGTTGCGCAGACGAGAGCAATTTGGACGCAAAGGCAATAGGGCGATCATGCGATCCATCTTTGTGCGCAAGCACAGCACCGATCCCGAAATCCGATGCGTCTACCATCAACAAAAGGGGTTTCTGGGGATCGAATGGCGTAAGGTAAGTATTTGAAAGCAACGCCGATTTCAACTGGCGAAAGGCGCGTTCGCATTCCGTCGTCCAGACGAACGGAACACCTTTACGGCGTAAGCGATGAAGCGGAGCTGAAATGGAAGAGGCATGCAGGAGAAAGTTATGATAGTTAATTTTACCCAACACACTCTGTAGCTGCTTCAAATTCTGCGGCGAAGGCAAGTCTTGTATGGCATGGAGGTGCTCTGGACTCGGATGTATGCCTTGTGCATTTATTACATGTCCCTGATATGGTAAGTCACGAGCAAAAAACACACATTTGTCCTTCCGCAAGCGCAGACCATTTTGTCGCAATACCTGAAATAATGTTCTTAGATTTGCTAAATGTTCGTTGGCTGTCCTTCCGGAGATCACAATATCGTCCAGATAGTTCGCAGCAGTAGGGACCGACGCACGAACAGTTTGTAAATATTGCTGAAACAATGCAGGGGCGGAGGCACACCCGAATGGCAGTCTTTTGAATCGGTACAAACCAAGATGCGTGTTAACCACCAAGACGCGCTGGGATTCTTCATCCACTGGTATTTGCAAGTACGCATCTGCGAGGTCCAACTTCGAAAAGTATTTACCCGGGCACAGTTTATCAAAAAGATCTTCCGGGCGGGGTAATGGAAAAGTGGCAATCACTAGTTGTGGATTCATAGTGGCCTTGAAGTCCACACAAAGTCTCAGTTTTCTGGAAGGTTTTGACAAAATTACTAAGGGTGAGGCCCAGAGAGAAGCCTGCACACGTTCAATTACACCTTGTGATTCTAAATCGTGTAATGTTCTTGCGACCTCATCACGCAATGCGTGGGGAACATTGCGCGCTCTGAAAAATTTCGGTTGCGCGTTGACTTTCAGTTCCAAATGTGCTTCATAGTTCTTAGCGCAACCAAGGCCCAGTGCAAAAATGTCTGCAAATTCTTCACATAGACGAGAAACACTGGCGGAAGGCACAGTCTCGTTCACTGATAGTACCTGATTGACTATAGACAAGTGAAACAACTGAAATAAATCGAAACCAAACAAGTTCACTGCAGAAGAAGAACGAAGTACGTAAAATGACACAAGTTTTGTTTGTCCCTTGTATGTTGCAAGAAGAGTCCACTGTCCTAACACAGGGATATGCTGTCCTGAATAACTAGTGAGCTAAACATTTGCGGCACGCAACGGAGGTTTGCCCAGTTGCTTGTACGTGTCGTGATTGATCAATGAAACTGCAGCTCCGGTATCGAGCTGGAATGGGATCACTTTGCCTTCAAAGTCCAAGTCTACAAAAAGTTTGTCCTGCTGACGACAAGAGCGACTGTCTCGTGCAATTTGAACTGATACAGGTACAGAAGCACTTGCGACCTGACGAGATTTCCGGCGACGTCGACACACACTTTTTGTGGGACGAACACAGTCACTGTTAGAGAATGTGGCACTGGACGGAGTGGAATTAACTACATGAATGTCCATGGGCGAAGGTTCACGAGCCTGATTGTCCATGGTTCGATTCCGGCGCGAAGCAAAGGGCCTGGAATGGTTGTGAGCGGCCGATCGGAGCTTTTTCTGGCAAACACTTTGAACATGTCCTTTCTTATTACAGTAAAAGCAAATAGCTTGGCGTGACGGGCAATGTTCATGCGAATGTCTAGTCGCACACCGCGGGCATGATTTCACTGCATTTGCTCGCTTACGCGGCACACGTGGAGAGCTAGGCGGCAGCTGCGCGGACGAGCGCGAGGGCTGTTTATCGTTCCGTGCAGCGCGCCCGGCGGACCGGTTAATGTGACACACGGCTGGCGAAGGTTCAAATGATTCCTGTGCAAAGTCAAGTGTGTCTTGTCTATCTAATATGTCTATCACTTGTTGAAGGGAGGGATTGACTAGTTTCAAAATCTGTTCCCGTATACGAACATCAGAAACGTTCTGTGCAATTGCATCACGTACCATTGTATCTGAATAAGGGAGTCAACATTCACACTCAAAAGCACAATCCCTAGTAAGGCCTTGCAATGTTGCAACCCACTCCCTATTAGTCTGACCGGCCGTACGTTTTGTACGAAAGAACGTATACCGATTGCAACGACATTGACTGTTTCTTTGAAATAGGCATCCAATGCCGACAAAATTTCTTCGTAGGACAGACTTGCTACGTCGCGTCGGGGAAACAATTTCACTATCACACGGTAGGTGGACACACCTACACAGGCCAATAAAAAAGGCTGCCGCTCGTTACCTTGAATTCTGTAGGCGGCGAGATGGAATCCAAATTGGCATGACCACTCCGTCCATGTTTCCACGTCCGCTTGAAAATTACGGAATGGGGGTGCAACTGCGTGTTGTGGCTGCGGTAGCGGTGGAGCGGCGGCTGCTGCATCGTTTTGCATTGCACGTTGACCCTGAACGAGCTGTCCAAGGGCATCCAATAACGCCTGCGTCTGCTGATTCTGCAAGCGATAAAATTCGGACAGTACATCTGGAGATCGTGGCGAAGCCATGACAAGTAAATTAGAGCAATACGAACGCGAAATCCTCCTTTAAGCCTCGTCGCCATATGATGTGTTGACAGAAGTGCCGACACAGTGTGGTTTGAGGTGACCGAAATACACGCTATAAGCTCACGCAGGATGGCGTGAGGTCTGAAACAGGATACGTAATGAATGCTATAAGGAAAAGTACGTAGCTTCTGGAATACTTAACTTTAATCCATCCTTGGTACATCGCTATTGACGATACAAGTGAGACTCTATAGTTTCAGACAATAGACTGCTAATGGCGCCTTGCTAGGTCGTAGCCATTGACTTAGCTGAAGGCTATTCTAACTATCTGCTCTGCAAATGAGCGAGGCTTCGTCAGTGTGCATCGCAGCTACGTCGTCCGTACAACTGGGTCGAGTCCTAGTACGTCTCTCGAGACCTGCCGTGTGGTGGCGCTCGGTCTGCGATCACTGAAGTGGCGACACGCGGGTCCGACATGTACTAATGGACCGCGGCCGATTTAAAGCTACCACCTAGCAAGTGTGGGGTCTGGCGGTGACACCACACATTTTAGATTAATAAAATAGAGAATGGAAGTTACTTAACTATCAGTACCTGTCAAATACATAACCATAAGGACTTAATTTATATATATCATGGTAGCCAAGTACAGTCTGGAAAGGTAGATTGTCGCATCTTTTTGTTTCTGCTTTTGCTCACCAGGTCCAGGACAAATTGGCATCTCAAGTATACCAACCACAATGTGATATTAGTAGGTTAAAGAATAAATGAACTAAGGAAAAAAATACCCACTATGGGAAAACAGAACATATATAAAAAATATTAAGCGGTACTGTCTTTACACTCATCTTAACGTGTATGGAAATACAAGGCTTTTGACAATGTAGTGTTGGAGATATAGTTAAAGACAGACATACTGACAAGAATAAGTGTGGCAGGACTGACTATTTAAAACTAAACTTAACTGGAAGAGAGATAAATTGAAAGAGTCCTACCAGAGGTATCATCGTGGTACAAGAAGCGTCGGGCCATAACAATATGCCTTTTGCCAAAGTCGCTTATGACAGAGAATTTCTCTATTTGCGTCCCATTTAGTCACTATAATAATTCCCCTTTCATCTCTGCTTCGGTTATAAACTTTCCTTGCCGTTTCACGTTCCCAGACCGTCAGTAGGTGGCATTTAGTCTGACGCTGGACAGTCGTCATAATGTTTTTGTCGTCGATGAATGTTGGTTTTGCTAAAATGAAATGAAAAACCCACAATATAAATAGATACAGTTTATGTGATAGCGCATGTTGTATTTTGTGAATTATTTGAATAATCCGTGGAAGTCTGTTTGACAATAAACTCAGAAATTTAACTATCAAAATTTCGAGCATTGTCGTTGAACTCCGCATCCTTTCCTACTTTTGTGGCAGGCACCGATGCTCTAAATTGACGATAAGGTTTCTTCAGGCCTGGAATATATTAACTGGGGTAACTGTGACTATCTGTTACGTTCGTGAAAAATGAGCGACGAGACAGTGCTAGTTTACAATGGGATGCGTGACAGCGGACTTGATACATCATGTTATATTCGGATCGAGACGATACACTCAAGAAATAAAATACGATGAGTTTGCTAGGTATTCCTTCACAGTGCCTCGAAAATAATGAGGATTGTGTAGACAACGAACATTTACAGTACTTTTTGGCACTTATAATTGTGGAATGATAATGAAATTATGAGGGCAGTTCAGTAAATAGCATAAAACGTTTTTTTCCTATGTCATTTCTGTTTAAAAAGTGCAGAATTTGTTGCAGGACCTCGAGGAATGTTACCGCCTCTGCCGCTATACTTTCATGAAGTTCCTGAATGTGGCGGTGCTATACTTAGCCTTCAAAATGGTGTCTGTAACGGAGGCACGTTCCAAGCAGAGAGCTGGCATTTACTTTTGGCGGAAAACTAGAGCATCGCAGACAATCATAGGCGCTTGCGGAATGTCTAGTTATACCTGGCAGCGAACAAAAGCACGGTGAGTCGTTGGGCGAAGCGGCGGTCATCACCGAAACAAGGTCGCGCAAACCTGTCCGAAATCCCACGTACCGGCAGGCCGCACACAGCTGTGACTCCTGCAGCGTTGGAACCTGCGGACACTCTCATTCGAGGTGATCGACCGTTCACAATCAAACGTCTCGCTGTACAACTGGACATCTTTAATGACACAATCGTCCACCAGTTCGGGTACTAAAAGTTGTGTGACCAGTGGGTTCCTCGCAGCCTAACAGAAGACTGTAAAGGGCAACGAAGGACCATCCGTGCGGAGTTCTTGCATACTACGACGCTGATCGTCACTTCGAAACGGAAACAAAACCGCAATCCACGGAAAAGCGCCATGCTCTCTCTCCTCCGAAGAAAATTTCAAAGCCACATCCTCGGCTGGTAAAGACGTGGCTGTGGTCATCTGGAACCCTGAAGGAATTATTCGGTTTGATGTCTTCCGTCATGGTGCAACGATCAACTCTGAAGTGTATTGTGCTACCCTCAGGAAACTGAAGAAACTTCAGCGTGATCGTCGCCACAAAAACGCAGAGGAACTTCTTCCCCGTGAGAGGGAAAGTCCTCACACATGTCCGCGCACCGGAGAGGACGTCACAGTCACTGGACTGTTTTTCCTCATCGACTCTACAGCCCGAATCTCACACCTTCCGACTTCCATCTGCTTGGCCCAATGAAGGATGCACTCCGCGGGAAGCAGTACGTGGATGACGGGGAGATTATTGACGAGCAAGAGGTTGGATTCGACGTCGACGAGTAGCGTGGTATTATGCGGGGATACAGGTTCTCCCAATAAGGTTGCGTAAGGCCGTCACAAGGAACGTAGATTATGTTGACAAATAGAGTTTTGTAGAAAAAAAAGAGTGTGAAATAATATGGGGTACTGGCGTCCTGAGTAAAACCAACTAGCATTCAGAAAAGTCTTGCTGAACACCCGTTTATAAAAATGGCTGGATAATTCAGCTGGACAACAATTTCATAAAAACTGAAGATAGTCATACTGCTGGAGACGTAGATTTCAAATGCTGATTGTCAGCTACACAGAATAAGAATGTTCTGGAATCGGTAGTGAAAAACCCAAAATATTGTTTTTGGGTAAAACTTGTGCGTGGAATACAGAGTATTAATCCTAATATACTGAGTGTGGTACCTGCAATGCAAACTAATAAAGTTGAAAACAGATATTCAAAAAATGAAGTCTAGGTAAGGAGTCATGAAACTTGAACTTAGTGAACAAAAAATTCAAATCTTAGAAACTGAATTGAGAAATGGCGGATTGAATTGCATTATTAACGTGCCGAAAAGATGAACTGGCAGTTGAATTAGACTCGCGATGCGAAAATATTGTAACTGGAATAGCGACCGTTAACCGTGGAACGGCTGTACTACGTAGACTTCCGCGGCCGGTGTCACGGAGATTGAAATTATTCTGAATGTTGGATCGCGTCATTGTATAAATTAATTTGATTGTAAACTGAAAAGCAACGTTTTGACCGAATTATAACGGCCTTCCTCAGAGCAAGACTGGCATTTAGTGAAGGAAACGTAGTTCTGTTTATTGCAAACGATTGGCGTAAAAAGGTCATATTTTTTAAAACTTTATTGGGCCTAAAATATCGGAAGGGGAAGGGTAGGAATGGAGCTACTCGTGGGTGAGACGGCTTCTCAATGATTGGCGACAGTCTGCCAGTCAGCGCTTGTTTTCTGGTGGGCACGTTTTCCTCCTAGTGCGCGGAAATGCACTGACTGTTGCCCTGTAGCTGTTTGTTTAGGCTGTCGTGACCGCGATCGGTGAGGCTTCTGCCCCTCGACCGTTCGTGGCCAGTTGGACTGGAATAGCGGGCAGCCGGGACGCGGGAAGTTTGTAGCCATCGTTTCTGCTGATTATGTAAATTGAAGATAGACGGGAGAGAAAGGAAGAGAGAGGGAAGAAACTGATGATATCAGCTGCATCGGGACTTTGTACGGCGGACCGGGACTCGAACCCGGGATCTGCTTCTTACTAAAGCAGTTGCGTTAACCACTGCGCCATCCGGACACAGTGTTTATCGCAAATGCTCGAACTCTTTTGACACGCTCCCCGGCCGGCCCACATCCCCACCTAGCGTCACCTATTCGCAGTCCCCGTCCATATCCCCCACGCTCGCTAATTTTAGATTCCCGCTTCGAAGTCGAACGATACTGTGCATCCGCACTGAAGGTTGCGGACTAATTGGCCGTCCTTTTGCATTGATGCATGCCTGTATTCGTCGTGACATACTATTCACAAGTTCATCAAGGCACTGTTGGTCCAGATTGTCCCACTCCTCCCTCAGAGCGGGTGGTTGATCTCGTCGTCTATAAACAGCCCTTTTCAGTCTATCAGATGGCTCTGAGCACTATGGGACTTAACATCTGAGGCCATCAGTCCCCCAGAACTTAGAACTGCTTAAACCTAACTAACCTAAGGACATCACACACATCCATACCCGACGCAGGATTCGAACCTGCGACCGTAGCAGTCGCGCGGTTGAGTCTATCCCATGTTCGATGGGGTTTATGTCTGGAGAACATGCTGGCCACTCAAGTCGAGTGATGTCGTTATCCTGATGGAAGTCATTCACAAGATGTGCACGATAGGGGGCGCGAATTGTCGTCCATGAAGACGAATGCCTCGCCAATATGTGGCCATTATGGTTGCACTTTCGATCGGAGGATGGCATTCACGTATCGTACAGCCATTACGGCGCCTTCCACGACCAACAGAAGCGTACGTCGGCCCCATATAACGCCACGCCAAAACAGCAGGGAACCGTCACCTTGTTGCACTCACTGGACAGTCTATGTAAAGCATTCAGCCTGACCGGGTTGCCTCCAAACACGTCTCCAATAATTATCTGGTTGAAGGCATATGTGACACACATCGGTGAAGAGAACTTTATTTATTTATTGACAAATTATAGACCTGTTATGTGATGTTTTAAAACAGGTCGTACATCTTACAGTTTTCATTTTTCATCTTTTTTACAATTTCTTTTCTTTTGTTTTGATGCCACTCCTGAGCGTTCCATTCGGTATGTTGTTGGGCCCATCTGTACCGCGCAGCATGGTGTCGTGATTGTAAAGGTGTACCTCGCCACAGTCGTCGGGAGTGAAGTTGCGCATCATGCAACCTATTGCGCTCAGTTTGAGTCATAACACGACGTCCTGTGGCTGCACGAAAAGCATTCGTGGCATTGCTGTCTGGGTTCCTCCGAGCTATAATCCGTAGGTAGCGGTCATCAACTGCAGTAATAACCCTTGGTCGGCCTGAGGGAGGAATGTCATCGACAGTTCCCGTCTCCTTGTATCTCCTCCACCTCCGAACAATATCGCTTTGGTCCGCTCCGATACGCCTGGACACTTCCCTCGTTGAGAGCCCTTCCTGGCACAAAGTAACAATGCGGACGCGATCGAACCACGGCATTGCCCGTCTAGGCACGGTTGAAGTACAGACAACACGAGCCATGTACCTCCTTCCAGGTGGAATGACTGGAAACATTTGTCGGACCCCTCCGTCTAATAGGCGCCGCTCATGCATGGTTGTTTGCATCTATGGGCGGGTTTAGTGACATCTCTGAACAGTCAAAGGGACTGTACCTGTGATACAATATCCATAGCCAACGTCTATCTTCAGGAGTTCTGGGAACCGGGATGATACAAAAATTTTTTTGACGTATATAGAAATGCGTGGCGTCTATTCTTTAGGCCATGTTCGAAAGAACAAACATTGCGCATTCACATAAAATACTCTCTATTGATCCTGTCAGGGTGCTTAATAATTCAACCGTCTCTCGAGTTTTGCGTTCCGCGCCCACGGGTCTTTCACCAGCACACGGGCTTCCTGGAACGAGGTAGGCTGTTCCCAGTTACGGAAGTATTCCGCAATCTCCGATTTGCACTGAAGCGCCAAAGAAACTGGTATAGGCATGCGTATTCAAATACAGAGACATGTAAACAAGCAGAAAACGGCGCTGCCGTCGGCAATGTATATGTAAGATAACAAGTATCTGGCAAAGTAGTTAGATCAGTTACTGCTGCTACAAAGGCACCTTATCAAGCTGTAAGTGAGTTAGAACGTTGTATTATAGTCGACGCACGAGCGATGGGACACAGCATATCCGAGGTAGCGATGAAGTGGGGATTTTCGCGTACGACCATTTCGAGAGTATGCCGAGAATATCAGGAATCCGGTAAAACATCAAATCTCCGACATCGCTGCGACCGGAAAAGAACGGGACCAACGACGACTGAAAAGAAATGATTAAGCAGCCTGACTGTCAGTAGAGAGGACAGCTACAAACTTCCGGCGTTCTGGCTGCCGGCTATCTCATGTCAGTCCAACGGGCCGCAAATGGTCGCTGGGCAGAAGACACACAGGATACGGGCGCGACGGGGGAACTGTCAGTGCATTTCCCCGCACAAAAAGGAGGAAAACGTGCCCACCAGAAACCAAGAGTTTATTTGCAGACTGCCGCCAATCACTGACAAGCCAGCTAATCTACGAACAGTTTCTTTCCTAGCCTCCCCCTTCCGTCATGACTAACCTATACAGTCTAGAGCAGGCTCGTCCAAACTGTGCCCCTGGAGCGCTAGCGCCCGCGATCGTCCGCGGCTAGCGCCCCGGGTGAATTCGTATGTTGCTGCAGTGGCCGAGCCGTGCCGCTTAGCTGGCCGTGCGGACCGCCCGAACGCCAGCCGGCAGATATATTTGTTCGCCCGTTTTCCCTTCGGGCAGAGGACGTCTCACAAGTGCTTAAACTGGAACTGATTGACCTACAGTGCCATATCCGCCTGAAGGACCGCTTTCTTACGTGTAAAAATTTGGATGACTTTTACAGCTGTCTTCCACGAGAGAAATATCCTCTTTTGCACAACCACGCGGCCAAAGTGGTTAGCACACTGGACTCGCATTCGGGAGGACGACGGTTCAATCCCGTCTCCAGCCATCCTGATTTAGGTTTTCCGTGACTTCCCCAAATCGCTTCAGGCAAATGCCGGGATGGTTCCTTTGAAAGGGCACGGCCGATTCCCTTCCCAGTCCTTCCCTAACCCGAGCATGAGCTCCGTCTCTAATGACCTCGTTGTCGACGGGACGTTAAACACTAACCACCACCACAATGTTCTCTCAATGTTTGGTTCCACGTATATTTGTGAGCGTTTTTTCTCTCTTTTAAAGCTTGATAAAACTAGGAACCGTTCATTCCTTGGCGATAAAAATTTGACCAATTCATTGAGGTCAGCAGTCTCACGGAATATTGTACAAAGCCTAGACAAAATCGTTTCCTCGAAAAAGAAAAACGTGTAAAATGTTAATTGTCTTCTTTAACAATGTTGACTGTAACAATTAAAGAGCTTTATAACCTTAATTCTATTTTAATAAGTTTTCGAACTTGGTCAGTTAAAATTATTACGTACAAAACAGCAAACTAAGGATCCGATTTCTAATCTCTGAAAAGGGATACAAAAAATTGTAGCACGAAATATAACAAAAAATACTTACTTGTAACTACTAACAGTAAGAACGAGACTCTATATCCCGTACATAAAATTATTTCTAAAATAGAATATTTTGTTTACGTTAGATCTGACCGCGGGACAGTCCAGCGGAGAGCAGTATTGTGCGTTCTCACTCGCTCCGCAGCTCTCTCTCTCTCGCTCGTTCCTATGGCGACACTAGCGACACACGGGCGCGGACGGGGAGCTGAACTACACTGTCTTGCGCCCGCGGGCGCAATTCTTGGATGAGCCTGGTCTAGAGCCAATAAAGTTTCAAATAAAAGTATGACATATTGACGCCTATGGTCTGAAATAAACAGAGCTAACCTTCCTCAACCAAAAACCAGACTTGTCCTGATGAGGCCGTTGTAACACGGTCTAAACGTTGTTTTTAAGTTTATAATCAATTTTATACAATGACGTGGTAGAGCACTCAGAAGAATTTCAATCTTATAAGAACAATTGATTGCTGAGAGTACGAACACTCGTATGAAATCAATATTTCATTTGAAAGAAACGCTTCTCTCTCTCTCTCTCTCTCTCTCTCTCTCTCTCTCTCTCTCTCTCCTCCTCCTCCAAGTGAAGTGTTTTTTATGTTGTACGTAACTGCTTGCACCCAGACATAACTATTTTGCTGGTTCTTGCACCTCAAGCAAACTGTCTACGCGTCCACTTCACCCGTTGTTTACATTTCATTTGGTCTGTTTCAGACAAAACAGTCGGTGTTTTACTGAACTCTCGACATTAGCGACTACTCTGTCAATTCTTACAGTACGTTCACAACACTCGAATAATAACAAACGTATATCGCCAAGTAAAGATGCTACATCGGCAGAAAAAATAAAACCAATCCAATTTAGATTACTGAGTTTCCATGGTAGTTTCTCCGCCAGCAAAGGTGCACGACATTTACAACTGGAGATGCTTATGTAAAATGTTGCAAGCTTGAAACCTTAGCTAGCAAATTTGGATAGCGGAGATAGTAAATTTGGCTCTGCATACTTCGTACTTGGATTGGTGTATGAGAGAGAGAAATTTCAAGAAACAGAAAGCCATATTTTTGGACAGTTTGTAAAAAATGTGTTGTTATGTAGCTGTTTTTGTAAAGGTCTCCTTCTAAAAGATACAGGGTCAAACGTTTGCAAGAGATGGCCGAGCAGCAGTAAGTTAACGGCTGTCCGTCTTTGTATTCCCAGAAAGTGGCGATTATAAGCACATGTAATGTGTGAGGTCATTTAAACTGAAGCCTTCCACTGGCTGGACCTACTTGACACCACGCAGTTGTGGCAAATAGTGTAACACAACGTTTTCTTTCGCTGTGGGTCCCTTATTTTTGAACTCTTTAGTCGTTAGTGATTTTTGTCTTCCTGTTGCGAATCTTGGCGATCAAACCATGGTGAGTAGCTACTGTTGGATTCCGTGTTGAAAGCAGTACGAAGCAGTTCCAGGCCCTCAAGGGCGCCGTCTACGGGTCCTAATCACAATCAGAAAAGGAAGCTCACTAGCTACAATTCTGGCGGGTCATCCGTGCGAATAATGATGCACCTCTTGCTGCTGTAACTCGAAAAGAAGTGTACAGAATGTAAGTGCAGTGGTCAAAATAACATTCAAACACCTATGAACTTTCATTAATTTTTCATTATGATAGCTTTTATTCAAAATAATTGTTATTTCTTAAACAAAAAGCAGACAATTTAAATCTTTAAAGTCTAAAAAAATTGAATTATTGACTGTATGATGATGATGAGGTCCCATATTCCTCGACAGAGCGTAGGGGATGATGCGGGAGACCCGCACCGCCGTACTAGGCAAGGTCCTAGCAGAGTTGGTTTACCATTGCCTTCATCCGACAGTAATGGGGATGAATGATGATGATGATTATGATGATGATGAAGATGACACAACCACACCCAGTCATCTCGAGGCAGGTGAAAAGACCTGACCCCGCCGGGAATCGAACCCGGGACCCCGTGCTCGGGAAGCGAGAACGCAACCGCCAGAAAAGTAAGTAATTAAGGAGGAACAAAACAAACTAGTATTAGTGTAGGTTTTCATATTACCCTATAATGTTTTGTATGTAGACATTTTGCTTCTGTTACCGCCTATGGCTTTCTGAATATAGAACCCTCAACATTAGCTGGGGCATCAAGAACCATTGTTCCATAGTGAAGATAAAAATATGGTTTTCCATTTCCTTTAATGATTTATATTTAACTTACCTTCTTCGTATTTCTTCAAACAGTTATTCAAATGTAAGTTGCCTAAACTCAGTTATTTCCTCTATAATATTAAATAAGATATTATTGTTGTACCGAATACTTGTGTACAGTCGCAACAGTTGGCTTAATACTGGACAACGTGCTTCAGCTGCAGTTTCACTGACTAAGAGGGCAGGTTACAAAACTTAGGAACTCTCTTTTTACCACTTCAAATAATGTATTAGAAAACGTTTGGAGCTGCTGAGACACTGGAAGTCGACTGAGGTTGTTCCACATGTCATTTTAGAACATTATAAAAAAATATGGAGGATTCGATTGTAAACAAGACTCAAGCAGCACGAACAAGGATTATTCCATCAAGGAATGTTTGCTAAAGCAATCCTCCCAACCTTCATAAATAAATTGAACAAATTGAGCAGAAATGTGCTATGCAAGGATGAAAGGAAATACAATATATTTGGTTCTGCTGTGCGCCAGATTGTACGCATAAAGGACGTTTTAATTCCAGCAAAATTTTAACGCCAAGCATAGATCATTCAAATGGTTCAAATGGCTCTGAGCACTATGGGACTTAACTTCTGAGGTCATCAGTCCCCTGGAACTTAGAACTACTTAAACCTAACTAACCTAAGGACATCACACACATCCATGCCCGAAGCAGGATTCGAACCTGCGACCGCAGTGGGTCGCGCGGTTCCAGACTGTAGCGCCTAGAAGCGCTCGGCCATCTCGGCCGGCGATAAATCATTCGAAACTCACTAATTATGACACTTTTCATAAATTACGTGACCCTCTTCACTCACCAATTTAGTAGAGACTTTGTGGTCTCCAATGACCATCAAGATCAGGAATAAGCAGTGCTCAGCACAAAATGAATTAATTAGTAACTTGAAAACAGCTGGCATGTAATAGCTCTTGAAGTCTCAGCTGACCATTGGATACGTTGACTAGAAGGCTGCCGGCCGCGGTGGCCGAGCGGTTCTAGGCGCTTCAGTCCGGAACCGCGCGACTGCTACGGTCGCAGATTCGAATCCTGCCTCGGCCATGGATGTGTGTGCTGTCCTTAGGTTAGTTAGGTTTAAGTAGTTCTAAGTTCTAGTGGACTGATGCCCTCAGATGTTAAGTCTCGTAGTGTTCAGAACCATTTGAACCATTTTGACTAGAAGACTACTGACCGTAATAGAGACAACTGGCTCCATCCAAAATATTAAAGACTAAGGGAAGCTTAAAAATGCTGGGTGTGTTAGTAATTACTTTGTTTCCCCATTATTAGTTATGTATGGAAAGTAATACGATTTTTTTGTTATGTCAAGATTCGAATGTTCTTTTATAGAAATTGGAGCAATTTTGAGTTAGATGATACTCAAATAAGAATGAGTGAAGAAGCACGGACGTAGGATTTCTTTTGTGACGACAGTAATAATATGTGGTCGCGATATCATACAACCGCCGTAGAAGGGTTCTCGCCAGTACGGCGATATTTCTAATAATGGAAAGGAGGGCTGTAAATAACTATTGGGGTGAGTGGCGATGGAACAGAAATGTAACAATTCCTTGTCAATTTTTTCGTGCGGTAGCAACTACGATGTAGCGCATCCTCAATGCTCGCCACGAGTGAAGCCACCCAAGCAGTGCAGAACAACGCCAAATGCATCTCACAAGTGCGAGACGAGAACAGCAAAGTCGCCACAGGCGGGAATATGGGAGGAACAGTTCGGTTTGCGCGGCGCGCACCGTGAAATTGGACTCGCCGCCTCGCACGTGCGACCTGGCACAGATTTCTGGGTAATTACCGCCCCTTTAAACCCCCACTGCGGAGCCTCCTAAAGACTGCGATCCTTGTGTCGGCAGTTCCAGACCACTGCGCACGTCTGATGTCTGTCAACTAGCTCGCGATTCTCCACTATCTTCAGCCTGCCGGAGTGCATCGTGTCAAAGTAGCAACACAGCCGTGTATAAGAGAATGAGAACTGTCGAACTGAGTAAAATTATTCGAAAAAGTCTTCCAGGAATGTGTTTGGATACAACGAATATTTGGAGAGTCTAACAATTGAAACCACGTAGTGTAAAGAAATGAAAGAAGCTCATACTTGGTAAACATCACACATTTCATCAGTCAGTTTGGCAGATGGGATATTAGCAACTAGCCTGTGACTTTCCATCACGGAAACGGTGAAGCTGGTAGGCTCTCAACGAGATACTGTCGTGATCATCAATGGATGTGGTTGAAGGATAGTGAAACCACGAGTATACGACAAGATGTTCTACCTCGTTGCATCACGGAACGTAGAGGTCACAGGCTTGACCCTTCTGCCAAGCAGGATAGGCAGTGACTTGAAATAGATATTATGACAGAGCACAACGCTGGTGCAGTTACAAGTGTTTCGGAACACACCATCCAGCGCACACTGTTGAGCATGAGGCTCCAGAGCAGACGAGCAGACACTCCCTGCTCGTAACCGTGTTCCCAATGGCATCGTCAGTTACAACTGTAGTGGACACGCATCGCGACTGGACCGTGGATCAATGAAAACGTGTTGCCTAGTTTGATGAATGTCATTTCTTGTTGTCACTTTGGGGTACATCGTCATCCAGGCGAACGGCTGTTCGAAATACGCATTGCTCTACTGGACCAGACCAGTGGGGACAATATTGTTATGGCGGGCATTTTAATGGGCTTACACGGTAACTGTGTTAGTAATCGAAGGCACCACTTAATGAACGTTATTGCGGACCATCTACATCTCTTCATCCTTGATGTCATGTTTCCGCAGGATAACTGTCATAGTCACAAGGTCAGAATTGTGCTACAGTGTTTTGAAGAGTGTGCTACTAGTATTCGCATTGAAGTTTTGGTCATCAAATTCGCCCAATCTGAACGCGATGAAACACACCTCGTACACAGCTTATGAATCTATTGAATCTATGCATTTAACAAATTCGAAGATTTATTTAAATGAGTTTTTAGTTCAAGGGATGAGTGAGAAACACAAGTAATGAATACTAATTACAATAATGAAAAAGCGATATTCCCGAAAGACGCCTGAAGATGACGATAATAGATCTTTTCTTTCTTTCTCTCATGTTTATCATATCTAGAATTGTATGTGAAATTTCAAAATTTCGTAGATTTTATTTATTATCAGCCAACGGCCTTGCCTCAGTGGTAACACCGGTTCCCGTCAGATCACCGAAGTTAAGCGCTGTCGGGCTGGGCTAGCACTTGGATGGGTGACCATCCAGTCTGCCGAGCGCTGTTGGCAAGCGGGATGCACTCATCCCTTGGGAGGCAAACTGAGGAGATACTTGATTGAGAAGTACCGGCTCCGGTCTAGGAAACTGACCTACAGAAGGGAGAGCGGTGTGCTGACCACATGATCCTCCATATCCACATCCCGTGACGCTTCTGGGCTGAGGATGAAACGGCGGCCAGTCGGTACCTTTGAGCCTTGGCCTGTGCAGGAGAAGTTTAATTTAGTTTTATTAATTATCTAAATTTTATTTATTGTCGTGATTTTGTAGCCAGATGTTCTTCTTGACGCCACAGTCATCAAGATTACCCAAGGAAGCTAAGTCGTGTGCTACATCTACCTGTGAATCGTGTAAACTTTAGGTGTGTAGTATCGTGTTTTAACTGTTTACATATCATAATCTCTGAGGCGGAAGTTTGGAGTAGCCCAGATTTGCCTACACTGCCTTCAGATGTCCTTAAAATTGATACTTAGGCTGTCCGATATATCAGAACATGATAGTTAAGCCACTGTGCATATTCATTGGCCCTCCTACCCCCCTCACAAGCATGCAAATTTCTGTATACGAGCGAGTCGATAGTGATACAGAAACTTGTTAACATGCACTACTGTCCATTAAAATTGCTACACCACGAAGAAATGCAAACGATAAACGGGTATTCATTGGACAAATATATTATACCTGAACTGACATGTGATTACATTTTCACGCAATTTGGGTGCATAGATCCTGAGAAAACAGTACCCAGAACAACCATCTCTGGCCGTAATGACGGCCTTGATATGCCTGGGCATTGAGTCAAACAGAGTTTGGAAGGCGTGTACAGGTACAGCTGCCCATGCAGCTTCAACACGATACCACAGTTCATCAAGAGTAGTGACTGTCGTATTGTGACGAGCCAGTTGCTCGGCCACCATTGACCAGACGTTTTCAGTTGATGAGAGATCTGGAGAATGTACTGGCCAGGGCAGCAGTCGAACATTTTATGTATCCAGAAAGGCCCGTACAAGACCTGCAACATGCGGTCGTGCATTATTCTGCTCATATGTAGGGTTTCGCAGGGATCGAATGTTCAGAGTGCCGTCAATGCGAATGAGAGGTGACCGAGACGTGTAACCAATGGCACCCCATACAATCACGCCAGGTGATACGCCAGTATGGCGATGGCGAATACACGCTTCCAATGTGCGTTCACCGCGATGTCGCCGAACACGGATGCGACCATCATGATACTGTAAACAGAACCTGGATTCATCCGAAAAAAATGACGTTATGCCATTCGTGCACCCAGGTTCGTCGTTGAATACACCATCGCAGGCGCTCCTGTCTGTGATGCAGCGTCAAGGGTAACCGCAGCCATGGTATCCGAGCTGATAGTCCATGCTGCTGCAAACGTCGTCGAACTGTTCGTGCAGATGGTTGTTGTCTTGCAAACGTCCCCATATGTTGACTCAGTGATCGAGACGTGGCTGCACCATGCGTTACAGCCATGCGGATGAGATGCCTGTCATCTCGACTGCTAGTGATACGAGGCCATTGGGATCCAGCACAGCGTTCCGTATTACCCTCCTGAACCCACCGATTCCATATTCTGCCAACGGTCATTGGATCTCGACCAACGCGAGAGCAATGTCGCGATACGATAAACCGCAATCGCGATACGCTACAATCCGACCTTTACGAAAGTCGGAAACGTGATGGTACGCATTTCTCCTCCTTACACGAGGCATCACAACGACGTTTCAGCAGGCAACGCCGGTCAACTGCTATTTGTGTATGAGAAATCGGTTGGAAACTTTCCTCATGTCAGCACGTTGCAGTTGTCGCCACCGGCGCCAACCTTATGTGAATGCTCTGAAAAGCTAATCATTTGCATATCATAGTATCTTCTTCCTGTCGGTTAAATTTCGCGTCTGTAGCACGTCATCTTCGTGGTGCAGCAATTTTAATGGCCAGTAGTGTATTTAAGGAATTTCTGTAGAGCAATATAGTTTCCTTAAAGTGCAACAGTGATGTGATTGTTCAGCTACACAAGAAATATGGTGCATAAGACTACAGACAAGGCAGCCTTGGATGTAGTGCGTACCTGCATATTCGCCAGGTGCCTGGAGGCAGCGATGGACAGGGCCTGGGAAACAGCTCACGTGCAGACAGTGAGGCAATCGACTATAGCCTACAAGACCGTGGGCCTCTGCCAATAGCCAGTGGGCAGGGCTCGCTCATGCGGCGAAACTATGTGTGAATGTAATACAGCGAGTGCAATACAACTGGTGCGTAGTCTATACTACCTCCACCTGCCTGCAGATGACCTGATGGGTGTTCACAGGCGTCGGTAGCCCATGGGACAGAGCTGGAACAGCCTGCTATAGATCTGTGAATCCATATGTGTCTCAGACAGGAAGTCGTAAGAGCGGACTGTCAAGTGGAAAATTATAGTCGTTAGGATATGTTGGTGTCTTGCTGCTGACTGAAGTGAAATTTCGGTGCATGAAGTGGCACGTTTTTGAAACTACGCATCAATTACACTGTGAGTAGTGAGCCTATCTGAGACGTCCTCTACAGAATCTGAAGAAACGCTGCATTTATCAAGGAAGTCGTTTAGCCACAACACAATAGCTGGGGACATTTTAATGATTTTAACATTCTTGCCGCAAAATCGTACATTTAATGATTCTTTCTGCTTGTTACGTCAGTAGCTTTCTTGACTGTTTTGTCCCGAAATTGACTGTATGGGACAGCGTCCTCAGTGCTTTGCTGCCCTCATCAGAGGCCTGATTGAAATTACATGTCCGGTAACGTCTCCACGTGCCACCATAACGTTGTCACGATGACCGTTATCTGGCCATTCTTAAGCTGGATAAACAAATAGCATATTTTCTCTGTCGACAGAACACTGCGGATGGTGGTAGTCCAATTTACCAGGTGTGTAGCTCAGCCTTAGAAGCGATATGAGGTATTTAACAGTGCAAGTGAAGTGCCGCTTGGTTGTGGCAGATTGGAAATGGTGGACACTTCACACGTAAAGTACAATTTTCTTAATGGAACAATTGAGTTTCAAGGTGTGGAATGTCAGCTAATAAATAATTTTAATCAGGGTGTGTGTAGACACATCTGTACTCCTCGAGCACCATGTATGTTGCACAGTGTAATACGAAAAGTGCTTTAGTAAATCTGTAAGTGATTTGGCGATATAAGGGTGTGACAGTTAGCTGACAGAGCTGAAACCTCTATCAGAAACAAAAGTTGTATACCAGGTGGGAAGCGACTCAAACTGAGCCTGGAGATGACATATGGGTTTAATACTACTTCAACTCTGCGCCACAATCAGTCGGAGTGCCTGGCGAGATATAGCATGCTAATCTCTCAGTAATGGGAATTCCACGGTTAAATGTACAGGAGAGAGCGGATAGGTGGAAAGAGTACATTGAAGGATCCTGTGAGGGGGAGGACTTGTCTGACAACGTGATGGAAGAAGAAGAACGAGGAGACATGGCAGTGACAGGGTATGTAGTATTAGAATTTAAAAGAGTTTTGGGCGACTTCAAATAAACCAGAAGGGATGGATAACATTCTGTCAAAATTTCTAATCAATGGAAGAAGTCGCAAAGAAGGTTATTCACGTTAGTGTATTGAATGTATGAGCTGGCTACGTACCATCAGGCTTTCGGAAAAAACTTCATCACAATGTCGAAGATAGCAAGAGCGTACAAGAGCGAGAATTATCGCACAATCAGCTGAGGAGCTCATGCGTTCAAATTACTGACTAGAATAACATATACAGAAGAATGGAAAAGAAAATCGAGGATATGTTAGATGACGATCAGTTTGGTTTTAGGAAAGGTAAAGGCACCAGAGAGGCAGTTCTGACGTTGCGGTTGATAATGGAAGCAAGACCAGAGAAAAATCAAGACACTTTCATAGTATTTTTCGACCTGGAATAAGGCGTTCGGCAATGTAAAATGGTGCAAGATGTTCGAAATTCTGATAAAAAGAAGGGTGAGCTATAGGGAGAGACGGGTAATATGCAATATGTACACGAGCCAAGAGGAAATAATAAGAACGAAGTGCTCGCATTAAAAAGGATGTAAGACAGACATATAGCCTTTCGCCCCTACTGTGCAATATATGTATCAAAGAATCAATGACGGAAACAGGAATATGGATCAAGAGTGGGATTAAGATTCAAGTTGCAAGGATATCGATGATAAGATTCGCTGATGACATCGCTATTGTCAGTGAAAGTTAAGAGGAAATACAGGCTCTGTTGAATGGAATGAACAATCTAATGAGTACAGAATGTGAAATGAGAGTGAATCGAAGAAAGGCGAAAGTAATGAGAAGCAGGAGAAATGTGAACAGCCAGAACATTAACCTTGGAATTTGTGATCCCGAAGTAGACGATATTAAGGAATTCTGCTGCTCAGGCAGCAAAGTGACTTATGATGGACAGAGCAAGGAGGACATAAAAAGCATACTAGCGCTGGTAAAAAGGACATTCCTGGCCAAGAGAAGTCTACTAGTATTAAACATAGGCCTTCATTTGAGGAATAAATTTCTGAGAATCTTCGTTTGAAGCACAGAATTGTGTGGCAGTGAGGCGTGAGCTGTAGGAAAACCGGAACAGAAGAGAACATAAACATTTGAGATGTGGCGCTACAGAGGAACAGAGGAATGTCGAACATCAGATGGACCGATAAGATAAGGAGTGAGGAGGTTCTCCGTAGAATCGGCGAGGAAAGGAATGAATGGTAAACATTGAGAAGAAGAAGAGACAAGATGATAGGACATCTGTTAGCATATCAGAGAATAACTTCCATGGTACTAGAGAGACCTGTAGAGGGTAAAAACAGTACAGGAATACACCCAAGATATAATTGAGAAGATATGTTGCAATTGCACTCTGAGATGAAAAGTTTGGCGCTGGAGAGAAATTCGTGGTGAGCCACGTCAAACGTATCAGAAGACTGATCCCTACCCTCCAAGAAAAGATAAAATAAATCTGTCACAAGGGAAACTCCCCATCGCACACCTCTCAGATTTAGTACTAAGATTGCCCAGTGGATACCCCGTCAGAAAATGAAGACAGAGGAAGCGCGAAAATATGAAGAAGGTGTATTGAACTGTGAAAAAAGAAGCAAAACAGAAGCAGTGAACAGTCCAAACTCAAGATGTGCAACATCGAGCAAAAATGAATAGCCACGGCCGCGTGGTTATGTGGTGATGGTATTGGCCTCTGAAGGGTGTCTGTGTCGTGGTGTAACGTCCGTTTGCGGCAGCGAGTTGTAAGGAAGGGACCTCCAGACGTATGTACCTCCTATTTATTCTACACAAGTACCACATGTTATACCTCTTGCGTTCCATATTGGAAGTTCTGACTCTTGAATTCCTTTGTTGTAAGATACGTCCTTGTCGTTTTCATTTCTGTGAGAGATCTATGCGGCATCTCGCCTGCTCTCACTATTCGTCACATTTACTTGCGACGGTAATATATTCGTACCACAAGACTCATATTCAATAACCAATGTATAATATGACACTTGCCAAGACTACGGAAGGAGAACAGACACGTCAATGACCGGACAGAAAGTTCATAATTTTATGAAGAAGGGGACACGAGGAAGATTTGAACACGGACTTCCCTCTTGGCAGTCCAACACCGTGATCACACAACCACGATGCCATGACACTTGAAATTAGCTCGATGTACACTTTCTATTTTGCTTCCCTTTTCACAGCTCAGTACACCTTCTTCCTGTTTACATGCTAGATCTGTGTTCAGTTTTTGACAGGCTATCCATCGGGCAATTTTGACACTAAATCTGAGAGGGGTGTGGTGGGGAGTTCCCTTGTCAGCATGCCTTGTTCTTATATTTTCAAGGGGTGAGAGTATAGGCCAGAGAAACAGTCGAACACCATCCGTATCGATGTAGGTCGGGGCAGCGTAGGTATCACGAGGTTTTGCGTGATCCTGTAGAAAGATAATGTCACAGGAACCTCGAAAATAGGGAGCAACCACCGGTCTTTGCACCTGAGAAATAAAGTAACTGCCGCCCAAATGACTGGCTACGTTAACGGGTGGTGATCGTGTTGTGTACCCAATGGCACCCTGTACCATCACGCCAGGTTATACGATGTATGATTACGACGTAGGCAGTCTGGCCACATTAGATTTCATCAGAATTGAATCTCAATGTAGACAAGTGTAATGTGCTGCGAATGCATAAAAAGAAAGATCCTTTATCATTTAGCTACAATATAGCAGGTCAACAACTGGAAGCAGTTAATTCCATAAATTATCTGGGAGTAAGCATTAGGAGTGATTTAAAATGGAATTACCATATAAAATTAATCTCGGTAAAGCAGATGGCGGACTGAGATTCATTGGAAGAATTCTAAGAAAATGCAGTACGAAATCAAAGGAAGTAGCTTACAGTACACTTGTTCGCCCGCTACTTGAATACTGCTCACCGGTGTGGGATCCGTACCAGATAGGGTTGATAGAAGAGATAGAGAAGATCCAACGGAGAGCAGCGCGCTTCGTTACAGGATCATTTATTAATCGCGAAAGCGTTACAGGGATGATAGACTCCAGTGGAAGACTCTGCAAGAGAGACGCTCAGTAGCTCGGTACGGGCTTTTGTTGAAGTTTCGAGAACATACCTTCACCGAGGAGTCAAGCAGTATATTGCTCCCTACTACTTATATCTCGCGAAGAGACCATGAGGATAAAATCAGAGAGATTAGAGCCCATACAGAGACACCCGACAATTTTTCTTTCCACAAACAATACGAGACTGGAATAGAAGGAGAACCGATAGAGGTACTCAAGGTACCCTCCGCCACACAGCGTCAGGTGGCTTGCGGAGTATGGATGTAGATGTAGAATCTCCTCACAAGGATACGTCTATCGCGAAGCTCTACGCGGAGCCGGGACACGTCTGAAAAACGTATGTGGAGCCACTTCTGTGTCCCAGTGTCATCGCTGGTTGCGCAACTGTCGAGGACTGTCTTCTCAAGGACAACAATTGAGCTTGGGTTTCCCAATGATCCCAATAATTATGAAGGAATATCGTCTAATGTGCCGACGAAGGTGGTTCCTCATTTAATGTTAAGTTACTTCCCCTTAGCTCTCCATAATATTGTCTTAAAGATTCTTTTCTTTACTTAAGCCTTCTGTATACTACTTCCACGTTTAAGCAACACTAATTTAACTGAATTCTCATCTGAACTCTTGATATTCGCACATCCGCTTCTCTAGCCTCAAGGTCTCTTCAGTTCCTCTATAGCCAGCATCTATCTTTTCCCTGACTATGACTAGCCTTTTGGCTATTCCTTTTTAGGTATCTTGTATTTTTTGTCAGTTTAGTATCTAGGCGTCTGTATTCCCTTTCTCTGCAAATCAATTGAGCCTTAAGTCAGCTGGTATCTAATCTTCAACAGTCTGGTATTTCCTCCTGATATGTGTTTCCCTTGCTTACAGCACTGATGATTGTGATAGTGAAACAGGAGCTAAAAACATTGTAAAACGTAGTCTTTGGAATCTATTCAAAAACTTTTTGTAGATCTAGGAAAAATTATCGCTTACCTTTTTTACCAATTTTGTACGGTATATTCTGATCATTTAGATTTTACATTAATATTTAATACTAGGTGGGGCAAATAAAAGTGGCCCGGGTGACTGAATACGACTGGACGTGAATGTATGCACATAAACAGACTCTGTGACGTGCACAACACCTGTACGCCCGCCACGTGATCACAACAGTTATGTGCGTAGTGCTGGCTGTGTCAGTGTGAGTGAAGCAGAGAAAAGGGGACGTGGTACTCACAGTGGGGCAGCGGGTATTTGTTCTGGAAAGTTACATGACAACAAAGTCGTGGAACTGGCTTGGCCAGTTGTTTGCTGAGAAGTTGAATCGTGTCAAAGTACCAGCAAAGAATGCTGTGCAACGTTTAGTCTGAAAATGGCGTCAGATAGGATCTGTTTCTGAAACGTGCCCGCACACCAGAAAATGTGGCAGCAGTTCATCAGAAAAGGCTTCAGTGGCTACTAAATCAATACGACGCCTGTCGCAAGAAGCCGGTATATCACGTCGACCATGCAGACGAATACTCCGCTTGGACCAGCACCTGCATTCCTACCGAGTGTTTGTTTTTCATGCATTAAAACCAGCAGATGCTCCTCAGCGCCTTTAGTTTTATAAGTGGCTGTTCACTGAGATATCAATGAACGGCGTGGACATAGATCTGTTCTTTATGTCTTATGAAACCTGGCTCCCCCTGAGTGACTATGTCAACTCACAGAATCACAGATTCTGGGCACCAGAGAATTCGCATAACTTCCACGAAACACCGTTCCGTGATCAGAAGGTTGGGGTTTGGTATGCAGTGTCTGCAAAACCATATTAGTGGTTCCACCTTCTTTCACCAGACTGACTTCGGTGCATTATATTGCCAACCTTTTGAAACAATTTGTTTCATTAATGGAGGTGACCTACAGTTAATTCCAACAGGATGGAGCAACTACCCATACACCCGGCAGCACATTTACACAATATTCACGCCTGATAGTGTTGCTAGAAGACGTCGGTCTTGTCGCAGCCTTAGCTGGCCACCCAGGTCAACTGATGTGTCAGAGTGCGATTACTTTGTGTGGGGAGCCCTCAATTGTGAAGTGTATCGCAACAACACTCATAGTCGTCAAGAACTGCAGTATAACATGTGGGATGAGATTGCAGAATCTCCAGTAGTCCAGCTTCGATTCGTTTTCGGCAGCTAGCTGACCAGGACACAGAAGTGCCAAGAGATAAATAGTGGTCACTGTCAACATCTGCTATAATTAGGTTAGTACTGTATTTCCTTTCCTCCGCTGTGTTTCTTTGCACCCTGGAACTCTGTTCTCCAGGCCACTTTTATTTGCCCCATCCTGTACCTATACTCATATCATTTCTCCTTATTAAGCTATTTTCTCTCGTAAATAATTTACGCTGGCGGTTAATTTAATTTAAGCACATGAAATGTAGTGTTTCACGTTAACATCTTCATCACTGGCATTGCATTTGTTTTGTTTTTCTTTTTTCGGAAAGAGTGCCAGTTAGCTAATATCCCGGTCATGGATTTCAACAAGGATTCTGCAAAATATAATTATTTATTGCGTAATAACTGATAACAGTGCATACACAAGCGGCTATGTTTTCCTTTTTCTAATAACTGGATCGTCGGTGTACAGCTATAATTGGTCTTCGGGAGAAGTTTCCGGGCAGTATATGCGAGAGGAAACGATTTAAAAAAAGAGGAAATGAAGAAATATGACCTCTGTAGGAGTTCCTCTCACGCAAACCTTGTTAGGCCGGCGTCCGAGCGGCAGGCCGCATGTCTTAGGCCCAGCAGGCCCCAGTTCAGGGAGATGGCTGTGCAGGACGGCGCGCGCCATGGTTGCCTGCTCGCAGGGGCAGTGGGCGGAGTAGCTGGTGCCCTGGCCTTAATTAGCGCAGCGCCTAATGAATGCCGCCGCAGGCACCGCGAAGCAAAGGCTCTTGCTGGCCATTGTTCGCTCGCCAGCGACCGCTGAGGAGGGCCAGGACTCACAATCGATAAGAAAAGGGGCACCTACCTTGTAATCTTTACCGACCTGTTTGGATGCATCATAGGACTCGTATATCTTCTGCTATCTCTACCCTCCCGATGGATATTGGGTGCTTTAAACCATCACTAAATGACTCTGTACGACATTGTGAAGTTTACGTTCCATTTTGGTCACATTTATTGCAATTAAACTCGCTCATGATGACCAGTTCGAAGGCAGTAACTTAGACAGTTAATATAACAAAGGTCAGGAGTTCACATAAGCTCTAAGATACCTTGGGAAAATTAAGAAGTGACCAGTACCAACAAAACCAGTGGTTGAATAACATACTTTTGACTGTAATACTCACTATAACTAAAGCTTTTGGATCTTCCTGCCAAATTGGAACGGTGTGCCGGACCGAGACTCGAACTCGAGACCTTTGCCTTTCTCAAGCACTCTACCATGTCTTTTTTCTTTAATTTTATTGTTCTCATTATTGTTCGTTGCGTTTGTTCAGGGCGAACATCCCATGACACCCATTCAAGTTCATCGTTGATCCGTTCACTCATTTTTTAAAAAAAATTTTATTACAGAAGGCCGCTAACTCTCTGACCGAACACGATGAACTACCGTACCGGCCTGTGTCGGAGAGCACTTGCCTGTGAAAGGCAAAGTTCCCGACTTCGAGTCTCGGTCCGGCACACAGTTTTAATCTGCCGGGAAGTTTCATATCGGCGCACACTCCGGAGCAGAGTGAAAATTTCACTCTAAAATGTTTGGCTTGCGAGCATGAACTAACCGACATCATTGATGAATGGCCTGCCAAAATCGAAGATAGATCAGCGACATTATTCTCAGAGGACGTTCGTCCTTGCGGATAGGAAATAGAAAATATTGATATGGTACGTAGGAGCATCCACGGAAAGGTAGCAACACTGGTATCGATTATTATTAAAGGTAATAATAATGCCCAGGAAAATGTTGATATGGTACACAAGAGCATCCATGGAAAGGTAGTAAAATTGGTATCGATTATTAAAGGTAATAATAATGTCCAGATAGTACGACCAGAAAGCTGATTAAAATGTGAAGTGAACAGCAACCACATCCTAAATACAGACTGGAATATATGTGTGCTTGCTTAGCTGGGTGGTAACGTGCTTGCCTCCCGTGCTGAGGTCCCGGGTTGGAGATTTTTCTCTGCTCGTGGACTGGTTGTTATGTTGTCATCATCATTTCATCCTCATCACCGGCAGCCGCGCGGGGTAGCCGTGCGGTCTTAGGCGCCTAGCCTCGGTTCGCGCGGACGTCAGAGGTTCGAGTCCTCCCTCTGGCATGGGTGTGCATGTTGTCCTTAGTTTAAGTTAGTTAGATTAAGTAGTGTGTAAGCATAGGGACCGATAACCTTAGCAATTTGGTGCCGTAGGAACTTGGCCCCATCCTCATCACCGACACGCAAGTCGGCCAATGTGGCGTCGACTGACACAAGACTTGCACTGGGCGACCGAACTTCCCCGGATGGGGCCTCCCTGCCAACGATACCATACGCTTATTTCATTTCACTTAAGGATAGGTTGGAAGCCAGTGGTGGTGCAGTACTTATTGTAGTAAAGAATTCGATAATATCTTGTGACTTTATTACGGATTCCGAATGTGAAATAGTGTGGGTCAAATTAAGCATCTTAGATGGGCCAAACACGGTAATCGGATGCTTTTGTAGACCGACTGCTATAGGAGCTGTAGTAGCAGAAATCTTCAGAGAAAACTATCGGAATTTCATGGATAGGTTCACTGATTACGCTACTGTAACAGGAGGAAATTAATGCGATCAAAACATGCCAGAGACAAGAATTCGTGTGACATTATTCTGTATACCTTGTCCGAAAATTAGTTCAAGCAGATAGCTATAGAACCTTAGCGTGAGGGTAACGCCTTAGATCTCCTAGCAACGACCACACCTGACCATTCAAAATCAGTTAACGTAGATTGTAAGGTTGTGATAGCATTAATGACTACAGGTGTTATAGGGACTGTTAAGGCAGGTAGCGAAATACTTTTACTTAGGATACAAATTGCAGAGTATCTGAGCAATCAACATCAGTCACTCAGAGCCGAAGACGATCTACAAAGGGATAAAATTCAAAAGCATCCTACGAGTGAAAGTGAAACAATGCTTTCAGAAATTTTATAATTCTCTGATACGCCATAGACAGGTGTGGTCCCAGCAAGGTTTTAAGGGGTCGATAGATCCATCGCGGTTAAATAGCCGTTTTAGACAGTTTCTGCGTAGCAAAGAGAGCTTCACCACAGACACCTTTTAAGATGTAAAAACCTAGCCGAAAAGCAAAACCTGAGTGAAGCGAAAATGAGCGTAAAGAGAATAATGAGAGGAGCGTTTAATGGCACTGAAAGTAAAATTTTGCCAACCGACCTGAGTGAAAACCCTAAGGCATTATGATCCAGTGTAAAATCTGTAAGTGGATCGAAATCGTCTATTTAGTTACATTGAGTCCATACTGGCACCGAACCGAAAGATGACAGAGAGAAGGTCGCAACACTATCCCTCCTTGCAATCATCGCACAAACGGCGATATTGCAGATACTAGGTAAGTGATCGCGAAATAATACCGCAAATACAATATCTCAGTAGTGGAGAGGCGTGTGGACCAGGTGAAATGCCTGTAAGATGCTATAGAAATTATGGGAAAGAAGTTGCTCCCCCTCTAGCGGCAGATTATTGCTGGAACAGCGAATAGCAATTGGATGCTCGAAAAAAGCGCAGGTCATTCCTGTTTTCAAGAAGAGTCACAGGACAGATGCACATAATTGTAGGCCGATATCGTTGACGTCAATCTGTTGTAGAATTATGGACCATGTATATGCTCAAGAATTATGACGGTTTTGGAGCATGAAAATCACCAACACTAAAACCAACATGGATTCCGCAAGCAGAGATCTTGTGAAACTCAGCTCGCTCTATTCCTCCATAAGATGTACAGCGATACAGGCAACGGCGCTCGGGTTGATGTCGTGTTCCTTGACTTCAGGAAGGCATCTGACACTTCTGCAGTGCAGTTTAGAGCTTACCGAATATCGGACCAGATTACTGCATATGAAGTCCACCTGTTATGCAAAAGCTTTTTTTTGTATGTAGACTCAAAGATGTAATATCGTTGTACCATCGTCAGCGCGCGCACGCACGCGCGCGCCCACGTGTGTGTGTTTTTCAAATCTGTAAATTGTGAACATATTTTAAGTGATAATTATTATGTGAAAATAAGGCGGAAAAACAATTTTTGTTTGTTACCTTACTTTGACTGCATTATTGGGTTGAGCGGAACCCTATGTATGTTATCGGATACTGGGAGCTTGTCGATGTTTGCATAACACTTGGTCCTCATATTCTGCAACATTGTAATGCAAACACGACCACTGCAAGAGCAACAAAACCAAATGATGAATATATCGAAGAAGATGTGTGAACAGCTTCAAGATTTTCCTACAGATAACACTCAAGTCGTTGTTAACAATATAAAATCTCCAGATATATAGGTAATTTTAAGAGTATCCGATTTTATGTGATGGACTTTTACTTTTTACAATGCATAGAAATTATCTAACGAATAACATCGAAGCCAATGAGGTTGGTTGCAGATGAGATGTGGTTGTGTATAAGAAAGCAGAAACGTCGAAAGAGTGTTGAGTACTGCAGAAAGAATTGCAGAGAATTGATGAATGGTGCAAGAACTGACAGCTGACTCCGGACGTAAATAAATATAATATACTGCGCAAACGTAGGCGAAGAAATCCACTACTGTATAATAACACTGTTAATGAAGTGCTGAAACCGTAACTATCTTAAGATATGTAAGGGGTGACCATCCGTAGCAACCTGAAGTGAAATGACACAGAAGATAAATAGCAGGAAAACCAATATAACACTGACATTCATAGTCACAATCTTAAGTAAGTGTAATTTAACCACGAAATATTTGTTCGACCGATTCTTGTGCATTGCGCTTCATGCTGGCATCTTTACCAAGTTGGATTAATAGAAGAGTTAGGTAGAAAACCCAAAGAGATTCTGATCATACATAAAGCACACCAGTGGCAAGACGCAATCAATACCTTCACTGCGCGATAACAATGGTGAAGTCACTGATGACAGTTCCACTAAAGCAGAGTTGTTAAACACGGTTTTCCGATACTCCTTCACCAGAGAAAACGAAGTAAATATTCCTGAATTCCAGTACAAAACAACAGCCAAGATGAGAAACATAGAAGTAGATATCCTCGGTGTTACAAAGCAGCTTAAATCACTTAATAAAGGCAAGGCCTCCGGTCCAGATTGTATACCAGTCAGGTTCCACTCAGAGTATGCTGATAAAATAGCTCCATATTTAGCAATTATATACAACCACTCGCTCACAGGAAGATCCGTACCTAAAGACTGGAAAATTGCTCAAGTCACACCAATACCCAAAAAGAGAAGTAGGAGTAATCCGCTGAATTACAAGCCTATATCACTAACGTCGATTTGCAGTAGGGTTTTAGAACATATACTGTACTCGAACATTATGAAGTACCTCGAAGAAAACGATTTATTGACATTTAGTCAGCACGGATTCAGAAAATATCGTTCTTGTAAAACTCAACTAGCTCTTTATACTCATGAAGTAATGAGTGCTATCGACAGGGGATGTCAAATTGATTCCATATTTTTAGATTTCCAGAAGGCGCTCGACACCGTTCCTCACAAACGTCTTCTAACCAAACTGCGTGCTTACGGATATCGCCTCAGTAGTGCGACTGGATTTGTGATTATCGTGGGTAGAGCAAACCAAAGACTGCGAATCATTGGCAGAACACTTAGAAGGTGCAACAGATCTACCAAAGAGACTGCTTACACTACGCTTGTCCGCCATATTCTGGAGTATTACTGTGCGGTGTGGGATCCGCATCAGGTGGGACTGACGGATGACATCAAAAAAGTACAAAGGAGGGCAGCTCGTTTTGCATTATCGCCAAATAGGGGAGATAGACATGATACGTAAATTGGTGTGGCAATCATTAAAAGAAAGGCTTTTTTCGTTGCGACGGGATCTTCTCATGAAATTTCAATCACCAGTTTTCTCCTCCGATTGCGAAAACATTCTGTTGGCACTCACCTACATAGGGAGAAATGATCATCACGATAAAATAAGAGAAATCATTGCTCGCACAGAAAAATTTAAGTGTCCGTTTTTACCGCGTGCCGTTCAAGAGTGGAACGGTAGAGAGACAGCATGAAGGTGGTTCACTGAACCCTCTGCCAGGCACTTTATTGTGAATAGCAGAGTAATCACGTAGATATAGATGTAGATCCAACGAATAGCGGCGCGTTTCGCCACGGGATCATTTAGTGGGCGCGAGAGCGTTACGGAGATGCTTAACATTTTCTATTGGCAGACGCTGCAAGAGAGGCACTGTGCATCACGGGGTGGTTCACTACTGAAATTCCTAGAGTACGTTACGCAGAAAGTAGAGCCACACTACTTCCTCCCAGATACGTCCCGCGAAATTATCACAACGAAAAAAGTCGAGAAATTAGAGATAATACAGAGCGTTACCGACAATTGATCTTCCCATTCAACATTCGCGAATGGAGTATGGAAGTGAGATTGATATAATGTTTATAGAAGTACCCTTAACCATATAACCGTAAGGTGGCTTGCTTAGTATTGATACACATTTCGAGGTAGATGTAGATAGTGATTTTACTGCTCGAGTGCGAAGCGCGAACTGACTGTATGAACATTGATGCTCGGACAGGACTGACAGACACATATTTGTGTGTTAAATGAGGAGTGACAAGTGACTGTTGCTTTGTGCTCGATGTCTAAAGATGTGTGTATGATAGACAATACAGAATGGTGAGAGATGAGGTAATTACATATTCAATAATCAGGTGAAATAGAAAAGAAGGAAAGAAAAATAATCAGGAAACTCTTAGGAACAAAATATGAGAATGGGAAATGGAAATTATGAAGTAATAAAGGAAGTTTGTGAAAAATAGAATGAATATCAGATACGATGAGGAAGAGAAGAGTTCATTCTATGGACACCTAAAAATGCTAGATGAAAACAGGGTAATAAAAAGAATTTTTAACTTCTTTGACAGAAACCCCAAAACACCAATGACATGGATAAACGAAGTTAATTCAGACCTGAGGGAAATGGAAATAATGGAGGAAGAAATAGGAGAAAGAGAAAGGTTTAGAGCAAAAGGGTTTCGAGGTCTTCCAGGAGAAAATAAAAAAAAAGAACAAGTCAACATGGACAGAAGAGAGAAGAGGAAAACCTATTGAAAGAATGAAAAATGACTGGAAAGAAAGAAAGGATAAGAAAAAGAATACATAAGTTATTTCGTGTGGTCCTTAGTAGGCCAAACCAATTTTTTAAAAAAATATGAAAGACAGGAAAAATGAACATTGGACAACGAACTAATTCTGTTTAGCTATAAACTATAAGGTCTTAGACTGGTAAAAATTGTAGACATTGTTTCAAAAGGTGTAAGCTTTGGCAACCAATTGGATCTACAACAATTTGCTAACAATTTTCTGGGAACTCCAATTTACTAATTGAAACATTTAACAAACTAAATTGTTATTTTAGGAAAGCAATTTATTTTAGGAAACGCAAAATTTAGAGCTTGTGAGTTGACTGCTACCTGGGAAGACGGAAGGAAGAGAGAGGAAGAAAAGAATAAAGACTGAAATTACTTTCCACTCCTCATGGGTCAATCACTTAATTTTCCGCGGAAGATTCGCTCCATAAACAATATTACTGACAAATAATGCTGATACTGATTGAATATTGTAGTTTACCACAGAATTTTAGTGAAAAGATTCACTAAGTTAAAGACGTGCACTGTCTTAGTTCTGAATAGCATATGCATGACGCGATCACCAGTCGCCTTATGCTGTACGATAAATTAAATGTTGGACTTCGTTTCTGAGAAACTGCAGGTACATTGTCGCACAAATAAAAGAAAATGTTCTGATAAATAAGCATGTCATATTAAACACTGACCTACAGAATTTTCCTCGACAAAGACAACTCAAGCTTAACCTATTCATTTATTACCCACAATATACGAGCCCAACGCCATCTGACTGCTATTCAATGACAACATGACTTCCAATGATCAACGCAAAAGACCGGCCCTGAATTGCGAGAAATTCTAACAATAATAAAAGTCTGAAAATATGGAATTAAAGCAATGTGAAAGTACTTCCAACTCTGTCAATTGCCTAAACTCGTTTCAGTCGCGAACCCCATTTTTTTATAAGTCACTTACCTCATAAAAGATCTTCATAACACGAACTACAGCAATTACGGCATGCAGCAAATACAGTCAGCTAAACAAAAAGATTATAACTACTGTAGACTCTAACTACTAAAAGGCATATGGTTAGCAAAATAAAGATTTTGTTGAAGAGCAAACAATGTATTTAGAAAATTTTACCTTATTCATAGGACAACCAGTTCCAAAAATTATATAGTTCTCAACAATTCCACTACCCAGACACTACCAATAACATCCAATCCTCATTTTCTTACGTCTCACTTTACAGTACATGTCCTACCAATACAGAGTCTCCACTAAGAAAAAACATGTCCATATACTTCTCTATCTACTCGCTAACTGCTTGTCTGTCCAACCACAGAATCTCCTATCTAGGACGCAGAGCGCTGTCCTGATATTGACACAGTCTATAGCGCTGCCACCACACAAACAGGCTACTTACATAGCACTCCTGCTCCCACAAAAATTTTACAAAGTGTTTCGGGCAGTGGGCAAGGCTAAGTTGTTAAAATTATTATACTAACAATATCAAATAGAGCAGATACACACAAAGGTTAAGTAATATGCTGTTGGCTAATAAAGAAAAATTCTCCTCACAGTCTCTAAAGACAGTGCTAATAATTCATCAGAAGAGAAGTGTACGTCAGTTTTACACGCAAAGGCAGAGCAGTATATGAAAATGTACAAGTAAGTAGTGGACAACCATGCAGTCTTGAAGAAGTAGTGTCGCCCTCCTGTGAGTTAACGAGCATTGTGCTCTCCTTTAAATATATGGCCAGAGAGTCAGCCTGCGGGATTTGTGATACGAACTCGGTCGTCCAGGACCGCGTGCCACAAAGGGCGCAGATTCACCAGGAGATGGGGAAACTCACAGGCGTCTATAGTCTATTGAGGCCTAAGTGCTGTAGTGTGCGAGTGAGACAGACGAAAACCTACGTCCATAGGGAAACCCAGTAGAAGCCTCTTGTGCCAAGGAGGAGTAGCAGTGTTAAATATCGGTCATAAAGGGAAACATTTATGAAAACTATTTAAATCTGTAATAACGCAGGGAATCAAGCCACAGTAATTTTAATCTGCCATCTTCCATAAGTTTTCATGGTGGTCCCAATAAAACTTGAATATTGATCATATCTATAATAGTTTAGGATTTAATTTTATAGTGAAATTAACAAGTTTTGTAACAAAGACCTGAATGCGAAAATCTGAACGCTTTGTCGATCTTATCGTTCGCATTTGATATAGAAGCGCATCATTAAAATGACAAACGTTGTAAATATCTACTCTGTAACTTTATTTGTTTGAAAGATATAGTAAATTTAAATTATCAGTATTCACAGTTAAGCATCAGATCATTTCCTCCACACAAAACACATTGAACGATGACAGCATGACACCTTATTCAATCATTAGGTAATAGAATATTTGTTGTAATAGTTTAGTGCATAATAGTTACTTTTGTTCTTTATTTATTTATCAGAAAGGACATTGGTGCAAGGCTACTGGCCACGGCATTCAAAGCTAAGAAGGAAATTGTATCGGTTTTATGTAAAAGAATTTAACGTTTATTATGTAATGGATATTATTTTTACTTTATTTAGAACGTGAAAATGATCAAGCTTTATTTAAATATGTTAAAATGTAAAATAATGTAGAATAAGCTGTAGCCAATTAGATGGACGGCTTCAGGAAAGGGAACTGCACTAGTCAGTCGAGCGACGATTTTCGGCGCGCGGGTTACGCGGCCGGGGACGGGCAGCGGGACAGTGCTGGTGGAGACGCGAAAGCGGACGGTCGATCTTTAGGTAGCTAGCAAGTGAAACGGCTTAGAAAATTTCGCGTTGTGTGGTATCGCGGGACTTAGTCACTGAGCGGTGAGCAGCCGTGCACCTGGTGTGAACTCAAACTTTTCGCGTAGCTAAGGAGCTGGAGTACTGGACTTGTGATTCGCGATGAGATTGTGAATGATCGAACTGTGTCAAATGGGTATGCGCTCGAGTATAACAGTAACTCTAAATACGACCACTGTCGCTATTAGTTTGCTTTCTGAATAAACGTTATTCTAACATAATCGCAACTGTGTGGCCTACATCATTTATGGGTCATTAATTTAGTTCCCAGTATTATTATTACTATAATTAAACGTAATATGAACTTCGCATTTCGCAAACATGCCATTAGGCAGACAATTTAACCAAAGGGTCACAAGTGTCTAATTTAGGGCGTGTAATGCGACACGTGCGGTTCAACTCATAGACGAGTTTGAGCCAAGATATTTCGACGAAGAGGGACCGCATGTATAATCCGAACGTCTATGGGATGTTAGCTCGCAATTTGGGGTCCGTCCGGGACAGGAATTTGGAAAGTGTCAGTTGAGGGATAAGAATCTTGCAAAGTGTTGTAACAGGATTGGATTTTGGAAAGTGTTAGTTGCGGAATATGAATTCTGGAAATTTTATAATTGGATTTCAATCCCGCGAAGTGATTCCAAATGTATTATCTGAACTTCGATAGGCAGGACATCTCTCAAAAGTTAAAAATGAGATCGGTTCAGGACTGAATATTAGGTTTCTTTAATAGTTGTGAAATTACAATTTTAATTCTCACAGTTAATGACTTTTTGTGACCTAGGTCCCAAGTCTGTGGCAGTTTAGGCAGTTTGCGTGGGGGCTCTGAGCTACGAATTTTGCAACAGGTGTGTGCAACGAGTTTTACCCGTGGTTAGGACTGATAAAAAAGTAACGCGGAAGAAGAGACGACATCGAAAGCACGCGGCTCCAGCCAGCAGCACCATTTTCAACGGCGATTCAGCGCACAGCGGTGACTGCAGTACAACAAGAGAGGCTACGAGGTCTTCAGCGTTGGCTTCAACTGCAACATCGGCGGCAATACCATGGCAGAAAGATCCAGTACGACAAAGTTAAGTACCTGCGCTGACAGCGAGATTATGTCTGGTTCTGTAGTTCAATCACCAATAATAGACGTCGCGAATATTAAGTAGTCGGCCAATTTGTGTGGGTCTGAAAATATTAGCGAGCCACTTAGCTCGAAGTCGGAGCGGGAGAGCGAGATCGGCGGTGAATTTAGCAGGGTAAATAGTCCGAAATCAGACAATGGAGATGAATTTGGGGGAGACATGATGTCGCAATTAATGCAAATGATAAGAGGATTGGGATCCAAAATTGATTCTGTTAAAATCGATATGGTTGCCGAAAATTTAAATATAGATTCTGTTAAAACCGATATGGCTGACGTAAATTTAAAAACGGATTCGGTTCAATCCGAAGTAGCTTCGGTTGTGAAAGACGAAGTAGGTAAAATGGTTAGTGGATTCGAGGAATTCGAAGACGGAAAATTAAAAACCATTTGGGAAGAAATTGGGAAAATTTCTGATGAAGTTGGGATACTTGACTGTAAGGTAGATCAAGTGGAGAAAAATTTCAGTAATAAAGTGGAGAATTTGCAGGCTAAACTGGGAGGCAGCGTTAGAAATTGTATGAGTAGGCTGAGACGACAGAGGCTATTAGCAACTTATCCGTTCGAATAGGTAAAGGGGAGAAAGAGGTAAATAAAAAAAGGAACAAGTAGAATCTGGCATTAAAATTGAAAATAGTGAACTTAAAAAGCAAATCAATGAAATAAAAAGTGAACTGAATTCTTGAGATGCACATCAAACCTCTACAGCGATCAGTGTTCCGTGGAGGAACTCAGATCGGTCAAACGTTTTGCAGACGACGGGAAATATCAGACAGTAAATTTTCTAGCATCATGCAGGGATGGTTTTATAAGGGAAATGCCCGACGAGGCGAAGATAAAATTCGTGAATAGACATTTGGAAGGTGAGCCGGAATCGTGGGCAAATATAAACAGTGATACGTTCACCAGCTACGAAATATTTGAAAGCAGTTTCCTGAACAAGTTCTAGAGTGAAGCGAAGCAAACGCGACTCCAAAATGAGTTTCTAGACGGGCCAACATTGAAATATGGGAACGAGTCGATGCAAGAATTTTGTAAATGTGAACTTGCGAGATTAATGCATGTGAAACGTCCATTGGGAATGCTTACTGAAATCACGACGTTGAAAAGGTTGTTACCGGAAAATTTGCACTGGGATCTGGTGCACAGTCCTAGCAACTCAATAGATGAATTTCTTGACTTCGTAGAAAAATTAGAATGGGCACTGAAATGTAAACCGCAAAGTAAACAGAAAAATACTTTTCAGACTGGAAATCATAACTACTGTCCAAGTAACTACTATGAAAGACATCCGGGAAGTTATCAACAGAACGCAAACAACAGTTTTAATAAGGGAAACGGTAACAGGAACACATGCATGATAAACTTCAAAGGTGTAATGGGAACGGATACTTTCGTGACAAGGACCGACACCAATAACGTAGATTTGAGGGACCAGCACCTTGCGAAATGAACCATCGTAATGGGAGATCGGGAAAGTTTCACCGCATCTCAGGTCCGGAGATGGCAAAATAAACCGGCGATGAATAGGATGCGAGTAAACGGAAATGTGATAGGTGTCTATAAATCGGCAGAAAGGCGCCAGAATATTGAAATGAAATTAGTAAGAGATGAGAAACAAATAGGTGAATTTTCCAATCAGATCGTACGTAAAAGGCGTAATCCTAATGTAATGAAAGATAACGACAAAGGCGACGACGATTTAGGGCTAAATGATTTGTTTTATGAATGTGAGACAAAAGAGAGTATGTTAATACAATGAAAGATTCTATGTGTCTAAAGGAGGGTGAGGTGGAGCTGCTTTTGGTTGAATCAGACGGTATAGAAAATTCTAAAGGCGTGCTAACCAGCGGCAACAATTACAGTGATGAAGATGATAATGTTTCAGGTGATACTGTGACGGCGAAAGTCGTTAAGGAGGTTAATAAGGGCGGTGGAGCATTAGTCTCGTCAGCTGTTGATGAATTTGTTTGTGTATCGGCAGATATTGGTGGATTATTATTGAAGGATGGTAGTAATGATGTATTATGTGCTGAAGCTACGAACGTTGAACCTGCTGGTATTAATTCTTCAGAGGAAGGAATCTGTGCATATCTTTCTATTAATGGAGGTGAACCCGAAATTATGGATGGATCTGTGGATCTTGAATGTTTGTTTGAGAGTGAATGTGGATCTGAATTTGAGGTGCGATCTGAAATTAATGTGGCGCAGAAGCGTGTAGGAGAGGAAAAAGTATTGTGCTCAGGTTTAAATCAAAAAGCAGCGAAATTTAATGGTACTGTTGATTCTGAAATCGCACAACGCTGTAGCTACAATTTAGGTGATGTAACGGCAGAGGATGGTGAAATTATGAACGGTTCTCAAGTTGGTGATTTGTTGACGGAGGTAAATGAGGTTTTATGTAGCGAGTTGTATAATGCATCAGTGGCTGTTGAAAGTGCACATTGGCTTTTGGCTTTTGAAATTGAGGGTGAAAAAAAGAAAGTAAAATTTAAGAATCGTTTGACAGGGGATAACCAGATTGCGCACACCATAATTACACATGGTTGGGACGAAGAGAACAACATATGTGACATGTTTGGAGGGGTAATTTGCAATGTTTTATTTCAGGATTTATTGTACTTTGTTTGTTGTTTTGTCGCATAAGTATTTTTTTTGGCACAAGGTCTGTGCAGTTATAAAGAGACATTTTAGATGCACATTTGGGTGCGAGGAGGTAGGAGAACTCGATTATTTGGTGAACGGTATAAAGTCAAAATTCAGTGCACAGTATGCATATAAATTAGGTTTTTTGGGGTGTATAAGTAATTTATTTATGTGTGTGTATGTGTTAGGCTTAAGTTTTTGGATGGTTTTATGTTTGTTGTAATTTCCAAATTATAAGTTATAGTCACACCCTCTGAGTCCATGGAGGTCGGAGAAATTTGGAAAAATGAAAATTAATAATGTTTACCTAGGACTCATCTGGAAATATTCTGGGAGAATAATTTATTGCTGTATGGAGTAACGTTTTGTGTATGCAGTTTCAGTGCATGGAACTAAACGAGTAGTGAGATTTGTTCACATTTGTTGTTAGTTTTGAGTCTAATAGAAGTTATTTAAATTAAAAGAAAATATTAATTTGCCAATGAAGTCGGTTGGGGATCTGTCACGAGACGCATCTTTGGGACGTTAACTCGCACTCCCACGGAAACACAGTGCTAACTCTTGACATGAAGATTTCAGTTGGTATAAGATTGGTAGCAGTGTCAGTCGAAGCCTTGAAGGATATTGGTAGAATTGGGGGGTCACCACAGAGCAGGCCCACTGTAATCTTAGTAGAGATTATGATAACAGTGGTCCACCAAAGGTGCAACCCCGCTGTAGTCCTTATAGAGATGACCAGGAGCCATCCGTTGCAACTGTGTGGGTGCCCGATCACAATTGAAGAGTCTTGAGGATAATGTAGCAGGTACTGTGTAGTCAGTATTGACACATATTACAAGTCCATAAACCATCACTTGTGCACTCACTATTTTTTTTTTTTGCAATATCCTGACAACCAGAAATGCTGTTAACCAGTCCGTTGCTGAATTATTAACACACGTGCAAGCACTAACACAGTCATATAGTCTCTGAAATTTGATACATACAGTATGACTAACAGACAAATGTGTGAAGTAAAAAGAATCCCTACTATTTACCTAACTTGAAGAACTTGTGTCTATACAATTACAATTTTACAGCATAAGAATACAATTACAAATGTAAAGAAAACGTCGCGATAGTAAAGAACATGATAATACAAATAACATTTGTAGTAATATAAGCTTTACAAAAGGATAGGAATAAGCACATAATATACGAGTATTACAGGAATTATGGCATAAGTTAATAGATGAAAATATCCATAGAAGCATAACAGCATAAATAATGTCTTAACATCTTCCTAAAGTAAATAACAAGGTACAAGAACAATTAGAAATGAGGATAACAGTATTCCACATCATAGTGAACACAGCCTAGTATTAGAAGTTTACTCCTTTTGTCTGCAGCAGATTTTATATTTTTAATAGCCAGATCAATTATGTCTTGATGTCGACGTTTATGTCTACTCGGAAAAAGTGCAAGCTCTCTGCTTTTGTTTGGTGGTTCCTCATTCTTCCGTACAAGAATAGGAGGTAAAGCAGTGGAGTCATGAGGCATTTTATTCAGTACATTTTGAAACAAGTGTAAGTATCTGTCCCCATACTGATACTTCCTGTGACAATAAAGTCAGAAAAGCTAATTAATTTCTTTCATAATGCGTTCAGACGAGTTACAATGTGGACAATGAAATAAAAGCAGGTTTGATTTTACGATTCCGAAATACGCGCGACCAAATAGCAGATCTGAATTGTGGTCTGTTATCTGAAATGATCTTGTCAACGTGACCAGCTTCACGTAAGACATTTTTAACAAAGGCGTTGGATACAGAACGTCCAGTGGCTTTGTGTAACGGTGTGAAACGAAACAAAATACAGATGTCTGTATTTATACTTTCAACCAGTGCTTATATTTACATATTTTTCTTACCTCATCATTCATTTCCAATAAGATCCTACCTAAACTTGTCACTATACCCTACTTATATCTGTTCATTTCCTCCTTCAAATTAACTGTTCCTCATTATACAACACTCTTTGCCTAGATCTTTTCCTTATAGCTTCTCAATCCATTTCTTCCCAACTCATCATAACTCATTTTCTTATATAGCAAACACCCTCTTAACTAGATAACGAGGCAATGCAGCACAACAAAAAGTTAATACAAACAACAATGACAAAAATGCAAATTGGCAAAGCAAGCAGCAGCATATCTAAATTAGTAAAGCAAATGCATCATTACAAGTGTAATACAATATACAGCAAACAATAAGCATGATAATAGAAAGCAAAATTCAGTAGGACATTGTTTAACTAATAGCAGCAGCAAATGCAATAATGTATGCCTAAACATCAGAAAGCACAAGAAGAAAAAGTATTTCAGAAAGGACAGCAATACATATAACGGAAATATATGTGTAAGCTTACAATAGCATGTGTGCATCTGTCATCATGAAAACTATGCAAAGTGGCAGCACAAGGAACAAGATCAAAACTATCTCCCATGTGAAATACAATGATTCTATGTCACATCTAAACACTTAGGTGGTGCACCACAACAACTTATTCTACCAAAAAAATTGCCAAGTTCTTACAAAGAAAATTACGTATGCAGATCCTGTTACTCGTCCCTTCTCCTTCTTAGTATTCTGTCCTTTCCAAGTACTCTTTTTTTAAGAATGTGGATCATAAAATTATTATTTAATGGATCTGTTGGCAGAAAGTGTTCACATTAGCGTATGTATTGAATTTTATTTTATAAAACCAATGCTGCAGCGCAGGTAGAAACCAGGTATCAAATGAAATAAGCAAATACGTACAAAGCGAAAAATAAAATCATCATCCTATAGCCATATGACATTTTATAAGTCACTAGAAATTCTCTTAACTCTCGTAGAGACACTTGCCATAATCAGGTGTGTAAACACAAGAATATTTCTCTTCAATTCATAAGCATTTCAGTAAGTAGCACCAAGTTCAAACTCCAGATTGTAATCATATGTTTACAAGTAGTAGTGTATGTCGTGTTTGTGGTGTGTTCTGCAGAGAAATGTCAACAGCAAGGTCAACGACTTCTCTTTTCTACAGCTATGCAGGCGCTTGTGGGAGTGCGGTGTGCTTAAAAGCAGCTGAAGTGGCATTAGTGAAGTTGACAGGTAACACAACATTGGGTATATTTCAAGGAGGCTAGGGTGCAGCCCAGTACAGCAGAGCATTCCGTTAAGATCACATATACTCCTTATCAACATATTTACGCCAACAGTTTCAGCTACAATGACACTTTCATACAAATAAAAAAATTCACAGATTGAAAAATTATGGGAGAAGTGTGTAGAAACGAAATGTCATCAATAAGTGTGTCAGAAAATTTCCGTCAGCATTCTGGTAGTCACATTCAAGTACATACTCACTTTTCATATTGATCATACCCATACCTCGACATCATAATACACATCGTCGTCATAATAATGTCATCATAACACATCAATCAAATCTCAAAATCGTTGTAGCTTCCATCAGTAATCTCAAAACATCTAAAAAGTGCTCTATTTTCGTGTCAACAGAGTCATCTACCTCAATCGTACTTCAAAAATCGTGATCCCATACAATATACATCACTCAAAGCTTTCGCAGTATCACAATGGTTCCGAAAATATATGTGAACAGTTCGCAAAATGCAGACAAAGTACAATCACATAAATTCCAGATAATACAACTGTGTAATTACCTAGACATGTCAGAGATGTAATAAAAATGTTCATTTCTCTCTGTTAAATGATCAGATGACTGTAATTCGGTGTTAGAGAAATATGGTACCGATTTATGAACTGTATAAGCAAATACCATATTAGCTAGGGCTCTTTGCTTACACAAAGTAAACGTACCTCCATGAGGGACAATATAATTATAATTCAGATCTCACAGATTAGAACTGCGGAATGATTCAAGTACAAAAGGTAATCACTTAAGTGTGCGTAATGTAGTGCTAAACTGTATTTCTTGCGGTAAAAATGTACTATGTGTCGTAATTATCGTCTTTCACAAGCAAAGTTCTCCAAAAATCAATGTACTTACCTTGTCATACGTAAAAGTAAAGTGCTATGTGTGTAAATGTCGTACTTATTACGTTCATTGCTGTGACTTTGAAAGTACTGTACTGAAACAATAATAAAAATTGTGTCACTCATAAGTAGCGTCGTAGTATAATCGTGTAGTTGTCAAACAAACCAAATACTGTGTCATCTGTGACCTCTCACAAAGTACTTTAATTAAAAAGGTCTTTTCAAGTAAACCAAAATGTTGCAGTAAACCTCATATATGTTTCAAGAATCTGAGCATTACAGTCGTGATGTAATCGTGCAACTGACAAGCGAAAACGCACTCACAATAAGACTCTGCCGTCTTTTCCCTACGAAAGTGTACACATAAAATTACTGTCTAAATGTGTTCCATAGGTTCTTGACTAGATTGTTAACTTCAAAACATCGCTGCATGCTAACAGTTTCTAAATTTGACAATTTGAAGAGAAAAAATTTTACAGCAAAGGCTAAGTCAGAAAGCAAATTATTTCTCAACAAACGGCTATACATGAGAAATGTGGTGTAATTCTTTACTTTTGTTAGCACGCAGAGTTTCAACTTCAACGCAATTATCAAGCGGTATACGTCGTATCCTGTAAGGCCCATTGTAAATCAGAAAGAATTTGTGAGTAAAATGCTTCTTCTTATGTGACAATGAATGGGCTTTAATGAGAACTCTTTGACCAATGTGTAGTTTTTTTCATTTGTCTTACCATGTAGTTTTCGCCTATTGTCTGCAGCAGAACTTATGTTTTTAATAGCCAAATCAGTATTGGTTTAAAACGGTCTTGGTTGCAATTTCTTTTTTTTTTCAACCAAGACTGTATTTAACCAATACTGTTAAGCACTGGTTTGCTGTATGTCACATATGGATTGGAAGAATTTCAATAGCCAAATCAATTATTTCTTTATGTCAAAGTTAACGTACTCGGAAAAGGTACAAGCTCTCTGACTTTGTTCGGTGGTTCCTCGTACTTTAGTACAAGAATGGGTGATAAAGCAGTGGAGTCATGAGGCATTTCATTCTGTGCATTTTGAAATAAGTGTAGGTATCTGTCTTAATACTGATGATGCTCCCTGTGACAATAAAGTTTGCAATGCTTATTCATTTCTTTCATAATGCGTTCAGACGGGTTACAACATGGAGAGTACAATGAAGTAAAAACAGGTTTGATTTTACGATTCCGAAGCATGCGTGACCATATAGCAGACCTGAATTTTATCTGAAAGGACCTTTTCAACGTGTCGAAATTCAAGTAAGAAATTTTTAACAAAGGCGTTGGATATAGAACGTCCAGTGGCTTTGCGTAATGGTGTGAAAGAAACAAATTGTGAAGTAAGATCAACAGCGACGAGAACGTACGAAAATCCATTCGATGTTTTAACAAGGGGACCCAGAAGATAAACAGCAGCTAATTGTTTTAATAGGAATAATAGGAAACAATGAAGCACGATGTGAGATGCTAGACGATTTACCTTTTTGAAAAAAAGTTTGTAAACAGACAAAACTCTCCTAATTGTTTATTTCATGTTGTTAAAATAACAAGTCGTCTGAAGGATATGATAACATTTTCATGGACCAAAATGTGTGTAGTTGAAATGAATGTACCAGATGAGTTTATTAACAAAATCTTGAGGAATACAAAGTACCCATACATTGTCATCAACAGTGCAACGTTTGAAGAGTATGTTATTTCTAACCATATAATAATAACGAATCTGCGTCTGTCTCTTTTCATGTCATTTACTTTTAATATCTTTCTGAATCGGATACTTGTCTTGCTCATGAGCAATGTCCTTTAAAGATGAAGTGATGAAATTTTCAAAAGCTACTTTTTGAATGTAAAGAATACTGAAATTTTTTTCAAGGTTAGATTCTGTGTTGCTTTTCTCAAGGCCAGCCGGTGCACGTGAAAATGCGTCAGCAACAATGTTTTCCGTGCCAGGATTGCAGATTATAGTCAAGCGGAATTATTGCAGAAATAATGCCCAACGTTTCAACCTGTCATGGTTTAATTTTGAAGACAAAAGAAATTAAAATGCTCGATGATCACTTTAGTTTTACATGTCTGCCAGAAAGAAAGAAACGAAATTTGTCAAATGCCCAAACGATGGCTAAAGCTTCCAATTCAGTGACGGAATAATTTTTCTCAGATTCTGTTGGCACAAGGCCAGCAAAAGCGATGGTTTTCTGAACAGAAAAGTAATTTTCTATAGCTTCTTGAAATAAATGGGCACCAAGACCAACTTTAGAAGAATCCGCGCTAAGACAGAAATCCTGTGACAGATCTGTGTGAGCTAAGATTGGCGTGTTAAGTTGCTCTTTTTCCGAACAATCAAATTTCAACTGTGCCTGTTTGTCCCAGTTCCAAACAGTGTATTTGCCAGGGAGAGAACAAAGTTTTGGAGTTACTAGAATTTGCATATCCAGGAAACGACGGTAGAAATTCACGAGACCTAGAAAACGGCGAACTTGTCTTTTTGTGGCTGGAACTGGAATAGCTCTGATTGCTTCCAGCTTTTCAGGATCTGGCTGAATGCCATCAGAAGAAATAATGTGACCCAAGAACTTCACATTTGTCCTATCGAATTCAGATTTTTCCAAGTTAACTGTAAATCCAGATTCAGCAAAATACGTAACAAACTGTTGACGATATGATTATGTTCTTCCCAAGCGGTTTCCGCTATTAAAATATCGTTCACGTACGAGGTGATGTGTCGTTTTAAAAACTCAGGTAATATGGAATTTAGCCCGCGTATGAATGCTGCCGAAGAAATGTTCAAACCAAAAGGAAGTTTCCGAAATTGATAGCAGACGCCAAAACATAGAAAAGCTGTATATTTTCTACATTCTGGATGAAGCTCAGTTTGATAAAAGCTGGATTTGTGATCAATAGGAGATAACTATTTTACGCCATTGAAATTTTGAAGAAGTTCTTCCAACGTTTGCGACCTGTCTGTTTCAGGAATGATTATGGTATTTGTTTGTCTGGAATCTAAGACAAGCCTTTTGAGTAAAAACTGTGGGATGTGATTGTAAGATACCAAAAAGATCCTGCCTATCAGTGTCATTACAGTTCTCAATTTTCTGACTTTTTTTCTGAATTAAAACGTTAGTATCTAATACGTCATCAAAATCATCCCTGTCAGTACTTGCAGAGTGATTATTAGTGTCAAATTCCGTTGAAAGTTCCAAACTCTGATCTGACAAAAGGTAAAGCCGATTGACTTCCTCGTCATAATTTGACAGCCAATCTTCAGATTTCAAAGCTATTGACTTACTTTCTTCCTCTAAACTTATTTCAGTGTCGTGAAAGTTTAAAATTGCTTTATACCAATTAAAAAAACTTTAACTAATGTAATCTCCGTCGACAATAGTGGAACAATAAGATAGTTCATAATAAATCTCTGACTTTGACAAAAGAATTGTAAGTTAGTTTATTGGCGTACATCTACACTTTTTTTCAAAAATTGCCTCTTGTAATTTAATTTTACGTAAAGGAAGTGTGGGGCAAACGTTCGATTTGTTGCATTTACTGAAAGCTGTTTCCCTAATTACAAAAGTAGGACTGCCGGAGTCAAGTACTGCCGTAAATTTTATGTCATTTGTTGTGATGTGAATTACACAATATGCAGTATTGTTCTGTTTCATGTCATGTTCTTGTAGTAAAATGTGCCTAATGTCTTCCGTTTTCACACAATTGATAGTCATTGGCAGTTACGTTGTCAGCTTCATAAGTACGTATTGTGGCTGCCTGCGGTACGACTCATTGTATATAATCTCTTTGTTGACGCGCATCGTTACTGGGATTTGGAGGTGTAATTTCTACAATTTCAACTTGTCGGGAGCGCCTTGCCCTGTTTGAATCACGCCAGTTCCGATTAAATTCAGGTCTGTTGTCATGACTCTAGGGTCTGTCGTCTTGTCAGTAATTTCTGTAATTTATTTCTTGTCGATTAAGTGGTGGAGAATTACTCCCAGAATCATAATTACGAGGTTGACTGTTCATTCTGAAGTCATTTGGTCTCCCTTGATAGTACTCATTCTGGTTCCCATATTGTCTATTTCTACAGTTGTCTCTGTCATAGTCATTCCTACGGAAATGTGACCTTTCTCCGTAACTATTGCTGTTCTGCCAATGGTTGTCATATGGGTGGTGTCTGTTTTGGTCAAAGTTGCATTATAACGGTACACTTGTCGTGTACGGTTATTGTTTCTGTCGTCACGAAATTTTGATGGATGGGACTTGTAATTATTGTTGTTTTCCTGTTTTTGCATCATGCGATTGTCTGTGTCGATTTCCAGTTCTTGCAAAAGTCCCTGAAAAGCTTCGATATCATCTTTACAAGGTCCAGCCAAAATAATATGTCCTAAGTGTTCAGGCAAATTAATTAAGCAAACGCGAATAAGTTCCGAGGGGCTGTACGGGTTTGACAAATACTGACTCTTGTGTAACACATCTTCAAAATATTTTACAGGGCTGGAAAATTCAGACTGTTCGAAATGCTTCATCATTATAATGCAGTGTTTTATTCGATCTTGTGTAGCCTGAGACCAATCTGCAGAAAGGAAGTCATGACAAAAAACTCCTTCACTGTGACAATCGCGAATAACCGATCGCATTCTTACAGCTGGTTCATTTCCTAAATAGCCACACATAAATTCTAATCTATGATCTAATGTCAAATTGGGAGGAAAACAATAAGAAAGTTGATGAAGCCAAGCTTGTGGATGTATGTCATTGCAGGAATTCTTGAATGTTTCAAATTTTCACTTTTTGATGAAGAGATTATAGCCAAAGGCATCGTATCGCCCAGTCGCAAATCAGTCATTGTTACGTCGTGTCGGCGGTTCCATCTCAACGCTCGGTGCACCCTGCCGACTACTTGCAAGATATGAGAAATACCTTGTGACTTTTCCGTATTTCTAAATCCCTCTTCACGTGTCGGAGAGCCATTATCCTCTAAAACATGGAATTCTTGTATTGCCTGTGCCAACTGATCTTGTACTTTCCGTATTTTTCTTTTGTGTTGCGTGTTAATTTGTTTCTAACTCTGTTTAAATCTCTTAATTTCCTCGTACTCCTCTTTGTCAGTAAAGGCTACCGGTCTTGTATCATTCAAATCAACATCTACTTTCGTAGATAAATTTGTTAACTGATCCGGAAGTTCGGCTACTTTTTCCGATAATGTACTGATTTCCTACGAGTGTTTTTCTGAGACATATTTTAGAGTGGCCATTTGTGTTGTAATCGTATCTACTGTGTCCTTTAAGATATCCTGATTTTTTTACATGTCGACCGTATCGGTAGATGCAACAGAGTCAATTTGAGCCTGCAAGGTGTCGTGATTTTTGTGTACAATGGTCTGCGGTTCTTTTATTGCTGCTTCATGGTTCCGTAATTTGTCTACATGTCGCGAAAAAATAAGTTGAAAATGCTAAAAAATTTGTGTTTTTACGTTTTGAGAAATGTTTCTGATATTTCGATTTGATTTTGTGTATCTCAGCGGTTATATCTCACGTGTTTGTTCAAGTGTTTGTTTAATTTCGACAATTACGTCTAACGTTTGAAGTTGTTGCTGTGTTTGTTTCTTTTGTTCATCTACATCTGCATCCATACTCCGCAAGCCACCTGACGATGTGAGGCGGAGGGTACCCTGAGTACCTCTATCGGATCTCCCTTCTATTCCAGTCTCGTATTGTTCGTGGAAAGAAGGATTGTCGGTATGCCTCTGTGTGGGCTCTAATCTCTCTGATTTTATCCTCATGGTCTCTTCGCGAGATATAAGTAGGAGGGAGCAATATACTGCTTGACTCCTCGGTGAAGGTATGTTCTCGAAACTTCAACAAAAGCCCGTACCGAGCTACTGAGCGTCTCTCTTGCAGAGTCTTCCACTGGAGTCTATCATCTCCGTAACGCTTTAGCGATTACTAAATGATCCTGTAACGAAGCACGCTGCTCTCCGTTGGATCTTCTCTATCTCTTCTAACAACCCTAACTGGTACGGATCCCACACCGGTGAGCAGTATTCAAGCAGTGGGCGAACAAGCGTACTGTAACCTACTTCCTTTGTTTTCGGATTGCATTTCCTTAGGGTTCTTCCAATGAATCTTAGTCTGGCATCTGCTTTTCCGACGATCAACTTGATATGATCATTCCATTTTAAATCACTCCTAATGCGTACTCCCAGATAATTTATGGAATTAACTGCTTCCAGTTGCTGACCTGCTATATTGTAGCTAAATGATAAGGGATCTTTCTTTCTATGTATTCGCAGCACATTACACTTGTCTACATTGAGATTCAATTGCCGTTCCCTGCACAATGCGTCAATTCGCTGTAGATCCTCCTGGATTTCAGTACAATTTTCCACTGTTACAACTTCACGATATACCACAGCATTATCCGCAAAAAGCCTCAGTGAACTTCCGATGTCATCCACAAGGCCATTTATGTATATTTTGAATAGCAACGGTCCTACGACACTCCCCTGCGGCACACCTGAAATCACTCTTCCTTCGGAAGACTTCTCTCCATTGAGAATGACATGCTGCGTTCTGTTATCTAGGAACTCTTCAATCCAATCACACAATTGGTCTGATAGTGCATATGCTCTTAGTTTGTTCATTAAACGACTGTGGGGAACTGTATCGAACGCCTTGCGTAAGTAAAGAAACACGGCATCTACCTGGAAACCCGTGCCTATGGCCCTCTGAGTCTCGTGGACGAATAGCGGGAGCTTGGTTTCACACGATCGTCTTTTTCGAAACCCATGCTGATTTCTACAGAGTAGATTTCTAGTCTCCAGAAAAGTCATTATACTCGAACATAATACGTGTTCCAAAATTTTACAACTGATCGACGTTAGAGACATAGGTCTATAGTTCTGCACATCTGTTCGACGTCCCTTCTTGAAAACGGGGATCATCTGTGCCCTTTTCCAATCCTTTGGAACGCTACGCTCTTCTAGAGACCTACGGTACACCGCTGCCAGAAGGGGGGCAAGTTCCTTCGCGTACTCTATGTAAAATCGAATTGGTATCCCATCAGGTCCAGCGGCCTTTCCTCTTTTGAGTGATTTTAATTGTTCCTCTATCCCTCTGTCGTCTATTTTGATATCTACCATTTTGTCATCTGTGCGACAATCTAGAGAAGGAACTACAGTGCAGTCTTCCTCTGCGAAACAGCTTTGGAAAAAGACATTTAGTATTTCGGCCTTTAGTCTGTCATCCTCTGTTTCAGTACCATTTTGGTCACAGAGTGTCTGGACATTTTGTTTGATCCACCTACCGCTTTGACATAAGACCAAAATTTCTTAGGATTTTCTGCCAAGTCAGTACACAGAACTTTACTTCCGAATTCATTGAACACCTCTCGCATAGCCCTCCTCACACTAACATCTCGCTTCGCGTAATTTTTGTTTGTCTGCAAGGCTTTGGCTATGTTTATGTTTGCTGTGAAGTTCCCTTTGCTTCCGCAGTAGTTTTCTAACTCGGTTGTTGTACCACGGTGGCTCTTTTCCATCTCTTACGACCTTGCTTGGCACATACTCATCTAACGCATATTGTACGATTGTTTTGAACTTTGTCCACCGATCCTCAACACTATCTGTACTTGAGACAAAACTTTTGTGTTGAGCCGTCAGTTACTCTGAAATCTGCTTTTTGTCGCTTTTGCTAAACAGAAAAATCTTCCTACCTCTTTTAATATTTCTATTTACGGCTGAAATCATCGATGCAGTAACCGCTTTATGATCGCTGATTCCCTGTTCTGCGTTAACTGTTTCAAATAATTCGGGTCTGTTTGTCACCTGAAGGTCTAATATGTTATCGCGACGAGTCGGTTCTGTGTTTAACTGCTCAAGGTAGTTTTCAGATAAAGCACTTAAAAAAATTTCACTGGATTCTTTGTTAATGCCACCCGTTATGATCGTTTGAGTCTCCCAGTCTATATCCAGCTAATTAAAATCTCCACCCAGAACTATAACATGGTGGGGAAATCTACTCGAAATATTTTTCAAATTATCCTTCAGGTGCTCAGCCGCAACAGCTGCTGAGCCAGGGGGCCTATAGAGGCATCCACTTACCATGTCTGAGCCTGCTTTAACCGTGACCTTCACCCAAATTATTTCACATTTCGGATCTCCGCAAATTTCCTTCGATACTATTGCACTTCTTATCGCTATAAACACGCCTCACCCTTCACTGTCCAGCATGTCTCTGCGGTATACATTCCAATCTGAGTTTAGAATTTCATTACTGTTTAAATCTGGTTTCAGCCAACTTTCTGTCCCTAGTACTATGTGGGCATTGTGACCGTTTATTAATGAGAGCAGTTCTCGGACCTTTCTATAGTTGCTCCTCCAGTTTACTATTAGCACATTAATATTGTTATTCCCTGTTGCATTTTGCATACTCCTACCTTGCCGCGTCTCAGGAGGGGTCAAGTCGGGAGGGAAGTCACTAACCTAAAAACCCCACATGTGCACTCCACATGTACTCCGCTACCCTTGTAGCCGCTTCCTGCGTGTAGTGCACGCCTGACCTATTCAGAGGGACACTACCTTTCTCCACCCGATAGCGGAGGTCGAGAAATTTGCACCCAAGATCTCCGGAGAATCGTCTGAGCCTCTGGTTTAAGCCTTTCACTCGGCTCCAAACCAGAGGACCGCGATCGGTTCTGGGAACGATACCACAAATAGTTAGCTCAGATTCCACCCCGCGAGCGAGGCTTTCCGCCTTCAGCAACTCTACCAACCGCCTGTATGAACTGAGGATGATCTCTGAACCCAGACGGCAGGAGTCATTCATGCCGACATTAGCAACAATTTGCAGTCGGGTGCACCCAGTGCTCTCTATCGCCGCCGGCAGGGCCTCCTCCACATCTCGGATGAGACCCCCCGGCAAGCAGACAGAGTGAACACTGGCCTTCTTCCCCGACCTTTCCGCTATTTCCGTAAGGGGCTCCATCACCCGCCTAACGTTGGAGCTGCAAATCACTAATAAACCCCTCCCCCGTGTGCCTGCTCGGACCTTGCTGAAGGAGCGGCCACATGTCCACTCACAGGCAGAGCGGGCGATGCCACACGGCCAGCCTCCACATTGACCCTCCGGCTCGTGCGCCGCGAACGCCGCTAAACCCGCCACTCCCCTTGTGGAGAGGGTGGCCCAACCTCGCTCGGTACCTGTGAAGATGTCTCGACAACAGGGACAGTGGGTGAAGCATGTAACACCTGGGGTGTACCATGCGACGCACCAGACTCCCCAATGCCGCTACACTCCGAGGAAGCAGCCTGAAGACGGCTGACCGCGGCCATCAACACGTTCAGCTGTTCGTGAACAGTGGCCAGCTCCTCCTGCGTCCGTACACAGCAGTCACACATCCTATCCATCCTGTGTTTGTTTCTGATTTTGTTGCACTGTGTCTAACTTTTGAAGTTATTGCTGTGTTTCTCTGTTGGATAAAATTTTTGAATTAATTGCAATAACAATGCATTAGTGACTGAAACATGTTCCTTTGTGTTTTTCGTCAGTGCGTTTGCACCGACTATATTCGTATTTTGATAAACAGAGTGTGTGTCTTGACTTAACTGAGAAAAGTGTATTGATGCAAAACTGAACCTACGGTTTACTGTTAGCAGTCACCGTGACTGGTAACAGAAAACTTGTTGTTTCGTTTAATGTCAATAACAGTCACGGTAAAGCCTAACCTAAAAATGATCGCATTTAAAGTGAACCTACGGTATTTGCAAGATTTTGTTCTGTTATTTCTAATTCCTGAGGCGATCTGTTACCGACCGATCGATCATCAGTAGTTCCTTGTTCACTCATTGTTTCAATTTCTGCCCCGTTATTTACTGCCTGGTCCATGTACCTATGCACTGTTGCCAAATTATTGTCTTGACCTTTGTCAATTCGTCACTAGGTGGTGCTAACAAGCTGCGGTCGTCGTCACTGTCATTTCTCAATTTGCTTTGCAGCCTAGTGTTACACTTTTCACTCGCCATGATTATCACACTATTTTACACAATAACACACACACACACACAAAAAAAAACAATTTCAAAAGGTAAAGTAAGAAGAAACACAAAAATCGGACTCAAAATAATAAATATCTAACTAGTTGCAAAAGCGACAGTGAGATACTTAGAGCAAATCCACATGCAAGCCACAACTACTTTGCTGATAACAATATAGTACAAAAATAAGAAACTACAACTAATAAAGAAATTCCATACATACATTTACGCGCTAGCAGTAAACAATAGCTAATTTCTAATCATGAGCTAATTATTCAAACTACAAGGCAATCAGAAGATTCCAGTGAATTATCCTCGGCTAAGGGTCGACAAGTGAAACTATCTCTTTACTGATTTTCATCATTTACACACTGACCTACAGAATTTTCCCCGACAAAGAAAACTCAAGCTTAACCTATTCATTTATTACCCACAAAACACAAGCCCAACACAATCTGACTGCTCTACAGTGGCAACATGACTTCCAATAATTAAGACAAAGAAACGGCCCTGAATTGCAAGAAATCCTAACAATAATAACAGTTCAAAAATATGAAATTAAAGCGATATGAAACTACCTCCAACTCTGTTAATTGACTAAACTCGTTTCAATCGCGAATCCCATTTTTTTTATAAGTCACTTACCTCACAAAAGATCTTCACAACACGAGCTACAGCAATTACAGCAAGCAGCAAGTACAGCCAACTAAATAAAAAGATTCTAACTGCTATAGACTCTCAATACTAAGAGGCATATAGGTAGCAAAAGAAAGATTTTGTTGAATAGCAAACAATGTATTAAGAAAATTTTACCTTATTCATATGACAACCAGTTCCAAAAATTATATAGTTGTCAATAATTCCTCTACCTAGACATTAATAACAACATACATCCTCATTTTCTTGCGTCTCACTGTACAATACATGTCCTACCAACACAGAGTCTTCACTAAGAAAAAACATGTCCATACACTTCTCTATCTAATCGCTAACTGCTAGTGCGTCCAACCACAGAATCTCTTGCCGAGGGCGCAGAGCACTGTCACTGATATTGACACAGTCTATTACGCTGCCAAGATACAAACATGCTACAAAATTTCGACGATCTATCATGAACAGAAATTGTAGATGTGGTCATACCCACAATTGATACTTTTCGTATACAAGAGTCACAGTCTTTTCTGGACTCTCTCAAGAACCGCCTATGACAAATGGTGCTTTAATAAACCGTATATGATCCATCGTAGACCAAACAGAAGCCAAAAGAACCAACCGACTTGCTTTGTTTTCCTGGGTTGGTGGAAGTGTCTAATGTTTAAATTTTTGCCCTGTATTGCCAGGTAGCTACAGTACGCTTTTTCTTCCAGTAGATATACAAATGGTCGCTAGGCGAAGTGCTAACCAAAACGCCTGACCCCGCATCTATGTGAATAGTAGAACCTCGAGATACGACCTCCCATAGAAATAACATTTCCACACGCGACTTTTTGGACCATATCAGCGTAATATTTGCTACATCCTGTGTGGCAGGTCGTTTGGAAAGTCGCCAAGTGCTCGCGCACAGTTCTGATGCTGTAGCTGGGGCAGGGGGGCTTGTGCCTACGTCCTGTGCCCACAAGCCTTCTTCGTGAATAGGTTTCTCTATTGGTGAAAGCACATCAAAATCTTTTCAGCAGCCCTTGATATTAGCCTCCACATACAAACAAAAAAACGCGACGGGAGCGTTAATTTATTATATGTGTGGATGATTCCAATGAGTTCTGCTGTTCATCAGTAAATGGTAATGAAATCTTTTTCACAGTGGCAGAGAAATTTTATTAATTACAGGTCAGCCATTTTGCATGAAATACTCCATGCATTTTCGCTATTCCTGAAGTGTTTTTTGCGCTGATTTCGGATCTGTTACTAGTCTTTTTTCTATAATGTACATTTTTTCACGTATTAAGTAAACTCATTGTTCAATAAAACATAAGTGCGACAAATAAAATTTGTGTTGCAAGTGGTAGAAATTTTATTTTAGTGAGATGAAATAGTTGTCTGCATTTGTCACGCTTATCTGTTAGTCGGAAAACTTAAGTTCACTGTTGACATGCCATAGTGTTTTGATGTTATGTTTGTGCTGCTAAATATAGTTTTGCAGTTTCTTAGAAATGAGTTCCTGCAAGTGTTTGAATAACCCAAACGCACTATGTTATGCGTGTGATCGTTACGTAATCGCTAAGCAAAGACAGGACATTAACAATTTCGTGAAAAAGTCTACTACATATACTTTGGTATAAGGCTTGCTGGTCAAGACAAAAGCAGGTGACCATACGAGATATGCCATACACATTCTAAGGGCCTAGGACTGTGGAAAACTGGGAACAGGAAATCAGTTCCTTTTGCAGTTCCTATGGTTGGAGCAAGCTGCAAAATTTTACAAGATTTTTATTCTTGTATGGTTAACTTCGAAGGACATAACGCAAAAGGTAAGAAAGACGTGAAACGTCCTACTAATTCTTCAGCTGTACGAATAGTTACGGGTAGCGACTCTCTCTCAATTCCATCTACCACTCTTGAAGATTTACAATACGACAGCTCCGAAAATAAATGTGATGTTTGTGATGATTACAAGCCGGAAGAAGTTTCTGCACCAGCGTTATTTAGCCAGAACAAACCGAATGATGTGAATGTGACACAGGACTCCGCCAAATTACTTGCTTCAAGACTGAAAGCAACACTTCTGCAATCAGGAGTATCGCTTTTTTGGTACAGAGGGAGAGAAAGGGAATATTAATAAAATTTATTAAACAGAAAGACCTTACGGTTTCTCGTAGTGATATTGAGGATTTATTGTATTACTGTAACGTCACTCATAATCCAAGTCCTTGGAGATCATTTATAGACTCCACAAAACGTAGCCTGAAATGTGTACTTTTCACATTGGAAACTTGTCTGGCCGGTTTTAGGCGCTTCTAGGCGCTTCAGTCTGGAACCACGCGACCTCTACGGTCACAGGTTCGAACCCTGCCTTGGGCATGGATGTGTGTGATGTCCTTAGGTTAGTTAGGTTTAAGTAGTTCTAAGTTCTTGGGACTGATGACCTCAGATGTTAAGTCCCACAGTGCTCAGAGCCACTTCAACCATTTTGAAACTTGGTTGCCTCAGTACGTGTTGCCCATTCAGTATACCGTAATGAGACGTATGAAATCGCCAAATCTGTATAACTATAAAAAAAATTTCGGACAATATGTGGAGATTGAAAGTACGAGTAATTGGCATGTTATTTGGCCAAAAATCCGCCTACAGAAAAATACCGTGTTGCATTTGTGAGTGGGCCAACCAACCAAAAGATAAGCACTCGGAGGTAACTAGCTCAATTTGTGAAGCTCTTTGTCTCAAATAAATTATTCAATTTTTTTGAAATGGTAAACTTAGGTATCTACCTATTTTCGTCCCATTGGATTAATTATTTCGAGATGCGTCGTTATTTTCTGTTAAAGTGTATATAACATTGTTGACAAGGTTAAGAAGAGGATAAACTGATAATCCAGGCAAAGGTGGACTCTTGCATCAGTGCAGTTATAGTAAAGTGGCATTTAAAACTGGTAGTAACTCACTAATAGCGTTCAACTGCAGTGGAAACCTACTAAACATGTATCTCTCAGATGGCCGCACACTATTCTGGACAGTTCTTAAGCATGTTCTTTTCGTCTTAGAGTGTATTAATACAGCGGACAATCCGCATAAACGTTACGTATCTCCTGTGATACAGAGTGTAAAGAATTTATGAAAATATATTCGATATAGCTTCCGTTTCGTAATCCTGTCAGTCGCTTTGATATAATCGGTGTATGCACTCTGTTTGTATATTGAATTTCCAGCACTTTTCCATTACCTGTTATTTGTTGAACACAATATCAGTGTGAATCCAACTCCACTCACAAAATTTCAACGATATTGTCTTAGTATTTTTATAGAAGGAACTCGAGGTCTCTTGTATCTTGTAACAGAGTAATAAAGTAATTAATTACTTTGTTACTCAAATTATCTTCGTTTCTTCGAAAATACCTTTACAACAGTGAAGAAAACTACGCATCACTATAACGTACAACAGAAAACAAAGAGTAATGCGGGTAGTCATAGGAGAGATGCAGAAGTACTGCAACTTGGTTGCCGTCGCTGTGGGAACAGATCCACATAGCCTCATTGATCGCCCTTCCATTGCATTCATTGCTCCCACGCACGAGGTGCATGTCGCCAACTCTATCAGTAAGCCTATCGATACTGCTGTGCCTCACTGTTAACCTGCAGGTAAGACAGCCAAGAAAAGACACCCGAGACAGAACTGAGTAGTTCTGACTACGAAAGTAAAGTAACCATTACTGCTGTCAACCAGCAAAATGGTGAGAGAATGGAACAAATTCAATTGCAAAAAGGAAACACAGTTCACGCTGTCTATATTTGCACTGTCGTGCAGATGATTTCAGCGCAACACGAACACAAAGACGAGTAAGAAACCAGACAAAATATACTTATTCTGTAACGAATCACCGAAGACCATAGGACCTTATACCAAACAACTGAGGAAACAATAGATCTCAGAGCGGTACTCACCATGCAATAAATAATGGAGAAACCTCAAGAATTTAACCTAGAAATAGATATCGCATTAATCTGGAAGGATTGTAAGGCAAGAGCAGTGATAAGTGGAATTTACCAACGATGATGAAGACTTCTCAGTCAAACTGTCACGTTAAGTAATAAAATGCTAAACTTTCACCAATAGCCTTCGTTATCGTCACCGAACGAGGTGGCGCTGTGGTTAGCACACAGGAATCGCTTCTGGGAGTACGCCCGTTCACTTCCCCGTCTGGCCATACAGATTTAGGTTTTCTGTGATCTCACCAAATCGCCCCAGGCAATGATGGGATGGTTTCTTTGAAAATGACACAACCGATTTCCTTCCCCATCCTTTCGTAAAATGACCTTATGCTTCGTCTGTAATGCAGGGTCGGCTCCAGCGATTTTGCCGCCTCGTGCGGAATTTTCAAGCATCGGCCCTCTCCCTCCTTGTATCCTTGTATTTTTAGAAACAGTCAACCTTTTCCACAATGTCATTCATTAATGAAGCCTTATTTTCACATGTCACTTGTTGTGGATTGGCAAGACAGCCAACCCACTATGAGAGGAAGCCGGAAGGCACGCGTGTTAGCTCACGCAGGCTGGCGTGAGGTCTGGAACAGGTCAAGGAAATGAGACTAACAAAAAACGTACGTAGCTGCTGGAATACTTAACTTTAATCCATATTGGTGAACATCGCTCTTGAAGGTACATGTTTTACAGCATCAATAGTAACTGGTAATGGCGCCTTGCTAGGTCGTAGCAAATGACGTAGCTGAAGGCTATGCTAACTATCGTCTCGGCAAATGAGAGCGTAATTTGTCAGTGAACCATCGCTAGCAAAGTCGGCTGTACAACTGGGGGCGAGTGCTAGGAAGTCTCTCTAGACCTGCCGTGTGGCGGCGCTCGGTCTGCAATCACTGATAGTGGCGACACGCGGGTCCGACGTATGCTAACGGACCGCGGCCGATTTAAAGGTTACCACCTAGCAAGTGTGGTGTCTGGCGGTGACACCACATCACTCTTACTAATACGTCTTTTTGACGTTAGAAAATCTTTAAGATCAGAGCCAGGTACGTAGCGCAAGTCAGTGAAATGCAAATGAAGCGTTTGCAGTGCAATAAATTTTGAGTTATGACTCCAAAATTAATTACGTAACGAAAATCCTTTATTAAAATTGCAAGCGTTCTATTAAAATTTTGCCTGATCGTGAAAAAACTGAATACATTGATTTCGAAGACATTGTCCTTTTGTAAGATATGGTTTAACTGACGTATTGAATTGCTAAGTAAAAGTGACTGTTGATTAGCGCTATGTTACGCATGTGAACAGAGTCGTGAAATAAAACTTTAAACTCCATGAAATTAAAAGTTTGAAATAAAGAAAATGAATTTAATTAAATGGCAAAGGAAACTAAATCTGTGCTCAGTGAAAACTATATAACTAAAACTCAGTACCGAAACACATTTTTATGAACGATGTGTGATACGAAGTGTAATGTCAGGCTAAAAATATCTGCAAAAATAAACTAATATTCTACTCGGAAGAAATAACTGAAATTACCAATACTGTTCACAGAAAATTAATGAACTAGGTAGCAGGACACCTGGCAGTCCTGACTATACACTGTTTGCACAAGAACGTAAGGTGAGATATACCCTGAAATATAAGTGGCTTGCCTCTTTCTCAGCATGCTGTTTTTGTGTCTGGAGTACTGATGTTTTCGAAAGCAAATACAAATTAGGAATGCACTAGCTAAAGATAAAAAATATGCTCTAAATTCTTTCGGTCAGAAACCGTCTGTTGTTTCGCGTGGCATAAGGTGCAATGCACACACGATAAACATTCAAAACTTTACTATGAATCATGGAGGTTGGTTTCACTTTAAAGGGATATAGTTTCGAGAGGTCAAACTCTGATTACTGGAAAAAACACTGCACAACATAAGAAGAATAAAAATTACAAAATTCTCTCATTACAAAGAAACTACAAACATACCTTATTTATGGATGCTTTCGTTGCTTCTTGGTAGAAAAATTCCATATTTAAGATTTAATAACAAGTAATTTTTCCCGAGGGCATGCAGATTTACTGTATGGTTAAATGATGATGGCGTCCTCTTGGGTAAAATATTCCGGAGGTAAAACAGTCCCCCATTCGGATCTCCGAACGGGGACTACTCAGGAAAATGTTATCAGGAGGAAGAAAACTGGCGTTCTAGAGTAGGATGGAGAGCTGCATCAAACCAGTCTCTGTACTGAAGACCAAAACAACAACAACAGCAACAACAACAACAACAAGTGGACTGCTTTTGTTCAACTAATTTTTGTTTATTTCGAACTATTAGGCCATCTCCAGGAAACAACTGACTAGCGCCTGCAACGGACACTGGTTCTTACGTATCCGAACATTATAGGCGAAGGTACAATCATCTGCATAGCGTTGTGCATCAAACTTGTTTCTTAATGTTGAAATTACACTTTACTCAATGGATAACGTTAAGCACAGTAAATAATTGAACTACACAATACTACAGGTTAACTGGATTTTTTTCTGAGATACTGTTAAACTAAGTACTTTCCATGTATGTTGCGCAACAAACATTTATACCCCTTGTAAAAAAAATGTTTAGTTACCTAAGGACCAGTTTCTCTTGCGGATCCTAGTCAGTTGTTTCCTGTAGATGGCCTAATAAGTCCAAAACTATATCGAAGTAAACAAAAATCAATGGAATAAAAACAGTGTACTTGTTATTAAACCTTAAACGCAAACATACCTTTAAAATACCTAGAAAATCGTCTCTATCAATAACATGAACAAGAAAGCACTATATGCCATTTTTCATCTCTATAATAAAGTGTTCTAGATAGTTCTCCTAGATTCACTGAAAGCAGATCCCATTCTTTAAAAAACTAAACTGCACGCTACTATGCCTCAAATAAGAATGACTAACAAGTCAACCACAGATGAAATTAAACACAGAATCAAGTATCTTATTCACTACTCCTATAGTGCGCTCATTCACCTTTGTCTCAGTACAGTAAAGGTGACTTATATACAATAGGAGAAATGTATGAGAACCTTACAAAATCTGTTTACTTTTTCTCGTTCCTCGAGCGGCGGGGAGCATGCGGTACAAGAACACCAACCAGCTGAATGAGTCCTACATTGTTGACGGAATCGTCGTCGCCTCTACTAAACAAAGTGGAAGGTCATAGGACAGCGAGCCACTTACAAAAGCTTTATTTGATGAAAAAAAATGTTTAAATCGCCAGTGCCAATTTAGTGCCTATGGTCGAATACTGAGAAGGCGTTCTTTCTCACACGCCACCAGCATGCTATATGGCTAAGCAGTTTTGAAAGCACTTTCACTTATAAGCAACAGCTATATGTAACACTTACATGCCCAATAAAACGCAAACGGTTTGAAATACGAAGAAGCTGGATAAACAGTTGGTGTTTTGCATTTTTGTTGCTTCAGCTTCACAATAAGGTTTGATAGGTTTTTACGTAATATCATAATTATTATTATCTACCGGCATGCATAACGGATTCACCTTCGAGAAAAAAGAGAATAAGGGAGGACTTGAAAGAAGTTACAGAAAAAGCAGAATAAATAATTTAGAGCACCGTGACACGAAGCGATGTAAATTGTGAATGTGGGAAATGCAGGAGTCAGAAGACTCGTTGGTTTGCCGCAATCAGAGCGAACCCTGCGACATGGAAGAGTTGTCTGGTGCGGATGACCGTGCCATTTTGGCTGCTGAACATTGGACTGAATGTGTTAAATTCTCTGCAGTTAAGATTACATCGTAGTTTTAAATTGTTATATTGTGTTTTAGTGTTCTTCGGATTCGGACTGATAAATAAATACAGTGGTATTAACGACAAATCCAAATGATTGGGGTGATTTCCCTAAATCACTCCAGGCAAATGCCGGGATGGTTCCTCTGAAAGGGCACGGCCGACTTCCTTCCCCATCCTTCCCTAATCCGATGAGACCGATGACCACACTGTCTGGTCTCCTTCCCGAAACAACCAACCGACCAAATGATTGGGAGTGGTGTGGGAAGAATGTCATAGATCTTTCTGCGTGTAAACGCATCTTAATCACTATGTCTGGATTCAAAAGACTGCTGCGTGTGATGGCAGTAAATATTTCACTTACTTTTCCTCTGTTTATTACAAAGGGTTTTCCTCCACGACATTGCTATGGGTCTTTAAGCAATTGTTACACCATCAAATGTGACATTTTTTCGCCTCTGTAGCGGCTTTCAAAGTGACACAGCTACATTTCAAGTGTAGTGTAGGCGCATGGTAGAAACGTCTGTACTGTCAGTAGCAATCTTTGCTATTTTTAAAGATGCTGCCAAGGTGACGAAGTCTAGCGCTTCCTTTATCGTCTATTTCACAACACCGTAGACAATTTCTAGTAAGACTTTTACGAATAATTTGTACACTCCTGGAAATGGAAAAAAGAACACATTGACACCGGTGTGTCAGACCCACCATACTTGCTCCGGACACTGCGAGAGGGCTGTACAAGCAATGATCACACGCACGGCACAGCGGACACACCAGGAACCGCGGTGTTGGCCGTCGAATGGCGCTAGCTGCGCAGCATTTGTGCACCGCCGCCGTCAGTGTCAGCCAGTTTGCCGTGGCATACGGAGCTCCATCGCAGTCTTTAACACTGGTAGCATGCCGCGACAGCGTGGACGTGAACCGTATGTGCAGTTGACGGACTTTGAGCGAGGGCGTATAGTGGGCATGCGGGAGGCCGGGTGGCCGTACCGCCGAATTGCTCAACACGTGGGACGTGAGGTCTCCACAGTACATCGATGTTGTCGCCAGTGGTCGCCGGAAGGTGCACGTGCCCGTCGACCTGGGACCGGACCGCAGCGACGCACGGATGCACGCGAAGACCGTAGGATCCTACGCAGTGCCGTAGGGGACCGCACCGCCACTTCCCAGCAAATTAGGGACACTGTTGCTCCTGGGGTATCGGCGAGGACCATTCGCAACCGTCTCCATGAAGCTGGGCTACGGTCCCGCACACCGTTAGGCCGTCTTCCGCTCACGCCCCAACATCGTGCAGCCCGCCTCCAGTGGTGTCGCGACAGGCATGAATGGAGGGACGAATGGAGACGTGTCGTCTTCAGCGATGAGAGTCGCTTCTGCCTTGGTGCCAATGATGGTCGTATGCGTGTTTGGCGCCGTGCAGGTGAGCGCCACAATCAGGACTGCATACGACCGAGGCACACAGGGCCAACACCCGGCATCATGGTGTGGGGAGCGATCTCCTACACTGGCCGTACACCACTGGTGATCGTCGAGGGGACACTGAATAGTGCACGGTACATCCAAACCGTCATCGAACCCATCGTTCTACCATTCCTAGACCGGCAAGGGAACTTGCTGTTCCAACAGGACAATGCACGTCCGCATGTATCTCGTGCCACCCAACGTGCTCTAGAAGGTGTAAGTCAACTACCCTGGCCAGCAAGATCTCCGGATCTGTCCCCCATTGAGCATGTTTGGGACTGGATGAAGCGTCGTCTCACGCGGTCTGCACGTCCAGCACGAACGCTGGTCCAACTGAGGCGCCAGGTGGAAATGGCATGGCAAGCCGTTCCACAGGACTACATCCAGCATCTCTACGATCGTCTCCATGGGAGAATAGCAGCCTGCATTGCTGCGAAAGATGGATATACACTGTACTAGTGCCGACATTGTGCATGCTCTGTTGCCTGTGTCTATGCGCCTGTGGTTCTGTCAGTGTGATCATGTGATGTATCTGACCCCAGGAATGTGTCAATAAAGTTTCCCCTTCCTGGGACAATGAATTCACGGTGTTCTTATTTCAGTTTCCAGGAGTGTATTTCCAGCTTATTGTCACACTTCTCCATTTCTATATAACTTTCATTGTCTCGTTTAATTTGCCCTTTTAGAACCATATGAAAATTTAAGATTTTGCCGCCCCCCAAAATCCTGGCTTGCCCCCGCCCCTTCCCCCCCCCCCCCCCACCCCCCAGGGTCGGTCCTGCTCGAATGACCTCGCTGTCGACAGGATGATAAATCCTAGTCTTCCTTCGTTCCTTCTGTTGTCGTCATCAAGAGCTAAATCTGATTACCGTGGAAACGGAGAGGCTGCCTCTTCTGTAACCAGAGGTCACCATCTGGTTGGTTGGTTTACGTCATGACTAAAGCACGGGACGGTAAATGCTGAGATGGTGGATACTCCAGGCAAAGATTTCGCTCACCAACGTTGCTTGTAGCGCCACCACTCATACCAAGTTTTATGGCGTATTTCTCTGTGCACGGTGACTGTAGTTTGGGGTAACGTCTTTGACTTCAAATCAAAACGTCCTACATTCTGTATTCGATTCTGAATATAAATCATCAACAACTGCGGTAGGAGACTTCATTATATGGAGTCACGCTTGTTCTGCTGAGAGCCAAGTGAAAGAGAGAAGAGGTGCTCTGTTGCACTTGGGGTGGGAAACTTCCCCTAAAAGAAGAATCCAGCAATGATCAATGGCACCAGATGCTGAGGGCAATGGAAAACATTGCATTAAAGACACATAATCTGTATCCACAGTGCAGGAACCACCCTCTCGTACTAAGCCTCCGGGAATGTGTTAATTTAGCCGGTGAGGACGTAGATGGTGGTATAAAGGGCGTACTGTGTAACTGGTCACGCTTTCCCAGCCCAGTTATGCGGTAATAAAGCCAGTCCATCACTGAACTGACCTCGTGAGTCGCCTCCTATGGATTCTTTCTGCCTGTTCTTGGCAGAAGCTCTCGTAATTTTATGTCCCCTTGCAGAGTACCAGCAGCGCCGTCTGATTCTGAAAGTGCGACACTACTTTCTATTTTTCACGAGATGAAGTAGGAAGAAGACTTTTTTGTGCAAATATATTTTACACTGGATGCCATTATGGAGTGTTTGCCGGCCGGAGTGGCCGTGCGGTTCTGGGCGCTACAGTCTGGAACCGAGCGACCGCTACGGTCGCAGGTTCGAATCCTGCCTCGGGCATGGATGTGTGTGATGTCCTTAGGTTAGTTAGGTTTAATTAGTTCTACGTTCTAGGCGAAGTTAAGTCGCATAGTGCTCAGAGCCATTTTTTTGGAGTGTTTATTTAAGAAACACCATAAAATGAACTTGTTCACACTGATTATAAGCTAACTATTAACGGTACGAAAGCATGGTCTACCGCATGACTAGATCGAAACGCATCCTATCGACGACTGTCGACCATGGCGTACGGTCTGCAACTTAAGCGCACAATCGGTATAGTTCGTGTAAGATCGTATATCTGCGGTTATGCTTAAGTTATTCTTGTATTTATTAATATCAACGTTTCCTGGCATTATGAAGTTCCTAAAAAATGGCATTTGTACAATCCTCCTAATGTCTGAGTAGCAAAAGGCAACTTTTGTCAGCAAATATTTATTAATAACGGTTACTTGATTCGTTCGAGAATAAACGTACTTTCCCAAAAGTTTCTCTTTGCTGACGGCACGAGAGATTTATGCATCAGCACCTTATCCCAATGGCTCTGAAAGCGCCAGATGGCCAACCTCCTACACTACCCGGTGTGGGAACCTATTGTTCTTTCTTTACTCTGTACGTACTGCAGCGCTGATACAGTCACTACACGTAAGTGAAATAGCAAAACCCAAAATAAAGTAAATTAGGGGTATCTTACAAAAGGTCATGTGCACCATAATTGGAAACTATGACGGTCTCTTCTTTGGTAAAAGATTCCGAATTTGTGCACCATTCAGATATCCTGCAACCACCGATGGGAAAGAATGCCCATCGAAGAACCAATGGCGGCAATAACATGAATTTTCAAGAGTTTAACGAATGGGCTTAAGAATTGGGCTGAGTTACACTGATCAGCCATAACATTATGACCACCGACAGTATAAACCAGTCTAGGCGATAGCAGCGTCACCGGGCCAGGAATGACTGCTAGTCAGACACGTGTACGGTGCATGTAGTATCAGTGAGTGTACTGTCTGTGTGTAGAGTGGGGAAGGCGCGCGATCTATCTGAGTTTTACCGAGGACAGATTGTGATGATCCAGAGGCTCGGCATGTGCATTTCGGAAACTGCACGACTTGTTGGGTGTTCGAGGAGTGCTGTAGTGAGTGTCTTCAACACGTGGCGAAACCAGTGTGAAACCACGTCCAGATGTCGCGGGTTTGGGCGGCCGCCACTCATAACAGATGTCGGATGTCGTAGGCTGGGCAGACTGGTAAAACAGGACAGCGGTGAACTGGTTCTGAACTAACATCAGACTATAATTCTGGGCAGATTACAATGTGTCTGCGCACACAGTGCACGTTGGGCCGCCGCAGCCGACAACCCATACAGGTGACAATGTTAACACGACGTCGGCAACTACGACTGAAATGGGCACGTGAGTATCGGCACTGAAAGTTGGAACAGTGGCAGAGCGTTGCATTGTCTGATGAATCCTGATATCTCCATCACGCCGATTAGAGGGCACGAATCCGTCGTCTTCCAGGGGAATGGCATGTTGACACCTGTACTACGGGATGGAGTCAAGCTGGTGGCAACTCCATTATGTTTTGGGGAATATTCAGGTGGGCATTCATGGGTTCAATGGAGCTCGAGCAAGGCACCGTGACGGCCAGGGACTATCGTACACTCGTTGCAGACCACATACACCCCTTCATGACTGTTGAGACACCCGCTAGATCACGCAGGGCTAACAGTTAGGATTGTGGAAAGGGCCAAGGGAGTTGCGTTAGGATTCATTTCACAATTGTAATTTATTATCATTTAGTTAACAAATACGCTTTTGAAAGAATTAGCTTCGCGGCTGAAGGACTCCATATACTATGATGATTTCTGAAGGCAGAAGGCCACAATGTTATAAGATGCTAACAGGGCTGATAGCCCACAAGGTGCGCAAATAGAGATAAACAAACGCAATAAGATGGCTGAAGGCTGCAAAGTTAAATTCTGCAAATTAAGGAAATATATGTTGCAACAGTCGGTAAAAGAATACATTAAGTTTAAAAATTTCCTTTTTGCAACACCAACGGCGGAAGACCCAAAATAACTTGTAAAATCTTTCAGAGGAAATTACAATAACCTTTCAAGAGCAGAAGGCGATGATGTTTGGACTTGAAGGAAACTCTGAAAACATGTTTCCAGGGCTGAAGGCCCACAACAAACTTCGCCAAATTAAAAATATAAAATAAAGTTAAATTACAACATTAAGACTGCCAAAAGGATAATTAAGAGACCAGCACTCATGAGTCTCCAGTGGATCGGTCTGCCCTCGTTCACTTAGGCGAGACAGGTGGTGAGCCCAACTACACTTAATTCGTGCGAACCCCACCAAGGGACAGTCACGGACCGACCGACCAACCGCTTGCTTGCCACGACGGAGTACACGAGAATTCAAGGCATCCCCCAAACAAACGAGTATGTGAACTGAGCTGCCAAAACTACACACCGTGTTGGGCAGCAACAACAGATGAGGAAAAGACACTGCCTAAAAACTACGTTAGCGGCCAGGGCAGGTAACCAGAACACTAACGGCCACAAGGTAGAAAATTCCGCTGGTGCACTTGACTATGGACAAATTAATTTGATCAGTTCCTCCTGACGGCGGCTATCTCGAACACTTCACTCGTTGTTGCTCACACGAAAACCTCCACAACAGCAACGCCGGAACAACATGCTCAACATACTCAAAACCACTCAACCTTCACGTCCTGGGTCGGCGAGCGACGATGTTCGTACCGATCGCACAGCTCCAGACAGACTCCGACACTGCGCAGAGACCGCCAGCGGCCCAGTCGACTACGCCGCACGGAGATGTCCTCGGACCATTGACCGACCAACAATCCACCAAAAGTCAGTCCCGGCTTAAGTGATGCGTGGCGGCAACGATCGGGCTGGCGATTTCCACGAAGGGCTTATTGCTGCTGCAAGCCGGCGACTGGCTGGCCAGGGTTGCGCTGCAGACGCGTTGCAACCGACTGCCAGGGCCCAACTCTCGACCCGAACTGGCACCGTGAACTCTCCTGCACGCACGTTCCGACTCACTCCACGACGGATGACAACCGGGAAGTCACAGCAGCAGAGCAAAGATGCTATCAGAGGGGATATATCGATACGCGCTACTAGCGCCGATGACGGCCAGGCAAAACAGCAACTCAGTAACGCCAGTAATTTTAATCAATGTGGAGAGATGGAAATACGTTAAAACAGGGTGTACAATACCAAATGGTGGGGCGGCGAGCCATGCACGGCTCAACGGTCATGTTTACCGGCGGCAGTGGCATTTTCAAAAATATAATGCGCTATGTCACAAGGCCAGGAATGTGATGGAGAGTGGTTCGAGGAACACAGTATCGAGTTCCAATTGATATGCTGCCCCCCTCCCCCCCCCCCCCCCCCCCCCGGCACCATATCTCCGGATCTGAACCCGATCGAACACATCTGTCTGAACGTGGCGTCAGAGCTCATCGGCCACCTCCCCGGAATTAGGTGACTTGTGTTTCTTCACACACAAGTCATGTGGTGTCAACTCCCTCCAATAACCTACCAATGCTTCTTGCTTCCATGCTACGGCGCGTCGCTGCTGTTATCTGTGCCAAAGGTGGACATACCAGCTATTAAGTATGTGGCCATAATGTTCTGTCTGAGTAGTGTATATCAATGATAAGATTCGCTGATGATATTGCTATCTTTAGTGAAAGTGAGAAAAAACTGCAAGACCTGTTTGATGGAATCAACAGTATAGTCACCACACACTGTGGATTGATAGTAAACCGAAGAAAAATGAAAGTAATGAGGAGTAGCAGAAATGATATTAGTGATGAAACTAAAATAAAAATTGGGAAACATGAAGTAGACGAAATGAAGGATTTCTGACACTTTGGAAGCAACATAACACACGACTGACGAAGGAAGGACAGAATAAGCAGACCACCACAAGCAAAGAGGATTATTCCTTGCCGAAAGAAGCCTACTAGTGCGAAACATTGACCTTGATTTGAGGAAGAATTTCTGAAACGTGTCACAAGAAAAGAAACGAAGAATTTGAAATGAGGCGTTACAGATGGATGTTTAAAATACGATGCACAGATAATTGTAGTAAATGAGGAGGTTCTCTGCAGATTCGATGACGAGATTGGACTACATGGAACAAATAATTGAGGAGGCTGATTAAAAGTGCTACTCTGAGGTCAAGAAGATGGCACGACAGGAATTTGTAGAGGACTGCAACAAACCAATAGGAAGTAGAACTAACAAAAAAATCCTGGATTAGTTCATCGTAATCACGGTTTGATTTCCTAGACAGAACTGACTTAACGTAACGGAATGAGTACCCGTTCCTTTTCAGCACTTTAGAGAGATGACTCCTCAAAAATCGGAGTGGTCCTTGCCAGAAACTGGACTGGCTTTGAGATTTCGATTGCTCAACTTATCTATCTTTCTAGCTGGAAGACGAAAGTTAACCTCTATGGGATATTGATCAAAAGGTATATTTGCAACTAACACATTTACAAAAACGCAATCACCCATCCAATGTCGTGTGGCCAGATTAAAAAGTCTTTCAACTAGGTAACGGAAGAAGGAGGATGGAACTCCCGGGTTAGTGTTCAGTGCTCGTTTTTTGTGATAAAATTAGAAATTCCTGGTTTATTGGCACACAAGATGCTGTTTTGTGTTGTTCGTAGCCAGATTTTAGAAGGACGTTTTCCTATCCAGCATGCTAGTTTCACAATGCTCAGATCTTGTAAGTCCACAAGACAAAATGTTAGTCACGTTCTAGAAAGGGCACAGCGATCGTTGTGGGGCGCTGTAAATACTGTAGGAATGGCAGAGGGCTGTCACGTGACCCTGTGTCACTGCAGTGAAGTGGTGTGCATGTGCTGGTAGGTGGTATGGAATTGGCGCAATAATCTGGACTTACGTTGAGACGAGGGTGAACGGCAGAAATAAGCTGTCGTTGTTGGACGTGCCCATGACATGACCACACTGTGAACGAAGTTAATATATTGGTTAGTGTATCACCCCCCACTGTCTCACGTGTCTACAACGAATGGTGTGCTGTTCGCAACCGTGTAACACGGTGAAAGAACACTGGTCGCAAAAAGATCCAAACCGACATGGTCTGGAGTCAACTGTCTCAAGCTGACATTGGCAGTCGGTTTCAGACCTGTCTAGAACCCTGGTGTCTATAAATGTACGTCAGTCCCAACCAGTTTGTGAGGAAACATTGCGAATGGAACTGCATGCAATGGACATTTGGAGTCGGATATGTCGAAAAAGCCGATTTGCTGACAGCAGCACCTAAAGCTGAATATCTTCAGCCGGGGAAAAAAAAGTGCGTAACTGGAGAGAAATCTGTCAAGAATCCTACGGTCTATAAACGTACGTACGTCCCAACCAGTTTGTGAGGGAACAGTGTGGATGGAACCGCATGCAATGGACATTTTGAGTCGGATACCTCGAAAAAGCTGGTTTGCTGACAGCAGCATCTAAAGCTGAATGTTTTCACACGGGAAAAAAAGTGGGTGACGAGAGGCGTAGTGTGCTCTGATGAGAGGCGCTTTTATATTTTACCAAACGAGGCAAGTCATCGAGAGCACAGACAGCCGATGAGACATTTAATCCGCACTGTGTGAAATATGTAGTTCAGACCAGAGGTGATTCTGAGATGAATTAGGAATGTTTTTCCCACCATAATTGCGACCCAATCATTCGGGTTAATGTGAACATAGGCCAAGACGCTTATTTCTGCTTTATCTGTGACAAAATATTGCCATTTTCGTCTACATCTTTATGGTAAGATTGGGACAGCTCCGTCTTCCAAGATGACTAACGCCTGTTAACAGATTTACCAGATATTGATGTGCTCTATCGCTTCTCGACTAGTCCGTTAAATCGCCCGACCTTAATCTTGTAGAAAATGTCTGGAACTGTTCTGAACAACAGGCGAAACGTAGTAATCAATATGCTTACAGCTGGGTAGCGCTGCGGAATATATTCACGACTTCAGCTATATGTTATTTGCGGACTGCCTTGCTGAACCAAGGCGCAGTAAATCGCTTTTAGCGGGATGTTTTTGTTCGGTGTCCGTACGTTACTGAAAGTGAAATACAAAGGGCCATTTTGCACGGGACATCTACGGAGTACCTGCGTGCAGCTCGATGTAGCAGTTTTGGCGACCCTTTTTGGAATGGCAGCCGTGTACCGGGACGGCCCTGGCGAAGGACGTGGAGGAGCGGCTGCTGGCCCCTCGGCCCCTCGGCTCGTAAACTCGTTAGCGGCTGGCCGGCAGTCGGTTACACTTTGCTCGGCAGAGCTCCGGCTGAGAGAAATCCCGGAATTGGATTCGCTTTTCAATTAGTCGCGCGCCGCGTCCTCCGGCTCGGCCACGCCCCACCCCTTTGCTCCTCCTCCTCCTCCTCCTCCTCCGCTTCTACCACTCCCACCACAATCACCTACACCAGCTCAGCCCTGAGAATACCTCCCGCGCTCACAATTTCAAAGGAATACCGCAGTACCACCGTTTGCTCTCTTCTTTTCTCTGTTCTGAAATTCCTAGCCGTCCTCTCAACCTGACGTCGGTGCTACCACCGTCATAACAAGGTGTATCATACACTACTGGCCATTAAAATTGCTCCACCAAGAAGAAATGCAAAAGATAAACGGGTATTCATTAGACAAGTATATTATACTAGAACTGACATGTCATTACATTTTCACGCAATTTGGGTGCATAGATCCTGAGAAATCAGTACCCAGAACAACCACCTCTGGCCTAATAACGGCCTTGATACGCTGGGCATTGAGTCAAACAGAGCTTGGATGGAGTGTACAGGTACAGCTGCCCATGCACCTTCAACACCATTCCACAGTTCATCAAGAGTACTGACTGGCGTTTTGTGACGAAGCAGTTGCTCGGCCACCATTCACCAGACATTTTCAATTGGTGAGAGATCTGGACCATGTGCTGGGCAGGGCAACAATCGAACATTTTCTGCATCTAGAAAGGCCCGTACAGGACCTGCAACATACGGTCGTGCATTATCTTGCTGAAATGTAGGGTTTCGCAGGGCTCGAATGAAGGGTAGAGCCACGGGTCGTAACATATCTGAAATTCAACGTCCACTGTTCAAAGTGCCGTCAATGCGAACAAGAGATGACCGAGACGTGTAACCAATGGCACCCCATACCATGACGCCAGCTGATACGCCAGTATGGCGATGACGAATACACGCTTCCAATGTGCGTTCACCGCGATGCCGCCAAACACGGATGCGACCAGCTGTAAACAGAACCCGGATTCATCCGAAAAAATGACCTTTTGCCATTCGTGCACCCTGGTTCGTCGTTGAGTACACCATCGCAGGCGCTCCCCTCTGTGATGCAGCGTCCAGGGAAACGCAGCCATGGTCTCCGAGCTGATAGTCTATGCTGCTGCAAACGTCGTCGAACTATTCGCGCAGACGGTTGTTGTCTTACAAACGTCCCCATCTGTTGACTCAGGGATCGAGACGTGGCTGCACAATGCGTTACAGCCATGCGGATAAGATGCCTGTCATCTCAACTGCTAGTGATACGAGTCTGTTGGGATCCAGCACGGCGTTCTGTATTACCCTCCTGAACCCACCGATTTCATATTCTGCTAACAGTCATTGGATCTCGACCAACGCGACCAGCAGTGTCGCTATAAGATGAACCGCAATCGCAATACGCTACAATCCGACCTTTATCAAAGTCGGAAACGTGATGGTACGCATTTCTCCTTCTTACACGAGGCATCACAACAACGTTTCAGCAGGCAACGCCGTCAACTGCTGTTTGTGTATGAGAAATCGGTTGGAAACTTTCCTCATGTCAGCACGTTGTAGGTGTCGCAACCGGCGCCAACCTTGTGTGAATGCTCCGAAAAGCTAATCATTTGCATATTACAGCATCTTCTTCCTGTCGGTTAAATTTCGTGTCTGTAGCATGTCATCTTCGTGGTGTAGCAATTTTAATGGCCTGTAGTGAATAATTAACAGCAACAACTTACACGGGTGAAAGTTTTAAGGGCTACTATTGTCGGTAGTTGTGTGACGTAGTCAACTGTACCACTGACGCACCGTTGGCTCTCTGGAACATTCGAAACCTAGCTAGCCTTTTCAGACCGTTATCTTGCAGTAACGTGCAGCATCTCCCAAGCGTTACCGTTCGCCCGCCTTTACTACAGCCGAAGGCAGTCGTTGTGCAGGCCTCCAGCCGGAAGGTCGTACGCAGATGAGCCATGTTGATAAAATACGAATTTGGAAGCTCTGCTTCGTATTGTAGGGCAACAGTGAATGAACAATCATATACAACCGTTCGCTCGACGATAGATCTACATCTGCATTTATATTCCGCAAGCCACCCAACGGTGTGTGGCGGAGAGCACTTTACGTGCCACTGTCATTACCTCCCTTTCCTATTCCAGTCGCGTATGGTTCGCGGGAAGAACGACTGCCGGAAAGTCTGCTCGAATCTCGCTAATTTTACATTCGTAATCTCCTCGGGAGGTATAAGTAGGAGGAAGCAATATATTCGATACCTCATCCAGAAACGCACCCTCTCGAAACCTGGACAGCAAGATACACCGCGATGCAGAGCGCCTCTCTTGCAGAGTCTGCCACTTGAGTTTGCTAAATATCTACGTAACGCTATCACGCTTACCAAATAACCCTGTGACGAAACGCGCCGCTTTTCTTTGGATCTTCTCTATCTCCTCTGTCAACCCGGCCTTCTACGGATCTCACGCCGATGAGCAATACTCAACAAGTGTTTTGTAAGCTACCTCCTTTGTTAATGGACTCTCCCAATGAATCTCAACCTGGCACCCGCATTACCAACAATTAATTTTATATGATCATTCCACTTCAAATCGTTCCATACGCATACTCCCAGATATTTTACAGAAGTAACTGCTACCAGTGTTTGTTCCGCTATCATATAATCATACAATAAAGGATCCTTCTTTCTATGTTTTCGCAATACATTACATTTGTCTGTGTTAAAGGTCAGTTGCCACTCCCTACACCAAGTGCCTATCCGCTGCAGATCTTCCTGCATTTCGCTGCAATTTTCTAATGCCGCAACTTCTCTGTATACTACAGCATCATCCATGAAAAGCAGCTTGGAACATCCGACACTCTCTACTACGTCATTTATATACACTCCTGGAAATTGAAATAAGAACACCGTGAATTCATTGTCCCAGGAAGGGGAAACTTTATTGACACATTCCTGGGGTCAGATACATCACATGATCACACTGACAGAACCACAGGCACATAGACACAGGCAACAGAGCATGCACAATATCGGCACTAGTACAGTGTATATCCACCTTTCGCAGCAATGCAGGCTGCTATTCTCCCATGGAGACGATCGTCGAGATGCTGGATGTACTCCTGTGGAACGGCTTGCCATGCCATTTCCACCTGGCGCCTCAGTTGGACCAGCGTTCGTGCTGGACGTGCAGACCGCGTTAGGCGACGCTTCATCCAGTCCCAAACTTGCTCAATGGGGGACAGATCCGGAGATCTTGCTGGCCAGGGTAGTTGACTTACACCTTCTAGAGCACGTTGGGTGGCACGGGATACATGCGGACGTGCATTGTCCTGTTGGAACAGCAAGTTCCCTTGCCGGTCTAGGAATGGTAGAACGATGGGTTCGATGACGGTTTGGATGTACCGTGCACTATTCAGTGTCTCCTCGACGATCACCAGTGGTGTACGGCCAGTGTAGGAGATCGCTCCCCACACCATGATGCCGGGTGTTGGCCCTGTGTGCCTCGGTCGTATGCAGTCCTGATTGTGGCGCTCACCTGCACGGCGCCAAACACGCATACGACCATCATTGGCACCAAGGCAGAAGCGACTCTCATCACTGAAGACGACACGTCTCCATTCGTCCCTCCATTCACGCCTGTCGCGACACCACTGGAGGCGGGCTGCACGATGTTGGGGCGTGAGCGGAAGACGGCCTAACGGTGTGCGGGACCGTAGCCCAGCTTCATGGAGACGGTTGCGAATGGTCCTCGCCGATACCCCAGGAGCAACAGTGTCCCTAATTTGCTGGGAAGTGGCGGTGCGGTCCCCTACGGCACTGCGTAGGATCCTACGGTCTTGGCGTGCATCCGTGCGTCGCTGCGGTCCGGTCCCAGGTCGACGGGCACGTGCACCTTCCGCCGACCACTGGCGACAACATCGATGTACTGTGGAGACTTCACGCCCCACGTGTTGAGCAATTCGGCGGTACGTCCACCCGGCCTCCCGCATGCCCACTATACGCCCTCGCTCAAAGTCCGTCAACTGCACATACGGTTGACGTCCACGCTGTCGCGGAATGCTACCAGTGTTAAAGACTGCGATGGAGCTCCGTATGCCACGGCAAACTGGCTGACACTGACGGCGGCGGTGCACAAATGCTGCGCAGCTAGCGCCATTCGACGGCCAACACCGCGGTTCCTGGTGTGTCCGCTGTGCCGTGCGTGTGATCATTGCTTGTACAGCCCTCTCGCAGTGTCCGGAGCAAGTATGGTGGGTCTGACACACCGGTGTCAAAGTGTTCTTTTTTCCATTTCCAGGAGTGTATATTGTACCCAAAGACTGGAAAGTTGCACAGGTCACACCAATATTCATGAATGGTAGTATGAGTAATCCACCAAATTACAGGCCCATATCGTTAACGTCGATTTGTAGCAGGATTTTAGAACATATATTATGTTCGAACATTATGAATTACCGCGAAGAAAACTGTCTATTGACACACAGTCAACATGGGTTTAGAAAACATCGTTCTTGTGAAACACAACTAGCATTTTATTCACATGAAGTGTTGAGTGCTATTGACAAGGGATTTCAGATCGATTCCGCATTTCTGGATTTCCGGAAGGCTTTTAACACTGCACCACACAAGCGGCTCGTATTGAAATTGCGTGCTTATGGAATACCGTCTCAGTTATGTGACTGGATTTGTGATTTCCTGTCAGAGAGGTCACAGTTCGTAGTAACTGACGGAAGTAATCTCTGGCGTTCCCCGAGGTAGTGTTACAAGCCCTTTGCTGTTCCTTTGGGACACAACCTGAGCAGCCGTCTTCGGCTGTTTGCAGATGACGCTGTCGTTTATCGACTAATAAAGTCATCAGAAGACCAAAACAAACTGCAAAACGATTTAGAAAAAATATCTGAATGGTGCGGAAAGTGGCAGTTGACCCTGAATAGCGAAAAGTTTGAGGTCATCCATATGAGTGCTAAAAGGAACTAGTTAAACATCGGTTACACGATAAATCAGTCTAATCTAAAAGCCGTAAATTCAACTAAATACATAGGTATTACAATTACGAACAACTTAAATTGGAAGGAACACGTAGAAAATGTTGTGGGGAAGGCTAACCAAAGACTGCTTTTAATTGGCAGGACACTTGGAAAATGTAACATACCTACTAAGGAGACTGTCTACACTATGCTTGTCCGTCCACTTTTATAATACTGCTGCGGGGTGTGGGATCCTTACCAGATAGGACTGACGGAGTACATCGAAAGAGTACAACGAAGGGCAGCACGTTTTGTATTATAGCGAAATATGGGAGAGAGTGTCACAGAAATGATACAGGATTTGGACTGGACATCGTTAAAAGAAAGGTGTTTTTCGTTGCGACGGAATCTTCTCACGAAATTCCAATCACCAACTTTCTCCTCTGAATGCGAAAATATTTCGTTGACACCGAACCTACCTAGGGAGGAACGATCACCACTATAAAATAAGGGAAATCAGAGCTCGTACGGAAAGATACAGATATACATTCATTCCGCGTGCTATACAAGGTTGGAATAATAGAGAATTCTGAAGGTGGTTCGATGAACCCTCTGGCAGGCACTTAAATGTGATTTGCACAGTATCCATGTAGATGTAGGTTATTTGCGGTGGGCGCGGGTAACTATACCCAAAAACGGAGGGCGAATCGGTATTGTCGTTTTTAGTCAGCAGCATCCCTTTGTGGGCCATAGTAGGAAGATATGCTGGAAGTAATGCCTCCGAAGCTTTTAGGTTAAAACAAAGCCTTTTAAATAAAACATACTTTATTAACATTCTGCATCCCTATTCTTCATGTCTATATTTCTCAACGTTGTCGCCCTGGTGATGAAAACATTTCTCTCAACGAGAGACGAGTTTGTTGACACCGTCATTGTAAAATTCTGAATTTTTTGACGGAGCCACAACCTCACCTCTGTCTGCACCACTTCATCACTATTGTGATAAAGTGGTCGAAAGTGATTTTTTAAGTTTTTGAAACAGATGAAAATCTGATGAGGCCAAGTCGGTGCTGCATGGAGGATGATAGATTACAGTCAATCCAATGCATCACCGAGTCATTTTCAGACTTTACGTCTTCAATTGACCAAGACGTCGGATTGTTGTAGTTGTCGCACCGCCATGTTACCCGCTGCAATTCGGAGCCCGCTAGCGGGAAAGGGACGCAACTTGCTTCAGCGAAGCCGGAAAATCGATCGTGTAATATTCATGACACGTAATACCTCAACCGGTATAGAGAACAAAATAAAAATTCAGAGGCATTATTTTCCGGGATGCCCTCATATTATTAGAACAAATTTTAAGGTCATAGTTAACTGTCATAGGGCGACAGTTTAATCTGAAAAAGAAATACGGACGTGGCAAAGTTTAGTGTGAAAGTGGAACCAAATTTAATATATAAGAAAGTATCAGTCTCGATTGCGATAATGAAACCAGCGTTTACCTAGGTTTCAGCCCAAATAATTGAGCCTTCTTCAGAAGATATACCTGAATCTATAATTTGTTTACGAGGACATGGTCTAGAAATAAAACTAGAACAGCCTGAATTATTTATTTCTAGACCATGCCCTCTCAGACAAATTATAGATTCAGGTATATCTTCTGAAGAAGGCTTAATTATTTGGGCTGAATCCTGGGTAAAGACTCGTTTCATTACCGCAGTCGAGGTTGATAGTTTCTTATGTATTAGATTATCACGATTGCTGACTGTGCTGCAGTGCTGAGCATGGCTGTGGTAGGAAGTGTGCTACTTTCGAAGTCAATAAACGAAGTAAATAGGCTGAGGTGACAGAAGTCATGGGACAGCGATATGCACACATGTAAAAGGACAGCGCATTGGCGGAGCTATCATTTGTGGTCAGGTGACTGATGTGAAAGAGATTCCGACCTGATTATGGACGTACGACCGGAAATCACTGACTTTTAACGCGGAATAACAGTTGGAGCTAGACACAAGGGACATTACAGTTCGGAAATCCTTAACGATTTCAATATTCGGAGATCCATAATGTCAAGAGAGTGGCGAGTATACAGGGTGTTACAAAAAAGTACGGCCAAACTTTCAGGAAACATTCCTCACACACAAAGAAAGAAAATATGTTATGTGGACATGTGTCCGGAAACGCTTACTTTCCATGTTAGAGCTCATTTTATTACTGCTCTTCAAGTCACATTAATCATGGAATGGAAACACACAGCAACAGAACGTACGAGCGTGACTTCAAACACTTTGTTACAGGAAATGTTCAAAATGTCCTCCGTTAGCGAGGATACATGCATCCACCCTCCGTCGCATGGAATCCTTGATGCGCTGATGCAGCCCTGGAGAATGGCGTATTGTATCACAGCCGTCCACAATACGAGCACGAAGAGTCTCTACATTTGGTACCGGGGCTACGTAGACAAGAGCTTTCAAATGCCCCCATAAATGAAAGTCAAGAGGGCTGAGGTCAGGAGAGCGTGGAGGCCATGGAATTGGTCCGCCCCTACCAATCCATCGGTCACCGAATCTGTTGTTGAGAAGCGTACGAACGCTTCGACTGAAATGTGCAGGAGCTCCATCGTGCATGAACCACATGTTTTGTCGTACTTGTAAAGGCACATGTTCTAGCAGCACAGGTAGAGTATCCCGTATGAAATCATGGCGGTGAATCGAGGAAGTACAGTGCATACAGATGAAACTAAAATGAGCTCTAACATGGAAATTAAGCGTTTCCGTACACATGTCCACATAACGTCTTTTCTTTATTTGTGGGTGAGGAATGTTTCCTGAAAGTTTGGCCGTACCTTTTTGTAACGCCCTGTATGAAATTTCGGGCATCGCCTCTACCCTCGGACTACGCCATGGCCTACGGCCTTCACTTTTAACAACCGAGAGCAGCGGCGTTTGCATTGCGTTGTCAGTGCTAGCAGACAAGCAACAGCCGGCCGGAGTGTCCGAGCGGTTCTAGGCGGTACAGTTTGGAACCGCGCGACCGCTACGGTCGCAGGTTCGAATCCTGCCTCGGGCATGGATGTGTGTGATGTCCTTAGGTTAGTTAGGTTTAAGTAGTTCTAAGTTCTAGGGGACTGATGACCACTGCAGTTGTCCCATAGTGCTCAGAGCCATTTGAATCAAGACAAGCAACATAGCGTGAAATAACCGCAGAAATCATTGCGAACGCATTTGTTAGGACAGTGCGGTGAAATTTGCCGTTAATTGGCTACGGCAGCAGACGACCGATGCGAGTGCCTTTGCTAACAGCACGAGATCGCCTGCAGCGCCCCACCTTGGCTCGGCACCATATTGGTTGGACCATAGAATACTGGAAAACCGTGGGCTGGTAAGATGAGTCCCAATTTAAGTTGGTAAGCGCTGATAGTAGGATTCGAGTGTGTTGCAGACCTCGCGAAGCCTTGGGCCCAAGTTGCCACCAAGGCACTGTGCAACTGGTGGTGGCTCCATAATGGTGTGGACTGTGTTTACCTGGCGTGGACTGGGTCCTCTGGTTAAACTGAACCGATCTTTGACTGGAGATGCTTATGTTCGGCTGTTTGGAGACCATTTGCAGATACTCATATACTTCAAGTTCCTAAACAACGATGGAATTTTAGTGGATGACAGTGCGTCTTGTCATTGGGTGACAGTTGTTCGCAATTGGTTTGCGGAGCATTCTGGACAGTTGAGCAAACGATTTGGTCACCCGGATCGCTGGAAATGGCCCCTACCAAACATTTATGGGACATCATCAAGAGGTCAGTTCGGTGCAGGTTGTTGTCAACCTGCACAAATATAGTTGGGTGCAGAGCCAGCATGTCTCAGTATTTGTGCATGGGCTCCCAATGACATGCCACTTCATGTTACTGCACTAATCCGGGCAAACAACCTTTCCACTTAAATTGAAGAAATGATGACTTTAAATTTCGTAAAGAAAGCAGGCACGATTTCGCTTCGGGCAACATGTTCAGATTTTGTATGAAGTATCGTTTGCCTCTCAACCCATGCCAGATTGTAGGAAACAAAACAGTTTCCATTGCAAATCAGCAAAACATAGTGGCAATGAGATTACAAGTACACCATAATAAAAGGAAAAGCGTGCGAGTGTACACTGGCATGCAAATAAACCATTTGCAGCGTGCAGTATACTCCCGGTTATCTAGGTAAGGTTTATTTGTTTTCAGGATTTTCTGTGTCTAGTTCAGCAATTCTTGGAAATTTAAATAAGCAAGGTTGAAGGTTCTCTTACAATTAAAACGAGTATTTTCACTTAGATTACGCTGGTGTATCTCGCATGTCTTATATCACTCCGAGGCACTGAAATACGTTGATATGTAATTTGAGTGTGCGGGACTAAATTAATTCGACTTAATTATGTTTTGCCTCTCCTTCAAACGAAAAACGTCGTCAGAAAAATAGTGAATGAAAAAGAGAAATAGAAGACACTGGACGATTATTTTCTGGAGGTGAACTGAAAGCAATTGATGAGATATACAGGTGTTTTAACCGTAACATTGTAAATAAGTTGTCTGTTTCCGGCGATTAAGTATGGAAGTAATATAGTGGGCTCTCAAATATAGCATATCGCATGTTTCGTAAATATAGTAAATAGCAGGTTACGGTAAAAACTTACGTATTTTCACCCGTGACCCCTGGTTGAGGAATGTGGTACTCCATCATGGGACACCAGCAGATTTTGCTGCTAATTTAAGGCGACACCAAAATGTCCTTATGGTCTAAGATTGATTAGTCGAACTGGTCCTGTCTTTGACCTCCAAGATCACGTGAACTCATTCCTCTGGATTTTTTTGTATGGAGTTATCTCAAAAGTTGAATGAACAGCACTCCCACTGACTAAGATGAAGAAGTGGAATAGCAAATTGTGCAGTCCTGTGAAGATTCGAAATATGTCCTGGGGGGGGGGGGGGTGACTGAAAGAATTTGTAGCTGACTACAGAAATATACTGTATTGAATCCAGGTGCGAGGACAACGCATCTAACATATCTTTTAACTGGTGCAGTTATACAGTAAACTATAACATGCAACATGCTGAGGCAGTGTTGTATTTCTTATTAAAGTTGTCCATGGGTAAAATTCGAGCCTAATTACATGGGAACGTAATCTGAAAGCTGATATTTTAAAAAGATTGTGATAATTGGGACATTACTTCATACTGTAATCAGTGGTGGATCGCAACTACACTCTCTCTTTATCATCAACCTTTCGAATGGCTGGCAGGTCTCCATTCTGGATCTATTAAGAGGCGCGATATATAGCGTGTTGTAATGTTCCTTCTAGGAATACCTCAAATGTTTCAAGAGATTAAATTTTTATTTTGCCCGTTGTCCGTGCTTCACACATTAAGGTGGTGCGCTCCAAATACAGCTCTATATTGCCTACATTACATAGTGTGGCCATTTGGCGACAAACTGTAAATTTACTTGCCGAAAATACTGAACAAATCAAAATTACATAAAAATTTCTTTCAGCTTTTTGCAAAATATTTTGAGGGTCAGACTATACCCCAAGATATTATCTTCACTGAAACTGGCTCCCCAAAAAAGTCGTGCAAAAGAGGGTTAATCACCTTTTTCCTCATTTCAGTATTTATATTGTTTGAACAAAGTATTGTTTTCTTTTAGCCATGAACATTGGTTTTTCTTCTTTCCTTCTATAATTTTTTGTTTTATGTCTTTCTTGCTCCTTCCTTCTTGAATTACGTTACTCCCCAAGTATTTGTATGAACTCGTTTGTTTTATTTCCCCTGATTTAATTTTTATTTTTTCTGATTCTTTGGAGCATACGAGTGCATCTGCCTTTTCTTAGTTAAATTTCATTTTGTGCTAATCCCTTAGTAGTGTATCCATAACTTCAAAAACTCTTTGGCAGATCCTTTCATCTGCAGCTATCACAGCTATGTCATCCACAAACCTAAGCATTTGCATTCTTTCTCTATTTTTTTGTGATGCCTGAACAGTATTATTTTCACGGGGACAGATTCCTTCCTCGTCTAACTCGCCTAAGAACTCTAGATTTTTTTGCGTACATTTTATTTTCACTGTGACTATTTGATCTTTGTATGGTTCCTTAATTATTCTGCTGTTTGTACAGTCTACTTTAATCATTTTTTATTTTCCTTTAGTTTTTTTTTTCGTTTAACAGTGTCGATTGCTTTCTCGACGTTCACGAGAGCTCTTCAGTTATTCCTGTTGACTACAATTATATTGAGGAGGCACAGGATAACTTCTCTTGTTCTTATGCCTTGTTGAAAGCCAAATTGGTCTGCAATTATATTGGCTTCATTCTAAGAACCATGGTTTTCTCCTTGGGAAAGCGTGAACTAGTGGCGGAAAATTAATCAATTAAGTATTTATCGAGTGGTCAGTGTAATAGCATGGATCACTTGGTGAATAAGCTCTGGTATCTACATATTCGGAAGAAAATTGAAGATGGCTGTCCAAGCTGTTGAGGTTAATAGGTACTATAGCGTTAAACAAGGTTATTACGTCTAGCAGTATATGCCTAGTTCCACATTTGTTCAATGAGATCGAGTGAGATTAAGGAAACCAGTGCGCCAGGGGTTTGCTGCACAAGAATGAGTATGAGTAGGCTGTTGTGTTCTGCACTGCCATCTTGGTTGACTGCAGTCTGGTCTGTTATTAAGCATTAAGTGATTGTAAAGAGGCATGCTCAAAAAATTGCACTATAACGATAATAGCGGGCTTAACGAGAACACACGGTCGTGAGTAACCGCTGGCCACGCAGTGAAAACTTTTTCACCTCATTTGAACATGATGAGAAAGAACAGGTGTCACTCGTATAGCCAGCAAATATATACATCGTTTATTTTTCAATCTCAGCTGCACATTTTTTAGATTATGACGTTGCTGTTGGTGCCGAATAAATCTGGTCCTGTATCGATGGTGAACCATGGTAGAAAAATCTATTTCTCAAACCAGAAAAACGTACGAGGGGCTTTCAGTAAGTAATGTAAAACATTTTTCTTCAGTTTAGACTGAAAAATTGCGGAATTTGTTGTAGGACATGGTAGATTATTCCCGCTTCAACCCTTATAGTTTCGCGTAGTTTCTATAGGTAGCGGCGCTATACGTAGCCTTCAAAATGGCATCTGTAACGGAGGTGCGTTCCAAGCAGAGAGCTGTCATTGAGTATCTTTTGGCGGCAAACCAGAGCCTTGCAGATATTCATAGGAGCTTATAGAATATCTACAGAGACCTGGCAGAGAACACAAGCAAGGTGTGTCGTTGGGCGAGGAATCTTTCATCATCGTGACAAGGTCGCACTGGCCGGCTTGTCATACACAAGTGTGACTCCTGCAACGTTGGAACGTGCGGACACACTCATTCCATGTCATCGACAGATCACAATCAAACATCACGCTGCATAGTTGGACCTTCTGTTGGTTGTGCTGACACGTGAAGAACGTGGTACTGAAAGGTGTGGGCCTGCTAGGTTCCGTGTGCCTAACAGAAGAACACGAAGGGCAAAGAAGGACCACCTGTGCGGAATGCTTGCGCTTTACTCGAATGATGGTGACATTTTTATGTCGAACATCGTCACTGGCGATGAAACATGGATCCATCACTTCGAAATGGAAAGAAAAGGCACTTCATGGTTTGGCGTCTTCCATCTCTCCTCCGAAGAAGTTCGAAGACGCACCCTCAGCCGGTAAGCTCATGACGACGTCTTCTGGTACTCTGAAGGGATTATTCCGTTTGCTGTCCACACTCACGGTGCAACGATCGACTGTGTAATCTTCAGAAAACTGAATTTGTCGCCACAAAGAAGCAAATGAACTTCTCCTTCACCATAGTAAGCAGAGCTTCAGAAAATTTCATTAGCATGTTATTCCTCATCCACCCTACAATCCGGATCTTGCACCTTTCGACTTCCATGTGTTTGAACCAACGAAAGACGCACGCCACAGATAGTGTATGATGGGGAGGCTCCTGGTGCACCAAGACGTTGGATCCGATCTCAACCAGTGAAGTGGTACTATGCACGGATACAGGGTCTCTCAGTAAGGTGGCACTGAACGGGAGCTATGTGGCCAAAAGAATGGGGTATAATATGATGTACTGGAGTCCTCGATAACACCAGTTTCCGGGAAAAAAAATTGTTGTACTTTTTAGTGAACGTCCCTCGTATTTGCATTCTCTTGATGGAAACGCATCTCTTAACAGGCTACGTTTCTAACGTTCTCTTCTCCCTCGCAGTATTACTAGTCTATAAAGCAGAAGTAGTTCAAAATTTGTACAACTACTATTATTAGGGTTACCAGTCAAAGTATTTCTGAGAATATCATTTACATTTCTTTTATATCGTGATATTGGAAGCAATATTTATAAAAGGCTAAAAACAGAACACTCTTTAACTGAGGTACCGTTTCCATTGGTACTACTGACTAAACAGCTTACAAGAAAGTCAGGCTACATACAATATTTGGTGAAGTGTGTTACGCCTCCAGTTTCCTCTCCTGACGCTAATCTGTGAGAAATATACAAAATTTATTTTGCTATGAGAAATATATTTCAAAATTTAAATCAATAATCCCACACATTATCATCATATTATAGAATTTTATGAAAACAGTAGGCAAGAGAGGTAGCGAAGGTCATTATAATTATAAGTGTCAATTATGGTGATTTTAACTTCAGTCATTTAGGAGAAAAGTGTACCTGAATGATAAAAATTCGGGTTTCGGTAAACCGAAAAAGAAGATTTAAAATATTAGCATATTACTAAGCAGTTTTAGCACATTCGAACTGCATATTTCTGTTGGTCAACTGTTTCTTTATCCTCATTGCTGTTTCTCATGATTTTTTAAATCTATCCTATCCTCCCCGCTTCGGTTGTTCGCAGCCGATTAATAACAGGGCATAAACTGTATGCAGTCTAGATACCTAATGTTTTCACGTGAATCGTATACAGTAAACCATCACTGAAAGTTATTAATACATCCAGTACAATATCATCAATACTGCCAGCCCGACAAATATAGTTTTCGGTGTTGCCTCCCCTATGCATGTCTCGTTGGGATTCAGTGAGATATCATGGCGATATCTCCTAAGAAGATTGTATTTGCGGGTCCCTTTATTTAGGTTCAATTGCCTCCATAACATCATGGTATGTTTGTGAGTGTATTGCATACCTGTTGAACCAAATGTTGTGCAGCCTATTATTCGGTGTAGCTTTGAAATGGTTGCCTCGAAACTTATGTTTGTGCTAAATTTCTTTATTATCGGCAGTTATAACACACAAAACACATACACTGAAATATAACACAATATTAACGACGAAGCATATGTGTTTCGAAGTCCAAGTGCAAGAAGAAAACAAACCTATCATAAGATCCTTGTTGGCAGCTAAGCCACAGCTTTCAAGATATGACTGTACTTAGGTTCCGGTAGTCAGAACCTTCTACAATACACCTTTGTTTGCGATCCACATCTAAAAGCTGAAAAGCAGAATGCATCAGGCATTAAGACGCAGTTTGAAATAATGACAGAGGGCAGTGTCGTCTGTGCGACGTTAGTTCAAACTAAATTTATGAACAAACGGAAAGCGAGAATGTCTATGAACTATACATTTTTGTAGGCGGCATGAAATGCTCTTTTCTATAGAGAAGAAATAGATTTTTTAAAAACTTTTGATCATTTTTTACGAGGAGGTCGCTTTGAGTGATCGCCGTTTCTACTGCCTTGGTAAATTGTTTCACAGCAGTGTTGTCAATCACATGAGAAAAAAAACCTCTTAGAGACATTGTTCAAATAAAACTGGAGTAGAGTCGTGCTCTCTGTGTTTCTACATCAGTGTAATACGTTGCTAACCAATATGACGATTGCCCTCCTGCGTATACAGTAATTTCCATTTCCGTCAATGTGTTTACACGATAAATCCGTTACATGTGAACAGTACCAGTACGTAAATTATCTGCGAAAATCATTCTGAATGTTTGTTCTCACTCCCACTGCATTAATTTCAGAGTATTTCTGAACCGACGAGCGGTTGTTTCGAAACACATTCGCAAGACGGCTCGGCAGCGGAGGGGGCTGTGATTAATTTAGCCGTCCGAGGCCCGCTGTAATCCCGCGGCAGGCGCCCGGGGTGCCGGGGCGCCAACCACCCCTTTGTGTACACTCGCGCCCCTACCCGGTCCGCGCCCGCTCTGTTGCGCGGCCTCCGGCCAACTCCATTCTGCCCGCCATTGATAGCGCACTGCGCAATCAACTCCCATTCTCATTTAAAACATTCGCAATTTGCTCGGCACCCAGTGAATGCCGATCGCATCTGTCGGAAATTGTCACTTCGGAGAAGTCGCCGAAAGGCAAACAGTCATCGGCGTTTCTTTGAGTTCGTCGAGCTCATCCTGAAAGGGAAGGAAATTATTACGGGTGAGGGGAAAGCCACGATAGCAACGTGCCGATATTCTAAAGCTCTGATTGAATTCGGTTTTCGACACTTAAATTGTGTTACTCGCTTGTTAAAAAAAGGGGAGTTTCCGTTATGGATAATCTGACAATAGGAATGATCATGATGCTGATTTCAGCGTGACTATCAGAGCCCTTTCAGTCTCGCATCGTATGAAATCTTCTTGGGATAATGGACCGTGGGTAAATAATTTGAACTTTAATCAGCGAGCATGAAACTTGGTGACGGTGCTAGTTTTTTTCTAATTGTTCACCCTTCAGTAAGACATATATTCCCAACGACGTATGACGTGCTGGCGACCTTGGCTGTAGAAGTTTCCATTTTGACATTTCAGAAAAAGCTGCACCTCAAAAATTACATCGTCATCGTCCTGGAAATTCCTGCCACGCAGCCGGCGTGTGTGGCCGAGCGGTCCTAAGCGCTACAGTCTGGAACCGCGCGACAGTACGGTCGCAGGTTTGAATCCTGCCTCCGGCATGGATGTGTGTGATGTCCTTAGGTTAGTTAGGTTTAAGTAGTTCCAAATTCTAGGGGACTGATGACGTTACGTCCCATATTGCTCAGAGAAATTTGAACCATTTGAACCTGCCACGCAATGGTTTTTGCATACGAAAAGGAGGGAGAATCACTGGGTGTCCTGTCAGGAAAATACGTGGATGAAGCAAAATCTGAAGGTCTAGAGAAGCAGTGGAGGAAAGATGGGTAAAGTGACCATCCTAAGGAAAATTTTGTTTTTCTTTTACATCATGCCACAGATACACTCATCTTCGGGGCTCAGTTCGGAGCGGGTAAAAAAAAAAAAAAAAAAAAAAAAAAATGTGTGAAATCTTATGGGACTTAAATGCTGAGGTCATCAGTCCCTAAGCTTACACACTACTTAACCTAAATTATCCTAAGGACAAACACACACACACATGCCCGAGGGAGGACTCGAACCTCCGCCGGGACCAGCAGCACAGTCCATGACTGCAGCGCCTCAGACCGCTCGGAGCGGGTCGCTGAAGACAATTCTACTCCTGTCAATGAGAGTTCAAGCTGAAGAAGTGTCTGGAGACACCCCAGACAAAGATGGGTAACAACCTGACTGTTGCTCGCATACGAACCGACAGCCATGACATGATCTGCGGCGCCACTTCATTGTATGATACACCCCTTTTAGATGTCATCTGCGGCACCCTTACGACGCAATGGTACATCGACGATATCCTACGCCCTATTTTGTTGGCCATCATGACAACTCATACTGGGTTTGCTTTTCAGCAAGATTATGCCCACCCGCTCACGGGGAGTGTTTCTACTGCTTGTTTTCGTGTTTACCAAACCCTACCTTGATGAGAAAGGATGCCGAATCTCTCCCCAATTTAGAACGTTTGGAGCATTATGGGCAGGTCACTCCAACCAGCTCCCAAGTTCGATGCTCTAACGCGCCTATAGGCCCAGAATTTTGCACGATATCCCACAAGAGGACATCCAACAAGTCTATCGAGCAGTGCCAAGCCCAATAAGTGCTTGCATAAGGGCTGGAGATGGACAAGCACGATATAATTTGTGAAGTTCTTTCTCTTGAATTAATCATACAGTTTTTCTGAAATTGTAATCATTTGTTTGTCTGTACATGTACATCACATCTACATTCCATCGTTGTGTTTCGGTGCTTACTGTTTTCTTATTTTATTTTATTTTATTTATTTTTTATTTTTTGTAAGAGTGTATATTTCCAACTACGAGGGCTATCCACAAAGTACATTACGTTTTGGAATTAAAAATAAATAAAGTATTGGAAATTTTTTTTATTATATACAGATGAAAGCCACACTTAAATACTACTTTTCTACGTAGTTGCTATTTAAATTAAGGCACTTATCGTAGCGATGGACGAGTTTGGAAATTCCTTTGTCGTAAAATTCGGCGGCCTGCGCCTTCAACCACGTGGTTAACTCTTCTTGAAGCTGTGCGTCGTCATCAAAACGCTGCATACCCAACCACTTCTTCATTGCTGGGAATAAGTGGAAGTGGCTCTGTGCCAGGTCGGGACTGTACGGCGGATGAGGAAACAACTCCCACTTAAAAGATTCGAGAACTTCACGAGTGGCATTTGCCGTGTGGGCCCGGGCGTAGTCGTGAATCGGCAAGATCTTTGAGCCCAACTTTCCCCTGCGCTTGTTTTGTATTGCTCTTCTGAGGTTGTGTAGAGTTTGGCAATATCTTTGAGAGTTGATTGTAGTGCCTCTTTCCAGGAAATCCACAAAAATCACACCTTTTCTGCCCCAAAAGACAGTCGCCATCACCTTCCTTGCGACATTGTCTGCATGCATTTCTTGGGTTTTGGGGGGGAATTTGTGAGCCCTCACTGCATTTACTGCAATTTTGTCTCGCAGTTCACATGCTTAACCCATGTTTCGTCACCAGTAACGATGCGATCGAGTAATGAGTCGTCATCTTTCTCAAATGGCTCTGAGCACTATGGGACTCAACTGCTGAGGTCATTAGTCCCCTAGAACTTAGAACTAGTTAAACCTAACTAACCTAAGGACATCACAAACATCCATGCCCGAGGCAGGATTCGAACCTGCGACCGTAGCGGTCGTGCGGTTCCAGACTGCAGCGCCTTTAACCGCACGGCCACTTCGGCCGGCGTCATCTTTCTCGTAAGCGTCCTAAAGCGTTAACGCTGCAGCCATTCGCTGACTTTTGTGAATCTCTGTCAAGATTTTTGATATCCATCTCGCACAAAACTTGTGGTAACCAAGCTTTTCGGTAATGATTATGTGCAACGAACTTCGTGAAATTTGTGAAAAACTCATAGAGAGTTCCGTTATTGTGAAATTACGGTTTTCTCGGACCGCGGCATCGACTTTTTCGACAAGTTCGGCAGTCACTATGCTAGGTCTTCCACTTCGCTCTTCGTCGTGAACGTTAGTTCGGCCATTTTTAAATTTTATGACCCATTGACGCACTCCACCTTCAGTGATTATGTTGTCCCCATACACTTTACAAAGCTGTCGATAGATTTCTATCGGTGCACAGTTTTTTGCAGTCAGAAACCTTATTACAGCACCCACTTCACACTTCGCGGCATTTTCAATTAACGCTGACATTTCAAACTGTCACAGTAACTCAACGGAGTACAGCACGAACCTCTCACTAGCACGGCAGGATGCCGACTGAGCGGCGGAATGCCATGACACCAAGATGGCCGCGCTAGCCCCGCCCCTAACGGACACAAACGAAAACGTAATGTACTTTGTGGATAGCCATAGCCCTCGTACGTATGGTGTGCTGGAGACCTTGTCTGTGAAAGTTTACTTTCTGCTGGTTCAGGAAAAGGTGCACCTCTAAGACCGAATCGTCATCATTCTGGAAATGCCTACCACGCACTACCAAGCAGTGATTTTTTCATCCGAGGATGGACGAAGAATCACAGGGTACATTGTCAGGAGTATACGGCGGTGAGGCACAGTTTTGTGGTTCAAACAAGCAGTAGGCGAAAGCTAGGTAACGTTGCCACCTTAAACAAACCTTAGCTTTTCTCCCACAAGCATACGAAATGTATCTGTATAAACCTCACATACTCTATAGCTATAAAACCATTGTATTATTTTCAAATCTTCCTTCTGTAGTAGAAATGTGAGGTTCAGTGAAAGCCTGCAAAATGATAACTTTGTCCAGTAGGCTCTGAGCACTAGGGGACTTAACTTCTGAGGTAATCAGTCCCCTAGAACTTAGAACTACTAAAACCTAACTAAGCTAAGGACATCACACACATCCATGCCCGAGGCAGGATTCGAACCTGCGACCGTAGCGGTCACGCGGTTCCAGACTCTAGCGCCTGGAACCGCTCGTCCACGCCGGCCGACTGTCCAGTAGGTAGCGCAGATTGGGCTGAGACAGAAAAGCTTATGTTTGGCTACCTTTTTCTAAACTGTGTCACCCAAACCTTGCCTGTTATCTTTGTCTCTACGTTGAATGGCTGTGGTAGACTAGTCCACTCAGCAAGCTGAAATGTCTAGTAGCGTAAATCAGTTACTGATATGCCATAATATCTTCGTTCAATGTCAAGAATATGGTTAAGGAGTTATTCTTCTTGGTTTTGGTTGAATACACATCTAACATTCGCAAGAATCTTCTTGCCTTCAATAACATCACATGTTTAAGAATTCGTCTTTTAAGCGTGTTTCCTGAGATAGTGAACAGTTTGCCTGCTGTAACAAACGGTATCTTTCATTTTGTTACAGCATCCTATGCGGGTGGCATAGCTTGAGAATCTCATGATCGTTATAGTAATATTCTTAAATAATGTGATGGCCTCTTAATATACACCTATAATAACAGAACAAAGCTTTTCACCAAGTTGTTAGTACACTAATGACTTTATGTAATTATTTTTTGAAACAGTATTGCCCTATTATCTTCCGCAACAAGGGCTGGGAGAGCGGTGTGTTGACCACATGCCCCTCCATAGCTGAATTCATGTAGCCTACCGACTGAGGATGACATGGTGGTCGGTCGGTACCATTGGGCTTTTCGAGACCTTTTCAGAGTTCTAGTTTTTATCTTATTATCAATTCAGTTGCCTTAAAATAAGGTCAACAAGCTCAATGTACGAAAAATTAATCAGCCATAAGGAAATCATTAGAAGAATGATTAAATATCGTATAATTCCGCCCATTGACTTGATAACCACTTGGATTCGGTTACGTACATCACATCCAATCTAAGCCACGTTGCTGCTGTCGTCTTTATGCGCCTGTGTGAAGAATGGCATCTTGTGACGTGATCGACTCCAAATGTTTATTCGTTGCACTTGCCGTCGCGATCTATCCTCACTAACAGGTTGCTATGGACCTCCATTGACTGCCTGCAGAAATTCCTGTCGGGTTTGGAAGCGATTTTTATTCACAAACCGTGAAATGTGTCCCCGGTCGCTCTGGATGAGGATCTTTTTTCGACCACAATTCTGAGGTAGTGTTTCGTGGCCACGCGTGATACACGAGTGCTTGTATACACGCTGAACACTCCGTTGCGAAACACCAACAAACAGAGCAGCTGCAGACACCGTACGGTCGGCTTAAAACATACACGGTGACAATTATTGAACTATATGGAATCATCGTAAATTAGTTACAAACTGCGGCGTGCACACACTTTATTCAACATGTAAACATCGCTACGGATATTCGGATTTAGGTTATAGCGTATTCGATATGCATACAGTCATTGGCGATGATGTGGTGCATACGAATAGCGAAATTCTGCATGATCCGCTGAAGTGCCGGAACATCGATGCTGTCGTTGACCTCCTGAACGGCTGTTGTCAACTCAGCATTGGTTCTGGCTTTATTGCTGTACATCTTGTCTTTAATATAATCCACAAAAAGGAGTCGCATGTGTTCAGATCCGGAGAATACGGCGGTTAATAGAGGCCCAGGCCAGTGGCCTCTGGGTACCCCAGAGCCGGATTGTGGTCCCCAAAGTGCTCCTCCAGGACACCAAAGACTCTCCTTTTTCGATGGGGTCGACCTTCGTCTTCATGAATCACATCTTGTCGAAATGAGGTTCACTTTGGATAATGGGGATGAAATCATCTTTCAAAACCTTCGCGTACCATTCGGTAGTCATCGTCCTATCAAATGGTTCAAATGGCTCTGAGCACTATGGGACTAAACTTCTAAGGTCATCAGTCCCCTAGAACATAGAACTACTTAAAACTAAGTAACCTAAGGACATCACACACATCCATGCCCGAGGCAGGATTCGAACCTGCGACCGAAGCGGTCTCGCGGTTCCAGACTCTAGTGCCTAGAACCGCACGGCCACTCCGGCGGCATCGTTCTATCAAGGAATAACCCACCGATTATTCCGTGACTGGACATTGCACACCACACAGTCACTCGTTGAGGAAGAAGAGACTTCTCGATCGCGAAATGTGGATTCTCAGTCCCCCAAATACGTCAATTTTGCTTACTGACGAACCCATCGAAATGAAAGTGGGTTTCGTCGCGAAACCAAACCATACTGCGCATATTAATTTCCAACATCCCCGCGGGCAACACTGAAGTTTGAAACGCAAACCGTTCAGAACTTGTGACAATTTTATTTCGTATACTTCAGTAAGTAAATGTCAGCCTTATGCTGTCGAAAAAGTAGTGCGCGAGCGGTTGAGCATGTGACACGATAGCTGCACATCTGTAAAGGCTTAACGATTTATCTGTGTGTGCGCACTGGGTTGATTAATTTTTTGTCGGGTGCGTTCACATTACGAAATATACGTTCTGGATAAGGGGCAATTCATAAACACGTGGTAAATGGAAACGCCGTGTGGCTAGGGCCTCCCATCGGGTTGACTGTTCGCCTGGTGCAAGTCTTTAGATTTGACGCCACTTCGGCGATTTGCGTGTCGATGGGGATGAAATGCTGATGATAAGGACAACACAACACCCAGTCCCTTAACGGAGAAAATCTCCGAGCCAGCCCGGAATCGAACCCCGGCCGTTAGGTTTTACAGTCCGTCGCACTGACCGCTCAGCTACCAGAGGCGGACAACACGTGGATACGAAGGCTAAAACATAAGGTTTCGCCAGCATTTTAGCAATTAATTGCCGCAATCTGTGTAGAGCGGAAATCGATAACGGGCTAAGTGCCAAAAAATTTTTTTGTTGTGTTAGACCCAGAAAGCAGAGTTAAGTTCCGTTGCTGAACGCTATGATTCTTTCGAGTAGTGCATACAAGGTCCGACAGATAGCATAAGCGGTATGTGGCGGCCCACTGATGAGGCTAAAGCAAGCTGAGTGCCGCAAAGCTCTGTAATTGTTTGCAGCGCGTGGCAGAAAATGTTCAAATGTGTGTGAAATCTTATGGGACTTAACTGCTAAGGTCATCAGTCCCTAAGCTTACACACTACTTAACCTAAATTGTCCTAAGGACAAACACACACACCCATGCCCGAGGGCGGACTCGAACCTCCGTCACGTGGCAGAGCCCAGACTGAAAAACGTGAGGCTGGAAAAGCGTTAGAGTGTCAAGCACTTAAGGACCTTGTAAAACTTATGGAGAATGAAACACCTAACAGTCCATTTGCGGTTACTATGCTCCAGTCTAACCCTGAAAGAGTGGTTCGGTGTGGGGCGGCGGAGGGGTGAAGTGGACTGCGGTAGTCGTCGTGGGGTTGTGGACCACTGGGGCTGCGGCGGGGACGGAGCCTCTCCGTTGTTTCAAGGCCCCCAGTTAACATACAGTACAACAGAATACAATACAATGCTACAGCCTGAGGAAGTTTTTATTTTAAAAAAGCAGCCGATACATATTTCACACATCTAAAAATGTATTTAAAAATGCAACTGAATTCAAGTAAAAAAAATTGCACCTTTTGTCGTCAAGACGAGAACAATGTTTAAAGAACTAGAAGACTGGAGCACCTACAAGGTTTTCAAAACAGGGATTACCACCGACATAATGAAGAACTTTGTTTTACCGTCACAACAATGCAAAAACAACTTGACAGCTGAAAAGAGAAAGGATCAACAAGAGAAACTACATAATACTTATATAGATATGGTGTCTGTCCTTTCGGACATGTCCGAAAGAACAAACACCATGTCCATATAAGTATATAGTTCTGGCAACACTGGCCATGTCCTTCTACTCCTGTGCGGATGCACACATATTCCCCGAACTCTTACGTGACTCGGTAAGAGTGTTTTACACAAGTAATGAGTGTGTTGGGGTGGGAGACTACGAATGTAGGGTGTGGACATACAAGGCGAGAATGTGAGTCTCGCGGGGGGCGTGTGTGAGACAGTCCCTGCAGTCGCACTATCCTCTGTGCCCTCGGTGTCTCAGATGGATAGAGCGTCTGCCATGTAAGCAGGACGTCCCCGTCGGGGCACACATTTTCACCTGTCCCCGTTGATATATATCAACGCCCGTTAGCAGTTGAAGGTATAAATATAATTCTAAAAAAGACGCTACAGTGTTTGAAAGTAGCTAAGAGAACATTTTTCGAACATTTAATCGATTAAAATTACTTTGTGCCCTAGTAAATTAAAAGAAGGATTTAAAAACTTTAATCATAAGATAGTGCATCTGTAAAATGTATGTCGGCCGAAGTGGCCGAGCGGTTCTAGGTGCTACAGTCTGTAACCGCGCGACCGCTATGATCGCAGGTTCGAATCCTGCCTCGGGCATGGATGTGTGTGATGTCCTTAGGATAGTTAGGTTTAAGTAGTTCTAAGTTCTAGGGGACTGGTGACCTCAGCAGTTAAGTCCCATATTGCTCAGAGCCATTTGAACCATTTTGTTGTAAAATGTATGTGTGATGTGTTTATTATTTTTTAAAAAAACTGATAAAAGCTTGTGATTTCTTTTATTGGCACTTACCCCGTTTTTGCCGATAACTGTATGGCCTTTAGCATATTCTGCGTTTTTCAGAATAAAATATTTATTTTCACTGATAAAAGGAAGGTAAATATTTTGAAATTGTTGTGTCGCTCTTACTATAGACAATAAATAAAAATAATATTGAGGTTTCTTTCATTATTATATTTTTGTCAAAGCGAAAAGAAACTGAATAACTTGGAATCAGTTTTTCTGCCCCTTAGCCCGTTACTGATTTATAATTTACATGTATGTTTTAATACAAAGAAATGAGTTTGTCTCTTGTCTTACGTAGCGAAAACACGAGGCATGTGCAACGATCGCTACGAAACTAGTTGAAAAAACCTAAGAAGCATCTTTTAATAGTTTTAAATGCTCACCGTTAGGCTGTAGCATTCTCACAGAGGATAAAACGAAGTAATCACTGAGTGGTTACCACTTCTGGCCACTCCTGCCGTCCTTACCCTGCCTATGAGCAGTTGAGGAATGGGTGCTAGCACTCGCTGAACCCAGCGGGCGGCAACCTTTTCCATGTCTAAAATGTCGTGCAAGATCTTGTTACGAATCTGTTAACTAAATGGCTCTGAGCACTATGGAACTTAACATCTGTGGTCATCAGTCCCCTAGAACTTAGAACTACTTAAACCTAACTAACCTAAGGACATCACACACATCCATGCTCGAGGCAGGATTCGAACCTGCGACCGTAGCAGTCGCGCGGTTCCGGACTGAGTGCCTAGGACCGCGAGACCATCGCGGCCGGCAATCTGTTAATTGGTTTTCACCTTTTAACACTACCGCGTCCATCGCACCGGAGCCTCCTCTCACGATTCACGATTCTTCACACAGAGATAGTCTGCCGCTATGATCCTCCCCACTCAGACTTGTTTGACAACGCCAGATGCGACTGCGCCATCTAACCGCTACGCCACGTGGTGATGGCATTGTTACCGTACAATTTCACAAGCAACATGCATGTTGTAGTGTTGTTTCCTTTAAAGCGGAGAATACGAAATACCACACGACAATATAGCAGCGGACTTTAGCGGCGTCTTATAGTGCGTGAGTGGGATTTAAATGTGCACCACAACTGTACGCATGTACTGTGGTGTCACCGCCAGACACCACACTTGCTAGGTGGTAGCCTTTAAATCGGCCGCAGTCCGTTAGTATACGTCGGACCCGCGTGTCGCCACTGTCAGTGATTGCAGACCGAGCGCCGCCACACGGCAGGTCTAGAGAGACGTCCTAGCACTCGCCTCAGTTGTACAGCAGACTTTGCCAGAGATGGATCACTAACAAATACGCTCTCATTTGCCGAGACTATAGTAAGCATAGCCTTCAGCTACGTCATTTGCTACGACCTAGCAAGGCGCCATTACCAGTTTAGATTGAGATTGTAATTATGTATCATCAAGAGCGATGTTCTCCAATTATGGATTAAAGTTAAGTATTCCAGAAGCTATGTACTATATTTGGCTACTATAATTCCTTGTCATTTTCCAGACTTCACGCCAGCCTGCGTGAGCTTAAACGCGTGCATTTAGGCCTCCTCTAGCAACACCGTGTTGGCTCTTCTGCCAACACATCATGTACCTACTAACAAACAAACGAATATTTATACACACTGAGGTGATAAAAATCATGAGACAGAGATATGCTCATATACCCCGACACCCCCAAAAACATACGTTTTTCATATTAGGTGCAATGTGCTGCCACACACTGCCAGGTGCTCCATATCAGCGACCTCAGTAATCATTAGATATCGCGAGAGAGCAGAATGGGGCGCTCCACGGAACTCACGGACTTCGAACTTGGTCAGGTGATTGGGTGTCACTTGTGTCATACGTCTGTATGTGAGATTTACACATTCCTAAACATCCCTAGGTCTATTGTTTCCGATGTGATAGTGAAGTGGAAACGTGAAGGGACACGTACAGCACAAAAGCTTACAGGCCGACCTCGTCTGTTGACTGAGACAGTTGAAGAGGGTCGTAATGTGTCATAGGCAGACATCTATCCAGACCATCACACAGGAATTCCAAACTGTACCAGGATCCACTGCAAATACTATGACAGTTAGGCGGGAGTTGAAAAAACTTGGATTTCGTGGTCTAGCGGCTGCTCATAAGCCACGAATCACGCCGGTAAATGCCAAACGACGCCTCGCTTGCTGTAAAGAGCACAAACATTGGACGGTTGAACAGTGGAAAAACGTTGTGTGGAGTGACGAATCACGGTACACAATGTTGCGATCCGATGGCAGGGTATGGGTATGGCGAATGCCCGGTGAACGTCATCTGCCAGCGTGTGCAGGGCCAACAGTAAAAATCGGAGGCGGTGGTGTAAGGTGTGGTCGTGTTTTTCATGAAGGGAACTTGACTCCTTGTTGTTTTGCGTGGCACTATCACAGCACAGGCCTTCACTGATGTTTTAAGCGTCTTCTTGTTTCCCACTGTTGAAGAGCGATTCGGGGATGGCGATTGCATCTTTCAACACGATAGAGTACCTGTTCATAATGCACAGCCTATTCCGGAGTGGTTACACAACAATAACATCCCTGTAATGGACTGGCCTGCACATAGTCCTGACCTGCATCCTGTAGAACACCTTTGGGGTGTTTTGGAACTCCGACTCCGTGCCAGGCCTCACCGACCGACATCGATACCTCCCCTTAGTGCAGCACTCCTTGAAGAATGGGCTGCCATTCCGCAAGAAACCTTCCAGCACCTGATTGAACGTATATCTGCAAGAGTGGAAGCTGTCATCAAGGCTAAGGGTGGGCCAACATCATATTGAATTCCAGCATTACCCATGGAGGGTGTCACGAACTTGTAAGTAATTTTCAGCCAGGTGTTTGGATACTTTTGATCACATAGTGTAGTGTTGGTGGCACTATGGCGTGCACAAGTTATAAAAGGGCAGTGAATTTGTGAAACTATCATGTGTACTCAGATATTTATGTGAAAATTTTTCCCACGTGATCGTGGCATCACGGCGTGAATTAACAGACTGAACGCGGAATGGTTGTTGGAGCTAGACGTTGGGACATTCCATTTTGGAAACGGTTAGGGAATTCAGTATACCACGATCTACAGTATCAAGAGTCTGCCGAGAATACGAAATTTCAGGCATTACATCTCACCACGGACAACGCAGAGCAGCGGCGTTTGCTTAGCCTAGTCAATGCTACAAACCAGCAACACTGCTTGAAATAACCGCAGGAATCAATCCGAGACGCACTACGAACATATCCGTTAAGACAGTGGGATGAAATTTGGCGTTAATGGGCTATGGTGGCAACGACCGTCAAGAGTGCCTTTCCTAACAGCATATCGCCTCTCCTTGGCTCGTAACCATATCGATTGCACCCTAGAAGACTAGAAAACAGTCACCTGATCAGCTGCGTTCCTATTTCAGATGGTAAGAAGTGATGGTATGGTTCGAGTGTGGTGCAGACCTCACGAAACCATGGGCCCAAGTTGTCAACAAGACACTGTGCAAGCTGGTGGTGGCTCCATACTGGTGGTGCTGAGTCTTCATGGAATGGACGGGTCCGACGGTGCATCTCAACCGCTCATTTAACATTTTCAGCTATTTGTGGACTTCATCTTCCAAGAAACGATGGCATTTTTATGGAAGACAATGGGCTATGTCACTGAGCCACAATTGTTCGCGATTGCCTTGAAGAACATTCTGGACAATTTAGAGTGAATGATTTAGCTAGCTATCCAGGTTGCCCGACACAAATGCCATTGAACATTTATGGTACATAATCCAGAGGTCAGTTCGTGCATAAAATCCTGAACTGGCAAAAGGTTCGCATTTATGTATCGCTATAGAGGCAGCATGGCTCAATGTTTCTGCAGGGAACTTCAAAAACTTTTTGAGTCCACGTCGAGTTGTTGCAGTAAACAGACACTATAATAAGAGGTACCCCACAGCTATTATCATCACAGTATGTAGAGGTAACGAGGGCTGTTTAAAAGACTCCTATTAAAAAGTGGGGTACGAGCTGCCTCATTCTACCATCCTCAGCACCTTTGAAGATTTTTACAAAAATTTTGGCATACGAACATGTTTACGCTCTTTTTAGCATGCAACTCACATCACTCAAGCTCTCCTAACCGTAACTCGCTCACACAATAAACCATAGCTGTAAGTCACTCATACCAATCCACTTCCGCTTGTCCGTTCACACTCACTCATTCAACCCAAATCATTGACATATCTCTTTGTGTCTCTCTAACTGCCACTGTCCCCTGTATTATAGTTACAGTCCCCTTCGTCATGTCCTACTACTACTACTACTACTGTTTCTCGCTTTCTCTCTCCTTCTGCTTCTATCTCATTCATTCCTTACCACTGCTACTATCTCTTCTCACTGTTACTAACTCTCTCTTCCTCGTCGTTACTGTCGCAGAATGTCTTTCATTATCACTCGCTTTCACTCACTTATACTCTCACTACCTCTTTATTCCCTTCCCCCTGGCTGTCTCCTTCACTCTTTTCCTAGCACTGTCACTGTCAACTGTGTTCGACTGCCACTGTGTCTGACTATCTCACATTGCCATTGTCTCCTTCACTCTTTCTATACCACAATCATTCTCTACTGTCTCGCAGAATCTATTATTTTGATGTTTCTTTTCCACTGCCACTGTCTACTTCTCTATGAGCATAAAAGAGCGCGAATATGTTCACATGCCAAAACTTTTGGGAAAATTTTTAAAGGTTCTGGGGAAGGTAGAATGAGGCGGCTGGTACCTCACTTTTCAGTCGAAGTACTTTAAATAAACAAAAACTTATTCAATTTAATTTTATCCATATTTCGCAGCTTCAAACGTGACTGTTCAATACACGAGAGGTATGAATTAATAAACGCCTTTAGTCAGAACTTTTCGTGCTTTATTAAGTACACGATGCATTTCGAGCCCTGTGGGTCCATCATCAGGTATAATTTGTCTTAATACATGCGTTTTTTCTTCTCTTGAAGGAGATGAAATGCATATTCATGTCACGAAAAGGTTTAATGTTAGGTTATGAATTTTGTAAGTCAAGCTCTGAAAATATGTGCGAAATAGTGGAAAATATGAACAGTGTAAACTTAGCACATAACCCAATAAAAGCGATTTTAACGTTTTAGTACCAGCAAACATTCTTTTCTCCATCGTTTTCGTACATGTCACTGCATTCAAGAGGCACATTTGCGCACACATGTTTGTGAACACTTCACAGATGTTTTTGTACATGGTCTTGTCAAAGATGAATTTATTCCTAGTGCTAAAGATATAACTATTAAACAATTGACACATGCAGGAAATAACTTTAGAATAGGCCTTTAAAATTATTGAAATATCTATGGCTTCGAAATCTGTCTGTTCATTTAACATAGACTCTGATTTTTTGGTTTTGTGGAGGTGTATCTCCAGTTGTTCTAATAGATTTAGTGTCTTACCATTGGCTTCGTTATGTAGTACTACCAAATTATGTACTAGACTGTTGATGACATGTTTCGTTTCCAACATATGTTGTGCAATGACTGACTTTTCGAAGTGGTTGAGCCTGAAAGCATTTACGTGTTCTTGAAAACGGGTTTTGAAATTTCTGCCTGATTTCCCTACGTTGTAGGCAGGACAACTGCGGCATGATACTTTGTACACTTCGCTGTTGTTGTATGTTTGCTTATTTGATTTTAAGTTATGGACGAGTAAGTTTCCTAACTTACTGTTGGTTGAGAATGCAACTGTTACATTTGTTTTCCTGAAAAGATTAGCGATTTTTTGTGATATGGGGATACTGGCGAATATTTTCTCTTGTTTCACAGTGTGGCCATTCGTTGTCTTACTTTTGTGTATTTGTCTGTCTAAATTGTCAGTTATTTTGGCTGTGTAGCCATTGTTTATGGCAATGCTCTTTATTATATCTGTCTCATTTTGAATCGAGGGAGTGTACTCTGTGTAGCATGGACCTAAATGCAGCATGTTTGTGTGTGGTGGGAGGGCATGATGAGTTGTCCAGTGTTATGTCTGTGTATGTGCGTCTTCTGTGTATGCTGAAATTGTGTTTTTGTCGGGGATTGGTGATTTTAGGATTCAGGAAATTAATCCTTTTGTTGTCCTCATGTTCTTTGTGAATATTATGTTTTTGTGGAAGAATTGAACACTGCTACTAGTTATTCGATCTCATCTTTTGTTCCATCAAACAGCAGCAAGGTGTCATCAACATATCTCCAGTAATATATTATTTTACTTTTGAGTCTATTGTTTTCATTAGAGTACTTTCCAGATGATTGAGAAATATGTCTGCCAGAAAAGTTGATATGCTACTGCCAATGGCAAGACCCTCATTCTGTTGGTAAAGTTTCCAATTAAATGGAAACTAATTGTGAGACAATATTAAATGTAACATGCCCTTGACATCTGATATTTCTGCAATTGGCAATTTTTTTATGTTTTATTAAGTTTTTAAAGATTATGTCTATTGTTTCCTCAGTTGGCACATTTGTAAACATGTTAGTTACATCAAAAGAGACAAACCTGACACCTGCATGAATATTTATAGCTTTAATTTTAATTGTTAATTCATTTGTGTTCTTAACAACTGAGTATGATCTATCAAACTTATAGGACTGTTTCAGAATTTCGTTCAGTAATTGGGAGACTTAAGAGGCAGGTGTATTTTTAGAATTAACAATGGACCTCGATGGAATATGGGGTTTATGGGTCTTAGGTTGCGCTCTTAGTCCTGGGGTTGTGGGGTTCATTAAAATGCATGTTTTTGGTTGTATTTCTGTGAAGAGGAAACTGCATTTATTAACCGTTTTTCTGATTTTGTTTTGGAATTTTATCGTTGGATTTTGTTTGAGCCCTCTTATGTTGTTTTCAGAAAATGAAGTCAGTGTTTTAGTGATGTATTCGTCTTTGTTCATAATTACTACAGAATTGCTTTTGTCAGCTTTCAGAATCATGGCATTGGTGTTATTGTGATCTTTACTAGCTTTCTCTCTGGTAAACTGCTTTGGAAGTTTCATTATGGTTACTTATGCTTTTCTGAATAATTTTATTTATGTTATGTGCTAAGACAGTTTGTTCAGTGCTATTTAGGTCAGCGAGATCAGCTGCCTATTTTTAGTGTGTATGATTAGGTTTTCAGGCTCAACCATTTCGAAAAATCAGTCATTGCACAACATGCGTTGAAAAAGAAACATGTCATCAACAGTCTAGAAACCAATTTGGTAGCACTACATAACGAAGCCAATGGTAAGACCAGAAATCTGTTAGAAATGGAAAAAATGAAATGATGGCGTGGCCCGGAAGCCTAATCTGGGGGAGTTCGGCCGCCGAGTAGAAGTCTTATTTCAGTCGACGCCACACTGGGCAATTTGCGTGCTGCAGATGAGGATGAAATGATGAGGATAACGCAACACAGAGTCCACGAGAAAATCTCCAACCCGACCGGGAATCGAACCCGGGCCCGTTTGCATGGGAGACACGCACGGTACCACCCAGCTAAGCAGGCGGACAGAACAGCAAAAAACCAGAACCTATGTTAAAAGAACAAACATCTTCCTCAAGCCATAGTTATTTCAGTAATTTTAAAGACCTATTCTAAAGTTATTTCCTGCATATGTCAATTGTTTAATAGTTGTATCTTTAGTGCTACGAATAAATCCATCTTTGACAACACTGTGTATAAACACATCTGTGAAGTTTTTACAAACATGAGTGTGTAAATGTGCCTCTTGAATGCAGTGACATGTACGAAAACGATGGAGAAAAGAATGTTTGCTGGTGCTAAAACGTTAAAAACGCTTTTCTTGGATTATGTGGTAAGTCTACACTGTTCATCTTTCCCAGTATTTTGCACATATTTTCCGCGTTTGACTTACAAAATTGATAACCTAACATTAAACCTTTTCGTGACAGGAATATGCATTTAACCTCATTCAAGAGAAGAAATAAAGCATTTATTAAGACAAATTACACCTGATGATGGACCCACAGGGTCCAAAATGCATCGTGTACTTTATAAAACACGAAAAGTTGTGACTGACGGCGTTTCTTAATTCATACCTCCAGGAACTTATTCTTTTTTTTTATGGTCCCTTCTTTTCCCTACTACAGTAGGGCATGACATTCGTGTGAAAAGAGCTTATGTGTGGCTAAGGTTCTGAAGGTCTACTTATGTGAAACTGAAATAACGTAAAGCTGATTTTCCACTTCGGTCCTGATTTCGCATACACTAAAGTGTTTCGTGTTCTTCAGTACTACAACAGGGAGTTTCGAGTACCCTTCTGATGATAAAGGAGACGATTTACAGCATATTTCTCCGCGGTACACCTCACACCGGAATATATCGTAAAAATTACAGCCATTTGCTGTGCATAGCTGTCTTCGAATCCGCCGCTCGATTTGCTAATCAAAAATCCATGTTTTCGGTGTATTTCTCGATAGAGATTTTTGGAAACGGTAAGGTGGCACTTCTAGATAAATGGCTAGAGAATATAATGCGGTTAGTTGTTTAGATATCCACCGCTGACCGCAAAAAATTGTGAAAAACGCTTTTCTTGAGTTTTCTCAGGAACCGTCCATGAACTAAATTGTGCGTCCATAAGCTCCTAGAAGCACACCGTAGAGCACATCTAAGGCAAAAAGGCCCAACCGATTTGCTTCATTTTCCTAAGATGGAGGAAGTGTGTAATTTTCAAAATTCGCCATGTAATGTAGGATAGTTACAGTAAGACGATCCTTCTACTGGTATACAAATTGTCTCTAATCCAAGTGCTATCCAAAGCACTTAACTCTACCTTTCTATGACAAATAGAACCCGAGGTATCAGCCCCAGTAAAATCCCGTTTTTGTGCGCAGTGTTTTAGAACGAATTGGAGTCGCATGCATAGCGTTTAGTGTTTCAATGGAACCGCACAGAGTCGGTATCAGTAACGCTATCTACATTCTGTGTGCAAGAAAAGATTACACAGGGGTTTTACCATTGAGAAAGCGCATTGGAATATTGTTTGTTTCTTAACAGATAGTGTTTTGTCTCGTAGAACAAGGAGGAACGTCTACCGACGCGTCTCAGAATTCGACAGCTGTAGGATCATGACCTACAGAGACTGAAGTTTATCGATCCGAGATACTGCTGCCCGCATTGGTCCTACGACTGTCTTGCGTAAATGGAACTGACAGCAAAATTCAAATGGTTCTGAGCACTATGGGACTTAACTTGTAAGGTCATAAGTCCCCTAGAACTTAGAACTATTTAAACCTAACTAACCTAAGGGCATCACACACATACGGTCCCGAGGCAGGATTCGAACCTGCGACCGTAGCGGTCTCGCGGTTCCAGACTGTAGTGCCTAGAACCGCACGGCCACCCCGGCCGGCCAACTGACAGCATCCGAGAATCCTTCACCAACACCATGTACGAACTCAAAGACGCTACGTGGCTAGCGCCAGAGACGACACGCGGCATCGTACGGCAAGTATCTTGAATCAGGAAACTGTTTTGTTTGCAGCAAGACAAGCAGCCGCACGGACAGTAGGACGACTTTTGGAGCACAGCTGGCGGCACGGCGGCCGTTCATGCGGCAGTAGAACGAGGCGGTTCGACGGTGGTGCGCCCAGTGACAGCACCTGGCACAGGATTTTCAGACGATGGACGTATCCGTGCGTGTAGTTCTGATGAGAACTATCGATGCCAGATTGCATTCGTCAGCGTTATTTGGGCACACCATCTGTCGTGATGATACAGGGTACTAATAGGTGCATAACATGATCACCTCTTTCTAACATAGCTTGTAATTCGGACAGCAGGCGTTTCACTTTTGGCGTATTAAAGCCGATGGCTGTGCCCTGTCTTCGTGGTCTCCGTGATGTCATCTTTCGATAACATAATACAGGAGCGCATGTTGCCCATCTTGCCCTGATCTAAGGGGGTGTTCGACTGTTGTCCTGGCTGGCACGATCTCCAGATCCCTCACCCATTGGAAACATGAGGTCGAGACTTGTTGAGAGACTGTAGCCCACCAGCCGCCAACCACTGTGCTTAATGCACTCTGGTGTAGACTTCAAGCAGCAAGCAATGGCCGGCCGCGGTGGCAGAGTGGTTCTAGGAGTTTTAGTCCGGAACCGCGCGACTGCTACGGTCGCAGGTTCGAATCCTGCCTCGGCCATGGATGTGTGTGATATCCTTACGTTAGTTACGTTTAAGTAGTTCTAAGTTCTAGGGGACTGATGATCTCAGATGTTAAGTCCCACAGTGCACAGAGCCATTTGAACCAAGCAAGCAATGATATACCCGTATGTGTCGTCAATGTTCAGTTCGATTGCATGCACAACAGGGAGAGAACCATTGTTGCTAACAAAAACTGCAGCTCTGTGCACTGAACTTCTCATGCTAGGTACCCCCAAATCACAAGTTTAATCATGCTCCCTTCCTACTGTGCGTACACACATTAAGTAAAACATCGTTTTTGTCATGTTTCGTGGTGTTGAAGTTTTAGTGGCTAGCAGTAGAGGTGACACAGCATTCCAGAATTGGAAACTATAGTGGTTGTTGGAGTTGCGTTTGTGGGATGCATAGGAGATGCGGAGATATTGAGTGTGCATAATGAGGGAGGATTGTGATGAACTCGTATGGATTCGTGTAGGTGAAAGTAAAGGTGCACAGAAATAAGGTGAAATGTATGGCTTTCAAAGATATGGAGGGAATGATAGTGGTTTGGTGGGGAATATATCTATCCACATTGACATATCAGAGGAAGGGACATTTCAAAGATTTCTAGATGCGAATTATGTTGGAGATATGCAATCATCAAGTTGGATGGTTTAGTAATTTGAGTCGTTTTTTCTTCTTGATACCTAGTCGGTGGAGCTTCTAAGTTTGTTCATGGCTCACTGTTAAGGTATTTTAGAGTTATCAGGTCTGATTCAGCAATCAGCCCCAAACAGTGTTTATTGCTTACTCTGATATCGGTCAGTGTGTAGCCATCTTCAGTGCAGGAAATTAAAATATTAAAACCACATATACGTGTATGTACATAGACCCAGCTGGACTATTCAAGGCAGAGGTTGCATGTGAACTCAACCTTTGACACGAATAGTCCAGATGGGACTATGTGTATATGTAAGTGGACTTAATGTTTTAATTTACTGCACTGAAGATGGCCACACTGTGACTGAACTTTGAATACACAATAAAAATTATTTGTGACTGATGGCTGTACCCGTTACTACTTGTATTTTAACGTATTATCTATTTGCACAGGTCGAGGAGACGGAATTTCAGGTGCTTCCTCCTAAAACTATAGCCTGGCTTTTGATTCGGTTAGTCTGGAGAAGTCACATCACTATTCTAGGCGTTTGGTGCTTGACAATAGACTTAGCTGGATTAGATCAAAGATTCTTTCCCCTGAATAAGGCAGGATCCAATTAACTCAGGCTGGTCAACTTCTTTAAGTTTTTTATAAACATAAATATTTCTTAGATCAAACTGACACTAGTGTCGACTTACAAGTTTCAGCATAACACAAACAGACTTTCTTGATACCAGCGCTATCTCTCACAGAACTTCCCATCCTAGCTGTTACCTTACCAGTGCTTAAACACTTTGCATGAGTAACAACACCTATCCTAAATTGCGTGAACATTTTCAACTTATGGGCTGGCCGGTGTGGCCGAGCGGTTCTAGGCGCTACAGTTTGGAACCGCGCGACCGCTACGGTCGCAGGTTCGAATCCTGCCTCGGGCTTGGATGTGTGAGATGTCCTTAGGTTAGTTAGGTTTAAGTAGTTCTAAGTCCTAGGGGACTGATGACCTCAGCAGTTAAGTCCCATAGTGCTCAGAGCCATTTTTTTTCAACATATGGTAGTACTCCTCTCGATAACTTCTCATATTAGACGCCACGCCCATCTTAGCCGTTACTCTTAACTGGGCAATGAGCGAGAAAGTACTGTTATATTAACACAATAGAGCGGATTGAAATCCTCGATCTACCTTAATTTATGTTTCCAGTGGTTTCCCTCAATTATTCTAGCCAGCTGAGACCTGAAGCTAGGACCACATTCGATCTGTATCCTTGTCGATTCTGAACTGGTATTAACACCGCTATGGCCGACGCCTCATATCCGCATATAGTTAAGAGCCTGGTGATATTTCTTATGGACCGAAATTCGAGATTTCTAAACAGAACCTCCTTTAACCCACTCGCAAAAGTTGTAATTTTCCTTTAATGTTACTTGTACTAAGCATCTTGGGTTTCATTTCTGTAGGTGTGTGTTGCTATCAAGAATTCACCATTTTACACGTCCATAATTCTTTATTAATAGCCAGTATAACTGGACATTCAGTTTTTGTTAGTGTCCTTATCTACACGAATGTTCTTTTATTGTTTAAATTGGAACGGAGTGAAGCAGTGTACTGGGTAGAAGGCACTGAGCTCGCATAGTAGAAGACTGATATTTGAATCTTGAGGTTTTCCGTAGTTTACTTATATCGCTTGAGGCAAATGTGGTGATAAACAGAGACATGCTGTATTAAGAATTAATCTTCCTCCCTTTTTGTGAGTCTGCTATCGTGAAAGCCCTTTGCTGGTGGCATAAGTACCTGTCGTTGTGAATGATATTTGGTGCTTTGAAGTGTCGTAACTGCTACCTCTTGTGTTCGATAGATATCGGAATAAAGTCAGACTAGCACAACGGATTAGTTCTCATTCCCAAGACACAATTATTACATTTGTCAGCTATGAACTTGAGGGTATCGTGAAGCCATATTAAAAAAAAATATATATATATATATATATATATATATATATATATATATATATATATATAATTGTATGTGAAATCTTATGGGACTTAACAGCTAAGGTCATCAGTCCCTAAGCTTACACACTACTTAACCTAAATTATCCTAAGGACAAACAAACACACATGCCCGAGGGAGGACTCGAACCTCCGCCGGGATCAACCGTACAGCCCATGACTGCAGCGCCTACGACGCTCGGCTAATCCCGCGCGGAGAAAGCTCTATTTCGTCAATGACTGCACAGCACTATGGGTTTTCTCCTTGTAACAACTGCCTAGAGGAAGGCATTATGCTCATCACTGTCTGGAATTGAACTCTTAGAAGTAGTTTGTTCCATGGAATACTACAGTCGAACATTGATGGTAAACAGAACAGCTGGGAGGTTTACGTGGCTCTGCGACCTTGCTTCTGTTATACTCTGGTTCTGAGAAATTATAACGAGAGTAGTTCCTCAGAACTAGTTTTACACAAGAATGTTATTTTAATAATGTCATAACAAAAAAAACGAAGTGAATGGAGTAGTGAGACGCAAATTAGTATAATAATTTCATACAAAGCTTCTTTGGGATAATATGTCGAGATCAACAAACGGATAAAGCTCTTCTCATTCCAAAGGCTGATAAAGGCTGATTTGTGCACCACAGTAGTTCCCTTCTTGTGGTTCTATTGGAAGTGCTTCTCGAACCTTTTGACTGGCTTACCTAGCTAGGACGGACTGTGTATTCAACCCTGTATCTTGAGATTTGTAATCGGACACTCCCACACTGAATATTTGATCACCACAACCATCACCACCATAGCCATCACCGTCATCATCATAAATAACCAGTTGATGACCACAGCTGTACAAAAGCCTTCTGCAGACTTCTCTATATCTTACTGTCTTTAGCTTTATGGCCATAATGCTGCTGCACGCGTTTTGGTATCAACTACCTACCTTCCATTACGTCGCCTTCTTGTTGTTCGGCAGCTAGACGTAACGCAGATACAGTTATAGATGACTACAGGGAGATGAATTACTGAGTTGGCTGCAAATTAAATGTCTCCCTGAAGAAGCAAGAAAAATGTGCACATAAACCAAGCTGCAAAGGTGAAATACGCAGGTGCACGAGATTTTACGTTCGCTCTAACGACAGATGATTCAGGCGTTCTCTGTAAAACAATATCAATAGCACGCACCATTCGGTGCACATGCTACGCGTACACTGTTTCCTAGGCGAGGAACTTTCATGTTTTGCTACAACATTGTCACAACGGCAGGACCGTATGTTTCTTCGTCGACTGAGCCGGAACCACGCACCAGTAAAGTCACTACAATCGGATGTGAGAAGAATGAGAAATTTAAAATTTAAAGTCCCCTTTGTTTTGTTTATATTTAACCGCGCTCGGTATTAAAAATGCACAGAAGAGTGAAGCTGGCGTTTGCTTTTTGTTCTTTTGCTCCCCCATTCCTCTCCCTCACCGCTCTGCCGACAGCTTGGCAGCTCAGATTTGAGGAGAGAGAGAGAGGGTGCGGGGGAGGGGGGGGGGGGGAGGAAAGAGGGAGAGTGGGAGGGGCTGGGGAGGTCCACGGCTTTATGAGGGCGAGAGAATGGAGTCGGTGTGCGGCAGAGGGTAGGCAGAGCTTGAAAAGCGGCCGGCCGCTGAATGGGCGCGCGGTTCTGTTTCCCGCTCGGCAGCCACAGTCCAGATGCGAGGTAAACAGAGGACGCAGCGCCGCGCTGCGGGCTTTTGGGCTGCAGAAGTAGCAGACCCACAGCCGTACCCGCACCCAGGCCCAGGGCCAGAGCACTAGCGCCCTCGCAATGAAGTTGCCCGGAGCGCGCAGGCCGAATATCGATGAGCTTCCGTGTCTTCTTACTGCCACGCCGCCTTCGTGTGTGTTCCCAGTCCGCACGTCAATGTCTTTTTTTTTTTTTTTTTTCAAGCCCCTCGTTTGCGCAGCGATTTTGCGAAAAATGCACCCGGGCACTTACCTTATGAAGAGAGGTCCATTCCGGAAGACGTTGAGCATTCAAAGAAACACCATTTCCTTTCATTTGAAGTCCTATGGAGAAAAAAACTCACACGAAGTGTTTGAAATTGCTTGATAAAGTACTCTTCTCTTGTTGTTGTTGTCTCTTCTTCTGCGGTATCGCGTTAAAGAAGGTTACAATCTCATCCCACTAAAAGTTCGCACTATTTGTTTTGAAGCGTTGCAGCTTTAGAACTGGTACGACGCGATTGCGTCACTCTCCACCACTGACGTATGTCGTGACAGTGAAGTGGAGTGTGTGTGCCAGTGTGTTGTAACCAGTAGGCTCAGTGGTATGCGTTGGTGTGAGGGCGTGACGGAAAGGTGCTACCATGTTTGGACGTGGTGTAGTGACGCAACTGAGGTGACACTTGTCATCGATAAGCGATATGCACGTATACAGATGGCGATAGTGTTGCGTACACAAGGTGTAAAAGAGCAGTGTACTGGCGCGACTGTCATTAGTGCTCAGGTGATTGCTGTGATTGCGGCTGCACGACCGGAATTAAGAGACGTTGAATGCGGAATGGTAGTTGGAGCTAGACGCAAGGGGCATTCCATTTCGGAAATCATTGACGAATTCAGTATTCGGAGAACCGCAGTGTCAAGAGTGTGCTGAGAATACCAAGTTTCAGCCATTACTTATCACCATGGACAACTCAGTGGCCGACGGCCTTCACTTAACGACCGAGAACAGCAGCGGTTACATAGACTTATCAGTGCTAACAGACAAGCAATCACTGTGGGACGTATGATGAGCGTATCTGTTACGACAGTGTGGCAAAATTTTGCGTTAATGTACTGCTACGGCAGCAGACGACCTACGCGAGTGCCTTTGCCTTGCAGCACGACACCGCCTACAGCGCCTCTCCTGGGATCGTGACCATATCGGCTGGACCCTAGACGACTGGAAAACCGTCGCCTGGTCGGATGAGACCGAATGTCAGTTGGTAAGACTAGATGGTACGATTCGAGTGTGGCGCAAACCCTACGAAGCCATGGACCAAACTTGTCAACAAGGTATGTACAAGCTAGTGGAGGCTCCGTAATGGTGTCGGCTGTTTGCATGGAATGGACCTGGCCCTCTCATTGCACTGAACCGATCATTGATTGAAAATGGTTACATTCAACTATTTGGAGATTGCCGATTCATGGACTCCATTTTCCAAGAAGCGATGGTATTTTTATAAATGACAATGTGGCATGTCACTTCTTCGTGATTGGTTTGACAAACATACTCGACGATTCGAGCGAATGGACATAAATCCCATCGAACAGTTATGCAACGTCATGGACAGATCAGTATGCACACAGCATCCTGCATCAGCAACACCTCCGCGATTATAGATGGCTACAGAGGCAGCATGCTTCAAGATTTCTGGACACGACTTCCAACGACTTGTTGAGTCCATACCACGTTCAGTTTCTGCATTACGTCGGGCAACGGGAGGTCGCAGAGTAATTAAGAAGTGGCAGGCGAAATATTAGCGTTTCTGTCAGATGAGTCTGTGGAATGTGTGGTGCTCGACTATGCGGAGAATGTACAGTGTATGTGATCAAAAGTATCCGGAGACCTGGCTGAAAATGACTCAAGTTCGTGGTGCCATCCATCGGTAATGCTTGAATTCAGTATGGTGTTGGCCCACCCGTAGCCTAGATGACAGCTTCCACTCTCGCAGGCATACGTTCAATCAGGTGCTGGAAGGTTTCTTGGGGAATGGCAGCCCATTCTTCACGGGGTGCTGCCCTGAGGAGAGATATCGATGTCGGTAGGCGAGGCCAGCCACGAAATCGGCGTTCCAAAACATCCCAAAAGTGCTCTATTGGATCCAGGTCAGGTCAGTCCATTACAGCGATGTTATTGTCGTGTAACCTCACCGCCATAGGCCGTGCATTATGAACAGATGCTCGATCGTGTTGAAAGATGCAATCGCCATCCCCGAATTGCTTCAACAATCGGAAGCAAGAAGGTGCTTAAACATCAGTGTAGGGCTGCGATGTGATAGTGCCATCAAAACAACAAGGGTTGCAAGCCCCCTCCATGAAAAACACGACAACATCGTAACACCACCGCCTCCGAATTTTACTGTTGGTACTACACATGCTGGCAGATGACGTTCGCCGGTCGGCGTGGCCGAGCGGTTCTAGGCGTTTCAGTCTGGAACCCCGCGACCGCTACGATCGCAGATTCGAATCCTGCCTCGGGCATGGATGCATGTGATGTCCTTAGGTTGGTTAGGTTTAAGTAGTTCTAAGTTATAGGGGACTGATGACCTTAGATGTTAAGTCCCATAGTGCTCAGAGCCATTTGAACCATTTGATGACGTTCACTTGGCATCAGCCATATCTACACCCTGCCTGTACCGTGATTCGACACCCCACACTACGTTTTTCGACTGTTCAATCATCCAATGTTTATGCTCCTTACACCAAGCGCGACGTCGTTTGGCATTTACCGGCGTGATGTGTGGCTTATGAGCAGCCGCTCGACCATGAAATACAAGTTTTCTCAACTTCCGCCTAATTGTCATAGTACTTGCAGTGGATCTTGATGCAGTTTGGAATTTCTGTGGGATGGTCCGGATAGATGTCTGCCTATTACACATTACGACCCTCTTCAACTGTCGGCGGTCTCTGTCAGTCAACAGACGAGGTCGGCCTGTACGCTTTTGTGGTGTACGTGTCCCTGCACGTTTCCAATTCGCTATGACATCGGAAACCTAGGGATGTTTAGGAGATTGGAAACCTTGCGTACAGACGTGTGACACAGGTGACACCCAATCACCTCACCAAGTTCGATGTCCGTGAGTTCCGCGGAGCTCACGTTTTTGCTCTCTGACGATTTCTAATGACATATATGAGTATGGACAACCTGGCAGTAGGTGGCAGCACAATGCACCTAATAGGAAAAACGTATGTTTTTGGGGGTGTCTGGATACTTCTGATCACATACTGTAGATGAGGAGTATAATGATGACGATAAGTGCTTAACAAGTGAAAGTGATATTGAAACAGTTGTCTAGCCATGTAGTTCACATCCTTGCCAGACAGGGAGCCACAAATCCCTTCTCAATTTAGTAAAGGACAATCGTTGTCCAAGGAGCGGGTTCTAAATATAATTATTTGCATGGAAGTTCATCCGCATCATAATAAAAGAAAAGTTATGAACAGGTTTCGAATAAGTCCTTAGCAATATGACCGTGTAGTGCATAAAAAACTACGTTTATTCAAGGGAGGACAAGAAGCTCTTGTTACAAAAACTGGTGTTTGCGCGTTTCAGGGATGCTCATTACAGGATGTACATCATACTGACCTACGACATTATACACATTAAATTGGATGAGACGTAGATTACAATGATTTTAAGGGAAGCAGTGGATCGTTACGTAGTTTCAAACAGTGCTAAAGAAGATAACGAAATTTCAAACAAAGCATCAACTTGACGATACACAGCAAATTGTGGAATGGGCCTGATAATTTGTAGATGAGATGAACATATCATATCATTCAGTGAAGAATTTGCTTTCAACTCCGACCAATCGGAATTTAAAGAGCAAATGCATATGAAAGGAACCCTGGAAATTAGAGATATCAAGACAATTGCACCAAGATCGAGTAAACATCAATGCTTTTACGCATTTGTAAATAATTATACCGACTGGTAATCGGGATGGTATAGTGATTCGAAATTTATTCATTGTGCTGCGAGAAATTGGAGGTGCTCTGCTCCCTACGGTTCTTTCTCTCAGGCATGATCTTGCGAGGGCGGCAGGCAATATTTACGTCACAGGAAGCAAGAGCGGCAAAATGGGCGTAGAACTACAACTGTGGTATGAGCGCTATTTTTGGCCAATAGCTGGTCGAAATAACTGGCTTTTGCTTTATTCGTGGTCCGCGTATAGCAACCACACTTCTTTGGAGCAAACTACCCTTCCTGAAAAGGGTGTGACACTGGACAAATTCAGCCTACAGATTTTTTCCCGTGGCTATAAAACATATTGCTGCAGTATATGCAGCTACGCCGTGAAGGATAGCCAGTTTCACAACAGGCTCCATGACAGACTGTTTCGGATTCGGTCGCATGCCGTCACATTCCGTCAGTTCTTATCAGCGTATTAACACCAATGTGATCCTATATACATTCCTTAAGTGTGGATACCTGGCTGAACGTCCTGTACGGTTCGTAATTCTCAAGGATTTCACCTAAAATATTGATGTTTCCCATATATTTTGTGATCACTGTGTCAATCACAGAGTCAATTTGGTATACTACATATTAGATAAAAATGCTCAACCGCCAGTAAAGTGTAAATACAAAATTTTATATTTATGTTTTTGTTTTGTACATACACTTGACTGGCGGTTGAGCCCTTTTATCTACTGTAAAAGTTTCTTTTTATGCGCTGTAGTTGTACCAGATTTGTATATATGATTAAGTCTCTTTAAGTTATAAATTTGTGTTTCTAATTACGGCATACAAGGTAGTATTTTTATATATCTGTATCGCAAACCGAGAGAAAAGGATGTTTCTTGGATAGGTCTTTAATGCACTGTAGCACTGAAACTGCATATCTGCCTGATAAGCAAGTATAATTAAATCCATCAAATACGACACGATAGCTTCAGAAAATGTGAAATTGAGATTGCGCTGTGCGATGAGTTTTTGTTACATTATATGGGCACAGTAGGTGTGATCTTCACAGCCAATCAGAACACAGAATGAGAGGACATTACACGTTATGTAATCAGTCAATCATATCATCACATTTTCAATGCAAGAACACACAAACGACGAAAAAATGTTAAGAATGAAACACAAATGAAGTATATATTTCAATGTAATGAACAGTATCAAGCAAAGCGATGCTCTAACATACCTATAGTGTTTCGAAAATTGAAGGCGATGGTTTCCCTGAAAGCCACGAAATTTAGCCACTAGTCGTGCTGCGAGCATACTTTGAATGAATTAGTGCACCACAGTTTCACCGGGCGGGTAATGTTTATCCGTTTCAACAAAACGTAAAGTAATATTTCTTTCTGGCGGTGTGCTCGACGGAACATAGGCAAGATGCGAAATGTTTGGTCTTTTTGCAATATCATGGGATTGCACCTCTGGTGTCCTGCAACATTCCGTTCACGTTTTATGTATGAACGGAACGATATTTCGTGTCTACGATGTTCAGGTTATGGTTCATGCTAAGATACCTTTAGTACCTTGAGTGTTGTATGAACTGAAGCAGTTACTAACCATCGTCGTCGCCGGGAGGATCTTTTCTTTTATTAGTCTGAACAACACTTCCTTCGTCCGAAATTCAACGTGCTCAAAGAAACATTTTTTTGATCATCGCTGAATTGCACCGAACATCCAGTGTCCTACGAATTCAAGGCCTTTGTTGTGTTTCCTTTCCCAAAATTCGCTTCGTCGACTCACAAACAAACTGTTGCATTCCAACCTAACCTAGACCTTTGGCTACGCTACAGATCAATCCGTCACCACACCCAGACTTTTTGCTTTCACATCCCTTGGCTTCTCCAACTCACAACCAGACTGTTGCATTCCAACCTATCCTAGACCTCTGGCTACGCTAAAGACCAGCCTGTCACTACAATCAGATTTTTCTGCCAATTCAAGCTGAGCTCTTTCGTCCCAGCCTACATTCGGAAAATACATTCGTAAACAGTTTAACTACACTCCTGGAAATCGCGACCTATTCATAGAACAACAGCGAAATACTGTAACAACAAAGAATATAGAAGTGACTGCTTCACTCACTGCAATATTTAATCCTAGATCAATAACCCCTTCAAGAATTTACGATTGCAGTTGGTACAAATTCATGGCTCCCCACCAACATATTGAGCAGTTTATTTTTCCGTACAAGATATAAAACGGACGCTTTGTCCTTATTTTGCATGCGACATACCACTGGAGACCTTATAACTTTAATTAAAAATTATGACTTAATTTTAATAAAATATGGAGTAGTAAAGTTTAAGATGGTTTAGCAACTATGTCACTTTGTCCTCCCCTCCCCCCTCCCTTTTTCATGTTCTACGATTAAGTTCTGTCCAAGCCGCACCATACCATCCGAAATCGCGTTATGGAAACGACGACATTTTCTGAATAAAAGAGTCATATATCTCTCGTAAACAACAGTAGGAATGTCATTGATTCATTCGCATAAATTTAACATGTCTTACATCCTAACCCAATCACATCTCAATGAAAACAAAGCAGAACCAAAATTACATATGAAGGCATAGCTCTACTGTTTCTATGCTGTAAGTATTCGTATATTAACTTATGTGTGCGCGCCACGAAATAGTCACGTCGCCGTTGGCTGGATAGATCACGTCTGCTACGCACGCTGTGATTGGATGAACAGATCATGTACCTTATGCTCAGGTTGCGTAACAAAAGCACATCGGGCAGCACAATCCCGATTTCACAATTTCGGAAACTATCGTGTCGTAATTGGTGGATTTCTTATTTATACTTCCTTATTGCGCAAATATGCCTTTCACTGCTACAGCGCACTGAAGATCTATCCAGGAGACATTTCTTCTCGGTTTGTTGTGCTACAGTTCCTGAAAGTGAGATACCAATACATTGAAATTTAACCGCATATATTATGAACATTTTGCAATGTGGCATTGCATTATGTTTCATTGAGGTAGGTACTGACGTCTGCTTATCCGTTTTACAAGCCAGTATTAAGTAAGTCCTTCGTGATACGCTTCTTGTTCTTGACATACAAACGTGATCATGTTCTAATGATTTATATTTTCATAAATTTTGTAGACTTCCGAAGATCCCAGATTATACTATCGAAACCGTTTAAGTGCAATAAAATATCACAATTGTGCGTCTGACGACTACATTTTATTTTGTAAAAACTTATTGATTTGACTTCTGATAGATTGATTTTGTACCCTAATTACGGCTATGACTGAGTTTTTACTTTTTGATTGTAGCATATGCAATACGTTGCCTGGTGCCACCCTTGTGTTAGGATTTTCGCATTACAATTTTCTATTAAGCAGAAGCAATGTTACGTTTTCTGGTGCCTGCTTTTGATACTTTTATTGTGTACAGGTACTTCATATGATGGAATGTTTATTACGAAATAGGTCATGCGTGTTGTATCTACGTAACACCTACACAAATAATCCACAAGCTTGGCGGAGGGATAATCTGCATCAGTAAATTGCAGCCAGAGGAAGTCTGTAATCTTTCACATAATAGAATATTATTTTCATTAATCACGAAGTATTTTATATTCTGGGTATCCGCATTTGTTGAATGGCAAGATGTTAAGCAGAATTCCGCTGACAGCTGGTAACATTCTTGTGTTATTGGATCACAACCGGTTTTTTTGCCTAAAACCGCGTCATCATGAGCAACTTACATGGTAAAGAGTAATATGCAGTGTCCCAACATTGTGGATATTAAAATTAATGAAGGAAATATCCAAAACATACTCGCAATGTGAAAAGGACATAGGTGTACCTGTCGCTCCTAGTCAAGATATACTGTCTTCTTTATATTGGCAAACGAAGGTTGACGAAGACGTGATTCGTTAATTTCGTAAATATTGCTGGTGGGTGGATTATGTAGTTGTAGAGCCTCGTTTCAAATCTGCCTGCGTCTAAAAGAAAAAAAAAGATATTTTATGGAGAGAGAAAGCTGGATTGACAATAAAAAGTAGTCAGTACTAATGTAATTACTCGGGGCACGATGCAAATTACTGTGTGGAATGATATAAGGTGGCGCTTTATTACTGGTGTGACGTCAGGGCAACTCGATGTTAGGAAGGGTAGAAGTGGTCCGCACAAGCGGCGGACTAACAGGCTCTCAGGAGAACTGCTATCTTGTGGACCGTGTGAAGTCATGTACTCATAACTAGGAGCGCTTGGTCGCTTCCTTTACTCGAAGGATGACATCGCACCAAAAGCCCTCAGAAAATTTAAAAATACTTCATAAAAAATAAAAAAATTATTTTGAACATATTAGAGGCAGCAGAAATTTTAGATACAAAAAGGAAAATGTACAGTTCACGTTGAATACACAATCAGAACTAAAACACTATAGCATTATGGCTAACTTGGACTGTTTATACTATTAACTATTAGCATCTAGTAAAATTAGGTGTTAAACTGCCTTGTAAAGGGAGCTGCTCAGCGCTCCTAGGCATGAGCATATGACGTCACACCATCCACAAGAGAGTCTCCGTTATGCCAGCATTTTAGTACGTCTTAATCGATTGTGCGAGCCGCTTCTACACTTCTCAAAACCTGGTTTCTCTGTCGTCACCCCTGGAAGAAAGTGCACCTAATAGCATTCCACACAGTAAAATCGGTTGTGTCCCGTCTATTAGTGTTAATAGTGACTATTCTTTATTGACAATTCGTTTTTTTTTTTTAATTTTGCTTCCTCTGCCCGTAAAATATTTTTTCTCCTTTTGGATGCAGGCAAATTTAAAGAAATGTTCTGTATCTACATGATTCATCCACCAGCAATTTTTACGAAAATAATGGATCACGTCTTTGTCAATCTTCGTTCGCCAATATACTCAGCGTTTACTGAATAATATATCTTGATTAGGAGCGAAGGGTGCATCTATGACCTTTTAACATTTTGAGCATATTTTAGATATCACCTTGATTAATTTTGATATCTACAAAGTCGAAACAGTGTATCATATATACTATTATCATGTAGGCTGTATCTCATATAAGGCTTTCGTCTGCGAAACCGGTTGTGATTCAATAAAACAAGCATTTTACCAGCTGTTAACGGAATTCTCCTTAACATCGTGATTTTTCATTAACGATGTATGTCTGCTGTCTCATTATCCATAAAAGTAAGTGAACCGTACGCTGTGCCAAGAGGCAAGAGTGCTACACATGTACAGGAAACCATAACCAACGTAATGGAATCCAGCAGTCGAACGATGAATCCGTGTTCCACGCATCTGCAATGCAAACGACCTCGTAATGGGTTCCCGTCACTGTATGCTCCCACCGTTCCGTAATATTCTTTTCTGTGCCGCTTCGGTGAAGGCATAAGTTTTCGTAACCGAAAGTAATAACCGATTCGGAGGAACTTATGAAAACTAAACAGAGGAAGAAATTGAGTTGCTCTAGGGAGATATTGGAAACGGATTCCACTGTAACTCAACTATCAGAATTACCACAGATTTACATTTCATTCTGTTCTCGACTCTGGTGACACAAGGCGAGGAAATATTTTTCGACAGCGCTGTAATAACCAGAGTTTATTTTAGCCCTTGCTGCTGCTGCTGCTGCTGCTGCTACTGCCGCCATCACACCAAGTTACACATACATGACTCTTTACTCTTTTGACGCAATGATACAGATTTAGCAACAAGCTGGGCTGCCTTTATCGCGGTGATACTATTCTATATGTCAAGTTAAGCGCGTTTCTGATGCCTCCATGAAAATTTTTTTAAAGCTTTTTCCCCTTCTTTAAAAATAAACATCTAAAATAAATTTATCGGGGTAGCAAAGAGAGTTGGTTATGAAAATAAAATTCATTTACGTGAGTAATTGTACACAACTTCTGAAAAAATTTATGAAATGAAACTTTTCGTCGGTGTTGATCTATGGAAGTAAAACTGAATAACGTGTCACAGAAAACTTTCCAGTCTACCGGTATCGTCACCAAATGGATAGACCAAATTCATAACGAAGTGCAATACTTCATACAAGCATGAAAAATAGATAAAAGAAAATTTGGAGCACTTGAAAACTTACTAAGCATTGAGGATGTCTGACTTTGCAACGGAAGAGACATTGTAAATCGAGAATTTCCGATAGAAGATAACTGAAACTGGAACGTTTTGTATAAAGACCAAAACATATAAAACTAAAATGCCGTAGTGTTTCTCTTAGTATTTGCATACTCTTGTGTTTTCATTGATTGTTTCTCATTATGTATACTTGTTATTTATTATGGACGTGAGTATTCTCATCTTTCTCTCCAGTACTTCTCAGTTTTCTTTAATTGGTTATAAATTAAAAAAGTTAAATATTAGATGGTGAATTATGAGGAGAAGGCAGGACATCGACAATCGATGATGAGAACATAAAGTAGAAAAAATAATAGAGAAAATAAAGAAAATATGGTAAATTTTTGTTAGTTTACAGGAAACTGATGACACAAAGCTAAAAAGGAAGAACTTAAACTAGCATTGGGAAAAGAGAGTAGTAACCAGATGGATTCGAGAAGCAAAATTCTCTAGAAACATACAACATGAAAGAAGCAGAAGAAAGATTTTTTTTTTCATTAAGGAAGTTAAAGATAGAACCACTGTAAGCTACAGAGAGAATAACACGAGCGAAGGGAACTGAAGAAAAAGGAAACAGATATGGAGAAAAGATAAGTGGATATTTGAGGTTATAAATGAAGAAAGTGTTGACACTGGTACGGAATCCTCAAACGTCAGTGATATCGGATGTATTACTTTTGCTTAAGGCAAACACCACACCATCGTAATCATAGTTCCGTCTTCGTGGTATCTCTTCAAGCACTCACTTGTGTGTACTACAGTTTTGATGTTAATCATGACTTTTTGTGTGTATCCCTTTGCTACTTGCCGAAAACGTTTATATCTGTGTTACGGAAATAAATACAGAACCCCCTCCGCCCCCCTCCAAAACCTTGAGTATCACAGTACAACGAGTGAAATAATTTATTCACTTATTTACTTTGCTCATCAGCCTTCTGACAGGTTTGATGCCCCCCTCCCCCCGATTAACTTTCTTGTAACAGTATTTTCCTCTAGCAGTACCACTTACGTTGCCAATATCTTCAACTATTTTCGTATCGCAGTACTTCTACGAAATTCTTATAGCTCCTTATTGCAGACGTTATTCTTCTTCGGAAGCATGAGGAACAGCTCAAAAGAAGCCTAAAATCCGTGTTCGCTTGCTCATTCTGCTGTCGTGAGCCGAATTTCTGTATTACCAGGTCCGTTTGATGACTACAATGGAAACTGTAAACCGGCCATTGTTCTCTTGCTACAAACTGAATGAAATATTTGGCTAACACTTATGAAGCATGCTGATTCACAGTTATGAAATCTGAAGTGAATGACAGAAAACGAACAGCAGTAGACTACGTTCTCAGTATCAGTTCTAAGGGTTAAACTAAAAACCAGAAAGACATACATTACTGTCATATTCATCTTAGATGACCGAGAAGTGGGGCAAGCAGATTACTGATTTCGGACGCAGGAACGACGATAGCCATTGGTAACGCCATAGCCATTAAGAAGTCCACGTAAGTTAGATTGATGTGGAACTCTAAGAAGGTTCCACTTTACTGGAAAAAATGCATGAGTGTCAATGTTATGTCAACATAATGAAGAAAATATGTACAAAATAACAGTGCAAGAACTTCCAGACTTTTCTGTATAGGTGCCAGAGAATGTACTGGGCCCAACTCTTCCTTCCAGACAAGAGCTGTGGAACCAGAAGATATGAATAGTGATCTCCAGTTGAGCCGCAGGAAATGGGACGGGATCGGACATATGCCGTGGTGAGATGCGGAAGAGGTTCGCACCAGAGTCGTGGAATGGAATTCAGAAGGAACCAGACACAGAAACAAGGGCTGAAGTAGGAAACCCTCGAGGTAAGAATCCGAAATTTTTAGAAGACACATCCCATAGGACGGATGAAATTTTATACAAATACAGATCTCAATGGCAAATAGGTATCGGGCTAACGCTCTTATCAGCCACACTGCTGGTTAAATACTGCCTAGACGTCGAATATGAGGTGTTTAGGAAACCTGGTATCTCGGATCGCTAGAAAACAATGGAAGCAAATCGTATTAATCAGTTTCATTACAAAAAAGTAAATGACAATACTTAACTTTAAATATTACACAGATGTGTCGGAAGCAAAAGGCGACATGCAAAATAAGCAAGGTTCTTCAGTACAATCAATCCTTATACAAGCGAGGTAATAGGGTTGATGCTTCTGTTCAGGTCACTAGTCTTGAAGCTTCTCTTCGACTGGGCTGCGAACGGTCGGGCGCGGCGTTTGTGTCCTCTTCGTATAGAGGACGCTGTTGTCGCGTTGTCGTCCTGGAGAGCGGTCGGCCAGCGTGCTACCGGCTGACGTCCTCTTCACAGCCCTTTCTGCTCTATTGTTCCCGCCTGGCGTGCCGCCGCTTGACTTTGCGCCGTAACACTTTTTACACAAAACGAACATAGCCTACTGTAGGAACAGTATTAGCCGTTTTCCACGGCTCCAGAGGTCCCCGGAATGTGAAAGGGGGTCAAGAATTCATTTTATTTAAGTACCAGATTGAAACTTCCTGGCAGATTAAAACTGTGTGCCTAACCGAGACTCGAACTTGCGAACTTTACCTTTCGCGGGCAAGTGCTCTGCCAACTGAGCTACCCAAGCATGACTCACACCCCATCCTGACAGCTTTACTTCTGCCAGTACCTCGTCTCCTACTTTCCAAACTTTACAGAAGCTCTCCTGCGAACCCTGCCCGCGAAAGGCAAAGGTCCCGAGTTCGAGTCTCGGTCCGGCACACAGTTTTAATCTGCCAGGAAGTTTCATATAAGCGCACACTCCGCTGTAGAGTGAAAATCTCATTTTGGAAACATCCCCCAGACTGTGGCTAAGCCATGTCTCCGCAATATCCTTTCTTTCAGGAGTGCTAGTTATGCAAGGTTCGCAGGAGAGCTTCTGTAAAGTTTGGAAAGTAGGAGACGAGGTACTGGCAGAAGTAAAGCTGTGAGGACGGGGCGTGAGTTGTGCTTGGGTAGCTCAGTTGGTAGAACACTTGCCCGCAAAAGGCAAAGGTCCCAAATTCGAGTCTCGGTCCGGCACACAGCTTTAATCTGCCAGGAAGTTTCATATCAGCGCAAACTCCGCTGCAGAATTAAAATCTCATTCAAGTATCACATTAATGAATATCCACTCCAGTTGCTGAAAAGTTCTTTAGTTTACTCCACGACCGGTTTCGGCTCTCAAACTGAAGTCCTTTTCTCTTGGAATCTGGAAATTGTGCTGTGGCGAAGCAATGTCAAATGATCTTTCTGTCTTAACCACGGCACAGTTTTCGGATCCCACTATAAAATGGCTTCAATATGAAAGCCGTAGCAGGTAGATGACCGAAATAAAGAACTTATAGCAACTGGAGTGTTTATTCATTGACTCAGTACACAACTGCAGGGCAGTAGCACTCCCCAACCATGGATAAAGTAATAATTATAGAACTAATACTAATTATAAAATAGCCTAAACCATTAATTGTAAGACTATGAAGAAAATCTGCAATAGAATGGAAGGACATGCGCAACAGAAAGTTCCTTAACTCAGTCTTAAACTCCTCTGCATTTTCCACAACACGTGCAGTATACTCCAGCAAGTTGCTGAATATATGAAGATTCTTGCATTTAACTCATTTCTGTACTAATGTCCTTGAAGTCTTAATAGAGTTTGCGTTCAGTACTAGTAATATATTCACCCTCTCCGCCGTATTTCAAGAATAGAGAAATACTGGTAACTACTAAGGACTGCGACGTACCGGGTGGCTTATGGTGACAGATTTATGAAGTAGGTTAAATGTCAGACTGCTACCTAAGCAACGGAGGGCGAGCACAACAAACCATGTCTTAATTTAGCAACTCGACGACTAATTTACGCGTCTGGCTTTTGGCTATTGCATTGAACGCTAATTAAATTCTTTTAAGTCATGACAGCCCAGCGTAATGAACTGTCAACGAATAAACTGCAAAACATAAATAATTGTGCAGTATCAAAAGATGATATGGGGAAAGTCCATTAGGACAAGGATGTACGCTGACGCCAGTATTGAAATTTACTCTCAGTTATATTAAACATAAGAAAGCTATTTATAGAATGGTGGCCTTAAAAGGATTAATGTCGTAAGCAGAGAAAGAAATGCGAACTGACCTAGGTGAATAAGCAGAGTGTACGCAGGCAACGACTAATGTGTGCCAAGGACATTCATTGTGCACTGCACCTAATTCTTATTTTGAACACATTGCTAACCACTCAATTAAAGGCTGTATGCAATATCGTATTCCGTAAATCACAATTTAGTACAAGTGGCTGTATTAGCACGCAGTGTATACACACTCCTAAGTTTCAGATTGTTGCACTAAAGCAGCAAAGTCCAAACTAACTGCACATTGCGCTATCATTTAAATACGCAGCTCACACTCCACTCTACAGCTAACCACCTTATCCTACCAAGAACAGCGACCAAAAGGCCCACAACCCACTCTACAATCCACATCTACATTTACATCTGCATACATACTCCGCAAGTTACCGTATAGTGCGTAGCGGAGGGTACCCTCTACCACAACCAGTCTTTTCCCTTCCTGTTACACTGGCAGACAGACTGAGGGAAGAAAGACTAGCTATATGCCTCCGTATGACCTTCCCCCATGAAACATGGACCTTGCCGTTGGTGGGGAGGCTTGCGTGCCTCAGCGATACAGATAGCCGTACCGTAGGTGCAACCACAACGGAGGGGTACCTGTTGAGAGACCAGACAAACGTGTGATTGCTGAAGAGGGGCAGCAGCCTTTTCAGTAGTTTCAGGGCAACCGTCTGGATGATTGAATGATCTGGCCTTGTAACACTAACCAAAACGGCCTTGCTGTGCTGGTACTGCGAACGGCTGAAAGCAAGGGGAAACTACAGCCGTAATTTTTCCCGAGGGGATGCAGCTTTACTGTATGGTTGAATGATGACGGCGTCCTCTTGGGAAAAATATTCCGGAGGTAAAATAGTCCCCCATTCGGATCTCCGGTCGGGGACTACTCAGGAGAACGTTGTTATCAGGAGCCGGCCGCGGTGGTCAGTCCGGAACCGCGCGACTGCTACGGTCGCAGGTTCGAATCCTGCCTCGGGCATGGATGTGTATGATGTCCTTAGGTTAGTTAGGTTTAAGTAGTTCTAAGTTCTAGGGGACTGATGACCACAGATGTTAAGTCCCATAGTGCTCAGAGCCATTTGAACCATTTTTGTTATCAGGAGAAAGAAAACTGGCATTCTACGGATCGGAGCGTGGAATGTCAGATCCCTTAGTCGGGCAGGTAGGCTAGAAAATTAAAAAAGGGAAATGGTTAGGTTAAAGTTAGATATAGTGGGAATTAGTGAAGTTTGGTGGCAGGAGGAACAAGACTTCTGCTCAGGTGATTCAAAATGGATCAAATGGCTCTGAGCACTATGGGACTTAACTTCTGAGGTCATCAGTCCCCTAGAACTTAGATCTACTTAAACCTAACTAGCCTACGGACATCACACACATTCATGTCCGAGGCAGGATTCGAACCTGCGACCGTAGCGGTCGCGCGGTTCCAGACTGTAGCGCCTAGAACCGCTCGGTCACACCGGCCGACTCTGGTCAGGAGAATACAGGGTTATAAATACAAAATCAAGTAGGGGTAATGTAGGAGTAGGTTTAATAGTGAATAGGAAAATAGGAATGCGGGTAAGCTCCTACAAACAGCATAGTGATCGCATTATTGTGGCCAAGATAGATACGAAGCCCACACCTACCACAATATTACAAGTTTACATGCCAACTACCTCCGCATATGATGAAGAGATTGATGAAATGTATGATGAGATAAAAGAAATTATTCAGATAGTGAAATGAGACGAAAATGTAATAGGCATGGGTGGCTGGAACTCGATAGTAGGAAAAGGAAGAGAAGGAAAAGTTGTAGGTGAATATGGAATGGGGCTAAGAAATGAAAGAGAAGGCCACCTGGTAGGATTTTGCGCAGAGCATAACTTAATCATAGCTAACACTTGGTTCAAGAATCATAAAAGAAGATTGTACACACGCAAGAAGCCTGGAGAAATTGGAAGGTCTCAGATAGATTATATAATTGTAAGACAGAGATTCTGGAACCAGCTTTTAAATTGTAAGACATTTTCAGGGGAAGATGTGGACGCTGACCACAATCTATTGGTTATGATCTGTAGATTAAAACTGAAGAAACTGCTGAAAGGTAGGAATTTGAGAAGATGGGACCTGGGTAAACTGAAACTACCAGAGGTTGTAGAGAGTTTCAGGGAGAGCATTAGGGAACGACTGACAAGAATGGGGGAAAGAAATACAGTAGAAGAAGAATGGGTAGCTTTGAGGGATGAAATAGTGAAGGTAGCAGAGGATCAAGCAGGTAAAAAGTCGAGGGCTAATAGAAATCCTTGGGTAACAGAAGAGATATTGAATTAATTAATGAAAGGAGAAAATATAAAAATGCAGTAAATGAAGGAGGCAAAAAGGAATACAAGCGGTCCAAAATAAGATCGACAGGAAGTACAAAATGGCTAAGAAGGGATGGCTAGAGGACAAATGTAAGGATGTAGAGGCGCATATCACTAGGGGTAAGATAGATATTGCCTACAGGAAAATTAAAGAGATCTTTTGGAGTTCTAAGCAAAGAAGGCAAAGCAGAAAGGTGGAAGGAGTATATAGAGGGTCTATAGAAGGGCGATGTTCTTGAGGACAATATTATAGAAATGGAAGAGAATGTAGCTGACGATGAAATAGGAGATATGATTCTGCGTGAAGAGTTTGACAGAGCACTGAAAGACCTAAGTCGAAACAAGGCCCTGGGAGTAGAAAACATTCCATCAGAACTACTAACAGCCTTGCGAGAGCCAGACTTAACAAAAATCTACCATATAGTGAGCAAGATGTATGAGACAGGTGAAATACCCTCAGACTTCAAGAAGAATATAATAATTCCAATCCCGAAGAAAGCAGGTGTTGACAGATGTGAAAATTACCGAACTCTCAGTTTAATAAGCCACAGCTGCAAAATACTAACACGAATTCTTTATAGACGAGTGGAAAAACTGGTAAAAGGCAAACCTACATTTCTAGGATTTGTATACTTAGAGAAAGCTTTTGACAATGTTGACTGGAATACTCTCTTTCAAATTCTGAACGTGGCAGGAGTAAAATACAGGGAGCGAAAGGCTATTTACAATTTGTACAGAAAGCAGATGGCAGTTATAAGAGTCGGGGGATATGAAACTGAAGCAGTGGTTGGGAAGGGAGTGAGAAGGGGTTGTAGCCTATCTCCAATGTTATTCAATCTTGTATAGTGAGCAAGCAGTAAAGGAAACAAAAGAAAAATTTGGAGTAGTAATTAAAATCCATGGAAAAGAAATAAAAACTTTGAGGTTCGCCGATGACATTGTAATTCAGTCAGAGACAGCAAAGGACTAGGAAGAGCAGTTGAACGGAATGGATAGTGTCTTGAAAGGAGGATATAAGATGAACATCAACAAAAGCAAAACGGGGATAATGGGATGTATTCGAATTAAATCGGGTGATGCTGCGGGAATTACATTAGGAAATGAGACGCTTAAAGTAGTAAAGGAGTTTTGCTATTTGGGGAGCAAAATAACTGCTGACGGTCGAAGTAGAGAGGGTATAAAATGTAGACTGGCAGTGGCAAGGAAAGCGTTTCTGAAGAAGAGAAATTTGTTAACATCGAGTATAGATTTAAGTGTCAAGAAGTCGTTTCTGAAAGTATTTGTATGGAGTGTAGCCATGTGTGGAAGTGAAACGTGGACAATAAATAGTTTAGACAAGAAGAGAATAGAAGCTTTCGAAATGTGGTGCTATAGAAGAATGCTGAAGATTAGATGGGTAGATCACATAACTAATGAGGAGGTATTGAATAGAATTGGAGAGAAGAAAACTTTGTGGCACAACTGGACTAGAAGGAGGGATAGGTTGGTAGGACATGTTCTGAGGCATCAAGGGATCACCAATTTATTATTGGAGGGCAGCGTGGAGGGTAAAAATCGTAGAGGGAGACCAAGAGATGAATACACTGAACAGATTGAGAAGGATGTAGGTTGCAGTAGGTACTGGGATATGAAGAAACTTGCACGGGATAGAGCTGCATCAAACCAGTCTCTGGACTGAAGACCACAACAACAACATGACCCCTGAAGCGAGGCTGCCTGTTGGCGTTCTCGGCCCGACGACTTGTTGTGTGCCTCCGCTAGAGTAGCATGGCCTCGCCCTTGCGTGAGTACGCGGACCGCTATGCTGATAGTACCTATACGTATCGCTTGAAGCACGCTGTGACGAACGACTTCCAACAACCTCGTTCACCAAGATAGCAAAAGTTTGCTGGCGGATAGACGGAGGGAAAAAACAACTAACTATATGCCTCTGTATGACCCCTAATTTCTCCTATCTTATCTTCATGGTCCCTATGCGAAATGTATGTTGGCGACCGTAGGATCGTTCTGCAGGCAGCTTCAAATGCCGATTCTTTAAAATTTCTTAGTAGTATTCTTCGAAATGAATATTTCTTTTCCCTCCAGGGATTCCGACTTCAGCTTTTCAAGCATTCCATAACACACGCATGCTGATCGAGCCCACCGATAACAAATCTAGCAGCTCGCCTCTGAATTTCTTCGATGTCTTCTTGAAACCGACCCGGTGCCGATCCCAAACACTCGAGCAGTACTGAAGAATAGGTCGCACTGGCGTCCTATATGCGGTCTCCTTTACAGATAAACACACTTTCCTAAAATTCTCTCATTAATCGGAAGTCAGCCATTCGACTTCCCTGTCATAATCCTCCCTTGCTCGTTCCATTCCATACCGCTTCGCAAAGCTATGCCCTGATATTTAAACGACGTGATTGTGTCAGAGCAGGTCACTACTAATGTTGTATCTTACATTAAGGGTCTGTTTTTCTTACTCATCCGCATTAACTTACATCTATATACATTAATAGCTAGCTGCCATTCATCACTCTGCTTGTTACCTCCTCGGTTATGACACGTGATTACCCCCGTAATCACATAAGCCTTAAGTTCTGGACCACCGTCGAATTTGCTTACAAATTTATAATATCATTCATTTTTAAAGAAATAAGATGCAAAATGATAATTCATCTACATTCCATTAATACACAGATTAATTTTATACATAGGATACATTTTGCGCTACACTCAAAACTGCTGGAACTTAGTCAAATTGGTATCTTTATCTTCATGCGCCTGTTGTGCCGCTCTAATCAGCTAACGTTCTTACATTATATTACCAGGTTTTCATATTAAATGCGTTTAAATAAAATAAGGCAGTATGGTAATTTTTTGATGCTGCTACTAATCTTTTGGGTTTCGTACTTCTATCGGTAAAAAACGGAAGCCTTATACGATGACTTGTTCCATAGAGAAGAAATAAGAACCTTGAGGTTCGTCGATGACATTGTAATTCTATCAGAGACAGCAGAGGACCTGGAAGAGCAGTTTGACGGAATGGACAGTGTCTTGAAAGGAGGATATAAGATGAACATAAAAGAAGCAAAACGAGGATAATGGAATGTAGTCGCATTAAGTCGGGTGACGCTGAGGGAATTAGATTAGGAAATAAGACACTTAAAGTAGTAAATGAGTTTTGCTATTTGGAGAGCAAAATAACTGATGATGGTCGAAGTAGAGACGATGTAAAATGTAGACTGGCAATGGCAAGGAAAGCGTTTCTGAACAAGAGAAATTTGTTAACATAGAGTTTAGATTTAAGAGTCAGGAAGTCTTTCCTGAAAGTATTTGTATGGAGTGTAGCCATGTATGGAAGTGAAACATGGGCGATAAACAGTTTGCACAAGAAGAGAATAGAAGCTTTCGAAATATGGTGCTACAGAAGAATGCTGAAGGTTTGAAGGGTAGATGAAATAACTGATGAGGAGGTATTGAATAGAATTGGGGAGAAGAGAAATTTGTGGCACAACTTGACTAGAAGAAGGGATCGGTTGGCAGGCCATGTTCTGAGGCATCAAGGGATCACCAATTTAGTATTGGAGGGCAGCGTGGAGGGTAAAAATCGTAGAGATTGACCAAGAGATGAATAAGCAAATTGAGAAGGATGTAGGTTGCAGTAGGTACTGGGAGATGAAGCACCTTGCACAGGGTAGAGCAGCATGGAGAGCTGCAGCAAACCAGTCTCTGAACTGGAGACCACACAACACATACGATTAGTTTTTTGTCCTTCTGTCTGCTTGTCCGAATTTTCGAAACCCCTTTTCTCAGGAACGAGTAGAGGTATCAAGTTGAAATTTATATCGCATATTAAGGTCTACAGATGCAAAAAATTAAAGTATCTAAATCAATGCAATCAAAAGATACGGGGATTTATGTCACATATTTTGATAATCGAAAACACACTCAACACCTGCGGGGTACTTCCCGTTGAGCTAGAATCATGAAATTTGCAAGAAGCAAGGTTTCACGCTTCAGACAAAGGAAAAAATGGGAAACTTGTTGATTTGTAATTATATCACACGAAAAAAAGTTTTAGTTATTAGTTATCATACTGTCTGTGTATCCGTCAGTCTGAGAAGACTCCGGGTAGACATGTCAAGTTGAAATTTATGTCACATACTAAGATATACGGTGCCTTAGCTTCTAAATCAATGCAACCAAAAATAAGGCCATTTATTCCACATTTTTTGATATCCCCCAACTTAGTCATCAAAACCTACAATGTACTTGCCGTAAGTCTATAACTATGAATTTGGCAGGAAGAAACTTTTCACAGTATAAGTAAAGGGAAAAATCCGAGTTTGTGGATTTGTAACTACATTACACGAAAAAATTTTTTGTCGTTTGTTAGCCGACTGTGTCTCTGTCCCTCCATCTGTTAAGACCCCTTTTTCTCAGGAATGGGCAAACGTATCAAGTTGAAATTTGTGTCTATAGTCCTTTGATAGTGTGGAAATGGTAAGCCACTAAGTCAATGCAGTCAAAAGGTTAGGACATTTATTCACATAATTTGACGCTCGCGAAACTAATTAAAACCTGTAGCACACTTCCCCATGACGTAGAATGATGAAATTCGGCAAGAAGAAAGGTTTCACAGTACAAGTAAAGGAAAAAAATCTGAAATCTGTTAATTAGTAATTATATCACACGAAAAAATATTTCTTTTGTCATTTGTTATACGACTTCATATTTGAAATTACGAAAATCTCGAAACTCTAGAAATTCGTGGGACCGATGTCTTTTCAGTATTAATGTCGATAACGGGCAAAAGTCGTCGAGATGTGCGCGAGTCCTTCTCGCATCTGGCCATTATTTTAATGTAAATGTGGAGAATTGTTTCTGGCACTCGGACGTAAGTTATTCAATAGTCTATTTATGATAAATACTTAGTCTGTTCTGTACCGCAATAGATATTATATAGGTGACTCCAAGAGCTGACAAATTGTTTGTCTTACACAGTTGTAGCGTGTTTCTAGTTTTTGTTACTGTTCTTATAAGCAATTACACATAAAAATGTTATTTGTTAAATATTTATTGCACAAATATGGTGATAATTTTTTTGAGCTAGTCTCTTTATTCCGATTTCAACGCTGTCATTTGGTTTTACTGTAGGTCTACTGGAATTTCAGTAAGGAGAAACAAAACCATTTATTTGCAAATAAAATTGTAATTCTATTAGAAATTGCAAACTTTTTGGAAGTTTAATTATATAGTGTCTTCCAGTGAGGTTAAAAGTAAAACAAGGATGGAATCCACTCGAATTGGGTCAGTAGATGATGAAAAAAAAATAGATTAGGGAATGAGACGCTGGAAGTGAAAGACGAGTTTTTGTATGTGGACAATAAAATAACTGCAGATGGCAGGAGTAAAGAGGATTTAAATGGTAGACCGACATTAGCAAGAAAAGCTTCCTTGAAAACTAGAAATATATTAACATTTTAGGAGCAACTAAGTGATTTCTGAAAGTATTTGTTCGAAGTCAAACCATACTTGAAAATGAAAGTAGAGAAATGACTAGTACAGAGGAGAAAAGGTTTTAGAAATATGATGCAACAGAAGAATGCCGAAGATTATAAAGTTGGATGAGTAGATCGGATATCCAGTAAAGAGGTACTGAAACGAGTTGGTGAGAAAAGAGCTGTTAACTCGACTGAAACAAGGGATAGTTCTCTATATCAAATTCTGAGGCATCAAGAGATAGTTAATTTGGTGATTAAATGAACAACTAGAACGGGGTCAGGAGATATGGTGAAAATTGTAAAGATCAGATAGTTTGAAGTGGATATGGATGCAGTATGTAAGCACATTGAACAAACTCTCACAAGAGAGACTACTGTGGAGAGCTGGAGCAAACCCTTATTTCGACAACGATGAGTTTCTTATAGCTTAGAGCAATGAATGTGACTAGAGTAAACAAACGATGAATACGTTAATATGTTTTTGGTGCTGGATGTATCCGTAAATCAAGCTGCTGCTACTGCTGCTCGTGCGTATGCTGTACGGTACCCTCAAAGGTGCAATTCCGATAAGAATGTTTTTCGTCGCTTGGAGCAACACCTTCGGGAAACTGGTAATCTTCGTTTACAGGTAATGGACAGGAGACGTCCAACGATTAACGTACTCCACAAACAGATAACGCTATTCTTGAAACTGTTCACCAATCACCTCTGCGAAGTACCCGCGATACTGCAAGGCAGTTTCAGATACCTGAAGGACTGGTTGCTTGAGTGTTTAGCGATGATGACCTGCATCCATATCATTACAAATTAGCTCAATACCAGCAGTCAGAAGATCGCTTGCAAGGAGTAAACTTTTGTGAATGGCTTTTACACTAAGTGGAAGATAACGAACATTTTATAAATAACGTGATGTGGACTGAGGAGTCTATTGAAGGTATTTTCAATCTCCGCAGCAGCCATTATTGATCGGAACACAAACGACAAGTCACTGGTGAACGTGGCGTTCAGGCACGTTTTGGCATAAAGCTGTGGGCTGGAATTGTGGGAGGAGAGCTTGTGGGCCACTACCTGTTGCCGGACAAGTTGAATGAGCTCCTCTGTCGTAAGTTTCTTTACAGGACTTTGTCTGACGAATCAGAAAACGTTCTATTTGGTTTTCGGTGACAGCTATGGTTTTAGTACGATAGTGCATCGCCGCAATTTGGAACGATTGTGCGTATCTATTTAAATGAAGCGTTTCCAGGGAAATGGATTGGAGGTACAGTTAATATTTTTTTCATAATGTGGGCCTACAGTCATAACATATTTCTTTAAAGTCACTACCGCCATTAGACTGTTGTTTATTTACAGTATTACATTTACACCTACACAATCATGATTTCAGCTTCAAAGTGCTATTATCAAGTGTTCTGGCCTCCACGTTCCACGGACGTTAATCCACTAGATCTTTATTTGTGAGGTCACTTACAGGAACTAGTTTGTAGTACTCCACCGAGGGACGCACATGACCTAATAGCTCACGTGCATAACGCCTCGGCGATGCCAAATGCAGTTGTGTTGCCGAGGGTCAAAGAGAATAGCCTACGATCCAGCGAATGGAGAAGTATTGGCAAATGAAAAGTGGTCGCTTTGAACATCTTATCTAAAGAAAATGGTGCTCGAACTTGTACGTGCCGGCTCTGTGAAGAAAAGCCTGGACGTCAAACGTACAGAATGGAATTATTGTGCGTAACCTAATGTGAAATCTGGTGTAGCCTACATATTGCGTTTATTGTACATCATTGATACAGACGATGTTATTGTCTCCACTATTATTTTATATTGGCTTTATTTGTGACCTGTACGAAACAAAGTGGCATTCGGGAGGACGACGGTTGAATCCCGCGTCCGGCCATCCTGATTTAGGTTTTCCGTGATTTCCCTAAATCGCTCCAGGCAAATGCCGGGATGGTTCCTTTGAAAGGACAAGGCCGACTTCCTTCCCCGTCCTTTCCTAATCCAATGAGACCGATGACTTCGCTGTCTGGTCTCCTCCCCCAAACAACCCAACCGAAACAAAGTGGTCGTTTACGCCTGTAAGAAGCTCATGTTATGTCTTAACGTTTAGATAATGTTTTAATCTTTAAATGAAGGTAACTTGTAACAGAAAAAGTACACGAGATACGCAATTGTTACGCTTTAATTAAAAAAATATATGTTTGGCGCGAACGTGACTCTAACATCGGCGACTGTGCTTATCCTTCCCTATTGCATCACCTCGTCTCACTGAGTAATGGGATAGCTCCGGCACACTCCAGAGTTCATGCTACCTGTTCTAGGCCACGCTGCACTTTGTTGCAGCGTTGCCAGAACCTCGTTTTTAAATCGCATATTGGCGGGACTTGGTTCTGCTAGATATACTTTCATGTTGAACAGGGATGAGCATTGCATTCCGACCGCCAGGTGCGACATTTTCGTCCTGCGTTAATAAATTACCTAATAGTTCCTGTGAGAAGCAATTTAAAATCATATTCCAGACGGAGACTCGAAACGGCGTATTTGATTTTTTTTTGCAGGTGGTGCGCTAGTAATTTCACTACTCGAGTACTTCTCAGTCAGAGCTCAGAGCTTGACCCTGCCCTGGGAACTAGATGCACTCTCGAAGGAATAATTAATGATCTATGACAGCTAGAACAGCAGCCGAGATTAATTAGCGTTCTGAACGAGTGAAAATGCTATCAATCCTGACGTGATATACAGCCTGTTTGACTTACAAATACAAACGAAAGCGGCGACTAAAGGACAGTGAAACAAGTTAATAAATCGGATAAACATATAGGAACAAAACCAATGGTTTTCCCGATACTAAATATTACAACTGAGCGCGTCAACACCTTGTAACAGAATCCCAGAGGATCAAAAATGCAGATATACAATTGCGGACAAACACATCACAACAAATGTTGCAAATGGCTACCATTTATATGAAGGCAGGTTTCGCCACGACTGCTCACCACCGACGTATTCAGAAATCCTAAGCGTGTTTTAGATGCATTGGCAACCATCCACGTGTGTAGCTGGAGTTCATCGACACAATCAACAGGCCTTCAACACCCTGGAGGTTTTAATTATCCTCACACGAAAAAATCCAACGTGTAGTCTTAGACATTAAGAGTACTTTTGTACTGATAGTGGTCAGAGACCCTGTACGATTACTACGCAGGATGTCACCATTGTGAAGGACATGGCGAAACCCGAATGCTCGTGTGAGATAAAGTTACATAGTTTAAAAAGGGGAAATGTGGGGTAATCGGAATCTCACGTTACAAACGTCTACGACTTGTGGAGGGTAGTGAATACATAATACACTGAATAGGAACCCACGTCCGAAAACGTACCATTGCCGTGCTACAACCGTTTGAAAACCTGTGTGATAGGTAGGTATGCAATAGGGTAGTCATGGTAGTGGGTGGTTCTGACGGATTGGTTAATGTCATTTGACGTCTATCATAGTTCTCTGACCTGGCTCGAGTCTCATTCAAGTGTCTGTGAGTGTTAGAGCAACATGGTTGAGTACATGTTTGCAGAATAAACCGACATGATCCTTTTGAATGGCGAAGTTCACTGTCATGATATGGCTGCTCGTCGCCTTTATCAAGATCGTTCTCCACTAGGTCCGAATCCATCGCACAACCTTTTAGCCACAATTACGTAACGGCTTCGAGAAAGAGCACCTTCACCGTCAGCAGCTATGACAGTATTGCTCAAAGTAGACGACGCACACCCGAATTAGAGGATACTAAATGTATTCGCAATTTCAAATATGGACAGCCATCAGCTATAGAATGGAATAATGATAATGAAAATTTGTGCCAGATCGGGACTCCCGAACTGTTCGTGGCGGACGTCCGATGACCTCGTTCAGGTTGTTCGTTGATCCGTTCTCTCAGTTTTATTTATTACTGAGGGTAATAAACCCTCTGAACGAATACGCTGAACTACCGTGCAGGCGCCATCTGACTATATGTGCACGACTCACGGCCCTACCCAAACTTCCATATGTCATCAACCATATGTCTACGACCGGGACTCGTACATCCATTATGAATATTCCAGTACAGGGCAGACGTTGTATTTGAAAGTCGCTTCCCGGTATCGGCAGATAAATACGATATTCCAGTGTCTGTGTAGTTCTGATTACGTCGCATGCATGTCCAAAGGAACTGTGCATCGAAATTCAGAATAACACAGGCACTGCGATATCGAATTGGAAGAGGCTGAATTGCATCACGTTGAAGAGAATCCGTCAACGAGTATTAATGAGTGGACCAGTAAAACAAGTGGGTCATGCCTAATCATTTACTTGTAAAAGCCGTCGCATTACTAACATGCTTTCAGATGGTCGTAGCACGGAAACAGTACGTTTCCGGACAAGTATTCGAACTCAAAATATTATCTGCTCACTCCCCTCTACTATTCCTAGAAATTTGTAACGGGAATTTACGAACACCTTGTAATTATGGGTCTGCATATGGCTGGCTGGCCGAATCATACGCCATCTGGGGATGTAGAACTTTCGAATATAACAGTTGCTCGATGTTGGCCTGAATCGAAACGAAATTAATATTATATAGCTCGTCTAGCTTTTGAGGAAATGGAGGAACGCTGCATTGGAAACACAAATATGACTCACTGTTACATCCCTCGCCATCCCGCACAACCTGTTTAGCAGAAACACAGCTTCTGAGTCGCCGTCAAATGTACAAGCCGCCGTTAACACCACAACACGAAGGGCCGGCGGAGTTTGGACGTATCCTGATTGCGTGGACTGGTGACGAATGGCGCTGCATATCCAGCGATGTATTTTCAGTGTGCTGCACCAAGTATGAACAACGTTACTGGTATGACGTGGCGGAGGAGAGAGGACACATTTTGCCAAAGCCTTGGAGAGACACTCCCCTGCTCTCCCTAGGACCATGGTAGGAAACCACAAGGTGTGATCGCACTTAAGCTCTGGGGGTGGCTCAGTTGTCGATCGATGGACGTGACACTTTAGTAACTGTATGTTTGGCCCTCGTATTTGGCGTTCAGAAGAAGCAATGTCTTTTAATTTTTGCTGTTACACTTATGATTTTCGATGTTACATAGTGTCTCGTTTCATGGTTAAAATGGCTCTTAGCACTATGGGACTTAACATCTGAGGTCATCAGTCCCCTAGAACTTAGAACTACTTAAACCTAACTAACCTAAGGACATCACACACATCCACGCCCGAGGCAGGATTCGAATCTGCGACCGTAGCAGCATCGTAGTGCCGGACTGAAGCGCCTAGAACCGCTCGGCCACTGCGGCCGGCCTCTCGTTTTATGCACTCCAATTTTTCGCTTGAGTTACAGCCACAAGAAGGTTAAATTGTACAATTTAGAAACTGATCTTGTGAATTAATACCATTAATAGAACAGCTTATCCGATAAAGTATGTTAATGACTCATGGACTGCTCAAAGCACAATGGTACGTGAAAAATATTCTACAGTCTTATGTGACTTTACTGGAGACAGTATCCTGTTTAATGTTCAGGAAGCTTTGGCCTGTAAGATCCCTAGGACTGTCCCCATAGAGTATGGGAGGGACCGGCCCAACATCAGATCCAACCAAGTAGAAAGGCCGGTTACAACAATATTGAGGTCAGAATACATTAGGAGTACATACAATGGATGTACAACTGATTACGTGCGTTATTACACTGCTAGGAGGATGCCACATCCGACTGACATTTTAAATGTGTGTTCATAGTGCCAATTTGGTTGCTTATTTAACTCGATCAATTTTTGCCAGTGAGTGTAAATGCCTCAACTTTGTCATTCCTGTTCAAAAAATGTGTGTGAAATCTTACGGGCTTTAACTGCTAAGGTCATCAGTTCCTAAGCTTACACACTACTTAACCTGAACTATCCTAAGGACAAACACATACACCCATGCCCGAGGGAGGACTCGAACCTCCGCCGGGACCAGCCGCACAGTCCATGACTGCAGCGCCTTTGACCGCTCGGCTAATCCCGCCCCTCTGTCATTCCTGACTCGAGCATTTCATATAATGTTTGAGTACGTAATACCTTATGGCCAATAGAGCTTATTGAAAGTGTTTGATCTTAAGAAACTAATAATGCCTGTTTAGCTTGAGGAAATGTCGATTTGTGTAGTGTAGCACAATATGTATTGAACAAGAAATATGTATTGTGTTGTATATTGAATATGAGGTATTACATTCCCTACTATTAGATGAATTCGATGAATTCTTGCAGTGAAATATGATAGTGTTGAAGCATATATGTGGAAAGCATACCATCTTCTATGTGCATGAATGTCAATCTGATACTCTCTATTTAAGTCCAGATGAACTTTCTTACGTGACTGAGTGACTGAAATTCATTGAGCCGCCACTGACGTAGAGACGTATCACAGGACGTGGCTGTCTTACGCTGACGTATAATGACTTCTAATCCTTAGTTGGCTACATGCGGAATTGCATATGACTATGATCTTTTCATGGAAACGATCGACACTGTGCCATACCGTAGATCTTTAACAAAGGTCGAAGCGTACGGAAAGAATTCTCATATATATCTTTGGTTCGAGGATATTTCAAGCAATAGAACCCATTACGTTCTCTTCGAAGTGAGTGTGTGATGCAGTCGAGAATTATAGGCGATTAAAATTGGGCCTGTTCTGTTATGACGTAGCATATTTATTCTTCTACTTATTACTTGTCACCTCTACTATGAAGTTCATAGTAAATGTATCTATTAGAGAATTAAATAAAAATGAAAGTTCTGCTTTTACTAAGAAAGTTATTTCACTGTGACGTCATTATAAATTCCTAAGGAGAACATCATAATAAATAATGAAGCAGAAAGCTTAGCATTGATCACAAAATGCAGCTTAGAACCAAACCTGTGGATTCCACGTGTGACCGAGTCGTGTAAAATTTTAGTGTGTAATTGGACTTTTTAATGTTTTCGTTGTAGGGGCAGAATTTCTTTTTGACTACGAAAATAGCAGTTATTAGCTACTATTTTAACTGTGTTTGCTTCAATGATGTTTAATGTGGCACAGAATACGATTTTTAGTTACTGGAAAGCAAAGCTTTGGACTGCAAGACACTGCGTAAAAACAGGACGCACTATTGTCCTTTCTATACGCTCGGCCGCTGTCTCGCGGAATCACATAAAGCCGTCTACCACGACACTAGATCTCTTATCAGAAAACTGAGGCCTTTTGTCGGTCATTTGAGCTTTGGCATTTATTTGCACTTCACAACTGTTGCTTTTCTGCTGGCTCTTTCTTTCTTTCGGCCTTGTCCTGCGTCACGCGGGGTCTTCCTTGTTATTACGGATTTGGCAATGTTAGTTGCAGAGGGTGGCCAGAAGCCCTTCCAGTCACCACCCCGTATCCCCCAGGACAGAAGTAGTGCTCTCCAGCTGTTTGCGTCTGGTGTAAGCCATGAAATAGTGCGAACGTCTGCAAAAGTCTGTGAGTCGTGTAACTGAGGCGGAACGTGGGGACCAGCTTGGTATTCACCTAGTGGGATGTGGAAAACTGCCTAAAAACCACATTCATGCTTGTCGGCATACCGGGCCTCGTCGTTGATCCACCAGGTGGATTCGATCCGTGGCCGGCACGCCTACCCGAGCCCAGGAAGCAGCCCATTAGCGCTCTCGGCTCGCGGGTGCGTTTCTGCTGGCTCTAAAGATGTTTAATTAGTTGTCAACCGCGAGTACTGTTAACATTTAGGCAGTTAATTTCGTTATGGACCTCTCTCTCTCCAAAGTGGGATGAAGTATGTGGGACTTAACTTTCAATAATTTCGGCACACAACAAAGGATATTTTACTAAATAATCACTTCACTGTGTACCTTGTAATGTTATCCTCAGCACAGAAGCGAATCGATTGTAGACTCGTATATTCTTATCTTACGAAAGTCCCTCAGTAAAAGATACTAATTCTCTGAAGATTAGCTGTCCCCAGCTCTGAAGGAGGTTGTAACAATGGAAAATTGTACTGAAACGCAGGAGGATCTGCAGCGAATTGGCGCATGGTGCAGGGAATGGCAATTGAATCTCAATGTAGACAAGTGTAATGTGCTGCGAATACATAGAAAGATAGATCCCTTATCATTTAGCTACAAAATAGCAGGTCAGCAACTGGAAGCAGTTAATTTCATAAATTATCTAGGAGTACGCATTAGGAGTGATTTAAAATGGAATGATCATATAAAGATGATCGTCGGTAAAGCAGATGCCAGACTGAGATTCATTGGAAGAATCCTAAGGAAATGCAATCCGTAAACAAAGGAAGTAGTACGCTTGCTCGCCCATTGCTTGAATACTGCTCAGCAGTGTGGGATACGTACCAGATAGGGTTGATAGAAGAGATAGAGAAGATCCAACGGAGAGCAGCGCGCTTTGTTACAGGATCATTTAGTAATCGCGAAAGCGTTACGGAGATGATAGATAAACTCCAGTGGAAGACTCTACAAGAGAGACGGTCAGTAGCTCGGTATGGGCTTTTGTTGAAGTTTTGAGAACATACCTTCACCGAGGAGTCAAGCAGTATATTGCTCCCTCCTACGTATATCTCGCGAAGAGACCATGAGGATAAAATCAGAGAGATTAGGGCCAACACAGAGGCATACCGACAATCCTTCTTTCCACGAACGAGACTGGAATAGAACAGAGAACCGATAGAGGTATTCAAGGTACCCTCCGCCACACACCGTCAGCTGGCTTGCAGAGTATGGATGTAGATGTAGATGTAGAAGGAGCAATGTAACTGAATTATTCATTAGAAACACTGATAGGAAATATACTGTTAATGATTTTAGGATAATGAATTGAAGAAAATTTTTTAAATAACCTACTCTGTTCCATAATGGCTCTTGATGTTTGAATTGTGATATTCTGTACAGTTCTAACCACTTAGATTTAATAAAAGTTCTTGCCTCGTTTGTCATAGCTGTTCTGGTGCAGTAATTGAAGACTGCAGAGTGTTCGTCGGCTAGGCTCTTCATGACTGTATTACTACCAAGTTGCTTGCGGTATCCATTTTTCTTGTTGTAGCACTCATTCCAGATTCCATCATAAATTAATGTTGGATAATCTTGCTATCCAAATCCCACGGTTTTCTGAGACGACAGTGCAACATAAAAGCAACAACCTCACCAACTTTCAATCGAATTTACTCAGTTATAGCACTCAATAAATCTTAATATCGCCAGACATGGCACAGCTACCTCCACACACTAGGCTACCCTGCCTGTGATGTCAACTTTCTTTCTTTCCACGCAACTCTTTGCCAAGATCATCCACATAACATGAGTTGAAACCCATAGTGGATTCCTTTCTTTCTTATTATTTGTCTCAAGTTTAATAAATTTCTAGGTAACGTCTGAATGTTACAGTTGTTATAATATCTATTATAAACATTCATTTTTATGCTCTTAAATTCTTTAACAAGTACTTGTTATTTGGTTTTCTTTTAACAGTTAGTCAAAGACAATTAACATAGTTTGTAAAATCGATATCTCAAGTACCGATTTGTATGGTTACAGTCAAATCGAAAATTTTAATGAATTGTTATACAAATTTAAGCTGTTACGGTACATGTGCCCCGCATTTCGTTGAATTAGCCGGTTAGGATAACTTCTAGGAAATGTATCTCCACACAAGGTAAGTCATAAGTTACTTCCAGTACTATCACATTTTTCAGCAGAATAACTAATAGCTTTTTCAGTATGGTCTATACGTTTATCATTACAAAGCGTAATTTTTTAAAGTAAAAGCTATTTATCGTTTTCTTAGCGAAATGTTCCTCATAACTTTCAGTATATAAAATATTATATAGCCGGTTTTTAAAATAAAATATTGCAACGCACCTTATAATGTCCCTTACTCACACTTCATTTTATTGTGTCTTTCATTTGTAGTGAATTCAGTGAGTTTTATCTCGCTTTCCTTGACATCCACTTTCCCATTGTTTTTGTTCCCTTTTATATCATACTATTTTTTTTGTAAAACAGGAAAAACAATACTTAGACATTGTTCTTTATCATTGATATATTCATAAAACATACTGAATTCATGACACACAAATTAATACATTTTTTATTTTTTACACTATTTTTAAAAGTTTGTTTCAGATAATGTATTATGTCTGTAAATTACTATTTTGAAATCTTGGTTGATATTTTCTTGAATCTACTATATTCCATGACATTGGAAAGTAAGCATCAGTACGAGTAATATTTATAAATTTGTAAGGTTCATTATTAATGAATTTGAAGTTGCTGGTGTCATAATTAATTTCATTCGATCTTTTCTGAGTGTTCATGAGGATCAAATCAGCTACTTTGAACTTTGGAAATATCAGGTTCCTGTCATGCCAATGAATCCCTTCTCCAGCCCGTTTTTCATCTTGTTTCTACGTAGTTTTGTTATTGTCTACCATAATAAAATGATAATGGGGAGGCAAATCTAATAAGTCTTTCACAAGATTTTTTGAGTTTTCCTTTTTTAATATTTCTTCAGGTTAAAACCTGTACATTTGTGGTTCAGTATGTTCATTATTTGCTCAAACTGTGCCACATACTCGACCTAAGATCCATGAATTTCATGGCAGTAAGTTTGATAAAATCATCCACCCTCTCGCATATATCTCTCTTCTAGCAGATATATGCACAACGTGCGCTTGGTTGTCTGCCGTACTTTCTTTCCAAAACTTTGAGCAAAATTTAGTGCCATTACCAGATAACAAACTCTTTAGTTTACCCATGTTCAGAAAGAAATCGAGGGCCATTATGTTAAATAAGTTCTCGCTGTCGCTTTCTTTCATAGGTACTGCTTTATATATTTAGAAAAAAATTCTAAAACTACTAAAATGTATGAAAAGTTACCTGAGGTCTTTGGTAAACATCCAACAACATACAAGGTGATTATATCCATTGGATCCATATTTTGCATAGGAACTCTATTTGTGGTGTTTGTCACTTGGCCTTTTGACAAGTATTGCATGATCTCATTCTCTGCACTATCCTCTGTATTAGGTTATTAAAGGTGATGCATTCCAACAATTTTCGACAGACTTTTTCGCTTCAGAATGGCGATGTGCCAAATGAAATTAATGTACTACTTCATTCACTTGTTGTGATGGCCAACACACCCTCGACATTCCTGAATTAATTGCTTCCTGTAAAGACAACATTTCTTTATACTTTTTACAAGAACCTTCACTATTGATGACATAAGCATAATCAAATTTGATCTCCACTGAATTGAAGCTATCGTCTGCATTCTGATAGTGTCTCATATTCTTGCAAGTATCTCTTATTAGACCTTCACCTTCTACAGCTTTAAAGTAACTATGCCAAAGTGTTCCAATATTTCGCATTCGGGAGGACGACGGTTCAATCCCGCGTCCGACCATCCTGATTTAGGTTTTCTGTGATTTCCGTAAATTGCTCCATGCAAATTCCGGGATGGTTCCTATGGAAGGGCACGGCCGACTTCCTTCCCCGTCCTTCCCTAATCCGATGAGACCGATGACCTCGCTGCTTGGTCTCTTCCCCCAAACAACCGAACTCTTCCAACATTTCCCTCAGTTCCCTTCAGAATCTCCGCACTTTCGTGTAATCTCGTTAATTGATCAGGAACATAGTTTTCTGTAACCTTAATGGGTATAATATCCATGCCCTGTTGAAGGAACGGCACCCATCTCGGAAGCCTGTTACTTAACAGTCGACAATTCATTAGAAAAGTACATGACTGGTGGTTTGTGTGTATTATGTTTTTATTTTCCCAAAAATAATTATTGAAATTTCTAAACCCCCAAACAATGGCTAATGCTTTCTTCTCAGACACTGTATAATTTTTCTCGTCTGTGGGTGCAACTGGCAAAAGTATCAGGTTCTTGTACTGCCTTGCTGCCCTCTTCTTTCCCCTCAAAGAAAGACTCTCCTAACCCTTAACCCGAGCTATTCGTCGCCATATGAAATGGTTCACTTAAATTTGGTTGATATAAATGAAATTCTGTAAACATATTCCCTTTTAAATTATTGAAAGCTACCTCACATTTCTTTGTTAAAATGAATTTACTGTTCTTTTTAAGCCACTGGTCCAAACTGGGAGCGTTAAAGCTTGGTTGGGTATATATTTGCAGAAGAACGAACACACACCTAGAAATGTCTTTATTTGCTTTCCTGAGTCTGGTCAAGAACAATCTTGCGTCACCTTCTCAGCATCTTTTTCAATATAACTTATTATAATAATATGCCCCAAGAACTTAATTCGTTTCTTGACGAAATCACATTTCTTCAATATCAAAGTCATTGCCCTTTTTATCAAAGCTTTAAACAGCTTCTCCAATCGTAATAAATGTTCCTGTCTGGTTTTAGTGGCCGTGACATCACTTGCCAGCGAAAAACACTGTAAATTTTTGTGATCCTGCATCCAAAAGTATTTGTTATTAGCCAGAAGGCAAATCTAGACTGGTCATATATTGCATATTATGAAATTTTTGGAGTAATTCGTCAAGATCTTCACGACTATCTGTCTGTCGTTTAAATATATCGTTTAGTGGTCTAGCGTTGATAACTATCTGCTCACTTCCATCTCTTTTCTATTTCCTTCTGCACTTCATCGTTCTGGGACATGGAGATGGCATGAGGTGGTCTTAAAAATTGTTCGTGTTCAATCATGTTCAAGTGATGTTTGCAACCCACTACCCTTACTGGTACGTCTGAAAATGCCTTTTTATTTTCCATTAGTACTTAAAGCAATTCTTCTTCTCGTTCTGCAGATATTCCATTAGTTAGTTCTTATATCCTCCTACAGCCCTGCTCTTCATTGTTATTCTTGGCCATAGTTCATACGTGATTTTTTTCTACATTATCTTCTGGTCCATTATTCAATCCTAAGTGATTTACTTCCAATCGAGCTATCTGAAATTCTTCTAATATATTGGCAGCCTGAAAAAGAATCTGTAAATATTTTCCTTCTGCTTGATAGATAATCATTTTTTGGCCATAATTAATTTAAACTTGTTGTTTAATTGGCCAACCAATGCCCAACACTATTACTGTATAAATTCTGGAACCATTAAGAATATGTCTGTAAAGGATGAACCTTGTATTTTAAAATAAAACAGTCTTTGATATTTAACCTGTTTTCTCACTTCTCCAGTATTACTTTTAATCCTTGCACAGGTATGGCCTCCACATCTCGTCGTTCTTTGATCATTTCAAGATGTGCATTGGAATTGCCACTGAGCTGCTCTCCAATATCTAACCAAACTGATTACGACTGTAAATTTCTACTGGAGTAATAGTCTGTGTCCTTGTGTCCTCCTGTCTTTTCTTTGCTCCCCCACAGCAAATCCTTTTCAATAGATAGGCCTTGCCACAGGAATTCTGTTCTATTCTTACTTCTCGTTGTTTATCTGGAAGTCTTTACCTCCTCTTCTCTTCTTCGATTTTAACTACTTTTTCCCTATGGGCACGTCTTCTTTATCTTCCCTATCGTCTTCAGTTTCATCATTAAGTATTATTTTTGTGTCAAAGGTGTTTCAGTAACTTTATATTCTGCTTCTTGTAAATGCGCTATCTTCCTACCATTAGCTTCACACAGGTAATTATTATTTCCATTATTTATTACCATATGATATTAGTAATATGTTTGAAATCATTTGCATCATGATAAATTTCTGCCTGTACCGAATATTCGTCAGAACTGGAATGAGTTACTATTCATTTCACTGTAGGATCATCTTCGTTTCTTTCTTTTGAAGGCTACCTTCCTTTTGAGCCTTCTCTAATTCTTGTTTGTGTTTGTAAAACTAGGCCGGCCGCGGTGGTCTAGCGGTTCTGGCACTGCAGTCCGGAACCGCGGGACTGCTACGGTCGCAGGTTCGAATCCTGCCTCGGGCATGGGTGTGTGTGATGTCCTTAGGTTAGTTAGGTTTAAGTAGTTCTAAGTTCTAGGGGACTGATGACCTAAGATGTTAAGTCCCATAGTGCTCAGAGCCATTTGAACCATTTGTAAAACTAGCTTAAGGCATTGTCGAGATATTAATTTTTAATGTTCATTATATACATTACACTTTTAAAACGATAAAACTCAAAAACAACACTTCCTGTTGAGGGCGCGTTTTCACCCTTGCACTCGACTTAATTTTGTATTTGTAACCACATTACTGATTTTTCTGTCAGTAGTTCGCTTCAGGTTTTATTGGACTTAGTGTTGTTTGCTACTTTACGGTATATGTGAGCTGGCAGATTAGTATTGCTCCCATAGCAGCACTCACAACCTGGAAATCATAGCAGGCTGGAGCGGCAGGGTGTCACCATTGAGTTGCAATGACTTCATTTGCTGCGATTGTCTTATTTGGTCTGCTCTACCAGAGTCCTGCCAGAACAGTGATTTCTCATCTTTGCCTTTCATAGGAGCTTGCTGGCATCTTCCACTCTTGTCAGCCTTCTGAATAAGTGCTCTGGCACTCTGAACGTAACTTCTTGTGCGATGGTGCGTGGACTTCAGGCTGGCGACTGCTTCACTCTGTATGACGTCGTTCTGCTGGTCGACGCGGGATAGTTCACTGCCGTGGTGGAGCCGTGGTACAACAGTGCTAAATAAGGTAAATGGCGCCAACTATTTGCCAGTACGAGCTGCATAACACTTGTCAGCACGACTCTGCGATCTTAGGCAGCAGTCTGATAATGTCGCGAACCGACCGTTTTATGGATAAGCATACAAATTTGGTTTAATGAGCTTGCCTGAGATTGCAGCTGCTTTCTGAGTCACTACAGCCCCGAATGATGTCTCCAGTTTTGGAAAAAGAAACGTTACGCAGAGAAACACGCCTCGCATCACAACCTAATGCCCATAAAACAAAAATCACTAAGTGTGTCATGTCTTACACTACGAAATTATACGTCTTTGTTCACCATACATGAAGTTTCAAAAGATTTCTGCTGAAATTACTATGGTATCTGTCTTCTTTCCGTTATATCGCTAGAATAATGTTGTTCTCGAATATTCTTTTCTCTGTTTCTGGGAATGAACTTTTAGAAGAGGAGAACAGAGAGGAGGCATCTGAAGGGCTTTTTGGCCTAAAAGATCGTGGCTGAACATGATGGCAGTGATGTACTGGCTTTTCAGATGAGGCTAAAAAGTTGGCCACGTGTGAGTAGGACTCGTGCACTCAGGGTTCCGCACAAACGTAGTTCATTCATTGCGGGAATCGGAGACACTGACGATTTTTGTCTGTTATCGACATTGATACTGCCGACATATCGGTCGCAGGGATTCCAAGACTTTTGAGAACGTTTTAATTAAGTCTGAAGTCATATACTATATGATAAAAGAAATTTTTGTGTGTGATATAATTAAAAATTATCTATTTCGGATGTTTCCCTTTACTAGTACTGTGAAACCATTCTTCCCACTAATTTTCTTTGTTTTTAGATCAACGAGACGTTCTCCATAGATTTTGATGAGTGAGTTTTCAAGTATCAAAATATGGCCGTACCTTTTGGTGCATTGACTTAGAAACTTAAACTGTTACACCGCCAAGGGACCCTAGACTTGAATAAGCGACATAAATTTGAAACGGATGCGTCTATTCGTTTCCGAGCATAGGCTTCTTACCAGACAACCAGACAAACGGACAATAAAGCGACCCTATAATAGTTCCGTTTTTACAAACTACGGCACGGAACCCTAAAAATAAAAACACACCTAATGTCAGTGGCTTGAGAAGTTTTTCATAACGCCTGAGCCATTGTGCCCCTTACGCTGAGGATACAATGAAGAATAAAGTTACTTGAATGCAACTTGCTGCTTCACAACATTTTACCAAAAAAGATGCAAACAAAGCATGAAAGACTGTCAATGATGAGTTGTTGATATTTTCACTTCGTTAGAGATGATTGAGAGTGTATGATTTATATCAGATAACGTATCACAGCACACTTGACGCACAGGGGGACATATCTGCCTCTTATTGTTTTAAAAAACTAAAATTCGAATACATGTCTTCTACGACAAATTATTTCACCCCAAAACACAAACTTTCAGCTTTGGGTCTTAGAAACTGGGATACTTAAATCCTTCGTGCAAGGATTAAAGATGCAGAAGTAGAAAAAATGATACAAGAAGGTGCTGCTGAAACTGCAATGAAGTGCAACAAAATCATAGTTGGGATTGTGTATTTCAGATTTTTTTCGTTTTCTTCTCCTTTTTTGCATGTTATTTACACCCATTCAGATAGGAAAAACTGAGGTTAGCACGCAAAAGTCTTAACCTTTGACCGAGCGAGGTGGCGCAGTGGTTAGCACACTGGACTCGTATTCGGGAGGACGACGGTTCAATTCCGCGTCCGGCCATCCTGATTTAGGTTTCCAATGATTTCCCTACATCGCTCAAGGCAAATGCCGGGATGGTTCCTTTGAAAGGGCACGGCCGACTTCCTTCCCTAATTTTGCAAAAACAGACATAATGTCTTATGGGATAACAGCAATCAGTGATTTTATAATGTTACTTTAAATCCGTCTTGATTGCAAACTTTTTTATTATTCATATGACCGGTTTCGGTTCATTCAGAACCATCTTCAGATCTGATATTTAAGTTCTGAATGAACCGAAACCGGTCATATGAATAATAAAAAAGTTTGCAATCAAGACGGATTTAAAGTAACATTCCTTCCCTAATCCGAAGAGACCGATGACCTCTCTGTCTGGTCTCCTCCCCCAAACAACCCAAACCAACTCTTAAGCTTTTCAATCAGTGCTTACATAAACTGTTTTGCTGATTTCAGTGACTAATCATTATCAATAGCTTATAAATATGTACTAAATGATCACTAAGTCAGAGTATGCTATTTGCAACATTTCTATTAGGTTCTTGATAGGTGTTAATCAGGACACGGTTGCGAAAACAACGAAATAAATTGTCAAATTTAAACGAACGGAAAACCCCCAAGATTGGAGACCTTCAAGCTCGAAATTTAGCGCCTACTTCAATGCGGCGTGCCTACAATAGCTTCCACAACGAAACATGTCTAGAAACCTGGCAGAAAACCCGAGGAGATTCTGGTCGTGTGTGAAGTATGCTAGCGGCAAGACAGAATCAATGCCTTCTCTGTGCCTTCTCTGCGCTATATTAATGGCAATCCTATTGATGACAGAACTACTAAAATAGAGTTCCTAAACACAGCCTTCTGAAATTCCTGCACCACACAAGTCAAAATGAATATTCCAGAATTCGATCAAGAACAGCTGCCAACATGACTAACATGGAAGCAGATATCCTCGGAATAGTGAAGCAACATAAATCACTTAACAAAAGCAAATATTCCAGTCCACACTGTATTTAGTCAGGTTCCCTATAGAGTATGCTGATGCATTAGCTCCATACTTAAGAATCATACACAGGCCCTCGCTCACGAAGGATCCTTACCCAAAGACTGGAAAGTTTCAGAGGTCACACCAATACTCAAGAATGTTAGTAGGAGTAATCCACTAAATTACAGGCCCGTATCATTAGCGTCGATATGCAGCAGGATTTTGGAACATATATTGTTTTCGAACACTATGAACTAGCTAGAAGAAAACGGTATATTGACACACAGTCAACACGGGTTTAGAAAACGTCGTTCTTGTGAAACACAACTAGCTCTTTGGTTCAAATGGCTCTGAGCAGTATGCGACTTAACTTCTGAGGTCATCAGTCGCCTAGAACTTAGAACTAATTAAACCTAACTAACCTAAAGACATCACACACATCCATGCCCGAGGGAGGATTCGAACCTGCGACCGTAGCGGTCGCCCGGCACCAGACTGCAGCGCCTAGAACCGCACGGCCACTCCGGCCGGCCAACTAGCTCTTTACTCACACGAAATGCTGAGCGCTGTCGACAATGAATTTCAAAAAGATTTCGTATTTATAGATTTCCAGAAGCCTTTTGACACCGTACTTCACAAGCGGCTTGTAATCAAATTGCTTTCTTATGGAATGTCGTCTCATTTATGTTACTCGATTCGTGGTTTCCTGTCAGAGGGGTCACAGCTCGTAGTAACTGACGAGAAGTCATCGATTAAAACAGAAGGCATTCCTGGCGATCCCCAAGGTAATGTTATAGGACCTCTGCCGTTATTTATCTATATAAACGATTTAGGAGGCAATCTGAACAGCCATCTTAGGTTGTTTTCAGACGATGATGATATCATTTACTGTCTAGTTAAGTCATCAGAAGATTGAAACAAACTACACAACGATATACAAAAAAATACCTGCAAGGTGTGAAAATTGACAATTGACCCTAAATAATGAAAAGTGTGAGGTCAATGCAAATGAGTGCTAAACGGAATCCGTTAAACTTTAGTTACACGATAAATCAATCAAATCTAAATGCTTTTAATTCAACTAAATACCTAGGAATTACAATTACGAATGACTAAAATTGGTAAGAACACATACAAAATGGTATGGGGAAGGTGAATCAAAGACTGTGTTTTATTGCCAGAAGACGCAACAGAACTACTAAAAAGAGTGCCTACGGTCACTCTGGCCGAACGGTTCTAGGCGCTTCAGTCCGGATCCGCGCTGTTGCTGCGGTCGCAGCTTCGAATCTTGCCTCGGGCATAGAAAAAATGGCTCTGAGCACTATGGGACTGAACATCTGAGGTCATCAGTCCTCAAGAACATAGAACTATTTAAACCTAACTCATCTAAGGACATCACACATATCCATGCTCGAGGCAGGATTCGATCATGCGACCGTAGCGGTCGCTCGGTTCCAGACTGAAGCGCTTAAAACCGCTCGGCCCCATCGGCAGGCTCGGGCGTGTATATGTGTGATCTCCTTAGGTTGGTTAGGTTTAAGTAGTTCAAAGTCTAGGGGACTGATGACCTCAGATGTTAAGTCCCATAGTGCTTAGAGCCATTTTTGAGAGTGCCTACACTATGTTTGTCCTTTCTCTTTTGGATTACTGTTGCGCGGGCTCCTTACGAGAAATCATTAACAGAGTACGTCGAGAAAGTACAAAGTGTAGCACGTTTTGTACTATCGAGAAACAGAGGAGAATGTGTCACGGACATGATACAGGATTTGGGACGCACATCATTAAAACAAAAGCGTTTCTCTTTGCGGCGGATCTTCTCACGAAATTTCAAACACTACTGGCCATTAAAATTGCTACACCAAGAAGAAATGCAGATGATAAACGGGTATTCATTGGACACACATATAATACTAGAACATGTGATTACATTTTCACGCAATTTGGGTTCATAGGTCCTGAGAAATCAGTACCCAGAACAACCATCTCTGGCCGTAATCACGGCCTTGATACGCCTGGCCATTGAGTCAAACAGACCTTGGATGGGGTGTACAGGTACAGCTGCCCATGCAGCTTCAACACGATACCACAAGTCATCAAGAGTAGTGACTGGCGTATTGTGACGAGCCAGTTGCTCGGCCACCATTGACCAGACGTTTTCAGTTGGTGAGAGATCTGTAGAATGTGCTGGCCAGGGCAGCAATCGAACATTTTCTGTATCCAGAAAGGCCCGTACACGACCTGCAACATGCGGTCGTGCATTATCCTGCTGAAATGTAGGGTTTCGCAGGGATCGAATGAAGGGTAGAGCCACGGGTCGTAACACATCTGAAATGTACCGTCCACTGTTCAAAGTGCCGTCAATGCGAACAAGTGGTGACCGAGACATGTAACCAATGGCACCCCATACCATAACGCCGGGTTATACGCCAGTATGGCGATGACGAATGCACAACTTCCAATGTGCGTTCACCGCGATGTCGCCAAACACGGATGCGACCATCATGATGCTGTAAACAGAACGTGGATTCATCCGAAAAAATGACGTTATACCATTCGTGCATCCAGATTCGACTTTGAGTACACCATCGCAGGCGCTCCTGTCTGTGATGCAGCGTCAAGGGTAACCGCAGTCATGGTCTCCGAGCAGATAGTCCATGATGCTGCAGACGTCGTCGAACTGTTCGTACAGATGGTTGTTGTCTTGCAAACATCTCCATCTGTTGACTCAGGGATCGAGACGTGGCTGCACGATCCGTTACAGCCATACGGTTAAGATGCCTGTCATCTCGACTGTTAGTGATACGAGGCCGTTGGGATCCAGCACGGCGTTCCGTATTACCCTCCTGAACCCACCGATTCCATATTCTTCAAACAGTCATTGGATCTCGACCAACTCGAGCAGCAATGTCACGATACAATAAACCGCAATCGCGATAGGCTACAATCCGACCTCTATCAAAGTCGGAAACGTGATGGTACGCATTTCTCCTCCTTACGCGAGGCATCACAACAATGTTTCACCAGGCAACGCCGGTCAACTGCTGTTTGTGTATGAGAAATCGGTTGGAAACTTCCCTCATGTCAGCACGTTGTAGGTGTCGCCACCATCGCCAACCTTGTATGAATGCTCTGAAAAGCTAATCATTTGCATATCACAGTATCTTCTTCCTGTCGGTTAAATTTCATGTCTGTAGAACGTCATCTTCGTGGTGTTGCAATTTTAATGGCCAGTAGTGTACTTTGCTGACGCCGAACTACGTTGGGAGAAATGATCATCATAATAAAATAAGGGGAATCAAAGCTCGCTCGAAAAGATATAGTTTTCTGCACGAGCTGTTCGAGAGTGGAGTAATAGAGAATAATTGCGAAGGTGGCTGAACGAGTGTGATTTGCAGAGTATCCATGTAGATGTAGATGAAGATGTAGAGGATTTCACGTTGTTAAGGCAAGTCAGGTTCAAATGGTTCAAATGACTCGGAGCACTATGGGACTTAACTGCACTGGTCATCAGTCCCCTAGAACTTAGAAGTACTTAAACCTAACTAACCTAAGGACGTCACACACATCCATGCCCGAGGCAGGATTCGAACCTGCGACCGTAGCGGTCGCGCGGTTCCAGACTGTAGCGGCTAGAACCGCTCGGCCACTACGGCCGGCGCAAGTCAGGAAACAGTTATCTAAATCAGGTGTCTACAGCAGACCGTTTATAGTAATTCGTCCAATTTACGTGTTTCACACGAAACATAAATCACCGTTACGTCGATTCCTGGAACAGTGCTAAAATATGCAATTGAGTTACCGAACAAAAAAATACATTTTATTTGAGCTTGAAAACAACTGCATTGAACCTTTGAGGTAACTGTTTAACAAAATGAGTTTTGAACGTACTGGCGACTTGGCGCACAGCAACCGTACTTGATATTCCACGCAGGGTCAGACCAATAAAACGGGAACGCGCGTCTGGCCGCACAGCTATTACGAGGATGTACTGGGACTCACATTGACAGCGCGAGCAAATACGCTGCGAGGGACGTTGGCGTCAGTGTGGTTAACGGCGCAGGGGACGCAGTAAAACATCACAGCGCATAATACCGTTCATTACCGGACGTGTGTGCAGTCCACTGGCGACGGAATGTCAACAAGAACACGGCGTGCCTCTCGCTGTCACGTAACGAGTCGCTGCTAGCATTCCTACTGTTGCGAAACGAAAAAAAACTCTTGTTTATTTTCTGAGCTATGGACAGCAGCGCGAAAAGAGCATCCGAGATGGACTTTCAGGCACAGAAGTGCAAACCAGACTAAAAGCGTGCGAGCTGAAACAGACGGTAGTTCAGCTGCACATACGTGTGTGTAGTGGTTATATGCACAGTTGAGCGTCACAAATACTACCATCACTGCATTTCATTCCAGCGACTCTCGGATGAAAAATTTATTTCTCTTCCAAAAAACAGTCTAATTCTTTTCGTTGGCCAGCAAAAAGCGTATGTAAAGTAGTTACATCGGGTGGTATGTAGTAGGGCAGATGTGTGCAACTGTCCAAGATTTTAGCGTAATCAAGAAATGGGCGTAAATTTTGTAAACAGAATATTGAAAGGTAAAGATTCATTACAAGATTTTTATCATACAGCTGTACATTCTCCATCTTCACTTCCCATTTTAGCCAGCTTACGGTGCGATCGAGTAGTCGCGTACATGAAGATAAATATTAAAAAGCCGCGCAGGATTAGCCGAGCGGTCTAGGCGCTGCAGTCATAGACTGTGTGGCTGGTCCCGGCGGAGGTTCGAGTCCTCCCTCGGGCATGGGTATGTGTGTTTGTCCTTAGGATAATTTAGGTTAAGTAGCGTGTAAGCTTAGGGACTGATGACCTTAGCAGTTAATTCCCATAAGATTTCACACACATTTGAACATAAAAATTAAAACTTCTTTTTCCTTTGGTTTTACCCTTACCTACACGTCGGAATGTTAAATATCAGATTTGACATTGTTAGTGACACAGCGTCGCCGGATGGCCTTCCTATCGCTCTTTTTCAATCTCGTTGTTGTTGTGGTCTTCAGTCCTGAGACTGGTTTGATGCAGCTCTCCACGCTACTCTATCCTGTGCAAGCTTTTTCAATCTCAAGTTGGATGAAAGAGCTCAGAAGCCGATGCAGAAGCTAAATTTTCGTGAACATCATGTTCACTGTGACCAGGAACTGAAGGCACCGAATAAAGAAAAGCGTCTAGCGTACTGAAACATCCTGGGAGATTAAAACCATATGCCAGACAGAGACTCGAACTCGGGACATTTACATTCCGCGGGCAAGTGCTCTAGAGCAAGTAGAGCACTTGCCCGCGAAAGGCAAACGTCCCGAGTTCGAGCAACACCGACTCAAAGGAAGGCCTCGGCGCTTGTTGGTGATGTCACGTCAGCTAGGCACGGCGAACGCCAGGTCTGTTACAGGCATACTCATAATGGTGGTGTCTCCCTCTCTGACACAGGAAAATGTGAAACTATTGGCGGTAGTTGACCAACACACATTGTTCTGAGAGATTTCTGCAATCAATTAATTGTGCAATTCGTTATACTTCTTAACAAACAGTGTACTCCTAAACTTAAATTTCCACCTGTTTTAAGGATTGACATACAAAAACAACTTCATGGTCCAGCAGCAACAGAATTCGTGCTTTTTTACCTTCTTTATGAATCTGAGGAAGTTACGTTTGTACTGGCTTGCTTTTACAAGAAACTGTGATCATATTGGTGCTCTTCTTTAGGTATCCTGGTTGACTATGGGGTGAGGAGCACTGAATGTTAATGAAATATCTTGCAATTGTGCACGTTGGGGGAGGGGGTGGGGGACTGAAGAAGAGGCAAAAGAGAGATACTTGTTTTATCAAATAAAATTTTTTTTTATCTTATAAAGTTTCTCCTTTCAGTTGCGAGAGGTGAATATCTATCTTTTCTAATGTGCATGTTTAAAAAAGTTTAAGCTCAGCAGTATTTTCGATGTATGAAGCTATTTTGTTTCCTATTTAGAATTCCTTTCGTTAAAAACGACTGTAATCTAATGACTGGCAACAGTTGGACATTTACACATGTAATTTAGTTCACATTTCCAGTGACGATGTCAAACGAAAATAAATAAAAGAAACGAGTTAATTGTAAGGGGGTTGGGGTAAGTTTCGATAGCAAAATGGATCAAGTAAATATAGTTACTTGAATGTAAAATTTCCGAAGCTTGCAATGGGGCAAAGCATCTTCTCATATTGATCTACGTTTGTTTACACAGTATTCAGTAATACAGAACTACGATCTTCAGCTTGTAGCTTTACGATAGTAAGAAAATCTTTCATCAAAATAAAACTGCAGAATCCAAAACAATACCAAACATTTTGTCCAAAAACAAGAGATTTATAGTGACAAGCACGCCCAGGCGTTTCTGCCTGCAACAGACCTGGCGTTCGCCGTGCCTAGCTGACGTGAAGTCACCAACAAGCGCCGAGGCCTTCCTTTGAATCGGTGTTGGTTCGAGTCTCTCAGTCTGGCACAGTTTTAACCTTTCAGGAAGTTTCATACCAGCGCACACTCAGCTACAGAGTGGAAATTTCATTCTATCTAGCGCACTCTACGAGGTTTCGGTCATTTGGTGACATCCACAGAATCGCAGAAGTGGGCCGTGTTTTCTTGACTGCCGAGTCGTGGCTTCACATTAAAAGCAGTGCACAGTCAAAACAAAAGAGTATGATCAACCGAAAACCTACATGTTGTAGTGGGACGCGAAATTGAAGCGTCACCCATCCACCAGTGTCAGCCCAGTTTGCAGGTGAATATAAGTTTAATTTAGTTTTGTTTATGTAATTTTTGTAATATTTGTGAATTGTCTAAAGTTTTTGTATTTATTTTTTATGTTTCATGTACGGAGAGGGCGGCGCAACGAACGGGGGCAGCATCTTCGCTGCCGGGATCAGAGAGAAAATTGCTGGCCACTATACGTCGCGGGTCGACAGCCAAAGAGCGACAGAAGATTCTGAAACCGATTTGTTGCGTCGTGCTTCTAAAAATTGAAAATGAATAATTTGTAATGTTTTGTACAACAATGACGTCGTAGAGAGTTTAATCTTATTGATAATGTTAGTCCTATCTTGTCAAGGCTCAGGTTCACGTCTGTATGTAGGAAGATAATAAACTAGTGGATGCTACTAAAGTTGAAATACGTGTTCCGAGGATTTATTTATGAAGAATTATGTGAATGAATTAATAATATATTTGACAAGATTATTGAATTTTGACAGCGTTCATCGCGACTTTGAATCTCAAAAGTTTATTCAATGTGGTTCTAATATCGATTAAATCAGATAATGTGTATCATTATAATTTCTGAGGAGAAACAAACGACATCTAAAACTGAAAAAGTTTACACAAACCAATTGGACTGAGTGACGTAATTCTGCGCATACGACTCAAATGATGTTTTAGTGTTTCGTTCAAGAACCATTCTGAGACAATAATTTTGAAGTGGGTTGTCACTGACGTAGGTGACGAAGTCTACACATGGTCATATGTCAAAAGAAAATCGTTTATAAAAAACTTACGTCGTTACACCACACCGTGGCGACCGTGACAGGACTTGTGTGCATCTAAGGCACACAGGTATGAGACAATTAAAACATCAAGAGTCCTTCGGGAGTCAACGCGAGTCTTCGTGGAGCTTTCACCAGCCAGCGGCGACTTTGCGGGTGTGGGCAACTGACGGAGCGTAGCCAAGCAGTACGGTCACGCAGTTATTCGACGAGAAGGCGCATCTGTTGGGCAGCAGCTGAACGCTGCAAACCTCGACAACCTTTTTCTCCCTAAACTAACAGGCCCAGTACGTCAGCTGGGGGGCGTTCCTCCGGCTGGTATTAGAGGTGTTGCTGAGGGCTTCGCCTGTCTACGGTGCGGCCGGGCGTGGTTGCAGCCAGTGACGTCTCCGGTGTTCGACTCAGCGTCCTGCCGGTTGCGGAAGCGGGGTCGCAGCATCTCAGCGGCTGCATCGACGGCTGTTACTTCTGCAGCCCATAGCAGCACACTGATCACCGAGAACTACAAACTACAATATTAGTGTCCGGTGAGTCTGTTTCAAGTTGGAAGTGGAGTGTTGTACGTAGGGAGTGTGCTTTTACAGGATTGTTGATAACAAGTCTGCGTGTGTAACTAGTTAATATCTTACAGTAATGTCGGGAAGTGAAATGTCAGACGAAGAGCAATCCATGTCCGATAGGAGCATGAGATCCCTTTTTAGGGCGATCGCTAAATTAAAACAATCTAACGAAGAATCTACTGCTAGATTAAAAGAGGAATTAAAACAGTCTAACGAAGAATCTACTGCTATATTAAAACAGGAATTAAAACAGTCTAACGAAGAATGTATGGCTAGATTAAAACAGTCTAACGAAGAATCTATTACTAGATTAAAACAGTCTACCGACGAATCTACGGCTAGATTAAAAGAGGAACTTGAAGGGGAGCTAACAAAATCGACAGACAGGTTACAGGAACATCTTAATGAAACCAGTCGAGAATTAAGTGATAAAATAGAGGCTTCTAAAGTTGAAATGCAGGAAAAACTAGTAGGACTTAGTAATAAGATTGCTGGTAATTGTAAAAGATTAGAAGAACACATCCAGGAATCACGTGAGGAAAAAGCTCGCATGCGAAATGATATTACTGACTTAACCGAGAGACTAGATAATGTCAATATCTTAGTTGTAAATGAAATAGAGAAAAATAACGATAAGTTACGAGATGAATTTTCTATGCAAACAGAAACTGTTCGTAGAGAATTATTAGAATCTATTAAAGAGGTCTCTACCAAACCTGTAGAGATTTCTTCAATAGGTAATGTAGAATTAGAGACATTAACTCATCAAGCAGCCTTTTCAGTAGTTGCAGGGGCAACAGTCTGGATGATTGACTGATCTGGCCCTGTAACAATAATCAAAACGGCCTTGCTGTTATGGTACTGCGAACGGCTGAAAGCAAGGGGAAACAACAGCCGTATTTTTTCCCGAGGACATGCAAGCTGCATGATGGCGTCCTCTTGGGTAAAATATTCCGGAGGTAAAATAGTCCCCCATTCGGATCTCCGGGTGGGGACTACTGAGGAGGACGTCGTTATCAGGAGAAAGAAAACTGGCGTTCTACGGATCGGAGCGTGGAATGTCAGATCCCTTAATCGGGCAGGTAGGTTAGAAAATTTAAAAAGGGAAATGGATAGGTTAAAGTTAGATATAGTGGGAATTAGTGAAGTTCGGTAGCAGGAGGAACAAGACTTTTGGTCAGCTGAATACAGGGTTATAAATACAAAATCAAATAGGGGTAATGCAGGAGTAGGTTTAATAATGAATAAAAAATAGAAGTCCGGGTTAGCTACTACAAACAGCATAGTGAACGCATTATTGTGGCCAAGATAGACACGAAGCCCACGCCCACTACAGTAGTACAAGTTTATATGCCAACTAGCTCTGCAGATGATGAAGAAATAGATGAAATGTATGACGAGATAAAAGAAATTATTCAGGTAGTGAAGGGAGACGAAAATTTAATAGTCATGGGTGACTGGAATTCGTCAGTAGGAAAAGGGAGAGAAGGAAACATAGTAGGTGAATATGGATTGGGGGGAAGAAATGAAAGAGGAAGCCGCCTTGTAGAATTTTGCACAGAGCATAACTTAATCATAACTAACACTTGGTTCAAGAATCATAAAAGAAGGTTGTATACCTGGAAGAATCCTGGAGATACTAAAAGGTATCAGATAGATTATATAATGGTAAGACAGAGATTTAGGAACCAGGTTTTAAATTGTAAGACATTTCCAGGGGCAGATGTGGATTCTGACCACAATCTATTGGTTATGAACCGCAGATTGAAACTGAAGAAACTGCAAAAAGGTAGGAATTTAAGGAGATGGGACCTGGATAAACTGACTAAACCAGAGGTTGTAGCGAGTTTCAGGGAGAGCATTAGGGAATGACTGACAAGAATGGGGGAAAGAAATACAGTAGAAGAAGAATGGGTAGCTCTGAGGGATGAAGTAGTGAAGGCAGCAGACGATCAAGTAGGTAAAAAGACGAGGGCTAATAGAAATCCTTGGGTAACAGAAGAAATATTGAATTTAATTGATGAAAGGAGAAAATATAAATGTGCAGTAAATGAAGCAGGCAAAAAGGAATACAAACGTCTCAAAAATGAGATCGACAGGAAGTGCAAAATGGCTAAGCATGGATGGCTAGAGGACAAATGTAAGGATGTAGAGGCTTGTCTCACTAGGGGTAAGATAGATACTGCCTACAGGAAAATTACGGAGACCTTTGGAGAGAAGAGAACCACTTGTATGAATATCAAGAGCTCAGATGGCAACCCAGTTCTAAGCAGAGAAGGGAAGGCAGAAAGGTGGAAGGAGTATATAGAGGGTTTATACAAGGGCAATGTACTTGAGGACAATATTATGGAAATGGAAGAGGATGTAGATGAAGACGAAATGGGAGATAAGATACTGCGTGAAGAGTTTGACAGAGCACTGAAAGACCTGAGTCGAAACAAGGCCCCGGGAGTAGACAACATTTCATTAGAACTACTGATGGCCTTGGGAGAGCCAGTCATGTCAAAACTCTACCATCTGGTGAGCAAGATGTATGAGACAGGCGAAATGCCCTCAGACATCAAGAAGAATATAATAATTCCAACCCCAAAGAAAGCAGGTGTTGACAGATGTGAAAATTACCGAACTATCAGTTTAATATGTCACAGCTGCAAAATACTAACACGAATTCTTTACAGACGAATGGAAAAACTGGTAGAAGCGGACCTCGGGGAAGATCAGTTTGGATTCCGTAGAAATGTTGCATTTGTAGACTTAGAGAAAGCTTTTGACAATGTTAACTGGAATACTCTCTTTCAAATTCTGAAGGTGGCAGGGGTAAGATACAGGGAGCGAAAGGCTATTTACAATTTGTACAGAAACCAGATGGCAGTTATAAGAGTCGAGGGGCATGAAAGGGAAGCAGTTTTTGGGAAAGGAGTGAGACAGGGTTGTAGCCTCTCCCCGATGTTATTCAATCTGTATATTGAGCAAGCAGTAAAGGAAACAAAAGAAAAATTCAAAATAGGTATTAAAATTCATGGAGAAGAAGTAAAAACTTTGAGGTTCGCCGATGACATTCTAATTCTGTCAGAGACAGCAAAGGACTTGGAAGAGCTGTTGAACGGAATGGACAGTGTCTTGAAAGGAGGATATAAGATGAACATCAACAAAAGCAAAACGAGGATAATGGAATGTAGTCAAATTAAATCGGGTGATGCTGAGGGAATTAGATTAGGAAATGAGACACTTAAAGTTGTAAAGGAATTTTGCTATTTAGGGAGTAAAATAACTGATGATGGTCGAAGTAGAGAGGATATAAAATGTAGACTGGCAATGGCAAGGAAATCGTTTCTGAAGAAGAAAAATTTGTTAACATCGAGTATAGATTTAAGTGTCAGGAAGTCGTTTCTGAAAGTATTTGTATGGAGTGTAGCCATGTATGGAAGTGAAACATGGACGATAACTAGTTTGGAAAAGAAGAGAATAGAAGCTTTCGAAATGTGGTGCTACAGAAGAATGCTGAAAATAAGGTGGGTAGATCACGTAACTAATGAGGAGGTATTGAATAGGATTGGGGAGAAGAGAAGTTTGTGGCACAACTTGACTAGAAGAAGAGATCGGTTGCTAGGACATGTTTTGAGGCATCAAGGAATCACAAATTTAGCACTGGAGGTCAGCGTGGAGGGTAAAAATCGTAGAGGGAGACCAAGAGATGAATACACTCAGCAGATTCAGGAGGATGTAGGTTGCAGTAGGTACTGGGAGATGAAGAAGCTTGCACAGGATAGAGTAGCATGGAGAGCTGCATCAAACCAGTCTCAGGACTGAAGACCACAACAACAACAACTCATCAAGTAGAAAAAGATCATACTGAAATAGAAAACATGAAATTTTTAATTACTGAAATATGCAGTAACCTTGAGACCTCCAAAGACAATAACATTGACGAAGGTACAGAGCATTCACATCGTGAACACAGTGAAGAATCGATATTAGCTAACCGCGTATCCAATACAGAAATGAGAATACAGGAAATCGGTTATCGGAATTAGATAGTAATGAAAACATTTCAAGTAGTAGAAGTAATAACGTAATCAGAGACAACAGTCGCATCGTGTTTGCTAGCTCGGACGACAACAATACAAATAAAGAAATCATGGCAAGCAAATCCGACGCAACTCCGTCTCTGCAATCTAAACAAAATCCAACTATGTCTCTCGCAGAATGTTTGGATGATATAACGACAAATTCAAATGTAGCAAGTCGATTTCCTGTATTCAAACCAGGAGGCGAACTTCACCCTATAATCTTTATAAAAGCTTTTGAAACTTCATTATCTCCTAAATGGAGTAATGAAAAACGGATTCAATTTGTAATAGGACATTTAGAAGCAGAAGCTGCGGAGTGGGCAGTACTGCATAGAACTGAATTTAGGGACTGGGATGATTTCGTTAAGCAGTTTAAACAAAATTATTGGTCAAGAGGAAAACAACAACAGTTAACTTTAGAGTTGTTAGACCCTCCTCCATATTCTAAACGGTGGAATTATTTCGAATGGCATTTAAACCGTGCTAAATTAATTGAAGAACCAATTATTGAAAGTCACCTAATACGAGTCCTAATTAGTAGGTTACCGTATTATGTAAAGGAAAGAATGATAGAAAGAGAATTATCACAACCTTGCGAATTATTAGGATATTTAGAACAGTGAGATGTACTTAACAGAGAAAGGGAAGACGAGAAATTTAGATTTGGTAGAAATGACAATCCTCGAAATAATAATAATTCAGAACCACGAAAATTTAACAACAACAATCATAGCCGGTTTTGATATATAAAACGTCAATGTAAAGATAAAGAGAGCCAACAAAATCATGGTAATAACTCTAAAATGCGGAAATTACGCAATAACGATAATGAGATAAATCATCCTCAAGTAATTAATGAAGGTCAAGCTGTAGGTGACGTTATCATAGAAAGTTCGGAAAACTAATAAAATCCTTTAGTACGGGTCAACTAAAGGGAACTGTTAGTCAAGATTATACAAGACCCAATTGCAATTTATCATTAAGCTGCCAAAAGGAAGGTGATTGTCAACAAGATTTACTTCAGGAAGACAATCAGATAAGAGAGAATATAATTTTTAAACCCGTTATTAAAGGTTATATTAAAGAGACCGAAGTAAATATTATAATCGATTTGGGTAGCGAAGTAAGTATTTTATCTAAAGAATTATTTCAGCTTAAAAGAAAATATTGGAATTTCCCAACCTTACCTGTAACTGGGGTGAAAATTATAGGAGTTATTGGTAAAAGAAGTCAAAATATTACTGAGGAAGTTTATTTAACTTTTGAAATTGCTAAACAATTAATTGCTGACTCTGTACTTGTCGTAGCAAACTTAAATGTGGCCATAATTTTAGGTATAGATTGGCTGTGTAAATATAAAGCTATATTAGATTTTAAAGACTCTTCCTTAACCATCCATATGGAGGCATGTGCTTTTAAAGTGAAGTTTTCAGATAATCGAGTACCTGAAAATTTGTACGAATCCTTACAGATTAAGTACGAACAGACCATGAACCTATTAATAGATTCTAGTGATCTTGAATATGAAGTATACCGATGTGAGGCTGGTAATAGTATCAAAACCGAAGTGAAAGAAAAATGTTATTCTACGAATTGTCTATCCGAACAAGAAAAGGAAGAGTTGGAATCTTTGTTGTTAGAATTTAGAGCCGTCTTCTCAGATGAACCTGGGAGAATTAAAGATTACGTTTGTAAACTTAAGATTAAAGATCAAAAACCATTCTTTAAGAAACCTTATCCTATTCCAGTGCGATTCAAAGAACCGGCTAGTAGAGAAATAAGTAAGATGCTAGAACAAAACATTATCGAACGATCATGTAGCGCTTTTAACAGTCCTTTGTGCGTAGTTAAGAAAGCTACTGGTGGGGTACGAGTGGTTCTGGATGCCCGTGAATTAAATAAAATTATAGAGATGGAAAGAGACAGACCTATTCCTATGGAGGACGCACTTCTTAAGATTGCTGGTTCTCGTTATATGAGTACAATGGATTTAACTGCTGGCTACCATCAAGTAATATTACACCCGGATTCACGGCAATATACGGCTTTTCTTTTTGAAGGCAGATCATATCAGTTCCAAGTTTTACCTTTTGGACTTAATATATCAGTGTCAACTTTCATTAGGGCATTAGATTCTGCTTTGGGTCAGCAATTGTTACAAAAGATTATTTTATATGTAGATGATATTTTGGTAGCCACTAAAACGTGGGAAGAACACGTTACGATATTACGGGAATTGTTTGACCGTTTAATTGACAGAGGAATTACGTTAAAATTATCTAAGTCTTACTTCGGAAAGGAGGAAGGGAGATTTTTGGGGCATATAGTGGACAGTGAAGGTATTAGGCCAGACCCAGCACGTATTGAAGCTATTGCTCGATACCCGAGTCCTAGAAATCGGAAACAACTGAAATCATTCTTAGGAATGGTAGGATTTCTGAGAAGGTTTCTTCCAGGGCAGGATATTGTTAATCCTAAATTACTGGATTTATTAAAAGAGAAGTCAGTATGGCTCTGGGGAAAAGAGGAAGAGGAAGTTTTTAATAAGATAAAAGGAGCGTTAAAGGAAGCCAAAATGTTATACCATCCAGATTTCAATCAGGACTTTTGCATGTGTACGGATGCCTCTGATTATGGTGTGTCTTGCGTGTTTGTTGTAATGGAATGTTGGTCCAAACATGTGAAGCTATATACTTTGAAACGAGCGAATACAGCAAGCGTTATACGCTGCCTCACCCGAAATTACTTTGTTAACTGGGGCATTCCTAAACGACTTATGTCTGACAACGGTAGTGCCTTTATTAGCCAAAAGTTTCAAGATATGATAAAACAATATGGAATCAAACATATCTTAATTTCGAAATATCACCCTCAAAGTAATTTAGTAGAAAGAGTCATGAAAGAATTAGGACGATTATGTAGAACTTATTGTGCACATAAACATACTCGGTGGGCCAAACTAATGCCTGAATTCGAAAAGATATTAAATGAATTGCCTCACCTAACGACGGGATTATCACCTATAGAAATTTTAGGCAAACGAATTATAGGTGAGCCCTTACTAGCTGCTCTACCTTGGCCGCCAGTAAATGAGATCCAACAATGCATCCCAGACGAAAAAGTTTGCGAACAGATTGTTAAAAATGCTGAACGGAGAATTACAAGTTATAATCAACATGCTATAGAAACCTCACTTCAGGTAGGAGATCTTGTATTAGTACGATCTCATCCTAAAGGTTCGAAGATCAATAAGCAATGTAGAAAATTCTTCTTTATCTTTGAAGGTCCATATGTTGTACATAAGATTGTTCATCCCAAAGCGTTACTTCTTATGGAACCTTCATCAGGTGTAGTTAAAGGATTATATAGTGTTGATCAAATGAAACTCTTCATTCCTAAATAAGTTAATATTTAGTATATGTTACATACGGAAGAGCGTTCATAGTTTATTCATGTGAAGTTTTTCGTGATAGTTACGTGTTATTTTAAAGGAATAACAGAAAGTTTAAACAAGTGATCTACAATAATCTACCGGTACTTCAAAAGGAGAAAGGTAACTAAAAGGGGATTTATATGGAAGAAATTTTGTTATTAGGTCAGAAGGAATTTTGTATATTTTATATTTACTCGGATAGTAGGAACCAAAGGGGATGGTTAATAATTTTAGGGACCATGGGTGTCCAGAGCTATATGGCTCACGAGAACATAGCAGAGTGCCTTTAATAGAAATTTGTAATAGTGTTAATATAGAACACAACAAACGGGACTCTCTCGCTTGTTTCTCCTAAATAAATTGCCATTACCCAACAAAGCGTCCGAAGGTAAAGAAAGCCGTGCCCAGATTCTAAAGAAAGTTTTGCTTGATTTCTTCTTGACCTCAGGCATAAATAAGGCATTAGAGAAAAGAATGACGTAAAGTAAATAGTACTATTAGTTATTGTGAGAAACTTATTAGTAATATACATTTTTGGAAAGAATAACTCTAGTAAATAAATAAAACTGAAACTAATCTATCACAATTTGAACTCTCTGTCCTAATGTAACAACGTTAAAGAACGTACTAAATTACCATTTACTAGCAACTATTAAATGAAAAGGAGTATCTCCATATATTCGGTTATGAATTACCATAATAGCACAATTAAGAGTAAATGTCAAATAGTCACAACAATATCGTAGTAAAAGGATTAAATCTATCTAAGAGCAAGGACTCTAGATTACGTAAAATGTGAGGAACATGTATTAACAGTTAAATATTGTATATAGAAAAAGTTTTATTTTTCGGTTAAAACCTGACAAACTGAGCTGGAGTGGGACGCGAAATTGAATCGTCACCCATCCACCAGTGTCAGCCCAGTTTGCAGGTGAATATAAGTTTAATTTAGTTTTATTTATGTAATTTTTGTAATATTTGTGAATTGTCTAAAGTTTTTGTATTTGTTTTTTATGTTTCATGTACGGAGAGGGCGGCGCAACGAACGGAGGCAGCATCTTCGCTGCCGGGACCAGAGAGAAAATTGCTGGCCACTATACGTCGCGGGTCGACAGCCAAAGAGCGACAGAAGATTCTGAAACCGATTTGTTGCGTCGTGCTTCTAAAAATTGAAAATGAATAATTTGTAATGTTTTGTACAACAATGACGTCGTAGAGAGTTTAATCTTATTGAAAATGTTAGTCCTATCTTGCCAAGGCTCAGGTTCACGTCTGTATGTAGGAAGATAATAAACTAGTGGATGCTACTAAAGTTGAAATACGTGTTCCGAGGATTTATTTATGAAGAATTATGTGAATGAATTAATAATATATTTGACAAGATTATTGAATTTTGACAGCGTTCATCGCGACTTTGAATCTCAAAAGTTTATTCAATGTGGTTCTAATATCGATTAAATCAGATAACGTGTATCATTATAATTTCTGAGGAGAAACAAACGACATCTAAAACTGAAAAAGTTTACGCAGACCAATTAGACTGAGTGACGTAATTCTGCGCATACGACTCAAATGATGTTGTAGTGTTTCGTTCAAGAACCATTCTGAGACAATTTAAAAAGAATATAAATAATTTTGAAGTGGGTTGTAACTGACGTAGGTGACGAAGTCTACACATGGTTATATGTCAAAAGAAAATCGTTTATAAAAAACTTACGTCGTTACACTACAATATCCTTCATGAAAACAACATGCACTGTCCGGAAGTTGGATTGTGGTGTGCCGCATAGCGTCATAGAATCGTGGGCATTATTTTCTTTGAAAATACGGAGGTCAGTTTTCTGCACCGAGACATCATTTCACAGTTTCTTTCGCTTCTTGGTTCAGATTGTCGTTATTGTTGGCTGCAACAGGCTGCTGACTTATCATACATTTAACAAAACAATTCATTTCTTAAGTGAATTTTTTTGTGACCGAATCGTCTTGAAAGGATTATGGCCCACACGTTCTCCCGATTTAGATTTAACATCTCCAGACTTCTTCGTGAGGGGCAGCGTTAAAGATCGAGTCTGCAAAATCAGGAAGATACAATGACGGAACTAAATATTAGCTTAATATCAATGTCAATGTGCTCCATAAACTGGCCTCAAACATAGTAAAATAGGTTCGTGCGTGCGTTGCTGAACAGGTTAATCATTTTGAGAATTTATTATAAACAGTGTTTATGAGGTTATGAAACAGTACATGCAAGAATATTATTACTTTCTGATGTGTACACCTTCTAGATCAAGGGTTACCTTTCAGGCTTCATTTTTTGGTGATGTTCATTCCACTTCTCTAGTAACTTCTCTATTAGCCTACGCTGCACTGAATGCCACAAGTTTCAATTCAATTTTTTTCCAGTTTCAGGTGATTGTTCTGAAAGGTGACAATATGATTAAACTTACTCGCTTCATTTTGTATGTCTTAATTATAAATGTACGTTACGTCACAGATAATATGTTACTTGCCTGATTTATTCTATTACTGTATTCCTAACGACGTATTTAGTCCGAGTTACGTTTTTTACCTATACAAACCACGATACAGTTTTCTTGTACCGATATTTCATATTATACACTGAACAGCCTAATATCATGTAGGCCCCCGCAAGCACGCAGAAGTGCCGCAACACGTAGTGGCATGGACTCGAACAATGTCTGAAGTAGTACTGGAGGGAACTGACACCATGAATCCTGCAGGGCTTTCAATAAACACGTAAGAGTACGAAGGGTGGAGATTCTCTTCTGAACAGCACCTTGCAAGGCAACCCAGATATGCTCAATAATTTTCATGTCTGGAGAATTTGGTGGCTAGTGGAAGTGTTTAAACTCGTAAGAGTGTTCCTGCAGCCACTCTGTAGTAATTATGGACGTGTTGGGTGTCGCATTGTCCTGCTGGAGTTACCCAAGTTCGTCGGAATGCACAATGGACATGAATGGATGAAGGTGATCAAACAGGACGCTTACGTACGTGTCACCTGTCAGAGCGGTATCTAGACGTAATTGTGGTCCCATATCACTCCAACAGTACACGCTCCACATCATTATTTAGCCTCCACCAGCGTGAACAGCCCCCTGTTGACATGCAGGGTCCATGGACTCATGAGGTTGTCTCCACACCCGTACACGTCCATCCACTCGATACACTCTGACCAGGCAACATGTTTCCAGTCATCAACAGTCCATTGCCCCCGAAAGCCCGTATCGATGATGTTTCTTTGAATGGTTCGTACACTGCCACTTGTTGGCCCAGCATTGAAATCTGCAGCAATTTGCGGGAGGGTTCCATTTCTGTCACGCTGAACGATTCTCTTCAGTCGCAGTAACTTCCGTTCTTGCAGGAACTTTTTCAGGCTGCAGCGATGTCGGAGAGTCGATGTTTCACCGGATTCCTGATATCCACTCGTGAAATGGTCGTACGGGAAAATCACCACTTCATCGCTACCCCGGAGATGCTGTGTCTCATCGCTCGTGCACCGACTATAACACCACTTTCAAACTCACTTAAATTTTGATAACCTGCCGTTGTAACAGCAGTAACTGATCTAACAGCTGCGCCAGACACTTGTTGCCTTATAAAGGCTTTATAGACCAACGCGCCGTATTCTGCCTGTTTACATATCTTTGAATGTATTTGAATACGCATGTCTATAACTATTTATTTGGCGCTTCAGTGTATATGCAATGTACTTTATTTAATGCGTTATCAGGTATCATTAGATCATTTCCTTCCAAAGGAAAGTTCTTAACAAGAAGAATTGCTCTTAAATTTTTTGTGTCCTCAATCTCCTGGCTGGTTTTGAGATGCCAGCCACGAAGTCCACTCCTGCGCTAAGATCTCAGAGTAGCACTTGCACCCTACGTCCTCAATTATTTGATGGATGTATTCCAGCCTCTGTCTTCCTCTACAGTTTTTACCCTCTACAGCTCCCTCTAGTACCATGGAAGCTATTTCCTGATGGCTTAAAACATGTTCTGCCATCCTTCTTATCATTGTTCTCCGTATGTTCCTTCCCTCGACGATTTTGCAGAGAACCTCCTTCTCCATTATTTATCTTATCAGACCACCTTCTCAAAGCCTTCGGTTCCCTCCTGATTCAGTTTACCACGGTCCATCATTCACTGCAATACAATACTGTGCACCAAACGTTCATTCTCAGAAATTTCTTCCTCAATTTAAAGCCTATGTTTGACATCGGTAGACCTCTCTTGACCAGGAATGCCCGCTTTGCTCGTGATAATCTGCCAAAAAGGCATCTGTCATGTGTTATTTTGCTGGATACGTAACAGCATTCCTTAACTTCGTCTACTTCGTGATCACCAATTTTGATCTCAAATTTTTCGCTATTCTTATTTATGCTGCTTCTCATTATTTTTGGCTTTTCCGGTTTACCCCCAGTCCATATTGTGTGCCCATCAGAGATTCTTTAATTCTTCTTCACTTGCACTAGAACAGCAATGTCATCCTCGTATTTCATCACTGATATCGTTTCACGCTGAATTACGTATAATCCCGCTGTTGATCCTATTTTTTACTTTCGTCATTGCTTGTTGGACGAATAGAGACGAAAGACTGCATGCCTCTCTTACATCCTCTTTAATACGAGCAATTCGTTCTTAGTCTTCCAGTCTTATTGCTCCCTCATGGTTGTTGTACGTATTGTATGTTACCCGTCTTTCCCTATAGCATACTCATATTTATCTTAGAATTTCGAACGTCTTGCTTTTTCTGTGTCGACACATCCTAGGAGCATATCTTGATTTTTCTTCGGTCTTGCTTCCATTATCATTCGCTATGTTATCTCTGGAATTCTGTAGATCATATTCGTCCGAAAGTCTGATTGTATGTCGGCAGTCTTATATAGTCTACGGGCAACCTGAATAGCCGTTTGGTTGCCACTTCCCCCACAGATTTTAGAAATTCCGGTAGAACGTTATCTATCCCTTATTTGATCTCAAGTTTTCTAGAGCTGTTTTAAATTGTGACTTTACTGCTGGATGCCCTATGTCTTCCGTGTCGACTCCAATTCCTTCTTCTACCACGTCATCATTAAGAACACCGTGGTTTAGAGGTCAGTCCGCCATCGGTGGCGGTGATGTGTGGACCCATCGTCGTAGTTACTCCAGGCGTTGTTTTAGGCGTCTGCTGACAGGTGGAATTCGTGGAAAGTGATTTTGAAGTGACGCTATAGTTAAGAGGTACAGGAAGTTTTGCTTAAAATTTTCGTTTCGTATGGGTATGAGCCAGCAAAAGCTTTCGAAATTGTTGGCTGGTTTTACGATATGATTGATTTGAAAGATGGAGATTAAGAACAGCAGAGAGCCAATAACACTTCTAGTTCATTCGATGACTTTCCGATCATTATTACGAACTGTGGCCTTTCTGGCGGGAAATCAGAAATCAAATCGCACAAGTGAGACGGTACTTGAGTCTTCTGAAAGGTTTGATGCGGCCCGCCACGAATTCCTCTCCTGTGCCAACCTCTTCAGCCCAGAATAGACCTTGCAACCTAGGTCCTCAATTATTTGCTGGAGTATTTCGACCTCTGTCCTCCTTGATAGTTTTTACCCTCGACAAGTCCCTCTAATAGATGCAATTTTTTCCCTGATGTCTTAGCAGATGTCCTATCATACTCCGTAGCCAAACAATTTGATTGGGAGTCTCTCTCGTAGATCGTCAAACGCCTTCTGGAAATCTAGAATATGGAACCGAACTGAGATCTCCCTCGTCATTTAGCGCCACATAAACAGCTTCTTTGCAAGTGCCGGACAGTGTTGGCTTCATTGCTTTCGTTGGCCGGTCTAATCAAAAAAGAAAAGTAAAGGAATAGGTGTGCGAAGCTAACACACAAATGACGTTAATTAAGTAATGAAAATTGCATTTATATGCGTGTCAGTTCACACGCTAGTGATAACATTCTGCCTAAAAACACAGGATTTAACACAGCTCAGTGAGATATTAAACAGATATTTGAATCGCTGCTGACATGTACACTTATTATTAACCCTACAATAGCCTCGTAGTGGTATGAAAAATAGCCTCATAACGTCAGAGAACCACCTCCTCTATGAACCACACTCACCACACAGTGTGGATTAAATGCCTTGTTGGGCCTTCGGTGACGTCGACGTCTACTCCAAAAGAAGCTAAATGGTGATTAGTCGGACCACAGTACTCGCCTCCAGTAAGTTATAAGTACTATTCACCTTCTGTGTCGTTTGATGTGAACTTACGTGTGCCTCAGAGAGCTATACAATTCTGCGAGGTTCCCAATACGAAATGTCTGATGCATGCAGTTTCCATCCTAGTGTTCGCTCGGAAACTGATTAAGGTGGGCATGCATTGACGGACAGCAGTAATTTTTGTAGAGTTTGAAACCTCCAGTCTGTATCAGCTGGCATTTTCTTACGGCCGCTGTGCTTACGCTTTGTTTCATGGCTGCGAGTGTTATACATACTTTGTTGAGATGGACAGTTCATGTTGATACACAACAAGTCGATCAACAATGTCGCCACGTACAAAACAGACAGCTCGTTTCTGTTATCCTATCGCGCATGTCGACCTGTCTTACTGCGCTGATTCCATAGAACTGAGTGGTGCGCGTGCGCGCGCACACACACGCACACACACACACACACACACACACACACACACACACACACACACACACGTCTGCAGTCGGGAATCATTTGACTGCTTGGTACCAGTTGTACACCATCTACATTCTTCCAAATTCACCTGTATGCCGCTAATATATTGTTCAATGGAGTGGCAAACCTATGAGCTTTTATCGAAAATTAATAATCAGCTGAGGCTCTTTGGCGTCTTTTGAATCGGCCCTTTCCCAGCACTCTTTGTTATCAAACTTACAGCTAGCTTCCCCTCCACCCTCCCACCTCCACGCCCGCCGAATCTCCCGCCACTGCTGTCCTGTGTTAAGGATATCCGGCTGCTCCTGGACCATCTGCCAACGTCCAGCTTAAGTAAACGAGAAACAGGGCATTGACCATGCGGTTAACGACCCATCGTACTCTTGTTCTTTGATAACAAAGTTGTAATGTTGTATTTGCTGCAGTATAATGTTTTCCTTTGTTTTAATGCTGTGTATAAAAGTAATAAAATGGCGGAAAAATTATTGTTTTGTATTTTAAAATGGAGAAGCCTCAGTATGAGAAACAATAATATCTGAATAAACAAGGTAGATACAGAATGAGTTTTCATTCTGCAACAGAGAGTGCAATGATTTTAAACTTCCAGGCAAATTAAAAGTATATTCTAGATGGAAGGAAATGATGTGCTGGCGGAAGTAAAGCTCTGAGGTTGGAAGGTCGTGAGTCGTGTTTGGATAGCTCAGTCAGTGAACTTTGCCGGTGGACGCAGTGGATTTCGGACGTGCTGTGTCGTGCGCTGTTCCGACTTCACTCCGTCAGGTAAGCCTGTGCACTTGCTGCAGCTTTCAGCTGAATTTAATGTGACTGTTTGAAATTGAATATGATGCAGTGATGTTGCAACCGACCAGAAAATAAAACCTGAAATTTATCTTCTGACCCGTATTATGAAGATTGAACAATGCACAGAAGAAGTTGTTAAGACAGAAATTGTGGATATTATTGTGATTCACCTTTCGATTGTCAACAGTGTGGCTTTCGTAAAACTGGCGAGTTCCGAGTTATGGGAAAAAAGCTGAATATTGTGTTGGAGTAGTGAAGTTTAACCAGTGTGTCGAAAATGTTAGAGATAACTCCGTTGCAGATCTTGGCGGACAAACTGTCCGAATATTTCAAATCCCATGCAGAGTATCAGGGTAACAATTTAACGCAGTTATATTTCAGTATGGAATAATCCTAAGCAACGTCGAAGAAAATCGGTCTAGGGCGCATATATATACTATATGGTCTATCAAACGGGATGCAGCATCTAAAAGTGGACTTGGCGTATTGTGCAATAGTAGAGTATGATGACCAGCCAAGAACCTGTACAACTTGCAGCTCAACAGGTCACGTCCGAAACGAATGTCTACAGAAGCCAGTTGCGCAGATGGCAGCCGGTGAGATCGCTAGGCCCCCGGTGATTTGAAAACTACCTGTGACGGATGTCACCGTGACGCGCAGATTGTAACTACAACCGCGACCCGGAAGTTATTACGAATCACTACGTTCACGGGACAGAAATCCCAATGTAAACGGTGCGAACATACCCGAAACCCTGTCGCAGTTCTTAACGAACGGTCATCTGAAACAAACGATGCATATTCACTCTCAGTTGATGTCTGCAGCCCCGTGCAATAACCCGTAGCCTCGTTAGACACCAGCCAACGCACAAGCGTTGCTATCCTGACGGGAAAAAAATGCACGCCATATCACTGAGTTTTGCACCACTTCTGCTGGAAAAGGCAAAACAAATACACACATCAAAACAGTTTTGCAACACACCGGTTCCCAGAACTCGTGAAGATAGACGTTGACTGTGCATATTGTGTTACAGACACAGTCCCTTTTACTGTTCAGAGATGTCTCTAAACCTGCCCAAAGATGTAAACAACCATTCATCAGCAGCGCCTATTAGACGGGGGGGGGGGGGGGGGGGTTCCGACAGTCGCTCAGTTCCAGCCGTTCCACGAAGGAAGTACAAGGCTCGTGTTGTCTGTAGTTCAATCATGCCTGGACGGTCTATGCTGCGGCTCTATCTCGTCCGCATTGTTACTTTGTGCCAGGAAGGGCTCTCAACAAAGGAAGTGTCCAGGCGTCTCGCAGTGAACCAAAGCGATGTTGTTCGGACATGGAGGAGATACAGAGAGACAGGAACTGTCGATGAAATGCCTCGCTCAGGCCGCCCAAGGGATGCTACTGCAATGGATAACCCCTACCTGCGGATTATGGCTCAGAGGAACCCTGACAACAACGCCACCATGTTGAATAATGCTTTTCGTGCAGCCTCTGGACGTCGTCTTACGATTCTAACTGTGCGCAATAGGCTGCATGATGCGCAACTTCACTCCTGACTTCCATGGCGAGGCCCTTCTTTGCAACCAAGAGACCATGCAGTGGGATACAGATGGGCCCAGCAACATGCCAAATGGGCTGCTCATGATTCTCATCACGTTCTCTGCACCGATGAGTGTCGCATATGCCTTCAACCAGACAATCGTCGGAGACATGTTTTGAGGCAACCCGGTCAGGCTGAACGCCTCAGACGCACTGCCTACCGAGTGCAGTAAGGTGGAGTCTCTCTGCTGTTTTGAGGTGGCATTATGTGGGGCCGACGTACGCCGCTGGTAGTAGCGGAAGGCGCCGTAATAGCTGCACGATACGTGAATGCCATCCTACAACTGATAGTGCAACCATATCGGCAGCATATTGGCGAGGCATTCGTCTTCATGGACGACAATTTGTGCCCACCTCGTGCTCATATTGTGAATGACTTCCTTCAGGATAACATCTCTCGACAAGAGTATCCAGCATGTTCTCCAGGCATGAACCCTACCGAACATGTCTGGGATAGATTGAAAAGGGCTGTTTATGGACGACGTGACCCAACAACCACTCTGAGGGATCTACGCCGCATCGCCGTTGAGGTGTGCGACAATCTGGACCCGCAGTGCGTTCGCTTGGCTTCCGAACTATTACGACTGCGTATCTTCATCGTTTTCACGGCACATTGACTACTCCATTAAATTTCGGGGGTGCAGCTGCACAAATTCAACTTCTTCTTCTATCATTTCGGCGGCTTATCGTTGAGCCGAAAGACTGATGCTCCAGCACTCGTTCCCTTCATTTATACTCGCGGACAGCGCCACTGCGCATGCGCGACAGATGGACAGGCGCAAGAGACTTTGCTTGGCAGCAAAGAAGTACAGGGAAAGCCTCGCGCAAGTAAAACATTTACATCTCGCCTGGAAGGTGGCGTGTGGATCTGCTCCTGTAAACTGAAGGGTAGGCTGAATGCAGGAAGCGATTAGGAGCAGGTGAGGTAAAAATCTCGGTACTGCCAATACAGTAAAAGCACTTTTAATAGGGAATATTAGTCAATGACATATACATAACTTTTGGTAAAGATGAGCACGTAGGTGCAAAGCCGTATGTATCAAAGCTAACATAGGCAGAATCTGTAGTGGCTCGCCTACTATGAAAATGAAACAGTGTTGGTTGGTCGTCAGCTCGGAATCAAATGGGTAGAATCTGGAGTGGCGCTCGTAGAGCTGCACAGCGCCGGCCAGAGCGCGCTGTCGTCGGTGTCAGTGTCGTAGTGCCAACCTAAGAACTTTTACCTACGCCTTGGCATCGAAGCTATCGATACCACAAAACACCTGGCTACGTTGATGTTTCGAACTGGAAATTACGTCACATGACTCTACTCACACGGTCTCACAGAACATTTGAGAGCGCGTGTTCTACCATTCTGAAAGTAGCTGCTAGACGCGTGCTTCACTTGTCTACTCTCGTATCGCTTGCCTATTCTCATTTTACTTGTTCTTTTGGTAGTTTTTATTTTTGTTTCTGTTTTATACTTGCTGCTGGAATCTACTTATTTTTTTGTGGAGTGTAATATTTCTGGCTTTGTAGCGATCATATTCAGGTACAAGAAGCTCTTCTTAGAGCAGATGAGAAGGCAGTAGTGACATGATGACGTCATGTGGTGTGAGTTACCGATGGCATATGGTTTGTTCGGTACTTGTATTGTGAAAAAAACCGCCTAAATTGTGGTCCTTCTCCGCGAGTGGTTGCTGCGTTCGGACGATGAGCACCAATATGAAATTCTTCTGTTGTTAATATTAGACAAACCAAATAGCGTATTTACTTGCGTTTCAAATGAAAGCATCTCTCAATAGCTTGCTAACATTGCACTATTTCACAAGTATTAATAACCAGCAGAATAATAAACAACTGCTAAACGAAGAGGCAGACGGAGCGCTTTGGTGATCTTCGGATCCGCCTAACTTGGATGGTGGGCGTAACAGTTTGGCTTCAAGATCAAAGCCGGTACAATAGCGTCCCTGGAGAGACACGTTGTCTGCCACTGTCGGTGTTAAAGACTTTATCAGCAAACTCTGTTTATTTGGACATATAGTTGAGAACAATGTGACAGTAATTACGGAATATGTAGTTCATTATTTTGTTGAAGAATGGAAATTATTTGTGACTCTGAAGTGGAATGTAATTATACAATATCTCGCGTTCTGCTAATGAACCTCTGCATCACGTATAAACAAAACAATTGAAAATTTGTTTATTCATATAATATCATTTCCCTGTTAAGAGATTCTTACAGCCACAAGATAAATATTAATTAGAGCTCATGCATTCCAGTGGGCGATGGAAGCAGATATGCATCTCACGTGTACTACAGGTTTAGTACAAATGAGGTCAGTGACACGTCAGCTGTGGTAACACAGAGGAGAAGTGAAGGAAAGAGAATTTCGAGGGAAGATGTTTATCACACACGTGTATATATTTCCTGCTCCCTCTCTCCCTCAATCTTCAGCTTGGTGTAACAGTTTATGCTACTAAAGAGATGAATACAGTAAGCTTGTTCAAAACGGTGTAGGTTGCAGTGGTTATTTGGAAATGAAGGGGCGTGCACGGGATGGAGTAGTGTGGAAAGCTGCATCAAACCAGTCTTCGGACTGAAGACCATGACAACGTTCTTGTGGTGATGAGTGTCATTCTTTAAATAGCCTGCTATTCCTCGTTCATTACGCTAGTTTCAAAAATGAGAGGCTCTAGTATGCAAAACACGGTGAAGGTAGAATACCTAAACTCTTAAACAGGGGTGTACAAGAAAAGCTAGGTTAACATCCTTTATGATTCTAATGGTCTTCTTTAGTTTGAAAACTCGCTTCGCTGCTGCCATATTACCCCAGAATATGACTCAATATTTAAGGTGGGAAAGACAGTAGGCGTAATATGTACGCTTTTATTTTCATGTGATAAAGATGTTTTAAATAACATTGAGGCTGATGCTATATACATTTTCCAGCACAAGCTAACGGAGTTAATAAGTATGCTCAGCCAGACGGCTAGTCATACAACCAGATCTCAAACAGACACGGTACGCACACGCTCAACACTTACATAGTGAGCTATTAAAGCTGGTTCCGTCCTTCACAAATCAGGAACCACTGTTAACATTTTCTTCTTTGTATTAGTCTCTGTGGAAACTATACTGCACACTAACAGTATTCCCGTGGCATAAGAAAACAACCAGACCTATACGTGACTAAACCATACAGTCATAGATTCGGTGATTTACAAAAATAATAGTATTACCGCTGTACGCAGAAAAAAATGCCTCATTACAAAAGCAAACAAAGCTTGGGTGAGTGATTATCACACAGACGTGTTGTACACGTATGGCACTAATCTATATTTCAATTTTAGATGGTTTTAACTTCGCTAGAATGAAGATGTCAATGAACCTTTGAGAAGTTCCATGTCCTCTTTTGCATGTCGCCCCTCATTTTCATCAATTTTATCAATGTTCTATGTCATTGCACAGTAGTAACAGACCGAATAAGGTTAATGTAATGAGAGTATTTGAACTGAGAGCTCAAAAAATACTTTTCACTTTATTCCTATACATGTTGGTTCCATGGGTGGTCTGTGACAGGCAAGCATCGGAGGACGCGGCACACTGCAATTTCGGTTGGGGGCTGCACTTTCCTGAATTCTGTGGGGTTCGTACAATAGGCTTAAGCGCCTGGGGGAACGACTGACGTCGGTAGAGTTTCGCGTATTGTATGCAGGGCGAAACAACCTACGAGACGGCTCAGTGTCGCCGCAGTTTATGTGTTTACCGTTCTGGCGCGTCCGGAACGAATATTCCTGGCACCAACTGACTGCATTGTCCTCATGATTCTGAGAATACTTGTGGACTGTGCCCTGACTGGCGCCGGATGTCCAGTGGTCTAGGCAGGTTGTTTTTGTAGCCGGTCAAACGGCAAGTTTAGTGTCCTCGGCTGAATAGTAGAGGCATGATTGGTCAACTTAAACTGAGGCTAGTTGACGTCATAAAACTCTGCTCGAAATTGGAGGGAACGGTCGCTATTGGCGCGAATGATGTTCCGAGACAGAGTGGGGGAATTTTGGAATCAGCACTGAATGCTGATTCGCGGTTTTCGAGGAGTGTAGGCAGTTGAGCAATGCTTGCTTCGCTGCTTGCATCGCATCACAGAGTGGAATTCGGTATCTGATCTTCGTCGGAATCGGACGGTCTTGCGACTCGGTCACTCTTTTTTGGAAGAACTTAGAATCCTCGGACTGCCTTCGAGGCCAGGGGTTGACACCGAGTTGCTGCACGGCAGAAGTCGGCGCCTACATCATCAGGACGTTGCCTACCGACGATGTGCAGCAGATTTCAGTAATGGTACAGTATTTTGCGGCTCCAGCATTGTAGGAGGACCTTGTCAATTTTATACTGAACCCTTCAGCAGCACGCGCGCTCGCTTTGCTACAAGTCCGCCTTGCTTGTTTCTCCATGTGATCCCATTTGACCTCTCACTACTAATTGCGATACTGCTATATAGTCAGGAGATTAATATTTAATTAATTAGGACTTCCAGTCATTATCGTTAGTCGTTTGCGTCACAGAGAGTACAAGCCCCTTGTTCTCGAGTCAACTCTTATTCTCATAATACAGGGTGATTCAAAAAGAATACCACAACGTTAGGAATTTAAAACTCTGCAACGACAAAAGGCAGAGCTAAGCACTAATTAAGGGAGCTATAAAGTCTCATTTAGTTGTACATTTGTTCGCTTGAGGCGCTGTTGACTAGGCGTCAGCGTCAGTTGTTGCTAAGATGGCGACCGCTCAACAGAAAGCTTTTTGTGTTATTGAGTACGGCAAAAGTGAATCGACGACAGTTGTTCAGCGTGCATTTCGAAAGAAGTATGGTGTTAAACCTCCTGATAGGTGGTGTATTAAACGTTGGTATAAACAGTTTACAGAGAATGGTTGTTTGTGCAAAAGGAAAAGTTCTGGACGGCCGAGAACGAGTGATGAAAATGTAGCACGCATCCAGCAAGCATTTGTTCGCAGCCCAGGAAAATCGACTCGCAGAGCTAGCACAGAGCTGCAAATTCCACAATCAACTGTATGGAGAGTCCTACGAAAAAGGTTATCGTCTGAACGTCAACTACCCGAGACGATGGATCGGCCGCCAGGCAGCCCGTGACAGAGCACTTCATCACTGGCCTCCAAGAAGCCCTGATCTTACCCCCTGCGATTTTTTCTTATGGGGGTATGTTAAGGATATGGTGTTTCGGCCACCTCTCCCAGCCACCATTGATGATTTGAAACGAAAAATAACAGCAGCTATCCAAACTGTTACGCCTGATATGCTACAGAGAGTGTGGAACGAGTTGGAGTATTTGGTTGATATTGCTCGAGTGTCTGGAGGGGGCCATATTGAACATCTCTGAACTTGTTTTTGAGTGAAAAAAAACCTTTTTAAATACTCTTTGTAATGATGTATAACAGAAGGCTATATTATGTTTCTTTCATTAAATACACATTTATGAAGTTGTGGTATTCTTTTTGAATCACCCTGTATTTCAGTATGCCCTGTCCTTTAACCCACTGTTTGTGTCGATAATCATGTACATTTATGTTCTGGTGTATAATAAATCTCACTGTAATATTTAATCCGCGTATCATTTCGTAGATGTATGCAGAATCCCATTACCTGTTGTTTATTATGATAAAGTTCTCTTTTTTCTGAGTAGATTACGATTTTTATTAAATTATTGTGAGTGTGCACTCCTTATTTTACCAACCAGCAGGGTCTACCATCATTTTCTTCCGTTACCGTTGCGCACATAATGAATTAGGTGGTATATAAGGAGGGTCGAGTGCATGTCCAGTTCTCATGCAAAATTCGTCTGAATTAAAGAGGTACAAACTCTTCTACACCCCGGCACCTCGCACCTTTGCCAGTGATACAGACGTCCAGAAAAATGCAAGTATCGTGTAATATACCAAGATGTAACGGAGATGTGTTTATGTCGAGGTCTTGTTTTAATTTTTCGTGGAAGCTTCAATATTGTAATGTATTTCTCAGTATTTAATACACAGTGATAATTAATTTGATCACGTACGTTACAACAAAATGTTGACTACTGTTTGATATTGAGCCTACTTCTAAAACGACGTCACAGGCGTCAGAAAAGTAGCAAACACACGATTTCTTTCTGTCAGACGAAAGTTGTTAAGTACAACTGTCATGTGATTAGCACTATATTTTTTCCCTTCAATATCAGTCCGCCATTTTAGTATACTCACTAATTTGTTAAGTGCAAATGGATAACTGAGGGATCAAAATAAGAAAAAGTGCACGAATTTTATAGCTACGAGTATACAATCATATTCCATTCGAGCATTGAGTTCTGCATCAGCTGTTCATTTGTTGTTGCAGCCAGGCGGATACGTTGTACAGCAGGCAGTCACGTGATGCCGGTTTCCTGTCAGAAACGTCAACGCAGCCACGCATTTTTGCTGGCACGAGATATTCCCAAGAAGTACAATGTGTATGAATTATATCTGTGGCTGTGCTGTATATCCGCGCTGGGATGTCGATGTATCTCTCTGGGCTGCACTGTCGCTAAATCTTTGGAAGATTATTACAGTAAACGCCGGTTTCCACAACTTATCCAAGCTGAAGCCGCTTTCTCTGTTAATTAAATTCGACGCCACGCGAATTTCAGTTGCCTCTTTCATCATCGAGTCTCTTTACTCTGATGTTGGCTGAACGATGTGCAGCCGAAATATTGGAAGAAGAAGCTGAATTTATGCGGCTGCACTCCCGAAATATAATGGAGCTATTACCAGTACATTAGCCTAGTCGCTAATTCCTACTTATTCAAGTACGTGTTACTCCCGAAAACGATCCAAGTCTGCTTTAACTGCATCTCGAATTATAAAGTGCATATCGCAAGCACATGCAGAATTTCGAAGAGATTAACTGCGATACGTGCTCGTTACAAAGTTATACTAGATTTCAGTACGGAATGAAGTCTGAAACCGAGTGTACGGGGTTCCTAACTTTGAAACCAAAAGCGATGAAAACATTCAAACAGAAAATGTTCTCTCGTAGAGTAAGCTTGAAACGATCAGATGGTACTTTGCTACCACAGCACGGACACCCTCCGACAATCAGTCGAAATGCGTTGGGGCAGGCGGTCAGAGAAAATTCATATAGTGGCAACGTAAAGATCTGGTATGTAGATATACTGCGTATTTCAAGCCCGTATTTCAAGCTCTGTGAAGTAAAAGTAGTGGCGATGGAAGTACTGAAGCACGCGGTTGGATAGCTGAGTCGGTAAAGCAGTTCCTTGCGAAAGGCAAAGTACCTTGGTTCGACTCCCAGACCGGGCACACACTTCCACCAGGCGTTTAATATCAGCACACGTTCCATTGTAGAGTGAAAACTTTTTGTAAAAAGTAGCCAATGTGGCTACTTTTTGATGCTCACGTGGTCTGAGTTCGAAGTATCCAATTAACAATAATTAGAAGACTGAACTCTATTTGGAGACGAATTCCGCCTCATGCAAGACACCGTTCCGTAGCTTTGTTTTCACGCAGAGATGTTTCAGTACTTTGTGTCATTTCAGTGGGTTTATTTGTTTATTTTCTTTCTTAAAAATTGTTGTTAGATGTAAATCTCTTATGTGGGGTGTATAAACTTCTAGTACAAAATATTTAAATATGTAAAAGGAGAGAATACTGTCGAATATTTTACATTAGTTTGCATACAATACAGAGTTGTGCCATGTATCACTGAGTTCAGGCATTCTATGTTGTTCACTTACAATATGTCTAAAGGTTTGAGTTCAATGGTTAATTTAGAAATAAAGTGGATATATACATTTGTTTACATAATTCACACAAAAAATGGCTCTGAGCACTATGGGACTTAACATCTATGGTCATCAGTCCCCTAGAACTTAGATCTACTTAAACCTAACTAACCTAAGGACATCACACAACACCCAGTCATACCTCACACAAAGTTACTGGTTGTTTGCATTGGTAGCTTTAAATCTACTACACGATCTGCAGCTTGTCATCTGTGAACAACAAATCGTTTTTTATTTTTATGTTTATTGCTCATTTCCGAATGAGAATCGCTATATGTATTGGGTTATTTAACGCGTTACTACAGTTTTTGATGTTGTGACGCTTTTCCCTTATTTGCGTCGAGGTAATACGCTTTCGCTGCTCTCGTTACACAGGCATTTTGTAAGAATTGTTCGCCGAGCACAGAGTTTCTGCCATTGTTATGGCGGTGTTCTTTTGTTTCGTGGCGTGTTTGTTTGGGATGTTACGTGCGGATTTGAAGTGGTGCGTCCATTCGTAGGAATGGGATTATATGATCTTGGAGCAGGTTAAACACGGACAAAAGGATCTTTAATTGGTAAGCCACTGCGTCTGCCTACATAACATTTTTTAAACAAACATCCAGCCAATTTGTATACATTGGCACTTGACAGACTGTTGCATAGAATAACTAGTATTAACCGTTCAAAGTTTATATTGGTACTAAGTTTCAGAACTTTAAGAAATTATAACGGGTCTTGGCCCTTACTTAAAACGGACAACGTAAACAGTCAATAAAATTTAATTTAAAAAAGAACTCCACATCTTAATTCCAAGACTGCATTGAGAACTAGGCAATATTCAGTTATTTAAACTGAACATCGCTTGGTATCCTACTAACAATATTTTGAAATCCAAACTGTACTTAGCCCGCCAATCAGAACCATTACACATTAAGAATAGACAAAATACAAGTGTACAAGAAGTAGCAATAACAATAAACGCAGTAATTTGCTGAATTTACACGTGGCGCTGGCTTTACCCAGCAACGGAGATCATGTTTCAGTGGCACTCATTCAGAAAATTGACGTTGGATCTGTCACACCTGGCTGTACAATCCACAAGCGGGTCCACGACTTATGCCGAGCTACTTTAACACATTAGTTACTTTAACACGTACATTTACTTTAACACGTACACTTATAAATAAATTATGCATGATTCGACATATCGCCCAACACAGGGACGCAAAATCAGTGCGAAAATTTGACACTTCAGTAAATCACGACTGTATTAGTCAATACTTTACTACTAATACAGCGAATGGACAAATAAGTGCTCAGAGAGATCATGCTGGTAGCTATGCAATGCATTTGGTAAACACGGTGTGCAATTCAGCACTTTAGTTTAAACACACAAATAACTGTGTACAGTTTGTCACAGACATGCCACTTAACATCCTACCCGCCTAGCCAAACAAATAATCAGACTGCAGAGGCGAGGTTAAGAAAGTAGCCTTCGGCACGTTCCGGCTAACATGCCCCGCACCATGACCCGCGGGGCCAACAAGAGCACTCTGAACACTCAAGTATCTCTTCCCCTTGGCCGCGGTTACGAGACCATGCTGACCATCTGTCTCGGAACTGGCGACAGGTACATGACCAGTACAGAGGGTTGAGTCGCTCTGGGCCACCAGAGCCCAGCTCTACCAGTGTTCGACAGCCAAACACCGGACACAGCCACAGTCCACTTTTCCTCTTCCGCGCGGCCTTTCAACCCTTCCCAAGACCAGGCCCGTATCTTAGGGGTGGGGGTGGGGGGGGGAGGAGGGCGGGGGGGGGGGGGGCAGACCGTGGTAACTGCCCTGGGCGGCTATTTCAATGGGCGCCAAATTCATATTCTTGAAGAAAAAAACCTTCTTTCACAAAGCGCCTAGCATTCAGCGCCCGTTGGTCTATCGATTATTCATATGATTCTGACACGCATCCCAATTCGTCCTTGAATATTTTTGAACACATTCTGATTTCTGAACGAATCACAAGTTGATTTTTGAATGTATGCATAGTGTACGTGATGTCTTTGCCTGGGGAATCCCCATCGCATCTAGAAATAAAAAACTTTTCCGCAGACATAAGGGGACGGGGCTATACGAGCTGAGTCGAATAAACTCGAACGGGCGAATGCCAGTCGCTGTTTGTTTATGTGGTTGTTGATTGGGTGTGCACATGATCAGCGTTGTCATAAAAAATGGTTCAAATGGCTCTGAGCACTATGGGACTTACATCTGTGGTCATCAGTCCCCTAGAACTTAGAACTACTTAAACCTAACTAACCTAAGGACATCACACACAGCCATGCCCGAGGCAGGATTCGAACCTGCGACCGTAGCAGTCGTGCGGTTCCGGACTGAGCGCCTGAACCGATAGACCACCGCGGCCGGCAGCGTTGTCATATTTATCAGGGAAATCCATATATTCAGACTAGCAGAGTGGAAATAAACGATTAACAGAAATAACAGGTAAGAAAGATTACATATTATCTTCTCGGTGTATCCAAGGAAATGAAATTTTGACAGAAAATTTTTGCCAGATCGCTACACCACCATTTGTACAGTCCCCGGCCAATATCCACTTTAAGTTCTATTCTCGGAATACCGCCTAAAACGCCACGTTGTACGAACATGCAATAACACTAACGGGACAATAAACACGGGAATGCATTAGCGAAGTTAATCAGTGAAAAAGTTTTCACAAGGGCACGAATAGTTCCAGAATTAGTGATGACAAGACTGATTGTTAGAACGAGGAAGGAGGAGAAACGGATACGTCACACAAACTATAAGGTAGAATATGACGGTTCCAAATTTATACAAAAATTTATTACTACTAGTTTTCGTTCTCAAGTTCGAGAAACTGGAGCGTATGAAAGAAATGTGAAACTATTTCCTAACACAAAACTTACTGCTTGTAGTAGGCCCAATAGGCATTTGATAATGGTACTTCGTGAATTATGTTCTGTCTTGTTGTTTATGTAAATGAGGTACATAAAATGACCATTTGTGTCAAAACAGTCTCGCTTATTTGGCATGTATTACAATTGCTGTAATATTAGAAAGGCCTGTTTCGTTTTATTTAGCAGACAGTGACAAAATAGACGTAATCAAATCGAGAATTATTGGGTACTTTTCGTATTAACAGTTTCTTCAGTATTATACAACGAAATTTTGATTTTTAAAGTAGCAAAACGTTTGACGAACTTTGATCAGGTAACAGATTCTTTCGCAGAAAAGAAAGCACGTTTTGTAAAGTGAGCAACATTAGAGAGGAAAAAATTCTGGGACCTAAGGATTGAAGACATGTTTACTGTCTTGCTTGTCCCTTGTCTTTACTGGTTTTATGTTTCCTATACGTCGTTTTATGTCGCACAAAAGAGAAAGTTATTACCTAATATAGCCGGCCGGTGTGGCCATGCGCTTCTAGGCGCTTCAGTCTGGAACCGCGTGACTGCTACGGTCGCAGGTTCGAATCCTGCCTCAGGCATGGATGTGTGTGATGTCCTTAGGTTAGTTAGGTTTAAGTAGTTCTAAGTTCTAGGGGACTGATGACCACAGATGTTAAGTCCCATAGTGCTCAGAGCCATTTGAACCATTTTTGTTACCTAATAGGGCATGAAGAGTGCAGATTTTCGGAAGAGTTCTTATTCTCCCGGTCACAAATCCGGTATCAATTGCGAACTTTTTTTTTAAAGGGGGATAGGAAATCGAACTGGACGACTGGGAGTAGGAAAGACACCACAGGACATTTTAATTTCTACTGTCCTGAAAATACGTTTGTTAGCTTCCATTACAAAATATAGATGGTTGAATTCCACAGAGCGAAATAGAGTGACGTGCGATAGAAAAATGATGTATGAAGAGGCGTGGCACTGCACTGTGGCACATTTAAGATCGATTACCACTCTTACAGTTCCTCAAACATATATGTTTTATATATCAAACTCTTCAGGCAGCTGTGCGCTACGAAATAAACATATGCTTGAAAATCAATTTTTAAACAATTTAAAACGTTTGACGTCCTATGTCAAACGCCCGACGGGATGGGGGGAGGGGGGGGGGCGCCGCTATCAAGTTTTTACCGTGGTTCGGAAATATCGCAGATCTGGGGCTGCCCAAGACAAACAGTGTACACCTTATTTATGTCAATAAAGTAGTAATAGGAAATGACACTTGGATGCTAATCTTTTGCCTTACATTCTTTTAACCATTATTGTAGGTTTCAATTGGTATTCACACAGCATGGTTACTTTCTGTTGGCAGGGATTCTTTAGAATTGTCTAACCTTTCTCCGGACATTTGTCATTTCATGTGACCATTTTCTTAGTGCGTGAGGATGTCTTACTGCCTGTCGAGCGTTGCATTAATTTATTCCGTTGTTGGCAGGGAGCTAGCTTGCTATGGATACAAGGAGCTGTCCCGGAATCTGGCATCTAAAGAAGGAGCACTTTATGTATGAACTTAGAATTCGGGAGCTTAGCACCGATGGTAGTGTTCCAGAGCTGGTGGCCAGGCTGCACGCGGCGTTGGACACCCCACTTTGAGTTTCGGTGAGCATAGTTGGGGATCAAAATGTTCAAATGTGTGTAAAATCTTATGGGGCTCAACTGCTAAGGTCATCAGCCCCTAAGCTTACACACTACCTAATCGAAATTATCCTAAAGACCAACACGCACACCCATGCCCCAGGGAGGACTCGAACCTCCGCTGGGACCAGCTGCACAGTCCATGACTGCAGCCCCCAGACCGCTCGGCTAATCCCACGCGGCACCGTTGGGGAGATAGGTGTTTTGCTCGATAATATTTCCACAGCGTTGGATGACGTGCAGCGAAACTTGTCCTTTCTGCAGGACAGTCAACCTGCTGTTAGGCAAATTGGTAGGATTCAGGCCCAGCCAGCACATTTGGGGAATCGTGTGCACATTACCTCCTTGCAACTTAGCTAGCTTGAAGTTACTGGGTTGAGACAGCTGAGTAACTGAGCGAGGGGTCTGCAGTTCCAAGCAGGGTCCTTCAGCCTGGAAAGTTAGGAAGCGGGAGCAAGTCCAGCAGCTACCCCCACGAATTAATTCTTTGATCAGGTTTCTGGGGCCCAAGGTTTAGGTTAATCATTTCGCTAGACTACCCAGTCCAATTATGTGCCTATTCAACGGTATTTCAGAGGTTTCACTCAATACCTTGGCCTGCGTCCGGCAGTTTTTGTGGCTGTTGGTGCGATTTAAATTTCATGCGGATGACTTGGGGATGCCTTACCATGTGATATTAGCATTACTTTACCCCTTGCGAAAGGTAGTCTGACTGATTTTACATCTGAAGTTTTGAAGCGGGAGGGCTCAATAGGACAACTGAGGGGACTGCTGATTGTCGGTAGGAGGCTTTCGCTGCGAATGCGGAACGAGCTTGAACGCTCATATTACTGGCGGGTGCAGGCATAATTTCAACCACTGAGCCAGTATGTCAATCGAGTGCGCCTAGCCACCTTGGCTCTTGTTATGTCGGTTTCGGAACTAAATACTGTATCAAAATTTTGGAGGGTATGTATCCCGAGAATAGTTCGCGCTTGGCCTTTTCTTCCCGTCCCACTAGCTTCCGGGAATTCGAAACATTGATTGATTCCACTGAATCCTTGCTATTTGCCGATGAGGAGCGGAGGCATGAGTAGCACTTGGAAATTCCTCCGTCCACCTCGAGAATTAATAGGGCTGCTCAACCATCCAACACATTTTCTGGGAAGGGTTGTTTTTGGTACGGCACCTGCGATCACTTGGTGCGCGAGTGTCCCGTAGCACGAGCTCCTAGTTCCGGGGGGGGGGGGGGGGGGGGGGAGGGAGGATACGGGGGACGAGATTCTTTCCGTCGGAGGGGCGTAGGCCATGATGCCCGCATAATCAGCCTCCCTCAGAATCTGCCCTTCCTTTTATCTGTGTCCTTCTAGGACAAGAACCCTTGTGCGCGCTGTTGGATTCTGGTAGCTCCGTGTCCTTATTGAATTATAATTGGTATTTGTAGTTTGGGCATTTGTGTAAATTATCTTTCGTGCGCCCCTGCCCTCAGAGATGTCGTGTGCCAATGGGCAAGAGTTGCCTCTGGTTAGCGAGGTGCGCGGTACCTTGTCCATCCTTGGCCACTAGTAATTTCTGAAGGCCCGTTACGCTCTTACTTGTTAAAGATCTAGCGCTCAATTTGTTCCTCGAGTGTGATTTTATTCAGAAAACTGAATTAGTTCTCGACTTTGCGAGCCGCACCTACTCTTTTAGGTTTTCGCCTAGTGACAAGATAGCCTTTTGCTATTGCCGTTGCGCAAGTTGTAACTCAGGTGAATTTTTATATGGAGCAACTTGAGCTGGGCCAGGCTGGGCAGTTTTTTAATTTATTAGTGCAGTTTCCAGAGATTTTCTCTAATAAGTTTGGGGTCACTAACGTCATACAGTACCACATACGCTTGGACGATGATATTCCGGTGCGACAGTCTCCGAGGCCACCCAAGATGAAAACCTTGAGACAGAAATTGGTGAGTATGTTGAGGGTGGGGTCATTAGGCCGTCTACGTCTCCCTAGGCGTCACCGATTTTTCTCGTTCCTAAAGCTTAGGGCCAGGACTGGAGGCCGGTGGCTGATTATAATCTCCTTAACAGAAAGGTTATCTCAGAATCTGTCCTCTTGTCGGATCTTCACAACTACTGTACCTGGTTTTTGGGGGCAGAGTGGTTCACGGTGCTTGATATCAACCTAGCTTATTAATAGATTCCTCTTACCGAGGAGTCTAAACATGTCACCGCGTTCTTCATCGATTGGAACCTTTATGAGTTCAACCGGGTGCCGTTCGGATTGTCCACTGGGGCGGCGGTTTTATCTCGATTGCTAGATCATATCATGGGCGACTTGAAGTTTTATTGTGTCGTTAATTACCTTGACGGTGTTATCGTTTATAGTCAGTCGTTTGAGAGTCATATTTCCCATCTTCGGGAGGCCCTCTCCAAGTTTCGGGATGCGAGGTTGACCATTATGCCGTCCAAGATTAACACTGGCTAGGAAACAGGTGTTCTTCCTGGGTCATTTAATTTGGTGGGGACAGCATTAGGATTGACTAGGAACAATTAAGGTGTTGAAGAAATTTCCTCAGACTCGAAATAGGAAGGAGACAGCCAGCTTTATTGGGATAGCGAATAATGATTTTGTCCAGAAGGCCGCTCCCCTGAATAAACTACGTAGGAATGGGGTGAAATTTATATGGGGTGAGAACCAACAGGCGACTTTTGAAGCTATCATGACCGTTATCACCAACCTGCCGGTCTTACCCGTCTCCGATTTCGTCAAAAGATTTATCGTTCCAACTGATGTCTCCAATACCAGTATCCGTGCAGTGTTGTTGCAGGAGAAGCAAGGCAGAGGACGCCCATTAGCTTTAGCATCTAGAAGTTGTCTACTCCCGAGATGAATTACTCTGTTTACGAGTGCGAGGCCCTAATTGTGCTTTTCAACTTTAAAAAAAAAATGTCAGTTCCATATTGAGCATAGGGAGTTTGGTCTCGCGACGCAGAGTCAGGCCCTGAGTTGGGTGTTGGCTCGACCCAGGAAAACTGATAGGGTTATTTCCGGTGCGACGCATAAAAGGCTCTGACAACCATGTCGCCGACGCCCCCAGTCGCATGTTTCAGGAGGAGAGCGCCAGGACTAACATTTGGTTAGCCCACCGCCGCCAGGCACGGTGACATAATAGGAAAAGACGCCCTTTCAGGGTAATGCAGGAGATTAGGTTTTCGTGAAGAACTGTGCCGGTCGGCTGAGGGATGGTGCCAAGCTCGGAAGTTCACTCCCCATTTCATAGACCCATACCCTTTCATCAAAATTCTGGGTCCAGTCAACTTGCTTGTCAGGCATATGGCCATTGATAAAGTCCTCAGGGTGCATCGTAATCAACTTGGGCCCGTTAATTAACTTTCCCGTCCTCCTTCTGTAGGCTGGACCGGGGTCCATTGATTTCTGAGGGTGGGGGGGGGGGGGGGGAGGTTGAGCCGTAGCGGGGTTGCTGACGTCGCTTTTCGAATTCTTGGCACCGATTGTTCTATCTGTCGTGTGATGTCCCTCTGATTTCAGGCCACTAAGATCTTTGCTCGAGGTTGTTGATGGGAGATAGGACGTGTTGTGTCGGGGTGAGTTGGGGAGTGACAGCGGAGCAAGGAGGACGGTGTGAGAGCCGGCCGAGGTGACCGAGCGGTTCTAGGCGCTTCAGTTTGGAACCGCGCACCGCTACGGTCGCAGGTTCGAATCATGCCGCGGGCATGGATGTGTATGATGTCCTTAGGTTAGTTAGGTTTAAGTAGTTCTAAGTTTTAGCGGACTGATGACAAAAATGGTTCAAATGGCTCTGAGCACTACGGGACTTAACTTCTGCGGTCGTCAGTCCCCTAGAATGTAGAACTGCTTAAACCTAACTAAAACTAAGGACGTCACACACATCCATGTCAGAGGCAGAATTCGGACCTGCGACCGTAGCGGTCGCGCGATTCCAGATTGTAGCGCCTAGAACCACTCGGCCACCGCGGCCGGCGGGACTGATGACCTCAGATGATAAGTCCAATAGTGCTCAGAGCCATTTGAACCATTTTTGAACGGTGTGAGAGGTCCGCACAGCGAGGAAGGCGAGCACTTGTGCAAGCATCTTGGGATGATTTGAATTCGTGGCTGATTTCGAGTGCCGTCTTCACTGCGTAGCCTGTCCAGCCAGCTCTGGGACGTGGCACACCGATGAGAGAGTTGAAGCCAGTCTCGCTGGGCCGAATTCTGGGCCCCTTTGGAACTGACAAACTTCAGCTTCGATTCGTGAACTCCAGTTAAGTTTTGAATTTTGAGGTATTAGCTGTTATTGTTATTGACCTGCTTGCGTTCTATTTGGTTTTTACTTAACTGAAGCTGTTATTAAAGAAGACCTGCCTGATTCGCAATTGGTAAGTTTGCTGAACTGAAGCACTTATCATTGAGGGCCTACCTGTTTTACATTTGGTAATTTTGCTTAAGTTAAGCTGTTATCACTGAATGCCTGCCTGTTTTACCTTTGGTAATTTTCCTTAAGTGAAACTCTTATCATTGAAGGCCTGCCTGTTTTCTATTTGCCAATTTTACTTAACTGAAGCTGTTATTATTGAAGACCTACCTGTTTGGCATTTGATAATTTTACGTAACTGAAGCTGTTATTATTGAAGACCTGCCTGTTTTCTTTTTGGTAATTTTACTTAACAGAAACTGCTATTCAAGAATGCCTGCCTGTTTTCTATTTAGTAATTTTACTTACCTCAAGCTGGTATTATTGATGATCTGCCTGTTTTGTATTTGGTAAGTTTGTGTAACTGAAGTTATCAATGAAGGCCTGTCTGTTTTCTATTTGGTGTTTTACTTATCTGAAATTGTTACTATTGAAGGCCTACCTGTTCCCTTTCAATTACATTAAGAGCTATTTCATGATTTGGGGTATATGAAAATCTTATTGATCAAGGCTTTCCTGTTTTCATTGCCCCATTACTGAGATCCCATCTCTTACTCAGTATGTATTGTAATTAACTGAAATTGTGATTGCGAAAGGCCTACCTGTTTCGGAGATATTTATGACAATAAGGTAGTAACAGGAAATGACGCGATGGTACAAGGGCCTTAACCTTGAGCCTTACATCCCTTTAACCATAATTGTAGGTTTCAGTTTCTTCTGCTGTTGTCAGCAGTTCAAGAGTGGTTTGATGCGCAACTCCTCTTTTATATCTTGTGCAGATCTTCGCATATGTAAAGACGTCGTTCTAACATATTGTATTTTGAAACTACCCTTTTAAGTACTACTAGTTTCGAGAATGGCTTGTTCTGTAGTTAGTGCATTTATAACAGATGTGGGTACATCATCCTCGTCAAACACATTTGTTGTAGGTGCACTTGATGCTGTGGATCCCATCCAGAAGACGCGCCGGACGCTGTGGCAGAGCGGTTCTAGCTCTTCAGTCCGGAACTACGCTCCTGCTACGGTCGCACGTTCGAATCCTGCCTCGGAAATGTATATGTGTGATGCCCTTAGGTTACTTAGGTTTAAGTAGTTCTAAGTCTAGGGAACGGATGACCTCAGATGTTAAATCCCATAGTGCTGATAGCCATTTGAACCATTTGAAAGAAGACTCGATGAAAATTTGGCAAGAGAAACACTTAAAACCAAGACGAGTATGAAAGAGCAAAGCAGTAACTTAAGCTGCATAACTATTGCGTCCTACATTTATTTGAATCTGCTTGCCATATCCCAGCCTTTGGTCCTCTCTTCAAATTTTTTATCCCCGAAATTCCTTCTATCACTTAATTAACTATTGAATGATGCCACACTTTCCTTTATTTCAGTCAAGTTGTGCTATAACATCTTTCTTCCTCACCTCCTGAGATCCTGTAGATCAGTTACCAAACATAAATTAGTATTCCTCTGTAGCACCTAAAAAGCTTCTATTCTTTCCTTGTGTGTGCTGCCTGTCGTCCACGTTTGGCTTCCATTTAAGGCTACAGTCCAATAAATAGTTTCAGAAAATATTTCATAACACTTTCATTTGTATTTGTTACTGCTACACTCTTTTATCAGGAGAGGCGCTGCAGGCGATGTCGTGTTAGCAAAGGCATTCGCATCGGTCGTCTGCTACTATAGCCCATTAACGCCAAATTTCGCCGCACCGTCCTAACGGATCCGTTAGTCGTAAGTCACACATTGATTTTTGCCGTTATTTCAAGCAGGGTTGCTACCACAGTTCCGCTGAATGTCACAGGTTCACTACATGAATGCTGTCTTAGTTGACACAAATTCGCCTGGTGATGGAGTTGTGACCTTCTGGAACGCTTAGTTGTTCAAATGTTCAAATGTGTGTGAATTCCTAAGGGACCAAACTGCGGAGGTCATCGGTCCCTAGAAACACGCACTACTTAAACTGAATTACGTTATGAACAACACGCACACCCATGCCTGAGGGAGGACTCGAACCTCCGGCGAGGAACGCTTAGTGGCAGTCACAAACGTGACTGGTTACAGGGATCTGTATTTTGACATTCATAACTGTCAACCCTACCCAGAAAACAGACATTTATAGAAGACGCGCCGACCGCTGTGGCCGAGCGGTTCTAGCTCTTCAGTCCGGAACTGCGCTGCTGCTACAGTCGCAGGTTAGAATTCTGCCTCGGGCATGGATGTGTGTGATGTCCTTAGGTTAGTTAGGTTTAAGTAGTTCTAAGTTCTAGGTGACTGATGATCTCAGTTGTTAATTCCCATAGTGCTCAGAGCCATTTGAACCATTTGAAAGAAGACGGGATGAAGATTTGGCAAGACGAACACTTAAAACCTAGACGAGTATGAAAGAGCAAAGCAGTAACTTAAGATGAGTGGTTTTCATATTTCTAACTACACAGACAAAATTGTGCCCAATAGACGACCGATGCGAGTGCCTTTGCTAACATGGCATCGGGTGTAGCGCCTCTCCTGGGTTCGTGACCATATGGGCTGGACCCCAGACAACCAGAAAATCGTGGCCTGGTCAGATAAGTCCCGATTTCGCCTTAGTAAGAGCTGATGGTAGGGTTGTTCAAATGGTTCAAATGGCTCTGAGAACTATGGGACTCAACTGCTGAGGTCATTAGTCCCCTAGAACTTAGAACTAGTTAAACCTAACTAACCTAAGGACATCACAAATATCCATGCCCGAGGCAGGATTCGAACCTGCGACCGTAGCGGTCTTGCGGTTCCAGACTGCAGCGCCTTTAACCGCACGGCCACTTCGGCCGGCCTGATGGTAGGGTTCGCATGCGGCACAGACCCCACGAAACCATGGACCCCAGTTGTCAACGAGGCACTGTGCAAGCTGGTGGTGGCATCATAATGGTGTTCAGTCTTCATGATCTTCATGTTCCAAACAACGATAGAAATTGGATGACAATGCCCCCTGTAACCAGTCCAAAATTGTTCACAACTGCTTTGAAGAACATTGACAGTTGGAGTGACGTGAATCCCATCGAACATTTATGGGACGTAATTGAGAGGTCAGTTCTTGCACAAAATCCTGTACTGGTAACACTTTCGCATTTATGTACGGATATGGAAGCAGCATGGATCAGTATTTCTATAGGGGACTTCCGACGACTTGTTGAGTCCATGCCACGTCGAGACGCAGCACTAAGCCCGGAAACAGGAGGTCCAAAACGATTTTATGAGGTACCTCATGCCTTTTGTTTCCTCAGTGTAGAATACATAAATGCATTTTAACATGAATCTAACTGACAACGGAGTTACAATCCTTATTATCCTATGAAACGTATTGCGGAAAGTATAGTACATGTGACCGGTTCGGCAATTTGTGTTTACAGTGATTTGTGTCTTCCTTCACTCTCTCTAAGACATTTTCGAATACATTTGTTTAACTCAGTCGTATTTGAAGTTCCTGCCTCATTCAATTTGAGATTTGCTGTTGTTGGTACTTTTAAGATGTGTTGCTGTTAGTAGTTTTGCCCTGCACACCACCAAGTTTCTGAGATGGCCTTTCCTCTAGCTAAATGTCTGAGCACTAACCGCTTAACAACTGGAGGCGCTGTACACGTGAAATGAACCGTTGCAGTGGCACGCAGGGCAGAACGCCACCTCGGCATGCGCGCAGTCCCTCGGGCTTACAGCATCTCATCCGGAAGAATGCCGCTTTCCCTTGCCGGGAGATTGCAATTCCTTCTTTTATCCTCTCTGCCCTGCACTGTCCCTCAAGCTGGCACGTCCTTTGCCGCCTTTGCGAGGCTCTCATGCGATACAGCGACAAACGCCTGGCAGGAGTAGGAAAGGAGGGAGGGGGGGGGGGGGGGGAACGGGTTTCTCTTCCTGTGTCGCAGATCCACCTCCCCCCCCTCCCCCGAGTAGATGGGTGAGGGGGTTCTCTTCCACCCCCACCCCCCTCCCCCTTCCTCAGCACAGCGAGGCTTTCAGGCGAGCGCCTTTCGATTAGGCACCGCTGCCAGACACGCAACTGCATTCTGCCCACCCCTCAGCCTACTTTTCTTCCTTACTGGTTCGTCTTACCATCTTCCACCTCTTTCTCATGCAGATTTACACACACACACACACACACACACACACTATGATTCCACTTGGTTCAGACGCAGGTATATATAGGGTTAACATTAATAAAACCGACAAACTGCAGGGACAGACTTCTAACTAGAAACGATCCTATGAATATGCATCCGGAAATGTATCGTTACCACCGTAGATAGTGCTGACGAATAAATGTCCCTTTGATCATGTTCCGTGTGTATCTTGGGTGTTGCAGACCGTGCGATTGACACACCTTACTTTAGCTGCGTAATATTGCAAGACTGGGTTGTATAGGATATTGAGTTGAAACTTAGTACAAGCTCCAGGCAGGTGGGCCATCAACATGGCATGACCCAATGTGCGATTATGTGCGTCCTGCATGACAACTGCTGCTCTCTCTATCACATTCAGAGAGTGCAAGGATTATCAGCGGCTGACTTCACTCCACGGGAAGGATTTTGTGGATACTTTTTGCCCCAGAGCATCACAATTATAGGATTTCTGTCACGAGCTGACGTATGAACGCGTGTATTGCACTCAGTGGAGACCACTTTGAACATCTGTTGTTAAGTGGATGCGATGCAGCTCTGTACTGTTTTCCGGGATGATTTGTTGTCATTGCGTACACACCATCCGTTTCTGGACACATGTTCATAGGACCTTTTTTCCTCCATCCTACCATCATTGCAGTTTGTCGCTTTTATTGACGCTCACCCTGTATACAGGTTGTTCCGGAAATTTTGCGACGAACTTCTAGGGGAGGCGGAGCGCATCATGAGGATTGAGAATTGCATAGCTACCCATGATCGCGAACGCCGTCGTACGCCGCTAGGTGGTGGTGCTGCACACGAGGATACTGGAGGGGAACGCTGCCAGGTGTTGTACACGAGATCACTGGAATTAATGCATGCCTTTCATCTCCAAAGGGAACAGTTACTGTACCCCAATAATCATCCTGCACCTGTACGTTTCCCATAGTGGTTCCTGCAACAATGTTGTCGAGAAAAAATGGTTCAAATGGCTCAGAGCACTATGGGACTTAACAGCTGTGGTCATCAGTCCCCCAGAACTTAGAACTGCTTAAACCTAACTAACCTAAGGACATCAAACACATCCATGCCCGAGGCAGGATTCGAACCTGCGACCGTAGCAGTCGCGCGGGTTGTCGAGAAGTGCATTTCCCAGTTAATGTGTTTCTCAACGATGGGGGCACATTCGCTAGGGATGGAGTATTCAGTCACCACAGTGAGAATTTGTGGGCGTGTGTGGGTGTGTTTGGTCGGCGCCAGCTTATTCGGACCATTCCTTTCACCGTACTGCTTGACCGTAGCGACTTATCAGACCTTTATCAAACAGGTCCTTCCCAGCTTGCATGAAGATATCCTATAAAATGTGAGGCGCAACTTGCTGTTCCAAACTGATAGTACGCCTGCTCGTTCTGGACTGTGGACCTGTTCACCAATCCCATGATCACGAGTTCTATCGATCCTTCTTTCTGTGGGAAGCCACGAAATCCCTCATGTATCGCAATACGGTGGAGTCTGAAATGAATCTTGTGGCAGTGATCGTCCTTGTAGCTGCTACAATAAAAGAACCTCTCAGGGTGTACGACCGTGTCTGGTATGCGTGGCGTGTGGTAGTGCAAACTTCGAGCATCTCTTGTAATATTAGAGCCATATTCATGTCGCACACCATGCGCACCTATTATGTCCAGTAAATATTTCAAATGAGTCTCTCCTGTTTCCTTTCTGATTTTAGCCGGCCGCAGTGGCCGAGCGGTTCTAGGCGCTTCAGTCTGGAACCGCACGACTACTACGGTCTCAGGTTCGAATCCTGCCTCGGGCATGGATGTGTGAGGTGTCCTTAGGTTAGCTAGATTTAAGTAGCTCTAGGTTCTAGGGGACTGATGACCTCAGAAGTTAAGTCCCATAGTGCTCAGGGCCATTTGAACCATTTTAGCTTTCCGATTTTCTGTTTCTGCTACCACTTACCCATGACATTTGTGGCTATGGGTTGCCATGCAGTTCTCAATCCTTATGATTGTCTCAACATTTCTGGGACTCCTTGTATATAAGGGCACTTCGCAAACTAGGTTATGCATTATTGTGGTAGGCAAATTAACCTTTATTGAATGTTGCAGTGCACTTTAAAGTGACGCAGATACATGACTATTTTTCGACACAGTCACATCTCTGTAAACAACGATCCGTAAGTTACATCAATCGTTCACTTCCACGATAATAGAAACCTACTCCTTGGTCACGGAGACATTCGAAAACCGTATTACCGTGGTCTAGGGGTAGCGTCCTTGATTAATAATCAAAACGTCCTTGGTTCCGGGTTCGAATCCTAGAAGACATCGCTGGCTACAATGTCATCACCAACATTGACCCTGAAGCAAAATATGGAACAGCAATATTAATAAAAGATAACACCGAATTTGATGATGTACATAAAACACCAAATGGTCGAGGCATAGCTACGAAAATAAAAGGCACGCGTTCACGAACATATATGCCACTTCAGGAACGCAGAATAAAACAACAAGAGCCAGATTTTTCAAACAAGACTTCTGTAATCTAATTAACGAAAACTTTGATAACTTAGTGCTCGAAGGTGACTTCAGTTGTGTCGTAGCGAAGGAAGATCAGATACCAACACCCAATATGTGCGTATAATTAGATGAAATAATCAGAAAAACGAAACTCAGAGATGTGTGGAGAACGGCATATCCACACACAACTGAGTTCACCTTTTCCTACAGAAACGGTAAAAGTAGGCTCAATATACGTTTCCAACAACCTAGCACAAGCTATAGGAACAGTAGAAATTAAGCCAATAGCATTTTCGGACCATAAATGGCAAATAACGAAAATACTCCCGCCAGAACAGAAGAATGATCAATACAAAAGCTTCTGGAAAATGTCCACCAACGACCTAAAAGACATAACACTGTGGAAAGAAATCACCGACATGTGGACAGAATGTTTGAGAAAAAAATCAAACACGCAATCATCCATGGAATGGTGGGTAAAACACGCAATACCGTCACTGAGGAAAGCAATCATAAAAGACAGTGCAGAAAAAGCAATGTGGAAGAAATGGACCCCTGACTTCCACACACAGTGCATGAAAGACGTAATAAACGCTCAGACGAACGATCACACAACCCTCTTAACAAAATTAAGGCGCATAAAAACAAAACTAGTAAACATGCAGAAAGAACAAACTGAAGCAATAAAAAGAAGACGCCAGCCCTTGTGGACAGTGGAAGAAGAACCGGTCACATTTCACCATATACACAGAATAATCCGGAGGACACAACAAATACAGATCAGACAGCTGCAGAAACAAGACGGGACCACCACAGAAGTGCCATCAGAGATCCTGAAGCATGTACACGAGTACTCAGCCAGCTCTTCAACCGAGAATAAACGAGCGACGCAGCAACAGACGCCCTACTTCACAAACTGTTGGATGCCCTAACCGACACAGGCAAGGCGGAGCTGGTGGCAAACGTGGTCAAAGGCGAAGTACACAACATTGCCAAATCCAGTGCGGTTGGATAATACCCAGGCATGGACAGAATTCCAACCGAATTCTACATCCAGTAGTGGGACGCGATCACCAAGGTCATCAACGACATAATACAGGGACAGAAACTGCCAGAAGTCTTTACAATTGGAAACATTACACTCATCCCGAAGAAAACGCGCCCCGGAAAGTGGAAGATTACCGCCCCATGACGCTGCTAAACGCAGATTATAAAATAGCAGCGCGATGTGTGGCGGACAAACCAAAAACAGTCATAGCAAAAATAATAAGCCCCCACCAGACATGTGCGGTACCGGCATTACAGCAATAAATAAATCAGAAGCAGCGTTAGTGTCGATAGATTTCCATAAAGCGTTCGACCGCGCAGACTGCGATTCCATGTCGAAAACCAAGGAAAATTCGGCGTTTGCGAATCCTTCATTAAAATCGTTAAGAACATCCTAAGCAGTGACACATCCGAGGCGTCGGTAAGCGGCCGAAATACAAAACCCATAAAAATACAGAGATCAGTATGCCAAGGATGTCCCCTCTCCATGAGTGTGTTCGCCTTTGCACTGGACCCTCTGCTAAGTAAAATAGACGACACCATAATAGGAATCACATTGCTTGGCACCACACTGAAGTGCAAAGCGTACGCTGACGGCGTTGGTTTCTTCGTGGGAGATAGAGAGGACCTCAACAAAATAAGCCGATCCTTCAAACATTCTCACAAACAGCAGGAGCCACAATAAACAACAACAAAACTGCCCTTCTACGATTGTCAGCAAAAAGATACAAGACAGAAGTACCTGGTATAAGGTTGTCGAATCACACAAGTGCCTACGGCTGAAAGTATACTCGTGCCCCATGAAAATAGTGGCGCAAAATTGGAGGGAAGTATTGCACACGGTAGGAGGTCTTGCCAGAACGAATGGCAACTGTTCCAGAAGGCGAGGCTCATTAACGAGCAACTCCTGTCCAAAGTATGGTTCAGCGCGCGAGTGCCCTACCCGCCAAAGGAAATAGCAAGATCCACTGAACGAGCAGTACATTATCTCCCCTGGCGCCGGGAAATTTTCAAAGTGCAACGCCCCACGGGCACGCTAGGCATCCACGAATAGACCTCAGCGACGTCCAGAGAAAATGCGCCGCACTGCTGATACATTGCTTGAACACCATAGCAGAGAAGAACAGAAACAGCCTCGCAGCTGCCCTGATAAATACGTGTCGGCCAGTCTCCGAAAAAGCGCCAGTAAACATACCAACAGTCCCCTACAACCTAAAATACCTCAGAGAATACTTTGTCCAAAAGGTTACGTACTAAACACAGCAGAAGAACAAATAACGAGGACGACGAGAAGCTCTACGCGGAACTGAGAGGAGAACAACTGAACAATTGAACAAGATTGAATCAAAGAAACCTGATCACAGCTGGAGACAAGCGTGGCTCAACCTACACGAAAGCGCACTCAGTACGAATGTCAAATCGACGTGGTACAAGGCAATAAACAACACCGTACCCACAAATGAAAGGTTAGCAGCAATTCACCTCAGACCACCATGAAAATGCCAGACCTGTAATGCAAACGACGCCTTGGAACATCTTTTCCAATGCGGAGAAACGAAACAAATATGGGAGATACGCAAAACTATGCTGGTACTTATAAACAGAAGCACAGCTGAAAGGATAAACATCGAACTATTAAGTTTCCCAGATATAAAACCATTCCCCAGGTCAAAGAAACAAACCCACACATGGATTTTAGGCCAAACGGTGTACGCAGTAATAGAGCAGAACCAACAAGACGTCATGGAATACCCTAGAAGCAGCCTTCCAGAGAGTCATGCCAGCCTGCTGACGTTACCGCCTGCCCGACCGCCGCGGAGGGAGACCAGCTGAGGGAGGACGGCAACGCCCACCGCCGCCCCCGCTCACCGCTGAAGCCCTCGCCACGCCTACCAGCCGTCCCAGCAAAACCGTCAAAGTGCTTCTGTGGAAATGTAAATGAGCGTGTGGGGTCATTGGCCGGGAGGCCCCTTGCGAGGCAAGTCCCGCCACCTTGGTGCAGGTCTTATTACATTCGACGCCACGTTGATCGTCCTGCGTGCCGAATAGGGATGAAATGACGATGGCACAACACCCAGTCCGTGAGCGGAGAAAATCCCCGACCCACCCGGGAATCGAACCCGGGCCCGTAGGACGGCAATCCGTCACGCTGACCACTCAGCTATTGGGGCGGACAAATTGCTTCTGTGAAGTTTCCATTCAGCGTTGAGTGCACTGTTGTTTGTGTTCTGTGTTACATCAAAGCCCTCGCCAGTGAAATAGTTAAAGTGAAAGCAAAAAGCAACAACTACTCCCTATTCCGAAGGAAAAAAGTATCACTCACCGCATGCAAGCAAATCAAAAATACTACCGTTCTTAAATAAAAACAGAAATAGTTAATAATAAGTATATAATCAATTCTATATTTCTATGTTTTCTAACACATTAAAAAATTTGTTGAGATTTATCGTCGGCAAAAACTTATATATAATTAAAAACGACCAAGTCAAGTATCATAACATATACGTAAAAAGAAAGACTGATTTTCTACAAAAATTAAATGCAAACGGAACACGTTTTAGAAATTAACACACGAACTTAACACAAAAATGCCATAAAAACAATAATAACTACGTAAATGGAAGGCTGAAAGCGAAATGTAATAGGATTTAAAACGTACCTTATGTCTACTATATATCATTGAATTGAATAAAGTTTACGTATTGTTAAAAATAAAGAATCATGCCACTGCTTAAATTTTGATTAGTAATTGGCATTGCAGGCCGGAGGGTTCCGATATAAAAGCCACCCTCGTTCTGCCAACGGTCGTGTGAAGAGGGCGGAGGAGCGGACAGAGGTTCAGGGCACTCTCTTGTCCTAGGGGTGGGAAAATGCCCCTAAAGGCGGAAGAATCAGCAATGATCAACGGCATGAGGAGCAGAAGGCAATGGAAACCACTGCATTAAAGACACATAAGGTGTATCCACAGGACATGTGGCCTGTAATTGAGAAAGTGTCATGATGATCTCTCCATTGACAAAATATTCCAGAATAGTCCCCCATTCGCATCTCCGGAAGTGGACAGCCAAGTTGGAGGTGACCATGAGAAAAATACTGAATAATTAACGAAAGGATAACGTTCTACGAGTCGGGGCGTGGAATGTCAGAAGCTTGACCTTGGTAGGGAAGCTAGAAAACGTGAAAAGGGAAATGGAGAGGCTTAATTTAGACATAGTAGGGATCAGTGAAATAAAATAGAAGAAAAGGATTTTTTGTCAGACGAGTATAGGTTAATACGAACAGTAGCAGAAACTGAAACAACGGGAGGAGGATTCGTTATGAGCAGGAAGGTAGGGCAGAGAGTGTGTTACTGTGAACAGTTGAGATGCAGGGTTGTTCTTATCAGAATCGACAGCAAACCAACACTGACAATGATAGTTCAGGTATACATGCCGACGTCGCAAGCTGAAGATGAAGAGATAGAGAAAGTGTATGAGGGTATTGAAAGAGTAATACAGAATGTAAAGGCGGATGAAAATCTAATAGTCATGGGAGACTGGAATGCAGTTGTAGTGGAAGGAGTAGAAGCAAAGATTGCAGGAGAATATGGCCTTTGTACAAGGAAAGAGAGAGGAGAAAGACTAATTGAGTTCTGTAATAAATTTCAGTTGGCAGTAGCGAATACTCTGTTCAAGAAACACAAGAGAAGGATGTATATTTGGAAAAGGTCGGGTGAAATGGGAAGATTTCAGTTAGATTACATCATGGTCAGACAGAGATTCCGAAAATAGGTACTGGATTGTAAGGCGTACCCAGGAGCCGATATAGACTCAGTTCTACATCTACATCTACAGCTACATCTACATGGATACTCAGCAAATGACATTTAAGTGCCTGGCAGAGGTTTCATCGAACCATCTTCACAATCTCTATTATTCCAATCTCGTACAGCGCATGGAAAGAAAGAACACCCATACCTTTCCGTTCGAGCTCTGATTTCCCTTATTTTATCATGGTGATCGTTTCTCCCTATGTTGGACGGTGTCAACAAAATATAGTAGTCATGAAGAGTAGGCTGAAGTTTAATACGTGAGTCAGGAAGAATCAATACGCAAATAAGTGGGACACGGAAGTACTAAGGAATGGCGAGATACGCTTGAAGTTCCCTAAGGCTATAGATACATCAAAAGGAATAACTCAATAGGCAGTACAGTAGAAGATGAATCTAGAGCTCTAAAAAGGGCCATCACATAAGTTGGAAAGAAAACACAGGTACAAAGAAGGTAGCTGTGAAGAAGCCACGGGTAACAGAAGAAATACTTAAGTATATCGATGATAGGAGGAAGTACAAACATGTACTGGGAAACTCAGTACTACAGAAATACAAGTCGATGAGGAATGAAATAAGTGGGAAGTGCAAGCAACTTAAGACGAAATGGCTACATGAAAAATGTGAAGAAATCGAAAAAGAAATGATTGTCGGAAGGATTGACTCAGCATATAAGAAAGTCAAAACATTCGGTGACATTAAAAGCAAGGATTGTAACATTAACAGTGCAACGGTAATTCTATTGTTAAATGCAGAGGACAGAGTGGATAGGTTGAAAGAATACACAGAAAGGCTCTATGAGGGGGAAGATTTGTCTGATGTGATAAAAGAAGAAACAGAAGTCGATTTTGAATAGATAGGAGATCCTGTATTAGATTCAGAATTTAAAAGAACTTTGGAGGACTTAAGATCAAATAAGGGACACATATCATTCCATCAAAATTTCTAAAATCATTGGGGGAAGTGGTAACAAAACGGCTATTCACAATGTATGAGTCTGGCGACATACCATCTTACTTACGGAAAAGCATCATCCACACAATTCTGAAGACTGGAAGAGCAGAGAAGTGCGAGAATTATCTCACAATCAGCTTAACAGTTCATGCATCCAAGTGGCTGACAAGAATAATATACAGAAGAATGGAAAATTAAGGATGCGCTAGATGGCGATCAGTTTGGCTTTAGAAAAGGTAAAGGTACGAGAGAGGCAATTCTGACGTTGCGGTTGATAATGGAAGCAAGATTAAAGAAAAACCAAGACACTTTCATAGGATTTGTCGACCTGGAAAAAGCGTTCGACAATGTGGAATGGTGAAAGACATTCGAAATTCTGATAAAAATAGGGGTAAGCTATGGGGAGAGACGGGTAATATACAATATGTACAAGAGCCAAGGGAGAATAATAAGACTGAACGACGTGGAACAAAGTGCTCGGATTAAAAAGGGTTTAAGACAGGGATGTAGTCTTTTGCCCCTACTGTTCAATCTGTACTTCGAAGAAGTAATGATGGAAGTAAAAGAAAGATTTAGGAGTGGAGTTAAAATTCGAAGTGAAAGGATATCAATGATACGATTCGCTGATGACATTTCTATCCCGAGTGCAAGTGGAGAAGAATTACATGATGTGCTGAACGGAATGAACAATCTAACGAGTACAGAATGTTGACTGAGAGTAAATCGAAAAAAGACAAAAGTAATGAGAAGTAGCAGAAGTCAGAACAACGAAAAACTGAACATCACGATTGATGGGAATGAAATAGAAGGAATTCTGCTACCTGGGCAGCAAAATATTCAATGACGGACGGAGAAAGGAGGACATCAAAAGCAGACTAGCAACGTCGAAAAGGTCTTTCCTGGCCAAACGAGGTCCTGCGTGTTTCAATTTGGAATTAAGTTTCACTCGCACTCTAAGATGCACGCATCTGCAGGAAACTTGGAATGTTTACTATCTTCTGACTATGAGCCACTGTTCTTGTGCAATGGTCTTAGCGTGGGACAAAATGTAGGTCTTACTTTATGAAGTCCATATAGTGTGTTTCCGATAAGGCTTTGTAGTTCACAAAACAAATGAAATGCTAAGAATATAGATGAAAGCATGAAACGTTACTGTATCTGCGGAGTTTATTTACTTATTTTCCAGAGGATTACAGCAAAGAGTTATATTTTTTGCATCAAGTGAATGGCGCCTCTAAACTAACTGTACAGACCAGTTTCACCCAGATTTCTAATAATTAGAGTTAGGAAGCTAGAAACGGCCAAAGTATAATGGCTGCATGCGACATGCTGTAGGCTACATAGTTGATTTTGTTCAGATGCATTTTCTGTCAGAATATTCATTCAAGTTAGGTATTCAAATGAGTACCCACTTCACTGAACAAACAAATCACTGCCTCTTCTAAACGATCTGGGAACGAGAGGAAAAGTTCTATACGGCAGCGTAACGATACGTTCTGCAGCCTAACCAAGACTTGAAAGATAGCATAGAGGAAGCTTGCCTGTGACATCAGAAACCTTACATCTCGTCCGCAGGTCGTTTAAAAGGCGCATTGAATTGAGCATTCTCATTTACTAGGCATTACAGCCATCTCTGGTTCCTGTCGGTTAGGATCTTTCTACGATCACTGTTCTTACGTCACGTAATTGAGTAATCCATAATTCCTTTCATGTACGGACTGTCCTCGTTGATAAACAAACAAATCGGGCGAATAAATTCGTGGTGCGAATATGGGAATCTCCAAACGACAGCCCATTTCTGCCATTCTGTCAGGTCTACCATCGACCATTTTACAGCATTGATTCTGTAAAACCGATTAGGATATACACATCACTTATCCGCCATGCTCTGATCAATGGTGGACTGTCAAATGAACGCTCAATAGAGCTATTATACATGGGGCCCATAAAATCCTGCAATCATTTCAAAAAACTGTAACTTGGGAAGTGTTAGAGATGGAGAAAATGGTTCAAATGGCTCTGAGCACTATGGGACTTAACATCTGAGATCATGAGTCCCCTAGAACTTAGAACTACTTAAACCTAACTAACCTAAGGACATCACACACATCCATGCCCGAGACAGAATTCGAACCTGCTACCGTAGCGGTTGCGCGGTTCCACACTGAAGCGCCTAGAACCGCTCGGCCACAACGGCCGGCTAGAAATGGAGAATTATGATCTATTGTAAAACGTTTAGTAGCTCTCAAAGCTATTTTACTTTCGTCCTTTGTTGCAGAGTTGACGTTAAGTGCAAAAATGGTTCAAATGGCTCTGAGTACTATGGGACTTAACTTCTGAGGTCATCAGTCCCCTAGAACTTAGAAGTACTTAAATCTAACTAACCTAAGGACATCACACACATCCATGCCCGAGGCAGGATTCGAACCTGGGACCTTAGCGGTCGCGCGGTTCCAGACTGAAGCGCCTAGAAGCGCTCGGCCACTGCGGCCGGCCGTTGAGTGCATCAGAGGGGTGACAGACCAGGAGAAGACGCAGTGCGTCATATGGTATACGGAATCCAAACCTGTGACACGGTACTGGGAACTCCACTATTCGGGACTCCACTATGGAGAGATACCTTGGGCATTGACATGGGTCGAAAACTTGAAAGAGGTAGGCAGTATCAGAGACCTTCGTCGAAATGGAGGCGTTTCTGTGTCTCACGCACGTGCTGACAGAATATGTGTGTGAGTTCTTAAGGGACCAAACTGCAGAGGCCATCGGTCCATAGACTTACACACCACTTAAACTAACTTATGCTAAGAACAACACACACACACCCATGCCCGAGAGAGGATTCAAACCTCCGGCGGGAGGCGCCGCGCAGTCAGTAACATGGCGGCTCTAACCGCGCGGCCACTCCGCGCGGTACTGACAGAGTGGAAGCTGCATTTCAACGCAACCTGCAGGAGCTAATGTGTCGTGCAACATGCGAATTGTAGGAAGCAAGACCAACTGTCAATAAAGCATTACATAAGCGGTTTTTTGATACAAAGTGCAAACATTCAAAGTTTTGTAGCCAAATGGTACTCCCCAACTCGTACATTAGTGTGATCCATGCTGACCTCCACAGAAACATACAACGACTAACCTGAAATAGTTTTCAGATGAAGCACATCTCCACATTTATGGAGATGTAAATCACCACAACATGAGGATTTGATGTTCCGAAAACCCACACAATACATGTGTCCATACATATTCTCAGAAAAAGCCGTAACTGGAAATCAATAAAATGTTCTCGATTTGCAAATTGCGTCATTTCGAATAAAACACTCGGGCTGTCTCCGCCATCGTCATCATCAGGAGTTGAAACCACTGACTACCGGGGCTGGCACGGTGTTCTGCTTATGTAGATGTAATGGCAGCATCTGGCACCTTTCAGAAGGGGCTGGAGTGGTGCATACGTGGAAGGCAGGTTCTGGCGGGACCGAGTGACGTCACGTGGCGCGAGCGGCCGGCGCAACGTTCGGAACAGCCGCTCACGCTTCCCTACAAGCGTCAAGCCTACGTCTTGACTTTCGCTCAATGTCCGGAGACCGCTCCCGTGCCCTGCTAATTACGTACCCCCGGTCGCTGTTAAAACTGTTTTTGTTCACTGCAATGTCTGCCGCTTCTTTGATGACAGAATCCCATTAAGAAGGTGTTTGAACCAAAACTTTCTTTTACAGTTGTACTTTATGCCCATTACCTAGGCAAGGTCCACAAGTTCCCTTCGTTTGAAATGTCGTGAACGCTCTGCCCAACAATGCGAATGGTTTGACCTACGTAAACGCTAACGTATTCACAGGAGATACCAAGCACGCCAGGAACTTGAGGACCTACGTTGCCTTTAACGGAACATAGCATATCTTTTAACTTGGGCCGTAGCACTGGCGTCAGTCCATATCTTTTCAGCACTCAGCCTGTTCTGATAGTAGTTGGTTCACAGTGTGGAACGAATGCAGCTGGCTTGGCCTCTTCCGTTAACCAACTACGCGTCTCTCGTCGGTAACATTTGAAAGCTTTAGCAATTTCTACCTTGCTGTAACCATTTTCTCTGAACACGCGCTTGAAATTCAGAAATTCAGACTCCAGATGGTCGCCGTCAGAAATAGAATATCTGATGACCCCTGTGAATGTGGTTGTATTTACATAGGTCAAACCATACGCGTTGTTGCCGAGTACTGTTCGGAGGATTCACAAGGTGTCAAACAAAGGTGACTTGAGAATTCGACCATGGCTGAGCATTTTTTAGAAAATGGGCATAAAACACTAGTGGAAAGAACGAGGGTTTTGGAATTCTGCTATCAAAGAAGTTCTGGGATTCTGTTATCAAAGAAGCTGCCGAAATTAAAATAAGAAGCAAGAATTTTATCAGAGAACATGGTTACACACTTATTAGAGCATGGATGCTGTCTCTGGAAATGGAACGAAAGGAGTGACAAAGACTTGACGCTTTTAGGGACGTTGGAAACGTTACTCGGTAGCACTGCGGGGCGGAGGCGCTAGGAAATGCCCAATTTGCCTCACTCCGACTCTCTCTGGCAGATTCCAGACGTTCCCATTACATCCATATAAGCAGAACAGCGTGCCAGCCCGGGCAGTCAGTGATTCCAACTCCTGGTGACGGTGGCGGTGACAGCTGTCGAAAGCTCGAGTGTTTTATTTAAAATGACGCAGTTTAGAAACTGAGAAGATTTTACTGATGCATGCCACCTCGAAAGACTCCACAGGCACCTAACGGCAAACGTTCACCTGGGCATTCTCGAATAGGCCCTGCTTCCACATATCAAAGAGATGCAGCTATCCATCATCTTCTAGCATTGTGGCTCATCTCCGCGTTGCAGTCTGAACGTGCAGGGTGTGCTGAAAGACACATTTCCTGGAATGTGAGTAGGTCGTGATGGTCCCATCCTATGGCCCCTGCACTGTCCCAAGTGTCATGCCACTAGGTTTATTTTCTTGGAGTTACGTCAAGGGTCGCAAGTATAGTGCACGAGTCAATGACATTGATACCGTTCATGCACGAAGCAATGAAACACTGTTGATGCTGCTATGCTGACAGGTAATGGCACAGAATGCGAATATCAGGTTGATGTTCTACTGGCAACGGGTGGGTCCGACATTGAAAGTCTGGCTTGTCTAAAGAAACAGAAAAAGACTTTGAGAGCCGCTATAAGTTTCACACCACGACTCTGAAATGATCGCGGGACCTTATCGACACGTTGCGCCATATACCATGCTTCAAACCGATTAGTGTGCAGGGACTGACTAACATTTCATCTGCTGAACTTAAATCTCAGAGTATAAGCCCACAGATTGTTTCTCGAGGATTACCCTTAGGAACTGCAACGTAGCTCACTATTAGGTTGATCAGTAGAAAAATGCTCCTATCGGGTCACAAAACGGGCGAATATGATCCTATTTAAAAGACTCTGGAAAGTGAAGTGCCAGCTACCTCATTCTACATTCCTCAGCACTTTTAAAAATTTTCCCAAAAACTATGGCATACGAACGTATTCGCCCCTTTTTCAACATGTACCTCACCTTTCTCTTCCACAAGCTCCCTTAACTGTAGCTCGTTCACACTCACTAGTCCATCGACGTAAGTGGCTCATACCCATCCACTGCCACTTGTTCATCCTCACTCACTGATTCATTGTCATTATTATATTTTAATTTCGCAGCAGCTGAGGAGAGCTCCGCCTACCATCCTCCAAGGAAGCCATGGGTCTGAAGATGTTTATATAAATATAACCGAAACCAGTCACCTATGTTATTGAGACATAAGTGTTGTGATCAAGACTAAACTTTAGTTAAAATATAATACTCTATTGATCACTGTTTCGAAAAATGTTTACCAAAATTGTACATTGTCATTATCTTTGTCTCCTGTGTCATATCGACAATCTCTTCAGTTCTGTCCTGCTACTACAGTCTCCTCTCACTGTCAGTGTCTTCCCCTTGCTGCCTCTTACTGTTGCTATTCCTTCCTTCCTCTCCAATGGTGCTGTCTCTTCTAACTCTTTCTTCCTCGTTATCGCTGTCATAGTGCCAGTCTCTCAATTACACTGGCTCTCGGCCAATTCCACTTTCACCACCTCTCTATTCCTCTTCCTCTGGGACTGTCTCCTTCAGTCTTTTCCTCGTACTGTTCTGTCATTGCCATCTATGTTCCATTGCCACTGTGTACCTTCTTTTCTCTCACACCGCTATTGTCTCCTGCGCTCTCTCTACTCGCAGCCATTGTCCACTATTCTCGAGTACTTTTTATTTTCCCATCTCTTCCCTCAATGCGACGTCTCCTTTTTTCTCAGCATAAAAAAGCTCGAATGTGTTCGCAGGCCAAATTTTTACGAACATTTTTAAAGGTGCTGAGGCAGCTGGTAGCTCATTTATTCAGTCAAAGTCTTTTAAACAGGAGCGTATTCACCTTGCTTTGTGCTCCGATAGACCTATTATCCTGCTGGTTCGCCTCTCCTTCCTACTACAGGAAGACATATCACTCATATGAGAATAACTTCATGCGTCAGTAAATTTTTGGTGCTTTATTTATGTGAAACTGAAGAAACGCGAAATTAATTTTACATCTCGGACCGAATTTTACGTGCACAACATGGCGTTCCCAACATACTTCTCCGTGGTACGTCATTTTGTAAACTACTTTTTCGCCTCACAATTGATTTTACGTATGACTTCTACGTGGAGAAGTAGGGTAGCTTTGAACATCTGTATCTCGGAAACGGACAAAGATATCAAGAAACTTTTGAAGGATGTTTGAGACCGGGATCTTAGGAATATCTGGTAAAAATTACAGTCATTTGTTGTGCATAACCATCTTGGAATACGCGGCTCGGTTTTGGTACCCAAAAACCATATTTTTTGGGTGTTTCTCGATACCGGATAAACCATGTTTTTGGGTGTTTCTAAATATTGGATAAAGGTTTTTGAAAACGGGAAGATATCACTTCTAGATAAATGTATGGAGAATATTCCGTTGAAATTTGAGCAACTTTCTGCTATTAGTTAGATTTCCGCTGCTGAATGCAAGAAGTGGTTTTTCCAGGTTTTCTCAGGAACCGCCCGTGATCTAAATAGTACCTCCATAATCCCTTTAAGGTGCACCGCACCTCGCCTTGGACTGCCGCTGAAAACTATAAATGAGAGGAGAACAGTGTGGCTTTCGGGCAGGAAGGTCTTGTATCGACAATACATGCAGTATTACACAGGTGACTGACGAGACACTGGCACATAACTTGGATACACACATGGTTTTTATATATGTACAGAAGGCGTATGACAGTGTACCAATTTCTGGGATGTGAGAAGCAATGAAAAACAAGAATATTTACAAATGATATGGCTTTTTTTCTGATCACCAGGCAGTGTGGTATACACTACACCAGCTTGGCACTGTATAAATGCTATGTATAAGACGTTAGAAAGCTTTATTCAGATGATATTTGTCGTGTTAGAGTTGGGAAATTACTATCACAGGAACTTAAGATTAGCAAATGACTGGGACAAGGATGCTGTAACGCTTAGTAAAATATGTTTGAAGGAAGCACTAAGAAATTGGAAAAGAAAGTGCAAAAACATGGAATTTAGAGTAGGTTATGACATCTTGTTGTACCTAAATTTCGTCGATGATCAGGTTATCTTCGCCGACAAAGAACAGGATATGTCTTCTATGTTAAGAAAGCTGACAGAAGAGTATGAGCAGAGGATCAACTTTCCAAACTTTACTTGGATTTTCGAGAAGTTGGAAAGAATCAAAAAATGGTTCAAATGGCTCTAAGCACTATGGGACCTAACATTTGAGGCCATCAGTGCCCTCGACATAGAACTACTTAAACCTAATTAACCTAATGACATCACACACATCCATGCCCGAGGCAGGATTCGAACCAGCGACCGTAGCAGCAGCGCGGTTCTGGACTGAAGCGCGTAGAACCGCTCGTCCACAGCTGCCGGCCATCTTGTTATGGATGATGGGTCTATAGTAAAGAGCAGCTGTTCGTATAAATATTTAGGTACAATCATTTCGAATAAAGGTAGAAACAACAAGGAAGCAGAGCACAGAATAGGAAAGAGAAAGGTGGCAATTAAGCAGTTGCAAACCATTATTTGGAATAAAATGTCAAAAAATTTGAAAAGGAGGATATACGAAACTACAGTTCAGAGCATTTCTCTGTCTGGTGCTGAACTGCGGGAAGTCTCCAGGGTCAATGACAAAAAATTAAAGGCACCACTAAATGGAGGTTTGGAGACGAAGTTGTGAAGTAACAAGAAGAGACCAAATAAGAAATGAATTGCTACGAGAGCATCTGGAAGTTACAAAAGATATTGTAGACACAATTGCAAATAAACGGATAACATGATATGAACATCTTAGAAGAATGCCATAGGAAAGCTGGCGCTCTAAAATATGTCACTGGAGACCTCCACGATACAGAAAAAGAGGAAGATCCCGCCTACATTGGAACGGTGGAGTGAGGCGTGCGATGCAGTACAGAGCCACGGAACAAGAGGGCTAGCAGGATAGGAGGAGATGGAAATTTGGATGCGAGAGACACAGCATGGTGTAGGAAACTCACAGAAAGATGAAGAGGCACACCGTAGACCAAACCTAATACGAAAAGAACCAACCTATTTGCTCCATTTGCCTAAGTTGAAAGTAGTGTGTAATATTCAGATTTTGACCCTGCACTGTTAAATATTTACAGTAAGAAGATCCTTATGTTGCATATAGAAATGGTCCATAGTCCAAGGGCTATTCAAATTACTTGACTCTACCTTCCCATCGCCAATGGAATCCGAGGTGTGAGCACCGGACAATATCGTTTTTATACGCGGCCATTTGGAATATTTCTGTAAGAGTGCTGTCGTATGCTTGCCGATCATGCAGCCGGGAACACATGCTCTGGCTAATAATAAATAAGGTATAACACAGTGTCAGCAGCGCTATAGTCCGATCCACCAACGATGGCGGTTCGTGCATGTCGAGACGAGGACGGGTTTGCATTGTTGCCGGATCGAAGAGACAGTTGCAGTACGAACGTAGGCCTACACGTGCTCTGTGCTGTAAGCGTCTATCCTGTAAATAATGACTCTCGCTTGCGCTCATGACTACATCCGCTAGGACATCTCGCAACAAATGTAATAAAAAATCGCTAAATAACTCGCTACAATCACGTATAATGCTCGCCAGAGCGGTCATAACACTACTGAACGCCCACTGGCTATCGGAGAAAGCGCGACGTAGATGCGTAGAACAAGCGTAAACTCGACCATCGTCCGTGACTCCACGATCCGCAACAGCGCAGAGAACGTGTTGAGTGACTGAGCCTCCTGACGCCGGCGGATCCGGCGGCTGCAGCGCGCCGCTGCTTTGCACGGTTGCCGGCTGTCTCCCTCTCATCTCTGAGGGATCTGCAGACAACAGCAGCTCCTCCCCTCGCAAGGAAGCAGAGAGCGAACTGGAGGTGAGGTGCAGACGGAGCCGAACGCGTCCATAATTCAGCAGGCGGGCGGTTAAACATTAAAGCGCGCTTTTCACGGGGCGAGATGAGCCTCGGGACAGTACACGCTGCGGGGCCACTGGGGGACAACAAAGACGCGGCCGCTGCCCGGGGAAACCCCTTCCGGTGTGCAGACTGAGTGGTTACGGAACTCATACCCTGGAAATATTGCAGGCACGCGTTCCTAGAGAATCGTTCGGGGAAATGAGTAAAAGATCAACTCGTGAAAAGCGCCCCGTAGCATAATGAAACTTGCAACACAAGAGTGAATAGCAATACAAAATATCAAAAACAGACCTCTGTTCTCTTACGGTTCGTAGCTTCAGATTCGCTATACCACACTGATGGCCCTTAAAATTGCCGCACCACGGAGGACAACAACTAACGAAGTTTTACACTTCCTGGGAAAAAAGAACTTGGACAGCCCGTTGAAATGCGGAACTGACCACTAATGTCGAGAGAGAAGGATCCGTTAGTACAAAAGAAGATGCCGACTTTTGTGTTGCCAGTAGACAAGCAGTAACAGAAGAATGACTCAGTTAAGAGAGCTCAATGACTTCTAGTGTGGCCCAGTGACTGGATGCCATCTGAGTATCAACTCCATGAGGGACATTTCAACCATTCTACAGCTGTCCCAGTCGACTGCTGGTGATGTAGTTGTGAAGTAGAAACACGAAGGATCTTCTTTCTTTCGCTTACGCCATAGTCCCGCAGCGATCGCAGGGTCGGCGTGGTTACAACAGATTTGCCAGTGTTAGTGTTAGGGATGGCCGGATGCCCTTCCTGCCGCCACCCCGTACCCCCCAGGACGGAATCAGTGTACCCCAACTGTCTACGTCTAGTGTAAATCGTGAAATAGTGCGGACGTGTTAGAAACACGAAGGATAAGCCATAGCTATAACAACACTAGGTAGATCTCATTACTGACGGACAGGGACTGTCGACCACTGTTGGCGTTGGTTGTAAAGTAATACGAAATGAGCCGAAGGAATCACTCCAAGTGCTACCTGTAGACCAGTAAGCACAATGGCCGTGCTTAGGGACTTAAAAGGAATGGGATACGACAAACGAGAAGCTCCTCACAAGCCACACATTTCTGTAATCAACGCTAAGTGACGCTTGAGGTGGCATAAAGAGCGACCGACACCACTCGACAGTGAATGACTAAAGACGAATGATTTGGAGTGATGAATCATTCTGTGCCCTGTGACAATCCTGTGAAAACCTTTGAGTACCCCGAATGGCTGGAAAACGTTACCTGCCATCATATGTAGTGCCAACAGTGAAATACAGAGGAGGTGGTATGGTAAGGGGATGCTTTTCGTGGTGAGGGTGTAGTCCTCTTACTGCGATGAAGGAAACACTACATGTGAAAGCATATGAATGCATTTTATAGCGTTGTGTATTGCATATAGCAGAGTAACAGTTCCAAGACGATGATATATCAGTATGATTCACCCTGTTGTAAAGCAACGTCTGGGAGGCAGTGGTTTGTAGACAATAACATTCTAGAATTGGACTAGCCTGCCTAGAGCCCCGGTATCATCCTACTGCAACATTTTTGTGACAAATTAGGATATCGACTTCGCTCAAGGCCTCAGCGCCTTTTTTTGGTTCTTCAGGAAGAATGATCTCCATTCCTCTCATTCAGACACCTCATTGAAAGTATCCCTAGCATCCGAGCCGTCAGAAAGGCGTAGGGTGGACACACCCCAAATAGTGTCCTTATTGTGTGTATACAGTATAGTTGAAAGAATGGATAATTAAATTTATAGGTGACTTGACGGTATATGGGGTATGAAATTACTATCCAGCACTCTCATGTCTTGCAGCAACAATGGTTCTATCAAGCGGGGCATCGATAACAAGATATTTTGACCGGGTTCTGGAGAACTTGTTGGCCAGTGCTAAAATCAAACGTCCACTGCACCCAGATAAGTGAAGACAGCATGCTCAAAGTGCATTTTTGCGTTATCTTCATGACAGATAAGTTACGGACACACCAAAGATAGGGCGGGGACACCGGCGTCTTCCTCAGTGTTCTGGATGTTGTATCTCGTGACACCTTTCGGTACTTCTCCTCCTCCAGCAAAGCAGCTTCTCAAGCGATCATCAGTGGAAGAAAAATAAAAAATATCCTGCCTCAAATATCTTGACCACTTAACATTTCCGAGTCACCTGTCTTCTGACTGGGTTGATGCGGCCTGTCAGAATTCCTGTCCTGTGCCAACCTCTTCATCTCAGAGTAGCATTTGCACCTGTCGTATCCAATTAGTTGTTGGATGTATTCCAATGCCTACCTCTACAGTTTTTATCTTCTGCAGCTCCTTCTACTAGCACAGAAATAGCTTTCTGATTTCTTAACACATGTCGTATCCTCCTGTTCCTTCTTCTTGTCACCATTTTCCTTTCTTCGCCGATTCTGTGGAGAAACTCCTCATTCCTTCCTTCATCAGTCCACCTAATACTGAGCTTCTGTAGCACCAAATTTCCAGTGTTTCGTCTCTTCTGTTCCAGTTTTCCCACAGCACATGATTCACTACCATAAACTGCTTTGTGCCAAACATACATTCTCAAAAGTTTATTACTCAATTTAAGACCTGTGTATGATACCAGAAGCAAACTTGTCTTGGCCAGGAATGTTTTCTTTGCCTGTGCTAGACTGCTTTTCAAGAGCTACTTGCTTCGTTTGTTATGGGCTATCTGCTTCCAAGGGAGTAGAATTCATTAAGTTCTGCTACTTCTCATTGCTTGTATCTTTGTAAGTGCTGGAAAGCGATAAATGAATTCAATGTAAAGAAAGCTTCAGATATGAAGCGTTTATCGCCTTGATCTCATGTAGGTACACTGGATTACTAGTTTCGACAGGACTAAGCTGCTATCTTCAGATCCACAGTATATAGGCTATGAAATCATGCTGTGGGTTAAACGATGCGTTTCTTTTCGTACCATCGTAACGGAGTGCCGGGCGGCAAGTCAGACACGTGCAGCACTTCTTGATGTGCAACATTTGTAGGACTGTCTTGCCAAAGGACACAGCTATATTTTTTAATATTCCACTCTTTCTATTAAAAGTCCGTTAGAAGGTACGAAAAGAAAAGTGCGGTTTATCGCACAGCATGATTTCATAACCCATACACTGTTGATCTGAACGTGGCAGCTTAGTCCCGTCGGAACCAGTACTCCAGTGTTCCTGCACGCGATCAGGGCAATAAAAGCTTCGTATCAGGAGCTTTCTTTACTTTTATTTTTCTTCGGTTTACTCTTACTCCATATTCTGTAATCACTAGGCTTTTCAACCGTTCAGCTGATCCTGTGATTCTTCTTCACCCTAGCCGAGTACAACAGTGTCACCTGCGAATCTTATCACTGATTTCCTTTTACCTTGAATTTTAATCTCATTCTTGAACATGACTTTTATTGCTGACATTGCTTCTTCGGTGTATAGGTTGAACAGTAGTGGCGGAACACTACATCATTGTCTTACACCGTTTCTAATTCGAGTACTTCTAATCTTATTGTTCCCTTTTCGTTCTTGTTCATATTGTATACTATCCGTCTTTCCCTACGGCTTACCCCAATTTATTCTCAAAATTTCAACATCTTGCACCGAACGCTTCTTCCACTTCGACATATTCTGTGAAAGTGACTCGATTTTTCTTCCCTCTTGCTTCCATTGTCGAGAGCAACAGGATCTCCTACTTCTTCCACATCGACACCAATTTCTTCTCCTATCACGTCCCCGGACGATTCCACCTCCTCATAGAAGCCTTCAATGCACTCTTTCCACCTATTCGCTCTCTCCTCTGCATTTGACAGTTGAATTCCCGTTTTACTCTTAAATGTTACCGCCCTTGCTTTTAATGTCACAGCGGCTTGTATTGCCATTTTTTATGCGCGAGACCATCCTTTCAACAATCATTTCCCTTCAACAATCATTTCTTTTTCCGCCTCTTCGACAATCATATCTTTTTAGTTTTCTTAACATTTTCCATACAACCATTTTGTCTTAGCTTTCGTGCACTTTCTATCTATTTCATTCCTAAGTGACTTGTATTTTTCTATTCCTGTATTTCCATGATCGTTTTTGTACTTCCTACTTTCGTCGATCAACTTAGTCTTTCTTCTGTTATGCATGGTTTTTTCGCAGTTACCTTCCTTGTCCCTGGGATTTTATTGCCGACTGCTATGATTTCCCTTGTTAAGAGTTTCCCATTCATGTTCAACTGAACAGAATACTGAGCTATTCTTTATCGTTGTGTCTATAGCTTCAGAGAACTTCAGGCCTGTCCCTTCATTCCTTAGTACTTCCGTACAATTCTTTCAATATTGGAGTAGACATCTCTAGAAAGAGAAAGTCGTTTAATATCTGGGCGTAACGTTGTAAAGCGATATGAGATGGAACGAGCATGTGAAAAGTGTGGTAGGGAAGGCAACTTGTCGACATCGGTTTATTGGGAGAATTTTAGGAAAGAGTGGTTCACCTGTAAAGGTGACCACATATAGGACACTGGAGAAACCTATTCTTGAATACTGCTCGTGTGTTTGGGATCCGTACCAGGTCGGATTGAAGGAAGACATCGAAGCGACTCGGAGGCGGGCGGCTAGATTTGTTACCAGTAAGTTCGAACAACACGTAAGTGCTATGGAGATGCTTCGGGAATTCAAATGTGAATCCCTGGAGGGAAGACGACTTTCTTTTCGAGAAACACTATTGAGAAAATACGAACAACCGGCATTTGAAGTTGACTGCCGAACGATTCCACTGCCGCCAACATACATCGCGCGGAAGGACCACGAAGATAAGATACGAGAAATTAGGGCTCATACGGAGGCGTACAGATAGTCGTTTTCCCCTCGCGCTTTTTGTGTGTAGAACCGGAGAAGAAATCACAAGTAGTGGTACAGGGTACGGTCCGCCACACTCCGTACGGTGGATTGCGGAGTATCCATGTAGATGTAGATGTAGACGCAGACTAGTCTCTTAAACTTCAACCTATGTGGAAAAGGCCCAGTGACACAGGAACGTTCCAGTTGGATTGGACCCTGGTCAGACAGAGTCTTTGAAATCATATATTGGATTTTCAGGCGATCCAGGAACAGATATAGATCCAGATCACAATTTAATAATGACAAAGAGTGCATTGAAGTTTTAGAGAATCACATGGAAGAATCTGCGTGGAAGGAAGTGGGATACTGAAGAACTGAGGAAAGAAGAGACGCGTTTGAAATTAGCTAAACACGTCGATACTGCGATAAGGACTACCACAGCAGGTAGTTCAGTTGAAGAGAGAAGACATCCTCAGAATGAGCAATCACAGATATTGGAAAGACGAACGTAAGTACTAGGAAGGTAACTCTGAAGAAACCTTTTTTTGTTGTTGTCATCACTGTTCTGACTAGTGTGATGGTGCCCGCCACTAATTCCTCTCCTGTGCCAACATCTTCATATCAGGGTAGCACTTGCAACCTACGTCTTCAATTATTTGTTGGACATATTTCGATCTCTGTCTTCCTCTGCAGTTTTTGGCCACTGCAGCTCCCTGTAGTGCCATGGAGTCATTCCCTGATATCTTAACAGATTTACTATCATCCTGTCCATTCTCGTTGTCAGTGTTTTCCACACATTCCTTTCCACTCCGGGTCTCCGCAGGATCTCCTCATTCCTTACCTTATCAGTCCACCCAATTTTCAACATTCATCTGTAGCACCACATCTCAAATGCTTCGAATCTCTTCTGTCCTGGTTTTCACGCAGTCCATGTTTCACAACCATACGATTCTATGCTCCAAGCCGACATCCTCAGAAATTTCTTGTTCATAAGGCCTATATTTGATACTAGTAGACTTCTCTCGACCAGGAATGCCCTTTTTCCCAGTGCTAGCCTTCCTTGCTTCCTCTGTCATTGGTTGTTTTGCTGCATAGGTAGTAGGATTCCTCAACTTCATCTCCTTCCTGACCATCGAGCCTGATGTTAAGTTTCTCGGTGTTCTCATTCCTGCTGGTTCTCATTACCTTCGTCTTTCTTCAATCGACTCGCAGTTCATATTCTGTACTCATTAGACAGTTCACCCCATTCAGCAGATCACGTAATTCTTTTTGACTTTCATTCAGTATTGCAATGTCATCAGCGAATCGTATCATTGATATCTTTCACCTTGAATTTTAATTCCACTCTTGAACCTTTCTTTTATTTTCATCACTGTTTCTTCGATGTTCTCCCGATAGGTTACGCCTTTTTATCTCAGGCTTTCGAACATCTTGCACCATTTGACATCGTCGCACGCTTTTTGTAGGTCGACAAATCCCACTAAAGCGTTTTGATTTTTATTCAGTCTTGCTTTCATTATCAACTGCAACGACTGAATTGTCTCTCTGGTGGCTTTCCCTTTCCTAAAGCCGCACTGATCGCCATCTAACAAATCATCAATTTTCTTTTCCATTCGTCTGTATATTATTCTTGTCAGCAACTTGGATGCATGAGCTGTTAAGCTGATTGTGCGATGATTCTGGTACTTGTCAGCTCTTGCAGTCTCCGGAATTGTGTGGATGATATGTTTCCGGAAGTGAAATGTCATGTCCGCACACTCACACATTCTTCACACCAACGTGAAAAGTCGTTTTGTTGCCACTCCCCCCAATGATTTTACTATTTGTGATGGAATGTTATCTGCCCTTTCTGCCTTATTTGATCTTAAGTTCTCCAAAGCTCACTTAAATGCTGATTCTAATACTGGATCCCATATCTCTTCTAAATTGGCTTCTGATTCTTCCTCTATCACATCACAAAAATCTTCCCCCTCATAGGGGCCTTCAGTGTACTCTTTTCACCTATCTGCTCTCTCCTCTGCATTAAACAATGGAATTCCCGTTGCACTCTTAATGTTGCCATTTTTGCTTTTAATTTCACTGAAGAATGTTTTGATTGTCTTATATGCTGGGTCATTCCGTTCGACAGCCATTTCTTTTTAGACTTGTGCACATTTTTATGCAGCTATTGTTGTATCATGCCTGCTCGTGAAATATGTGGCTCCTAGGAAACATGCTTTTTCGGATCGCTACACAACAATTCAAGCAAATCGTATTCATGAATTTTATTACAAATGAAATGATTACAATACTTTGTGTTAAACAGATGTGTCGCAAGCAAAGGGCGACAGACAAAATAAGAAATCTCTTCAGTATAGACAAAGCAACATAGTAGAAACGAAATGACTGGTCATGATGCCATTCTTGAAGTCGCTGCTGTAGAGTTCGTACAACTGATCTGCGGCCAGTTGGTGCGGCACTTATGTTCCCTTCTAAATATCATTCGTGACAATTTGAAATCCTCCTGAGTTTTGTTTTGTATTGGCTTCTCGGTCGTGTGTATTACGGAAAGAAATTTCATTCATTCTATATGCATGGCGTAAAAAAACTCTACGTCTTAACCATTCCCACACGGATTATCATTATTGTAATTATTTTCTATCGTAATAGAGACTTATTTATTATTTTCAATTAAAAAAACCCATATTTCAATACATTGGTAAACCTTGGCGAAGAGCATTGATTATGTACTTCTGTCTACAGCTTGATTGTATTGTTTCTCAAGTAGAGAATGACATGATAATCATTCAACAAATCTAGTTCCGAAAACCTTCTCACAAAGTTCTTCCAAGATCAAAAGCTGTATATGTCCCACGGCTTTACATGTGCCATCGAGCCCTTTGGAATCACAAGATGAACAGGTTCCTTGTCCTCAGGTACCATGCTCTAAAAGGTTCTTTCACATTGACCCCCCCCCCCCCCATAAGAATCTAACAATAACACGGATATTTCTGCCTCAGTGGGAAAGGAAACATCTTTCAAATATATTTTGACCTGCTCAGACATTCCTATACCAGATTTAGACGCTGTCACAAGGACCCTTGGAGGTTCAAAAGAGATTCCCGAATTTTCCAAACTCACCACTACTTTCTTTTAAAGCTATGAGAAGGCAGGTGGTCAGTACGAAAAGAAATTGCCGTTTTGGGCGTCGTACCCGAGAACAGGGACCATCTAATGATCTCAAAGGGCTGGATGACACAGGTACAGCTGTGGACCGTGTACAGCTTTCGAATTTGAAAGAATTTTGTCAGCAGATTTTCAGATTTAATTCTGTTGAATGATTATGAAGTCAACCTCCACGTGAGTAACAATACAATCAAGCTGCAGACACCAGCACATAGTCTACTCTCTTCGCCAAGGCTTACCAGGGCGCTGAAATATGCCAGATACGGTTCAGGATATTTAGAGATCACACGTGACAATCTGAAATCCTGCTCAATTTTATTTTGTATTGGTGTCTCGGCGTGTATAGTATGTGAAGAAATTTCATTCATTTTATGTGCATGATGTAAAAAACGCAATGTTTCAAGCATTTCCTTACAGATTATTATCGTAATTATTTTCTATCGTAATACAGGGTTACTTATTATTTTCAACTAACAAAAAAATGGCTCTGAGCACTATGAGACTTAACGTCTGAGGTCATCAGTCCCCTAAAACTTAGGACCACTTAAACCTAACTAACCTAAGGACATTACACACATCCATGCCCGAGGCAGGATTCGAGCCTGCGACCGTAGCAGTCACGCGGTTCCAGACTGAAGCGCCTAGAACCGCTCAGCCACACCGGCCGGTTTCAATTAACAAAGTACACGTATGTGAAACAGTAAACTAAAAAACAAGGACAAAAGAACATGATACTAGTAACATAAACAATTAGAAGGGCAGTAAATGTTCAAATATTTTAATTAGGTGTGTTGAAAACACTCCGACAGCACACTGTGTACAGTTTATTTTTCAGAAATGGTATTTCAGAAATCAGCTTTATTACACAGGGTGTATGTGGAAAGCTTCTCTAATTTATGTTGTAACAAAAGTTCTCAGTTTTCAAAATTAATTAATGGTGGTGGGGTGTTCTGAAAATTGTCAAATTATTACAAAACTTGATTACAAAATTTTCAAGAACATTAATTACATATCAACTTTTATATGAGTAACAATCGTTTCGAAGATATTTACTCTAAATCTAACAAACAAAACTACTTTTGGGGATTTGTTTTACCTCTTAAAAGTCCAATTTGGCACAACCAAAACAAAAAAAATACAATACATATTTCACAATTTTGTTCCCGATAGACGCCTGCCAAATTTCATCAAGATCGTTGATTGACACTAGGGAATGTTCTCTTGTAAATGGACGATGCCTGTTGGTATAGTCTAAAGGTTTTGCGTCCACACTTTAAGACCTGACCTGCTGCCGAGGCGAAAATAGGCATTACCGATTTGATCCTGCCACAAGTAGTTGCAGAACTAAACTAAACTAAAAACATACTACTCCTAATGTCTGTAATCATTAGTCTGCAAATGTAGTAAACAATGATGAAATGGTGTTCAAGAGTGCACAGTTTTCAGCCACTGACAAAAATATCTGCTCTGATACCGCTAACATCCTGTATTTCTTTGTGGTATTACACCTCCACGTCTGGAAACACTGAATAATGATGTATAGATGAATTAACAATTAAATGTTTGTAATACGCATCTCTGATCTGTATGCTACACAGACATCGAACAGGCGACCTCAGGCTGTTGGTACTGCTGCAATATTCACAGCTGGGCGGTCAGTTTGCGTGGTCTGCGGTTACTTGTGCTGACGGGGCGCCACCTGCGGGGAACACGCAAACACCAATCAATCAGGGTCAACAGCCCGCGCTCCTGGTGGTTGCATCTGGCGCAGCCACCATCCTCATTAACACCTAGTTCACTTGTGGCAAATGCAGAACAATATTGTGGTTGAAGCTAAAAGACGTTAATAATCGCAGGCTGCGTAACTACGTCCCAGGCAAAGTAATACAAGACGACAAACGCACACTGTGCCACTCGGAAAATGTTACTCGTTGCAAAAGAAACTGCAGGGAAACCAATGAAGACAATCTGCAATTATAAATGAATTACCCTCTGGCTGCAGCGATGGTTTTTAATTTCTCTATTCTATAATCGATTTCGGGACTGCCAGCCATATCTTCAGATGCACCTTGTGTATGTCGTTCTTTCCTAAGAAACGTCAGGCGCATTTTCTCTGGTCGTTCAGTAGATATGCAGTTTCGTTTTTGCGTTACGTAACTGAAGTCATTCCAAACAAATAGTGCTCGTCAAGCCTTTCATGAGACACCCACTGTCGAATGAAAGCGTCTGTTTATTTCCTATCACAAACAAAATTATTTTTCCAGAATGAAATTTTCACTTGCAGCGCAGTATGCGCTGATTTTGAAACATCCTGGCAGATTAAAACTGTGTGCCCGACCGAGACTCGAACTCGGAACTCGGGAGGCGAGTTACTGGCGGAAGTAAAATTTTGAGGACGGGTCGTGAGTGGTGCTTGGGTAGCTCAATTGGTAGACCACTTGCCCGCGAAAGGCAAAGGTCACGAGATTGAGTCTCGTTCCGGCACACAGTTTTAATCCACCAGGAAGTTTCAAAATTCTTTTTAAAGCGAAATTTTACGTGCCCGTTCGATAGTGTAGTCCAATATTAGTATTGTCGATATGTATTAACTGGAGCAACAAAACGCGAAGAATCATCAGAATTGCGACATCGATAGCACTGGCCTAGACCGCGCTGACTGCTACCGGCAAGCATCCAGAGCTACTCAACCGCTGCTGGATTACTGTTTATTCTTCGTGCTTTATTGTACCTGTTAATACACGTAGATAAAATTAATTGCGGAATAGTTTAAACTGGGAGCGCTGTGTCGAATGGACATGTAAAATTCCGATTTTAAAAATAATTTTGTTTGCAATGAGAAGGATTTCACGACCGGATATTTAAGCTGCCGAGAATTCTTCCGGCTTGTATGGCCTTGGTCCATGGAACTCTTCTATCCTTGACGTTTCGTCCAAAGCTACGTTGTACATCTTCGGAGGTGCTCCTGGTTGTGCTGAGTCTTGCCGCCTGACGAGTCGGACGTCGAAGAACGGCCTAAATACCGTGGAAAGTGGACGCGGTCTGGATTTCATGTGATAGCAGAGATGAGCCTTGTCAAGGATAAAATATAACTATCGTTCATAGTACGTCAAAGATAAAAACTTCTCATTGATTCTGTAGCGCCAATGTCTATATATCGCTGAGTTTCATAGCTCCTTCTTTTCTGTTAAAATTATCACCATGTTTATATACTTCGATGGCTTCTCTATACAGGGTTTTACGAAAAGGTACGGCCAAACCTTCAGGAAACATTCCTCACACGCAAATAAAGAAAAGATGTTATGTGGACATGTGTCCGGAAACGCTTAATTTCCATGTTAGAGCTCATTTTAGTTTCGTCCAGCTACGCTCAATGGAGCACGTTATCATGATTTCATACGGGATACTCTACCTGTGCTGCTAGAACATGTGCCTTTACAAATGCGACACAACATGTGGTTCATGCACGATGGAGCTCCTGCACATTTCAGTCGAAGTGTTCGTACGCTTCTCAACAACAGATTCGGTGACCCATGGATTGGTAGAGGCGGACCAATTCCATGGCCTCCACGCTCTCCTGACCTCAACCCTCTTGACTTTCATTTATGGGGGCATTTGAAAGCTCTTGTCTACGCAACCCCGGTACCAAATGTAGAGACTCTTCGTGCTCGTATTGTGGACGGCTGCGATACGACACGCCGTTCTCCAGGGCTGCATCAGCGCATCAGGGATTCCATGCGACGGAAGGTGGATGCATGTATCGTCGCTAACGGAGGACATTTTGAACATTTCCTGTAACAAAGTGTTTGAAGTCACGCTGGTACATTCTGTTGCTGTGTGTTTCCATTCCATGATTAATATGAAGAGAAGTAATAAAATGAGCTCTAACATGGAAAGTAAGCGTTTCCGGATACATGTCCACATAACATATTTTCTTTCTTTGTGTGTGAGGAATGTTTCCTGAAAGTTTGGCCGTACCTTTTTGTAACACCCTGTATAGCCTTGGATAAAATGGTTCAAATAGCTCTGAGCACTATGGTACTAAACATCTGAGGTCATCAGTCCCCTAGAACTTAAAACTACTTAAATCTAACTAACCTAAGGCCATCGCACACATCCATGCCCGAGGCAGGATTCGAACCTGTGACCGTAGCGGTCGCGCAGTTCCAGACTGTAGCGCCTAGAACCGCCCGGCCACTCTGGCCGGCCCTTGGATAATAGTTCGTCATAGTACATAAAACTTCCGTTTCCGAAAACTTCACTACGCGATCACCCGATTGAAGAAATTACCCTCTGCCTGCAGTGATGGTTTTTAATTTGTCTATTCTGTAATCGATTTCGGGAGTGCCAGCCACATCTTCAGATGCACCTTGTGTGTGTTGTTCTTTTCTAAGAAACGTCAGGCGCATTTTCTCTGGTGGTTCAGTAGATATGCAGTTTCGTTTTTGCGTTGCGTAGTCGGTCATTCCAAACAAATAGTGCTCGTCAAGCCTTTCAGTCCGATTTAAAAAATAATTTTGTTTGTAATGAGGAAGGAGCTGACACTTTATTTTGTCACTGGACGTCGCCATGAAAAACGTAATGACCAGTAATTGCTTTGCAATGCAAAAAAAGAAATTGCAAATATCTGTCGAAATACAAGAGAAAATGTGATGACGACCCTGAGAGACACCCGGTATATACAGGGTGGTCCATTTGTAGGGAAGCAGCCTACTCACGCTGTAGTAAATTCACATCAGTTTCCATTGTGTGCCAGCCAGTCTGCTGTAACTAGCTCTGACATCATAAATGTTGCGCAATACCTTAAAAATCAAGCAAATGACCTAAAACTTTTCTAGCGTGTCAGAAATAATACTAAATTAATGTGTGTTAAATATCAGTTCGATAACTTCAGCCATTTTCGAAATTTGGACGTTTTCCTGAAAAAATCATCGGCGCAACAGAAAAGAGCTCGAGACTTCAAAATTTATATTTAGATTCATCTTTCATAATGATTTAATAAAAACAGTACTTTGGATTTCACAAATTAACATTTTAGTGGAAATTCATGATTTTCTGGTATTCATCTCAAAACCGAAGGAAGCAAGATAGATTAAGTAGGCTAATAAATAAGGCTAGGATGTTTAGATTTAAATAGGTTGGAGGTCCGCTATGACTATGAAGATGAGAAAAGTTTCTTTTGAATACCTATAAAATTATAGCGATAGCGGATCTCAAAAGGGCCAGTTCAGAGCTCATCTACTGCGTGCAGTGTAATTTAATTATTTCTCTCGCCCAGAATATTTAACTTAGCCACGTCAAAATTTTATTATCAATACTTACCTGCGTGCTGAATGCACGTTCAAATTAAGAGCTTCTTCGGCCATCAGCAAAAGAAGCTATAAATTATTATGTAACTTGAAGTGATGCGTTACTAGCCCAGCGGCTAGTCGGGAGAGCGGATTTGATCAGGCGTTCCCTCAGCCGTCCGCACCGCGGCTTTATATATAAGAACACTGCGCGAGGAAGCAAGGCCCCAGTTCTCTCCAGACGCTGAATGACACGCCATCTGTGTCGGGAGCCGCGTCGCATCAGTGTCACTGCTACAAACAGCCTCGAGTGCCGTATGAAGTTACTAGAGATACGCGGAACCATGAAAACATTTCATGTGAAGTGTTAATTCTGGAATGATTTTCATTATCTAGCTTCAGTTTGCGCATTGTCGTATTTTCAAGTGCCGTCGCGGGACAGACATTCTACCAAATATTTAGCGTGGCGTTTAATGAAATATTTTCATCAAATTATGGCGAGCATTATTTTTAACATTTAATTCGGACATGTATAGTTGTATCAGCGCATTATACTCTGAACTGCTCTGTTAGTTAGGTTGTAGGGATACTTGTGTTTTTTATCAGTGAATTTCAGAATATACTCAACTATTTTGGAAAACCGTTTTTGATTAGAAATCCCAGACAATCTCCTAATTCCTCAGAGCTATAAGCTGCAGCTATAATGATATTCTCAGATGAAGTGGGCACTAGGATCTCTAATTACTGGCTCCACGTTTTGTTAAATCACTTTCTGGGTGCTAAAAAGTAAATAGAGAGCCAGTGTTGAGAACGGCGAAAGACAGTTTTAACAACATTCTAAAAGCCAGAAACTGATTCAACATGCAAGCATTTATCCAGCAATCAGCAGATTTAATTAATTTTTACAAAAACTTAACCGCCGCCCCACATATGGTGCATCGGCCGGGAAATGTTACAAACTTATCCACCGCCCCACATATGGTGCATCGGCCGGGAAATCAACTAAGTGAAAGTGATTTTTAACTATTCGGATTCGCGAGTGAAATGCGACACGCAACTGAGTATAGAACAGTGAATGTGTTACGTGTGAATGTGGACGACGCAATTGGATTAACAACGCATCTGGATTGACGGAGCTGGCACTGAGTCTAGTGGTGCTGCCGGCATCGCGAGAAGCCAGTCTCGCCGCACCACAGTCGTCCGCTGGAGCAGCTGGCGCAGAGCCTGCAATTGCGGGCCACGCAAACACACAACAGCCGTCGGAGAGCCGTCTGCAGTTCAACGTGCCACGTTGCATCAGGAATCCTGGTACGCCGCGCCGCCAACGCCATACGTCGTGCAGAAGGAACTAAGTTAAGTGAAAAGCTGTTAAAAATTTTACTAACCTGCACTAAAAGACTGTCGGCGATGGAACCGCCAAAAGAAACTGAATTTAAACTTAAATTAGAACCTATGTCTGTTGAGGGAACTGTAAATTCAGACAACGGTTCAAGTGTAAACATGCATGAAAGTAATAATGTTAAAATGAAAAATGAAGTATTGTCTCCTGACAGTAGTGTGCGAAGGGGCAATGATTCAATAATAGAGAACCCTGTAGTAAAGCAGAAAGTAGAAATTGTAAATTTATTGGATGTTAGTTTCTCTGATGAATTAAAAATGAAACAGTCATCAGAGATGGTAGAGTTTAAGAAGGAGAAGTTAGATATGAATAATCAATCAGAAGTTTCATTTAATTTTGATGATTCTGGTATTGGAGCTAGTTTTTTGTCGCCTGGGTGTGATAAAAAGCCAGCTAGTGAGCAACCCAAAGATGCTGGGGCTGTTGATCTAAATGTTATATTACAAGCAATAGCTGCCAGTCAAACAAATTTTAATATGCGGTTTGAGGCAATGGACAATAAATTAGAATCCAATAATGCTGAAATGTCAGCCAGTAATGCTAGAATGAATGCTGAATTAAAGTCTGAAATAAGTGAACAGGTCAAAAGCAGTAATGCTGAATTAAAGTCTGAAATTATGGCCAGCCAAACAAATTTTAATAAACGATTGGAGGTAATGGACGATACCTTCAAGGCTGGTTGCAATAAGTTGAAAGAGGATCTAGACAGTTTGAATTATAAAATTGATTACAATCATGAAGATATTAAGAAAAAGGTTGCTCAACAGTTTTCTGAAATGTATAAAACATTTAAATCCGAAGTTGCTGAGGTTCGCAAAGACTTCCAAATGGAAGATGCGAAGCTGGAGCACAAGTTAACGGAAAAGATCGAGGCGGAGTCTGAACTGTGCTCAGATAGATTTAAAGATGTTAATATAAAAGTAAACATATGTCAAGCAGAAGTAGAAGCAATCAAAACTGACACTACTCATATTGTACAAAGAGTAGATAATGTTGAAATGAAAGTAGAAAATACAAGTACTAACATTGCTAACATTGAAAGTAAAGTAGCTTCAGTAACTTCTGGTAATGGTAGTATACAACAAGTTGTAGCTGCAAACGCCGCTTTTATCGGGTGTCGGCAGTTCTTGCGGTTCGATCCAGATAAAAATATCCATCCGCTAGATTTCTGGAACGATTTTGAAGATGTGATTCCACCAACTTGGTCTGAGCGAGAGAAAATCTCATTTATTAAAAGCCATTTAGCAGGTGACGGTATGCGTTGGTCAGCTGATGTTATGTTAAAGTGTAAAACATTAGCGGAATTTAAAACAGCTTTTATTAATGAGTATTGGTCTAGCAATAAGCAAAATGAAGTGTTGAGAGAATTTTGGAGTGGGAAACGCTTCAATGCAGGCAAGGAATCAATTAAAGAGTTTGCTAGGTCATGGATCTCACGGTTGTCACATTTGGCGGAAAAGCTAAAACCAGAAATGATTATACTAGGTCTTGAAGCCAAACTGCCATGGTATTGGCAAACGAGAATTATATCTGCCCCTAGAGACAATCTGGATCGTTTCATTGAATATCTGGAACGTGTAGAACGTGTTGCTGCCAATGAGGAGCTAGCACGTAATAACAGAAATTCTAATAACAATAATAGTAATTTTAGGAACGAGCAAAATGGCAATGTAAACGTCAGAACAGTAAGTATTCGCCATCCTAAGAGAGATAGGAATTGGGGAAATAATTATCAGAACCAACAATGGCATCCAAATGACAGTAATGTTGTTCCAAACAGAATTATGCAGGTAAACAACAGCGCGGAAAGCAATGCTATGCCAGCTAACTATAATGAAACTAAAGGAAACAGTAGTAGGCCGAGGCAGGAAAACTAGTTCCCGTCTATGAGGACACTGGCGCTCACCAGGCGGTCACTTTTCCTATGCCAGTAGTTAAGGGAATTGGTAAGACAGATCAGAATACTCAAACTGAACATGTGGATGAAGTGTCGGTAGCATCTAAGGATACAACAGAAATATTAGATCACTCACAGTATTTGATAGATACCGTGTTAGAGACGCTTTCTAAGTGGGAAGAGAAAGAGAAGGCGCAGCTGTGTAATGATGGGGAAGAGCTACAAAATACTGAATTGTCAGGTGAAGAAGCAGAAGAAATTCATGCTTATATTTACGATGAGAATGATGTGCTCTTATCTAAAGTGCCTGTGCAGGATATTGATAATGTACTAATAGATTTAGGACAGGAGATAAGTGAGAATGTAGAGGGTAGGCTGTTGAGGGTCGATGAACCCAGTAGCTGTGACCAGTTGTCACTTGAGAAGGAAACCGACGATAATGGTGAAAGTGGTTTAGCTGTAACTAATGTTATGCCCGGTCTGGAGGCGCAGAATCGCTCAGACTACAGTAATTTGGGTCATGTTCAGCAAACTAAATGTAATGAAGTCGTGCGGTGTTTCGATTTAAAATTAATAGACCGACTGGAAAAGGCAGCTGAAAATGTAATTCAGGAAACCCCTACACACTGTGACCTAAATGTAATGAAGACAGATGTCGATCACTTTAGTTGGAGACAAATCCAAAAGGAACTATTAGATGAATTTGAGGAACCACCTGTACAACCTAGAATAAGCCACCCTATAATAATAGTGAATATGTTGGGTATCAATGTACGTTGTCTCTTAGACAGTGGAAGTGAGGTGAGTGCAATATCTCAGTCCTTCTTTGATGCATTACCTGGTAAAGACAAGCTTACAGAAACGAGGGTATCAGGACTAAGAATAATTGGTGCTACTGGCAAGGTGTCAAAAACGATAAAGCAAGAAGCTTTACTGCCCTTTAAAGTTAATGGTAATTTAATTGATCATCCATGTTTAATTGTAAACAATCTCAGTATTGAGGTTTTAATTGGCATAGATTTCTTGTCAAAATATCAGAGTGTTGTTGACTTTGAAAGAAGCCAGTTAAAAATGGTCTTGCCAACAACCGGAGTAATTACAGTCCCTTTTAGTGATAAACATGTAGTAACTGATGATGGAACTTGGGAGCTGCCTATACGAGTTCTGAAAAATAGGAGGTATTGGGACGAAGGTGTTAATCTTAGTACAAGTAAGCTGAACACAGAAGAAGAAAAAGAAGAAGAAGAAGCAATTATTGTGGACAAAATAGAAGCTAAATTGCAGGAAATCGATAAGATTTCAGACAGTCAAAAGGAAGAACTGAGACAGGTTCTAAAAAGGTATCATAAAGTATTTTCAGATCGACGTGGCGTGGGCATAGGTTATGAATGAATGCTGTAGGGAGGAGGTTGTTCTGTAACCTCTACACAGTGTGGCAGCTGTGCAGTCCCAGCTGTGTGAGATCTTCTTTCCCTTTCAGATCTCACTCATTCTTCCTCTTTCCTGTCCTCAAAAATTTCGACCTCTTCTTTCATACATTAAATTTTCCGGTATGGTTATCAATACAGCATTAAACCAATGAATTCTGTAGGGAGGAGGTTGTTCTGTAACCTCTACACAGTGTGGCAGCTGTGCAGTCCCAGCTGTGTGAGATCTTCTTTCCCTTTCAGGTCTCACTCACTCTTCATCTTTTCTATCCACCTAAAATTTCTAACTCTTCTTTACAGCATTAAACCAATGAATGCTGTAGGGAGGAGGTTGTTCTGTAACCTCTACACAGTGTGGCAGCTGTGCAGTCCCAGCTGTGTGAGATCTTCTTTCCCATTTCAGATCTCACTCATTCTTCCTCTTTCCTGTCCTCAAAAATTTCGACCTCTTCTTTCCAGACATGAAAATTTTCTGTCATGGCTATCAAGCCATGAGTTATGTAACCATTCTATCTACCGATTAGTGAAGAAAAATACCTAATGTGAGAAACCTAATAGTGACAAACAATAGAGAAGTATGACGTAATTAAGATACAAATGTATTTGAGTAACAATTATGTATAGTACCCTGGTAATATAGTAACTACAAAGTGTTGTTTTATTGGAAATGGTCCACCAACAGTAATTTAAAAATATGTATGAATTCATGTACAAGCAGGATCTGAAGTGTCAATGAGACCTAGTGTATGCTTTAGAGCTGACTAATAAATAGTAAGAGAGAGTGCTTAGTGTTATGTAAAATATGCAGATAAGTTGTAAGATTAAACTCACCTGGTGTAGCAAGGAAAGGCAATGTAATAGAATTGAGCAGTGTTTGTGGTTGAGACGTGAAGGACACGTCCCTGAAGTATTTATAAGGTTGGAGCTGGCCATTATTTTAGTGTAGTGTGTGACAGGATACACCTACACGTATTGAGGTTATGAGTTGGAGGCGTGAATGCGACCATAGGTACCCTTATGTTAGATGAGACAGAGCAGCTCATGGTGTCCTATAGGTTTAAGGAATTTAGCATTGCGCTCGTCCATATTTACTTGATGCATTTGAGTGGTAGGTCTGAGAGAGACTACCTGAGGTTTCAGCGTCCGATCGAGTGGAAATGGATTGCCACGTGAGCAAACTAATCAGCTGCAATACACTATGAATATGAAATAAATGTGCTATCCTATGCTATAAATTTTAATAGAGTGAGTCTTAAATAAGTACATACACTAGCAAAATAAATAAATAACATACTGACAGACGTGAAACATTATTTTAGCTCAGCATAAATACACTTCAAAGTAAGTAAGTACCTAATTGCAGATGTGGAACTGACAACAGCAGAGGACCAATAAGTGGATTTAGTAGTCAACGAAACGTAGTGTGTTTTGAACACTCACAACTGTACTATTACCAAAAGTTACTCACATGTACAAAGAAGTTGAGAAAACAACCACTAATCAAATATACTCATACTATCTCTAAGAATAAGGTAATCAAAGATGAGTCAGTTAAGTAAATAAAATGCAGATTTGTCAGGAATGTACCGAGCATTGGTTCAGTGTTCCGGCCCAGAACTAATAAATTCAGATTAAATAGGATTTATGATTATATGCCTTGAGCATAAAATTTTCTCTTGTAAGTGACTAACGGCGTTTTGAGCCAATTGTTGACCGATTTTATGACAGTTAAGTAACCGCGAGAGTAATACTGAAAAAGCTCTGTTAACTTTGCTCCAGCAACATACTGAAGGATAAAATGTATATATCCCCATTTCATTGTGACCCACACATTGATATTAAGTGAACAGAGTCTGGGGCACTCTTTTTGTTTGTTCTACAGGACAAACCAGATAATGGCAGCCTGGTAGCTGCGTGAAAGCGTGGAGTGACTTGGACGCAACTCACAGTGACCCCTCCCCTTTCCCCCATGTAATTTAGAGAGAACGTGAAGGACGCACACCATAGCAACTCCCCCCCCTCTACCCTTGTGAATGGAAGTGTAGGACGCCAGCCAAAGCGGCTACAACCACGTGTGTAAAAATTATTTGTGAACTTTTCTTTCAGGTTTAGAAAAGACTGCTAAGAGATATTCATCTGTTTATGTATCATGTTATTTTCTTTGAATTTGTGTATGTAAAAATGTATTTAATGTATTTAATGGATCTAAGATTTTCATAATTTTTCAATTTCTATGTGTTTGTTTGTCTAAGGCAATATGTATGCCAAAATATTTCAGGACTTTGCTTTAAAAATTTGAGTAATGACATTGTTTAAAAGGCAGTGAACATGCCTACAATTTAAATAATTAATGTAGGTAATCAGTTTTCTTAAATGTGTCTACAGGTTTATATTTCAATTTTGATTTTTCATAGGGAGTTAAACTGTACTCTTGCTTCCCTTTTTGTAATTATATTTTTTTTTCATTCATTAACATTCATAAACAAAAAAATTTAAGTAGAGGGTGATGTAGGGAAGCAGCCTACTCACGCTGTAGTAAATTCACATCAGTTTCCATTGTGTGCCAGCCAGTCTGCTGTAACTAGCTCTGACATCATAAATGTTGCGCAATACCTTAAAAATCAAGCAAATGGCCTAAAACTTTTCTAGCGTGTCAGAAATAATACTAAATTAATGTGTGTTAAATATCAGTTCGATAACTTCAGCCATTTTCGAAATTTGGACGTTTTTCTGAAAAAATCATTGGCGCAACAGAAAAGAGCTAGAGACTTCAAAATTTATATTTAGAGTCATCTTTCATAATGATTTAATAAAAACAGTACTTTGGATTTCACAAATTAACATTTTAGTGGAAATTCATGATATTCTGGTATTCATCTCAAAACCGAAGGAAGCAAGATAGATTAAGTAGGCTAATAAATAAGGCTAGGATGTTTAGATTTAAATAGGTTGGAGGTCCGCTATGACTATGAAGATGAGAAAAGTTTCTTTTGAATACCTATAAAATTATAGCGATAGCGGATCTCAAAAGGGCCAGTTCAGAGCTCATCTACTGCGTGCAGTGTAATTTAATTATTTCTCTCGCCCAGAATATTTAACTTAGCCACGTCAAAATTTTATTATCAATACTTACCTGCGTGCTGAATGCACGTTCAAATTAAGAGCTTCTTCGGCCATCAGCAAAAGAAGCTATAAATTATTATGTAACTTGAAGTGGTGCGTTACTAGCCCAGCGGCTAGTCGGGAGAGCGGATTTGATCAGGCGTTCCCTCAGCCGTCCGCACCGCGGCTTTATATATAAGAACACTGCGCGAGGAAGCAAGGCCCCAGTTCTCTCCAGACGCTGAATGACACGCCATCTGTGTCGGGAGCCGCGTCGCATCAGTGTCACTGCTACAAACAGCCTCGGGTGCCGTATTAAGTTACTAGAGATACGCGGAACCATGAAAACATTTCATGTGAAGTGTTAATTCTGGAATGATTTTCATTATCTAGCTTCAGTTTGCGTATTGTCGTATTTTCAAGTGCCGTCGCGGGACAGACATTCTACCAAATATTTAGCGTGGCGTTTAATGAAATATTTTCATCAAATTATGGCGAGGATTCTTTTTAACATTTAATTCGGACATTTATAGTTGTATCAGCGCATTAGACTCTGAACTGCTCTGTTAGTTAGGTTGTAGGGATACTTGTGTTTTTTATCAGTGAATTTCAGAATATACTCAACTATTTTGGAAAACCGTTTTTGATTAGAAATCCCGGACAATCTCCTAATTCCTCAGAGCTATAAGCTGCAGCTATAATGGTATTCTCAGATGAAGTGGGCACTAGGATCTCTATTTACTGGCTCCACGTTTTGTTAAATCACTTTCTGGGTGCTAAAAAGTAAATAGAGAGCCAGTGTTGAGAACGGCGAAAGACAGTTTTAACAACATTCTAAAAGCCAGAAACTGATTCAACATGCAAGCATTTATCCAGCAATCAGCAGATTTAATTAATTTTTACAAAAACTTAACCGCCGCCCCACACATTGATAGTGACCGGGCCAAATATCTCACGAAATAAGCATCAAACGAAAAAATTACAAAGAACGAAACTTCTCCAGCTTGAAGGGGGAAACCAGATGGCGCTATGGTTGGCCCTCTAAATGGCGCTGCCATAGGTCAAACAGATATCAACTACCTGTTTTTAAATAGGAACCCCCATTTTTATTACATATTCGTGTACTACGTAAAGAAATATGAATGTGTTGATGGACCACTTTCTTCGCTTTGTGACAGATGGCGCTGTAATAGTCACAAGCGTATAAGTACGTGGTATCACGTAACATTCCGCCAGTGCGGAAGGTACTTGCTTCGTGATATATTACCCGTGTTAAAATGGACCGTTTACCAAATGCGGAAAAGGTCGATATCGTGTTGATGTATAGCTATTGTGATCAAAATGCCCAACGGGTGTGTGCTATGTATGCTGTTCGGTATCTTGGACGACATCATCCAAGTGTCCGGGAAGTTCGCCGGATAGTTACGTTATTTAAGGAAACAGCAAATGATCAGCCACATGTGAAACGTCAGCCACAATCTGCAACAAATGATGATGCCCAAGTAGGAGTTTTAGCTGCTGTCGCGGCTAATCCGCACATCAGTAGCAGACAAATTGCGCGAGAATCGGGAATCTCAAAAACGTCGGTGTTGAGAATGCTACATCAACATCGATTGCACCCGTACCATATTTCTAGGGACCAGGAATTGCATAGCGACGCCTTTGAACTTCGTGTACAGTTCTGCCAGTGGGCACAAGAGAAATTACGGGATGATGGCTGATTTTTTGTATTTAGCGACGAAGCGTCATTCACCAACAGCGGTAACGTAAACCGGCATAATATGCACTGTTGGGCAACGGAAAATCCACGATGGCTGCGGCAAGTGGAACATCAGCGACCTTGGCGGGTTAATGTATGGTGCGGCATTATGGGAGGAAGGATAATTGGCCCCCATTTTATCGATGGTAATCTAAATGGTGCAATGTATGCTGATTTCCTATGTAATGTTCTACCGATGTCTAAGCACCATACCATGGCCCGCACGTTCACCGGATCTGACGTCCCCGGATTTGTTTCTGCAGGGAAAGTTGAAGGATATTTGCTATCGTGATCCACCGACAACGCCTGACGACATGCGTCAGCGCATTGTCAATGCATGTGCGAACATTACGGAAGGCGAACTACTCTCTGTTGAGAGGAATGTCGTTACATGTATTGCCAAATGCATTGAGGCTGACGGACATCATTTTGAGCATTTATTGCATTAAAGTGGTATTTACTGATTATCATTCCGTAACAGCATGCGTTCTCAGAAAAGATAAGTTCACAAAGGTACATGTATCACAGTGGAACAACCGAAAAATGCTGAAACGTACCTACGTTCTGTATTTTAACTTAAGAAACCTACCTGTTACCAACTGCTCGTCTAAAATTGTGAGCCATATGTTTGTGACTATTATAGCGCCGTCTATCACAAAGCGAAAAAAAGTGGTCCAACTGAAACATTCATATTTCTTTACGTACTACACGAATATGAATTAAAAATGGGGGTTCCTATTTTTTTTTAAAAAAAAGGCTGTTGATATCAGTTTGACCTATGGCAGCGCCATCTAGCGGGCCAACCATAGCATCATCTGGTTTCCTCCATCAAACTAGACAAGTTTCGTTCTTTGTAGTTTTTTCGTTTGACGCTTATTTCGTGAGATATTTCGCCCGGTCACGATCAATGGACCACCCTGTATACATCTAATCGATGTTAGGTACAATTTTTTCGGGATCATAGCTGGCTTAATCACCGATTGGACACCGTCTGCTGCCTACCACTGAGGTATATTATTAGGTCAGGAGGCGGGCCGCAACAAACCACTGCTGGAAAGAAAACATCCGCTGCCATGTACTTTTCCTGCTTTCTGTCTTGTTCCAGCATTTTAGTCTTTGTTGTGCCCCTCATCGACGGTCGTCAGCCAAGTTGCAGATCTCTGCTTTGCCCTATTCAAGTTGCAGCGATGACGGGAGGTACCGTCACAGTGCCACTGACGTCTCAGTAGGAAATGACTATAAAACTAAACGCTGTTGCAAAAGCATTAATTACGTGTCATCGTGATATTAGATGATGCTCTACTCGTACAGTACATAGGACGTGTCCCGCAGATGCCCCTCAATCACCCTCTCTCCTTGAAACAATAAATCTTCGCAGTGGTTTCTCTCATCTTGCGCCGACAAGCAAAAAGGTACAACAGTGCAATATCAGTTTGACGAGATCCAGAACATGTAATAAATACTGACTAGTAGCAAGTGACGTAAAATTTCTAACTACCTTGTAATAATTCACTACGAAACATGAGGTTTCCTTCCCACTTTAGTTCGCTGGCACAAACCTTGATACTCCCTTGGTACTACGTACGCTCAGGATTGCGTAAGTAGTTTTCGTGAATCACAGCATTATGTAGCGATAGAGATGAACCGTGGACCTTGCTGTCGATGAGGTGGCTTGCATGCTTGAGCGATACAGATAGCTCCATCGCAGGTGCGACCACAACTGAGCTGTACCTGTTGCGAGGCCAGACAAACGTGTGGTTCCTGAAGAGGGGCGGCAGCCTCTTCAGTAGTTGCAGCGGCAGCAGTCTGGATGACTGACTGATTTGGCCTCGCAACACCAACCAAAACAGCTTTGTTGTGATGGTTCTGCGAATGGCTGAAAGCAAGGCGAAACAACAGTTGTTCCAGAGGGCATGCAGCTCTACTGTATGGTCAAATGATCGTTCTCTTGGGTAAAATATTCCGGAGGTAAAATAGTCCACCATTAGGACCACTGAGAGGTGAGTACTCAGGACGATGTCGTGATCAGGAGAAACAAAAGTGGCGTTCTACGGATCGAAGCATCGAATGTTGGATCCCTTAATCGGGCAGGTAAGTTAGAGAATTTAAAGGCAAATGGATAGCTTGAAGTCAAATGTAGTGGGAATTAGCGAAGTTCGGCCGCAGAAGGAACAGGACTTTTGGTTGTGTGAACACAGAATTATAAGTACAGAGTCACATAGGCGAAATGCAAGAGTGGGTTTAATAATGAATAAACTGGCGCGCGGGTAAGCTTCTATAAACAGCATAGTGAACACGTCATCATTGCCAAGACATACACGAAGCCCACACCCACCAGAGCAGTTCAACTTTATATACCAACTACCTCCGCATGTGATGAAGAGACTAAAGAAGTGCATGACAAAAGAAATTATTCAGATAGTTAGGGGAGATTAAAATTTGTCATGGGGGACTGGAATTCAACAGCAGAAAAATGATTAGAAGAGAAAATAGTAGGTGAATATGGACTTGGGGGGGGGGGGGGGGAGGAATGAAAGAGCAAGCTGCTTAGTAGAAATCTGCGCAGTGCATGATTTAATTATCGCTAATACTTTGTTTAAGAATCATGAAAGAAGGCTGTATACGTGGAAGAGACCTGGAGACACTGGAAGGTTTCAGATTAATGATATAATGGTAAGACAGAGATTTTGTAACAAGATTTTAAATTCTAAGACATTTCCAGGGGCAGATTTGGACACTAATCAAATTTATTAGTTATTTGCTGTAGATTAAAACTGAAGAAATTGGAAGGAAGTTGGAAATTAAGGAGATGGGACCTCTATAAGTTGAAATAACCAGAGGCTGTTGAGAGTTTTAGAAGGTGCATTAGGCAACAGCTGACTAGAACAGGGAATAGGAACAAAGTAGAAAACGAATGGTTAGCTTTACAAGATGAAACTGTGAAGGCAGCAGAGGATAAAATAGGTAAAAAGACAAGCCCTAGAGCTGGCCGGAGTGGCCGAGCGGTTCTAGGTGCTTCAGTCTGGAACCACGCGACCGATGCGGTCGCAGGTTCGAATCCTGCCTCGGGCATGGGTGTGTGTGATGTCCTTAGGTTGGTTAGGTTTAAGTAGTTCTAAGTTCTAGGGGACTGATGACCTCAGATGTTAAGTCCCATAGTGCTCAGAGCCATTTTGACAAGGCCTAGTAGAAGCCCTTGAATAGCATAAGAGATACTGTATTTAACTGATGAAAGTAGAAAATATAAAAATGCAGCAAAAGAAGCACACGAAAGGAAATACAAACTTCTGAAAAATGAAGCTGACAAGAAGTGCTAAATGGCTCAGAAGAAATGGCTGGAGGACAAATGTAAGGATTTCGAATCATATTTCACTATGAGAAAGATACCGCGTACAGGAAAATTATAGATACTTTTCGAGAAAGGAGAAGTAGCCGTAGGAATTAAAGAGCTCAGATGGAAAACCAGTACTAAGCAAGGAAGGTAAACGTGAAATTTGGAAGGAATAAATAGAAGGAAGATGAAGGCAGTATTATAAAAATGGAAGAGGATTTAGGTGAAAGTGAGATGGGAGATATGGTACTGCTAGAAGAATTTGACGAAGCACTGAGCGACTTAAGTAGAAACAAGACGCCTGGAGTAGACTCCATGCCGTCAGAACTACCGGTAGCAGTGACAAAGCTCTTCCACTTGGTGTTCAAGCTGTATGAGACAGGCGAAATACCCCTAGACTTAATGAATAATGTATTAATTCCAGTTCCAAAGAAAGTAGTTGCTGACAGGTGTGAAATTTACCGAGATATCAGTATAATAAGTCATAGTTACAAAAGACTAAGAAGAATTTTTTTACGGAGGAATGGAAAAACTGGTAGAAGCCGACCACTGGGAAGATCAGTTCGGTTTTCGCAGAAATGTAGGATCACTCGAAGCAATACTGACCAACGTCTTACCTTAGTAGCTAGGATAAGGAAATACACCTACATTTATTGTATTTATAGGTTCAGATAAAGCTTTTAACAACGTTGACTGGATTACTCTCTTTGTAATTCTGATCGTTGCAGGGGAAATATACAAGGAGCGATAGGCTGTATGAAAACGTGTATAGGAACCAGACGGCAGTTTTAAGTGTCGAGTAACACGAAAGGGAAGTAGTGGTTGAAAAGCGAGTGAGACAGGATTGTAACCTATCACCGATGTTATTCAATCTGTACATTTAACAAGCACAACTTAAAGTTCAGTGTGAAGAAATAAAAAAACTTGCTGTTTAGCGATGATACTGTAATTCTGTCAGGGACAGCAAGAAACCTGGAATAGCAGTTGAATGGAATAGACAGTGTCTTGAAAGGATATAAGATGAACATCAACAAAAGCAAGGATAGGATGAATGAATATAGTCGAATTACACTGATCAAACTGGTATATGCATAGTTATTCAAATACAGAATACGGCACTGCAGTCGGCAGCGCCTATATAAGACAACAAGTGTATGGCGCAGTTCTTTTACGGGATACTGCTGCTACAATGGCAAGTTATTAAGATTTGAGTCTGAACGCGGTGCCACAGTCGGTGTACGAACGATGGGGCACAGTATCTCCGAGATAGCGATAAAGTGGGGTTTTTCCCGTACGACCATTTCACGACTGTACCGTGAATACCAGGGATCCGGTAAAATATCAAATCTCCGACACCGCTGCGGCAGGAAAAGATCCTGCAAGAACGGGACCAATGGCGACTGAAAAGAATCGTTCAACGTGACAGAAGTGCAACCCTTCCGAAAATTTCTGCAGATTTCAATGCTATGCCACCAACAAGTGTCAGCGTACGAACCATTCGACGAAAAATAATAGATATGGGCTTTAGGAGCCGAAGGCCCACTCGTGTACCCTTGCTGACTGCATGACACAAAGTTTACCCCTTGCCTGGGCCCGAGAACACAGATATTGCACTGTTGATGACTGGAAACGTGTTGTCTGGTCGGACGGACGAGCCTCGTTTCAAATTGTATCAAGTGAATGGACGTGTACGGGTATGGAGACAACCTCATGGATCCATGAACTCTGCATGTCAGCAGGAGACTGTTCAAGCTGGTGGAGGCTCTGTTATGGGGTGGGGCGTGTGCATTTGGAGTGATATGGGACCCCTGATACGTCTAGATACGACTATAATAGGTGACACGTACGTAAGCATCCTGTCTGATCACTTGCATCCATTCATGTCCATTGTGCATTCCGACGGACTTGGACAATTCTAGCAGGGCAATGCGACACCCCAGATGTCCAGAATTGCTACAGAGTGGCTCCAGGAAAGCTCTTCCGAGTTTAAACACCTCCGCTGGTCACCTGACCTCCTAGACAGGAACATTATTGAGCATATCTGGGATGCCTTGCAACGTGCTGTTCAGAAGAGATCTCCTCCCCCTCGTACTCTTATGGATTTATGGACAGCCCTGCAGGATTCATGGTGTCAATTCCCTCCAACACTACTTCAGACATTAGTCGAGTCCATGCCACGTCGTGTTGCGCGACTTCTGCGTGCTCGTTGGGGTCCTACACGATATTAGGCAGGTATACCAGTTTCTTTGGCTCTTCGGTGTAAATCGGGTGATGCTGAGGGAATTAGGTTAGGAAACGAGACATTTAAAGTAGTAGATAGCTTTTGCTATTTGGGCAGCAAATTAACAATGACCGCTTAGAGGGGACATAAAATACTGAATGACAATGGCAAAAAAAAGAGTTTCTGAAGAAGAAAAACTTGTTAACATCGAATGCTGACATCGGTGTTAAGAAGCCTTTCCTGAATTTACTTGACTGGAGTGTAGACATGTATGGAAGTGAAACATGCACAATAAACAGTTCAGACGAGAAGAGAATGGAGCTCTTGAAATGTGCTGCTACAGAAGAATGCTGAAGATTAGACCAGCAGATCACGTAACTAATGAGGAGGTACTGAACAATATTGGGAAGACAAGAAATTTGTGGCACAACGTGACTAAAAGAAGAGGCCAGTTGATAGGACACATTCTGAGATATCAATAGATCAATTTAGTACAGGAAGGAAGTGAGGGACTTAAGAATTGTAGAGGGAGACTAAGAGATGTGAATACAGTAGCAGATTCAGAAGTATGCAAGCTGCAGCAGTTATTTAGAGATGATGAGGCTTGCACAGGATAAAGTAGCATGGAGAGCTGAATCAAACCAGTCTTTGTACTGAAGATCACAACAGCAACGGAGATATCTACCATTATTCGGTTCTTTTTTCAGAAATATCTTTTTAGCCAACAAAATTGCTATTAATGCATTGCATTGCCAGTTTAGACTGTCACAGAAACTTTGTTCGGTTCTGCCAGTACCAGTGTATCAATAGTTCATGTGTTATTCAAATACATGAATACTCAAAATAGAAATCAAAGTTGTTAATATATTGTAATGGTAATGATATAATCGCAAGAGGGTTGCTGTGACAACTATTGTGGCTATCGAATTTTATTAATGTAAGAAGTTGCATGGTTGAGAGCAAAGGATAGAAATATTGTGCAGAGTAATATTAAGACAACGCACAAGTCGTGGTGTCAGGCGGAAATCAGAATTTGGGCCTGCGCTCCGTGTGAAGTCAGACTTGATGACAACCAGCTGAGGAAACACCGATGCTGTAAAAGCTGGGCGAGCAAAATATCGTGGGGCACTAGACGCTGACATACGGCAAGAATGCTCAAAGACCGTCTACAGGGTTCTGGAGGAAACTTTAGAGTTTAAATCACCTCGGGGTTTGACCGTGCGGTGCATCTGAACTGCGGTCGTCGCACGGTGGCGCTCTCAGCAGTCTACATAAGCGGAGGTGTGTTGGTGCATGTCAGAGTACGGTGCAGAGAGTAAGTGTGCAGACGTTTCCAGACGTGCTAATGGTGACTGTGTGTTGAAAATGGCTCAATGAACACATGTTGATGACGTTATGGGGGGTAGAATACTAGGGCGACTGGAGGCTGGTCAAACACTGCAGGTCGTAGCACGGGCCCTCCGTGTACCATAAAATGTAATCTCAAGATTATGGCAACGATTCCAGCAGACTGGAAATATGTCAAGGTGCTACAGTACGGGACGTCCACAGTGTACAACACCACAAGAAGACCGATATCTCACCATCAGTGCCCGCAGACGACTACGGAGTACTGCATGTAGCCTTGTTCGGGACCTTACCGCAGCCACTGGAAGAGTTGTCTCCAGGCACAGTCTACAGACAACTGAACAGACATGTTTTATACGCCCAGAGACCTGCAAGCTGCATTCCACTGACTCCTGGTCACAGAAGAGCCCGTAAAGCCTCGTGTGAAGAACACAGTACATGGTCATTGGAACAGTGGTCGCAGGTTAGGTTCACGGACACGTATAGTCTGAACAGTGATTCTCGCCGGGTTTTCCTCTGGCGTGAACCAGGAACCAGATACCAACCTCTTAATGTGCTTGAAAGGGACCTGTATGGAGGTCATGGTTTGATGGTGTGGGGCGGGATTATGAATGGTGCACGTACACCCCTGCATATCTTTGACAGAGGAACTGTAACAGGTCAGGTGTATCGGGACGTCATTTTGCACCAGTATGTCCTTCTTTTCAGGGGCGCAGTGGGTTCCACCTTCCTCCGGATGGATGATAACGCACGGCCCCAACGAGCTGCCATCGTGGAGGAGTACCTTCCGCAGCGAGCAGGATGTCAGTCCAATTTCTGGTGGACTGTTGAACTGTTTCTTCCTACACTGCTTTCCACTAGTTAAATATCCTCGATGTAAGTTCAAGGTTGATTTTGAGTACACTACTATCGGGGATAGTCAAGTGTCAATTGTGTGTTCCGTCCATTGCACGGAGGTCCTACTGTATTATCGGTTTCAGTCGTGTCACTTGCCGACAATGATCCTAACATCAGTTTGGGTGAATGTATTATCTGCGTGGCGCAGTCGAGTTGTTGATGACAATGTGAGCTGAAGTTAACATTCAACAGAGAGAGAGAGAGGAGGAAATCTCCTGGGATGGTTAGCACAGATGATTTTGGAACGGAGAGAAGTTGTTGGCGTCTTAGGAAGTGAATAAGGATTCAGTGTAAGAATAATTTATTTCCCAAAAGTTCAACCTTATTCTGAGAGGTGTATCACAGTGGCTCTACATCTTTATAAAACAATGAATGCACCTTACCATTCTATTTATTAGTCCTTTCCTGCAGCTTCCAGTTCCTGAGTACCTTTCGCTATAAAAGACGATAGCGCTGCTTGAAACACGTTCCAACAAAACCCAGTCAAATACACTCATTCTCATAAATTAAGGATAACTGCAGAAAGTGGTGCCACACAACGTGGCACTACACAAAACTGGCGCTAATAGTTTAAGCACATACGGAACTCAAACGACACAGACACGATATTGGTGATAAGTTGAATAAAACCGTCCCGAAACGCATGTAGTACAAAACACCACTGTTTCCTGCACATGTACCCCGACATCAATATGGGATGTGATTCCCATGCACACGTAAACATGCCGCACAACGGGTTGGCATACTCTGGATCAGGTGGTCAAGCAGCTGCTGGAGTATAGCCCCCCATTCTTGCACCAGTACCTGTCGGAGCTCCTGAAGTGTCCTAGGGGTTTGAAGACGTGCAGCGATACGTCGACCGAGAGCATCCCAGACGTGCTCGATGGGATTTAGGTCTGGAGAACGGGCAGGCCATTCCATTCGCTTGATATCTTCTGTTTCAAGGTTCTCCTCCACAATGGCAGCTCGGTGGGGCCGTGCGTTATCATCCATCAGGAGGACGGTGGACCCCACTGCGCCCCTGAAAAGGAGGACATACTGGTGCAAAATGACGTCCCAATACACCTGACCTGTTACAATTCCTCTGTCAAAGATATGCAGGGGTGTACGTGCACCATTCATAATCCCGCCCCACACCATCAAACCATGACCTCCATACAGGTCCCTTTTAAGCACATTAAGAGGTTGGTATCTGGTTCCTGGTTCACGCCTGATGAAAACCCGTCAGACTACACCTGGACTCGTCCGTAAATATAACATGGGACCACTGTTCCAACGACCACGTGCTGTATTCTTGACACCAGGCTTTAAGGGCTCTCTTGTGACTAGGGGTCAGTGGAATGTCCCTTTCAGGTGTCCGGGCGAATAATCCATGTCTGTTCAGTCGTCTGTAGACTGTGTGTCTGGAGACAACTGTTCCAGTGGCTGTGGTACTGTCCCAAGCAAGGCTACCTGCAGTACTCCGTGGCCATCCGCGGGGACTGATGGTGAGATACTGGTCTTCTTGTGGTGTTGTACACTGTGGACGTCCCCTACTGTAGCGCCTGGACACGTTTCCTGTCTGCTGGAATCGTTGCCATAATCTTGAGATTTCTCTTCGTAGGACACGGAGGGCACGTCTTACGACCTGCAGTGTTTGACCAGCCTCCAGTCGCCCTAGTATTCTACCCCTCATAACGTCATCAATATGTGTTCTTTCAGCCACTTTCAACACACAATCACCATTAGCATGTCTGAAAACACCTTCACACTTACTCGCTGCCCCGTATTCTGACATGTACCAACACACCTCTGCGTATGTGAACTTCTGCCAGCGCCACCGTGCGACGACGGCAGGTCAAATGCACCGCATGGTCATACCCCAAGGTAATTTAAACCCGCAACGCGCCCACCAGAGCGTTGTTTGACCATGTATCAGCATTATCATTAATTTATGAGCATGAGTGTAGAATCTCGAACGCTAAATCCTGAAACTTTTATCTAGCGGGTATTGCCGGAGCGTGGGAGACAAGGCAGGTACTAACAGAAGTAAAGCTATGAGGGCGGGTTGTTAATCACGTCAGAATAGTTCATTTCGTAAGGAAACGGACCGCGAAACGTGAAATTTTCGGATCCAAGTCTCAGATAATTTTTATCTGCCAGTAAGTTTGAAACCAGCGCACACTTCGCCGTAGAGTGAAAAATTCTTACCGTAATATTTAAGAGGCTTTAGCCTTCACTGACGTTGATGAAGAGAAATGTTATGACCTCTGTCCACAGAAAGGTTAAATGTCACCTGGCGGCATTGCAAGCACGCGACGCGGTGAGGAAAGCACACAAACGGAGCAGAGAAGAAATGAAATCATTTTAATAATGATACTAGCTGCAGATGGGATAATCGAGTGACGTAGGTTACTTTGACAAAGGACAAAGTGCTACGATGGGCGTTCAGTAAGTAACGCAGCACACTTTTTCTTTGAAAGCAGGTTGGTTTTATTCAGGATTCCAGTACACCATATTATTCTGCTCTTTGGCTATATCATCTCCGTTTGATGCGACGGCCTTTTTCCCCTTACCAGGAGGATCTGTACGTGCGCGTGCTACCACTCTTTTGGTCGACGTCGGAGCCAACATCCTGCTGCCACCTCCCCATCATGCACGTACTACTTCCCGCGGAGTGTACCAAAGAGATGAAAGTCGGAGGGTGCGAGATCCGGAGAGTGGATGAGGAAGAACAGTCCAATAACATTTTGTGAGCCCTTCTAGATTGCGCAGACTTTTGTGAGGCAGAAATGGAGAGATTTATACCAAATAAATTAACAAACGACGGAGCTGATCCTCCTTGGTACACAAAACGGGTTATAACACTGTTCCAGAAACAACTAAACAAACATGCCAAATTTAAACAAACGCAAGATCCCAAAGATTGGCGATCTTTTACAGAAGCTCAAAATTTAGCGCAGTCCTCAATGCGAGATGCTTATAACAGTTTCCACAACGAAACGTTGTCTCGAAACCTGGCAGAAAATCCAAAGAGATTCTGGTCGTATGTGAAGTACGTTAGCGACAAGAAACAATCAATGTCTTCTCTGCGTGATAGCAATGGAGACACTATCGAAGTCAGTGCTGCCAAAGCAGAGTTACTAAACACAGCCTTCCGAAATGCCTTCACAAAAGAAGACGAAGAAAATATTGCAGAATTTGAATAGAGAACAGCTGCCAACATGAATAACGTAGAAGTAAATACCCTCGGAGTAGTGTAGCAACTTAAATCAGTTAATAAAAGAAAGTCTTCTGGTCCAGACTCTATACCAATTAGGTTCCCTCCATACTTAACAATCATATACAACCATTCGCTCGACGAAAGATCCGGACCCAAAGACTGGAAAGTTGCACAGGTCACACAAATATTCAAGAAAGGTAGTAGGAGTAATCCACTAAATTACAGGCCCATATCGTTAACGTCGATATGTAGCAGGATTTTGGAACATATATTGAGTTCAAACATTATGAATTACCTCGAAGACAACTGTCTATTGACACACAGTCACCACGGGTTTAGAAAACATCGTTCCTGTGAAACACAACTAGCTCTTTATTCACGCGAAGTGGTGAGTGATACTGACAAGGGATTTCAGATCGATTCCGTATTTATGGATTTCCGGAAGGCTTTTGACACATTACCACACAAGCGGCTTGTAGTGAAATTGCGTGCTTATGGAATATCGTCTCAGTTATGAGACTGGATTTATAATTTTCTGTCAGAGAGGTGGTAGTAATTGACGGAAAGTCATCAAGTGAAACAGAAGTGATTTCTGGCGTTCCCCGATGTGGTGTTATAGGCTCTTTGCTGTTCCTTATCTATATAAACGATTTTGGAGACAATATGAGCAGCCGTCTTAGGTTGTTTCAGGTGACGCTGTCGTTTATCGACTAATAAAGTCATCAGAAGATCAAAACAAACTGCAAAAAGATGGTTCAAATGGCTCTGAGCACTATGGGATTTATCTGTGGTCATCAGTCCCCTAGAACTTAGAACTACTTAAACCTAACCAACCTAAGGACATCACACACATCCATGCCCGAGGCAGGATGCGAACCTGCGACCGTAGCAGTCACGCGGACCGGACTGAGCGCCTAGAACCGCACAGCCACCGAGGCCGGCACTGCAAAAAGATTTAGAAAAGATATCTGAATGGTGCGAAAAGTGGCAGTTGACCCTAAATAACGAAAAGTGTGAGGTGATCCACATGAGTGCTAAAAGGAATTCATTAAACTTCGGTTACACGATAAAATAAGTCTGATCTAAAAGCCGTAAATTCAACTAAATACTTTGGTATTACAACTACTTAGAAAATGTTGTGGGGAAGGCTAACAAAGACTGCGTTTTATTGGCAGGACACTTGGAAAATGTAACAGATCTACTAAGGAGACTCCCTACACGACGCTTGTCCGTCCTCTTTTAGAATACTGCTGCGTGGAGTGGTATCCTTACCAGATAGGACTGACGGAGTACATCGAAAAAGTTCAAAGAAGGGCAGCACGTTTTGTATTATCGTTAAATATGGGAGAGGGTGTCACAGAAATGATGCAGGATTTGGACTGGACATCATTAAAAGAAAGGTGTTTTTCGTTGCAATGGAATCTTCTCACGAAATTCCAATCACCAAAATTTTCCTACGAATGCGAAAATATTTTGTTGACACCGATCTACATAAGGAGAAACGATCACCACGATAAAATAAGGGAAATCAGAGCTCGTACGGAAAGATATAGGTGTTCATTCTTTCCGTGCGTTATAAGAGATTGGAATAATAGAGAAGTGTGAAGGTGGTTCGATGAACCCTCTGCCAGGCACTTGTGATTTGCAGAGTATCCATGTACATGTAGATATAGATTGCGTTATGATGGAGAAGAGGTTCGTCTGTATTTTTGTGGCGACAGACAGGCAGATGTCGTTTCTCCCATTTCCTGAGGGTGGCACAATGTACTTTCGAGTTGATCCTTGCGCCGTGATGGACATAAAACAGAATGACGCCTCCAGAGTCCCAGAAAACCATCGCATGACTTTATTGGAGGAAGGTGCGGCTTTGAATTTTTCTTCGGAGGAGAGGTGGAATGGGACCACTCCATGCATTGCCCGCATGTATCTGGGAACGAGCTCGTCTGTTCGCGTGCATCTGTGGGAAGCCATTGAGGACGCTGCATGCACGAGTAGGCCACAAGCTGTCAGGGGCCCACTCTTCGTCACACAGAGTGGGTGTCAGAAGCTTGTCCGCTCTGTAAAGCAGGATAGGTGGTGAGCGGTGACATATTTCACTGTAGAGTACAATGTTAACGGAGGCACAATAGTTTCAGACTTCACTGTTCAGCTCACTACGCTGAGAAAGGGCTCCGCGATAGACGATCCCTATGTGTTCCCTTGCTGACGTCATCGATTACGATTGCAGTGGCCACGGGATCGTCGGGTTTGGGCATCGATCAATGGAAATTTGTCGCCTGTTCGGGTGAATCACGTTTGTTGTTACACCAAATTGACGGTCGTCCCTGGATTCGCCATCGTCCGAGCTATCGTCTATTCGAAGCGTCTACCGCATCATGGATGCTGCCTGGTGGCGGCGGCGGTATGCTACAGGGTCATACATATGGGCTTCCATGGGAATCGTGGCAACATTCGCTGGCACTAAATTCAAATGGTTCAAATGGTTCTAAGCACTATGGGACTTAACATCTGAGGTCATCAGTCCCCTAGACTTATAACTACTTAAACCCAACTAACCTAAGCATATCACACACATTCATGCCCGTGGCAGGATTCGAACCTGCGACAGTAGCAGCAGCGCTGTTCCGAACTGAAGCGCCTAGAACCACTCGGCCACAGCGGCCGGCTCGCTGGCACCATCATAGCTGCGAACTACATGAACATTATTGCGAACCTCTTGCATCCGTCCATGCTTGATGTCTTCCGCAATGGCGACGGCATCTTACGGCGGAGAAACTGACAGTGTCACAAGGCCAGAGTCTTACAGTGGTCTGAAGATGAAATACACACGTTTAAATTTTCTGTTGTTAGTGGTCCAATAATATAGCAGCCTAACCTTTTATTTTAAGGACCGTGACCTAACGGATAAGAGGTGGTGGATTTTAACTGCTACTGGAGTTGTTTAATCGGATTTTCGCTGCTGAGTACTGTCATATTCAAGGCAGAAAGGTTTCGCAGTAATCAAAGTTAATTTGCACTAAGTGAGGTAATATACACTCTAAGATAAAACAAAAATACGCATCACGAAAGTGTTATGGATGGTATTCATACAGGCATCGACGGAACATGCAAAATTGTAAACTCTGACGGCTGATGGATCAATTTGTGGGACTGCGCTGCGCAACTGACAAAATTGTAATCAGCAAACGTATCGATATCAGGGCATAAAGTCTTTTTGCCAGTTTCATCCATGTGCTCAACTGGGCAGTCACTATGCCTCACAGGTAGGCGCAAGCAATGCACGCAGACGTCAGCATTTGTAGTTGGGCTCAAAGAAACCGGATGGAGTAATCGGTGAGTCACTCGATATTTGAAAAGGAGCGATGCAACTATTTGATGACGTTGGCACTAATGGGCGAACCATGGGCGAAAATAAGGAAGCAGTCGACCTGGAGAGACAACAAAACGTGAGGACCGAGCAATCGTCGGAGAGGCATTCAGAGCCCCAGATTCATCATCATCATCGATCCGACATGCAACTGATACATCAGTTATCACAAGGACCATTAAAAGGCGGCTCACAAAAAGGACGCTTAGTTCACGGCGCACGTAGCGGCGACTCTGTGCACTAAGAAGCCCTTTTGCAGTGATGTCAGGCACGTTGAGCCTGAAATCTCATTGACGGAAGTAGAATTATCTTCATTAACATGACCAGCGAAAGCGTTTCTGGAGACGAAATGTACAACGGTGGGATACCAGCCTGACTGTTGCACGCAATAGGGAGCGACAACCAGGAGAGATAGTCTGGGCTACTATTTCTTTTCATAGCTGGACCTCTTTCGTTGTCATCCGAGGCACCCTTACAGCACAGCTGTGCGTCGACGATACTCTACGCACCGTTCTATTTCCCTTCATGGCAAGACTGCACTGTAGTTCCTTCTCTAGATTGTCGCACAGATGACAAAATGGTAGATATAGAAATAGACGACAGAGGGATAAAGAAACAATTAAAGTCGCTCAAAAGAGGAAAGGCCGCTGGACCTGATGGGATACCAGTTCGATTTCACACAGAGTACGCGAAGGAACTCGCCCCCCTTCTTGCAGCGGCGTACCGTAGGTCTCTAGAAGAGCGTAGCGTTCCAAAGGATTGGAAAAGGGCACAGGTCATCCAGGTTTTCAAGAAGGGACGTCGAACAGATGTGCAGAACTATAGACCTATATCTCTAACGTCTATCAGTTGTAGAATGTTCGAGTATAATGACTTTTCTGGAGACTAGAAATCTGCCGGCCGGAGTGGCCGAGCGGTTAAAGGCGCTACAGTCTGGAACCGCACGGCCGCTACGGTCGCAGGTTCGAATACTGCCTCGGGTATGGATGTGTGTGATGTCCTTAGGTTAGTTAGGTTTATGTAGTTCTAGGGGACTTATGACCACAGCAGTTGAGTCCCATAGTGCTCAGAGTCATTTGAACCATTTTAACTAGAAATGTACTCTGTAGGAATCAGCATGGGTTTCGAAAAAGACGATCGTGTGAAACCCAGCTCGCGCTATTCGTCCACGAGACTCAGAGGGCCATCGATACGAGTTCCCAGGTAGATGCCGTGTTTCTTGACTTCCACAAGGCGTTCGATACAGTTCCCCACAGTCGTTTAACGTACAAGGTAAGAGCATATGGACTATCAGACCAATTCCGAAGTAAGAGTGATTTCAGGTGTGCCGCAGGGGAGTGTCGTTGGACCGTTGCTATTCACAATATACATAGATGACATTGTGGATGACATTGGAAGTTCACTGAGGCTTTTTGCGGATGATGCTGTGTTATATCGAGAAGTTGTAACAATGGATAATTGTACTGAAATGCAGGAGGATTTGCTGCGAATTGACGCATGGTGCAGGGAATGGCAATTGAATCTCAATGAGGACAAGTGTAATGTGCTGCGAATACATAGAAAGAAAGATCCGTTATCATTTAGCCTTTGTTGAAGTTTTGAGAACATACCTTCACCGAGGAGTCAAGCAGTATATTGCTCCCTCCTACGTATATCTCGCGAAGAGACCATGAGGATAAAATAAGAGAGATTACAGCCCACACAGAGGCATATCGACAATCCTTCTTTCCACGAACAATACGAGACTGGAATAGAAGGGAGAACCGATAGAGGTACTCAAGGTACCCTCTGCCACACACCGTCAGGTGGCTTGCGAAGTAGGGATGTAGATGTAGATGTAGAAGCAATCTTGGACTTACATTTCAGCAAGATAATAAGCGCTGATTGGACCGAATTTGGAGCGATATTCCTCAGGAGAATTGCATCTCACACCATTATCACTCTTTGGAACTGCTGCGCTAGTTTTGGTCTTAGTCGTAGGAAAGGGTAATTTTGTTAAAATTCAGTAAAGGCGCAGATGGGCGATGAAGTCTGGGGCCACTGGCAGTGTGTATTAATAGTCGGCAGCCTGTAGACCAGGCAGAGTAAATATGGCGCGGAGCTGTAGCGGCGTATTGCACGTACGATCTGTTTGGAGTGGAGCAGCAGAGAGGCAGGGAACTGCAGCGTTGCTTGAAGTTACTGCGATGTATGAGGCGAGGCAGTAGGCCAGAGACAGGAGGGCGATGTGTAAGTGGCTGACGTATGGGAAGTACCCCTGCCACAGTTTCTGTCTCTCTCTGACACTACGTCAGAAGCGAAGGGAAAACCAGTGTAAATAGTAATGCACTTTTAGCTTGAGGAGGGTGTCAGGTCAGTTGAGAGTTGGGACGGACCTGTACTGGTCTACGCTTATGGGGGCCAGTCTGTCAGAGATGTTGTAAATATTCTATGTAAACCTGTACTTTATTTTTATGTAGTTGTTCGGGCTGTATTCCACCTCTGGGGACACAACACCAGGGCGGGACAGAACGGCAGCCAGGTGCCTGGAGTTGCACGGTCTGCCTGAAGGAGGGCAGTGACAGCGGTCTGCAGCGGGTCCAGAATGGGCCACGATAGCTTCCCACCTGGCATACCAAGGTTCAGGTGAGGTGTAAGCTGCGGGAGGTGCGGCAGTGCTGCAGCTGCATCAGAGATGGCGGGGGGTATTGCTATCTGGAAAACCAGGAGGATGCGGGTTCGAGTCCGGGCCTGCCCTGGGAGCGGCAGCAGCTGAGGGCCATGGTGACCAGTACATCCACCCTCGTCCCATGGTGAAACAGTGCAGGCCAAACAGGGCATAGGGCGGTGGAGACCAGGGACTGTAACAGTCTCCGGAACTGCGGGCAGCTACACGGAGCAAGACGCGGCGCTTCAGTGGGTGGCGACCGGGCAGAGCGCGGCCGACTCCCAGTTGGGTAGCCTTGATGATGGAGCAGCGGTGTCAGCATACCGGGAGTTGCTGAGCCGGCTGGACTCAGGAAACATCGCTGCGGGCGGCACGCCAACACTACGCTGCACCCACCGTAGTACTGTAAATTATGTGAATAAAGGAATGCTTCCGAATACCGCTGCACCACTCTGCACTGCCCCTTGACGCTCTTGAACTTGCTCGGCCTCCTGACGAAACATGGCGCAGTGGGTCCCGGCTTCAGTTCGGCCATCTGGAGTCCCGGGTTCGACCATCGATGTCCCGCAACAGAACCTTGACAATCGATTTTGGTCTACCTTCGACTTGTTTGAGCAAAATAACATATTTAAGTAAAGTCATCCTGATGTCGTGCGCACCAGTTTTGCCACATGTGAATCCTTCGAAATGCACCTGCAATGCTATCGAGTACCAACTCCACGTCCACAAACAACAAGCCCGTAATTTTCGGAAATTGCGTGATTAGCACATGGACATTTGGTGGTGCATGCTTTCTGAAACTGCCAGGGACATGTTGTACCCACATTAAGGAGAATCGTTGCTGTATTGTTTCCAAGGGTAGACCAGTAATCTATGAAATAGATCGTCATAACATTTTGACTCATCATTGTGTAACATATTTACTACCGTGACCTTCTGTATCGCCTCACTGTCTGTCGGGCGACAGCCATCTTGATTGATACTTATTACGTCCTAAAACCACTTTAGAATAAACTACTGTATTTCTATTACTCTTCATCATTTTTCCTTTAAAAATCTTAGAGAGCCATATGTATTGTCAGTTAACATAATGTGTCCTATTGTATTTTCTACATAACTTTACATTTTTTTTAAATCGTTAGATGTACCACCTACTTACTAATGTGCTGGTTGCATGATTTGTGTGCCAAACGCATATGAAAAATGCGATGTTCTCGGTTGAATAAAGATTTATAAAATCGAGTTTCATTCTACAAATAAGCTACGGCGCAGTCTCTAAGGCACTCCTTCGCTACTTCGCTATCAAGAGTCGTCTGTTTCCCCACCAACAGCGATCCAACTGAACTATGTGGAGAGACAGACAGGCCTAGGACACAATACCTATAAAAGTTACGACTTGTTCATATTTTCAAAACAAGTTTTCGTAAATGCGTGCTTTTTTATTGACTGTATCGTTACTTTTATGAGGTTGATGCATTAGCTCGTAGCGTTTTTACTTTGCATGTTGATATTCCGGTTACTTTGAGTCTACTTATCGACAATAAATTGTTGTTTGTGTTTTACTGTTGCTATTTGAATTTAAATATTGTCATTTCACAATTTGAAGACAATGAGTGGAGCTGTGGACGCTAGAAAATTGAGTGCCAATTGGCGAATTGGGAAAATTTCCGACATGTTCTTCCGTTTCAGTTCAACAAAGGGATGACAGAAGCATAGATAGCTGGAAACATTTGTGCCGTATGTGTGGGTAATACCATTGGACGGAGCATGACAAGAAAATAGTTTTCTCGTTTTAAGGACGATCGTTTCGACATTAGTGACTCCCCACGTTCGGGATGACCTACGGGGTTTTATGAAGATCGTTTAAGGGCATTAATCCTTAAATGATGCACGTCCGCGTACTCGAGATATGGCAAATCTGATGAACTGTAATCATTCCACTATCGTGTGACATTTGTATGTAATGTGGAAGGTTCGAAAATCGAATGTCTGGGTACTGCATGCTCTAAGTCAAAATCACAAAAATCAGCCTGGTGGCCATATGTGCATCTATGCTTGTTCGTCATCAACTGACTCGTGAATAACATGGATTATTCCTATATTGTATAGTTACCGGTGACGACAAATGGTGTCTTTATGCTAACATAAAAAGAAAGCAATGGTCGAGCCCAAATAAAGCAGCAACTCACCGTACAAAGATCAACGTGCATTTACAAAAGATAATGTTATGTATCTGATGGAACAGCGACGGAGTGACATACTACGAATTGCTTCTCCGAGCAGTAACCATCACTGCTACCATTTATTGTCAACAAATGAGACGTTTTGCAGACTCAATCCAAGAAGAACGATCAGGAAGTGTATATGAAGTGATGCTACTCCACAATAACGCCTGCCCGACTTGTGCTAGACTGACAAAAAGTACTATACACGAGCTGGGTTGGGAAGTCATTCCGCAGCCACCGTATTCACCTGATCTTGCACCCTCAGATTTTCACCTTTTCCGCTCTCCGTCAAGTAATCTTCAAGGAACTTCCTTTCCGGATGAAAATGCGCTCTGAACATGGCTCGACGAGATCTCAAAACCACGTGATTTCTATAGTCGCGGAATCGAAAAGTTATCTCAGCGTTGTCAGACTGTTGTAAATGGAGAAGGAGAATATATTACTGATGACTAAAGTCTCCGCTATATGCAGTGTTGTGTTTATTAAACTTACGGAAAAACGCTACGAACTTATGAACCAGTCCAATATATCCCTGCAAATACAAATTTTCTTCGTCACATATGATTTCTTCTTGCGTAGCTTACACATTCAAAAACGACCACTGTAACTATTGAGACACGAACGTGTGTGGAGAATGGTAACGCAGATTTCAGATTCACTAAACTCACCAGCAGTTAACCACACAACGTGCAATCTGTGAGCTGAATATTTTGTAATAGTGTCATATGGACGTTTTCCCAAACGATTGGTGAATATCAACATATTACAAGATAACTGAGGAATTGATTTTGTCAGTGATGAACCGCATATTAGTATCGACATAGCGAACCAACCCGAGGAAGGCTGCTAAAATGTGTCTTTGGGGAATGCTCGCAGCATTTCCGCTTGTGAGAATAAGCACTGTTCAAATCACGAGATGTCTGTTAATTGTCAGTAAGTGCGCTAATGACTATGGTGTTGAGCGCCCTAAATTCAGAATAGTAATAATAATAATAATAACAGTAATAATAACAACATTAATAGTAATGATAATAATAATCATCACGAACATGTCTAAAATCCTTGAAAATGAAGGCGTAGTTATTTGTACATGATGACATATGCTCTTTTCTTTCTCACTGTTGTACCAACTAAACTTTCATTGTGTACAGCCTTGCTTCAATTGCAATCCGTTGCTCGCTTTAATCATAAATATATGTGTCAATGAAGCTACGCATGTCCCACAGTCAAATAAAAGCAGTGAATAATAGAGGGAGTGTGAATGAAAACAGTGACATATTTAAGTTTACAAAATTATGACAAGTTTTATTAAATCCTTAGTAACTAAAACTAGCTGATAAATATTACACAAAAAAGGGCAAACACCAATCAGATAAGGAACGGTCTTTGATAGGCAAGGCATACATTGGGTGAAAGCTATACAGATTCTCCCGTGAATTAGTCCCTTTCACAACGCAATCTGACTTTTATATATGAATCCACCGTGAGGCCCAACTCTATTCAAATCAAATCAGCTACTATCACCTGTACCACAAACTATGGTTCACTTGCGAACAGGCAACTGTGAATATCGTTTAACAACCCCACGCCGTTGCAGCGATACTTTACCCTTTCACCTTGATTCAGGCTGTAGCAGGAAACGGCCCGGTGTGGACGATTAAAAATGGTTCAAATGGCTCTGAGCACTATGGGACTTAACAGCTATGGTCATCAGTCCCCTAGAACTTAGAACTACTTAAACCTAACTAACCTAAGGACAGCACACAACACCCAGCCATCACGAGGCAGAGAAAATCCCTGACCCCGCCGGGAATCGAACCCGGGAGGTGTGGACGAGGATCGGTCTCTGCGGCAGCTGTAATCTTCTGACGCCTCCACGAAAATATGTAAACTATGCTGTCTGACGCTCTGAATATCAAAGCGCGGAAAACTTCCCTATCAGAGCCCTGAAATCGCGGCAGATTTCAGTGAGAGTGTAAGTAGGCTGTTTAGGTTCTTATATTGGTAACACCACGTAGCGCTCTGTATGAAAATCACTGGCTGTGCTGTGTACAGTCTGTGGCTGGTTGGCATTGTTGTTGGAATATTCGCCATTGTAGTGGGCAGTTGGCTGTTAACAGCGCGTAGCGTTGCGCAGTTGGAGGTGAGCCGCCAGCAGTGGTGGATGTGGGGAAGTGAGATGTCGGATTTTTGAGAGCAGATGATCTGAACGTGTGTCCATCAGAAACAGTACATTTGTAAGAATGGATGTCATGAACTGCTATATATATTATGACTTTTGAACATTATTAAGGTAAATACATTGTTTGTTCTCCATCAAAAACTTTCATTTGCTAACTATGCCTATCAGTAGTTAGTGCCTTCAATAGTTTGAATCTTTTATTTAGCTGGCAGTAGTGGCGCTCGCCGTATTGCAGTAGTTCGAGTAACGAAGATTTTTGTGAGGTAAGTGATTTGTGAAAGGTATAGGTTAATGTTAGTCAGGGCCATTCTTTTGTAGGGATTATTAAAAGTCAGATTGCGTTGCGCTAAAAAATTGTGTGCCAGTTTAGTGTTGATCAGAATAGGTAAGGAGCGAAATGTCTGAGTACGTTCAGTTTTGCTCAGCTGTTTGAAAATCAAATAATGTAAGAGGTTTATCAGCACAGTAATTCGATAATTTTTCTAAGGGGACGTTTCATATGTCCACCAAAAGCCGAGGATACCTCACTGGAATCTTCTGATTTTTTCTTGTGGTTTCTGTAATTAGTGTAACTATTGTTTATTGCTAGCACGTAATCATAGAGAGAATTTCCTTTGTAGTTGTAGTTTTTCATTGTTGTACAGTAAAACAGTTGCGGCATGCATGTAGATTTGCACGAAGAATTTCGCAGCTGCGCTTGCAATTAACTAGATATTATTTTCAGTGCTACGTTAATGAGTTTTCTTATTTTGCTCTTCAAATTGTGCTTTTCTGTGTTATCGTGTGAAATATTGTGACAATAATGTCGTGTGAAAAACGTAACACTAGGCCCAAAAGTAAACTGAGAGCGTAGCTTATCAGCACCACTGTGTAATGAATTAACAGACATTCAAAGTGGTAATTTGGTAATAGTGCATAGGGAAATGGAGCGGGCGGCAAATAATGGCGTAGACAGTGAAACAATTAGTGAACAGGGAAACATTATTGATCGATCGGTCGGCAACAGCTCGTCTCAGGAATCCGAAATGACAGGACACGATCTCGCAAATACTGTAGATTCAGGTTTTGGGTCCTTACCTTTTTCTGAAATAAGTCAAGACACATTTTCTGCTTGTCAAAATTTGAATGTTTCCGGTGCAAATTCATTGCCGAAAAGCACTGAGGAACATGTTTCACACACCACTGCATTGTTATTACAATTAATACAACAAATAGGACAAACACAGAAAAAGCTTCAAAAGTTAGACACAATGGAACAAAATCTTCAAAAGTTAGACAGAATGGAACAAAATCTTCTAAAGTTAGGCACCACGCTTGAACAAACACGTGAAGATTTAACTACTGAGTTGCATAAAATCGAATCGAAATGTCAAAAAGTCTGTAATGACGTAAAAACACAAATTTGTGAGCATTTCCAACCTATGTTTTCGCGTCATGAAAATGCATTACAGAATCACGAAACAGCCATAAAAGAACTGCAAACTATTGTTTATGAAAATCACGACACCTTGCAAGCAAAAATTGACTAAGTTACATCTGCCGATTCGGTTACGCAAGTTGCAAAAACTCAGGAAAACTTAAAGAACACAGTAGATACAAATTTCAACACAAATGGACACTCTGAAACTTGGTTCAGAAAAACACACTGAGGAAATCAGTTCACTATCGGAGAAAGTAGCCGAACTTTCGGATCAGTTCACTAACTTTTCTACAAAGGTAGATGATGATCTGAATGACACAAGACCCGTAGCCTCCACTGACACAGAAGAGTACGAACAAATTAGGAAATTCAAACAAAATCGAAATCAAATTAATACGCAACACCAAAGAGAAATACGGGAAGTACTAGATCAGTTGACACAGGTAATACAAGAATTACATATTTCAGAGGACACTTGCGCTCCAATAAGGGAAGAGGGACATAGAAATACGGAACAGCCACAAAATAATAACACAGGGCACTTCGGAAATTATGAAAGAAATTGGCAAGGTACACCGAATTTTGAGATGGAACCGCCGAAACGAAGTAACAGTGACCGATATGCGACTCGCCGACATGATGATTTTTGTAGTGTTGGCAGAAAAGCCAACACTGTTTTTCTAGAGGAGGCCGAAATGCACGCGTTTAATTACACGCTGACTGGCGTCAGGTCTGGAACAGGACAATATCTTGAGAATTACAAATAAAGTACGTAGTTGATATAATACTTAACTTTAATCCACAATTGTAGAACATCGCTCTTGATGATACTTGCTTCACGTAATAAATATCCATTGAATACGGCGCCTTGCTAGGTCGTAGCAAATGTAGCTGAAGGCTATGCTAACTATCGTCTCGGCAAATGAGAGCGTATTTGTCAGTGAACCATTGCTATGAACGTCGGCTGTACAACTGGGGCGAGTGCCAGTACGTCTCTCTAGACCTGCCGTGTGGTGGCGCTCGGTCTGCTATCACTGACAGTGGCGACACGCGGGTCCGACGTATCCTAATGGACCGCGGCCAATTTAAAGGCTACCACCTAGCAAGTGTGGTGTCTGGCGGTGACACCACAATTTTGACTATAAGCTGTTTATTGCTACACGTAAATTCAAAACATTTAAGAATCCTGGCAACGACATTCATCCACAAGCATGGCTTCATCAATTCTCTCATTGTTTTCCTCCCAACTGGTCATTGGAGCACAGGTTAGAATTTACGTGTGGCTACTTAGAGAATGAACCAGCTGTAAGAATGCGATCGGTCATTCATGATTGTCACAGAGAAGGAGAATTTTATCATGCCTTCATCTCAGCATATTGGTCTCAAGCTACACAAGACCGAGTAAAACATAGCATCACAATGATGAAACATTTCGAACAATCGGAATTTTCTAGTCTTGTCAAATATTTCGAAGACATGTTACATAAGAATCAGTATCTTTCAAACCCATACAGCCCCTCAGAACTCATTCGCATTTGCTTAATCAAATTGCCTGAACATTTACGACACATTATTTTGGCAGGACGTTGCAAAGGCGACATTGAAGCTTTTCAGGGACTCTTACAAGAATTGGAAATTGACGCTGACAATCGCGGAAAGCGAAAAGAGGAACACAACAATTACAGGTCACATCGCTCACAATTCCGTGATGACAGAAATAATAACTGGACACGACAAGGATATTCTTACAATGCAACTCATGACCAAAGCAGACACCAGCTGTATGACAACCGTTGTCAGAGTAGTAATAATTACAGAGAAATATCGCATTTCCATAGTAATGAATGTGAGAGAGAACACCATACAAACAAACAATATGGGAACCAAAACAATTATTATCGAGGGAGACAGAATAACTTTAGACACAATGGTCCTCCGCGCAGTTATGACTCTGGGAGAAGTTCTCCACCACGTGACTGACAAGAAATTAATTACAGAAACTACCGACATGACGACAGACGATATAATCGTAACGACAGACCTGAATATCATCAGAACTGGCGGGTTTCAAACAGGGCAGGACCCTCTCGGCAAGGTGAATTTGTAGAAGTTAGGTCTCCTAATCCTAATAACGACACGCGCCAACAAAGAGATTGCAGACAATGACTCGCACCGCTGGCAGCCAGGTGCGCCGGCTGGCTCAGAGAAAAATAACATAGACACTAACCTTGAGAAATATTTTAGCATTCGTTACTCACGTATACAACATGATAATTACTTTGAAGCTGAAACTCTGCGCACTAGAAAGAGTAAAGGATTGCACTGCATTTCACATGTAAAACCGTTTATTGAGAGATAATCTGTTTTTTTAACTTAGTCTTTGCTATAAAATTTTTCACTTCGCGTTACTAGTACTCTTTGTCACACTTAGAAACTGTTAACATGCAACTATGTTTTAAAATTAACTATCCAGTCTAGAACCTAGGGAACATATTTAGACAGGAATTACGAATGCATTGTTATAGTGAACAGACGACACAGCGTTATTGTGTGTGTACATTCTTGCTTGTTAGTTGCACGTTCACGTAACGACTATAAGGCTTACATACTTAGAACATATATTGCTAATGAGATTTTAAAGCAACATTTTGGTTTACTTCAAAAGACATTCCTTATTTGAAGTAGTTTCTGTGAGATTAAAGATGACTTAGTATTTGTTTTCTTTGACGGCTACACGATTATATCACGACGCTACTAATGTGTGACACAATTTACAGTGTTGCTTTTGTGCTGTATCTGCTTTATATCTGCACAGTTTTTCTGAATTCTTCTGGAAAGTAAAACATTTTTTAGTAGTAACTTTTGTGGTATAGCTACAATGAGACAGCCTTTTCTGTAACACAACAATAAGCGTAACAACTACAATATCCATATGCATAGCATTTTGCTTTTTGTTTATTACGAGGTAAGTACATTGACTTCCACAGAACTTGCTTACGGACGACAATAATTACGACACTTGGCACATTTTTTACCCTTAAGTAATGACAGAGATTAACTTACAACAAGGCGCACAGTTTAGCGCTACAGTACACGTATTTGAGTGATTAATTTTGTACTTAAAACATTTATTTTTAAAGATTTTTGAATTACAAAGATACAAAGGTTTTCCGTGAAACATTTCATTCCATTGCTGTAATTTGTAACACTTGATGGTATAACTACATTAATCCTCAGGGGGGTACATGCCTACTTTGTGTACGATGTGTTTGGCAAGCACAAGGAGCCCTAGCTAATATGGTATTTGCTTATACAACTTTACACATCGGTACCATATTTCTGTAACACAGAATTACACAGCTATCAGATCATTTAACTGAGAGAGACAAACTTTTTTTACTACATCAGTGACAGATGTTTACGTAATTACACAGTTCGATAACTTCACACTTATGAAATTGTATTTTGCCTGTACTTTGTGAACTGCTCATATTTTTTCGGAACCATTGTGATATTATGAGAGCTTTGAATGATGTATTTGGTATGAGATCATGATTTTTAAAGTACGTTTGAGGTAGATGACACTATTGAAATGAGCAGAGAATTTTTTTAGGTTTTGAAATTATTGCAGAAAGCTACGACGTTTTTGAGATTTGGCTGAATTTTTATGATGTTGTTATTACGATGACAATGTGTCTTATGCTGCTGAGGTATGTTTATGATCAATAAGCTGATGCTCTATGAGGACTTTGATTCTGCTATGTATTTATTATGATGAAATGTTGAAGATGTGTCGACGAATATGTATATTTGTAATAAGGTAAGGAATAATGAGTGGTGGTTAGGGACTCTGACTTGTGAAAAAGGATGTTGGAAACCAAGAATCATACTTCATGAGTTATGAAATGTGTGTAAATGCGTGAATGTATCACAATGCCGGCGAAAATTTTTTGGACACTCTTATATTTATAGGATTTTGTTTCTACGCATTTGTTACGTAAATTCTCAACCTGTGAAATTTTTTTATATGAGACTGTCACTGCTGTCGTAAATATTTCGGTAAGAAAGTTAAGTAACTTTGACGTAATGCGTTGTGGACGCCCAGCTGTGCCAATTGCCTGAAAAAAGAAAGCCATTAGGTGGAGAAAAAAAAGAGGCCATTATCCTCACTATTGACATTTCTAGGTAGAAAGCATCGCAAATACGACACGCTCGAACTTGAAAACATATGATTACACTGTGGAGTTCTTGATTTATGATATTTACTAAAATGCCTAATGAAATGATGAGAAACATTTTACATCTGTTGTCTTTCTAGTTGAGAGATTGTTCATTTTGTTTAATGTCTAGTTTCTAGCTGCACTGCAGTGTTGGTTAAAATAAAATTTAATAGATGTACTAATATAGATATTTTATGCCTACAGATCCAGTAAATAGTAATTTTATGATCTCCTTCTAAAAAAAATGAGGGAGCACAAAAAGACATTTCCCTTCACAGAAATTGCATACATAATTTTTGTCAATGACTGGGCAACTTGTCTGCTAGAGTAAGTTATTGTGATTCATCACTCTAGTGTTAAGGTGTGACATAGGTATTAAACATGGCTATTTTTACTGTAATATTTTTTCTGCTTGAGCTTTGTTATGTCCAGGTATAAGTTGTAGCATTTGCTGCTGATGTTTGCCAGGCATAGTGCTACTGAATTTCACTTTGTATTACTCTGTTAAGCCAGCTTTACTACCGATTTATTTTTCTTTTTGCTGCACATTGCTGTATATTAGTTATAATATTGCAATTGCTTTGCTAATTTATACATACTGCTGCTAGCTTTGCCAATTTGTATTTTTTGTCATTGCTGTTTGTGTTAATTTGTTGTGTGTTGCTGCATTGCCTCGTCCCTTAGTATATATATCTGAGCTCAGTAGATTTAAGTTAGCTTAAGATGGGGTATACTATATAAGAGAACGCATTGTGATGAATTGGAAAAAATGCATTGAGAAGCTATAAGAAAATGGTTTGGCCAAAAAAGTATTTTGAAAGAGGATATGAACAAAAAAGTAGGGTTTAGGGGTAACAGGTTTAGGTAGGATTTTCTTGGAAATAAATGATAAGGTAAGATAATGGAAAATAAATAATGAGATAAGAAATAAGTGAACATATAAATACAGAAAGCATGCTTGGATAGGATTTTTTTGTTGGAAACAAATGTTGAAATAAGAGGAAAGGTCTATGGAATGAAGTTTTGGGTTGGACTGCAGTACCAAATGTTACACTGAAAACGAATCCTGTCCTTTCCTTTGGTGTTATTCCGCTATATGTTTGTCTACCCTTGTGTATATGTAGTTTTCCTGTCTTTATGTGTGTAGCTAATAAGATTTATATTGTAGAATTTTTCTAATACTCAGCTACATTCACTATGATGAGGAATACTGTTATCCTCAATTATAATTTGCATTTGTAATATGTTATTTACTTTGTAAAGATGTTTATAGACATCATCAATTCTGTTCTGTTTCAATGCTCATATGTGAAATTAATGTTTCGAAAACTATTCTTATTATTTTATATATTTACTTATGTCATAATTCCTGTAACACTGGTGTCTCTGTTTATTTCTATTCTTTTGTAAAGCCTGTATTACTATAAATGTTATCTGTATTGCTATGTTCTTTAATGATGTATTTTTTACCATTGTAATTGTATTCTCATGTAATAAATTTAAAATTGTAATCGACACCAGTTCATCAAATTAAGTAACTTGTAAGCATTCATTTCGCTGCACTCATTTATGTTGGTCATAGTATATGCACAATGTGTGAAAAAAAGAGGACTGTTAGTGCTTGCACGTGTGTTGATAATTCAGCAAGGGACTGGTTAACAGCATTGCTGGGTCTAAGGACATTTCAAAAAAAATTTTTGTGAGTGCACAAGTGGTGGTTCATGGACTTGCTATATTGTCCACAAGACTCTTCGATGGTGATTGTGCACCTGGACAGTCGCAACGGATGGCTGCTAGCCATCTCTACAAGGACTACAGTGGGTCTACACCTTTGATGACTCACCAATACCATTATTTCTACAAGGACTGCAGTGGGTCTGCACCTCTGGTGGCCCACCAATACCATACTCTCTACCAGGACTACAGTGGGTCTGCTCTGTGATGACCTACTTACCAATATCCTTCAAAACTTCGACTGACTCTGCAGTGGGTTGGCTCTGTTGTGGCCCATTACCTGTCTGCATGTCAAGAGTCAGCACTGTCTTTCCGTTGGAAGGAGAACAATACTTCTTCAAGACTGCATGGAAATTCACTACTTCTGTGTGCATTTTCTTTTACTGCTCAGACTTTGAGAAAAAAAAAACAGCAATCTTACTGTGATGGATGATCAGGACTGTCTTTATGGACTGTGAGAAAATTTTAGCTTTTGACCAACATTGTATCGATAAGTGTGTGCATTTGATTTCTTTGTTATTGTAATTATGAAAAATTTTTTCAAATCTGTATTGGCCACTGCCCAAAACAATTTGTAAAATTTTTTGTGTTTAGCATGGGGGCTATGTAAGTAGACTGTTTAGTGTCTTATATTGGTAACGCCACGTAGCCCTCTGTATGAAAATCACTGGCTGTGCTGTGTGTAGTCTGTGGCTGGTTGGCATTGTTGTTGGAATATTCGCCATTGTAGTGGGCAGTTGGCTGTTAACAGCGCGTAGCGTTGCGCAGTTGGAGGTGAGCCGCCAGCAGTGGTGGATATGGGGAAATGAGATGTCGGATTTTTGAGAGCGGATGATCTGGACGTGTGTCCATCAGAAACAGTACATTTGTAAGAATGGATGTCATGAACTGCTATATATATTATGACTTTTGAACATTATTAAGGTAAATACATTGTTTGTTGTCTATCAAAATCTTTCATTTGCTAACTATGCGTTTCAGTAGTTAGTGCCTTCAGTAGTTTGAATCTGTTATTTAGCTGGCAGTAGTGGCGCTCGCCGTATTGCAGTAGTTCGAGTAACGAAGATTTTTGTGAGGTAAGTGATTTGTGAAAGGTATAGGTTAATGTTAGTCAGGGCCATTCTTTTGTAGGGATTATTAAAAGTCAGATTGCGTTGCGCTAAAAATATTGTGTGTCAGTTTAGTGTTGATCAGAACAGGTAAAGAGCGAAATGTCTGAGTACGTTCAGTTTTGCTCAGCTGTTTGAAAATCAAATAATGTAAGAGATTTATCAGCACAATAATTCAATAATTTTTCTAAGGGGTCGTTTCAAGAGGTGCACTCGTTCGCTAGTCTGGCCAAACCAATTTGACTCGCAGGCACGACAGTGCGTGTTGGAATTTTCAAACGTCAGATGACCAACTCAGGATGAATAAGTTCACTGTAGTGACACACGATATGTCTGAGATGATATGCAGTTCCACTGTCAGTGCAGTTAGAAACTGCCACTGGCTCTCAATCCACCGCAAGATATCGACCACAAGTTTCACCCTCAAGGGAAAGACCTGAATTTCTCCACCAGGGGATCACCAGAAGACGAAGAAGGCAAAAAATCACAACCAATTTCCACTAAGCCTTGGTATGGGAGCTGAATTAGTAAACCGCCACATTGCAAAAATCATTAAATCTCCCCTCTTGACTGTTCAGTTGGCCTGGAAAGCAATCCAGACACAGTAGCAGGGTTCTCGCACTGGGGGAGAAAGCCTCTACTTTCCATATCCTGAGAGGAGCCAATGAGCGACACCAAATCTCTCTTGTCTGACAAAAGAAGATTTTAGATTAGGGAGGCGTCGTTCACACGATAAGCATGGCCAAGTTTTGGCAAAAAACATCTACCTAGAAGAAACGTCAATCCCTCATTTACGAAGAGATCTAATCTTTCTGGGATGACTAAATGGCTCTGAGCACTATGGGACTTAACATCTGAGGTCATCAGTCCCCTAGAACTTAGAACTATTTTAACCTAACTAAGCTAAGGACATCACACAAATCCATGCCCGAGGCTGGATTCGAACCTGCGACCTTAGCGGTCGCGCGGTTCCAGACTGAAGTGCCTAGAACTGCTCGGCCACAACGGCCGGCTGGGATAACCATTTCCAGCTTCTAAATGAAGGCTGTTAAGCTTCCCAGACAGTTGTACCATGAGATATACTTTTTTGTCGCTCACTAAAAGAACCTGATGACTTCCTGGCATCTCTAGGGTTTACAGTCCTACCCCCACTAGACACATACGCCAGTCGCTCTGTCCGTATCGTCCCAGCTTCTAACATAAGAATGCATGGAGTTCTGTGATCCCCCCATCGCTTGCACAAAAACTCAGTTTACAGCAGTCACTCTTAAGGGGGGAAACCACATTATGAGGCTGTTTGACACAGATTTTTTGGGATTTTTTTGGGTGGGAAGAATTAATTAGAATTTAATCAAATATTGACATTTCATTCATATTTCGAACAGTTTTTGTGAATTTTTTTGAATAATTTCAACCAAAAATAACGAAGTTACGCTGTGATGTCCGCTGAAAGTAGCCATTCCGATTTTCATCAGAAATTAAAGATGTTTTGATTTTACATTAATAACTTATTTTCTAAGAATATTAACCTCAATGCAGGTGAAAATTTTGCAGGCGATGGAACAATTTACTTAGGTTTTCACGGTTTTTTCCTCTAATTATGCAAAGAAAAATATCGTTAAGATCATACCGTCATCTCACAAGTTGGTTCATATCTTTCGTAATTTTATAAAGAATCATACTATCAATTTTCATAGTGATCGATTCTATACTTCTTGCATTAGACTGCACGAAAATGGCAGAAACGTCACTTCGAGATAAACGCTTTGGAAAATAAAATTCTGGGAAACTAGGAATTTAAGGAAGTTAACAATAATGTAAAATGCTTACCGATTAATCTGCGATTCCAGCACCATATAGTAATATTTCTTCTTCCACATAGGCTTCGTTTTGCGCTTGCAGCAGTGCTTTCAGACCTTTCAGACCTTCCTTCGATTCCAATCAACTACGTCGATTCAGTCGGCTCTCGCGCTGGTTATCCATTTGTTCGGCATAATAGTAGCTTTGCGTGCCTACTACAATTTCTGCCTCGTTCATGACTATCAGAAGGAATGAATATCCTTTATTCAATAAGCCCGCCGCTAAATACGATGCCAATTCAATGACGTTTAGTCCGGAGCTCAAGTGTTTAGGAGGTAATCGCCACATAGTGGAATTAAAATTTTCATTTGCATTTTGTGTGTGGCCACCCAAACATCTCTCCAGTATTCCACCCCCTGGTAAATCTTCATACATTGGAAGAATTTCCTTCCGTACGTCAGCGTGCAATGGAGTAGGGTGCGGTTCACGTTCCATTCCAAGGGCAGTTCGTTTCTGCCACTCGCACCAGCTGTCTTCTCACTCTGTGCAATACTCGTGTCGAGTATTTTCGTCTGTGGAAATCATATGATAGTATATTCCCATAATTGCCGAAATCCACTCAGTTCTACGCTCGTAAAATCTAAACGAATGCGAATTTCGCTTCGAAATTTTGACGATTATGCAATAAAAAAATCGGATTTGTGGACTTCTTGATGCGGTTTCCCCCATTAAATGGCTTCCTCCACCCATTTTCAGTAATTCTGACGTCTTCCGTGATGGACTGGCGCCTAGCCCACGTAAAATGTTTTGCTAACCTCTGCGGATAAGAACCACTTGACACTGTTTCCCGGAATCACTCACATAACCAGGTCGCTGAGCTCACCATTTATGGCTCCCAACTCATCTCTCACCTTGCCCCTGTCGCCTCTACTATGGCACATCAGATACAAGCTCTCTACAACTACACATGCAGTTACAAGAACATTCTGCCTATAATTCCTTCACGAAGAAAAAGTCATTGACCACACATAGCAAGTGTAGCACCGGGGAAAGCTGAGATCATGTCCTGAAATATGAACTTCAATCCGACTGACTGTTGTTAAAGTGAAACAGTGGCGTGCCACCTTCCACAATTTTTCAGTGTGTTTTCCTGATATTTCGTGTTCTTTACGTCATTGTGTGATTATCACTATTGCAGTCTTAACCTACCTCAAGAACGAAAACCCAAAGTAAAAGACTATAGACAGCGGATTTGAAGTATTAATAAATGTTTATTTCCTTAAGCAACATTTAGTAGAATTTTCAAGTGTTGGAAAAATTAAAGGTGTTCTTGACGCACATGGCAGCTAGTATATGGTAATAGACATTTGGTAAGTTATTTCTTCGGTGCTACGTTTGCCAAAATCTCATGTCCGAGTTAGGTGAAAATTCTTATCCAGGGTATCACAAATAGGTTGACTTGGACGAAATTTACGACAACAAGAAACTTTACCAGAGGTAAATGTATTATTTATCACGAGTTCTTTGCATTTGGGTTGTCTATTCAGACTATAATGCTTAAACGAAGTAGCAGGAAACAGTTCTCAGATGAAGTACAGAGAAATAGAAGAGCGTCGTGTAGATCGGAAAATTATTTGCGTCTCATGGCTTTAAGAGATAAGGTGTCAGGCGAACCTTGCTTGCTGAATTTTGGCCGAGGAGCGACTATAAAGTGGGTTTTATTTCTGACTGTTTGTTCAAGAACACACAAGATTAGCGGGAAATAAAGGGTCACTTACCTCTCACCAGCGTTGTGGCAATCTCCAGGAAGAATCCCTTTTCGACAGAGCAGTTCTTTGATTCTCAATGCTGAGAACATGACTGTATCTGTAGGAGCGACACTGGGTGCCTGACTACGAGACCTGATGTTATCCATTCCGAGATCCTATGTCATTAGATTTAAGGATATTTCACAACTACTATTACAAGACTGGGAGTTAGAGGGGACTCAGTAGATGAATATTTGATAAGGGTCCCATGGCCGGAAGTGTACCGTTTGGACATAAAATAAATTTGAATTTGGGCCATTTTGAATGCTCCCTCTTCGCAAAAGGCACACTGCAGAGACAATGAGCTGTGACCCGTGTGCTCTATGGGAGACCGTGTGTTGGACAATGTATCGAGTACTTCAAGTTCTTTTCTACATGACGGAGGACATCCCCATCAAAGCCAGGAATGTGGGCCGTCTGTGAAGCACCATAGTCAACCCTTCCAGTTTCGAACGTACCAATTTCTCGCAGCCGTTGTAGCCAGACGAAGGTGTTATGTGATATCATAATAACAACAGGGATTGAAGACAGTGCCCGTTTCCCAGTTAGTGTGCGCACTGTGAAGAGACGGATTTGAAAGTGATCCGATTTTTAAACGTTCTGTACATCCAAACAGATCTTTCTGTACTGGTTCGTTATCAAAATTATATCTACCAAGCTCCATCTGCAAATGTTGTGTTTAATTCACAGCAGCACCATTTCTTTTTCTCCCGCGAGTTTTACGCTTGTGAGAGCGTGTCTACTGCTAATTGCTTCAAGTTGTGACTAGCTAATGATAAATTTCATAAAGGGATAAATGATATCCGTCGTAAGTATGCCTAAATTCTTGAAATACTGTTTATAGCCAATTTAAGTACATACATTACATATTATTACAATCGTACATTTCTGTAGAACAATAACTCGTTGTACTAGCAAAAGTGGTTGTGTAAGCTGGCCGGTTAAGTACGAGAGATGTGCAAAATTATCACTCTAAATAAAACTTTAAATAATTCCAGAACAAAATATTTAAAAATTGAATTTGTGGACTTTCTTCTTTGAACATGCACCTATTTCTTAGAGTTTCAGAAAGTATCTTGATATTACGAGCTTTCTTCTGGTATTATCATTTAGAAATAGCTGAGCAACACCAACTGCGACATAATCGAACATATGAACAGTGACCCTATACTGTCAAATGTTTTTTTATTCCAGTCTTTGATCAGAATATAAACTCATTTGACGATGACTGGTTTCAGTCAGTAATGACCATCTTTAGATCTGTTCTACACCATCACATTAGGACATGGTGTAGAACAGATCTGAAGATGGTTATTACTGACTGAAACCGGTCATCGCCAAAAGAATTTGTATTGTGATCAAAGACTGGGAAAAAAAAATTGATAGCTGAGCAACCTGTGGCTGCCCAGGTATTTATTTATAATTGTGACCGAGACTTCGTGCGTTTGGAATTTATTTTTGACTTATAAAGCTACTTTACATATGACGCCTGAAGTAGTATGACTGGGGACACTAACATGGGAAGGACTGGCCAAGCCAAAATCTACTGTAAGGTCCACGCCCGCAACACGTAGCATCTGGCGTTGTTCCTTTTTTGTGGTCGTAGTGTAACATAAGCTCACCGGGCACTGCACACGTTTAAAGCGAAACGGTAAAATGTTGGAATAAGCGGGATTTGGGGTATAAAAACTCGCTCGACTGCGCCACTTCCAACCAGAATTTCTGCTTCTATGATGTTGCATTGGAGAGAAGAAATATTAAGCCTCTCTGAGTGAAAGGATCTGGGGAGCGAGATAATACATGACGTTCTCGATCAGAGTTATGTCGCGCTCCGTTTTCAGAAGGAGTTTCCAAAGAACAAATTGAAGCCTGATATTTTCGAACTGCAATAACTGTCGCGTCACGATCTTCGTTGGATTCTTGAGACACCATAGTGTTCAGTATCTTAGCTATTTTGGTGTACTCAGAAAGACACGACTGTTTTCTAGACAAAACTAAATCAGAATTTAATGAGTAAGCACCCGAATAACAAAGCAAACTTAATAAATTCGTTTTTGTAGCAAAGAATATAAATAAAAGCCATGTAAAGAAGCAAAGCAAAGTCGTTATGTTCCTAATACATAAAGAGATCTGTAAATCTGCATAGCCTAGCCAAGTAAATTCGCCGTTAGCTTGGTTTGTGTCCGTAAAGATAAGATTGCAGCACTTAATTCTGTCACTTACATGAACTTCTGAAGATACATTTGCCACAGAGTTAAAAAAGCTAACAGCGCCATCTATTGGTTCTTTGGTGTACAACGAAACTAAAATAACCGTCCATTGGTTCTTTGATGTAATACACCACAGTGATTAATCATCCAAACGACTAAACTAAGCATACGATTTTAGATAAAACATCAAATTACGACATCTTTTTTCTCTGTGATCCGATTTTGATGAAATAAAGCCTATAGGCTACCTATATCTACATGTAAGTTAACTGTGGAAGCCTCATGAAAACTAGTTTTATTGTTTTGGAGAGAAGTGTATTCAGACACCCTACCTTCCTCTGTCCTTTTCCTGGGATTCCTCTCCCCCCCCCCCCCCACTTCCATCCTCTTTTTTCTCCCCCTACCCTTTAAAGGGACCTGTGGCCAGCTTTCATTAGTCCGGTAGCCCATTTTCACTAGCATTTCTCCTTCTTTTCCATGTTTCTCTTTCCTCATAACTCTCATACTGGTGCGATTGAATGAATGTGGTTGTATGTCACGTTGCTAGAGGGTGGCGTAGTCTGCAGCAGAAAGTCTGTGATAGTCATACAGATTTAGCATCAGTTGTACAGAATAGCCAACTCTCGTAGTGGTCAAGTATGCAAAGAGGTTTGCGCTACTCGTGAGAAGTTCACCTGCGTTAGGTTGGTGGCTCAAATGGCATTTTTGAGTTTTCTGGGCCATGCGGAGCGTGGAAGAGGCTGGAGAAGTAAAAGGGAGGCAGTCTGCCGCCGGTACGGGAAGCGTCAACAGCTGTGCTCCGGTCGAAGAAGGGTGAGTTAGACTGACCGCGTGGCGCGTTGTTACCTAGAAAGAGGGGACCTGTTAGCTTTTGGTCTCGCTTTTCAACTCTGAAAGATTGCTTTGCCTTGTCGCAGCAAGGAATGCAAACCTTTGGCAGATTTTTCTTTTAGTAAATTTCTATAGCAGACTTGGATCCACCAGAAGAGCGCCACACAAAGGTGTCGATAAGAAGTGAGCACTTGCTTCTGTATGAATGTCTGTATTCCTTCAGCTGTGACTCTATAAGCTATCATTTTTCTAAATATTAATAGCTTTGCCTTCTCGTAAATTTGCCTTGCTTTATGTATCTTTCGTCGCTGAAGAGCCGACCACGTGGTTGAACATTAAAGTTTGTTGAGTTACCGTCATCACTAACTGTCCGGTCTCATGTTTGTTTTAAAGAATGTTAACTGTTCATGATTGCGTGATGAGATATTGTTGCAGCTTGGCCATGATACCTAGAAAATGCGTCTCCACAAACCACGTGGGCACGCGGGTGTACTGCGAAACGTGTACCGTTTCAAGAGTTATTGCGATCAGTTATCAGGCAACAGCAGTTGTATGAATGATTCCCACCAATGATTTTAGGTATAGATTATAACGGTGTATGTTTCGATGCTTTTCTTTAATGTTTTAGGAATTAATGTTATCAGGAATTGTGTACATGCCTCACATCCATATCTTAGGAATAAATGATTTTATACACAATTTTCTCTTGCATTCCGAGGTTACGTTTTTGCACCTAAGCCACTCACCTCGTAGCTTTCCTGTTAGCACATCCAACGCGTTTCCTTACGCACAGGTCCAGTGATTAGTTTCCCCTTTTATTTTAAAACAAATGCTTTAGATTAAGTCTTATTTTCAGGTGTGTTGCTGGGAGCTGATCTTCTGCACAGTGTTCATGCATGTACTATTTTATTTTAAATTGTTGATTCTCGTGGACAGTGCACAGGAAATACTATTAATTACGTCAGATCCCCTATGAGCGATATCACGACGTACGTATTATTATAATTTTTTTTTCTGTGATCAAATTAATTTATTTTCCGACTCGGCCAAACCTTTGATTAGTTGTATGATTAGAGTCGGTGGCGACCCTAATCTTCTCACGTTAATTTCACGATCAATAAGCGTTTCCATTCCCACTCTTAAGGTAATAACCCATAGAAACAGGTTAGTTACACATGACTTACCCTGCTCACAGATGTCGGTAAACGAGAGATCTTCTGATGCGCAGTGAGGATTGGTTATTTTCGGTTGGATGTGCTAATTGTTATATTGTCTTTCTGTAGTACAGAATTTACGTGAATTTATGATATAGGTGTGCATTTTCTTACATGTTTTGTCTTGTTTATGTATTACTGTAGAGACATTGTGATTTAGTATTCAATTGTGTTACAAGTGTTGGTTGATTCTTGTCCTGTGGCGTGTATCGGCGTCATATAGTAAATCTTGGGTGCTTTGTGGGGACTGTGAGTCCATTAGGAGACTTTGGCATTATTCTTGTTGTATTTTGGAGCACGGAGTAACTATCCTTATGATGGAGATGCATAGCTGTTCAGGGAGCCAGGATCAGAAAAACCAGCCAGACAATAACCCTAACAAGGACGAGGTCAAAACGTCGAGTCCGACCAGGAACGAAACGCGGAAAATGCAAGTACAAGTTTTGTCCATCCTGAGCCCGCTGTAGTGATTTCGAATCATTCGATAGATGCAAATTCATCACAGACTTTTGCTACGAAAATTACTAGACAGTTACAGGAGACATATCGAGGAAGTGAAAAAAAAACAAGCGGAAGAAAATAGGAGGCATATCGAGGAAGCAAATAAAAGATTGACTAGTGAAATAGTACAGGGTGTTGGGGAGAAACTGGCAATCATTGACCAACACATCTCCGCCTAAGAAGAGGGGCTGCAAGTCATTAGTAAGCAGGTGATGGAGCAAGAAGAAAGGTTCGCTGGGAATATACGGATGCTAGCAGAACAATGCCAGAGTGAACAAGCGGCTCTTGAGTCCCGAGTAGGACAAAATTTTGCCAGGGATCTCCGCGCGTTAGCAGAACAATGCCAGAGTGACCACGCGGCTCTTGTGTCCCAAATAGAGGACACTGCGGTAAGTGCCTGGTCCACCTTAGTGCGCGATAATAGTTCACGAGCGAGAGCAAACACAACAAGACACGGCCCACCGAGAGATGCGAAAAGAAATAGCCAGGATCTCAGACGCAATGGCGCGTAAGTCTGACAATAACAGGCTAACGATTACCTCGTCATCAGCGGATGCAGACGAAATACGGTCGATAACGAAATGTCCGCATTGACAGTGTGAAATAAATATACAACAAAGAGGGGTTACCGAGGGACTATGTGAGCGCATGGCCCGTTTAGAACTTCACCTAAAAGGATTAACGGCCCATGAAGTTGAAAGAAATGAACGAAAGGGCCATTCGATCACGGATCTCGTACCAGATGGGAACGGCGCGCATACCCTCAGGAACGTTCGCCAAGGGAAACTCACGAATTTGACTTTAAACATTTTCTGACGGTGAGGAAGTTTGAAGTCCTCCATAACTCGGCTATGGGGATTCACGCGCGGGCCTTATTACAGCAGTTCGAGTCCTCCCTTCCTCCTACGTGGCCCAGTGCGCACAAGATAGAGTATATGTGCGGCTACCTAGAAGGTGAGCCAGCGGCGTGGATGAGGTCAATTGCACGCAATTGCTACACTGTCGGGGAGTTTCGACAACACTTCCTGTCAATCTATTGGTCAGTGGCAGCGCAGAGTCGTGTAAAACACGGACTCATTATGGTACCGCAGTTAAATCGGTCGAAATTCTCCAGCCCTGTGCAGATGTTCGAGCACATGCTGCAGGCGAATGAACATCTTGACGATCCTTATGGACCTGCGGAAATTATTCGTATTTGCCTGGGAAAGTTTCCAATGCAGGTGCGGCACGTTATCCTTGCAAAAAAAAAATGGTTCAAATGGCTCTGAGCACTATGGGACTCAACTGCTGAGGTCATTAGTCCCCTAGAACTTAGAACTAGTTAAACCTAACTAACCTAAGGACATCACAAACGTCCATGCCCGAGGCAGGATTCGAACCTGCGACCGTAGCGGTCTTGTGGTTCCAGACTGCAGTGCCTTTAACCGCACGGCCACTTCGGCCGGCGTTATCCTTGCAGGACGATGTAAGGATGATGTAGAGGGGTTTCGCAATCTCCTTTTAGAGCTTGAGTGCAATGCGAATGGCACCACGCAGAATTACGATCAGAGCGCCTACGAGCAGCGGCCACGCGAACGAAGCCGCAGCCGTAGAGACAGGTGGCAATCCAGACGTAACGGGTAGCCTTAGAGTTACAGAGCGCGCGAGCGTTGGCAGCGTCGCAACTCCTCATGGAACGCAGGCAGAACAAACGATGCCAATGGTCATCATTCGCCGAGAGGAAATCAAAGACATCCCAGGGAGTTTTGAAGATTTGGTAATGAGCAGAGATTTAGGCGCAATTATAGCGGACCTAGGTCCGGTAGTCGTGATCGACCACAGAATAATTATCGAACAAGCAACAACAGGGGTGCGTAAACAGTATGGGTGGTCCGCCAGTGGGTGCTGAAATTCGTCCCGCAAACCCGCGGCACAATCCACCACATGACCCTAATCAAAGGGATCAATGACTAGCGGCTGACTCGGTTAGCATCAACTTAATGAGGACCAGTGCTATTGATGATACTGATGTGCGTTTGATAGAGGAAGACGATATTAGGGAAGATTTGTAGAGGGAAGGCCACAGTATTTGTGTGCCCGTGGTAAACCCAGTCGTGTCTGTTTACATTCGGGGAGTCTGTCTTAGATGTGTACTCGATACAGGTAGCCCCTTTTCGCTGATTAGTGAGGCGGCGTTTCGGAAGTCTGAGGAAACGGGGAGTTGGCCGACTTTCCAGGCGAGAGGAACCACAGTCAGGGGCGCGATAAATGGAAAAAGTGTTAAAATTAATGTACAGACCCGAGTAAACTTCGTCTGCCAAGGTCATGAGTTTGAATTCAATTTTTTTGTGATGCCGCTAATGAGCGTGGCGATGATATTGGGGACTGACTTTATGGATGCTCACCGCGCCGTAATAGATGTGGCTGGCGGTGTTATGACTATCATTGCCGTGAGCAACCCTGTCAGTCTGATTTCGAGAAATGTGTTCTGTGCAAGGAGTCTGAGGTGAGCTGTCTGAAATTTCACATTAGGGCTGAGTCGCGACCTGGGCAGGAGGTTTTGGTCAATTTGATTAGTGACCTAGATTCAAAACCTAATGAGCATGATAGGAACTATGTTTTCACGAGTACTGTGTAAAAGTGTATTGCTGGTGCAGGAGCCACGGAAGCGAATCGTATGGAACTGCGTAACGTTCTGAAAAGCCATGCCCGAGTATTTTCGCATTCACCGAGGGAAATTGATGGATTTCTGTACCGCTTTACGGTGCGCGAGCATCTTCCTTTCTTTGTTAAGCCCTACCCCATTCCACTGGTGCACAAGAGCAGTGTGGAAGCCGAAATAAGTAGGATGCTGGTGCAGGTATAATAGAGCGAGCTAGGAGTTCCTATAACTCGCCATTACTCGTTGTGCCAAAGCGGGACAAGCCCGTGCGTTTGGTGTTGGACTCATGGCAAATAAATGCGGTCATCATGTCCGAGACAGATAGGCCAGAAGGATTGGAGGAACTGCTGCAAAAGTTTCATGGCGTGAAAGTTTTGTCATCCATGGACCTCCGAAACAGATATTGGCAAATTATGCTCGATCCGTCTTGCAGGCAATACACTGCCTTCCTCTGCTATGGGAGCTGCTACCAGGTTAAACGTCTCCCTTTCGGGTTGAATGTTTCTTCAGCCGCCTTCATAAGAGGCCTGAATAGCATACTACCTGACGACCTAAAAGCGCGCGTAACTGTGTATGTGGACGACATTCTAATTGCAGAGAAGTCATGGGAGGAACACAACCGGGTTCTAAATCGATTGCTCGAAGTATTCGAGAAAGCAGGGGTGACCGTGAATCTGGACAAATAAAGTTCGGGCGCGAAAGCATAAAGTTTCTGGGTCATATTGTGTCGGCGGATGGGATTCATCCGGATCCCGAAAAAATTTCAGCGATTGCGGAATGCGCGACGCCTACGTCAAAGCGTCAGCTCAGGGGTTATTGGGGGCTTTGCAATTTCTACTAGAGATTTATAAATCTCAATGTTTTGTCCACCCCTCGTTTATGTGCACTGACGGGTAAGAACACCGTTTGGATGTGGGACAAACAAGCACAGAGCGAATTTTACGAATTAAAGAATGCATTGGTTAATGCTCCATTGCTCGCCCATCCGCATTTGAATCAGGAGTTCTGCCTGATGACAGATAATTCACTGACGGAGCTGGGAGCGGTGTTGTTCCAGACAGATGGTGGAAAGGATCCGTCCACCTGGAAAACTATCTCGTTCGCCAGCCGTGTGCTCTTGCGGAGTGAACGGAACTACTCTGCCACGGAGCTTGAAGCCCTGGCGATTGTCTGGGCGTTCAATAAATTCCGCTACTATTTGTTCGGGTGCATGACTAGGGTGTGCAGCGACCGCCGAACACTACAATTCTTAATGAGCGCCAAAATCAATCACAGTAGACTCGGACAGTGGACGGTGTTCCTCCAGTAATACCACTTCACGATAGAGTACATTCTGGGGCACAAGAACATCATTGCTGATGCTCTATCTCGGATGCCTATCAGGCTCACCCATGCTGAGGATAACGCTATTGATGAAAACAATTTTAGTGTGTTATACCTTCGAAATGTGGCATTTGAGAATTATGTCACAACGTCACTAGGCAATATCGGGGCAGAGCAAGACAAGGACAAAATCTTGCGTGACATCAAAGAGAAATGGCATGATAAATCCCACGCGGCCATCAGGCAGTATTATATTATCCGGAATGGCATCCTATTTAAGAGGCGAGCTCTGGATGACTCCAGGTGGCTGTTTGCGATACCGGGGAACTGGTGAACAAGCTCGTGTGGTACGTGCATCTGAGATATGGTCACTTTGGTGCGCGGAAATGCTTGGAGAAGCTGCGGGAAACCTGTTACTTTAATAATATGCTTCGGCGTATACGTAAAGTAATTAGGGTATGCAAGCCTTGTCAGCAAGCCAAGCCCCCCACTGTGTCGTTTGCCGCACAAATACACCCTATCGTTCCCAGTAAACTCAGGGATCTCTCAACAGTAGATATATTCGGTCCGCTAGTGCGTTCCAGGAACGCGTACATTTTGGTGGCAGTAGAGCTGACGTCAAAATTCGTCTGCCTCACCCCGCTGCTTAGGGCCACCGGGAAGGCAGTAGCTGCCGCGTTCGCTAACCGCTTCTTACGGGAGGTTGGCACTGTGAAGCATGTGATTTCGGACAACGGGCCACAATTCAGGTCACGTCACTGGGAGAATATGCGTCGGAGAAAGCGAGTGAAAGCGATCTTTATCTCCCTTTTCTGCCCTTCAGCAAATCCTTGTGAAAGGTGGATGAAGGAGATTTTTAAAAGTGTGTAGGTTATACTGCCACCATGACCACCGGACGTGGCACACGAAACTAGCCGGTTTCCAGAACATATTAAATGAGTTGCCATATGCCTCAACGATGTTGCCACCGATTGTGGTCCTGAAAAACAAGGAGCCTCCGAGTAAAATAATGTAGGTGGTTCTCTGGCCAGCAGAACCCAGGTTACGGAGATCTGCAATTGTGGAGCTTGTCCTGAAAAATATAAAGAGTGCCGCCGAGGCTCGGATAAGAGCTTACAAAAAGAAGGTGTGGAACATAACTTTTCACGTAGGCCAGAAAGTGCTTGTACGATCGCACAAGCTCTCTAACAAATGGGCTGGGTTGTCAAAGAAGTTCTTCTTCTTATTCAGTGGGCCATACAGAATCAAGTGGATTCCACATCCGAATGCGCTTGAAGTAGAAAGACTCCGCTCTCGCAAGTCCAGGGGCCTGCACCACATCTCCAACGTAAAACCTTGTATTGAATAAGAAGCAGAAGATCTTGCCCCTCGGTGGTCGGAATGACGTATTGCCCATATGTTTTTCTTGCATTCATTCTTTTGTGAGTAAAATTACAGTGTATATTTACCAATGTTTTGATTCACTCTGGTGTGATTAAAATTAGAGTGTATATTTTCTATGAATTGTAAAAGGTCCCCCAATAAATGTGTAGTTATTTCTTCTCCTCAGCAGAAAAGAGTAGCGTTGTGCAGCTTTATAACGTCTGAATGTGAATGATTATGAGGCTCAGAGGAAGCGTTTCCTGTTACAGTAAGGTGGCTTTTGTTTCTTGATGACTAAAAAGATATCGGATGTGTTGGCGTGGCGAGTCAATGGTCGTAAGGCAATTCTTGATGATAAATTACAGTTGTAGTGTTCTTATTCCCCTTAGGTGAGCATGATTCAATGAGATTTTTCAAATGAACTGCGATGTTGATGGAACGACTTGGTTACCTGTAGGTGAAGGATTTGTGTAAGAAGGGAGATTAATAATGTTTGATTTTCAGAGTTGCCACCTTATAAGATGTTTGGAAAGTGTAACTTGCCACCACATGCTACTAGGTACGGTTGAGGGTACCAGGATGTGAAACCCCGGAAGAAGTATATGGAAACAACTAATAAACTCAAGCAACTTGATATTTAATAGAGAATCAATGCGACTACCTCCAAGCTGAAATAACTTGATGGTAGGTGAGGATCCCTGGGAACATGTGGTGAGTAATCGTGTAATCATTAAGAGTATCTTATGACAGGAGCAAGTTGGGTACTCATGGTCCGGGACAATGGATTTCTTTTGACAGTCTTTTGTATGTACTTATAGGAAGAAGTGTTTATGTGTTTGCTAATAGGATAGAATGATTTTATTTCCATTTTATGCCCACTGACCTGTTGCATTAGTCTGATGAATAGATGTTGAAATATTTACCATTCCTGATGGACTTGAAAGAACCTTCTGTGTCTGATTAATCACAACTTTTATTATGCAATGTCCATAGAAAATAAGTCTCGTAAATCTTTCACAGATCAGCAAACGTGTGCTGCAAACCTTGTAGGACAGTCGATGAACAACGGTATGGGTATTGGTGTTGAAAGGAATATTTTGTTTATATGTGGGAATTGTAGTCGGGCTATATGATGATGGTGACTTGTATGAGCTCTGTAGATTGTGTGTGAGAACGTAGTTAGGAGTAGGTAGAGTTTTGTGTCTGCAGTTAGCAGTGGCTCCAAATCCTAGCCAAATCCTGACCAAATCTTGTACAAGATCTACCCTAAATGATTGACAGCAGATGTAATGCTGGAACTATATTTTATAAAAAGGATGTTTTGTTTGTTTCAATATTGGTTACGTAATTTTCCTTATTGTTTTTTATTAGTACTGTTAAGAAGGCTCTATTTGTCAAGTTAATTTTGGGTAACATTCCATGTATTGATCAGGAGTAAGAAACTCCGCTGATTTTGTGGTAATCTGTACACATGATATTTTGTAACGATCTCTGTGAGCACAGTTCTTAAGTGGGCGCAAGGCCGCCTAGGGAGCCTCCGCGTCAGAAAGCACAGGGATTGGTCCACCGGCAGGCGTTGCAGAACACAGCTGTCAACGGCGAGGCAGTGGTGTGGCGAGGCCGCCGATCCCGGAGCGCCGTTAGCCCAGACGGACGCTGCGGTCAGGTAACGCCCACTGCCCGGAGGGACGCGTGTACCACCACTGACGCATCAGCTGAAACGGTGCAAAGAGGTGATAAGCGGGTCTCATGCACGACACCCGCAAGAGTTTAAGTCGACCTCGGTGCGACGCAGAAGAGCGCGTGTCTCTCCATTGACACGACAGGAGACGGGGGCGTGTGTCATAAAACATAGTCCTCCGCAATACGCGGACGACGACCGCCAAGCCGCCTTCTCGATGATGAGGCAGGGCCGACAAGCGACGATTTTCTCCAAATCTGCAACATCGAACCATCCCACAGTATGGACGCAGAGGTTGGAAACGGGCAGAGGCAACGTCGCAGGGTGCTGTCTAGGATGAACAACCTGGGCTACAACGGACGTTACAATCAACGCCGCCGCGAACTCCCCAATTCAGTGTTGTGGTCCTCTAGTAGCTTATCCTCCAAGTCGCCTTTAGAAGAGACACCCACCCCAGCACCTAAAGAGAATACCCAGTGAAACTACCATGTGACGAAACTGCAAAATGACAGGAGGGAGATTGAGTTAATAATTAAATCAGTAAAAACCAAGAACTCTCATGGATATGACGGGGTATCTAGCAGAATACTGAAATATTGTTCTATGTATGTTAGCCCAGTTGTCAGCCATATCTGTAACTTTTCCTTTAGGAGTGGTCGGTCTCCTGACCGATTAAAGTACTCGGTAGTGAAGCCACTTTATAAAAAGGGAGACATTGATAATGTTGACAATTTTAGGCCTATTTCTATGCCATCGGTGTTTGCTAAAGTTATCGAGAAGGTTGTATGTACAAGGTTACTGGAACATTTAAATTCACATAATTTGCTGTCAAATGTTCAGTTTGGTTTTAGAAATGGTTTAACAACTGAAAATGCTATATTCTCTTTTCTCTGTGAGGTTTTGGACGGATTAAATAGAAGGTTCCGAACGCTAGGTGTTTTCTTTGATTTAAGGAAAGCCTTTGACTGTGTTGACCACAAAATATTACTGCAGAAGTTGGACCATTATGGAGTAAGGGGAGTAGCTTACAATTGGTTCGCCTCTTACTTTAAGAACAGAAAGCAGAGGGTAATTCTCCACAATATTGAGAGTGGTAGTGATGTTCAGTCCCAATGGGGCACTGTTAAGTGGGGCGTTCCCCAAGGAGCGGTGCTGGGGCCACTGCTGTTTCTTATTTATATAAATGATATGCCTTCTAGTATTACAGGTGATTCAAAAATATTTCTGTTTGCTGATGACACCAGCTTGATAGTGAAGGATCTTGTGTGTAATATTGAAACAGTAACGAATAATGTAGTTCATGAAATAAGTTCGTGGCTTGTGGAAAATAATTTGATGCTAAATCACAGTAAGACTCAGTTTTTACAGTTTCTAACTCACAATTCAACAAGAACCGATATTTTGATCAGACAGAATAGGCATATTATAAGCGAGACGGAACAGTTCAAGTTCCTAGGCGTTCGGATAGATAGTAAGCTGTTGTGGAAAGCCCATGTCCAGGATCTTGTTCAGAAGCTAAATGCTGCTTTATTTACCATTAGAACAGTATCTGAAATAAGTGACACTTCAACACGAAAAGTAGTCTACTTCGCATATTTTCATATGCTTATGTCGTATGGTATTATTTTTTGGGGTAATTCTTCTGATTCAAAAAGGGTATTTTTGGCTCAAAAACGGGCTGTTCGAGCTATATGTGGTGTAAGTTCGAGAACCTCTTGTCGACCCCTATTCAAAAATCTGGGAATTCGGACATTGCCCTCACAGTATATATTTTCTTTAATGTCGTTTGTTGTTAGCAATATTAGCCTATTCTAAAGAGTTAGCAGCTTTCACTCAGTTAATACTAGGCAGAAATTAAATCTGCATGTAGAATGCACTTCCTTGACTCTTGTGCAGAAAGGAGTGCAGTATTCTGCTGCATCCATTTTCAATAAGCTACCACAAGAACTCAAAAATCTTAGCAGTAGCCCAAACTCTTTTAAGTCTAATCTGAAGAGTTTCCTCATGGCTCACTCCTTCTATTCTGTCGAGGAGCTCCTGGAAGAGCTAAAAAATTAAGCAAATTCCAATGTTACATTGTTGATGTCCTTCATTTAAACTTACGACTTGTCACCTGGATATGTTTTTTTATATTTCATTTTATCTGTTTCTAATATCGTGTTATAATTTCATGTATTGACTCGTTCCATGGCCATGGAGACTTCTCCTTAATTTGATCCCATGGCACAATAAATAAATAAATAAATAAATAAAAAAACAGCCTGTCAACGAGCTGGTTTCTGTATGTGTTTTTTACTCATGTCTTATTTTCCATAGGTGGTTATTTACCAGCTGTCATTCCATTGGCCTCATTAATGATTTTGTGTCACTGTATTTGTTATGCACATTGAGTTTTGCACTTTCACTTAGATGTTTTTATGTATGTCAGCACCAGTTAACACTCCTTTGGTTCTTGGTAATGTTTTGGCATCATTGTATTCGTTTATATATGTATATATTTTGTATACCTGTTCATCTATGTCTCTGTGTTGACTTTTGATAGTTGTTTAAAGCAATTTTAAAATAATATCTCACGTTTGTTGCCATAGTAGGTCAGATGACATGATGTTAGCATACAATATCAGTCTTAGTTTAATTTGTTCTGTTTGCCTTGCTGTTCGCATGAGGTCACAATTATTGACTAAGGTCAGATAAAACTCTTTTGGATATAAGAGATTAATCAATTCTTTTGTGCTTGTGCTTGCCTGTTGCAATTGCTGTTCGTTAGGGTATGTTTTTTTTCGAAGACTGTTGGCGAATATCCTAGCATGGCGAGAAAATTCGCGTCACAGTCTTCTCCGGGACGTTTGGGGTGATAAAAGGGTCCTGTAGCCACCTTTCATTAGTCCAGTAGCCCATTTTCACTAGCATTTCTCCTTCTTTTCCTTGTTTCTCTTTCCTCATAACTCTCATAATGGTGCGATTGAATGAATGTGGTTGTGAGTCACGTTGCTAGACGGTGGCGTAGTCTGCAGCAGAAAGTTTGCGATAGTCATACAGATTCAGCAGCAGTTGTACAGAATAGCCAACTCTCGTAGTAGTCAAGTATACAAAGAGGTTTGCGCTACTCGTGAGAAATTCACCTGCGTTAGGTTGGTGGCGGAAATGGCATTTTTGGGTTTTCCGGGCCACGGAGAGCGTGGAAGAGGCTGGAGAAGTAAAAGGGAGGCAGTCTGCCGCTGGTACGGGAAGCGTCCACAGCTGTGCTCCAGTCGAAGAAGGGTGAGTTAGACTGACCGCGTGGCGCGTTGTTACTTGGCGAGGGGAGTTTTGGTCTCGCTTTTCAAATCTGGAAGATTGCTTTGCCTTACGCAGCAAGGAATGCAAAACTTTGGCAGATTTTTCTTTTAGTAAATTTCTATAGCAGACTTGGATCCACCAGAAGAGCGCCACACAAAGGTGTCGATAAGAAGTGAACACTCGCTTCTGTATGAATGTCTGTATTCCTTCAGCTGTGCCTGTATAAGCTATCATTTTTCTAAATATTAACAGCTTTGCCTTCTCATAAATTTGCCTTGCTTTATGTATCTTTCGTCCTTGGGGAGCCGACCACGTGGTTGAACATTAAAGTTTGGTGGGTTACCGTCATCACTAACTGTCCGGTCTCATTAAAGAATGTTAACTGTTCATGATTGTGTGATGAGATATTGTTGCAACTTGGCCACGATACCTAGAAATTGCATCTCCACAAACCACGTGGACACGCGGGTGTACTGCAAAACGTGTACCGTTTCACGAGTTATTGCGATCAGTTATCAGGCAACAGCAGTTGTATGAATGATTCCCACCAATGATTTTAGGTATAGATTATAACGGTGTATGTTTCGATGCTTTTCTTTAATGATTTAGGAATTATTGTTATCAGGAATTGTGTACATGCCTCACATCCATATCTTAGGAATATATGATTTTATACACAATTTTCTCTTGCATTCCGAGGTTCCTTTTTTGCACCTAAGCCAGTCACCTCGTAGCTAGCAGGTGTGTTGCTGGGAGCTGATCTGCTGCACAGTGTTAATGCTTGTACTATTTTATTTTAAATTGTTGATTCTCGTGGACAGTGTACGGGAAGTACTATTAATTACATCACATCCCCTATGAGAGATATCATGACGTACGTATTTTTATGAGTTTTTTGTCTGTGATCAAAATAATTTACTTTCCAACTCGGCCAAACCTTTGATTAGTTGTGTGGTTAGAGTCGGTGGCGACCCTAATCTTCTCACGTTAATTTCACAATCAATAAGCATTTCCATTCCCACTCTTAACATAATAACCCGTAGAAACAGGTTAGTTACACCCTCTCTCTGCGTCCCTTCTCTTGCCCAAGTCCTTTTGCATTTCCCTCCTCTGCCTTTCTCTACCTCCCCCCCCCCCTTATGAGTCCTCTCCCTCCTTCGGTACCCCCCTTCGTTTTTCCTCTCCTCCCCCCTTTTTCCCCTCATCTGTCCAGGTCCCCCCCACCACCTCATCTGCCCTTGGCTGTGGTTGATGTGTCGTCTTTGTGACGACTTTTTAGTGCAGTGTTTCCAGTGAGTGTTCAGTGTTGTGCGTCTTTTCCGAAGTGTTGCAAACGGAAATCATACTGTCGCTGGGTGTGATTTTTTTATCTCTTGCGAACAGAAACCAGACTGTCGCCGTGTTTTTTAATTGTGTGTCTACTATTTTACCTGTCTGCTTCCTGCGTATTTTATTAGCATCGCCAACCCTTTGTTTTATGTTTTAACTTTCCACAATTTTCCTCAGTTTTACAATTTAAGTCACCGTTTTATCGCCTGCGTTTATTGTTTATTATCTTCTTCTTATGTTTTAAAAATTCTGTAGGCTGAAGAGCAGCGTACTAAGCTGCTGCCAACCCGCCCCCTTCGGGAGGAATCGAAATTCAATAAAGGAAAAAAGAAAACAATGTATTCAAGCAGACACCACTGTTTTACAGTTTTATTATCTATATAGACATAGATACAGAAGCTATAGATAGTGCTCACGTAGGTTTATAAAATATTTCAATGGCTTTCTTTTCAGACTTCTTGGTCTGTGAAAATCCTTGATAAATACAGGATGTCTCGCATGATAATGTGTACTCTCTTAACAGTGAGATGTCTTACATCACAAAATACACATTAAAGTGATTCTAAATTGGACTGGAGAGCGATGCATGTGAAGTACTGTGTGACAGCCAACGATACACACATTGCTCTCACTTGCTCTGCTGTTGGTAGATGTCGTACTGTCCTCGTGAAAGAATACCTACAGATGTCTTCACTATTTTAATTAACAGGGATTTGAACCTATAAATCAACATTGTACCCGACTGATTAATGCAATTTAGGAGCTTTTTACCTCTCTAGTAAAATTTTTTCTTCAGTGCCGTTGTAAAACCATAATTAATACTGTAAATACTTTGTACTGATTAATTCTGTTCAATGTCAAGTATGTATTTTTCACTGTGTAATGTCTTTGACCTATTGTAATAAAGTGGAAAGTTGTGTAAAATGTTTTCTCCTTACTATTTAAATTCTTTATATTAATTGGAGGGAAATGTTATATAATTATGTGGCTTTTCTGTCGACATGTTAATGTATTTAAATATTAGTGTTTTTTAAAAGGTGTTTGTATACAACTATGTATAAACTGGTTCGTACCTACGGACTTGCATTGTAAAATGCAACGGAAGTGAGTTGGCGCGCTAGGAAAAGGTGGATGTGGCGCTTAGTCCGGGCACAGTCAGTCGGCAGCTAGCTGCTGGATAGTATGGTCTGAGCAGCAATAAGTGAACTGCGCAGGTGCCAGGCGAGGCTTCCAGTACCTGGATTAATATGGAAAGGCCTCGGATGTGTGTACGGCTATAAAGTGGTGCTCTATTATTGGAAAAGGCTCTAATGTTGGACGTATTGTCGCCAAGAAGAAGATAATAGAGCAAATTACATCGAGAGGAAAGACCAGGTAGCCACCATGTACTCGCCACCATTATTGCTCCATCACTTCAGCAAATATAAGAGGTCAGAATTTTGTCAAAGTATGAGACAGTACATTTAAGTGTTATTTAATTCGCAATAATCAGGCAAATTATGTGAAACTTGTGTCAGATTCTTCATTTGGTTCCTCTCATGATACCTGTTAGCGTCCACTCCACGTAAATACTGACATCCGAGTATCCTGTATGTGAAAAACAATTGAAAATAAGTGATTGTTGGTGTTGCTTGGTTCTGAATGTAACAAGATATTTAGAAATACTGTGGGTTTCATTCAAATAAAGAGAGGTAGTTAATATTGCATTTATGAAAACCTCCATAATGTTTGATTCGTTTTAATTCAAAGTATTTGTGCTTCAAAGATTAACTGCATTTAATTCTGTCAGTAAAAATTGCTGGGTGTGCTAATGACAAAAGGAAGCACGTTATTTTGAGGTTAGTTAGAGTAAAATGCATTTTAAGTCATACTTAAGAACCTGTATAAAAGTTGACCATTATTAACTGTTTCAAAAGTCCTGCCAGGTGAGTGAAATTTGTGAAAGAGTAGTACCTAAATCAGCATCTTACAAAAAAAGTGTGTTTAGTTTGCTTTAGTGTAATGGTCAGTTTGAGAATCCCCACTTTAGTGTTGCTTAATATCAAGGAACATTCTTGAACAATGAATTTACTAATTGCACTATGAAGTAGTTCTAGAGTTTTGTGTGCTTTGTGTAGTAAAAATTGGAAAGACAGTTTGAGGGTCCCCACCTAAGTCTTTGCCTATGAAAGATAAAGTTACTGCACTTGCTTTTATTCATAAAAAAAACAAGATAGCTTCATAGAGAGTGTAAAAATCCTATTGCAAGTGACTTGTAATTATCTTTGTACTATATGAAAAGTAACTATTGAAACAGGACTAGGTCCATGTCCAATTTTGGTTTAGTAGTGTCTTTCACAACATTTGACGATGAGATAACTTATATATGACAAAGTATTACTGTGAGAAGAGATAAGCCGTTAACAGGTTCTGTGAGAACTTGCAGATACTATTTATAACTGCTGGTATTCACTGTATCACTTATCTGATTATAGTAGAGTTTCATTGTACTTCTCTGGGGGAAAAGTAATGGTAGCTTTATCTATCTATATCCGAATCCCGCTCCAGCTGCTGACGGGTCTGGTTGTTGACGAGTCCTCTCCATTTGGCTCGGTCCTCCCACCACTTTTCTTCCTCCATTTGCTGCCAGGTCACACCTCTCCTTTCTACAGATATTCTCACTCCCATTTTCCACCGTGTTCTTGAGCGCCCTCTAGGTCTTTTTCCATCCATCTTTAGTTCTTCGATAATTTTGGGGAGTCTCTGCCCATGCATCCTCTTAACATGCCCATACCATCTTACTTTCAGTTTCTTCCCTCATAATTTCTTGTTTAAGGTCCTTTCTAATGTCTACATTCCTTACTCTGTCCATTCTTGTTTTTCCCATAACTGCTCTGAGAAATTTCATTTCCCCTGCTTGCAGTCTGCTCCAGTCCCTTTCTGTCGTTGTCCATGTTTCTCCACCATAGGTGACAATAGGGATGTAATAATTCTTATAAATAAGGAGTTTTACTCTTTTTGAAAATTCATTATTCCAAATCAGGTGTTTTATTGTTTGGAAGAAATTGCCTCCCTTCTGTAACCTGCTATTAATTTCGTTAGTTATTCCTCCATCCCTAGATATTTCAATCCCTAAATAAGTGAAACGTTCTACCACTTTGAGGGGTTCTCCATTCAAGGTAATATTTCCGTTGCTCGCTTTCTCTCTTCCAGATACCATTACTTCACTCTTATCTTTATTTTTTTTTTATCCATACCTTTTCATTATTTCCTTCCACGAATGGTAGCTTTCCTTTACCAAAATTCAATACAGATTCTTTAAAAGTAATGTTCATATTACAATGCCTAAGTAGGCTGGCGACCGTATTTTACTTCATTTAAGTAAACTTTGCTTCCTAAGATATTTTCCAAATTTCAATCTTTAGCTTTCTGGTTTCTACTGTTATATTAAATTCAGGTTCGATAATCCAAACCCCTTAGGCAACTCACATTCAATTTACTAAAATTCTCCCAGAGTGTAACATTTGCTGCATCATAATACCATATTTCTTAATACGCATTATGCCGGTGTAACAAACAGCACAGTATAGTGTTATATTTGGTTTTTCCCGTTACAGTACTATCTGGTGGGCAGTTTTTATACCGTCTCTTACAGTTCTTAGTACATTGGTTTAGAAAGAAATATTTCCCCCCTTGAGAAACTGCAGTCCCATTCTCTGTGCATAATTCAGTCATGGAACGTTGTTAATGTTCTGTGAATAATAACAGTTGCTCGTTTCGTCTTTCAGCTTCACAGCTTTCACCGTAAATGTACAAAAGTCGGTGGGCAGACTCGAGTTGTGTTTTTTGCTCTACTAGACTCCATGCTACATGTATCCTCGCTGGAAGGGTGGGAGGGAGGAGGAAAGGTTGGTGGTGGAGGAGTTTAGAGACAGACGGAGGACACATTTGCGAGCGAGTTTTAGGATGATGTTGAAGACAGGTGCGTGCATCAAATAAAAACAGAAAAAGCGACCACAGTGGAAAAAGGAAAATTAAGCGATGAACATTTGCACACGAATAACTTCTTGTGAGTGCGGCAGAAATTAATTGTCCAGAAATGTAGCTCCAGATGTAATGAATTGGCTATAGAGAGGACACCCACGCGAGCGTAGTCGTCGTACTCACACACACACACACACACACACTCACTCACTCACTCACACACACACACACACACACACACACACACACATGCATCGCTGCCAGGCGTACCAGACCCTTCCCCATCTCGCAACAGACGAGTGAAGTCGTAGGGCCTTAAGCCGGCCTAATTGCATTGTAATCCGGCGCCGGTGCTAATCCTGTTCGCTCCCCTCTTCCACATCCACGCCGGTTGCGCTGGATTGAGGCCCACGCAGACGAGCCGCACACCTGCTTTCGTAGGCGTGCGTGGGTTCCAGCTGTCACGCATCGATCTATACACAGGGTTGTTGACGACAGCGATCCTCGGAAGGTTTGCATCACGGAGGAGCACAAAGGGACGTTACTAGGTTCCGGTCCACATTTTCTCAGTTCACATTCCCGCATTACATCATTCCTCAGTGATTACAGCCGAGGAACTGTAACTTCTGACAGTGTTGACTGGAATACTCTCCATGAAATTGTGAGCCGGCCGGAGTGGCCGTGCGGTTCTAGGCACTACAGTTCGGAACCAAGCGACCGCTACGGTCGCAGATTCGAATCCTGCCTCGGGCATGAATGTGTGTGATGTCCTTAGGTTACTTAGGTTTAATTAGTTCTAAGTTCTAGGTGACTGATGACCTCAGCAGTTAAGTCACATAGTGCTCAGAGCCATTTTTTATGAAATTGTGTAGGTAGCGGGGATGAAACGCAGAGGTCGAAAGGTTATCTACACTACGTAGAGAAACCAGACTGCAGTTATGAGAGCCGAAGGACATAAAAGGAAAGCAGTAGTTCAGGTGAGTGTGGGACAGGGTTGGAATCTATCCTCGAACTTATTCAGTTAACGAAATTCGGAAGATATTAGGAAAGCGAAGCGAAGTCATCACTGAAGAAACACAAACTTTGATGTTTGCCGATAACGATGTAATTCTTTCATGGACGGTAGGTACCCTGCAATATTAGTTGAACAGAATGGCTAGTGCATTGGAAATAGGTTTTTAGGTGAATGTCAACAAAAGTAATCCAAGAATAATGGAATGCAGTCGCAATAAACGAGCTGGTACCGAGGGAATTAGACTAAGAAATGAGACACTAAAAGTAATAGATGAGGTTTGATATTTGGCCAGCGAAACTTCTGACAATGCATGGTGCCAATAGCAAGAAAGAAATTTGTTGATGCCTAGTATAAATGTAAGTCTTACAAAGACTCTTCTGAAGATATTTGTCTGGATTCTAACGTTGTGTGGATGTGAAACGTGGATGATCGACAACTCAGACAAGAAAGGATTAGACACTTTTGAAATGTGGTGTTGCGGAAGAATGTTCAAGAAAAGACAGGTACATCTGTTTATTTGTGGTGGTACTGAATCGAATTTGGGAGAAAGAAATTTATGGCACACATTGAGTAAAAAAACACAAAATGAGGCATTAGGGTGTAGCCAACTTGGTAATGCAGGTAAGTTAAGGAGTTGGGGGTGGGGGGTGGGGGGAGGAAGAAATTGTAGAAATACACTAATGCTTGACGACGTTAAACAGATTCAGGTTGATATAGGTTGCAGTACTTATACTAAACCTGGCACAGGATAGATTAGCGTGGAGAGCTGCGTCAAATCTTTCTTCTGACTGAAGACTGCATCAACAGCAACAGTTTTAAATCATACTGTTTCAAAGAATATATCAACCAAGCACTGTCGTAAACTGAGATAACAATGTTATAAACTGAGAAAGGGACGGAGGTCTGCATTCCGGTATATCGGTACTGTGATGGATATAAGCTTGCCATTCAACTTACTGATTTTGCGGTAGTTAAATAGGTCTCGAATTATCTATTAAATTCAGCCATCATACCTGCTACGAGGCAATTTGCGTAAGTCACATTTCATTAATTAATACAGTTCAATTAATATATTATTTACTTCATGACTATTCCTTAATGGAAAATTCCAATGTCAGAAACAATCATAAAAAACAAAATGCAAATATATGACAAGCATTATTATTTTGACAATTTTCAAATTTGAAGAACAAGTAACTTTTTTTGATTCACCCATAAGATACAAACTTCTTGCCTTCTCAGATTTACATGGTGACAATTAATATTGAGCTACATGAAAAAAACGTAAATTAGTTACAAACTGTGGCATGGACACACTTTATTCAACATGTAAATGTTACTACGGATATTTGGATTTAGATTATGACGTGTTGGATATACCTGTTGTCAGTGGAGATGGTGTGGCGCAGACGAATAGCATGACCCGCTGAAGTGTCGGAACATCGATGCTGTCGACTACCTCCTGAGTGGCTATTTTCAGCTCAGCAATGGTTTTTGGGTTATTGCTTTACACCTCATCTTTAACACAGCCCCATAAAAAAGTCTGGCATTTGCTCAGATCCGGAGAATATGGCGGCGAATCGAGCCGCATGCCAGTGGCCTCTAGGTACCTCAGAGCCAAATGAGGTCCCCAAAGTGCTCATCCAGTACATCAGACACTCTCCTGCTTCGATGGGGTCGAGTTCCGTCTTGCATGATCCACATCTTGTCAAAATCAGTATCACTTTGGATAATGGGGATGAAATCATCTTCCAAAATCTTCACGTACCGTTCGGTGGTCACCGTGCCATCAATATCGCACCGATTATTCCGTGACTGCACATTTTACACCACACAGTCACCCGTTGAGGACGCAGAGACTGCTCGATCCCGAAATGCGGATTCTCAGTTCCCCAAATGCCCCACTTTTAATTTTTGACGAACCTATCCAAATGAAAGTGGGCTTCTTCGCTAAACCAAACTATGCATGCGCATACTAATTCCCAACATGCCTCGCAGCCAACAGTGCAGTTTGAACGTCCTAACGCAAACCGTTCAGAAGTTATTACGATTTTATTTCATCCGTGTGGTACTTTAGTTGGTTGAATTACGTCTTGGAGACGTCACGACGTTAAGGAACCTCCAGAGATTATGTAGACGCCGGCCGTTGTGGCCGAGCGGTTCTAGGCGCTTCAGTCCGGAACCGTGCTGCTGCTACGGTCGCAGGTTCGAATCCTGCCTCGGTCATGGAGGTGTGTGATGTCCTTAGGTTAGTTAGGTTTAAGTAGTTCTAAGTGTAGGGGACCGATGACCTCAGATATTAAGTCACATAGTGCATAGAGCCATTTGAATTTTTGATGTCTATCACAGGAAGCTGGCTCTGCTGGCGAAATTAGCTTATTCTTCTCTTGCCTTTCAGCATCGAGTGCCCGTTTCCATGCAGCACGAAGGAATCGTTGAAAGCTTAAGTATAAACACAAATCTGGGGTGGGAAAAAAATCCGATTACGTTGATTCCGCCGCAGAAAACTAGGTTCTTATACATGCGTTTACTGTTAATGTCTACTAGATAGTTTATCTTACAAATGTGAGGCCGTCAGCATGTCGTCCATTAGCTTGTAGACACGGGCGCTGGTTTCATACTTATTCACAAAGTGAATTCGTAATAATTTGACAATGATTCTTTAAATTATGAGTTGACATCCAAGAAACAAGTAATTTCCAGTCAGTGATATTAGAATTGCAACATTGGGCTAAGTAGTCGAATACAGTGTTAAGCCTTTAAACGTTTGTGCAGATGGACATTCCTGCACTTGTAGTTTTAACCAGACATACTTTGAAAGGTACCTATAATGAGATGAAACTGTTCAGGAATGTAACAAACAGCAGAAACAATTTGTGAAAACTAATTTCATTTGTGATGAATTTTCAGACAGCAAGGGGTAATTACTACGGCTATTGTGAAAGTCGATCATTTTTATATCGCTGCACATTCCAGTAACAAGTAAAATAAAATAAATATAAAAGTGGCATTAATTCTGGGCACTTGATAGGAATGCTCATTCATTTTTAACATCAGGAGATGTAAGTAAATTGTGTTGTAGTAAATCAGTGAAATATGCGTTTATTTTTTTACGATATGTATACAAAATATTTATCATTTTTAGAAAAGGGATTAAAATAACTCACAACGATTTCAAAACATCACCTTTCTATATGCAGCTGCAAAATAAGTTTTTACGAGGGCAGTTCAATAAGTAATGCAACACATTTTTTTTCTCGGCCAATTTTGGTTGAAAAAACCGGAAATTTCTTGTGGAATATTTTCAAACATTCCCGCTTCGTCTCGTATAGTTTCATTGACTTCCGACAGGTGGCAGCGCTGTACGGAGATGTTAAAATGGCGTCTGTAACGGATGTGCGTTGCAAACAACGGGCAGTGACCGAGTTTCTTTTGGCGGAAAACCAGGGCATCTCAGATATTCATAGGCGCTTGCAGAATGTCTACGGTGATTTGGCAGTGGACAAAAGCACGGTGAGTCGTTGGGCAAAGCGTGTGTCATCATCGCCGCAAGGTCAAGCAAGACTGCCTGATCTCCCGCGTGCGGGCCGGCCGTGCACAGCTGTGACTCCTGCAATGGCGGAGCGTGCGAACACACTCGTTCGAGATGATCGACGGATCACCACCAAACAACTCAGTGCTCAACTTGACATCTCTGTTGTTAGTGCTGTCACAATTGTTCACCAGTTGGGATATTCAAAGGTTTGTTCCCGCTGGGTCCCTCGTTATCTAACCGAACACCATAAAGAGCAAAGGAGAACCATCTGTGCGGAATTGCTTGCTCGTCATGAGGCTGAGGGTGGCAATTTCTTTTCAAAGATTGTTACAGGCGATGAAACATGGGTTCATCACTTCGAAACAAAACGGCAATCAATGGAGTGGCGCCACACCCACTCCCCTACCAAGAAAAAGTTTAAAGCCATACCCTCAGCCGGTAAAGTCATGGTTACAGTCTTCTGGGACGCTGAAGGGGTTATTCTGTTCGATGTCCTTCCCCATGGTCAAACGATCAACTCTGAAGTGTATTGTGCTACTCTTCAGAAATTGAAGAAACGACTTCAGCGTGTTCGTAGGCACAAAAATCTGAACGAACTTCTCCTTCTTCATGACAACGCAAGACCTCACACAAGTCTTCGCAACCGAGAGGAGCTCACAAAACTTCAGTGGACTGTTCTTCCTCATGCACCCTACAGCCCCGATCTCGCACCGTCGGATTTCCATATGTTTGGCCCAATGAAGGACGCAATCCGTGAGAGGCACTACGTGGATGATGAAGAAGTTATTGATGCAGTACGACGTTGGCTCCGACATCGACCAATGGAATAGTACCGTGCAGGCATACAGGCCCTCATTTCAAGGTGGGGTAAGGCCGTAGCATTGAATGGAGATTACGTTGAAAAATAGTGTTGTGTAGCTAAAAGATTGGGGAATAACCTGGTGTATTTCAATGCTGAATAAAACAACCCCTGTTTCAGAAAAAAAATGTGTTGCATTACTTATTGAACTGCCCTCGTATTTGTTCTGTTTCGACAAATCAAACAAAGAATGCGTATCATCATTGCTTTATCTATCGACCAAAAGCGTTCCAATCGTTGTTGTAATCGTAGCAGCTAGTAATTCACTGCTGTTTCAGTATAAGATTTATATAAGTGAGTTGAAATGCGATGGAAAAATTTTTTGGAAACAATATCCCTTTATCTTAACGAACTGATTAGTCACCTGCTAAAACGAGTAAGGCAGTAATACTACTCGTATTGTATTTATACGCAGAAACAGCAAAAGACGGGATGGGACCGCTACAAAGAGCGAGGAAAAGTTACAAGCCGTAGGAAGAAACTGGATGTGCGAAAACTGCTCCAATAACCGGCAGAAAACCGATACTGACTGATAAATACTGCTGTCTTCCTGTGTGTCATCATCGGAAAAGATTTAAATGCCGTCTTGAAGACTTCACAGGTCGAAGTATCTGATCAAACAGCCATACTAAAACTTAGTGATAATGGTTTTTGGAGTGACGACTCGAAGAAATAAAACTGAACAAAATGCAGAGGCAGAAACGTATACAATAGCCTTAGCACACAGGACGCAAGAAGACTGGGCTAGAGTCATTTGTAATGACTAGACAAAGATCAGCATCTTTCGAAATCCATGGAATTAAGTTCGTTCGTCGTCGACCTGAGGAAGACTTGCTGCCATTATGCCTATCAAGTGCGACCATCGCATTAGCTTGCTGACTTGGCCTTGTAACGGTCTCTGCCTCAACCCACTTTAGATGTTGTGGTGGAGAAGAAAAATTATTGTTTCGTGATGTAATCAGAGTAACAAGAGGAAGCTGCTAGAGTCAATCTTCAGTTCATGCTTCAAAGTTATCAAACCAGGTGATCTTCACACTAGGTAAACTAGATGTCCTCGAGGATCGTGGCAGAGATTAAATCAAAAGGATATCCCACTAAATATTGAGAAACATTGCAATAAATTATGTATGGTATAATTTGTAAGTTTCTGAAATTATTTGGGTGCGAGTATTTTGTTTGATTTTTTATTACGTTCAGTTAAATTTTTGTTTTCTAATTCAAATTTTCAAACAGTGCACATTACGGCACCCGACAGCAACGGTACAAAGCACACTCCTTCACGGTGCATACACTGACTTGCTGATAAACATGTGACGTGAACTCAGGATTCAGTTACGATGAAATGCATGGGGGGAAAATATTTCGATAGTTCATTTCCAGAAAGAGCGTTCGTTATTCTTGATGTACAAGCAGTCTACGATGAAATCTGAGGAGAGAAAATATTTCGATGCACCATTTCTAGAAAGAGCGTCACTCTTAATGTACAGGCAGTGTTTACAGCGATGCAACTGGCCGTGCATTGCCCGGCGTGCAAGCGATCCATCAGACTCTTTGTGAGGCCGGCCAGGGAAAATTGCGCAGAAACTTAACAGCATTTGAAAAGAACTTCCTGTCTGGTTTAATTCTGCCGCGGAATTTCTAAAGATGATTCACTCTTGCCGAGATGCGGGGCCCAGACGCCTTTGTGGGAGGAATTTACGCTGCGGTAGGGAATATGAAAGGGCGTGTTACGGGAAAGCCCAGGAAATTAGAGGGGAACTTTGTTTCTTAGCAGCGAACGAGAAGGCTGCCCGCAATTCACCCGCCTTGCCTCATCCAAGAAACATCCTCCTGCGAAGGGTAAATTCGGCGAAAAGTTGCACTCAAACTATGGTCATATTTTATGAAGCTAAGGAGTTGCAAAAAAGCTTGGATACTTTAACTGCAGTAAACGCTAAACATAACAAATAAATATACTTTTGAACGTTTTGAGGTTCTTCTTTGTTTGCTCACTTCATTAGTAATACACTCCTGGAAATTGAAATAAGAACACCGTGAATTCATTGTCCCAGGAAGGGGAAACTTTATTGACACATTCCTGGGGTCAGATACATCACATGATCACACTGACAGAACCACAGGCACATAGACACAGGCAACAGAGCATGCACAATGTCGGCACTAGTACAGTGTATATCCACCTTTCGCAGCAATGCAGGCTGCTATTCTCCCATGGAGACGATCGTAGAGATGCTGGATGTAGTCCTGTGGAACGGCTTGCCATGCCATTTCCACCTGGCGCCTCAGTTGGACCAGCGTTCGTGCTGGACGTGCAGACCGCGTGAGACGACGCTTCATCCAGTCCCAAACATGCTCAATGGGGGACAGATCCGGAGATCTTGCTGGCCAGGGTAGTTGACTTACACCTTCTAGAGCACGTTGGGTGGCACGGGATACATGCGGACGTGCATTGTCCTGTTGGAACAGCAAGTTCCCTTGCCGGTCTAGGAATGGTAGAACGATGGGTTCGATGACGGTTTGGATGTACCGTGCACTATTCAGTGTCCCCTCGACGATCACCAGTGGTGTACGGCCAGTGTAGGAGATCGCTCCCCACACCATGATGCCGGGTGTTGGCCCTGTGTGCCACGGTCGTATGCAGTCCTGATTGTGGCGCTCACCTGCACGGCGCCAAACACGCATACGACCATCATTGGCACCAAGGCAGAAGCGACTCTCATCGCTGAAGACGACACGTCTCCATTCGTCCCTCCATTCACGCCTGTCGCGACACCACTGGAGGCGGGCTGCACGATGTTGGGGCGTGAGCGGAAGACCGCCTAACGGTGTGCGGTACCGTAGCCCAGCTTCATGGAGACGGTTGCGAATGGTCCTCGCCGATACCCCAGGAGCAACAGTGTCCCTAATTTGCTGGGAAGTGGCGGTGCGGTCCCCTACGGCACTGCGTAGGATCCTACGGTCTTGTCCTGCATCCGTGCGTCGCTGCGGTCCGGTCCCCGGTCGACGGGCACGTGCACCTTCCGCCGACCACTGGCGACAACATCGATGTACTGTGGAGACCTCACGCCCCACGTGTTGAGCAATTCGGCGGTACGTCCACCCGGCCTCCCGCATGCCCACTATACACCCTCGCTCAAAGTCCGTCAACTGCACATATGGTTCACGTCCACGCTGTCGCGGCATGCTACCAGTGTTAAAGACTGCGATGGAGCTCCGTATGCCACGGCAAACTGGCTGACACTGACGGCGGCGGTGCACAAATGCTGCGCAGCTAGCGCCATTCGACGGCCAACACCGCGGTTCCTGGTGTGTCCGCTGTGCCGTGCGTGTGATCATTGCTTGTACAGCCCTCTCGCAGTGTCCGGAGCAAGTATGGTGGGTCTGACACACCGGTGTCAATGTGTTCTTTTTTCCATTTCCAGGAGTGTAATTACTCTTGTCGATGATGGATTGTTTCATTTTAGTTCTTCTTCTTTCTTCCTTCCAAGTGTTAGGTCTCTTGGACTCTTCAGATCTCGTCGAGAAGCTATCCTGCCATCTTTTCATTAATCGTTGTGGTGGTAATGTAACATAGATTTTGGGTTCCTCTTCGAGATCATACGCTGTAGTGTTAGTTCCCTACGTAATCTTGTGATGGATTCCATATCTAGTTCCTTCGACAAATCTTCGTTCCTTTTGTGACTCCATTTGCTGTACCCAGCTGTTCTCAGCAATTTTATTTCATAGGCTGTTAGTTTTATCGTAGATTTTCATGGTGATGGTGTTTGGATTCTGGGGCGCTCAACTGCGCGGTCATCAGCGCCCGTGCAAGTTCCCAATCAGTACACAGTCCAGTCCAGCCACTTACACGTATGATGATAGAATGATGAGGAAAACACAAACACCCAGTCTCCGGACAGAGAAAATCCCCAACCCGGCCAGGAATCGAACCCGTGACCCCGTGATCCAGAGGCAGAGTCTAGCCACTAGACCACGAGCTGCTGACGCATATTTTGTCTTCATTCTGCTGGCATCTCTGGCATAGCACAGTACAGATCCTGAAAGGTCTTATAAAGGAGTATTCTGACGTGCCTTTGGTCTAGGTAACGTTTCATTAGATTATTAACAACTAAAATTGTTTTTGTATGCCTGGCTTCTTTTTCAGCTCGGTCCGATTCTTTCAGAGAGGCCAGTTTACAGCCTAAATATCTGAATGCCTTCTCTATGTTTAGAACCTTTTTTTTTTCAACAGATCTTATTTTGTACTGGATATTTTCCAAAGAATGCCATGGTTTCTGTGTTTTCGGTGTTTGTATGCATGCAGTATTTCTCGGATAGGGTCTGTAAATTGCATACTGAACGCTGCAGACCATTCTCTGAACATGCTACAAGAGTTATAACATCTAGCTTTGTGTTTCACTTGATTTAAATGAAGCCAAGTGGCATTTGTCTCCAATCTTGGGTGATTGTATTCATATGAGTAATAAACAACACTTGTGAACGGCCACATCCGTGTCGTAGTCGAGCACAGATTCTGCCCCGCTCTGATAATTTTCCTTGTTTTTTGAAACAGCTTAAAATTATTCTGTTAAACTTTGTAGATATTTCCGACAAGCTGCTGGGCAACATGGTATCTACCAGAATTTGTAATAATTTGTCTGCTGACTTCGTCGAAAGCTTCAGTGAAAAATAGCCATCACAGCAAGAACTTCCTTTTTAAAAGCCATTTTATTCATCATCGGTGATGGGTTCACAATGGCTGTGCAATTTATTTTTAACGATGTTGACAAAAATTTCATACGCCGACTTCAATAAGCTTATTCCTAGGTTTGAAAATTTCATTTAAGCACAGTGGACTGAAATTTCGCTGTTAGTTTATTGTATTCTTTTGTCGAAATCTATTATTAAATTTCAGTAACAGAATCATGGCCCAAGATTCGAAGAAATGCTTCAGTCTTGAACCACATTTCCTGCTTGCGAATTACTGTTCAGTGTTCTTTCGACCTAGTTTCCGCTACCGACCAATCACTTCTGTAGACTCAACTCGAACGACTAGCGCACTGTCTCGCGCTCAAAAACTGGCAATCGTAAAGCTCCTTGTTGAGACTAGAGGCGCTTAACAGCTCACAGATAAACAGAAACCGTACGAAGCCAAAGTTAGTGTAAGGAGAGCCATTGGTGTAGCGCTCAACGATTCCGAAAGTTAAATTCTGTCGACAGATTTGACAGAAAAACTTGAGAAGTTCTGGTCGTATGTAAAATGAATAAAGAGATCGAAGCAATCTGTGCAGATACTCTATAACCATAATGGCCTCGAAGTATAGGATGTCACAGAAAATCCGAACTACTAAGCATCTTTTTTGAGAACTGTTTCACTGAGGAAGATCGCACTGTAATACATCACTTAAATCATCTCGCTAACGACAAAATGGCTGAAATCGAAATAAGTGACCAGCGGAAAAAAAAGGCACAGGTCATACCCATTTTCAACAGGGGTGTTAGAACAGAGCATGGTTGGTCTGTTCCAGATTTTTGGAATGTGTTATATACTCACGTATTATGACTTTTATGGAGACCGAAAATGTCCTGTGTAGGAATCAATATGGATTCCGGAAACGATGACCGTGTGAAGCACAGGTCGCTATGTTTGTCTACAAGACTCACAAGAGTAGGCCAAGACATTCGGATCACGGATTTACTTCGAACTTTGTGTACTTTTGACGATTTAGAGAATATCACAACAGTAATTCCACGCATCACTGATGTATCGGTGCGTTGCGACCCTGAGCGCGAGATGGCGGCGATCATGTGGTTAGCGTTGAAGCTCCGAAGTCGGTGAACCGTTGGTCTGAGTCCCACTGATGTTTCTGTTACGGTGTAAAGTCAAGCGCCGGCACGCCAGTCGGGAACGACAGAGAAAAGAAGGCTGTGAGAAGAGGTCTGCCAATCGCAAGCTGACCGGACCTCCCTCCAGGACGACAACGCGACAGCAGTGGCCCCTATGTGGAGAGACATAAGCGCCGCGACCCACTGGTGACGCCCCATCTGAATAGCAGCTTCAAGATTAGGCACTTGAACGCTAGTTACATCGATTGTACTATTCCCTGTAGCACAGATTTAGAATTGTTATACTGCAGAAGTATCATAATTTGTATGTCGTCCTTTGCTTGCGACACTTTTGTATAATTGTCAGAGTTAAGTATTGTCGTTTACTTTTTGTAATAAGACTAATTAATATGATTTGTTTGATTTGATTGTCTACCGAGGCTGGACATAATATTTGGCGACATGGAGGGAGACAATAGTTTCCTTATTTTAATTTATACAGGGTGTTACAAAAAGGTACGGCCAAACTTTCAGGAAACATTCCTCACACACAAATAAAGAAAAGATGTTATGTGGACATGTGTCCGGAAACGCTTAATTTCCATGTTAGAGCTCATTTTAGTTTCGTCAGTATGTACTGTACTTCCTCGATTCACCGCCAGTTGGCCCAATTGAAGGAAGGTAATGTTGACTTCGGAGCTTGTGTTGACATGCGACTCATTGCTCTACAGTACTAGCATCAAGCACAACAGTACGTAGCATCAACAGGTTAGTGTTCATCACGAACGTGGTTTTGCAGTCAGTGCAATGTTTACAAATGCGGAGTTGGCAGATGCCCATTTGATGTATGGATTAGCAGAGGCAATAGCCATGGCGCGGTACGTTTGTTTCGAGACAGATTTCCAGAACGAAGGTGTCCCGACCGGAAGACGTTCTAAGTAATTGATCGGCGTCTTAGCGAGCACGGAACATTTCAGCCTATGACTCGCGACTGGGGAAGACCTAGAACGACGACACCTGCAATGGACGAGGCAATTCTTCGTGCAGTTGACGATAACCATAATGTCAGCGTCAGAGAACTTGCTGCTGTACAAGGTAACGTTGACCACGTCACTGTATGGAGAGTGCTACGGGAGAACCAGTTGTTTCCGTACCACGTACAGCGTGTGCAGACACTATCAGCAGCTGATTGGCCTCCACGGGTACACTTCTGCGAATGGTTCACCCAACAATGTATTAATCCTCATTTAAGTGTAAATGTTCTCTTTACGGATGAGGCTTCATTCCAACGTGATCAAATTGTAAATTTTCACAATCAACATGTGTGGGCTGACGAGAATCCGCACGCAATTGTGCAATCACGTCATCAACACAGATTTTCTGTGAACATTTGGGCAGGCATTCTTTGTCTTGATTGGGCCCCATGTTCTTCCACATACGCTCAATGGAGCACGTTATCATGATTTCATACGGGATACTCTATCTGTGCTGCTAGAACATGCGCCTTTACAAGTACGACACAACATGTGGTTCATGCACGATGGAGCTCCTGCACATTTCAATCGAAGTGTTCGTACGCTTCTCAACAACAGATTCGGTGACCGATAGATTGGTAGAGGCGGACCAATTCCATGGCCTCCACGCTCTCTTGACCTCAACCCTCTTGACTTTCATTTATGGGGGCATTTGAAAGCTCTTGCCTACGCAACCCCGGTACCAAATGTAGAGACTTTTCGTGCTCGTATTGTGGACGTCTGTGATACAATACGCCATTCTCCAGGGCTGCATCAGCGCATCAGGGATTCCATGCGACGGAGGGTGGATGCATGTATCATCGCTAACAGAGGACATTTTGAACATTTCCTGTAACAATGTGTTTGAAGTCACGCTGGTACGTTCTGTTGCTGTGTGTTTCCATTCTATGATTGGTTTGAAGAGAAGTAATAAAATGAGCTCTAACATGGAAAGTAAGCGTTTCCGGACACATGTCCACATAACATATTTTCTTTCTTTGTGTGTGAGGAATGTTTCCTGAAAGTTTGGCCGTACCTTTTTGTAACACCCTGTATATTTTTCAACGCTAGTAGTATTATTTTACACTTATTACATTTTAAAGTTAATATGATGTAGAGACGCTTGTATTTGGATGAAAGTTTATGGAATTTACAATGTTATTTGATTGCTGTTCATTTTTATTGTTGCAACAAATATTATATGTAAAAATCATTGTCATATAAACCACCAAAGGCATAAATATTTCCTGAAAATGTATACCTGTCGTTATTTCCGAAATCCCATCTACATACAGTCGGGTAAGGTATGCAGACTGCTTTGCGCTTGGACACTTTGATCTATAGACGCAGGTTTCAAGGGCGAGGGACAGGCATGGGAAGCCCAAGCCAAATATGACAAATCCAGGTGTAAATAACTTTGTTCAATGACACAAAGAGTTACAATATGCCAGACCATGATTGTAACGTACAATTAATCTTCGGACGTGCTTTTGACATTAGAAGTTGCTGAATATTTTTGTGCAGATACAGAAAACATAAATTAAGACCAGAATGAGATTTTCACTCTGCAGCGGAGTGTGCGCTGATATGAAACTTCTTGGCAGATTAAAACTGTGTGCCCGACCGAGACTCGAACTCGGGACCTTTGCCTCTCGCGGGCAAAGGTCCCGAGTTCGAGTCTCGGTCGGGCACACAGTTTTAATCTGCCAGGAAGTTTCATAAATTAAGACGCTATCTACTACATGAAATGTATGTACTTTTTCCCACATGCACAAGAAATGTTCACAGTGTCTAAGGAAATACGAAGTTCGTTGATGCTTTGAAAAACTTCTCCCTCTTCAGACAGTTTGATGCCAAACCACGCATAACATAACATTTTCGTAAATATCTGTGCCGAAAACTGGTGATGCAGGATTGAATGTATTTTAATAGCATCTTCACGTCAAGTAGTTTCTCGTTCGTTGTGAATCAGTTATGAACAAACTAGAAGACGCTTGGTAAAGTTTTTAACTTGCCATAGAAATAAAAGTCACGTAATATTCGTTATAATAGTAAAAATTAGTAAGCAGCCAAATAACGTTGGAAATTCAATGAAAGTTCCTGTAAATACACGTGTCTTTTCATCATATTACTGTTCAAAAGTAATATGTATGAAATAACGTGACTAGTGTTGAAAAAATATAAAACAAAAAAAAACAGTGGGACTCGATCCAGCGATCCCTTTGTTACAGCGCTTGAACACTAACCACATAACCGCAGCCAGCTCGTCCTGAGGGTTGCCCGCACCCGTACGCCTTTGACACGTACGAATTCTCTTGTGATTTTCTCGTAATTGCCCACATAGTACGCCCTATTACTTGCACATTATGTTGTCCTAATGGACTATTAAAACTGTACAAAATTTGAGATAGATCCGTGATCCGAACGGCGTGGCCTCCTCTTGTCAGAAGGTGGATACCGTGTGCCTTGACTTGTAAAGCGTTCGATGAGGTTCCGTACCGCTGATTCCGTACCGCTGACTGACTAAAATACGAGCGTACGGAATATCAGACCAACTATGTGATTGGACTGCAGAGTTACTGGTAGACAGAACACCTCATGCCGTTCTCAATTTTGGAGGAAGTCTTCAGACGTAAAAGTATCTTCGGGAGTGACCCAAGCGAGCGCCTGAGATTACTTATAGCAACATACAGGGTGATTGTAATTAAAGTTAAACTTTCAAACCGCTATAGAAATAAAACCACTGGTCAGTATGACGTCAAATTGTAACAGAATATTATCGGAGAAAGGAGAAAACGTATCACAGAAGAAAAATAAATAGCTACGAAGTGTAGCAATAGATTTCGCTGTAAGCATCATAATTTAACAGTGGTCGACTACAGATGCAAATGAAACAGACAGCAATGCCTAAGGGTGTGTTTGACGTGAAAAAAAACTGTACTACTCTGTGTGCATGGTTGCGCAGGTGTGATACTGTTAGTTACGTAAGCCCATCCACCACGGCAAGGTCATTTCAAACGGGATGGGAAAAATCGGTTTTCAATTGCCCTGAGGCCAAAACCCACATAAAAAGCATCACTCAACATCAGTTATTAATCGTCCTATGGCCAAAAACTGCATAAAAATCGTAAATCAAAATCAAATCACATTATTAATTTCCGTGTGCTGGCGAAAAACAAGTTCAATATGCTGTCCACCGTTTCCCGCAACAAGTTGAAATCAAGAAGCAGCATGTTCGGCAACTGATCGAAGTGTTTCCGAGATCACGTTCAGAATGTGCTGCGCAACGAGTGCCGCAGATGCAGCTAAGTTTGTAATCGGAACACTGAACACAACATCTCTCAGATAGCCCATCAGCCACAAGTCACACGGATTAAGAGCAAGTAGAAAAATGGTTCAAATGGCTCTAAGCACTATGGGACTTAACATCTGAGGTCATCAGTTCCCTAGAACATAAAACTACTTAAACCTAACTAACCTAAGGACGTCACACACATCCATGCCCAAGTCAGGATTCGAACCTGTTACCGTAGCAGCAGCGCGGTTCCAGACGGAAGCACCTGGAGCCGCTCGGCCACAGCGGCCAGCTAAGATCAGTTGATCAGGACGGCCAGGTTGTAGGGAAAAGGAGGATGATAATTCTAGCATTTTCGAAATAGCGCTTCAGCGGCTGCTTAACTGGATTTGCAATGTGCGGAGGTGCGCCATCTTGCATAAAAATGATCCCATCCACACATCCATGCTGTTGGAGAGCTGGAATGTCGAAGTTGCGCAAACGACGCTCATAGCGCTTACCAGTGGCGGTACAGGTAACAGGACAGCAAGAACCTGTCTCTTCGAAAAAATATAGCCCTATGATAAATGATGCCGTAAAGCCGCACCGCACAGTGATCTTTTCAGGATGAAGTAGCACTGGTTCATTTGCGCCGTTGCCCACATTCGACAGTTCTGCGTATTGACATATCATGTCAGATGGAGGTGGACTTCGTCTGTCCACAAAATCTTCCACGGCCTATCATTGTCCACTTCCCCGCGAGCAAGAAATTCTAAAGCAAAGTTCTCTCTTGCTAGCAGGTCAACAGGAAGCAACTCGTGTACATGGGTAATTTTGAATGGATAACAAAGAATGATGTTTCGTAGGATTTTCCCCGTCGTGCTCACTGGTATGTCCAATGTTCGGCAAATTGTCCGTGCGCTACACGTTTACACACCACCACTTGTATCCTCCTGCATTGCTCTGACCACTGCTTCCACTGACGTCGAACCAATTCGTTTCCACCCTCTACGACGTTGCACATCAAAAGAACCTGTCTTTTCGAATTTCCGAATCATTTTCTCCAGACTCACCGCAGTCATCGGACCAACTCCTTTTTTCAAACCCTTCAGTGTCCGGAACTTCTGCAGAGCAACGTGTGCACAGTCATCATTCTTGTAAAAGAGCTTTACAAACAAAGCGCGATCCTGCATAGAGGCATTCATGGCGAACGCCGCAAACGCGAAAGGAGGAAAAGCTGTGAACCCGGCGTGTTTATACCAACTTCAATGGGTGTTTTGATTTTGGTATTTTGACACATCCAGCGCCATTTATTGATCAGTTTTCATACTATGTTTTTCTTCAGCCCCTTCTCCGATAATATTCTGTTGCAATTTGAGGTCACTCTGACCAGTGGTGTTATTTCTACAGTGTTTTGAAAAGTTTGCCTGTAATTACAATCACCCTGTATGTAAATGATATAGTGGACAATGTCGAAATTTCCATGAGGCTTTTTGCGGATGATGCTGTTGTGTACAGAAAAGTCACAACGCTAGATGGTTGTAGCGAAATGCAGGAAGATCTACAGAGGGCCGACGCTTGATGGAGGGAATGGTAGTTGACCCTGAACACGAACAAATGTAACGTTCTGCTTATACACAGACACAAAGACCCATTGCTGTATGATTACACGGCTGCAGAACAATTACTGGAAGCTGCTACTACCATAAAATGCCTAGTAGTATGCGTACAGAGAGCTGCAAAGTGGGACGGCCACGTGAAACTAATCGCATGAAAGGCAGATACCAGACAGATTTCACTGGAAGTGTACTCAGTAACTTCAGTTCATCAACAAAGGAGATAATTTACAAAATCTTTATTAGACCAATATAACACTGCTCATCAGTCCGTGATTCGTACCAAGCCGGACTGATAGAGGAAACAGAGAAGATCCAAAGAAGAGCTGCGCGTTTCGTTACTCGTTCACTTTGTAACTATGGAAACATTACAGCGGTGATCAAGCAACTCCAGTGACAGGTGGTGCAAGGCTGTGGTTTGCTGTTAATGTTCCTCGAATAGTCAGAAATATATTGTTTCCTTTATGAATATCTCGAGAAAGGACCATGAAGTTAAAAATGTGTTTGTTAGAGCAAAGCAAAATCTGTTCTACCTCTTTATGGTAACTTGGTTTATTGTATACACATTTTTATCTCTTTATTAGGCTCGTTACTACTTCTTAAACCAACTCTGGAGTTTGTGAGAGAGCTGGAACAGCATCGGGTATCAACGTATGTTTCAGAGGAAGCTTTAACACTTCGCTTTTCAAATCATTATCATAATCCGGATCAGCAAAATGTCTCGTGCACAACTCGAACGAGACCATTTTTATTCCATCTCTTAGTGTTTAAGAAACGTATGAAACTTGATACCGAACTTTTTCATTGCCTGTGGTGGATTGTACAACCAACCGCACAGCAAACCATTGTTTTTAACAGAAAACAATTCAAAACCTGCTCTTAGACCCCCCACCCCCAGTACAATGATAACTGTCACGAAACTCAGCACTTAAATCGTCATTCACCGTTAAGAACTCACACTCCCTTAAATCACCCAATATTCATTCAAAAACTCAATGACGACACTACAGTTTATGACAGTGTTGGGCTGTTGAGCACTGGCTGGATTGACTGACGTCGGCGTCGTTGCTCGCAACTACACATACACAGCCCGTGAACCTTAATGTGTATCCTAGTAAAAGTGGTTTTACTTGTTCGTGTATCGATTGGGAGTCAGTCTCCTGGAAAGACATTTGTAAAATCGGTGTAATATATGTGAAAAAAAACATTTATCTGTGTTATTATATTTCATTTCTGTATGAACAGTTATCGGTTATGTGGATACTGTAAAAAAAGAAATAATTATTTTTCACTTTTATGTTTGTGTATTATTATGTATGACCATTTTGCAAATAACGACTATGGTCGACGAGTGTGGAAACTGAAGCAGACAATTATATATATATATATATATATATATATATATATATATATATATATATATATTATGTGGACATGTGTCCGGAAACACTTACTTTCCATGTTAGAGCTCATTTTATTACTTCTCTTCAAATCACATTAATCATGGAATGGAAACACACAGCAACAGAACGTACCAGCGTGACTTCAAACACTTTGTTACAGGAAATGTTCAAAATGCCCTCCGTTAGCGAGGATACATGCATCCACCCTCTGTCGTATGGAATCCCTGATGTGCAGATGCAGCCCTGGAGAATGGCGTATTGTATCACAGCCGTCCACAATACGAGCACGAAGAGTCTCTACATTTGATACCGGGGTTGCCTAGACAAGAGCTTTGAAATGCCCCCATAAATGAAAGCCAAGAGGGTTGAGGTCAGGATAGCGTGGAGGCCATGGAATTGGTCCGCCTCTACCAATCCATCGGTCACCGAATCTGTTGCTGAGAAGCGTACGAACGCTTCGACTGAAATGTGCAGGAGCTTCATCGTGCATGAACCACATGTTGTGTCGTACTTGTAAAGGCACATGTTCTAGCAGCACAGGTGGAGTATCCCGTATGAAGTCATGGTAACGTGCTCCATTGAGCGTAGGTGGACGAAACTAAAATGAGCCCCAACATGGAAATTATGTCCACATAACATCTTTTCTTTATTTGTGTGTGAGGAATGTTTCCTGAAAGTTTGGCCGTACCTTTTTGTAACACCCTATATATATATATAGGGTGAGTCACCTAACATTACCGCTGGATATATTTCGTAAACCACATCAAATACTGACGAATCGATTCCACAGACCGAACGTGAGGAGAGGGGCTAGTGTAATTGGTTAATACAAACCATAAAAAAATGCACTGAAGTATGCTTTTTAACACAAACCTACCTTTTTTTAAATGGAACCCCGTTAGTTTTGTTAGCACATCTGAACATATAAACAAATACGTAATCAGTGCCGAGATATTGTAACCTAAAGTTGACGCTGGAGTACCACTCCTCCGCTGCTCGATCGTGTGCTTCGGAGAGCACCGAATTACGTAGGGATCCAAAGGGAACGGTGATGGACCTTAGGTACAGAAGAGACTGGAACAGCACATTACGTCCACATGCTAACACCTTTTTATTGGTCTTTTTCACTGACGCACATGTAAATTACCATGAGGGGTGAGGTACACGTACACCCGTGGTTTCCGTTTTCAATTGCGGAATGGAATAGAGTGTGTCCCGACATGTCAGGCCAATAGATGTTCAATGTGGTGGCCATCATTTGCTGCACACAATTGCAATCTCAGGCGTAATGAATGTCGTACACGCCGCAGTACATCTGGTGTAATGTCGCCGCAGGCTGCCACAATACGTTGTTTCATATCCTCTGGGGTTGTAGGCACATCACGGTACGCATTCTCCTTTAACGTCCCCCACTGAAAGAAGTCCAGAGGTGTAAGATCAGGAGAACAGGCTGGCCAATTTATGCGTCCTCCACGTCCTCCACGCAACTGAACGTCGGAGGTTTCAAGCGTCAACTTTAAGTTACAATATCTCCGGATGTAATTAACATTTTACAATGCAGCAAACGGCACTGATTACATATTTGTTTATATGTTCAGATGTGCTAACAAAACTAACGTGGTTCTATTTAAAAAAAACGTAGGTTTGTGTTAAAAAACATACTTCCGTGCATTTTTTTATGGTTTGTATTAAACAATTACACTAGACCCTCTCCTCACGTTCGGTCTGTGGAATCGATTCGTCAGTATTTGATGTGGTTTACGAAATATATCCAGCGGTAACGTTAGGTGACTCACCCTGTATATATATATATATAAATAGTGGAGGTTTAGACATTACTCTCTCTGTCTTCTTGTAGCCGTGAATCTTGTAAAAGCCTATGACGTTCTCTCGAACGCTTAGTTAGCTTTCTTTTGTTCTTTTATCGAGAAAGACGCCATTGGATACTGATGCATAAAAAAGGTGTGTACTTTGAATTTTATGTTGATTTTGAATATGTAAATTGTTAAAAATGCTTGTAGTAATTTGTAGCTAGCTTGCCCAGTATTTCATTCCTCATTTTTAGCCATTTTCAGCGAATTTAGAATTTTCCGTGGCGCAGTGCTGCGCCACGATCGCGGAAGCCGCTGCCGCGGCAAATTCAAACTGTAATTGAATGAAAGCAGTTTTCCTGCAACTAAGCGGGGAGGTAACAGGTAATGGTACATTAAAATTATTTCTGTCAGTTTCCTGGAGACCCCTGAGGAGAATTGTATGTTATTTTCAGATGAACAGGGCAACTGCTAGTACAATATCAGTGACGTAAATAATTTACTAAAATCAGAGTGCTAAAACTTCACTTGTGTGATATTTAAGACTGCTGTCTTGAAATCTGGTCTGGCTAGTAATATTAAAATCAATTTTCATTTTTAGTTGCATTCTCACGTGTTAGCAGTGGCAATCAGTAGTGTTCAAATACTAAAAAATCCACTGCAGCTTCTGTGTATAATAAGAGTAATTTTCAGTGCATTTCAGAGACGAAAGTAGAGAAAAACATGTTTAATTTCGTAATCAGTTACACTAATGATACAGTGTTCCATTTCTAACAAGCCAGATCAGAATTATGAGAACATAGTCTTGCAAATTAAAGATCATACATTCACAGCAGGAAATATTTTAGTGTTGTGCGTATCCCCACATAATAGATCAGCGGGCATAAAGTTAAAATTTTCAATTACAGAAACCAGTAGCGAGAACCGCATTTGTGTTCGCAACAAAAATCAAGATATAGTTTACTTAAAGTGCTATGCAACATAAACTGTGTATAAAATCAAAGTGCACAGGGAGACGCGACATTATATGACCTCACAGCGTGTCAGTATTGTTTGTTCTAGCTGTGCAGTATTTATGTTCCAGAATGTAAAAATAACATTTTAAGTTTCTTCTAGCCTTCCTCTCCTATTTTTTTCTTTTTTTTTGTTGGGTGTGCATGCTTTACAATATGCACTGAGGTATTTTCTTTCTCACTGAAACCAGGAGAAGAACAAGGTAGTTCAAGTCTTACTGTGCAGAGGTAAACTCTGTCTCAAATTTCTAGACTTGACTGGTTCGACATTATTGATAATTTTCTGTCAATGATAAGGGAAGGATGTTTATTCCCAGTAGATGCTCGCCTATAGCTCTTAGCAATAAACGAAAAGATCCGGTATCCTTTCATTGGTTAGTTCTTATTCACGTCCTGACCACAGATAACATGTTCCTCCATCACATCTGCTGAAGCTTCCGATCCTGAGATTTTAGACGCTACTAGAGCTTCGCGCTTTCTGTAATATTGTATACACACTGATTTACAGTGTTTTCTACTTTCCGGATCAAGCTGTATCCATAGTAAAAAAATGGTTCAAATGGCTCTGAGCACTATGGGACTTAACATCTGAGGTCATCAGTCCCCTAGAACTTAGAACTACTTAAAGCTAGGTAACCTAAGGATATCACACACATTCATGCCAGAGGCAGGATTCGAAACTGCGACCGTAGCGGTCGCGCGGTTCCAGACTGAAGCGCCTAGAACCTCTCGGCCACAACAGCCAGCTATCCAGCTATCCATAATAATTACAATAATTTTCTTCAGACTGAGAGAAAAATCACACCCATGAATAGTTTCTGATTCACCGTAAATAAAATCATTCTAAAATAAACTCTTACGACCAAAAAAAAAGAAAAAAAAGGACACACCACGAAGGAATTGTCCGAATCGCCGAATGGGACGCAAATCGGTAGCTGTGATTTTCATGTGCAGACAAACAAATCGCTACAAAAAAATTAATGATTAATTTAATTGAAAGAGCTTCAGAAACTGAGCAAGTCTATAATTAGTTGGTCGACCTCTGGCCCTTATGCAAGCAGTTATTCGGCTTGGCACTGATTGATGGAGTTGTTGCATGTCCTCCTGAGGGATGTCGCGCCAAATTATGTCCAACTGGCGGTTAGATCGTCAAAATCCCGAGATGGGTGGAGGCCCTGTCCATAACGTTCCAAATGTTTTCAATTGGGAGGAGATCTGGCGACCTTTGAGGCCAAAGTAATGCACGAAGGCATGTAATTGAAACTCTCGCCGTGTGCGAGTAGGCATTATCTTGCTCAGATGCAAACCCAGGATGGCTTGCTATCAAGGCAACGAAACGGGGCGTAGCATGTCCTCGACGTACCGCTACGCTATAAGGGTGTCACGTACGACAACCAGAGAGATCCTGCAATGAAAAGAAATGGCATCCCAGAGCATCACTCCTGATTGTCGGGCCATATGTCGGACGACAGTCAGTTTGGTATCCCAGTGCTGTCCATGACGTCTCTAGAGACGTCTTCGGCTTGGAACCTCGTTGACTGGAGTAACATTCTCTTCAGTGATCGGTCCTGCTTCGAAATGAGTCCCAATGACAAGCGAAGAAGATGGTGAGAGTTTCTACTGCTTGTCTTCGTGCCTGCCAAAACCCTGCCTTGGCCACTAAGGTCGCCGAATCACTCCACAAATTCGAAAGTTTGGAGCATTATGGGTCCTCCAGTCAGGCAGAGATTTTGACTAGCTAAAACGTCAGTTGGACAGAATTTTGAACGATATCCTTCAGGAGGACATCCAACAACTCTATCAATCAATGCCAAGCCGAATAACTGTTTGTATAAAGGCCAGATGTGGACCAATGCATTATTCGTTGGTTTCTGATGTTCTATGTCCTGATGTCTTGAAGAAATAATCCATACTTTCTGAAACGGCAATCATTTGTTCGTCTGTACATATACATTACCTCTACCAATCTCCGTTCCTTCCGGATAATCCCATTGCGGTGCGTCGTTTTTTTAATCTTTGACTGTGTCAGCGTCAACACTAGCGTCAGAATATTTCTGTACATCCGTTTCTAACTGTCAGAAAGTTCTCAGAATGTTGTATACGAGAATACATTGATAAATCCCCGAATGAAGTGGAGCACTGTTTAACACACTGGACTCACATTCTGGTAGACGACGCTTACATACCTGCCTGGCCATACTGATTAAAGTTTTTGGTGACTTGCGCAAATCACTTAAGCTAAATGTAGGGTTGGTTCCTTTGAAAGAGCACAACGGCTTTCCTTCCCTATCCTTTCCAAATCCGAGCTTGTGCCACGTCTCTAACGATCTGTTTGTCGGCAGGGCGTTAAACTGCAAACTTCTTACGTTGAGAAATCTACAGTAACATCTAGTTTGTTCTCTCACAAGCTTTTACAACCATTTAGAATTTTTTTTAGAAATCCTAGAATGTTATATCACAGTCCACAGTTTGCCTGTTAGCTCCAATAAAACATATTAAAACAGTCGTCGACCGAAATGTTGATGTGATCCATAAAGGGTCATGATAGACCTTGTCCTGTGGTAGTGATATGATATTTCCATCCTTCAACTTATAAGTCTGTCATCCAATTATTTGTAGAGAGAAGTGTATTGGATAACACTGACATTCAACAGAGGGCTAACTTCATATTTTCAAATGAGTGACTTGACTCATCGGTATGACAACTTGATTCGCATCCGGTAGGACGTCAGAGCCGTCCAGATTTAGGTTTTGCCGTGATTTCCCTAAACTAATTTAGGTAACTGCCAGCACGGTGCCATTCGAAGGGCCTGGTCCATTTCCTACCTCATTCTTCCTCCTTCCAAGCTTGTACTTCGTACTCCATCTCTAATGACCTAGTCGTCGACGGGAGAAGAAACCCTTCTCTTCCTTCCTCTTTTCGTTCTAGCATTTTCACATACGCAGAACTCTGCCAGGAAGAGCTTGTTCTAAGTCGATGATCAAATTCTAGTAAAAATTAGGATATTTGTAGTATGACACCCATGAAAATAGAAACTAAATACCAAACAGCAGCACCATATAGTCACAAAATTTTTGCATTTTGCACCACTTTAATAGTCTACTGCATAGCATCGTTGGCTCTTAGGCTCTTAGGAAAATCCCTTTTGACCATCAAGGCTTTTTTTACTCCGTCTGATAAGACCCAATGAGAAGTGTTACGAATTCATAATCAGCTATCTTCATATGCAAAAAGCCAAAGTGCCATCCGATCGGAAGGATGACAAACCAATGCTTTTGTCCAGTGTCTTCTAATACCGCTTTAGCTTTATTCATTATTATAGAATATTTTGGAAACATGAAGATACAGCTTATGGGATTAAAACAAAAGCTTCAAGAATTATAAAAATGAATACCTATTACTGTTATGTTTCTGCTGAACCTTCAACACTATTGCTTCACGAAAAGCTGGAATCGGTGTGGGAGACATATATGTTGTCAAAATATCTTTTTCTAATGTGTTTTAAATTCATCTTTGAATTTTTTTTAAAGCGAGTTTGTAGTGTATGGGAGCTACCAGAAACGATGTTTGCATTTATTTAGCAAATATTATAAACATTAATAAATTAGCACCTAAATTACTTGTTCATTTATAAATTCCAGGAGATTCTAATTTAGCTTATTATTCCATTTCATTACAATGATTTCGGTTCGTCCCGTTTCTGGCTTTAATTTCATGATGTATTTTTTTTCCAGCATTAATTGAAATTATGAACTAATCAAAGTTGGAACGTGTAATTGGGAATTCTGTTTATGCTTTCCAGTTTTTCACTCGATTGATTTCGCTGCCGTTGTCGGTGGTTCGTATACGTGTTTAAAAAATTTTTATGAGCGCGTAATGGATACTGCTCTGAGTTGAGGTAGGAAGTTAATATTCGTAAAACTCTGTTATTATTATTATTATTATTGTTGTTGTGATTATTGTTGTTGTGTTCTTCAGTCTGAAGACTGGTATGATATAGCTCTCCACGCTATTGCAACCTGTGCAAGCCTCCTTGCTCCCGAATAACTACTGCAACGTAATCCATTTGAAGCTTTTATTGTATTCATGCCCCGTTCTTCCCTGCATCATCAAATTGGCTTTTCCTTTGTAGCTGAGGACACGGCCTGTTAACCGATCCCTTTTTTTAGTCAAGTTGTACCACAAAATTTCCTTTTATCCAAATTCCATTCAGTACCTCCTTATTAATTGCTCGATCTACCTACCTAACCTTCAGCTTTCTTCTGTAATACCACGTTCCAAATGCTTCTGTTTTGTTCCAGTCTGAAGTACTTATCGTCCACATTTCGCTTCCGGGTATTATTATTTCTTTCCTTTCTCAGACGTTATGTCTGGTTAAAAAAGGAAAGTGACGCGGACCTTGATCAAGCGTGACTTCCTTTAACTGTACGGTATATGTTACATTGCATTTAGGAACTTTCGGGTAATTGAACATGTATCAATAATTACAGATTTCTGTAGTTGTATACATATTATTATTATTACTGTTATTGTTATTATTATCTTATTATTATTATTACAAGAGGATTATTACGAAACTAATGGAGAAGTGCTGAGACCAATGAGCACTTCATAAGTTCAGTAACTGCGCAGTATTCGATAGCGGAACGCGTGTAGCCCTATGTTGTTCATCGATCTACTCTACGGTGAGCTAATACTGGAGTCAACTGAATTCACGCGTCTGTTTACTTTTTGTTACTGTTGAAGTGCCGGATACCGCCTTTATACACGCCCGTCTCATACTGTGTTCTACACTGCTGTCCCTGTGTGCTCATACAATCATAAATAGTTACTCTGACTAGAGGATTGGGGCAAACTCGCGGCGTAGTCGCACTGGCTCGTTTGCTTTCCGCTAGTGCAGCTCTTCTGTCAAGAGTGCATCTTTATTGGAAGTACGCTTCACGTGACATTTAGCGGTAAGCTGTCACACTGTACTGGATTATTCGAACACTGCATGAAAAGTTGGGACAATGTCGTGCGTTCTGAATTGATCTCATCTTATAGTTGCTTTGTTCGCCATGTACAATGTCAAAATTGAAAAAAGAAAAAAAAATAGCTACAGTGCACGATGTACAGATGTTTCTTCTTGCATCTCGAAACATTTATTAAGAAAGATGTAGCACACAAAGTATAAACCAATACTATACATACCTATTTTTTTATTTATTTCTGTATATCACCAGACAACGTTAAGACTTTCAGACACTCTCTTGCATATAAGCTGACAATAATAACAATAATAATAATAAGAAGAAGAACAATAATAACTGATGTAGTAACAATTTGATAGAGCTCAAGAAATGCCAGTCATTGTGTTAGACATTTTCCTCATTACAGCCTAGTGATGGCATTTGACGGAAACGTATGGCAGTGGTGTAGAAGGAATCAAATGTGAAAATGTTAACTGGTCAGAGAAAGTACCGGACATAATAGAGTAACGTTATCAGATGAGATCGAATAGAAAAAAATAAAAAAAATTAAAAAAATGTGTACAGTGTAACGAAGAGGAAGGTGTGTATAGTTTACAGTGTGAGGAAGATATTGATTTACTATTAAACAGATGGAAAACATCTGTAATGTGCCTAGAGGGGAAACTATGGCGAGAGAAGCAGATGGAGCTATAACATATTCTTGAAAGTAACTGAAACGCTGGTATATCCGATCTGGTATTTCACTTATGAAATGACAGACATCTGAATGTGTTGAGAATGGGATGACTAAGGAACCTGTGAAGAAAAAAGAGCGTATGAAAATCACATCACCTATTCGGTTGCATTATTGTCAAAGTTTAGTATTTCCATTGTTGGATGGAAGTTGTTCCCGGAACCTCCTTACAAGATATCGTAAACGGTGTCGGAAAGATGCAGGAATGAAGTTCAAAGTGGAATTTTAATATAATTGTTAAAGTGTAGCCAACTGTACATAAATTAGTATTGTCTGTTTTGTATTTTCCTCTCCAGCCAAAAACAACGCGTTTGGAACTGAAAAGGATACTAGAAAAAAATGTGCTAGAAAAAATCTCTCCCACAAACCTGAAAAGCGACATCGTAGTGTTCCAGAGGTGAGCACTTGTTGTTGAACGTTGTGAAACAGGGATATACAATTATTTGATGACAGGGCTCGGACACGAATTAGGAGGAGGCCTGCACCGTGGTCATAGGTTTCCAAAAATTGTTAAAATCATTACGTTTGTGTTGCATGTATTGTGTAATTCACTGAACTAATACTGCGAACAATAAACATTAAATATTACGCATTTGATATGTGAATTTATGGCAGTCGCCGATGAAATTTGTTTTGAATGCATCAGACTGTTTGACAGAAGAACGAAGCTCAAAGTTGTTGATTGATTCGGAGAGACGGGACCAAACAGCGAAGTCATCGGTCTCATAGGATTAGGGAAGGAAGGTGGCCGTACCCTTTCAAAGGAACGATCCCGGTATTTGCTTGCAGCGATTTAGAGAAATCACGGAAACCTAAATCAGTATGGCCGGACGCGGTTTGAACCGTCGTCCTCCCCAATGCGAGTCCAGTGTGCTAATCACTGCGCACCTCACTCGGTCAGAATTTTTAAGGGAGATAAATATAAAGTAATGGAGCTGAGGTTAGTAAGCTTTGTATTTCTTACATCACGAGACTGTTGTGATGTCTGTGGAAAACTCTAGGACAAAGCATTTTCTTCACAAGCATTTCGGATTTTCACCACGTTACGATTTACAACATTCGCATCGTAAAACTTGGAAATGAATGCATTTTTGCAACTTTAAATGAAAAGATTGGTAAATAACAACTATAAACTGAAACACAGTGCAGGCATAGAGCATATTTCACTCTGCTGACAACACACAAACAGTGCTCGTATTTAAATTTATTCTCAGATTCTCTTTTCTCTTTTTTTCTTCATTTTTTAAAATTGCAAACCGCCTTGCCGTACTCCTAGTTCGCTGCAATCAGACTAAAACTTCCCTGGCCAAATGGCCATGTGAAATGTTTATGATCTGGCCCATTCCATATGTGGCTCTTATTACTCAAAACATAGACAGATGCGAGAGCGACGAAATTCCAAAATGGGAATATTTAGAAGCGGATTTCCTGTTCCAACATTAGCCTTTCGACCAATGTAAAGCTCCCGACGCGCATGATCGAAACTGAAGGAAAGAATTTGTTTCTCAGAAAGATGTTCCACACAAAATTATAATCATTTGTGTGAATGCATCAGTTGGTGTGTCTAACAGAGTAATGAAGATGACTTGCTCGACATGTACAGCAGCGTACATCTCTTGCTGTCGCGTTAGAAGACGCTTGCGTGTGTCTATTCTTTTTGAAACCCACTGTTTGTTCATTAGCTTCGTTGTACCATTACACATACAGTTGCGTACCGTGGTGTTTAGCGACGGGGGCAATGTAAAATAATGCACCCTTTCATAAGCTCTTACAAATCCAAGTTTACCTTCTAAACCTACAATTATAAATACAAAATCAAATTACTTCCTAAAGTTATTAATGGTTACTTCGAAACTTCACAGTTTGTGGTGCCAGTTTAAGTATAACAAAATAGGTAAACAGAAGACATTTAACATTTCAGTATACAAATTACATTTATTTAAAATCTTATCGATTTTATTCCTGAAATATTTCAATTGCATGCTAAATTTTAATTTTTTTTTTTCAATTGATAAACTTACTAGTTTATCTAAACTTACCTGACTCATAGTCATTTTCTGACAGGTCTTTAATAGTTTCATACTTGGAAAAACTTCTTTTACAAGTAGCACTTGACACGGCGATTGTTAAAACAGTTCATAGTGTCCCAAAAATGTTATTAAACTCACTACATCTTCCACTTAATTAACCAGTTTAATAATTCCAAAATTGTCCATGCAAAAATGTTCTCTTCTGGCTGAATTTCTTCAAATAAGGAAATAAGACTTCAAATACGACCAGTCCAAGTATAAGAAAATAGGGAAACAGAAAATATTAAAAATTTCATATACAAATTGCGTTTATTTAAAATCTTACGGATTTTATTCCTGAAACTGTTCAATTGCATGGCAAAATCTCTTTTTTCAAATGATAAACTTGCGACTTTATCTAACCCTACCCGACTCATAGACTTAAAATACGACGGATTTCAGCAGTCACATCTGAAGCATACAATTAGAAATATTACTCCCATAAATTCAGGATGTTTTGAACAATGAATTCATCTTGTTTACGTCCAGTAGTACTGAAGTTGAAGAAAGGCTCATGAAGTAAATTCAATTAGGAGTAGGTTTTTTCTTTAATTGTGATTTTAGCTTATCTACTGCCTAAGCTGTTCCCGACGAGTTTCCTGAATTATATTTAAGCAATAGTCGACACTTTTCTCATCAGGTTTTGAGGCTAGAGAATCACTTTTTTCTCACAATACAATGTCAGTGCTACCAGCTTTTGAACATAGTGACGAAGTCCAAGTCCTCTTTGTTGTAGGCACATATTCACTTCAGTAAGCACTGGGCTGGAAATGAAAAGAAGCTATAGGTCATAATGAAAAACAATAAACTGCCTACGTTACCTTTGGTTTCTGGGATTTGTACTGATCCATCCATCAAGACTTCCAAAGTGTCCATTATGTATGTACTGATTCACGGAGAGAAATCTGTTTTGTGTCACAGGATCGCTTCATATTAATTGGAACATATTTAAGAACATCCCACGCTTCATAGAGGAATATATACACATTCTCCATAGTGCCAAGAATGTCACCGATTTTGTTCCAACAGCAGCTGCATGTGTACTCCAGCAAGATTAATTCGAGATTTATGTCCAGAACATGTACTGAACATTATTAAAGTGTCTAACCGTGCTCGCAGCATTATCATATGCTTGCCTGTAGCAGTATTCCAGTTTCAGACCATCAACTTGCAACTTGACACAAATTTGTTCCGTAATTTCATTAGCTGATTTCCCATGCAACAGAATGACGTCGATAAAGATTCCTCTTCTATGAATTTTGAACCTGTGATATGTACATAACGAATTACCTGATACTCAGCATTGGATATACCTGGTATGATATCAAGCATGATGGAGAAATACTTAGCCTTAGAAATTTTCTTAAATATCTCTATTCTGACATGTCCGCCAAGTAGTTTGATAAATTTTGGCTTTACGGAGAAGAGATAACAAAGCCGTTTGTTTGTTGAACTTGAAGATGATGAATCGCAGCTGCATCATATTTGGCAAGTAGCATGAAAGTTTCAAGGAAATTTCCACAGTGATCTCTTCCACAAATATTTTCTGGATGTCAACGCAAGCGTAAGGATTGCCTGGCTAAATACAGTACACACTCGGGAATTCTTATTAATAGAGCTCAATGCGTCTCAAATGACTTATGTTGTTCTACCTGTACAGTATCATCGATTGTTTCAAATTTCGCTAGTCGCATTTCAAGCTCTTTCCACTTTTCAAATATTTCAATATTATGACAACTTTTTTCATGATCTGATACTCTGGGGTTAGAATTTTCCGAGTTTTAAAATCATGTGGCTCTACGAAAGAACTTCTCCCTTCATTTTTTTTAAACATGCATATCACATGTCACAAAAGAATACACCAAACCCAATCCTTGAAACCATCTCACCAGTTTCTAACTTTGTGCACTCATGTTCAGAACTAGAACACCTTGAACGACATGTACATTAGTGTGTTCTGCGTTTGAACCACATAGGCTCGCGGGTTCAAGGTCAACTTCGATATCGCGGCGCAATACCACCTACTGGTAAAATGTGCCTGCGGCTCTCATTGTCACTTTAAACTGAAGGTATTGGGTCAATGTGACTTGAGCAGACATGCAGAATGCCTCGCAGTCGTATGCGCGAACCGTACCGTCAAATCAATGGGTTTGAAAGACGGCGCGTTATTGGCATGAGAGAACGTGGCGCATCCATTCGAGAAGTAGCTACTCGTGTGGGTGGGGCGAAGTGTTCCAGCAGTGCAACGGGTGTGTGCAGAATGGCAGCTCGTAGAACACGACGAGATGGGTCAGGTCGCACCACCCAGACCAGACCGCCCCTCCCCGCCCCCCCCCCCCCGCCCCCTCCCCAGAGAAGATCGACATCTCATCTGAACGGCATTCCACGAGAGATCTGCGTCCTCCTCGGCTCTGGCGCAGTAGTGGACCAGTGTAACACATCGTACACTATCAGTGGTGAAGATCCGTCGCCACTTATCACAGTATGCGTTACGTGCGAGTCATCCACTTCTCCGCCTACCTTTGACGAATACGCACAAACATGACAGTCTGCAAGGGCGCTGGGCACAGAAATGGCATCAGATAGTGTTTTAGGACGAATCCAGGTTTTGTTTGTTTGAAAATGATGGCTGCATTTTGGTTCGCCACAGAGAAGGCGAGCGGCATCACAGTGACTGCGTTCGCATAAGACATGCAACACGAACTCAAGACATTATGGTGTGGGGTGCTATTGGCTACAACCACAAATCACAGCTCACGCGTATACAGGGCACTATGAGAAAGTGGGACCTACGTGAATGACATCCTGCGACCCGTAGCTACACCTTTTCTGCACGATCCCCAGACTCTATTTTTCAGCAAGACAATGCACGCTCACATGGTCTTTAGGAATAGAATAAGATGTAGTTAGGAAAAAAATATCGGGCACAGAAGAGACTAAGATATGTAAAACGAAACGCAAGAGGTCTTGGGTGTAGCTGCTTAGCAACGGTGAAGAATGTAGCAGGAGGAAAACGAACAGGAGAATGGCATAAAACCCGTAGAGAGATTGATGATAAAGAAGGGAAGGAAACGGGAAACCACTAGGATTTCGTCTAGGATAGCAATATGGAATTGGGGTATCACATCTATAAGGTAATACACCGTTGTAATGCTCTTACTCTAGACTGTAGCTGTATTTGACTGAGAAGAATGAAAGTCCTAATATTATGAATAATCATATATCGTTTTGCTGTATCATTAACCTTAGAGTCACATTACTGCAGGCTGCAATCTGTTCACAGCTTTTTTATCCTTCGTTGTGATTGTACAGATGTCTGTATCTTGCACCCCTAGCAACGACTGTATGTTTCCTCGCTGGAGAAAGAATTTGTGTCTCCAAAGTGAATTACCAACTAGACGGCCAACAGTTGATCATAGTGTCTGCCTCTTGTCGCCGCTGTACTGTTTGTGTGCGTAGAATGATCACAGTGGAGAACACACTTAGTGAATACTTCAGCCACAAATGTTTCAAGAATGTCAATAAATCATCTGCCCTTTCCTCCCTCATTCCAGATTTTCCTTTCCTTTTTGTTTCTTTCTGAGGAATAATTGACTTTATAAAGTCATGCTGCTGATGTAATGAATCATATGCCTGTTTTAGAACTATAATGGCTTTATTTTAAACAAAACCTTTTAGCGCTACAGAGTGATTATTCATCATTCTACTCGCAATGGGAAACCCTTGTTCTGCCTCACATTGAAACTGGCAGTCAGTATCTGGCATACAAAGAACATGACGTGCAAATATTCACACTGACCATTAGCCGTTCGCAGCCGAAAACGTTACTTCCGAGGTCTGCATTTTATACCTATACAGCGAAAAACAGACAATGCAATGACCACAGTCAAATCCCTTCAAGGTTTTAGTGCGCCAAATTCAGGAGACTGAGTCCTCTGATTGTCGCATTTGTTTATTTGATCTGTTTTAAAAATTTATACCACTTCCGAAATTTTTCAAGATATTACACCTGCATCAACATTCAATAAATATGGCATAATTTAATATCACAAAAGGGACTGGCATCCCTTTAGGCCCGATATTAACATCATGTGGTTCATATGCTTACCTGTTTTCCATATTTTTTAAGCTACTTACGGTCTTCTACTTTGAATCCACATTTACATAATGTGTTCTCCTATTTCTTCAATTCTGAATCTTCTATTTGCCACATTTTTTAATAAAATTCTTCCCATTGATATTTTTGCTGATTAATAATCACATTTCCTTCTGCAATATATCTCTCCCTGATGTATTTAACTGTTCCATTAGTTTATACACAAAAGTTAACCTTCCATGTACTTCTGTTGCACTTTACTTATAACATGGTCACATGATTCTTGGTGTTCTAGCATAGTTATTTGTTTGTTATGATTTCATTTATGCTTATAACACTCTTCAATCTCTGGTGTTCTATGCTGTAGCAGTTTTTTGTGTCCTCTGCCTTATTCTTCAACTGCCTTTGCGATACTTTCTTTCCCAATCCTTAATCCTTTTTATCGTAATTTAATTTATCCCAGTGCCTCATATGTCGTCATTTTTATGGATTCTTGTCTATTCTTCCATCCATTCTCTACATGTAGAACACTTGCGGAGTCTAACAGATATTTCTATAAACTGAGTTTGAAAAAGTTTCTCTTAAGTCATTGTTCCAGAAGGTACACCACAGTGACATCTTCGCGCCTTCTTGGTCTGCCTTTCACTTTGCTAACACTGTCACTGTTGCGATGACTATATAATGATCATAACATATATTGCTCCCCTTATGTACATGTGTGTGATTACATATCCTGTCCTTTGTGGTTATACAGTCTGTTAATGTTCTCTAGCCACTAGCACCACTTGTATACATAATTTTTCCTAAAATATCTTAAGCTAATCAGAAGTTACAAACTGTCTAAGTTCTTTACCATTTTTGTTGATGTGTTGTTCTCCTCTAAGAAGTGTCTCTGGTAAATGCGTGGAAAGTAGTTGGAGGGTGGAGTGGGTGGCACTGTCTAAGGTGACGACACGCCTGGATGGCAAACTTTTCTTCACATGCATCATAATAATTTTTAATATGTAAATTAAAATCTAAAGTAACTTTATATGTAAATTACTTTCAGAATATGACCATTTTGGTTTAAGTCTTTGGTTATAACCACACAATATCGCTGGTACATTTTCCAAATAAGCTGTCGCATAGTTAGTACTCTAAAGTAAATGAGTACTGTGTGAAAATATCACATAACATGTCATATCTAATACAAGCAACCGTTATTACTCCAAGAATAATGAAATTTAATTGAAATTGAGAGACAGCGGCAGAACCATGATAACGTATGGACGTCAAACCAATTTGACATAGGTAACAAGTTTAAAATAACGTTTTCTAATTAATAGTTATCTATATAGTTAGAAATATTGTACCAACGTCATGTCTCATTTAGTTACAGATAACCTGACGATGGCTATTTGCCGAAATGGTCTTTTGTAACAAATAAAATGATACTACTTAGCAGCGTTTTTGGAAACGTAACCACACAATGTCCTTAAAAGACATACATCGCAGCAGGCCCAAAAGACTACAAAAAGGGAATCGTTCAAAAAGTATTGTCTTCTCGTCACACTGTCACTTGAGAAACGCACTTAACTATTGTGGAGCCTTTTGCGATATACATATAATCAGAGAGTGACACGCAGGTGGATACACCAAGCAAAAGGGAACACCAGCATCATGGTTTCAAAGATCGCAGTTGGGAATGGTGGGAAGGTGGTGAAAGTGTCTCAGCAGGAGGGACAGAAGAGAGAAAGGATTTTAGTCATCAGAAATGTGTACATGGAACCGACAAAACTTAACGAATGTGAAATCCGTGATGAAAGCACAAAAGGGTGCAAATATATCAAGTGAATAATAGACAAAATACTGTGTTCATTTCAATTTCCACCGAAATTTTTAACGTGACTGACCAAATTTTGCAATTCGTACTAGATCTGTATATTACTAGTTGGTGCCAAGATTCAAATTGCTCAGTAATAATTCATAACACAAAAACGAATACAATTGTGGGTTGCTTATTTAACATAATCATCTTTCCATATAACCATGAACAGAGCGATGCACTCAATTTGGATTCGCCGCCATGATGTAGACAAAACAGAGCAAATTATTAGCGTACTGCAGAAACCATCACTTCAGGCATAGAAAAGACACACCATCAACAGGAAGAAAATGGAATTCAGTATTCAAGAAGAGATATTACACGTCGCCGATCTTTTTATTAATATTACTGTGTAAAACGAGTCATTTTTCTGTCACATTTCAGATTCGTATGTAGATATTATTTCATACTGCGCCTTTACAACTGTATTTCTTTCTTTCTTCAAAAATATACATTTGTGAATTAGTAATTCCTACCAAAAACCTTTTATGTCTCACATAAACAGAAATTTTTCTATGGAATAGAAAGAATGTTCAAGGAGAATATTTTCTAATTTGTTTTCGGTTTTAACTTTGCTGTGTTTCCGGCATTTGAAATCATGTGGTCAAGTGGTCAAAATTGTGCATCCCTTTTTGCGCTGAAGGCGCTCTTAATGTGGATTATTGAATGTTTTTTCTTTCTGGTTCTGTAGTTATACACACCATTGTTATTCTTGAACTTAGTGGTTTATTTACAGTGAACTTCACTAGAGAATAAATATGGAATGATGTGGCAGTCAAAATCCCTAACTACTTAAACTGATAACTACAAGATGATTGTGGGACGTTGTTATAGGACGTCATTTGCGTAATGAAAACTCTCTTTCTTTAAGATGAGGTACAACAAAAGATTATTCCATATGACAATGATTCAAACTACAAATATGGTTGAAATTAATTGTCTTAGGAGTTCAAAAATGAAGGCTCCAGATAAGAGTAAGGCAAGTTCACTTTTGTAAATTTTACAGAATGAATATTTATGTTTAAGTCACTTCTTCATCTTATAGTTGTGTAACAATATACACTTATTTTGTACAAAATTAAAAACCTTGAGTAACATTCTATAAATATATAACAATATTATAACATGTTTATTCAAACTTTCGATGCTACATGTTAAGAAGTTGAGTAAGTGTAACTTGTTCTACGAAAGAAGGAGCTGAGTTCGTGAATTCAAGGTACTATAAATATTGTGTATTCCTGTAGTATCTGAAGTAAGACCGAAACTATATTTAAAAAGCGGTTCAAGATCGTCTGATTGAGAGAACTGCAAGAAACAAGAAGACTGTCATAATATCCTTGTGCTTCTGTTCTACAGAAATTTTTCAAATTTCTCATGAAAGATGGGTAGTTGGTTTGAAAATATAAAGTAGAAAATTTTATAATTTGAAACAATGTCATAGAAAAAAAATCAACAAGATTTGGAGATTATCTTACAGTCTGACCAGTATAAGAAAACTCAGGCAACTAAAACTCTAGGCTTTCAAGTGAATGAACCGATTTCAGAGCAACAGCCTCTCATGCACCATTGTAAGTCGTTATGAATTTTACAAGACTTGAATGAACTCTGCCCATGACGAGTTCTTTAACTGGACATGTAGGGAAAGGACACTTCTGCTTATACAAGGGCTTCAGGTATGCTGTACATTAGCGAAAAGTTCCAGATTTAGCTTCAACAACATTAAATGGTGAAGGCTTTCATCCAGCAGCCTTGAACACCTATGTCCAATATTTGGGATCTTCTGTGTCACCTTTGTTCTTTTTAAGTCCCATGTTTTTATCACATTCCAAACAAGAATGTTCTCTTATTGGAAATGATACTTTTACAGTGTCATATATTTTCTCTGTTGTAACTAAATTATGCAAAAATCGAATAAGTGTGTAGTTCTTATTTTTGCTAGAACATGTATTACAAAATATATCCAGATATTTCACGGCCATGCCAAGGTAATTATAACGAAATGTTTGAATCATTGAGAAGACTTCATCACTACCTTTTTTGGCAACACATTCAGGGTGCAGGAAAAATATGCTTCCTGTATTTGATAAACAGTGTATGTTAAAATTATTCACAGATAATTGCTGTTTATAGTACACAATGTTAGCTGAAATATTAGGCAGAGGCAGATTCTTTCCAAAATCCATATGTATGGTCTTTCGACATTCCTTGTTAGCTTTTCTTCTTCCTCTCATAAAATGTGTTGGGTTGCAATTTGTGCTAATCATACAAAGTTTTCAATTTCTTCAATTGAGTCTCAATGTCTTTTACATCTAATACTTCAGTGCACTTTTGTTTTTAGAATTCCAGGCAGTTCTCTTTGGCTGTATATTTGTCACATATACTACATGTATCTACATGGGTCTATCTAAAGGAAATATTGAAGTTTGTATTAAATATGTGTCTATATGTTTCATAAGATGCCTTACCTGTTGGGCAGGCCTCTTTGAATGAACTGAACATTTTACTTATACCTAGTTCCTCAGAGAAGTTTACTTCTATGTTTTAAGCCATAATGGCTATTAGTATTTTGAAAGCAGGCAATATGCTGCTTAATGGTATTAACTGTTACATCACTTAGCCACGGCTTGTTCCCGCGTTACCCTTCCTTATCAAAATGGGGATTCTCAGTAGTTCAAAAACTAGACACTAAATATTGAATCTTAGTTTTTGATCAGCCATGTATTGCCATAAATGCCTTATGACTGACTACAACTTCTTTCACCACATCGTCTATTTGTCGTAGAAATCTTTACTTGTAGGTTGCATTGTTAAGTCTTTCTTCACATTAGTCTTTCCTAGATCTCCCACACTGTACTGGAGGTACAGTAATGAGACCACATAGATAATTATTCCGCAAATCTACACATTCCATCAAATTGAATTCTCTTAAAATACTTTTTCTTGTCTCTTCAGACACATTGTGAAACCACTGTTGCCAACCATGTCGCATGAGACACTAAATTAATCTTTTTATGTACATCAGATATGGGCCCATGCTTTTTTCTTTTTTTTCGTTAGTTGCTGATCTCCTTCCATACTTTCACTACAGGCATCACTTAATGGCTCACATTCTGTATCCATACTTTCACAAATTTGCATACATTTTAGTGCACCATACAAAGACCTGCACATAACAACTTAATGTACCAACAATGCACATAATTACAACAATGTCTGACAACAACTGTTTATTAGGACTGCACTCCATATCATTATTTAAAGACCAGCACTTAATCGACAGTGTCTTTTATTTCTGAATTTCATATAGACTGAGCTCTTTCTTTCCCTGTACTATATTTTTTCAAACCTCATTTGCAGTATAATTGAGCTTGTTTTTGCCTACTTATTACAGTAGGAAATATTGGGGCTGCTCCATGCTTTCATATACTGGTGCAAACGCAAAAAATGAAAAGATAGATTTAGCTCATTCTTTTCCTGGAGCCTTTAGTGTGTTTTTTTTTCGGCTTAAGCTCTCACCAATATGAATACCAAAAATTTTTGAATTTTCCACCCAGGTTATTATTTCCACATCATATGCTGCATTTATTACTGGTGCAGTACCTCTAGATATCCAGAACCCAATCAATTGTGACTTTTTTGAACTGACAGTGAGGCCATTTGTAAAAAAAGAACAATAATACAGTGCTTTCAAAATATTATTTTCCATTTCTTCTGTTGCCGTGTGTATGTTTGGATTGGTACAGTAACAGTAAAATCCACAAAACAATTAATTCTGGTTGCTGTATAAAAGAGGGAGGGTCGTTTACATATATGTGAGACAATAGTAAACATAAGATTAAACATTGTGGAACACCACATCGATGGTAGGCAATGAAAACCTTGTAACCTAACTCCGTCTGTCATAAGTCCAATAAGCAGCAACTCCATAATCAAACAGCCATTTGAAAGTGCAACGATTTCACTAATCAATCAGTAACTAGGCTTCTACTATATAGTCACACATATAACATCTTTCTGTTTCACTTTATATTATTTCCTTAGAAACCGTTTTTACTGCCTGGAAAATTTAACAGAATAGAGTTCCGAGATTTTTATTGCCTGCCATTGATACTTAGCTTATACCCATCAGAAGAATTTCTCTTGCTTACATTGGTTGTATTCCTTTGGTTAGATATGGTATTATACATTCGCTCACTATATTATCAGTTCTGTACACCTCAGTTAACCTAGGGTGATATTGAAATTAACACAGTCAACAGCGTTTCAGAAAGTCATAATGTTCAAGCTTAAAATATACTTCAGGAACAAATAACAAACTGATACATTGTTTTGTATGAGTATGTTAATTACCACTTTAAAGATTATTCCACTAAACTTAATTTGTTAAAGGTGTTTGCAGTATATTGTGTTAAAAAATGTATTGGTTGGACCTCATGAGGACCAGATGAAATAACTTATATCTTCTTTCTTTTTTCATTTGTTTTCCTACATTGTTCTCGTTTTTATTCTGTCCCCATTGAACCTACCATTTTCTATGTTTTCTTCTGTACATCCTTGAAACGTTCTACTTTTGTTCTGAACTTTTCTTTTTTTCTTGTTTCTTCCTCCATTATTTCCCCTTCCCCCAGGTCTGCTTTCACTTCTTTGATACAAATCGTTGATGTTCTAGGTTTCTGTCAAAAACGTTAAAAACTCTTTTTGTCGTTCTTTTTTCATCTAGCCTTTTTAGGTGTCCATAGAATGCAACTGATTCTCATTGTGTCTAACATTCGTTCTATTTTCGTGAACTTCTTCATTACTTCCTAATTTTCTTTTCCCATTGTCATATTTGGATCCGAAGATTTTCCTGACTAATTTCCTTTCCTTCTTTTCTGTTTCATCTAATTGTTTCGCTGAGCCTAACGAAAGGCATTCTGAAGCACAAAGATAGCCTGGTGTAGCGACTGTGCTGTTATATTTATGAATAAAGATTGCTTATTATACAAGACTTGGTTTATTGAAAAGCGACTCCTATTTTCCTTGCCCTTGCTAAGTTAGGTTCTACGACCAAAAGCATTTGGTTGCAGAAATTCACCTATATATTAAAATTCTGTAGCCTGTTTTCAGCTTTTCACAATCAGTTTCCATCTATTTTTGTGCTTCTTTCGTATATTTCATACACTGTATGTTTAGGAGATGCACGTAGGCCTGCTTTTCGAGCTGTTTCTTATAGGAGATTTGTCTGTATTATTGCAGCTTCTTTAGATTGAACTTGTAAGGTTGCAAGGTCGTCTGCAAGAGCCAAACAATCGGTTCTGAAACTATAACCCTTTTTTCCCAATTATGATTTTCTAAATTCCATCTTCTTATATTCTTTTTGTTCATTCCGTGCTTACTTTTTGTAACTAACAATTGAACAGCAGAGGGTACATTCTATCTCCTCATCTTACACTAGCATCGATCTCAAAAACCTTGAGGGTTTCACCTAAGATTTTAATTCTGGATTTTATTTTTTCTAGTGTGTCTTTTAACATTGCTACTCATTTGTCAGTTCAAAGCTCTTTTAAGGTGTTAAATAATATATTCCTGTCCACCTAAACGAACGCTATTTTGAAGTATTCAAATGTTACATAAATGATTTTGAGGCTCTCATTCTTCTATACCAAGATATAAATTTCGGATTTAAAATTTGTTCCATACAGGATCGTCCTTTTATAAACCCTTCTTGGTATTCTCCTACTTGCTGATTGAGTGGGCTTTAGAGCCTGTCTTGTAATGAAAACAATTCTTTTCAGGCAAATGTCAATAGCATCGACATACATGGAGAAAGGCATGATACATATTGTGCTGGCTTCAGTACATTTATTCACTACCGGTTCTGATCATGGACCGTCTTCACAGTGGAAAAAGTTTCTATTGTAACTACTTCACCTGACATAGAACCTATTTAACCAGGAAAGTATACGCCGTTTCTGACTGGTTCCGATTAAATAAGCAGAAAACTACGTTGAAAACATGAAAACCTGTAAGAACAGTAAGTGCACAACACCATTGCTCAGGCACATAACCTATTTTTATTACGGCGTTAAGCATCAATTTTCTCTCGTTTTGAAGCCAGCAATTGCATATACTGTCCTGGTTAAATAGCATTTATGCCATTTGAAGTTGTTGCAATTGACATTTTTCGACTGTGAGGATGGTGATACTATCGAAATCGGTAGTGAATAAGACAGCACAGAGCGTATCATGCATTCCTCCAAGCGCTTTTAATGCTTTTGAAAGAATTTTTTAAATCATTGGAAAGGTGGAAATTTCTATACAGTTGTTGGAGTAAGTTTTAGATTCTTTTTGATGAATTAACGCTATTTTCCATTTTTCTGGTATCGATTGTGTTTCCAGACTTCTTAAAGACTTCATGCAGCTTCCTAACTGTTTCAGAATCTGCAATTTTCCACATTTCAGCAGTCAATGAGTCTTCCCCGAGTGCTCTAGCTTTAAATTTATGCGTTATTTGACATGAGTGCTGTCTCGTCGAGTGGCATCGATCACAAAATAATGTTTTAACCCCAGCGATGGCCTTTTGTTCGACACAGGCACAGAGCAAGTTCCTGCAGCAGCTCTCAGTAGAGCTGCGGCCGGTCCCCTGTCTGCGCCTGCCCATTGTCCACTGCAGCTCTGGCGAACAATACGAGTCGGAGCTCGAATCGAGGATACTATCTCCGAAAACGAACCGCCTAACAAATTATGAAAAACCTACAATACAACATTGCTTTTGATCTCTGTAATAGTCTTCGGAACAGGAAGAGGAATAATCGTCATCAAGAGCAACTCTAGCACAGCCACACCACAACGTTTAGCCATACTGTATGGATAACGTGAGCGGGCAGAGAAGCTCGTCAAAGAGATTATAAAAGCACCGCGCCAGCTCGCAATACATTTCCTCTACAGTTATTTGTGCTTAGAACATAATCGATGCTGCCCTTTCGCCTCAGCTGTTTCCAGCGAATTGCACGGGCGCATATGACATAGATTATACTTCCTTTTACTTGACTTGCATATCGTACTTGCAATTCAGGAGTAATTTGTTAAACACCATATATGTGTAGCTTCAATAAACAGCCGCGTGACTGACATAAAAGTTGCTTAAAAACAAGTAGATAGTTCTCCAACGAATTTTTAATTTTATGGTTGCTTTACCCGAAACCTTGACAGACGTAAAAACAAATATTATAAATATTATTGACAGTTCTTATAGATTAAGTATCGACAAACTACGTGAATGCTGAAACTGAAGTGTGTGTGAGGAAATCAATTGTGGGCAGTTTACATTTACATCTATACTTCGCAAGCCACAAATACTTGTCTGGCAGAGGGTCCGTTTTTCCCGTTTCTGTCATGTTCATGAATGATGTGCGCCAAGAACGACTGATGGTAAACCTTCGTATGAACACAAATTCCTTATGGTTTTTCAAAAATGGTTCAAATGGCTGAGCACTATGGGACTTGACTTCTGAGGTCATCAGTCCGCTACAACTTAGAACTACTTAAACCTGACTAACCTAAGGATATCACATACATCCATGCCCGAGGCAGGATTCGAACCTGCGACCGTAGCGGTCGCGCGGTTCCAGACTGTAGCGCCTAGAACCGCTCGGTCACGCCGGCCGTCTATGGTTTTTCCATGGCGGTTATATCCTTGACGTAGGTGGAATAAAGTGATATAGTGCCTGACTCTTTTCTCATCATTCTCTCTCCAAATTTTAACTGTAATTAACTCTGTGATGCAGAACATCTATCTTCACATTTGAAGAGCCTTCCAGAGAAGCTCTCACTTCTACGAAACGAACGCATGCACTATCTGCTCCATAAATCCTGGCTGATATGAACCCATATCAATGAGTAATATTCGAATATTGCTCAAAGGAGTGTTTTGCAAGGTACGTCATTCCAGGATTTCAGGATGGATAATTAATATTTCCGTAGAAGCTCATAACGAAATCCTGTCTGACATCTTCCTTTCCTACCGCAAGTTTTATATAGCAGTTTAATTTTAGGTAGCTATAGACACATATACACGCCTAAATATTTTGCGATGAACTAGAGAAAACATTTGACTACGTAAAATGGTGTAAGATTTTTTAATTATACTAAAAATACAGTAGGTATAAGCTACAGGTAATACAGGGATTGGACAAAAATAACAAAAATATGGAAACATCGCAAGAAACATACGCTTGAACATAAATGCTGATGATAACCAACTCTGCAAGGTGAACTGTTGTAGCTGACCATGAGCGGCATCTGTGCAATGTCCTCAATACGTTTCAAGCGTCAGTCGTGATCAGAACAGTTTTCTGTGTAATTGTGAGGGCATACGTCGGACCTCAGCGAATATGCGTGTGGGAAAATTGTTACTACTCGTATAGAGGGTGTTTCTGTAACCAAGAAAGCTGAAGTGTTTGGTGTTTTAAGATGGAGAGTATGAAATATTTATAGCGCGTACAGGGAAAGCGGAAAAACCTCATCCGCTAAGGCACATCGTGGACCAAAATGTGTGTTCAGTGACCGTAAAAGGCGGTCATTGAAGGGTTACTGAGGAAGACTGAGAGTACTTCAGCTGTGAAAGTCACTGCACCACTGAATATCGACAAGCAGCAAACTGCACCGCAAGATGGAATTCCAAAAACACTCATCAGTGATGCAAATGCCATTAACAGGAAACCATGGTGCCAAAGATATAAAACCTGGACTGTGGAGAAATGGAAGAAAGGAATTTGCTCGATTGAATCTAGTTTCACACTATTTCCAACTTCTGGCGGAGGGCACGACCCAAGAGCGGCACATGGCGGCAGTTGGGTGAGCATCTGGGCAGCCATATTCTGGTATTTTATGGCCCACTTGATTACTCTGCAAGGTCGCATTACTGTCAAGGATCACATGACCAATCTGGCTTATCACTTCCATCCAGTGTTTGTTCCCCAGTGGTGATGCTGTGTTACAGGACGACTGGGCCCCCTACTCAGACAGCTCGCATTGTCCAGGACTTCTTCTGCGAGAACAAGGATAAATTGCCGCGTTCCCCCTTTCTACCACAGTCACCAGATCTCAGTATTACTGAGCCTTTGTGGTCTGCTTTGGAGAGCCGTGTGCGCCATCGGTAACCACCTCCATCGTAGTTACCCGAACTTGACACTATTTCATGGGAAGAATAGTATACGATTCCCTTGAAAACCCCACAGGACCTGTATTTATCCATTCTGAGTCGGCTGGAATCTGTTCTGAATGTCAACGGGTTTCGTACACCTAATTAGGAACGGCAATGTGTTGTGTTTTTAATGTTTCCATTCTTTTTTTCCAACCCCTATATAAAATACGTGCAGTCACAATAACATAACAAAAACACCGTAAGACACAAAATGGTTCAAATGGCTCTGAGCACCAAGGGACTTAACAACTAACCTAAGGACATCACACACATCCATACCCGAGGCAGGATTCGAACCTGCTACTGTAGCAGTCGCGCGGTTCTAGACTAAAGCGCCTAGAACAGCTCGACCATCGCGGCCGGCCGTAAGACACAGATAAACTTTTACAAAAATAGCCAGAATTGTCAGTAGGGACCAAATGCAATCCTTAACCATATAAAAGTGTCGAATTTCAGTTTGCAGACCGCTCCTCTTTATTTGCAGACAACCGATTTTGGGCAAGTCGCCAATTTCAGTTCTGTTAGACAAAAGTTAAATTACTGTTTGCAAAGCTTCAGTAGCTTTTAAGAAATCAGTTACAATTCAAAATTAGGTAACGTAATACTTCTAACAGTACGGAGTAACTTATAGATCCGAAACTACACTTTGAGGTAACGAAAAGTCATGGGTAGCGATGTGCACGTATTCAGATGGCGATAGTATCGTGTACACAAGGCGTAGAAGGGCGATGCATTGACGGAGCTCTCATTTGTGCTAAGGTGGTTCACGTGAAAATGTTCCCAACGTGGTTATGACCGCATGATGAGAATTTGCAGACTCTGAACGCTGAATGGTAGTTGGAGCTAGACGCATGGGACATTCCATTTTGAGAATCGTAAGGGAATTCAATATAAAGCGATCCATAGTGTGAATACCAAATTTCAGGTATTACCTCTCACCACAGACAACAGAGAGCAGCGGCGTTTGCCTAGAGTTGTCAGCGTTGACAGACAAACAACACTGCGTGAAATAACGGCAAAAATCAATGTGGGACGTAAGGCGAAAGTATCCGTTAGGACAATGCGTCGAAATTTGGTGTTAATAGGCTACGTACGGCACCATACGACCGATGTGAGTGCCTTTGCTAACAGTACGACATCGCCTGCAGCACCTCTTCTGGGCTCGTAATCATATCGGTTGGACCCTCGACGACTGGAAAACAGTGGTCTGGTCAGAAAAGTCCCGATTTCAGTTGCTAAAGTTGGTGGTAGCGTTCGAATGTGGGGGACATCCCACGAAGCCATTGACCCAAGTTGTCAAGAAGGTGTAGTGCAAGGCAGACGTGACTCCATGATGGTACGGGCTGTGTGCACATGATGGGATTGACTGGGTCCCATGGTAAAATGGAAGCGATCATTCTACATCTACATTTACATAGATACTCTGAAAATCACATTTAAGTGCCTGGCAGAGGGTTCATCGAACCACCTTCACAATTCTCTATTATTCCAATCTCGTATAGCGCGAGGAAAGAACGAATACCTACATCTTTCCGTACCAGCTTTGATTTCCCTTATTTTATCGTGGTGATGGTTTCTCCCTATGTAGGTCGATGTCAACAAAATATTTTTGCATTCGGATGAGAAAGTTGGTGATAGGAATTTCGTGAGCAGATTCCGCCACAACGAAAAACGCTTTTTTTTTTAATGATGTCCAGCCCAAATCCTGTATCATTTCTGTGAGACTCTCTCCCATATTTCGCGATAATACAAAACGTGCTGCCCTTCTTTGAACTTCATCGATGTACTCCGTGAGTCCTACCTGGTATTCTAAAAGAGGACGGAAAAATGGTTCAAATGGCTCTGAGCACTATGGGACTTAACATCTGAGGTCATCAGTCCCCTAGAGCTTAGAACTACTTAAACCTAACTAACCTAAGGACATCACACACATCCATGCCCGAGGCAGGATTCGAACCTGCGACCATAGCGGTCACGCGGTTCCAGACTGAAGCGCCTAGAACCGCACGGCCACACCGGCCGGCCAAAAGAGGACGGACAAGCGTAGTGTAGGCAGTCTCCTTAGTAGATCTGTTACATTTTCCAAGTGTCCTGCCAATAAAACGCAGCCTTTGGTTACCCTTCCCCACAACATTTTCTGTGCTTCGTCCAATTTAAGTTGTTCGTAATTGTAATACCCAGGTATTTAGGTGAATTTACAGCTTTTACATTAGACTTATTTATCGTGTAATCAAAGCTTAATTAATTCCTTTTAGCACTCATGGGGATGACCTCACACTTTTCGTTATTTAGTATCAACTGCCAATTTTTGCACCGTTCAGATATCTTTTCTAAACCTTTTTGCAATTTGTTTTGATCTTCTGATGACTTTATTAGTCGATAGACGACAGCGTCATCTGCAAACAACCTAAGACGGCTGCTCACATTGTCTCCCAAATCGTTTATATAGGCGAAGAACAGCAAAGGGAGTATAAACAAACCTTGGGGAGCCGCGCAGGATTAGCCGAGCGGTCTACGGCGCTGCAGTCATGGACTATGCGGTAGGTCCCGGCGGAGGATCGAGTCCTCCCTCGGGCATGAGTGTGTGTGTTTGTTCTTAGGATAATTTAGGTTAAGTAGTGTGTAAACTTAGGGACTGATGACCTTAGCAGTTAAGTCCCATAAGATTTCACACACAATATATATATACAAACCTTGGCGAACACGAGAAATCACTTGTGTTTTACTCGATGACTTTCCGTCAATTACTATGAACTGTAACCTCTCTGACAGGAAATCACAAATCCAATCACATAACTGAGACGATATTCCATAAGCATGCAATTTCACTATATGCCGCTTCTGTGGTACAGTGTCAAAAGCCTTCCGGAAATCCAGAAATACGGAATCGATCTGAAATCCCTTGTCAATAGCACTCAACACTTCATGTGAATAAAGAGCTAGTTGTGTTTCACAGGAACGATTTTTTCTAAAACCATGTTGACTGTGTGTCAATAGATCTTTTCCTTGGAAATAATTCATAATGTTTGAACACAATATATGCTCCAAAATCCTGCTGCATATCGACGTCAACGATATGGGCCTGTAATTTAGTGGATTGCTCCTACTACGTTTCTTGAATATTGGTGTGACCTGTGCAACTTTCCAGTCTTTGGGTACGGATCTTTCATCGAGCGAACGGTTGTATATGATTGTCAAGTATGGAGCTAATGCACCAGCATACTCCGAAAGGAACCCAACTTGCTTTTATTAAGTGATTTAAGTTGCTTCACTACTCCGAGGATAGTTACTTCTACGTTACTCATGTTGGCAGCTGTTCTCGATTCTAATTCTGGAATATTTACTTCGTCTTCTTTTGTAAATGCATTTCGGATGGCTGTGTTTAGTAAGTCTACTTTTGCAGCACTGTCTTCTGTAGTATCTCCATTGCTATCGCGCAGAGAAGGCATTGATTGTTTCTTGCCGTTAACATACTTCACATACGACCAGAATCTCTTTGGATTTTCTGCCGGGTTTCGAGACAAAGTTTCGTTGTGGAAACTGTTATAAGCATCTCGCATTGAAGTCCGCGCTAAATTTCGAGATTCTGTAAAAGATAGCTAATCTTGGGGATTTAGCATCTGTTTAAATTTGGTATGTTTGTTTCGTTGTTCCTGCCACAGTGTTCTAACCTGTTCTGTGTACCAAGGAGGATCAACTCCGTAGTTTGTTAATTTATTTGGTATAAATCTCTCAATTGTTGCCGATACTATTTCTTTGAAGTCAAGCCACATCTGGTCTACACTTATATTATTAATTTGGAATGATTGGAGATTGTCTCTCAGGAAGGCGCCAAGTACATATTTTTCTGCTTTTTTGAATAGGTATATTTTCCGCTTATTTTTTGAGGATTTGGCGATTACAATACTCAATCTGGCTACGACAAGCCTGCGTTCACTAATCCCTCAGGATTATTTGTTGCTAAGAGGACAAGTGTGTTTTCACAACCATTTACTATCGCGTGGTCTCATGAACTAACTGCTCGAAATAGTTCTCAAAGAATGGATTTAGCACAATTTCGGATAGTATTTTATGCGTACCTCCGGAATTAAACATGTATTTTCGCAAACATATCGAGGATAAATTAAAGTCACCACCAACTGTCATCGTATGAGTCTGGTACATGTTTGAAATCATTGACTGCAAATGGTTATGTTGAAGACCATTTCCAGCCATTCATAGACTTCACTTCCCAAACAAAGATGGAATTTTTATGTATCACAATGCGCCATGTTAGCTGTCCACAATTGTTTGCGGTTGGTTTGAACATTCTGGACAATTCGAGCGGATGATTTGGCCATTCAGGTCATCCGACATGAACCGCACCGAACTTTTATGGGACATAATCGAAGGGCCATTTCGTGCATAAATTCGTGTTCCGGCTACGCTTTAGATGTTATGGACGGCGCTAGGGAGCACGGCTCAATAATTCTGCAGCGGCATTCCAACGATTTGTTGAGTCCATGCCACGTCATATTGCTGTACTACGCCGGGAAATAGATCTGACGCGATACTGGGAGGTATCCCATGAGTTTTGTCACCACAGTCTATGTTCAGTGTCGTAACTAAAGATACACCAGCCTACTGAGGCTTTATATTCATTTTTTTTCAAAAAGAAACTTAACTTCCAGTCTTATTGTATTCACTTATTTCTTTTACATATTGCATATTACCCGTCTTTCCCTACCGATTACCCCTATTTTTCTCAGAGTTTCGAATATCTTACACCATTTTACATTGTCGAATGTTTTTTCTGTGTCTACAGATCATATGAATTTGTCTCCACCGGGGGCCGAACCGCACAATAACCCTGGGTTCGGTGTGGGGCGGCGGAGGGGTGAAGTGGACTGCGGTAGTCGTCGTGGGGTTGTGGACCAGTGCGGCTGCGGCGGGGACGCAGCCTCTCCATCGTTTCTAGGCCCCCGATTAACATACAATACATACAAATGCAGAAAGAACGGGCAGTTGTGATGTAGGTAGTTCCTTTAGTAGACTTGTTGCATCTTCTAAGTGTTTCGCCAATAAATCGCAGTCTTTAGTCCGCTTTCAGCATAACATTATCTATGTGATCCCTGTAGTTTAAGTTATTTGTAATTATAATCCCTAATCACTTAGATTTGTGTGAGCCTTAAAAATTAAGTCAGAGCCTGGAAAGTTGCACATGGAAAAGGAATACAGTGTGACAATAACGTTGACCGGTCAGTGCACCAGTGCCAATGCAACATTATGCCTCCCTTCATCATAACACGCAATGTGGACAACGTTTCTGTGTGTATTACATGTTCCCATCTCTCGCCATATGAGGGTACATAATACACCTTTACACCCTGGAACACTGTCGAGCATGGTCTGTTTGGAGATACAAACGTTTGTTAACGCGACGCTTACTGTTGTATGAGCGTCCTGACCTCGAAATCTTTGAATACGATACACTGACTGGTCAAGGCTATTTTGACACTGCTCCTCCCACATGTGCTCCTTTTCTGGGATGGTTTCAGCGCTGACTTCATTTTTAGGGATGACAATCCTCGACCGCATCGAACTGTGCAGTTCGAACAACTCTTGGAATGAGAGGATATTCGGCGAATGGACTGGCCTGACCATTCCCACGACTTAATTCCCATCGAACGCGTGTGGCATGCGTTGTGGAGACAGACTGCTTGCTGCATGTCCAAGGTCCATCCAACAGTTATCAACCACGCTAGTGGACTAATGGAACGCCCTAGCGACCTTGTGGTCGTCACGGAAGCATATTGTAGACCAGGCAGTTCCATTCGTGGTGATTACACAAGCTACTGAGAACCACGTCTCGCCCTTTATAATGTCCAGTGGACAATCATGAATCGCTGTGCCTTCACGGTAATTACTGTGTTTGAATGAAAATGTCATTTCTGTTCGTTTCCTTGTGTATTTCTTTCAATAACTTTCTATACTATACTGTAGCAGTTCTTTCTATGCATGGTCGAACTTCCATCGAGCAATATTACTTGTCTGATATATAAAATGCGGCCGGCCGGGGTCACCGAGCGGTTCTGGGCGTTACAGTCTAGAACCACGCAACCGCTACGGTCGCAGGTTCGAATCTTGCATCGGGAATGGATGTGTGTGATGTCCTTAGGTTAGTTAGGTTTAAGTAGTTCTGAGTTCTAGGGGACTGATGACCTCAGAAGTTAACTCCCATAGTGCTCAGAGCCATTTGCACCATTTTATAAAATGGGAATGTCACTTGCGTCCGTAAGTTTTGCATACCAGTATATATTCTATCAGAATACTAACTAAAGCAAATAAAAGAAGAATCACAATACTAACAGAGAAATTAAAGTTAAAAAACATATTTTTGCTGCCGCGCGGGATTAGCCGTGCGGTCTTAAGCGCTGCAGTCATGGACTGTGCAGCTGGTCCCGGAGGAGGTTCGAGTCCTCCCTCGGGCATGGGTGTGTGTATTTGTTCTTAGGATAATTTAGCTTAAGTAGTGTGTAAGCTTAGGGACTGATGACCTTAGGAGTTAAGTCCCATAAGATTTCACACACATTTGAACAGTAAACATATTTTTACTGCCAAAATATTGGTACATGGTGAAAACTCTTAACCTACCCAAAGAGCTACGACGAACTATGACAGAAGCAGTATCGTCGGTATTGTGGCGTGGAGACATATTTACAGTTGCATTCACCATATGTGCCCTAAAACAAAAAGTTTATCTCAAAGTGCGCTACTCCGCTGATACACAGGATGCCTAAGGTAATAGAAACCAGTCTGTCTAGCCCGACAGCTGTCTCGTCTGACAAACGCGAAGTCCGCTAAAGCACTCGTGGGCTATTCGAAGATCCTATATAAGCAGCGCACGTGCGGCAAAACCATATGCAGAAGAGCTAAATAATAGGAAGCACTCTCAGTTCCAGGGAGAAGTCTCCAAAGAAACTATATGACGCTTTCAGAGGCGAACCACTCAAGAAAAGCACTGAATCAAAATCCCCTCAGTACCAGTGGAATACCGTAAGGCAAAATGTCTCGGTTAGCTTTTTCATCATAAGTCTGTAGCGCATGTAGCAAGAAGATGATACAGACCAATGAAAAATTAGCAGGTTACACCTGTTCCATAAGAGACCTTCGACAAGTACAGTGAAACAGAGATTGAGCGCAAGATTTCGCGTCGAATCGTCACAGACGTTTGTCACACGAGTAAACAAAAACTCAGTCAGATCAACAGAACCGCGCCGGGGTGTTTCGACACAACAGTCACGGCACCAGACTTAGGTTTAAGCCGTTTCCTGCATGCACAAAATCAACCACCATAGGGATGGTCACCCAGACAGCGCAGTCCAAACCCAACTGACACAGAAATTACTATTTCTATCTTATCTGTAGACCAAAACAAAAAAATCAAAATATTATTACGTGACAAAATTAGTAAGGTAATATAAGTACAAATTTTTTCTTCGTCCGAGCAGCGGCATTAATCACGCGCAAGTGTCGCCAGCCGTTAGCTGGGAGGAGTGAATATTTCGACACCGTTACTGGGCAAGGAAGACAAACATCATGACACTCTAGGAAGGAGAGAGCGAGAAATTCAGTAGAAAATGGTTAGAACAGAGCTATCTGAACTATCTTCGTTTACTTCAATAATATTACAAGAGTCAACAGGGAAGAGATAGGGAATCCAGTATTAGATGGCTGGTTCAAATGGCTCTGAGCACTATGGGACTCAACTGCTGTGGTCATAAGTCCCCTAGAACTTAGAACTACTTAAACCTAACTAACCTAAGGACATCACACACATCCATGCCCGAGGCAGGATTCGAACCTGCGACCGTAGCGGTCGTGCGGTTCCAGACTGTAGCGCCTTTAACCGCTCGGCCACTCCGGCCGGCTCCAGTATTAGAATCGGAATTTAGAAGAGCTTTGGAAGACTTAAAATTAAATAAGGCAGAAATAAATAGATAACGTCCCATCGGATTTTCTAAAGTCATAGTGGTAAGTGGCAGCAAAACGATTATTCACGCTGGTGTGTAGAATGTATGAGACTTGGGGTATACCATCAACTTACGGAAAAAATCATCCACACAATACCCAAGATTGGAAAAGCTGATTAGTGTAAGGGTTGTCGCACAGTCAGCTTAACAGCTCATGCATCCAAACAGCTGACAAGACCAATGTACAGAAGAATGGGAAAGGAAATTGACGGTCTGTTAAATGACGATCAGTCTGGTATTATGAAAGGTAAAGGCACCAGACAGGCAGTTATGACGTTGCGATTGATAATGTAAGCTAGATTGAAGAAAAAACAAGACACATTCGTAGAATTTATCGACCTGGAAAAAGTGTTCGAAAATGTAAAATGGTGCAAGATGTTCGAAATCCTGAGAAAAATAAGGGTAAGTTATAGGGAAAGACGGGTAATACACAATATGCGCAAGACCCAAGAGGGGACAATATGAGTGGAAGGTCACGAGAGAAATGCACGGGTTAAAAAGTGTATAAAACAGGGAAGCAGTCTTTCGCCCCTGCTGTGCAATCTGTACGTCAAGGAAGCAATGGCTGAAGTAAAAAAATGTTTCAAAAGTGGGATTAAAATTCAAGGTGAAAGGATATCAGTGTTATGATTCGCCATCACAAAAAATGAAGAAAAATTACAGGACCTGAGTAATGAAATCAATAGTCTTCTGAATGCAGAATATGGATTGATAGTCAATCGAAGAAAGACGAAAGTAATGAGAAGTAGCAGAAATGCGAACAGCGACAAACTTAACATCATACTTGGTGATCAAGAAGTAGGGGAAGTTAAGGAGTTCTGATACATAGGCAGCAAAATAACGCATGACGAACAGTTCAAGGAAAACATAAAAAGCAGACTAACACTGTCAAGCCGGCCGGTGTGGCCATGCGGTCCTAAGCGCTTCAATCTGGGACCGCGTTACCGCTACGGTCGCAGGTTCGAATCCTGCCTCGGGCATGGATGTGTGTGATGTCCTTAGGTTAGTTAGGTTTAAGTAGTTCAAACTTCTAGGGGACTGATGACCACAGAAGTTAAGTCCCATAGTGCTCAGAGCCATTTGAACCATTTGAACACTGTCAAAAAGCGTATTCCTGGACAAGAGAAATTTAATAGTTTCAAACATAAGTCTTAAGTTGAGGAAGAAATTTCTGAGAATGTGTTTTGGAGCACAGCATTGTATGGTAGCGAGACATGAATGTTGGAAATTAGTGGGACTGATAAGGTAAGGAATGAGGAAGTTCTCCACAGGATCGGCAAAGACAGTAATATACGGAAGACATTGACAAGAAGAAGGGACAGCATAGTAGGAAGTCTATTAAGACATCGGGGAACAGCTTCCATGGTACTAGATGGTAGAAACTGTAGAGAAAGACAGAAATTCTTATACATGCAGCAAATAATTGAAGAAGTGAGTTGCAGGTGCTACTCTGAGATGAAAAGGTTGGCGCAGGAGTGGAGTTCGTGGTGGGCTGCATCAAACTAGTCAGAACACTGGTGACTCAATAAATAAAAAAAAATGGTTCAAATGGCTCTGAGCACTATGGGACTCAACTGCTGAGGTCATTAGTCCCCTAGAACTTAGAACTAGTTAAACCTAACTAACCTAAGGACATCACAAACATCCATGCCCGAGGCAGGATTCGAACCTGCGACCGTAGCGGTCCTGCGGTTCCAGACTGCAGCGCCTTTAACCGCACGGCCACTTCGGCCGGCTAATAAATAAATAAAAATAAAAATAAATATTATTTCTACAGAGTTATCTCCCTAGTACTTACGTTCGTCTTTACAACATCTCTTATTGCTCTTTCTACAGATGTCCACGCCTCTTCAACTGAACTGCCTGCTGTGATATTCCTTATCGCAGTATCGAAGTCTTTAGCGAAATTCAGACGCGCCTCATTTTTCCTCAGTACTTCCGACTCCCACTTCCTTCCACTCTACTTCTTCCATGTGATTCTCTAAAACTAGAGTGTACTCTTAGCCATTATTAAATTAGCGAAGTAAAGACGCCACCCTCGCTAGCTTTGGTACTCCATCAGTAGAAAAGATGACGTCTGTATCTTTCATTCTAGATGCTCTGTTCATGGTCTAGTAACATCTTGTGTGTGAAACTGTTCTAGTGTTGGTCTTCCATATGCTGATCTGCGACACGGTCAGCGATCCGAAGCCACGGCTTATGGAGACCAGCATCCACTACTGAGGTCAGTAACCAACGCTGATAGGCAGTCCGAGAGTCTACCAACTCCGGTCCAGGGCAGAAGCTGCCCTTACTCCAGCGTCGTACAGGTCTGAAGCCCCACCGGATTGGCAGGCCAGGTTCAGCATTCAGGACGACTACACGGCATCCAACATCGCCGTCCATCTGAGGGGGCGACGCGGGCAGTGATCTGGGAGGTACTGAGTATTTCCTTAAAAGGCATGTGAATCAAAACTCACACATCTTGGTCACCGCTATCTCCAACCCGAGGTACCGACCGGGCGTGCCTACCTAACCAGCGGGCGGCAAAACCGCCACATCACATTGTCGTTGACTTCAACTCCGAGCTGATGCAGCGCCTTCGACAGCCGTGAATCCACTTTTGGATTCAGCGGATTCTTCTCCGGATTACGTATCCACCAAACGACACGGAAGATGCAGCAATGACTTCTATTTTCAGTAATAATTTGAATATTTTGAATGTTGGGCTCCATAAGGTTCCCTTTCTGTGCAGCGACCGTGGAATATAAAATTATAAAGAATGTAGCAACCAGTCGGGGAAACATAATTTATTTATCTTGTTGCAAATCGATTGCGACTGATATCAGTCATCATAGGTGAATTTTTCTAACCGATAAATGCCATAAGTAGAAGTACTGTCCTTGGCAGATTTCTATCATGAAGTGACACTTCATATGTCAACTCTGTTGATGGCATGTAGTCGTCCTGAATGCTAACCTATGATCTTCTTAATCATTGCATGAGACACAACTTTAAAAAAACTGAGGCTTCCCAGGAACAGCCAACCACAATAAACATGTTGCTAGGACTTGCAAGAATAGACAAAATCGTGAAAATGGAAATTGAAAGAGTTAACATATGATTTTTTGTCTCCCCCTCCCCCCAACGTTGTGTCTCAAGTGTCAAATCATGAGCAATATAAAATGTTGCATTAACTATGTAAGTTCATTAGATAGTAAAAGTTCCTTAAAAAAAAGAGGTGTCCTCTGAAACACAGTGTCAGGTGGTTTGCGAAATTTAGATACAAATGTACGAGGGCATGCTGAAAGTACTGCATCCGAATTGCTGATGTGAAAACTTTTACAGTTTTACAAATAAAACAAACATTATTAAGGCTATACGTCTTTATTCTTCATATTTACATATATATCTCTCAGCGTAGTCACCCTGGTAATGAGCACATTTCTCACAAAGAGAGACCAATGTGTTGACACTGCACTGTAGAAAAGTCTGACTCTGTTGGCGCAGCCACAACCTCACGTCTGTTTGTACCGTTTCATCAAACCAAAATGAAGTCCTCGAAGGAGTTCTTTAAGTTTTGGAAACAGATGAAAATCGGATGAAGCGAGTCGGGACTATATGGAGGCTGATATATGAAGGTCTACATCTACATCTCCATATACATACACACTCCGCAAGCTACCATTTGGTGCGTGGTGGAGGATACCCTGTACTCCCACTATTCATGTCCTTTCGTGTTACACTTCCAAATAAAGCGCCAGAAAAACGATTGGCTATATGCCTCCGCACGAACCCTAAACTCTCAGATTTTGTCTTCATAGTCAATAGAGCGAAATGTACGTTGACGGGTACCTCTGCAGTCAGCCTCAGATGCCGTTCCTCTAAATTTTCACAATAGTCTTCCTCGAAAAGAGCGTCACCTTCTGCCCACGGATCCCCATTTGTGTTCCCGAAGTATCTCCACAACATTCCCGAAGTATCTCCACAACACTTGTGTGTTCCTTGAACCTACTAGTAACCAATGCAGCAGCCCGCCTCTGATTTGCCACGACGTCTTACTTTAATCGGACCTGGTACGGATCCCAAACAGTCGAGCAGTATTGAAGAATAGGCCGCACTAGTGTCTTATATGCTGCCTCCTTTTCTCAAAATTGTCCCTAAAAACCGAAATCGACCATTCACCTTCCCTATCACAAACCTCACATGCTCGTTCCATTTCATACCGTTTCGCAACGCTACGCCCAGCTATGTAAACGACATGAATGATCAAGCAGGACACTATTAATGCTGTATTCGAACATTACGGTTTTTTCTTCCTACTCATCTGCATTAACTTACACTTTTCTACATGTAAAGCTAGCTGCCATGCATCCCACTATCTAGAAATTTTGTCTAAGCCATCAGTATCGCCCTACAGTCACTCAACTTAGCCACCTTCCCGTGCACCACAGTATCATCAGCAAACAACTGTAGACTGCTGCCCACCCTGTACGCCATATCGTTAATGTATACAGAAAATTATAGTGGTCCTATCACAGTTCCCTATGGCGCTCCTGACGATACTCTTATCTCTGATGAACACTCGCCATCATGCTGTGTTCTATAACTTGAAAAGTCTTCGAGCGACTCATATGTCTGGGAACCTATTACATACGCCGGTACGTCTGTTAATAGTCTGCAGTTGTGAACCGTGTCAAACGCTTTCCGGAAATCTAGGAATAGAGAATCTGCTTGTTGCCGTTCATCCAAGGTTTTTGAGGGTATCATGTGAGAAAAGGGCAAGCTGAATTTCGCACGAGCAGTACTTTCTAAAACCGTGCTGATTCCTGGACATAAGCTTCTCGGTCTCAGGAAATTTTTTCTATTCGAACTGAGAATATGTTCGAAAATTCTGCAGCAAACCGATTTTACGGATATTGGTCCGTAATTTTTAGGGTCCGTTACGATAGAGTGAATCGAAGACGTCGGATTGTTGCAGGTGTCGCAGCGCTCGTGTGTGGTTCCTCATGTCGTGCCGAAGCAGTGTGTGCTCCATGTGTGACGACTCTTCCATTTCGAAACCCGATTACAGCAGACATTTTCTCATGCGGACATAGTTACGTTACACACCGCTGTGTTACTCGCTACAATCCGGAGACCTCTAGCGGCAGATGGCTGCAAAAATGTAGACATTAAGGTTGTAGACTGTTAATAATGGTTGTTTTATGTAGAAAGGCTTAATAGTTTTCACATAAAAAATTCGGAGGCATTACTTTTCAGCATGCCGCTGCGCCCGAAAATATTAGAAAACTTAACTTCAGTAAGAAATCTTATATACTCTTTAATCGGTCCCCCGTCGGTTGCATACTTTACGAAAGCACGTGTAAAGAAAAATATCCGTCTGCCGCATATATAAAACAAACTATGCGCAGCCTTTCGGCCGTTCTTCATGGAGGTTTGCTTACACCGCACGCCTTTTAATATTTATTGGACTCGCACAAGCGCTCCCGCGGAAGCGTGCCCGAAAAGTTTTAATTTATATATTCATTTAGCAATTAAAGCCGCGACGCGTATGAAATAACTGTACTCTCCATTACGCAGGGCTCATTCATTACGGGGTCGTGGCTGGGCGGTGGGGCCGCCCCTGGAGCAGCACAATGTATTGCCGCTCAGCCGGCGGCATGCATCACGCGCTATTGCCTGCCCGACAGCCAATAACCGGCGACTAAATTGAAATGGATCGTCGGCCATTTCGTATTAATTTAGCGCAGACACTACTTGCAACGGCCGCTCTTTTATTGGGGCGCCATCATTTTTACTCCTCGCGCACACGGCGCCCTAGACCGACGTCCTGGAAGCGCTCATTCATACCCTATCACTCCGAGGCCCGAGGGCGTGCGTTCAAACGGCATAAAAATATCTCATGTTCAATGGATAAAGAGGAGATAAATGTGATTGTCTTACGTTGCGTGAGCTGACGGAGCACGGAAGGAAGGATGCCAATTTTTCTCGACTTTGGGGTGAAAAAAAAAAGCGCTTCTACGGTCAGCACCATCCATCTCAATTTGCGAACCTATCGGGGCGTGGCTCCTGACTTGATCAGTGCAGCTTCTCATTCTGCATCATCGATTATAAGAGCGTGCGTTAATGACTCAGTAACGAGGACGAGGGATAGTTGTAGAGTTTCACTTATCGCCTCGAAAAAATTGAGCTTGCGTTGACATACGGTTCCCCAGACGTGTCGGGACTAGGTGTCAGAAGCACACCTACAATACAGTACTGCGCACAGCAAACACGCTATGTGACAGTCGCAGACGTGAGTTTTCAAATCTTTGACACAGTCCTCGTTTCTTCATTATGGAAAGGTGACCATAAAATCTTCCACGGCAGTTGGATAAGGACTTGTTTATTTCTTCTATTTCTTGATTACCCAATGGACCGCCAGCACCAGAAGTGCACAAACTAAGTTGCTTCTCGGTGAAGTGGCTGATGAGAGCCACTGTAAATGGGATATGCCTTTACGGTCGCTTCCATGAACCGCCGCGCCGAGTGTCAACTTAGTTCGCGCTTATAGTATATGTTCAAACATGGTTCAAATGGCTCTGAGCACTATGGGACTTAACATCTGAGGTCGTCAGTCCCCTACAACTTAGAACTACTGAAACCTAACTAACCTAAGGACATCACACACATCTATGACCAAGGCAGGATTCGAATGTGCGGCTGCGGTCGCAGATTCGAATCCTGCCTCGGGCATGGAGGTGTGTGATGTCCTTAGGTTAGTTAGGTTTAAGTAGTTCTAAGTTCTAAAGGACCTACGACCGTAGCAGTCGCGCGGTTCCGGACTGAAGCGCCTAGAACCGCCCGTCCACCGCGGCCGGCCTATAGTATATGTGTCTCCCCAACTATAAAACAGGGGTGGCGTATAGAAATTAGTCTTTAAGAATATGTAACTCCCTCAAATAATTGATTCAATCCAATCTTGCAAAGCCTTTTCTCTCAGACAAAGAAAACCCAGAGATCCTACGGCTGGTCGCGTAAAATCAGCAATGTCTCAGAAGGTTGCCACTTTCGTGAAACAAAACGCCATCGCTATTATACCGCTCATTAAATATTCTTGTATCAATAACTAGTTGGTTCACTGGAAAACAACTCTGGATCCGTAACTGAATAATTCATCTCCTGAATTCTAAAGAAATATCTTCGATTAACATAGGATTCAGTTTATTGCAGTCTCAATTTCCCTTAATTACGAATCGTAGTCACAGATATTAATTCTTATGGATGTCAAGTATGTAACCATAACGCTAGTTCTTTTCTGTATTGATTAAAAGAACATATAACTTCACACAACGTATCCCAAAATTACTGACAGGTCACTCGTGATGACAGAACTATCAATGCAATCCTTTACATGTTATTCTCATTTAAATCTACCCTGAAGTACTGATTGTAACGTAATTTCAATACAAGCACATCACTGTCTCTTGAATCTTTAATGTCTTGAGTAATTTTGATCATCTTAACTGTTCCGCCTTACAATCCACATAACAAATAAAAACGCATCATTTTACTTTGTAATAAGTTGTTTGTAGTTAGTTATTAATGAAATATTCTTCTCATTTCTTTAACCTCCTGATATCTTCATATGCTCAGTTAACATTCAGTCCATTAGAAGAATTAATCTTTCTTAAATATCCAGTCTTAAATTGTTCAACTTTCTAATTTAGATTTCGATAACTTCTCAGTATCCTTCAGACATCGTCGTAACTGCTTTAACTTTTCTAACAGAGTAAATCGACACTGTTCCCAGTATGATTATGTCTACAGAAGTGGTTACAACATTATATTTCGTCAATTATTTCTACATTTTAACGCTGGCGGCTCCGGAGAGGCAAACCTCTGCAATACCTAGCCACTCTTGTGGTTGTAACATGAAACAAAATTAAACAAATACACTTTTCTTGAGTACAACAAGATGGAAAACAGGAGCAACTAAAACAAACGTTAACAACTTATTTGATATCATACAGCGGAAATAACCACATAGAGTTTCACGATTCTTTTTGGAACACTACAGGTTGCTGCCGTTAAACGTGAAAATACTGTTGGTACATCTCTTCATATTCAGTCCTCAATTCGACATAATTTTCTCAACGATGGATGACTTGGCGGGAACTTTGTAGAACTCTGCACTTTTGGCTATTGAGAAAAGAAAGGTTCTAGCGTGGAAAAAAATCACCTCGCTCCTATTCTGCAAAAGCCTGCCACGCAATGATTTCTTAATCCTAGGTTAGTTGAATATGTCAGAGGTTATACGGGAGAGAAGTTTTAGATGGTTTGGTTGCTTTGCAGTATGTAAATGAGATGAGCTGCCCGTGTTTGTTTCCCAATCAGCAGATAAAATGATCTCACTTACTAAACTTTTGTTCGCTCGACCGTGGAGATATCAGTCTTCATCACTTAGTGTGAGGATTCTGTTGCCAAAATAATAAATTAAATAAGAAATTGAACAAGGCGAAACTGCAGACCAAAAATAAGCAGTGAATTTAAAACAAAGCAAATGTAATCTTGATAAAAAAAATCACACTAAAGCAATCTGGTCGCATGCAATGGGATTTCGCCAACCCACAGTTCTGGTCTCTACAGCGAGCCGCCGGCTAGCTGTAGGACAATCTAAATGTAGATGAAAAATATAAATAATCTTGAGAGAAATATCGATTACTCTTCCAGCGCCCTAGAGAGAGAGATAATTGAAAACACGTAGCTGAACCTTGGGAATTTAGAACCACGAACGAAAAAAGTTACCCATGAGGAATCGCGTATTAGAATCTCGCAGATGGGGGCAGCGCGACAAAGCCTACCTCTCTAACATCGGTTGAAACGTAATGCCGGTTGTGCCCGTGCAAGTCGCATATTTACGTCCTTATCACAGACGAAACTGGCACGAGCATTCTACCGCTCAAGCTTATTGAATCTATACGTGGTTGCTTCCAAGATGATGGAAGCCAACGAAGTACTGCGAAATGACAGCATTTACCGCACTGCTGTTGGGCGCGAAGAGAAGCTCACTAAGAACGGCAACAAAATGTGGGTAGGAAAACGTCTCCCCGGAGTTTGGAAGTTTTCTACCAGTTATTGGTTTCATGTCGAAAATGTACGGAATGAATTTCTCGCTCACAATCTGCAAGATGACTGATTTTTTAAATTTGGACTCAGCTCTAGTATAGGCATAGCTACCCTAATTTTCAACCTGAATTTATTTATGCAAAGTACTTTTTCGGAATGTGATTTTAATTAATCTGAAATGCATCTGACTGTTTGTAAATTAGATTGCATAAAAGAATTATTCACAAAAATACTAAAGTCGACTAATTGTTAATTTAATTTAAATGTGCCCTATTACAATGACACATCTGTTGAATTTACATGAAATTTTACTAATTGAAAATTGAAAATTGTTCCTAATATTCTGTCAAAAATATTGATTTAGGGCCTACAACAAATTGTTACCTTGTAGTGGATAACTTCACTGTGCTTTGACTACACGGACAGAGTAATGAGCTGATATTAATTACTGCGCAGCAGTAGACCTTCTTGTTTTTATTTCTTTTAAATTGCTGCTTTAGCAAATTTGCTTTTAATTCTCATTTTAAATTTGGTAATTACTGTTGACGCAAAAGTGCAAAGCGTGACAATGCAAATATTACTAAACATTTTTCTTTGAACAAAGCGGACATGCTTTGTGAAATATTTGTAAATAACAAAATGAAGTACTTTGACATTATATCCAGTCCTTTAAATGACACCGAAGGAAACAAACTAATGTGATTAACCAACATTGTCTTTCCCCGCACTGTCATGCACTATCATATCCGCTTCTACAAAATACACTGGCGATAAATAAAATCACGACACCAAGGATGAGCTATGCGACAAAAATGAAAGTATCTAGACGTGTTTCTACATTTGAAAGATGACGTATATTCAAATTTCGTGCCATCAGCGCCTCTATAAGGACGCTAAACAGGTTTGTTCGAATTACAGGTAGGAACGGCCGTGAGCGTTACTTAACTTAGAGGTTGGACGTGGTGAGTTGATGTTAGTCCATTGTACATGATTGCTGGCAGCGGTGGTCAGGGGGATGTACTTTTGCAAGAAGACCGGGCTCCAGATGGCCAAGTGACACTACAGAGAGGGAAACCCATCGTGTTGGATGTATGGCTCTCGCGCATGGTCCTGCATCTGCAGCAGCAATTTCAGCGGCAGTTGGCACCACAGTGGTATAATGAACTGTTGCAAATCTGTTACTTCAAAGACAGTTCCGAGCCAGACGCCCTGTAGCGTGCATTCCTCTGACGTGTGCCCAACCCACCGCTATTTGCGACTTTAGTGGTGACAAGCGAGAACTCAATGGAAGGGTCGATGGAGGTCTGTTGTGTTTTCTGATGAAAGCTGGTTCTGGCTTGGTGCCAGTAATGGCCGCTTGTTGGTTAGGAAGGGACCAGTTGAGGGCCTGCAACCAACTTGTCTGCGTGATAGACACATTGGATCTGCACCAGGAGTTATGGCCTGGGGTGCAATTTCGTATGACAGAAACAGCACTCTCTTGGTTATCCCACGGACCCTGACTGCCAGTTTGTATGTCAATCTGCTGGTATGATCTGTTAAGCTGCGCCGGCCTTCGTGACCGAGCGGTTCTAGGCGCTACAGTCTGGAACCGCGCGACCGCTACGGTCACAGGTGCGAATCCTTCCTCGGGCATGGATGTGTGTGATGTCCGTACGTTAGTTAGGTTTAAGTAGTTCTAAGTTCTAGGGGACTGATGACCTCAGCTGTTAAGTCCCATTGTGCTCAGAGCTATTTGAACCATTTTGTTAAGCTGCGGTTTCGAACAGCATTCCAGGGAGTTCTTTCCAACAGGGTAACGCTCGTCCACATATCGCTGTTGCAACGCAGTATGATCTAAAGAGTATCAACATGTTGCCTTGGCCTGCTCGATCACCAGATCAGTCTCCGTTGCGAGCATGTGAGACATCATCGGACAAACATTTCAACAATGTCCACAAACAGAATTAACTGTCTCAGGTGCAACTGGCATGGAAATCCATGACATCCGGCACCTGTACAACTCAATGCATACACGTCTGTATGCTTGCAATCACCATTCTGTCTGTTACACCGGTTATTAATGTACCACCGTTTCAATATGAAGTAGCTTATCTCGCACGTGCATTAACCTGTGATCTTGCAATGTTAATCACTTAAATGTGTTACCTAGAAAACTGTACTCCTGAAATTTCATTACTCTACATTAATTACTTTTTGGTGTTGCGACTTTTCACGTCAGTGTATTTCTATTACAAAATTTGTTTTCTTGAATTCCTAATGAAATATTATTTAACTAATCTAAAAGGGGGAAGGTCAGGTAGAAGACCGAACACGTTGGGAAGTTAGTTTGACAGTCCTCAAACCAGTCACAAAGGGCAATCACAAGGAAAAAAAAACACAGGCTTGTAGTTCACAAAGATTTTGACACATATCTCCAAAAACAGTTTTACAAAATATTTTACAAAACCGGCCTTCCAATAGCCACCAATAACAAATATAATTTAAAACTTTATACAGTCTTTACAACAGTGTATGGCACGAAACAAGTTAACTAAATAACAAACAACCCCAGATAAATATAGATGGCGAGCAAATTGCCCATAAATTTAACAGGAATTTACCGGGACTACATACCCATTGGTAAAATAAGCAACAGTAGAGAATAATAAATGACAAATTTTAAGTAAAAGAGCAAATTCCCCAACGAGGACCTTAGACCAATAAACAGCTCACAGAACAACGAAATTAGACCAATTATGTAGTGATTAATTCCACTGAACTCACTCGTGAGAGGCAGAAAAGACAGTTACCTTAATTGTCAGTTTAGGTTTCACGCAGCAGCGGGCACACACCAACGGATGACCCACCCTAATACGTGACCAAACTACTAGGAGCAGGGGTGCACCTTAGCGCAGCTCGAACACATTAACGAGAGGAATCCCCAAATAATTACGAGAGAGAATACTCAACTTCTGTCAACTACTGGGGTGAGCAGCGACTCTGACAGGATACAGCCAAGCAGCGCCGAGCGTCACCAAAACATAGCTGGCCGAGCTAACGGGGTCCGAACATATTTCGAATTTCGATCAAGGTGCCGTCCACTTTATTGGTCAATCCGGAACTGATTGTGCACGCCGCCCGTAGTGTAAAAAAAAAAAAAAAAAAAAAAAAAAAAAAAAAAAAAAAAACCGAAGGACATGAAACGGACACTCTTATTTCAGAGTTACGCCCCCCCCCCCCTTAAATTTAATACCAGTAAAACATGCAAGACCTCAAACAAATAGCATGGAAAATATTTACTTCTTACAGCTCATGATTCCTTACTTTTACAGGCAGACGCCAATAACAAGCATAAAGTTTGGAGAAGTTAACAGCCTGCCGAATCAAGAGCATAAAAACCCACGATACGACACTCCAAATTAACGGGCCCTTCAAAGGAAGATCACAGAATAAATCAGAAGATACTCAAGCAACACCACAAGCACACGGTCTGAACACTAAATATGGCCTGCGCACTATCCTACAATGACTCACTGAAAGTTATCTAAATTAATAAAAATAATAGACTGAAGTACTTTATTTCTGTTGTAAAGCAGTGCTGTGATAATAGATGAACTGTCGTAACGAAACATGTACTGTAGTAATATGAAAGACAAGCTGCACAGTGATACTAAATGAACTGTCGTAACAAAACATGTACTGTAGTAATGTGAAAGACAAGTTGCACAGCGATACTACACAATTGTCGCAATGAAAAGCGAAGTCTTTCATACTGTAAAATTAAGTAAATTGACTGCAAGAATTTTGATCAGTATAAACTTCCATGGACATGAAACCTAGATTAATTGGCTTTGCAAAATTGGATCACAAAGACTGTCTCTGAATAACATCAGTTGGCCCTGATTGAATAAATAAAAAAAAGTGATAATCATTTCTCTTACCACTGTTCTGTGCAAATATGGATAACGCGTTACAGTACCGGTCTGTCTTGCACGCCGCTATGCTAAAGCTGCAAATTACTGTATTTACATAGAGACTCTCGAGAGAGGTGCAATGAGTTCTGTTAATTGCAAATCTAACTGTTTATCGAACATAATTGATTGGATAATCCCTTAATAAGAATTGTAAGAGAACGGTTGGTAAGAAAATGAAATATGCGCATAGATGACAACACTTTTTTTGTATATTGAGAAAAAGTGCTCAAGGCAGATTTTAAATTTAATAAACTTCTCAACATCCAAACAATACACTTTCCTATCTCTCAAATCTAAATACTTTCAGTACAATAACCAAGTTAGTTCGATACCGCAGCAATAGTGAAAGAAAAGTACCATCATTATTGTATTCACCTGATATTTCATTAGATTACTTCCTTCACAAATCAGTTACATTGTCATGTTGATTGAACAAAATAATAAATTGAGAGATTAAATTTGAATTATAATATTACCATAGCATCAACATTGCTTAACATCGTCAGGCTAACTCTAACACAGCTGAACTTCGACAGCTCTCTCTACCAAAGCTAAACATAGTCTGCTCCACTGCGTCCTCTCGCAGCTCAAACATACTCACTTAATTTCCGTGATACAGCTTACAACATCGCTGATTCAGATACCAAAAATTCATAAACCAAAGCTGGACATGACACCTATCATTGCTCTGCGGTCCGGCGGACCAAAATTTCACAGGCGAGGTGACATCAGTGATATTGCTGAGACTGGGAAATTTTACTTAACAAAAACAATATTTTGAAAGAAAGATGTAGAAAGGTGAATACGAAAGTTTAAAAATACAATACGACTACACAAGTAATAATAAAACTACACTGCTGACCATTAAAATTGCTACACCACGAAGATGACGCGCTACAGACTCGAAATTTAACCGACAGGAAGAACATGCTGTGATATGCAAATGATTAGCTTTTCAGAGCATTCGCACAAGGTTGGCGCCGGTGGCGACACCTACAACTTGCTGACATGAGGAAAGTTTCCAACCGATTTCTCATACACAAACAGCAGTTGACCGGCGTTGCCTGGTGAAACGTTGTTGTGATGCCTCCTGTAAGGAGGAGAAATGCTTGCCATCACGTTTCAGACTTTGATAACGGTCGGATAGTAGCATATCGGGATTGCGGTTTATCGTATCGCGACATTGCTGCTCGCGTTGGTCGAGATCCAATGACTTTCAGCAGAATATGGAATCGGTGGGTTCAGGAGAGTAATATGGAACGCCGTGCTGGATCCCAACGGCCTCACATCACTAGCAGTCGAGACGATAGGCATCTTATCCGCATGGCTGAAACGGATCGTGCAGCCACGTCTCGATCGATGAGCCAACAGAGGGGGACGTTTGCAAGACAACAACCATCTGCACGAACACTTGGACGACGTTTGCAGCAGCATGGACTATCAGCTCGGAGACCATGGCTGCGGTTACCCTTGACGCTGCATCACAGACAGGAGCGCCTGCGATAGTGTACTCAACGACGAACCTGGGTGCATGAATGGCAAAACGTCATTTTTTCGGATGAATTCAGGTTCTGTTTACAGCATCATGATGGTCGCATCCGTGTTTGGCGACATTTCAGCAGGATAACGCACGACCGCATGTTGCAGGTCCGGTACGGGCCATACTGGATACAGAAAATGTTCGACTGCTGCCCTGGCCAGCACATTCTCCAGATCTCTCACCAATTGAAAACGTCTGGTCAATGGTGGCCGAGCAACTGGCTCGTCACAATACGCCAGTCACTACTCTCGATGAACTGTGGTATCGTGTTGAAGCTGCATGGGCAGCTGTACCTGTGCACGCCATCCAAGCAAGCTCTGTTTGACTCAATGCCCAGGCGTATCAAGGCCGTTATTACGGCCAGAGGTGGTTGTTGTGGGTACTGATTTCTCAGGATCTGTGCACACAAATTGCGTGAAAATATAATCACATGTCAGTTCTAGTATAATATATATGTCCAGTGAATACCCGTCTATCATCTGCATTTCTTCTTGGTGTAGCAATTTTAATGGCCAGTAGTGTATATATGGCAGAAAATAAGTACAGACTATTGCTGGACACAAACAGTTGCATAACTGAAAATAAGTACAAATCCATCCTTGACATAAACAGGTACATAACTAAAAATAGGTACAAATAATTGCTTTACATAAACGGTTACATAACTGAAAATAGGTACAAATAATTGCTTTACATAAACGGTTGCATAACTGTAAATAGGTACAAATCATTGCTGTACATAAACAGTTGCGTAACTGAAAATAGATACAAATCATTACTGGACATAAACACACTGTTACAAGTGTATTATTTGCTTAATATTAGGGTACACTCACTGTAGAGCACACTGCATTACATGTGTAGACTCTTAGTATAGAGAGCAGATAGAATACATACACTCCTGGAAATGGAAAAAAGAACACATTGACACCGGTGTGTCAGACCCACCATACTTGCTCCGGACACTGCGAGAGGGCTGTACAAGCAATGATCACACGCACGGCACAGCGGACACACCAGGAACCGCGGTGTTGGCCGTCGAATGGCGCTAGCTGCGCAGCATTTGTGCACCGCCGCCGTCAGTGTCAGCCAGTTTGCCGTGGCATACGGAGCTCCATCGCAGTCTTTAACACTGGTAGCATGCCGCGACAGCGTGGACGTGAACCGTATGTGCAGTTGACGGACTTTGAGCGAGGGCGTATAGTGGGCATGCGGGAGGCCGGGTGGACGTACCGCCGAATTGCTCAACACGTGGGGCGTGAGGTCTCCACAGTACATCGATGTTGTCGCCAGTGGTCGGCGGAAGGTGCACGTGCCCGTCGACCTGGGACCGGACCGCAGCGACGCACGGATGCACGCCTAGACCGTAGGATCCTACGCAGTGCCGTAGGGGACCGCACCGCCACTTCCCAGCAAATTAGGGACACTGTTGCTCCTGGGGTATCGGCGAGGACCATTCGCAACCGTCTCCATGAAGCTGGGCTACGGTCCCGCACACCGTTAGGCCGTCTTCCGCTCACGCCCCAACATCGTGCAGCCCGCCTCCAGTGGTGTCGCGACAGGCGTGAATGGAGGGACGAATGGAGACGTGTCGTCTTCAGCGATGAGAGTCGCTTCTGCCTTGGTGCCAATGATGGTCGTATGCGTGTTTGGCGCCGTGCATGTGAGCGCCACAATCAGGACTGCATACGACCAAGGCACACAGGGCCAACACCCGGCATCATGGTGTGGGGAGCGATCTCCTACACTGGCCGTACACCACTGGTGCTCGTCGAGGGGCACTGAATAGTGCACGGTACATCCAAACCGTCATCGAACCCATCGTTCTACCATTCCTAGACCGGCAAGGGAACTTGCTGTTCCAACAGGACAATACACGTCCGCATGTATCCCGTGCCACCCAACGTGCTCTAGAAGGTGTAAGTCAACTACCCTGGCCAGCAAGATCTCCGGATCTGTCCCCCATTGAGCATGTTTGGGACTGGATGAAGCGTCGTCTCACGCGGTCTGCACGTCCAGCACGAACGCTGGTCCAACTGAGGCGCCAGGTGGAAATGGCATGGCAAGCCGTTCCACAGGACTACATCCAGCATCTCTATGATCGTCTCCATGGGAGAATAGCAGCCTGCATTGCTGCGAAAGGTGGATATACACTGTACTAGTGCCGACATTGTGCATGCTCTGTTGCCTGTGTCTATGTGCCTGTGGTTCTGTCAGTGTGATCATGTGATGTATCTGACCCCAGAAATGTGTCAATAAAGTTTCCCCTTCCTGGGACAATGAATTCACGGTGTTCTTATTTCAATTTCCAGGAGTGTATATGCACCGCAGATAGTAGTGTTATAAGCACAAAAAAAAAGTTTATCGCCATCCAAGGTTTCGGCACAAAAAAGTGTCCTACGAGTGTTAAACTTGTAATTAACTGAAAGCTTACCATTTACTTCTGTATACACCAAGGTGACTAATAAGCCGCTGAAGTATATAGAACCTTCACTCTTTAACAAAGTTATGGTAAGACGACGGCAAAAAAAGGAAACATTTACAAGTACAGTGTGGGTCTGTAACAATTAAGCGCATATGATTAAAATGTGCTAGTGGTAAAAAAAATTGCAAGACTAAGCTTCACCATAAACATCAAAGAATATACATCCCGTAGTCTGTAATGTAACTGCCTTTAGGTAATAAATCAACTGCAAAGCACTATGGAATGTATACAAAATATAGGACAAGTAAAGCATAGTAGAACCTGCATACAACATTCTTGAAAAGACAAATCATGAGTATAGAAAATGATAAGGCACAAGTTAGGTGTAGTAGTATCAGTGGTGTGAGTATGTAGTCTGTCAAGCTGTGTATATGTTTCCTAATTCACTCAGTACATATGAGAAAATCATAGCTTCCACAAGAGCAAATAGTCAAGATGATGCAGCAGGTTATTATTAGGCAAGGACCAGAAATGTACATTGGTGTAAGATGTAGTATGGCTGTAGGCTGTTGTGTTGCTCTCACACAGAAAAAAAATTACCAAGTATATCCAGGGTTGCATAAAAATCTCAAGAAAGTACCAACTGAATAACATACAAAGGAAACTTTAGTGTAGTAGCAAATCGCTGTAGAACAGTTACTACTGTCAGCCTGCCATGACTTATAAATAAGAAATATCATCACATGAAATAAAATCGACATCAACGAAAACAGGGTCACTAAGCCCTCAATAATATTCATCATCATCATCATAATCTCATTAGTAACTTCACATAACACATTATATATGTAAGCCACATAAATCATAATCGTATACCTCATTAAATTTCATCAGTAACCATCATCAAATACATAAATATGCAGTAAACTTTATAATTCAACACAACTGAGATCTACCAAAATAAAATTCCCTGTTCTGTCTACATCAATTGTCTCCCACACGAAAAACACCTTATAGCCATAAGTATATAACATCCAAATACTGTACACAAAACAGATCCTGAGAAAAAGAAATTGCAGCAGTCAGTAAATATTCCTTCTGACAGTAGGCAAAATGTATGAAAGCAACAGGCCGCAGATAGCATCAAATAAATGATAGAAAATTCTCCTGAATAACAGCAAAGTAAATCCAAATATAAGTCCAAGTCCAAAGTTACAAGATAAGGAAAGACAGATAGGCTGTAGTGATATCAGTTCGGTAGTAATCCAGATCACAGTGTAAATGTATTGTCTGTAAAGCTGTGTATGTGTGTCCTATTCAGAGAACTCTTTGACAAGTCACAAAATCACGTAAAACTGAACATTATAAAACAATAAATAACAAAGTAGGTTGTGGTCATACCAATCCGACAGTAAACAAATTCTCAGTATAGGTATGTTGTTTGTAAAGATGGGTGAATGTGTCCTATTCGTGAAATTCTTCGGCATTCGTAATATGGTATACACCCACACTACGTTTAGTTCTCAAACTTTCCAATTCCAAAGCATTCGGATGACAAATACGACGAATTCTGTATGGTCTATTATAGAAAAGAAAGAATTTGCTGAACCAGCGTTTTCCTTTTTGAGACAATCTGTGTGATCTGACGAGTACTTTTTCATCTACCTGAAATGTTCGTTTGATTCTCGAAGGCTGCTGGTGCTTAATCCTCTTTTCTGCAGCTCTTTTGATGCGTGAAACTATTTCCACAATTTGATGGTGTCGTAAGCAACGTGACTTAGGTATCAGTACAATTTCCCTGATTCTGTTCAGTAGAACTAACGGGGCAAGAAAGGTAGAACCCTTGGGAATACAGCTGATAACATCCTGAAATGTGTAAATGTATTTGTCACAAACTCTGTATTCCTTGTGGCAGTACAATCTGCGTGGATTACCTGTCTTATTCATAATGCGTTCAGCTGGATTTGAAGAAGCATGATAGCGGGAAATGTAAATGGGTTTGATTTTCCTGCTCGAGAGGGTTCGAGTCCAGTATCTTGACCTAAATTGCGGACCGTTGTCTGAAATGATCTTGTCAACGTGACCAACTTCTGTTAAAAAATTCTTAACACAAGCGGCGGACAAACTTTTGCCAGTAGCTTTACGAAAAGGTGTGAATGAAACAAATTTCGACGTGAGCTCTACAGCTACGAAAATATAAGAGAAGCCTTATCTGCTGGTAACAATAGGACTGAATAAGTCAACGGTTGCTAGACGATGTAATTTCACAGGAATGTTAGGATACAATTGAGCATAAAAGGAAAATGTTGTTGTCTTGGCTTTCTGGAATAATTTGCACTTCATAAGAACACGACGAATGCGTTTCTCCATGTTAACGAAATAAGACGTTCGACGAAGAATGAAAAAGCATTTGTGGGCTCCATAATGAGCGTAAATGGGGTGTATGTACCAGATAAGTTTGTTAACTAGGTGCTCGGGAATGCAGACAAGCCAAGTAGAACTGTCAGGTGTTGACCGATTAAACAAGATGTTGTTCCGAGCAAGAGTAGAGTCTGATAGAAGGTTTGACTTTGTCGCGCCATTGCCTTTTGATGTCTTTCCAGATCGGATCCTTGTCTTGTTCTTTAGCAATGTCAGTCATAGGTGAAGAAATAAAGTTTTCGATAGCTACCTGTTGAATGTACAACACACTGAAACTGGCGTGACAAAATTATGTCGAAGAACCAGACGGAGTACTACCAAGTGGGCGAGATAATGCATCAGTGACAGTACTTTCAACACTCGGAATATAGATGACCGTAAAGCGCAGCTCTTGTAAATATAGAGCCCAACGAAGTAAACGCTCATGAGAAAGTTTTGCTGACGTAAGAAATTGCAACGCTCTGTGTTCACTATAAATCTTGGTATGTCTGCCAAATAAGAAGTGACGGAATTTGGAAAAGGCCCACACGACTGCTAAACATTCAAGTTCTGTTATAGAATAGTTACGTTCAACAGGAGACAAAACGCGGCTAGCGAAAGCAATGCTTTTCTTAACAACAATGCCGTCTTCTTCGATCTCTTGAAACAGATAAACACCAATGGCCGCTTCAGAACTGTCAGTAGCCAAACAGAAGTCATGTGAAAGATCAGGATGAGAAAGTAGAGAAACGTTCAATAAAGCTTCTATTAAATTGACAAATTCTTGTTGAGCTTGGTCGTCCCAGAACCAGTTGGAGTTTTTGCAGCTAAGTTGGCACAAACGTGGGATATGGAAAGCCTTGTAGTGCACAAAACGACTGAAATAATTGACCAAACCGAGAACACTTCTGACTTGACGTTTGGAAGTGGTGATGTCACGGATAGCATGCAATTAATCCGGGTCAGGTGCAATGCCAGAAACAGATATGACATGACCTAAAAATCTGATGTTAGATTTGCCGAATTCAAATTAGCACAGGTTGACTGTAACACCATGGTCAGAAAAGACTTGTAACAAAGAATTCAAGGTATCATTGTGCTCATCCCAGGTCTTTTCAGATATCAGAGTATCATCGACATAAATGGTAATCTTATTTCTCAAATGCTCTGGTAAAATATTATTTAAACCTCTGATGGAAGCTGCAGAAGAAATGTTTAATCCAAAAGGAAGTTTACGGAACTGATAGCATATCCCAATACAGAAGAAAGCCCTATATTTGCGGCAATTGGGGTGCAATTCAGTCTGCCAGAAACTAGATTTTAAATCAAGGGAGGAGAAAACTGTGACGCCATGGAATTTCTGAAGAATCTCTTCCAAGGTTTGCTGTCTATCGGTTTCCGGAATAATAACGTTGTTAATTAGTCTGGAATCGAGAACAAGCCTCAGTGAATCATCTTTCTTTCGCACAATATGAAGCGGACTGTTATTAAAGGGCTGGCTCCTGGCTCAATAATATCTTGTTGAAGCATGGAATTAATTTCTTCTTTAACTTTCTGACGATAGATAAAAGGAATGGTGTAGTGTCGTCCAACAAAGGTATTGTGTGGCTTAACTTGAAATTTATAAAGAAAACCACGAGTAGTGCCATGTACATTATCAAAAACGTAATCATGGGTTTGTAAGATTTCCCGTAATTATTGCTTATGAAAATCAGAGGTGGCTTTACAAATGTCAACTTTGTTCTGAATCGTGTGGAAAATGTCAATCACAGTGCCGTCAACGTTGTGCTCACAATACGGGTCATCAGAATTACATTGTGTGGTGTACCAGTCGATATTTCTTTTTGAGGAAAGAAAATGCAGGCGATTGATATCTTATTCCTCGCTAGAGAGGCTCTGATCAAAATTTAAATATATCATATTGTCGTCGTTTTGTAATGTAATACAAGAGTTGCTGAAATACAGAACGGCTTCATTTCTGTTTAAGAAATCGATGCCCAGAATGAGTTCAGTTGTTAATAGTGGAACTATAAGAGAGTTGGCGAAAAATGTGTGTCCTTGAATAGAAAACTGTAAATGAGTTTGAGATTTGACTTCAACGCTTTTACATTTATTTTGATTTTATTGAGGCGTAACATCGAACAACAATTATCAGAACTGCAGCATTTGAATGCTGCGTCACTCATGACAGTTACGAGAGAATCAGAATCCAGAACTGCTTTTATTACGTGTTTGCCTACTTGAATAGTAATTTACTTAATTTAATCGTGTGGCTAGGGCCCCCCGTCGGACAGACCGTTCGCCGGGTGCCGGTCTTTCAATGTGACGCCACTTCGGCGACCTGCAGTCGATGAGGATGATAGGATGATGATGAGGACAGCACAACGCCCAGTCCCAGGGGGGAAAAAGTCCCCGACCCAACCGGGAATCGAACCCGGGCCCAGAGGATTGGCAATCCGTCACGCTGACCATTCGGGCGGACTGAATCGTAATAACACGGTGAAAAAATGCTTCAGAGGCTATTCAGATTATGTAACAGTAAGTCACTGATGTAAAAGAAGTGGATCATACGCTCTATAATGTGTGCAGAGTCCGCTAGTCATTGCTGCGTAGTATCTGCACCGTTCGATGCGTTGGCAGATGCTACTTCAGTGATTTGAACAATGCGCTGGAGTTCTGAATGATAGTCATTATCTTGACGCGGATGAAAATCTGAATCTGGTTCATTTAAGCAATAGAACTGGTTATTATTCAGGTGCCCTTTATTCCTGAAATTATGATTAAAATTTCTATTTCCCTTCTTATTCCCATTGTGACCTTGAAAATGCTGGGCATTGGCATAATAATTTTGCTGGTACGCCTGTTGTCTGTAGTTACAGAAAGTGTTCCTGTATAAGATTATTACCAGAACGACCACCGTTGTGTTTGTTGCGAAAATTGTGGTTGTTATTAGAAAAGTTATTATTATTATTCATCTGCTGAGAAAACGACTGATCAATCTCAAGTAACCGTAAAACGTCACGAAAAGCATGTATGTTAAATGTTTGTTGACCTGCTCTTAATGCACATTTCAAATTTCCGTGAAGTTCTGAAACACAGAAGTGGATCAAACCTAACGGGCTGAATGGCTCAAGTAAATGCTGGTTTTGTTGTACCATCTATTCAAAGTATTGCGTTAAAGTTTCAAAATTTGAGTTGTTGTAACTTCGGTAAGTTTATCAATTTGTCTTTTACAGTACGCTGTGCCGTCTCAGGCCAGTACGTTGCGGGGAAAGCGCTTTGAAATTCTTCAACTGAAAAACATAGGCGTGCAATAGGTCGCATTCTCGTTGACAGTTCTGCTTCCAAAAATCTACAAATAAATTCTAATTTATAACAGACAGGCCAGTTTGGCGGCAAATGAAAGGTAAATTGCTGAATCTAGTCCAAGGGATGCAGACAAATAGGACCGTTAAGAAATACTTTGAATTTTCAGACAAATAAAAAATGCTTGTAATCGAATCCATTGGTTCTGAAATAAGCAAAAGAATGCTGTCGGCTGAGAAAGGTGCGAGAGTTGTCCTGTGATTGTGAAATGTCTGTTTCTCTGACCAGCTTCGTAAGCTGAGGATGCTAAGAAAGTTCTGTATTCTGATCGATACAATGCATGGCAAAATTGTGTGAGCAGTCCTGAGAAATGGTATCGTTCTTATTGTCAGACAAGAAAGCATTAAGTTTATTAAGTTCCTGATTGATTTGACGATTAATTTGTATCTATCCCTGTCGAGAGTTCTCGATTGATTGAAATTCTTCATTGTCAGTGAAGTGTACCGGTTGTGTACCTTCAAAGTGATTGTCATGATTTAATTTTAATTGTGCTTCTGTGTCGGCGAGTTCATCATATTTAGCTTTCAGAGTGTCGTATTGGTCGTGGATTTTGGTAGTATCATCTTTAAGTGACTGTAGCTGTACAGCATGACTAAGCGTTTTCTTTTGCAGAATAACAACAACTTCACTGGGTACCGATTTCTAATTTTAGCAAAAAGTGGGTTTTAGTCTTGCCGCTGAGTTTCAGAAATGGTATTAAGCTGCTCATCAACGGCTGCTTCTCTGTCTGACACACTTTGATTAAGGGTGTCATGAGCTGTAGTTAGTTCGCTTAAACGAGATGTGACATTGGCAGCCTCTGCTGGAATATCATTTACGCGATCTGTTAAAGCTTTGTGTGTCTTTTAATTCATCAGGGAGTGCTTTCTGACTGTCACGGAGCGCATATAAAGATTTTTTATGCTCTTCCAAATGAGTAGCCTGTGCATCAAAACGTTCTGTAGGAGAGTCATGATTTTTAGAACATTTATCATTAACCTGAATGAGATTTTCACTCTGCAGCGAGTGTGCGCTGATATGAAACTTCCTGGCAGATTAAAACTGTGTGCCCGACCGAGACTGGGACCTTTGCCTTTCGCGGTACTCAGAACCGGGCGTGAGTCGTGCTTCGGTAGCTCAGATGGTAGAGCACTTGCCCGCGAAAGGCAAAGGTCCCGAGTTCGAGTCTCGGTCGGGCACACAGTTTTAATCTGCCAGGAAGTTTCATTTATCATTAAGTTATCAATATTGCTTTGTAAGGGACTCGTTACCGTTTATAATTCCGTCAAAACGAGTAGATTGTTCATCAAAACTTCCACTATTCTGTTTTTGCATTTCACCTAAGAACTGAAACAAACGATCGAACTGAGCTTGCACCGAACAGCAGTCAGCATTGGTGCATGAACCTGGCGCTTGCTGCAGAGGCCTATATACAGCAGCGATCGCTGAACTGTCGCTGAGGAGACACTGTCGGCAGCCCCTTGGTTCATGTGGGCGGTCAGTTGCTCAACGGATGTACGTCTGTTCGCCCGTACACAGCTTCCACAGCTCTCTTTCACCCCCGTTATCTATGGCCCGTGGTGCACTACATTTCCGTCGCTGCATTTTATGGATAATGCCATTTTACCATGCGTGGTACATTTTAACAGTTTACAAACGTAGCTGTTTCGGAAATGGTTTCACCCTTTGCCCGAAAGCCAATGATCATGTTCTTTTGGACATCTGGAAAATCGATCCGTTTCCGTGTTAAGTTCTACATTATGATAATGACTGCACTCTTTTCCACATCCCTCGAACACGCTTTATATACCCTTCACTAGTGCTGACAGCTGCCGTCTGCGAGTGGTTATTGCACTTTGACGTCGAACATACACTGGTGTCCAAAATCAAAGCAACAAACAGCATGTAAGTAGGCTGTTTATGTTTTCTTATTGGCAACGTTACGTAGCGCTCTGTATGAAAATCACTGGCTGTGTTGCGTGCAGTCTGTGGCTAGTTTGCATTGTTGTCTGCCATTGCAGTGTTGGGCAGCGGCAGCTGGATGTTAACAGCGCGTAGCGTTGCGCAGTTGGAGGTGAGCCGCCTGCAGTGGTGGATGTGGGGAGAGAGATGGCGGAGTTTTGAAATTTGTAAGACTGGATGTCAATTATGACTATTAAGATAAATATATTGTTTGTTCTCTATCAAAATCTTTCATTTGCTAACTACGCCTATCAGTAGTTAGTGCCTTCAGTAGTTTGAATCTTTTACTTAGCTGGCAGTAGTGGCGCTCGCTGTATTGCAGTAGTTCGAGTAACGAAGATTTTTGTGAGGTAAGTGATTTGTGAAACGTATAGGTTAATGTTAGTCAGGGCCATCCTTTTGTAGGGATTTTTGGAAGTCAGATTGCGTTGCGCTAAAAATATTGTGTTTCAGTTTAAGCACAGTCTTGTATAATTTTTCAAAGGGGACGTTTCATATGTCGACCCTTAGCCGAGGATACCTCACTGGAATCTTCTGATTTTTTCTTGTAGTTTGTGTAATTAGTGTAGCAATTGTTTATTGCTAGCGCGTAATTATAGAGAGAATTTCCTTTGTAGTTGCAGTCTTTCATTGTTGTACAGTAAAACAGTTGTGGCATGCATGTAAATTTGCACCAAGTTTTTCGCAGCTGCGCTTGCAATTAACTAGATGTTATTTTCAGTGCTATGTTAATGTGTTTTCTTATTTTTGCTCTTCAAATTGTGCTTTTCTGTGTTATTGTGTGAAATATTGTGACAATAATGGCGTGTGAAAAACGTAACACTAGGCTACAAAGTAAACTGAGAAATAATAGTGACGACGAGCGTAGCTTATCAGCACCACTGTGTAATGAATTAACAGACATTCAAAGTGGTAATCTGGTAATTGTGCATAGGGAAATGGAGCGGGCGGCAAATAATGGCGTAGACAGTGGAACAATTAGTGAACAGGGAAGCATTATCGATCGATCGGTCGGCAACAGCTCTCCTCAGGAATTCGAAATGACAGAACACAATATTGCAAATACTGTAGACTCAGGTTTTGGGTCCCCACCGTTTTCTCAAATAAGTCAAGACACATTTTCTGCTCGTCAAAATGTAAATGTTGCCGGTGCAAATGAACTGCCGAAAAGCATAGAGGAACAGATTCCTGACACTAATACACTATTATTGCAATTAATGCAGCAAATGAAACAAAATCAGAGACAAACACAGCAACAGTTAGACACAATGGAACAAAATCTTCAAAAGTTAGACACAATGGAACAACACCAGAGACAAACACAGCAACAGTTAGACACAATGGAACAAAATCTTCAAAAGTTATTTGGTACATTCATTTCAGCTACGCACATTTTGGTCCACGAAAATGTTATCATATTCTTCGAACGACTTGTTATTTTAACAATATGGAAAAGAGAATTCGAAGAGTCTTGTCTATTTGTAAACTTTGTCAAAAGGCGAAACCATCAACTGTCTCCCATCGTGCTCCGTTTTTTCCTATTATTCCTTCTAAATTAAAAGAATTTGCTGCTGTTGATCTCTTGGGACCGCTTGTCAGAACATCTAATGGATTTTCGTACGTTCTAGTCGCTGTTGAACTTACTTCAAAACTTGTTTCTTTCACTCCGTTACGTAAAGCCACTGGACGGTCTGTATCCAACGCTTTTGTTAAAAATTTCTTACGTGAAGTTGACACGTTAGTAAAGTCATTTCAGACAACGGACCGCAATTCAGATCTGCTGTTTGGTCACGCATGCTTCGGAATCATAAAATCAAACCTGTTTTTATTTCATTGTACTCACCACATTTTAACCCGTCGGAACGGATTATGAAAGTAATCAATAAGCTTTGCAGACTTTATTGTCACAGAAAGCATCAGCATTGGGACAGATATTTACACTTATTTCAAAACGACTCCACTGCTTTACCGCCTACTCTTGTACTAAATAATGAAGAACCACCGAACAGAATCATAGAGCTTGTACCTTTCCCGAATACACGTAAACTTCGGCACAAAGACATAATTGATTTAGCTATTATAAATATAAAATCTGCAGCAGACAAAAGGAGAAAACTACACGGTAAAGCAAATGCAAAGAAATTATATATTGGCCAGAAAGTTCTCATTAAAGCTCATTCATTGTCACATAAGAAGAAACACTTGAGTCACAAATTCTTTCTAGTTTACAATAGACCTTACAGAATCCGACGTATACCACATGATAATTGCGTTGAAGTTGACACTCTGCATACTAGGAAGAGTAAAGGTTTACACCACATCTCACATGTAAAACCGTTTATTGAAAGATAATCTGCTTTTTAACTTTGTTTTTGGCACAAAACTTTTCACTTCACATTTCTAGTATGCTTTGTCAGACTTAAGAAACTGTTAACATGCAACAATGTTTGAAGTTAAATATCCAGTCTAGAACCTAGGGAACATTTTTAAGCAGAAATTACGAATGCATTGTTATTGTGAACAGACGACACAGTGTTATTGTGTGTGTACATTCTTGCTTGTTAGTTGCTCGATTACGTAACGACTATAAGGCTTACATACTTAGAACATATACTGCTAATGAGATTTTAATGCAACATTTTGGTTTACTTGAAAAGACATTCCTTATTTGAAGTAGTTTGTGTGAGATTAAAGATGACTTAGTATTTGGTTTCTGTGACAGCTACACGATTTTATCACGACGCTACTAATCAGTGACAATTTACAATGTTGCTTTTGTGGTGCATCTGTTTTATATCTCCACAGTTTTTTCTGAATTATTCTGGAAAGTAAAACATGTTTTAGTAGTAACTTTTGTGGTATAGCTACAATGACACTGCCTTTCCCATACCACAACAACACGTTACAGCACAGTACTTTCATCATCACGGCAATAAGCGTAATAACTAAGATATCCATACGCAAAGCATTTCACTTTTGTTTATCATGAGGTAAGTACATTGACTTCTGCAGAACTTAGCTTTTGGAGGACGATAACTACGACACTTCCACAGAGATTATGTTGCAACAAGACGCACATTTAGCGCTACAGGACACGTATTTGAGTGATTAATTTTGCACTTAAATCATTTATTTTTAAAGATATTTGAAGTACAATGATACAAAGGTTTTCCGTGATACATTTCATTCCATTGCTGTAATCTGTAAAACCTGAGGGTATAATTACATTAATCCTCAGGGGGGTACACGCTTACTTTGTGTACCATGTGTTTGGCAAGCACAAGGAGCCCTAGCTAATATGGTATTTGCTTATACAACTTTACACTTCAGTACCATATTTCTCTAACACATAAATTATACAGCTATCTGATCATTTAACTGAGAGACAAACATTTTTTTACTACATCAGTGACACATGTTCTCGCAATTACACATTTGGGTAACTTCACACTTATGAAATTGTATTTTGTCTGTACTTTGTGAACTGTTCATATTTTTTTGGAACCATTGTGATATTATGAGAGCTTTGAATGATATATTTGGTATGGGATCACGATTTTTAAAGTACGTTTAATGTTATGATGTTATTATTACGATGACTATGTGTATTATGCTGTTGCGGTATGTTTATGATCAATAAGCTGATGCTATATGAGTTATTTGAGTATGCTACGTATCTGTTATGATGAAATATTGAAGAAGTGTCGACGAATAAGGTAAGGAATAATGAGTAGTGGTTAGGGACTCTGGTTTGTGAAACAGGTTGTTGGAAACCAAGAACCATACTTTAAGAGTTATGAAATGTATGTAAATGCGTGAATGTATTACAATGCCGACGAAAATTTTTTGGACTCTGTTATATCAATACGATTTTGTTTCTACACACCTGTAACGCAAATTCTTGACCTGTGAAATATTTTTATGTGAGACTGCCACTGTAGCGGAAACTGCTGTCGTAAATATTTCCGTAAGAAAGTTAAGTGACCACCTGCACGTAATGCATCGTGGGCACCCAGATGGGCGACAGTCGCCTGGAAAGAAGTCATTAGTGAGTGCCTTTCAGAGGCACAGGTGAAAAAAAAAGGGAGGCCATTATCCTCGCTATTGACATTCCTTTGTAGAAAGGATCGCAAAAAACGACACTGTCGAACTTGAAAACATATGATTATACTGTGGAGCTCTTAATTTATGATATTTACTAAAATGCCTAATGAAACGATGAGATACATTTCATGGCTATTGTCTTGCTAATTGAGAGAAATGCCATATGGTTTGCTTTATGTATTTATTTACTTATTTTTGTTTAATATCTAGTTTCTAGCTGCACTGCAGCATTGGTTAAAATAAAATTTTGTAGATGTACTAATATAAATATTTTCTGTCTACAGATCGAGTAAATAATAATTTTTTCAAAAAAATGAGGGAACACAAAAAGACATTTACCTTCACAGGAAATGCATTCATAATTGTCTTTTCAAGTACTTGGTAATTTATTTTGTAGAATAAGTTGTGGAGCACCACTTTAATGACATAGATATTAAGGTGTGAATAGACATTTCCCTTATCTGCGTTGTTGTCTTTAATGTAATATTTTTCTGCTTGAGCTCTGTCATGTTTAGATATAATTTATTGCATTTGCTTCTGCTGTTTGCCAGGTATAGTATCACTAAATTTCACTTTACATTACTCTGTCAAGCCAGTTTTACTACTGATTTATTTTTCTTGTTTGCTGCTCATTGTGTAATATTGCTGCTTGCTTGGCCAATTTGAATATTTTTGTCATTGCTGTTTGTGTTAATTGTTTTGTACTGCTGCATTGCCTCGTCCCTTAGTTTAGCATCTGAGCTCAGTAGATTTAAGTTAGCTTAAGATGGGGTAGGCTATATGAGAGAACGAGTTGTGATGAATTGGAAGAAATGCATTGAGAAGCTGTAAGAAAATGGTTTGGCCAAAAAAAGTATTTTGAAAGAGAATATGAACCAAAAAAGTAGGGTTTAGGGACAACAGGTTTAGGTAGGATTTTCTTGGAAATAAATAATGAGGTAAGAAATATGTGAACATATAAATACAGAAAGCATGCTTGGATAGGATTTTTTTGGTGGAAACAAATGTTGAAATAAGACGAAAGATCTATGGAATGAAGTTTTGGGTTGGACTGCAGTACCAAATGTTACACTGAAAACAAACCCTGTCCTTTCCTCCTGTGTTATTCTGGTATGTGTTTGTGCACTCTTGTGTATTTGTGTTTCTCCTGTCTTTATGTGTTTACCTGATAACAGATATGTTGTAGAATTTTTCAAATTCTATGTTATTTTCTTTGTAAAGATGTTTAGACATTATTTATTCTGTTTTGTTTTAATGCTCATGTGTGAAGTTGATGTTTCGAAAGTTATTCTGATCTTTTATGTATGTACTCATGTCATAATTCCTGTAACACTGACGTATATGTTATTTCGATTCTTTTGTAAAGCCTGTACTACAAATGTTCTCTGTATTGATACGTTCTTTAATGATGTATTTTGTACCTTTGTAATTGTATTCTTATGTTATAAAATTGTAATTGACACCAGGTCATCAAATTAAGTAACTTGTAAGTTCCATTTCACTGCACGCGTTTCTGTTGGTCATAGTATATGGACAATATGTGAGAAGTAGGGACTGTTAGTGTTCGCACGTGTGTTAATAATTCAGCAAGGGACTGGATAACAGCATTGCTGGTTCTAAGGACAATTAAAAAACTTTATGAGTGCACAAGTGGTGGTTTATGGACTTGCTATATTGTCCGCAAGACTTTTCGATGGTGATTGTGCATCTGCACATTTGCAACAGATGGCTGCTGGCCGTCTCTACAAGGACTACAGTGGGTCTGCACCTTTGATAACCCACCAATACCATTATTTCTACAAGGACTACAGTGGGTCTGCGTCCTTGCTGACTCACCAGTACCATTATTTCTACAAGGACTGCAGTGGGTCTGCGCCTCTGGTGGCCCACCAATACTGTAATCTCTACCAGGACTACAGTGGGTCTGCTCTGTGATGACCTACCTACCAATACTCTTCAAAATTTCGACTGACTCTGCTGTGGGTTTGCTCTGTTGTGGACCAATACCTGTCTGCATGTCAAGAGTCAGCACTGTCTTTCCGTTGGAAGGACAACACTACTTCTGCATGACTGCATGGAAATCCACTACTTCCGTGTGCATTCTCTTTTACTGCTCAGACTTTGAGAAAAACTCTGTAATTTTACTGTGATGAATGATCAGGACTGTCTTTATGGACTGTGAGAAAATTTTAGCTTATGGCCAACATTGTATCAATACGTGTGTGCACTTGATATCTTTGTTATTGTAATTATGAAAAAACAATTTGTAAAAATTTTTGTGGGGAGCATGGGGGCTATGTAAGTAGGCTGTTTATGTTTTCTTATTGGCAACGTTACGTAGCGCTCTGTATGAAAATCGCTAGCTGTGCTGTGTGCAGTCTGTGGCTAGTTTGCATTGTTGTCTGCCATTGTAGTGTTGGGCAGCGGCAGCTGGATGTTAACAGCGCGTAGCGTTGCGCAGTTGGAGGTGAGCCGCCAGCAGCGGTGGATGTGGGGAGAGAGATGGCGGAGTTTTGAAATTTGTAAGACTGGATGTCAATTATTACTATTAAGGTAAATACATTGTTTGTTCTCTATCAAAATCTTTCATTTGCTAACTACGCCTATCAGTAGTTAGTGCCTTCAGTAGTTTGAATCTTTTACTTAGCTGGCAGTAGTGGCGCTCGCTGTCTTGCAGTAGTTCCAGTAACGAAGATTTTTGTGAGGTAAGTGATTTGTGAAACGTATAGGTTAACGTTAGTCAGGGCCATTCTTTTGTAGGGATTTCTGAAAATCAGATTGCGTTGCGCTAAAAATATTGTGTGTCAGTTTAAGCACAGGCTTGTATAATTTTTCTAAGGGGACGTTTCAAGCCGTCCGCATCTCGTGGTCGTGCGGTAGCGTTCTCGCTTCCCACGCCCGGGTTCCCGGGTTCGATTCCCGGCGGGGTCAGGGATTTTCTCTGCCTCGTGATGACTGGGTGTTGTGTGTTGTCCTTAGGTTAGTTAGGTTTAAGTAGTTCTAAGTTCTAGGGGACTGATGACCATAGATGTTAAGTCCCATAGTGCTTAGAGCCATTTGAACCATTTTGACGTTTCAAGCTGTTTGCCTGTCCTGCGTCTAATTAACGATATTGTCATAAAAACTGTCAACAGATGTCCGTGTGATGGTGCTCTGCACGGAAGATTGTCAACGGACAACCGTGCCAACGATGACGTCAGAACACTTACCAAACGGGATAGTCTTTCCGGAAAGTCCCACATTCATAGTCGCTGTGCACAGAGTCACAGACGGTGCAGTACGGCACAGAGAAGACGCCTATCAGACTCTCTGAGGTGGAAGAATGGAAGCAGAACAGTACAAACTGATGTGGCCCGAAGGCTTAATGTGAACCGTTCTGTTGCTTCTCCGACATATCGACAGTTTATAGAGACTGAAACCATATCCCGAAGACCAGGGCATAGCTGACCGTGTGTGACATCAGAGAGAGAGAGAACCGTTATTTGGCTGTAATGGTGCGACGATACCGCCTTAATACTGCACGGTAACTGTCATCTAACCTCGCAGCATCCACTGGACTTGCATGTGCAGATGCCTTCAGCAGAATGGCCTTTATTGTCAGGTGACCCGTTGTATGTGTGCCTCTGTACGTCTTCACAGAACGGAACGTCTAGAGTCGAGTCGTCAACGTGGCACGGTCGAACAGTGGGCCAATTTGTTCTCAAAGATGAGTCCCGACTTAGTCTGGAGAGTGATTCTCGACGGATACGCGTCTGGAGAGAACGTGGAATGCTATTTCGGGAACCAAACATTGTGAAAAAAGACCGATATCGAGGAGGAACACTAGTGGTGTGGGCGAGGATTTCATTGAACTTCGTGAAATTGTAGTGTGAATCGGCAAGGTTTAGCTGACGTCAGGTATCGCGACTAGATCTTGAGGCCTCATGTGCGGTTATTGCGAGACGCTGTGAGCGCAGCCTTCGGACTGATGGACGATAACCCTGCCGTTGTGGCCGAGCGGTTCTAGGCGCTTCAGTCCGGAACCACGCTGCTGCTACGGTCGCAGGTTCGAATCCTGCCTCGGGCATGGATGTGTTTGATGTCCTTAGGTTAGTTAGGTTTAAGTAGTTCTAAGTATAGAGGACTGATGACATCAGAAGTTAAGTCCCATAGTGCTTAGAGCCATTTGAACCATTTGATGGACGATAATGCTCGATCTCATAGAGCACAGGTTGTCGATGTCTTCTCGGGAACGGGGAATATCGCACGCACGGCGTTGCCTGTTCGCTCTCCAGAGCTGAATCCCATGAAGCATGTCTGGGATGCACAAGGGAGGCAGGTTGCGTCACGTCAGCATTCACCACCCACTCTCCAAGACTTGCGAGCAGCTCTGCAGGAGGAATGGGCGTTATTGCGTCAACGTCAGACTGATGACATCATTCACAGCATTCCCCGGCGTTGTCAGGCCTGTATTGCTGCCAGAAGTGCTAACACCGCATACTGAGCACATTAATCAGTTGTCGGAATGTGTGTGCAAATCCGTTAGGAAAAAACGAAGAACATATTTGTCTACCATTATGCATGTTGCAGCTGTTTACGTTCTGTATTCTTTACATTGTTTCTGCTATACTATCAGCTGCTTATACTCTCTCGTGGCAAAATAAACTCAACCTTGCAAAGCTTTAGTTTGTTACTTTAATTTTGGACACCATTGTAGGCTGGAACATACAACATAATTTAATGTTCCTTGCTGCGTTTTTCCGTCAATATGTGACGGCTAATCTCAGGAATTTTGATACCATTTTCACTAACAGACAGGTTCACGAGAAAGGTTTGTGTGTATAATCTGTTACCACTAGTCCGGACAAGTTGTCCGGCCGCAGGTAATTCGTGCTACCTTTACGAAGCCGGTACAGTTCGCTAGTTATAAAAATTCTTGATGTAACTCCAGATGAACTCTTAAAATTGACAGAAAATACGGTCTACGAGATCCGGGTGGTACTATTACCAGTTTGACATCCATCGCTGGGCAGATGGGGTCTCTATACTGAGCCATGCATGACGGTCTTCAGCTAAGGACATCTTTCACTCCCGAATGTATTTTAGTGTCTTCTACCCACTTTTCAGCAGATCGTCGTTCTCGATCTTTTCGTATCTCTCGTAATCTAGCAAAGAACGTCTCTGGTTGACATACACAGCCACACCATCCACATTTAATTTTAATTACAATTACGTTTTCCACTCAAGTCCGTAACCTCATCCACTATTTTTTCTTCCTGATTCTGCTATTGATTTCCAACATGGACTTCCCCACTGCTCGTTTAGCAGCCTTGAGGTTGTCGCTTTTGAAGTTCAAACATTTCTGCCATAAGTCAAAACTGGTAATACACCCTAAGTTAAGCTTTGTTTTCAAACACATCGTTAGCTGGTTTCATAAACCTTACATCGCTTATTAAAAGCATTGCAACTCGACTTTACTCTTCTGTTTATTTATTTCGCAGTCCATCCAGTCATTGTCTTCGACTGACTTAAATACAAAAACTCTTCAGTTGCTTGTAAAAGTCGAAAGCTTACTGACCTGCTTATGGACTCATCGGTACTCTCCTTCAAATCAATATTTATTAACAGCTTGAAAATGATTTGACGTAAATTTCAAATGGCTCTGAGCACTATGGGACTTAAAAGCGGAGGTCATCAGTCCCATAGAACTTAGAACTACTTAAACCTAACTAACCTAAGGACATCACACTCATCCATGCCCGAGGCAGGATTCGAACGTGCGACCGTGGCGGTCACGCAGTTCCAGACTGAAGCGCCTAGAACCGCTCGGCCACTCCGACGTAAATTTCAAACGAATTCCACTCAACATCGTGGAGTTAGATTTTCACAATTATACACATTTTATCACTCACAACGATAGCTTTAGATTAGTGTTTACATGTTTCATTTAACGGGTCAACAAGCTTACATGCAAATGGCAATAGCACTATATTCGTCACACAGGGGCTGTTCCAAACCTAGTGGTGTATTTACGAGTACATAGTCTGATTGCAAACTGCACTCACAACAAAAGAATTACATAGCGGGTGCACTGGATGACGGGTAACTGCAGAGTGGTGGAACAACTGATACGGAACTTCACACGATGAATAGTTGATTACTAAACGTCGACAGACGGAATGAACAAACTAACACGTAACAGAATAACTGCGCTGTTTGTATGTTAGCTGACGACTGCCTGGGAACTCTGTGCGTGACAGCTTTTTGTAGAAGTGCATGGGACAGATATTAAAAAAAGTTAAGATATAAAGTTATTACCATTTAGATGCTGACATAAAACACAGAAAACGCATAGAATATAAATTCACATTATAAAAATGCGTTACTATATTTAACAATTAGTTGGATAGCTTCAAAACAAATGTTTCAATTGTATGAGGTGGAGTTTACTGTGCACTGGGATTTCCAATGGCCGCCAAGAATTTCCTGGAAATTCAGATTTTCTGATTGAAGTGTTTTATAAACTAACATCCTATTCTAAGAAAATCACACAGTTTTGAAAACAGAAAAATTAGAGCTAAAAAGTAATAACACTGAGATGCAGAAAGGATAATATTTTTAAGATTATAAAGTTGTAGGAACCAATAATTTCAAATTAAAATATCTTTTAAATTTTCAAGAAAAACAAGCCATGCTTTGAGAGATGGAAAAGGCACTGAAAATAATTTTTCAAGTTATTTTTGTGTAATTTGTGTCACTTATTTATAGTTTTATTTGTGTTACACGTATCTTGCATTATTTCCGATATCTCATTATTTTGATTATTGTCTGTCGATCTGTGTTATTGATTCAGCTTTTGAAGTATACAAACATTTAAATAGATGTTGGGATGCTCATACACCTTTCTCTTTGATGTTAGTTACTGTGCCACCTGACTACTTAATTGATGAAATGTTATTTCTACCCAAAATTACTTTCTGTCTTACTTTGATATTTTATTATTTACGGTACCAAATTATCATTTCATTTTATCGTATCCTCCCGAATACTTTTACTATTAGTTCTTCCAGGTGGTAAATGGGTCGATGCATCGTCGATTTATTGTAGATGGCATAAGTTTTTCTGTGCTCCTTATACCAATAATGTATCTTACTGACCCCACTCTGACGAAGGTTCAAAACTTAAGGCACGTATGCCAGTCGCGGGATTGTCACAAATTGAAAAATATATTATAGCGTGCATCACTGGATCCGTAACATGTCTCACAGACACTCACACTGCAAGCAATTACATAAAAATGATTTCAGTAGAAAAACAGACATTCGTAAAAAAGAAATGAAAATAGTGATGCAGACGGTAAATAGAGGAAAAACATGAATATTTAAAACAAACGTATCACGTGCAGTCGAGAGTACGTCACTGGAAACCTGTTGAAAAATTAAAAGTTAGTACCATATTAGAACTCTTACCTGGACAATGCTGTTGCTGTCTACCTTTATTTTTATTAAAGCCTTCATCCTATCATTAGAATCGTTCCATCCATTCATAACCTGTCTCCTCTATTCGATACTTTGCTATCCTCCTTTGTCGTTTATGACTTTCCTGTCGTAGTAGAGTCACTAAAAATGTCGAAGTTAATGTATAACAATTTTGAAGGCATTTCTCTTCGGTGAGACAGTGTGCTAAGACCCTACCAATCAGTTCCTGCCCATTTCCTACTGGGGTTATCACAGGGCACTTTACAGACGATTGCTTATTGTTTCTCAAGGCAGCACTATCAACGTCGATACAGAGAGGTACACTGATGGGCCAAAAAGTTGTGATGACTGCCTGATGGTGTAGTGATGGTGTAGTGGGCACGCAATGCAGTAAGGAGAATATACAAGTGGAGCAGAGATGAAGGGGTAATCATTTTAATAGCAATATGGGGCGCTTACGTTGAAAAGGTTTGCACCCGTGGTCTAGGGGTAGCGTCTTTGGATCATAATCAAAACGTCTTCGGTCCCGGTTTCGAAACCTGCCGCTTCTCAAATTTTGATTAATAATAATGCTGATGCATTGGCAGCCGAAGACTTCTGGCATGGGAAGTCACCCCTCATTCTGTCAATGGCCTTGACGAAGAGGGCGGAGGAGCGGACAGAGGTTCAGGGCACTCTATTGTCCTAGGGTTGGGAAACTTCCCCTAAAGACGGAAGAATCAGCAATGATCAACGGCATGTGGATGCAGAAGTCAATGGAAACCACTGCATTAAAGACACGTAACATATATCCACAGGATATGTCGCCTGTAATTGAAGAAGTGACATGATGATGTCTCCATTGGCAAAAGATTCCTGAATAGTCCCACATTCGGATCTCTAGGAGAGGACTGCCAAGGGGAAGATTCTCATGAAAAAAATATTGAATAATCAAAGGAATGTTAATGTCCATGAGTCAGGGCGTGGAATGTCAGAAGCTGAAAGTGGTAGGTAAACTAGAAAATCTGAAAAGGGAAATACAAAGGCTCAATCTGGATATAGTAGGGGTCAGTGAAGTGAAGTGAAAAGAAGACAAGGATATCTGGTCAGATGAGTATAGGGTAATATCAACAACAGCAGAAAATGGTATAATGGGAGTAGGAAGGTACGGCAGAGAGTATGTTACTGTGAACAGTTCAGTTATAGGGTTGTTCTTATCAGAATCGACAGCAATCCAAAACCGACAACGGTGGTTCAGGTATGCGTGCCGACGTCGCAAGCTGAATGTGAAGAGACACAGAAATTGTATGAGGATATTGAAAGGGTGATACAGTATGTAAAGGGATATGAAAATCTAATGGTCATGGGAAACTGGAATGCAGTTGTAGGGGAAGAGTAGAAGGAAAGGTTATAGGAGAATATGGGCTTGGGACAAGGAATGAGAGAGGAGAAAGACTAATTGAGTTCTGTAACAAGTTTCAGCTAGTAATAGCGAATACTCTGTTCAAGAATCACAAGAGAAGGTGTTCTTGGAAAAGGCCGGGTGACACGGGAAGATATCAGTTGGATTTCATCATGGTCAGGCAGAGTTTCCGAAATCAGATACTGGATTGTAAGGCGTACCCAGGAGCAGACATAGACTCAGATCAAATTATAGTAGTGATGAAGAGTAGGCTGTAGTTTAAGACGTTAGTCAGGAAGAATCAAAACACAAGGGACTGGGATACGGTTGAAGTTCTCTAAGGCTGTAGTTACAGCAATAGGGAACAGTTCAGTAGGCAGTACAGCTGAAGAGGAATGGACGTCTCTAAAAAGGGCCATCACAGAAGTTGGGAAGGAAAACATAGGTACAAAGAAGGTAACTGCGAAGAAACCATGGGTAACAGAAGAAATACTTCAACTGATCGGTGAAAGGAGGAAGTACAAATGTTCTGGGAAACTCAGGAATAGAGAAGTACACGTCGCTGAGGAAGGAAATGCATAGGAAGTGCAGGGGAGCTAAAACGAAATGGATGCAGGAACAATGTTAAGACATCGAAAAATAAATGATTGTCGGAAGGACAGACTCAGCATACAGGAACATTAAGAGTGCAACGGGGATTCCGCTGTTAAATATAGAGGAGAGAGCGGATAGGTGGAAAGAATACATTGAAAGCCTCTATGAGGAGGAAGATTTGTCTGATATGATAGAAGAAGAAACAGGAGTCGATTTAGAAGCGATAGGGGATCCTGTGTTAGAATCATAATTTAAAAGAGCTTTGGAGGACTTAAGATCAAATAAGGCAGAAGGGATAGATAAAATTCCGTCAGAATTTCTAAAATGATTGGGGGAAGTGGCAACAAAACGACTATTCACGTTGGTGTGTAGAATGTATGAGTCTGGCGACATACCATCAGACTTCAGAAGACGGCAAGAGCTGACAAGCGCGAGAACTATCAAACAATCAGCTTAACAGCTCATGCATCCAAGTCACTTACAAGAATAATATTCCGAAAACTGGAAAAGAAAATTGGGGCTGTGCTAGCTGACGATCAGTTTGGCTTTAGGAAAGGTAAAGGCACGAGACAGGCAATCCTGACGTTGCGGTTAATAATGGAAGCAAGACTAAAGAAAAATCAAGACACGTTGATAGGTTTTGTCGACCTGGAAAAACCGTTCCACGATGTAAAATAGTGCAAGATGTTCGAAATTTTGAGAAACGTAGGGGTAAGCTGTAGGGAGAGACCGGTCATATACAAGAGGGAATAATAAGAGTGGACGACCAAGAACAAAGTGCTTGTATTAAAAAGGGTGTAAGACAGGGACGTAGCATTTCGCCCCTACTGTTCAATCAGTACATCAAAGAAGCAATGATGGGAATAGAAGAAAAGTTCGGGAGTGGAATTAAAATTAAAGGTGAAAGTATGTCAGTGATACGATTCGCTGATGACATTGCTATCCTGATTGAAAGAGAAGAAGAATCACATGACCTGCTGAACGGAATAAACAGTCTAATGAATAAAGAGTATGGATTGAGAGTAAGTTGAAGAAAGGCGAAGGTAATGAGAAGTAGTAGAAATGAGAACGGCGAGAAACTCAACATCAGAATTGTTGGTCACGAAGTAGATGAAGTTAAGGAAGTCTGCTACCTAGGCAGTGAAATAACTAATGAGGGACGGAGCAAGGAGGACATAAAAAGCAGACTAGCAATGGCAAAAGGGCATTCCTGACCAACAGAAGTCTACTAATATCAAATATCGGCCTTAATTTGATGGAGAAATTTCTGAGAATGTACGTCTGGTGTACTGCATCGTATGGTAGAGAAACGTGGACTGTGGGAGATCCAGAACGAAGAGAATCGAAAGAAGCATTTGAGATGTGGTGCTACAGAAGAATTTTGAAAATTAGGTGGACTGATAAGGTAAAGAATGAGGAGGTTCTATGCAGAACTGGAGAGGAAAGGAATATGTGGAAAACACTGACAAAGTGGAGGGACAGAATGATAGGACATCTGTTAAAGACATGAGGGAATAACTTTCATGGTACTAGAGGGAGCTGTAGAGGGCAAAAACTGTAGAGGAAGACAGAGACTGGAATACATACAGCTAATAATTAAGGACGTAGGTTGCAAGTGCTACTCTGAAATGGAGAGCCTAGCACAGGAGAGAAATTTAAAGATGGCCGAAAAGGTATTGGGTATCCACACCTTGTCTCAAAACGTGTACGTCGAAGGCTTTCCCTGGAAGTTACGCAGCGATCTGTAACTGTTCTGACGATAGCGTGCTGGCACAAGAGTTTTTTATCACACCACTCACAGCATGTTGTTGAACATGGGCCTTTAATGTGGATGACCCATACGTGTTTCCAACTTGGCCCAAAGAGTAAGTGGGCATGATATTGAGATTGGACTATGGCCCAATGGGAACGAGTCACTTGCTCAAATGAATCACGTTTCTTGTTACACCAGGTCCATGGTCGTGCCAAGATACTCCATCATCAAGACTAGCCACCGCAATGAGCCTTGGAGAGAGGCCACTGGGAGCAATACATTCATGCTGCAGCCTCGCTGCTGGCTCATCGCACCTTGCTGCTCAACGGATGCCTTTTGTTCATTTACGCTGCAGCCTCGCTCCTCACTGCCTGCCCGGGGTAATTACTCTGCAGCTGTTCACCTGTAGAGCAGAGTGCTAGCATAGTCAAATGCAGGCACGGCTCGTGGTTCCTATACTGGGGAAGGCTGCGGCATTTATCAATCGGAGCCAATATAGACCTCTGGTTACTTTACAGATTAGTCTGACATAAACAACTAAGAATTCTGGGGGAGGGGGGTGGGCAGATCACTCTCTACCCATAATTTTACGTACTGTGTCTTCTATAATCAGGTATTTATTAAATATCATTAGAGGCTAACTTCGAGTTAAAATCTTTGGTTAGTGTTTTTATACATCATTACATTTTCTGACACTTTGCAGCAAATCATATGAAAAGACGCGTTTCGGAGAGATCTTTAATGCGATGAATGTTAACTTTGCGGCTGCTTAATATTTTTGGTGTTTTCAGTTCTAAATTTAAGGCGTTTATTGTAGTTTACCTCCAAAGCTCGAAGTTAAATGTTTTTCGCTGGAATTATGTTTTTTCCCCTTTGCGTGAAAATTCTTTAAGTCAGTGATACCAGTTTCAGTCCAGGCACTGTCAGTACTATTTGTACGAAGACAGGTGAAACAGAAAAATGCATTTTTCACTTCACAACCACACAACCACTCGGCTGCATCGTACATTGCTCTATTAAAACTGCGGTTGTATCCTTGCCTAGATTTGCACTGTTTCTGTTCTTGATTGATCGTTAGATCGGGTCTGGGTGCACAAAGTTCTTTCACTTGCATCCTATGGCCGTGTTCCAAGTTTTTACCTATTGAATTGCACACTGAATTCATATTGCGCTGGTTTCACAAGCAAGTAAAACTCACTAAAATCTTGCAAAATACACTCCGAAAAAGAAACTTGCTAATATCACACGATATCAACAAAAGCAGTCAGCACCAGCAAGCAAGGAAAGTACAGTCACGGGACAAATTTCGCGCGCTTTGTCCTCTAATCGCTTACGAAACTCTCGCTAGATGGCAGTACTGTTGTTACGGTTAGAGAGCCTGTAGTTACGGTAGTCTAGTGCACTCTGGCGGGATATTTGCAAACTTATTCTAAATGTGGATAAAATAGCCAATGGTAGAAACAAAACAACAATGTAAAAAATTATCAAAACAATAATACTAAACGTCGATTAATGACGCATCGAAGCGTAGCAGAGATGTGCAGAGACAGAGATTGGATAGCGAAGTTTCGGCCACTCTGCATTCCTTTATTACATAGATAGTGGAACGTGAAAAACGTGTGGTGGTTGGTATGACACCCTTAGGCTGCAAGCTCTGAGCCTTCGGGTCGCCCATAAAGAGCGGTACTATGTAGAAGCCACGCCCCCAAACCGCTACTACATGCAGCTTACGGACGTTCCAAGGCGCAGCCTAAACACTACTAACCGTTCCGAAAACATCTATCGATACAAACAGTTCCAAAAACGTTGACCGTCGTTATTTTAATCGGAATGGGAAATGTGCTAAATTCTTCCTGATAATTTAAATTTTGTAATATGCTCTTGCGAAATTTACTTTAACATATATTTTGGGGCGGCTCCGCCTCAGAGCCTTTAATTACGAGCCGCGCCTGGTCAAATGTGACACTGTTGGCGTGAGCTCGAAGCAGCCAATCACGGCTCAAGTTCAAGGACATACGGTGCTGGTCTCTGTGCAAAAGACAAACCAGCTAGATATCATCACCTGGCGAGGAACATAATGAGTAGCGAGGTGAGGAGCGATGGTGCAGGTGAAATTGAGAGATAAGACGCATTGGGATTGATTCGTCATCGTCCTGCCGTGCCAGAGAGTAGCATGCAGCGGAAAGGCACCCTTCTCCTATAGGAGACGTTCACCTGGGCTTCCATGGACCTAAGGTAGCAAAGCAATCAACAATAACAGCTGGAACTTTCTAAGCATTGTTGCATAATGTTAGCGTCCCCTCATGACTAATGTCTTTCTTGACAGTGATGACATTCTCCAGCACAGAGAATGTCCATGTTACAAAGCCAGAATCATATCACTGTGCTTTGGGGACCGTTATTGTGAAGTCCTGTCGTGGCTAACAGACTCGTCTGATCTGAACGAAACACATCTTAGACACCATCAGACACCAGCTCCAGGCTTACAAACCACTAGCCCGTAATTTACGATAATTCCATGACCTGTGCATAGACAAGTTTCACGTAACTCCGAAAACCTACCACTTCTTGAATCCATGCCACACAGATTAGCTGCTGTATTGTTTCCTGAAGGCAGACCTACACGCTATTGACCTTGTACTATCGGAAATATTTATTGCCTGCCATTTGTTCTTCTGTGGTAAGAAACTGTCACTGATTCATAAAAATTAATTATAGAGCGCATCTCCTTGGGTCTTAGTAAATCAAGATAGTGTCACAGCACCAAAACAAAGCGAAAAATTTGGGCCTATCCTCTTTCTTCGCTACAGAGTCTAAGTAGTGATGATCAACTTCTTAGTGCCACTTTGGAAGTAAATTATATAGTGGCGGATTTTGTTAGGTTAGCCTGTTGATATTTGTTATTTACAAACATAATTTGCATTTGGTGTGATGATACAACCAGACTCAAACAAAATCATTAGGTGCACCAGCTGCAGGAATTTAATTACAGAATATCGTTACTGCTCTAATTTCCACAAAATAGATCTTATTCTTAACCACAGTGACAATGACTGCAATTATCACCTGCAGCATTTATTCTGCAGCAAGTAACGTATTCCTATCACATCGTCATCAGTAACTGTTCTCCTTGCATCAGGTCCAGGCAGGGAACACAACCAAATCTCCTTGTCTTGTGGTTTTCCTTTTAGTTCTGTGTGGTTATCACTTTGCTTCTTGACACTGTCCATTAGTTGATATCATCTTCGCTCCTTTTCTTTCCAGTTGGCTACTCGTCAATTTCTTCGTCGAGTAAGCGCTGTTTTCTCAGGGTGTGGCCTAGCCAATACTTTCTTCATTTTCTGCATGGTGTCCAAGAGCTTTCTGTTCTCCTCAACACTTCTAAATCTCATCCTCTCTTTACAACTGACAGTCTCTTCTTTCCTACATCCCTACATTTTTAGTGGCTTCAGCGTTCTTTCCTCCTCTTTTGGCTGCGTCCAGCCTACTGTCGTATTCAAAGTTATACTCTGTATACAGCAGTTAGCCAACCTTTCCTTCAGATATTTATTCGGTATCTAACACAGCAATTTCGTCTTTTTATTTACTGCTTCGCTATTCTCGAAATTATTTCTGTATCAAACGTATTTTGCAATTTGCTCTAGTTATCCGTCTATCGTAATTTTGTCTTTCTCTCCTTTTCCACTCGGTTCAAAGCTTGTGGTCTGTTTCTTATTTACTTTCATTTTGAATTCTTCGCATTTGTTATTTAAGCCTTCCATCGTTTCATTAAGCACTTTCTTGCTTTCCGCCAACATCTCCATTTCGACAGCAACCTGTTTACACTCCAGCCTTTGCCTCCTACACATTCATCTTGCTGTATCTACGCACTCTACTATGATCTCATAAAGGCAGATTCCAAAAAGGTTAGATTAAAGGCAAAGCCTGATTCCTCTCCCAGGGCCTGTACCCTCCGTCAGCTTTCCACTAACTCTGAAACAGACTTTTCATATATGATTCCGGGTACTTGTAAATTAACTGCAGCTACTTACTGTGGTCCTGTGAGAGCTATGGTTATTGTGAGGCAAAGAAACCTGGCATTAGGCTTAATGCGTTAATGCGTAATGCGGATTTACGCTGAAAGAAAATTAATTCCAATTTTGGCCACCATGTGTCTGTCTGCCGCTGTGGATGAAAGAAAGTATAGAAATGCTTCCATACGTAATTTAGTAGGAATGGAGATGGACAGAAAGAACCAAATATGTCAGAAAGGCATATTGTTGATTTTATAATTAAGTTCTGCCAACATAATTTGTTCACTATGAGCACAGGAGACGGCGACGAGTTGCTGTACAGCGCCAGATTTGCTCCTGGCGGCTAAAATTGGAAGAAAAGTTTTTCCAGTGTAAATCGATTCCGCATTAACTTATTATAATATCTTCCAAGTTTTGCTGCCATAAGGTAATTACATTCCACGCTGGACCTCTGTGAGTAGCTGCGCTTCAATTAGAAAAACCCAACATAAATTTCATGATAGTCGATGCTGTGTTATCTTTGGATACACGTGAATCCGTCGCAGCTCACAAAACAAAAGTTTTCTCAAAGTTGATGACACCAGCATAAAGCCTCTTTTCCATAACGCACCAAGATTAATGTAGAGTAGCTTTCCTGGATGTTAGCTATTTTCTAGAGAAACTGAATAGTGTAGGAAGACTTTTACTGTAGTGCCATACTGCACGTCATTATGGGATGACGATGGATCTGTCTAGGACTTTGACCAGGCGTGTGTGTGCTGTGGCTGAGTCAGTGCCATGTGTCTACCAGGAATTATCAGCGTTCTCCTATCAGAAACTGAAGTATTTCACATCAGTTTTAGCAGCAAAGTTCTACTCCGTCGCTCTTTTTCTTCTCATTTCCTGACATTCTGAAAAATTCGCTCTGCGTATGTTCTAATGTACAAGTTACCACATCAGATTAATTGGTCTGTCGAACAGGTAATTGCCAAAGATAAAGGTCAGAGGAACGCTCGATGCGGACCTGGCACCGTGTCATCCTATCATCCTCTGCTATATGGCGTCATTCGTAAATGGTCAACACACCACTCTTCCGGCCGTTGTCGATTTTCCATGCACCCCAGCCTTTCTCTTTCTAGTAACTCCGCATTTGGAACGACGAGGCCGTGTGACCAGTTTCAGTCATCCCACAAGGAAAGATATTGTCGGGAACTGAACTCTGGTACTCGGCATGACTCACCACTCAGCTTCAGATCTAGGCATAACAGCTTAAGTGCATTAAAAGAAACACTGTTTCCAAGACGTTCTTTTCTAAAAGCATTACATTCCTGAACAATCTTTAAGTTCCTGATACCTAACGAAAGATATAAACGCTCTGTCCTGCCAAATCGTAAAATGTGTAAGGTTCTGTTATTGGGGTTTCCAAAGTGCAGTCATCATTTTCCTGTGGACAGCAGACTGTTCCTCCAGACACACAACGGCAGTTAGCAACCATGATGGAACATCATTGTCTGATGAAAGACTTTCTCTTCCTCTGCCTGAGCTGGGCTTGGATTTTTCTTGACAAATACAACACAAAGTTAAAATTTTCTTATTTCAAACTACTAATGTTGTTCCAAGGGTGATTCCTCTTTGTTCTTAATTCAACAAATACGAAAACGTTTAACTTTTTCATTTGTTCTTATGTATCTCTGAAATTGCGTTGTATCATTACCATGAGAAATCGGCCGATGTTTCACTCGTATATATTCTATGTCTTGAAATAGTTTGTGGATAGTCACGAAGGATGATTTTGGTTCCTATACTCATTATCTAGTGCATGTAACTCGCTATGGGAAATTAATACACGGTAGTTTTTATTTCGATGTCTTCTAAGGTATGTGCGTGACGCACAATTATTATTATGTTAATTAATTTCTGTCTGGTCTGCTACCACTTTTTCTTTTGTTTGTTTCTTTTTTAACTAAATTACGCTGTACACACGATGGCGAGGAACAGAGTCTTAAGATGTCGGCACACGGGATGAGGCATGTAACGTTGACGTGCACGCAGTAGCGACGTTCAGCATCACAAGACCCAGCACCATCTTCACACGAGACGAACTGATTAACGTGATCTCGCACTCTCAGCGCCCTCCAGCGGACTTGTTGGCTCGCAAACAATACTGGTTGTTCATGAAACTGGACGAGCTTAAAATTCCCATGTGAGCTCTATTGAAACGCACATTTCCTCCCTTGTCCGCATGCTAATCATGTTGTTCTGTCAGTGGTACACATGAATAAAAATTTCAATACCCGTGAACTTGTAATAAGACGAAACGGAAAGAAACATCCTCATATCAGGTTGGTTGTTCCGTTTCTTTTCTTTTCTTTTTTAAAGGGATTGGGCCAGGGGGCAGAGTGGGCAGGGTCATTTTACGAAGCCTGGCCACAATGCCTCCGTCGTCAAGCAGGAGCACGTGGAAGGGGTGAACGGTCGCAAGAGAATAAACATTTATTTATTGACGAAAAACGAATCCGCCGTTTTCATGACTTGTCTTTGACATCAAGGTTTAATAAAAGAGGGGATACGTACTACTTGTGTGAGAAAAAAGAGAAAATAAACATAAGTTGACACTTCCGGAACACGCATATGTGGCGTCGATACTCCACTGAAGCCGCCGCCCTATCTTAAGGGCATTCTAATCGTAATGTCGTGTAGGTACCCTTACTTGTTCAATCTTCTACTTGTGAATGTGCCAAATTTACCTTCTGACATGAATTACCCAACTAGGGGTGGATTGTGGAAGGTGCTCAGCCAGAATTTCGAAAAATATCGGTTGTACTTCGGGTTATTCCCAATCGCACAGTCAGGATCGTTTAAATAGTTCCAAAAATCCATAAACCCCACCTCCAAACAAATAATGAATCGCGTGACCTCTGACCGAAGTAAAATCTTTATGTTTCGTCCTCGGATAATAAACAACGCCCAGTTAGAGGAGAGTGTGTGAATCGACATAATCGGGCGTCATCTGTAAAAAGAGAGCGAAAATTTGACACGCAAAACACCATATCTCTTCCGCGGGCTCACAATGGAGCTGGCGTTCGTCCGTTTCCTGGACGTTGCTGTTCACACATAAAAACGAATGTGCAAGATAGATCCTATGGAGTATCTCTCGAGTAATCTGTTTTCTGTTCACCGTCACGTACCAGGTCGAGATTACGTCCGAATCTGGCGTTAACGTGTTGACAGTGCGTCATAGTACCTTACAATGTATGACAGTATGCGGCAATTCGACGACATTAGGCGACCGGTGACGAAGTAGGGTACGACAGATGTCACTGGCCGTTGGCAAGCGAGAGACAGGGAGAACGTCCCATAGATAACTCTAGATAAAACCTCCCAAAATTGGAAAATACTACTGATATCTCAGCAAGTACCACCGGAGGAGTCAAGGGAAGACGGTGCCGGAGCCTCCATCAGTAAGCCCATGGGGCTAGTCGGACATCGGCGCCATAGCTTGAGGTGCACACCGACGTATAGGGACACTGGTCAAATCATGAGCATCATTAAGGCCAAGTCCGCCGCGTTACTTAGGAAGAGTGAGGGGTCGTATCGAATCTTAGACATCATTCCACTCCTCACAAATTAACTGAATGCCGTCATGAGCCGTCATGAGGGTACACATCACAAAGCTAGGAGCTTTGTGTTTTTGTTCAGACATCGGTGGCGTTTGCACTGCATGCGGGTTTCATGATGCCTGATAGACATTAATAAATTCTGTCCGTTAATGAAGGTACAAAGCACGGAGACGATGATCCACAAGTCCAGCACGGATATGTTGTAAGTGGCTCCGATAATTAAGAGTCGTCATACGTGAGACATCGTCCGTGATGTCGATACCTAGACAGTAGATTTTATCGCACAGTCTGCGTGGGGCGACGCTTGAAGGTGTCATCCCAGTACCAATATTCAAGGCTACCGATTTGTGTACATACGACTCCCCAAAGCTTCACCACAAGTGGCGAACGAATCCATGACAGTCTGGGTGGAGCGACGCTCGCAGGTGTCATCCCACTGCCAATATTCGGGACTACCGATTTATCTATATACGGTTCCCTGAAGCTTCACCTTAAGTGGCTAACCAATCCATGACGGTCTGGGTGGGGCGACGCTCGCAGGTGTCATCCCAGTGCCAATATTCAGGGCTACCAATTTGTGCACATACGGCTCCCTGAAGCTTCACCGTAAGTGGCTAACCAATCGATGACCCCTGTCTAACAGAGTGGCGAATCTGCAAGGTGCTCCACAGACTACCCTTGTCAAGCACCTTCGATGATGCTCCACGTAGGAGGCAGAGCACCACCCCGACAAAAGCAATCGGGTAATGCATATTCTGAAGAACAGTAGTTAAGTACATATGACCGACGCGATCAAATGCTTGACTAAAGTCTATCACAGCCCGGTACACGACGCACCTTAGTGAGGGCAATCATGTCCCTGCAGCGAAATAGGGCAGCGCGGATGTTATGTGTCCCATCCATAGGTGGCTGGTCCACTTGTAACCTCCCCCTCACTTATCGACCTTAATGACAGTGAAAAATGAAACCGCGTGTACCTAATGGGAATTTTGGAAAAGCAATCGTCACCGAAGTTAAGCTGTCGGTAAAGAGGGAGGAAAGGGTTACATCTAAATGAAAGGAAAAATGCAAGTGAAACTGGTGGAAATTAATTTTGAAATAGGGATAAAGTTAATAAAGAAAGTAAATGTGCGGCCGTTACGTTAACAATCAACTAGCGGTAATTAGATATTTGAGATTTGGGGGAAATTACGTTCGCCAGTCCTATGGACAATTACTATAATAACTGAAAAAGAAAGGTTATTACACATATAATTAGCACTAGAATCGTGGCAACTGAAGGTTGACACGTGTAGTGTGAAAACTGAAAGTTTGTCAGAAGTAATAAATTTCGCTACACTCTGACTTAATTTAGCAAAAGAATTAATGAAACCGGAAAATCGAAAGCTAATTTAGTGACTGAAGTTAATAGTGAGCTTTCTTTCTGAAGCACATCGAAATACAGTTAGTCTTGGACTACCTCAACAATCATTTCTAAAGCTACTTGAATCTACGCAATTTAGAAAGAAGAGATTTAACTTTGAACTTGAATTAAACGATTCTGAACAATTAACAATAGTAAAATTTAGTACGTACCAAGCTGAGCTGCAGTCACAGGTAAGCTAAAATACGGTAACAAAACTCGCACTCTTAATTTGTGCTTGTGTAATCTAACTATTGTAGCCAGCTATGATTACTTAAACTGAACTTTGAAATTAAAGCAGTGAAATGGAATTATGCTGGCGTTTGAATTTCAACGACACTCGGGTTCATTTCGGAAAAGGAAGGGACCCTGCTTGGCAATGCAATTGGGACAATGAGCAACAAAGGTTCATGCTAAGTTGCTGTAATTTTGCGAGGCAAATGGAACAATTTGAAAAGCTGAGGTCTGCCATACAGTTCTGAAACTTTACGTGCTTTTAGTCTTCCTTGTTGGTTGATTGAAGGTTTGAAGCCGTCGATCGAGGAGGTGGCGACAGTCACTCATTGTCGGCCGTCGCTGTTGCAGAAGCTGGATGTTGGCGCGCCTTCTTCTCGACACGGTCACCAGGCGAAACGGGCTCTTGATGTGCGCCAGCTAATGCTTCCCGTCCGCGACACCATGTCAGAAACTATCATCGCGAGTCGAGCGCAATTACATGCTGCCAAACCCCGAAAGCGCGTCAACTCGCGGGAGCGTCACACAACACACCTGCTCCACTCGCTACTCCAGCCAGACCCCGACAGCTCTGCCCGCGCTCCACGCGGCAGAGTTAACACTACCAAAGATCCTACACACTTTGAGTCTTCACACGACCTATCGATGTAATCGTTCGATAGCAGTTTTCCCTAGGCAAGACCCAGCGTAAAAATACAAATAATATTTACGAAACAAACCAATTATACATCGACATAAGTGCGTAAATATATATATACAAATAGTAAAACAATTACAATATGTAAAGACACAGAAATGTCATATAATCAGGTAACAAAAATAAGGAAAACAAATTATAGTACAATAGATGGAAATAGGAGGATATGCATTTCCGGCGTTACACACTGATAGTACAATAGGCATCGTACGCCGTATTCGGGCTGCCAATAGGCCTGTGAAGATTTTAATATCATAATTCAAAAACGAGTTTACGCATTGGGATGATGGCACCTTCCACAGAGGTGGCCGGAAGTTGCACCTCTGGCGCCATGAGCTCTAGATTTACATTAGTACAATAGGATATCAATAGCCTCTGGAACGTCCTATTAAATTCGAGGGGTATCCATCCGGTCCCGGTCTCTTATTGGCTGTCTCTTTTTATCATCCAACACATCTTCTTCAAATGGAATGACACAGCTTCAGATAATTTACTGATCTCATACAGATATGATTTTATACATATCAACTGAAGCGGTGAGCAAACCGTTATACTAAAACCCTGAATCGGACCCGGGTTTCCCGCTCACTAGGCAGGTGCGTTAGCCACTAAGTCTCCTTGGCACATACTTCACTGTTAGTGTGAGACCAATAAAGTCTCTCAAGTTGTGTCATTCCATTTGTGTCAGTACCTGCACACCTCATGGATCAACGTCTGTGCCTCCGCTTTCTTCCAATGGCTATATGATACATGGAGGGCCGTTCGTTAACTATTCCGACCCTTCGACGTGTCAGAATGATCGTCCCTTCCAAGTGTTGACGCATCAACATCGTAATCTTTGCTTTTGCTTGGTTGACGGTCATCTGGCGATCGACGAATGGGGACATAACGGAACACTCCCTGAGGATGGCATAATAGGACTATGTAGTGCTGCGCCTCCACACCGTAGCTTCATTACCAAACGTCGTCAAGGTGCATCCAACGCTCGGCTTGGTACATTTCAGCCACCACTGTAAAGCACACATATACGCTCAGTCTCCCTTGTCTCCCACCGCCGCGTGACATTCCGTTGATGTAAGGGAAGCGGCGTTAAATTTCCACGGGCTGCGGCTGCACCACACCCGTTGGCTTCCAGGCGCGACAGTACAAATGTAAACAGTGTGGTCAGTAAACGCTGCCAGCCAAAACTCGGCTGTCGTAGTCCCATCCCTGAGAGAGCGGGAGGTATACAGCATATCAATTCTACTAGACGAATGTTCTTTATGATGCGTGCCGCTGAGTTCTTTGGCAATCGATTCGCACCATCGATAGCTGCTGCGCTGGCTGCGCGACTAGAGCGTGCGCTAGATCGAGAGGACGGGGTTTTAAGAAGGTGAATGGTCAGCGATGGTGAAAGGATGCGGGCGAGTCAGTACATAACACGTGACATGCCGCAGCGGAGCTGGGTTGTTGATTAGTGGAGAGCGTGAGCGCACAGCGTCGAGGGCAGCGGGGCATGGGATGGTGTGGTGCTGTTTGGCGAGAACGAAACAGACCACTGCGGCTGGCGTCCCGCAGGTTTGGGAGTGCGGAGCGGGAACTGCTGCTCTTAGATTTCGTGGTAATATATCGCCAAGTATCGTTCCTGGAGAATTTATCAGTTACTTTTCATAAAATTAACGTTGCCGTCTGCTGAAAGGCTCAGGTTGTGCGGAATGTTGCGCGGGTTTGCCTAGAAATGTGGCAGTCTTGGGGTATGCTCCTGAGTTGTATCATAGTGGGTAAATATAAAGTAATGTGACTAAGATTAATAGAAGTTGTATATTTAGGCTAATACTGACGAGATTCTTGGAGTTTTCCCGGGCTACTGAATATTCTATAAGGTTTTGGAACTGCAGCCGAGTCTTGTTGACTTCTTGCCACAATATATCGGCTGGAAACCGTCCAGCCATCTTCAGGTGTCCGCCACCGGTAGCTGAGTCGTCAGCGCGACAGAATGTCAATCCTAAGCGCCTGGGTTCGATTCCCGGCTGGGTCGGAGATTTTCTCGGCTCAGGGACTGGGTGTTGTGTTGGCCTAATCATCATCATTTCATTCACGTCGACGCGCAAGTCGCCGAAGTGGCGTCAGATCGAAAGACTTGCACCCGGCAACGGTCTACACGACGGGAGGCCCTAGGCACAGGACATTTATTTTATCTTCAGGTGAGTGTCCGCCACACTCACCTGAAGATGGCTGGACGGTTGCCAACAGAAATATTGTAGCAAGAAGTCAACATGACCCGGCTGCGATCCCGAAACCTCATACAATAGTGGGTTTTGTACCGAGTGCTATTTCCTATGTACTTAAGCTTCACTCAAAACATCTAAAACTCATATTAATTAAAGGCCCGTTAAATTGTCTGTCGTGTGGCTGTAGTGGTTGCTCAGTGGTTGTTATTCTGATATTTTTCAAGTTAAACATTTGGGGCCGGCATAGACTAGCGAACTATTTTAGAAAATGAAATTTTGCATCTGAGCTATTGGTTGATATGTGAGGGGCTAGAGCCGCCTAGTTTGGATATTATGTTATTATTCTTACGTCCATCTTCAACATTTTCTTGCAGTGTTGTTTTAAAGTAATTCGTGGCAGTAAAATGGTTTTTGTCTATTCTCCAATCGCATCACTGTGTCTACATTGTTTCCATTGAATACTTTTAAAACCTTCCACCTGTTATGTTGCAGGATTTGAGGACATATCACTGACAAGTCGTAGCCTTATATCTGATTAAGTATCAAGCAGCTAGTGCTCATATCATTTCATGCGACTGGCTGGACTTATGTGTAGTGTGACGTCAGTGCTGAAGGCACCGGTTAATGTAAGATTGCATTCATGTGCTGCGACGATCGAGGCTTATGCCTGAGGATGTCCTGTTAGACGATTAGCTTCATTAGTGGTTTGAATTTACAAGCACCTGTCATTGCTCAGGAAAATTGTTAACCTGCTTAATTTAGTGGCGGCCTGAGCCGTGAAGTAGTTTTAAAAAATCTTTTTTGGTATTGTGAGGGCAAGTAGTAGTACTATGGTATTCTGCCTTACGGCCGGTCTTGTCATGGGTTAAGCCTCTTCCACTTTTGTCTGTCCATAGCCAGTCTTTTCATTTCTGAATATTTGTCTCCTTGGATATTGTCCAGCATTTAATATCTTGTTTTTCCTCATCCCCTTTGTCCAACCCCCACTCCTTCTATTCCCTACTTCAGTAAACAGTCCCTCCTCAAACAATGTCCAACCCAGTTCCGTTTTCTCTTTCTGATGACTTTCAGCATGTTTCTTTCTTCTCCAACTCTTCATAATGCTTCTCATTCCTTACTCGGTCTTCCCATTTCACTTTTTTCCATTCTTCTCCATATCCACATCTCTAGCGCCTCCAGTCTTCTTTCATCTTCCTTCCTCAATGTCCAGGTCCTCGCACCATACAGTGCAACGCTCCAGATGTAACATTTGGCAAGTCTTTTGTTTAGTGGTCCACAAAGTAATTTCTGTTTCCTCTTCTTGTGCCATTGCAACTCTTTCCTAATTTCTGTTGAGCAATACATATAATCCATTATTACACTTCCCAAGTACTTAAAGTTATTCACTTGCCCTATTTCCTCTCTCCCTATTTTCCAGTGGCATTTTCTCCCTTTTCCTCCAATTACCATGCTTTTCGTTTTCTTCTTGTTAATCTTCATTACATGTTCTTCTAACTTTGCGTTTAGATAATCTAACATTTGTTCCATCTCTCTTGCACTCTCTGCCATCACAACAATGTCCTCTGGAAATTTTATACACTCCAGTCTCTGACCCCCTACACAAACTCCTCTCCTTCCATTAAAACTTTCATTAGTAATTTCCTCCAGATAGATATTGAACAGTGTTGGTGATAAACAACAACCTTGTCTTACACCTCTTCCCAGCTCAATTTCTTCACTCATTACACTTCCTATTGTATTGTTACTCTTACTTTCTGGTTCAAATATAAATTTCTAACTAGCCATCCATCTGTCCAGTCAACTCTATGTTTCCTTAGGATTTCCATCAGTTGTCCCATCTAACACAGCCAAAAGCCTTCTCAAGGTCAATGAACACAACATACACCTTCCGTTACTTCTCCATGTACCCCTCCGCTATCACTCAGTAGCCAAGTGGCATCCCTAGTTCCCGCTCCTCGCCTGAAACCAAGTTGTTCATCTCCTATTACGCAATTCAGCTTCCCATATAATAGCCTTCTGTTGAGCGTCCTCAGCAAGACTTCGGCTGCATGCGATATCAGGCTCACTGTTCTACGTTCCTCACACTTTTTGCTGTTCTTTTTCTTTTCTGTAGGTATTAAGATGCTTTCTGTACAGTCCTTCGTCCATTTTCCTGTCATGTATATTTGATTACACAATTCAATCAAATCCATTTGCCCTTCTTTCTCCAATGACTTTAACAGTTCCGTAGGAAAATCATCAATTCCCATTGCCTTTCCATTTTTCATCTCCTTCATAGATTCTTCAATCTTACTAGTTAGTATTGCATTCCCTTTGTCATCATCTGCAACTTTATTTTCTTCTTCTATCCCTAGGTCTTCTTCACTTCGTCGACTGTCTGCAGCGTATAGCCATTTTATATATTCTTCCCTTTTTCTCATTATTTCTTGGGGTTCACTCACCATTTAACCGTCTGCTGCGTCTACGTCCTTTAGTCCATTGTTGTTTCTCTTTTCCCTGAATGTCAATCCATTGCTTCTTTGTACATCAAATCATATTTTCCTTCTTTCTCTACTTTCTCTATCTTGTCACACTTTTCTGTCAGCCATTTCTCCTTTGCTTTTTTTGTCTTCCTTCTTAATTCGTTATTTAACCTCCTGTAGTTACGCTTCCCTTCTTCTGTGTTTACAGTTTTCCATTTCCTGCGATCATTCATCTTGGTTATCAAAGCTGGTGTTACCCATTCTTTCTTTACTTTTTTCCTCTCCTTGAATCCATGCGTTTACTTACCTGCCTTTTTGATCCCATTTTTAAAACGATCCCATCTTCCTTCTGTAAGTTTCGTTTCCTGCCCTTCCGTCATGATTTCACAATATGCATTTTCCAAATTTTCACAATACCTTTGTGTTTCTGTTTCTCAAAGTTAATGTGCTCTTTCTTCTGTCCTTTCCAGCTTCTTTTCAATTTAACTATAACCTCAGCTACTACTAATATATGATATGAATAAATATCTGCCCCTTGATAACTTTTGACACTCTTTAGGCAATTACGGTATCCTTATTGCATCATTATGTAATCAATTTGATATTTTTTTGTTGTCAAATCAAGATGTACAAGTACACCGTCGTCTTTCGTGGTTATCAAATAGAGTATTTCCAACTACCATAAAATTTTCATTGCAGCATTCCAACAATCTTTACCCTCCATCATTTCTTTCTCTTAGTACAAATTTTTCCAGAGCTTTTCCTTGTGGTCGTTCATCAAGTACCTCATTCCAATCACCCATTATAACAATACATGCATTTCTTTTCCCTCTCTCTGCTAAGTTTTGTATCTTCTCATAACATTCTTTTATCTCTTCATCTGAGTGATTACTTGTGGCATATAGACCTGGATGATAACTAAGTCTTTCTTTTTCCCTTTCAGCCTCATCATCATTATTCTTCCACTAACATATTCAACCTTGATAACCTTGTCCTTCAGTCCTTTACCTGTCAAAATTCCAACCCCATACATTCCATTTTTATCTTCGCCTGAATAGTACAATCGGAAAGTCAGCATTTTCTAGTCCTCCACAACAACCCATCTCAGCCCACACATTCCGGGTACATCCAATTTTTTTATTGTCGTTTCATGTTTGGCGTTTTCTAATTTCCCTTCCTGGAGAAGGGTTAAAACATTCAAAGTCCCAATCCTCAATAATTCTTCCTTCTTCTTCTCCTTCCTTTCTTTTCCATTTGTCCTAATCTCTGGAGTCCTCGTTGTATTCCCCTTCCGGAGATCCGATTGAAGGGAAGCGTTACCTACGGAACATTGTACAAAGAGGGCCATCCCATGAACGTCTAGGGAAGTAATTCCAGTGGTGGTTCCCCGTTGAGGGCAAGAGCCGGAATTTTAAAAAAATATTGTTGTATTCCTGGAGTTAAAACGGCTGGTGCCGATTCAAACTGATTCATTCATTTGGGACTTTAAAAACGGCTAAGCGCCATGTTAAGCTTAAAATTTAATCTGTTTGTGTAAACTGCTTGTTTACTTTGAAGATTTAAACACCTAGCGCCGATTTAAATTTCGAATTCAAAGACGATTAAGTGCCGGGTTACACTGCATGTTTTGTCTGCTTATTTTATATTTACGTAGTTTGCAGTTTAAGTGGCGACTGCTGGTTCAAGCGGGGAAGTCGAGTTAAATGTTTTAAGGCGGCTACAGGTCGATTTAAAGTTTCAGTGTTCTGAGTCTTGGGTAATCATACGTAGGCGGTAAGACCCGCTGCTGATTTGAATCATTTTATGGTTTATGAGGCTACTGCTATAGAGCAGCTGGTACCAATTGGAACCGAGAATCAAGAGTGACCCTTTAAGATGGGACTGCTGAGAACTGTGGAGAGTATTAACGTCTTATTGTCTTCTAATTATTTAGTAACGTAAGGCCAGTTCAATTTGGATTACTTTCTAGCTTGTATCATTTGTTTTAAAGGTGTCTTGGGCCAGTTGAAGTTTAAGAATCCTCGTTGATCATGTTTTGTTGAATTAAACTGAAAACTAGAATGTGCTATTATGCAATGTCGCTAATGCTAATTATATGTTTTCTTAATAACTGTGTGCATTGCTCAAGTGCTGAAGTACGATTCTGCCAATTTTTATTTATACGTGTCCAGAACATAACATATTAAATATAATTTATCATACATAGCCTATCATACATAGCCTATCATACATAGCATATCATACATAGCATATCATACAGAGCATATCATACATAGCATATCATACATAGCATATCATACATATACCGGGTGATCGAAAAGTCAGTATAAATTTGAAAACTGAATAAATCACGTAATAATGTAGATAGAGAGGTCAATAAAGTAAATTTCATTTTCTTTGCTTAGTACCTTTCACTCTAGCACTCTCTGCTCCAAAGGGTATCCCCATTCCTTGTTTCCGTAGTAGGACAAAAGAGGGATGGGGGATGGGGGAGGAGGGCAAGTTTCGCAGTGAAGTGCGTGAAACCCGGTCTATCAACACAGATAATGTCTTATGTGGCTATCAAACCGAGCTCGTGAATGAAAGCGCCAAGTGCTGCTCGTAGTGAACGGTGAGTAATTTGGTGCTTGGGGAGACTGTGTGCAATTAAAATCACTCCCGATCGCCATATCACCTATCGTGCCTTGGCATAACTGTGTTAATTCCTCAGCAGAGAATAGTGAAAATGTACGCCTCTTGCTGGTACCGGACGGTGCATAAACAATGACGAGGTGTATCCCTTGAAGTATAAGGTCCATGCCCCTTGCATTCAGTAGGTAACGTACATCGGTGGCTACTCATCCGTCCTTGAAAAAAACTGCGACGCCACTGTCCGTATCCGACGCATGTGATATGCAAGTCATGTATCCAGAGATGCCAGGAAGCCTAGAACGTTTGCAATAGGACCACATTAAAGTCAGCCACATAAAGTGTGACGCTTAACAATGATTGATTCGCGCTCGACCGGATGGAGTTGATGTTGATAGTCGCGAATCGAAATGACTGTCGTTTATAACACTACCACCTGCTATTGCTATACCATAACCTTAAAGTTGTGAGCAGATCGTAAAATGGAACTACCATGTTAAAGCAACTATGGTATAAAGCAACAGAGCAGTGCTACCCTCTGAAAGGAATTTTGTTATGTTGACCGTGTTGTACCTAACGGAGGTGGCTTATCGGATGTGAAAGTCAGGATTACGTAAATATTTAAACAGCAACAAACAATATTTTGCCTATCCACAGTGTTCAAATGATAATAAAAACGGCATAAGAATGAGTAACATTCTTGTTCAAGAAAACAGATATGAGCAATTTTAATGGACAGACACAGCGTATACTTTATCACATGAGAGTGCAATGAACTCTCACTAGCAGATGTTGACGTTAAAGAAAGTGCTAGCAGTTATAGGAGTACATGGCTATTGGCATAAATGGTAACAGAAAATGACATACACTTTTACCTTCAAGCCTTGGTCACACTGAATGGTCTCAATAATATTACTATCAATACTCACTGTAGAATCATAAAATGGACATAGGTTCAGTATTTCTTTTACCAATTAATTTACTATCTGACATAGAAAAAAATTCACTAGCAAACTATTTCTCACTGACCTTTGAATAAAAGAAGCTACTGTTATCATAGATTGTGGTCTTCCTGTTACTTGTTACCTAGCATAAACACAACAGACATACTGTGGATCCTGTTACACCACTATTAATATGTACTTCCAATACACCAGAGACAAGCACTTAGCAAACATGAGTGTATAACTTTCCACAAATGCAGTTCATGACTTTTACTGCAGTGAGACACCATATTGACAAATTTGTAAATAAAAACTGACTCACCTTTTTGCATTTACAACAGGCAGCACTATGATCATTAAAACTTTATAAGCCTCAGTTTTACAAACTTTTAATTTTTAAAAGTAACAGCAAATTCTCTTTATTACTACAGTCTTCTACTTTCAAGTCAATGATTAAATAAGTAACTTTGAAAGTTCACAAAACTTTAAATTGGACTGTTTCAATCGCTGGGAGGCTTTCACAAAGCTACATTTACTACCTCCCACAATTTTACTAAATCCACAGTAAATCTGAATACTCCCTTCTTACCAAAGATCAAACAACCTTATTTAATTAACTGTTTGGCTTTGAGGCTTTCACTTTTTTCCACAACAAGGACACTCGGCAATCATAGTTCAAACGGAGAGGAACCTGAGAGGTATTCTGATAAGGAAAAAATCAAGGTAGGTACATAAATTCAGTTAAAATTACATTTGAGCACACTAAAACATCCAATGAGCTGATAATTCACTGTACATTACTATAGTTCTTCTGTTCCATTACAGTGATTGCGCAATGTGGTGGCGAGTGCATGTTGATAGGTGGGTTTGCAGGTAGCATTGCTGGACTCTGTCATTTCTTGGTGGCGATGATAGATACCAATTCCAGAATAGTTCCAACTCTTTATCCATCCATCCGAGGCATTGGAAAGCGTCAGAAAAAGCCTCTCTCGGAACCAGCACAACACACAACTTTTACGTGAGCGATTGACAGTTTGGTAGCTCGTTCCCGACTGACTCTTGGTTCCAGCTTTCTATCAACGCCCACTACATTTTGCGCGTGCTACACAGTTCCGTTCCCTAGGGGAACCACACCACCTTTTACATACAAAGTAACTCAGAACTCTAAGTAAAGGACAGCAATTTACAGAACAGCAACCAAACATATTAAATAAAACAGAACATTTGCACATATTGATATTTCTACAAAAAATTATTCACACAGAAATTACAGTTATATACAGTAAGTTTTGTTCCCTCCAAATGAGACATAGAATTTAAATGACAGATACACTACATTGCATAGAATCAAACTATGACATCAAAGTTTTTACAAAGAAAGGAGTATACAATTTTGTGTTATCGATTCCATCAAACAACATTTACAAAAGCTCAGCAGTGGAATGTTGAACAAACCAGAAAGCAAAATGAATCAAAAGAAGGTGTGTAGTGTCTAAGTTATAGAGTTACACGTTCTAAGGCAGTTGGAATTGTCAGTGTGACCCGTGACGACGAGTTTTGTCACCCCAACGCCAAACTGTCGTCTCTAGTATTATGCCGTCCGCATGAGGTGGGGGTGGGGGTGTAACTCCCCCTTTCTACAAGTGCTTTGCCCGCCAAAGAGTCACCTTCCACGCCATCCGCCCACGAGTAGTTGGAGAGAGGGTGCTGATGTGTTCCAGTGACTGCCAAAGAGGCCCTTTTAGTGTTTCCTTGCGGCTGCGGCTGTGTTCCGTCGCCCCCTCCGCCTCCGAACGTACGTTCAGGAGAAAAAGAATCCATCGTCCCATTTCCGAAAGGGGTAGCAGTGTCGGTCGACTTCTCCGTGGCAAGTGCATGTGCGACACGGTCGAGATGAGTACGATCCTGCGCATCTGTCCGCAAGAGACAATCGTCAGACGGCGTCCGTCGGCGTTTCTTGCGCTTGCGGGGCAAACGTTGCGTCTCAGTGTGAGAATGTGAGTGTAGATCCGACTCCTCGGCAACTTCCGAGAAGAAAGCGTGGATTGGAACGAATCGTGTATCAACATCCATCCGCTCGTCGTGCGGTGGCAGTTGCTGTTCGGGTTTATCTGGCGATTCCCTATGCAGCGAGTGAGCGGTATGTAGATCGTCAATGACGTAACCGTTTGTCTGCGGTGGTAACCTCTACGGATCACTACCGCCAGACGTTCATGTTCAAACATGAAGGAATATGCTTCGTGATTTGGAGTTTGACATGTTTCTCACCATTGAGTACGGGGTTCGCTGCAAACGTCTGCCACTTCTGAGCCATATGTTTAATGACAGTCCTGTACGGCTTAAGAGCGGAGATAATGGAATCGACGGGTACCTCAAAAGGTAACTCAAACCCTATCCTGCCTAGTTCAACGCGCTGCTGAACAGTGAGTAACGATGCGACTTGTGCATATGGTACGTGTGCCCCAACGTGGTATACGCGATCGCAACGCGCTCCAGCGGCAGTTGTCGGCGGTAACTGACTCGGAAAACACACTGTTTACGAAATTGACGGACGTAAAATTTCTATATTAGCTCTGCTAAAATGCACATTTCCTCCCTTGTCCTTATGCTTATCAGGTTGTTCTGTCTGTAGCACATACAAATGAAAACTTCAATACCTGTGAAAGTGTTTTAAGGCAAAAAGAAAGGTACCATGTCCAGTCAACAAGGATATCGGCTTATAAAAGTTCCATTACTAAACTATTATGTTACAACTTAGAGAAGTTCTTCAGTCGAGGTAAAAATCATTTCATCTCCCCACTCCTTTCTCGTGTCTGCGATGCTCCCCCTCCCCCCCCCCCCCTCCCCCGTGCGACCGCGACGGTCGCAGGTTCGAATCCTGCCTCGGGCATTGACGTGTGTGATGTCCTTAGGTTAGTTAGGTTTAAGTAGTTCTAAGTTCTAGGGGACTGATGATCTGCCCGGGTCCCGCCCCCCCCCCCCCCCCCCATACCAATATGCCTTCGTTCCCTATCGTGTAGTGTTTTCCGTGACTGTTTAATGTTGTGCGTTCCCTTTTCAAAATGCTGCGAACAGAAACCAGACTGTCGCCGTGTTTTTTAATTGTGCCTGTCTCTCTCCTAAGTGTTTTCAATCAGCATCAGTGACCTCTGTTTTTTATGTTTTCGACACAACTTTTTCGCCATGTACCAGTTTTAAACAGTCACCGGTTTATCACCTGTTTTTATTGTTATGTCTCATGACTATGTTTTTTAACTTTGTCTGAAGGATGCAGAGCGGCATATTACGCTACTGTCAGTCCGCCCCCAGAGGCGGAGGGAAATCTAAATACAATAAAGAAAAAAATTATTTCATTTTTCTCACTTTTTAGTAAAAAAACCTGTGATTCTTCCTTGATCACTGCTCCTTTTCAGTAGCAGAATCTTTACAATATGTGAAATACATTACTTAAAACATGAAAGGGTACAATATTTTAATGCAAGTAGTGCAAGCTGTTCTGAAGATTAAGCCAATCGAACAAACTCACTCCTTAAAAAAAGCGCACTTATGTTTACATGTCATCGAACTAACAAGACAGTACCAGAACCTATTAAATACGCTAAGGCTGGTTGCAGAGGGACGCAAACCAACAACACATCAAACTTTTACTAACAAATCTACTACACTAATCACTGCGTGTGGACCGAAGGCGTCGTTCTGTTTCCTCATACAAACAAAATGATTTTTAAATAGGAATTTTACAAGCCAGTTCGACAGAGAGGTTCCAAATTAGTTTAGTGTGATATTTGTTTTGTTTTACCGATATGAAATACCAAGGACAGAAAAAGAAGAGGAATAAAGAGCAATCCAACAGCGACAGCAGTGTCCTGCCTCCCCCCTCCCCCCCCCCCCCCTCCCGACTACTACTTGTCCCTGGTAATGCTTATCGGTAAAACGAATATCGCACTAGACTAATTTTCGAGCACGTAAAATTCCAATTTAAAAATAATTTTGTTTATAGTGGGAAGAATACAGACGCTTTCTTTTGACATTATGCGGCGCTTGAAGGGCGTGACGTATGGTAGTTGTTTGGACTGGCTCCAGCCAGACGTTGCAAAAACGAAAATGCAAATATCTGCCGAAATACCAGAGAAATTGCGCCTGACGACTCTTAGGAGGACAAAAGATATATCCGCACTGGTCAACATACTTTATTCGATCTCTCAGTTTAATGACATTCTTTTGCTCATTCTTGATGTTTTTTGTCTACTGATTTCAAACCCAAAATCAGTTTTGTTCTCCATGCTAATGGTTTTCATGTAATTCTAACTTTTCCATTCCAGCCGGTTGCGGTTATATCACTTACTTACATGTCTATGATACTGACAGGATTGTGATACTGCATTTTCCTTTCAGATCCGATGTCGGTTCATCATGGATATGAAGAGACGTCAATGTAGCAATCATCCAAACAGTTTCTGTTACATTGTGGAGACTACACCCTAATTCCTCAAAGTTGCAATATAACATCTGTGGCGGTTTTTGTGTATCAACAACATCGACAAGTGCAATGAATATGGATGATACGATACTTTATGGTATTCTGCGGTTTGATTTCACTCTGTTTTTTTTTATCAGTTGCATTGATTTGATTTTGTAAATGATACTGCAATTTTATACACTGCATGGGGGCTTAATTAAATATAATGAAAATGATTTTGATTGCTGTATGTCCGATTACGCAAGTCTCGTAAACGGTTGGCCCTGACTAGTATTATTACGCTATCTGACTGCAAGGAACAATGTAAGAAAATTTTCGTAAACACAGTTAATTAATTAAGACCCCAGCAACTATAAAAATCTACGAAACCAATGAGCACAAGAGTAACTGTTCTGTATGTGGGAGTGTGACTCAACGCCCACATCTGGCACGGTTCTTTTCCAACAAGACAAGAATTTTTAAATACCAACTATACTGACGTGACAAAAGAAATTTAGAAAAACTACAATTACGCAAAAAAATCACAATTACACTCTAATCCAAGAACACAAGCCAGATGCTTTGTTGACTGAACCTGTAGTGACACATTATTTCAGATACACAACTAATAAAGGAACATTATAAATTTTACCTTCATATATATTGACGAAATGCACTCATTACAATAACATCTGCTATCTCTCCCATCAAATAACTGCATAAGACATGAAACAACGCTCTTTACTACTACATCTCGCTCCAACTTCACGACAACCACGAGCTCTGCCCACGCACACACTGTCCTCTCCGATGTCACAACAAGCACTGACTTCTACAATCTCATAACAAGCACTGACTGCTATGAACTCTCAACAACCACACTGTCCTCTCCGATCTCTTAACAACCACTGACTTTTACGATCTCGTAACACGCACTGTGGAGGCGGCTTAGTAGTACTCTTTGGCGCACTCTCTGGCGCAGTGGCACAGTGTAGCCACCTTTCATATGCCCTTCCTCCACAGGCCAGAATTTGATGGTATTTTTGCCAGCATTGGTGGTGAAAATACCACCAAATTCGTCCAGAAAAATACAGACAAAAATAAAAGATAATATTAATACCTAAATGTCACATAATTAGTTAAAATTTTGGCTTTGCACTGACCTTTTACTAACCTAATATATAAAGTACAGTAGGCAATACAAATTCTTTTCATACACGTGGCTTTACATAATAGTTTACACAATATACAAAAAAAATCAGTTTATACAAATGTTCACATAAAATGCTTTCAATGATTAGTTAATACAAAAAAGAACACCAACAGGTGACATCTTTTCAGTAGGAGCAGTCCATTAGTGGCATCAGCAATGTTGATCAGGTGCACACAGCAACAGGGGACATCTTTTCAGTACAAGCAGTCCATCAGTGGCACCCAGCAAAATTGAGCAGGTGCAGACAGCAACAAGTGACATTATTTCAGTAGAAGCAGTCCATCAGTTGCACCCAGCAATGTTGAGCAGGTGCAGACAGCAACAAGTGACTTCATTTCAGTAAAAACAGTTCATCAGTTGCACCCAGCAATGTTGAGAGCAGGTGCAGACACCAACAAGTGATATCATTTCAGTAGGAGTAGTCCATCAGTTGCACCCAGCAATGTTGAGAGCAGGTGCAGACACCAACAAGTGACACCATTTCAGTAGAAGCAGTCCATCAGTGGCATCAGCAATGTTGATCAGGTGCACACAGCAATAGGGGACATCTCTTCAGTAGAAACAGTTCATCAGAGGCACCCAGCAATGTTGAGCAGGTGCCGACAGCAACAAGTGACATTATTTCAGTAGAAGCAGTCCATCATTAGCACCCAGCAATATTGAGCAGGTGCAGATAGCAAAAAGTCACATCTCTCAGCAGAAGCAATTCCATCAAATTCACTAGCACTGATCACTCTGTTCATCAGCAGAAATTAAACACGACCAAATGTCACACATCATGTTGAAAAGTGCAGGTAACAGTTCAGAATATTTATCTTCACTAATCAGACAGTTCAGGCATGAACAATAGTTTGAATGCACATACAAATGCTTTTACAGTAACATACAAATCATAACAAACACACAAATGATGTCAGATAATTATCCTATTAACTATTACAATACACAAATACCAGTAAACCTATAATATTCATGGGTGTCAGTGCAAGCCACTACAAACAAATAAAATAATATTTAGGAGATAGGTGGGTAGGATTAGTAAAGGAAAACACACAGAACACACTCACTCATCCTTCATCCACATTAAGTACTACTGTGTAATTGAATAGTGTTAATTGTGTAAATGTAATTCTGTCAAAATCTGATGTTCATCATGTGTATCAAGTAGTACTGGCAGCAATGTATAACAGTCAATAATAGTTAGTCAACGTCATAGTCATCATGTCAAGACCAATGTTTGCCAAGCCAGATCAAAATGTACTGTTGTTGAACAACTGTCAGTGAACCAAGATATGCAATTACTTCCTCTCTTCAAAAAAAAAAAAAAGTATATACTGCTTAGTTATTTAACAAAGTGTGTGTATAGACTATCTTCCTTCTATTTGAGTGTTCTAGACTGCCATCTTCATCCTCCTTGTTCCATAAGACCAACAAAAAAAAATATGCTCCTCACTTACTTTACCTCTTATACACCAAAACTCCAATAATCAACAGCATCACATAATCTCAATACGTCACTAATACTTCTTCAATACGTCGATACATATAACTCTTATCATCAATATCATTTATCTTACCTCTTGTCCACAAAAACTTCATATACTCTCAATACCTATAATAATACGTCGATAAATATAAACCTCAGCACCAATATCATTTCACTTCCATAACAACTCTTTCCTCTCGTCAGTCTCCTCGAACAAGTACAGATAAAATCCTAATGCAACTTCAATTCAGCATCCCATACAATCCGAAGACACATTGCCAACACACAACCTCTGTGTAATCCATCTGACCCAAATTTTCTACTCATTATAAATTATAAGATACATTTTGGTTCCTTGTCCATTATTAAATAAAAGAAATGCATACCTGACCTCTAACAGACTTAGTTTGAATAACTCTCAGTAATTAAGTACGATTACGGTGTGTGAATGATCATAATATTTCACAGTGTGTACACCACTTCAAGAATCATAGCAGAAGCAAACATGTGGAGTATTTTTTGTGTCAAGTGTCACTTCCTATTTCAATTGCTCACGAAAAATGCAGTGTAACAACTGTTAATGGTCTAAACCTAGTATTGGTATGTCATGTCGTTAGCTTCCTTCCTATTAGCATAAATTTATACAGCTTTCATAAAACCTCAGCTCATGTGACTTCTATGACTCTCTTGTACTAATGTCGTTCGTCGAATTATAGCAGTTAATTTTCTTATCTTAAAAATATAAGGCACTTAGCGTACGCAAAACAAGCAATAGCGAGTAAATATACAAGTAGAGAAGACAATGTCAACAAGTGGATGCAGCACAATTCCTACAACGAGGCTCTGCCAAGCGAACGATCTATAATTAATCCAATAGTGTGACCTAAACTCTATGTTTATACACAGTATATCAGCATTTCTATACACCAAATTAAAGAGCAGTTATGGCAACAAAACAGAAATGTGTAAATATGTAATCCATACAAAAAGCAGCAAACATATATCTTACGTAATAAACAGGTCATTAGCATCATATCAGCATAAGCAATTAAATGTTCATGTGTCATCCTAATAAGTAAACATGAAGGCGCAAGCAGATAAATGACAAAGTACAACATACATACATAATCATAGTCAGCACAATTAATCAGATAACAATTATAATTTAAATAAATAAGCACAGCAGGCACATAATAGAAAAATATGACATCAGTGAAAAAGCATAGCAGCCAAGCGATGCATAATATACACAAGTTACAACCCAGTTCATTAATCAATAATTGTCAAAATCAGTAAATGTATGCAAGCATGTCGCTTCACAAGTAAATTCATAGAACATGAAATTAGCACAAAGTGTGAATCACGTAATCGCGAGCAGCAAATTACGTCTAAGTACGTACCTAAGTGAATTTATGTTACCTGAAAAATAAACTCAATTAATAGTTACCCTTTTTAGTTTATTAGTTTCTTCTTCGAAATTACATTCTTCCTGAAAATTTCTCGATAGCAAGTCCTCTTAACGTCGGAGACCTATAGAATTTACCTGAAGTTCTTAAATATTTTACACAACCGTATCCTGAAAAATACTGAATGTTAATAACAGAATTCATCAAGTCACTATAGCTTTATACTGAATTTAATCGGAGAAATTAAACTGAGTATTTGTTTACGGCTATCAGTGCATTCGCACTGAGCGCTCGATCAGCTGTGGGCGCGTGACGTAGGAAGCTATTGTTCGCGGTCAACGACTGCCTTGTGCGGCGCGCAGACTTGACTGTTACTTTGAGTATGTGCCGCCGCCAAAACACAGCGCGGTATCCTTGTACTCTCCGCATGTTTACATCTAGCTGTCAGTTTCTCAAAAGTATGTCATTCCACAAAAATTTTAACGTTTGATATATGATGTATTCCTTTAGAGCGTCGAGATTTAAGAGTTTCTACTTCAACAGTGTTATCATGAATAATTTTGCGAATTCTATATGGACCGTTATAAAGCAGAAAAAATTTGCGACACAAGCCTTTTCCTTTGTGAGACAAACGGTGGGACTTAATTAATACCTTTTGACCAACTGACAAGATTTTTGAACGACCAGGACGTCTAACTGATTTCTCTCTTCTAGCAGCCGCAGATGCAATATTTCGTAGAGCCAGGTTGACAACTTCAGAATGCCGCAGTTTCCGTGAAGGCGGAAAAGGAACGATTTCAGAAATGCGATTTGTTGGTACTTTATTTTTTAATATCAATAGAGGCGGTAAAGAAGTTGAGTCATTAGGAAGTTCATTCAGAATGTTTTGAAAAATATGAAGATACTGATCCCAAGTTCTGTGATTCTGATGACAATAAAGTCGACACAATTTATTGATTTCCTTCATCCATCTCTCTGAAGCATTAGATTGAGGGTGAAAAAGTGAAATGAAAATTGGTTTAATTTTACGACGCTGTAGAGTACGAAGCCAAATTTTAGAACGAAACTGTGATCCATTATCTGATATAACCTTGTCAACATGACCAACTTCTTTAAGAAAATGTTTGATGAAAGCGTTAGATACTGAACGAGCTGTTGCTTTGCGTAACGGTGTAAAACACACATATTTTGATGTCAACTCCACTGCTACAAAAATGTACGCAAAACCATTAGTAGAACGAACCACTGGACCAAACAAATCGACTGCAGCCATCTCCTTTAATTTCGCTGGAATGACAGGAAACAACGGTGCTCTGTGAGAAATCGTTGGAGGCTTAGCCATTTGACATAATTTGCATTTGGCAAGAACAGATCGAATACGTTTTTCCATATTACTGAAGTAGCAATTTTCTCGTAATTTGTGAAAGCATTTTCTGGGACCAAAGTGTGCATAACTGAAATGCGTATACCAAATCAATTTATTGACCCACTCAGGAATACAAACTAACCAAACGGAGTTGTCGACCGATTTTCGTTTAAAAAGAATGTCATTGCGAACTGAATAGCATCTAGTTTCTCTGGATCAGGAAGAATACCTTCAGTCGAAATAATGTGACCGAGAAATTTCGCCTGAGAACGACCAAATTCAGATTTTTCCAAGTTCACTGTCATGCCAACTTTTGCAAAGATACGTAATAATGAGTCCAAAATTTTGTTGTGCTCACTCCAAGAACGTTTCGCAATAAGAATGTCGTCAACATAAGAAGTAATGTTGTCACGAAGATAAACAGATAAAATTTCATTTAAACTACAATGAATGCTGCAATAGGTACAGTAAGTCCAATCGGTAATTTCCAAAGTCACTTTTGGGTAAAACAGTCATATCCGGTTATTGTTTAATTACTCACTAGATAGATTGATAGTCGAAGAGTTGTTTTGACAGATGCAAAGAATAGTAAAAGAGTAGGCAGCGGTACAGAAAACTAAAAGAGAAATAGCACCACTACAGCTCGGGGCCCTATGCTCGCTACGGCACATATTCACTTAGAGTAGTGAATCCCCTGAGGACATTAATAGCTGCACATAATTTCTAGTTTGTGACTTAATGGCAACTTTGGCGGAAGTGCGTACGTAAATTGATCTAGCCATGAACATGGATGTATGTCATTCTTCGAATTGCGAAATATTTTAATCTTCCGAACAGTTAAGAAGTGTTTATAATCAAAGTTTTCGTCTCGTGGCGACAAAGACCTACCGCGTCTGTCCCAGTCACAATGACGACTATTGTTAAGTTCGCGCGCCTGGCGCTCTCTTGTTGCATCCCATAAATGAAATAAATAATTTTCTTCATACCCTACTGCTAAACTAACACTTGTCAATTTATCTGAGATCATCTCAACTCTTTCCGATGAGTCACTTAATTGTCCTTTCTGTTTATTTATGTCTTCTGTAAATGTCGCGACTCGGGTTTCGGTGTTGTCACATTTAGTAGTTAACTGTTCACACTGTTGCGTTAAGTTATTTATTCTGTCATTTGGTACGGATTCCTCGGTTCCTTCAATTATTTCTTTCTTATCGTTTGCACGTTGTAAATTTAACTCTGAAAATTTTTGTACTATCACGCGATCTTTTCCTTCCCGTTCTCTGTCCTGTTCCTCTTGTCTGATTTCTGTTGAAATTAAGCTATTATTGTGAGCCTTCAAAATCGGTTGTACTTCTCTAATTTCTTTCTTTGATTCATCATTCGTATTTTTGAAACATGTCCTTATTCGTGAGCATAACCGTGTTGTCATAGCTTTCATCTCCGTTCTAATTGTTCCCATCTCCGTTCTAATTGTTCCCATTTCGGTTTTAATTGTTCCCATCTCTGTCTTCATTGTTCCCATCTGTGTTACCATTGTTCCCATTTGTGATCCCAGATTTAATATTGCACCCATCAACTGTTCCAAGGTAGCCGGTTCGCAATTCTTTTCGCGCCTAACATTTCCCACAAAACCAGTTTCCTCCGTCATAGCTGTAAAGCTATCTGTGTTCAATACAATTTCAGAATCTTCTGTCGTTAATCTCCGATTCTGTGAATTTTCCGATTGAGAAAAATTTTGAAATGGTTCTGGACTATTTTCCCGACTTATTACATTGTTTTCCACTTATTATCCACCATACTGTTTTCCTCTGTTGGCGAGTTCGCCATGTCAACAATTTCGTCATTCTCACTATCCATCATTTTTGCCTTTTTCATAGATCGCGTAATCATTTACAAAATACACAAAAAATTCGTCACTGTTCGAAAATCACACACAATGACTCCTTATCTCCAACAATACCATTCACACGAGATGTTTCCTTCAAACACGATTAATCGAACACTTGAAATAATTGCACTAAATCGTCAAACGCGTATACAAGGCAATAAAAATTAAATTTTGAAAAATACCATTAGAAGAATGCTAATTACCAAATCTACACACTCAATACAGACTACAATCACTAAACTCAAAATTACTACAACAATACTACAGTCTACAATTTTCACAATCAGAAAAATTCCAAGGGACGATCCGAAGCAGCGGTCGCCACGTGCATGGGGGCTTAATTAAATATAATGAAAATGATTTTGATTGCTGTATGTCCGATTACGCAAGTCTCGTAAACGGTTGGCCCTGACTAGTATTATTACGCTATCTGACTGCAAGGGACAATGTAAGAAAATTTTCGTAAACACAGTTAATTAATTAAGACCCCAGCAACTATAAAAATCTACGAAACCAATGAGCACAAGAGTAACTGTTCTGTAGGTGGGAGTGTGACTCAACGCCCACATCTGGCACGGTTCTTTTCCAACAAGACAAGAATTTTTAAATACCAACTATACTGACGTGACAAAAGAAATTTAGAAAAACTACAATTACGCAAAAAAATCACAATTACACTCTAATCCAAGAACACAAGCCAGATGCTTTGTTGACTGAACCTGTAGTGACACATTATTTCAGATACACAACTAATAAAGGAACATTATAAATTTTACCTTCATATATATTGACGAAATGCACTCATTACAATAACATCTGCTATCTCTCCCATCAAATAACTGCATAAGACATGAAACAACGCTCTTTACTACTACATCTCGCTCCAACTTCACGACAACCACGAGCTCTGCCCACGCACACACTGTCCTCTCCGATGTCACAACAAGCACTGACTTCTACAATCTCATAACAAGCACTGACTGCTATGAACTCTCAACAACCACACTGTCCTCTCCGATCTCTTAACAACCACTGACTTTTACGATCTCGTAACACGCACTGTGGAGGCGGCTTAATAGTACTCTTTGGCGCACTCTCTGGCGCAGTGGCACAGTGTAGCCACCTTTCAACACATGTATAATGCATTATTCAAACTACAACTTCTCCCGGATAATTATTTTGTTCAAATTGCATAAGAATTCCACCTGACGTAGTGTAATAATTTTGACTGTAAGTTGTGTTCATATCACTAAAATTACGGATCGTACATTAGAGCTTTTATAATTTTTGTCTTCTATGGATTTAATTATTCTTAGCAAATTGATCATGAAAAGGAACCACAGAATACCACCCGCACACCACACTGACGTATGCTACCAGAAATATTTTTCTCCGTGATTCGTGCGTAGTTTAATTTTGGCCACATACATCAGCAATGAAATCTTGTTCAACAACAAATACCATCAGCACTGTTCTTAGAAAATGCAGTCTGATTCGATTAATTTTTTTTTTAATAAATAGAGTTCAGTACCACCGGTGCACATTTATTTCTTACACATCGGAATATTGAAAGTTTGCAGTTTCAAGTAATTTAAATTTGTCGCTGTAATAAAAGTTAAGATGGCGGCCAACAAAAGATAGAGGATTTCTTTTTTAATTAATATTTTCCTTTTCCCAATAAATCATTTAAATTAATGCCACCAATAAAAAAATATTAAATTGTTTTGAAAATTAGTTTAACACAAGCCCATGCTATTTTCAACTAGAAGTACAGACAAAGTTGCTATATAATCGCAACTAACAATGGCTGCGGATCTTGCAGCTATGATACAACAATTTTTGTATCTTTAATAGAAAGGTTCAAATGGCTCTGAGCACTATGGGACTTAACATCTGTGGTCATCAGTCCCCTAGAACTTAGAACTACTTAAACCTAACTAACCTAAGGACATCACACACATCCATGCCCGAGGCAGGATTCGAACCTGCGACCGTAGCAGTCGCGCGTTTCCGGACTGAGCGCCTAGAACCGCTAGACCACCGCGGCCGGCAATACGTCTGTTTTGTGCCGTAATGTCTAAGGTCTGCTCCAGGAATTAGTTATTATATTGTATTATCCAGATGACTGGTCTTATTTTTAGACAGTTCAAAAAGCAGTCTGAAGTTCCAGTTGGTCACTGTATTCATTTAAGAGGAACATAATGACATGAATACTGATTAACCTACTAAAATACCAGGAGTACATGTAGACAATATGTGTGGACCTCAAAATGGTTAATATGCAGCTAGGCCAACAGAGAGGATTTACGAAGTATCCCTACTTACTTAGCACATGTGACAGCCGAGCACGAGATTGAAAGCAGAAGGAGTGTCTCATCCATGAGTCTCTGCAAGCTGCTATGCCAAATGTTGTCAAGAAAAAATAATTTTCCCTTTACTCCATCTCTACGTTTGATTAAACAATTTGTTAAAGCATTACATAGAGATAGTGAATGCTGTCAACATGTTCTCAGTGCTCTTCTTGCTTTTTTCCTTGAGAGGATCAAGGCAGGAGTGTTTAATGGGCTCCAGATTCAACCACTTGTAGATGATAAAGAGTTTGTCAGAAAGATGAACACCAAGGAAACGGCTGCATGAGTGTCATTCGTGGCGGTAATGGAAAAATTTCTTGGTAATATAAAAGCTGCTAACTATGAAGGACTCATAGCTGGTATGTTGTCAGCATTTCATGTCCTGGTCAACACCATTTCCTACACAGTCACCTTAACAAGTGTCCTGACAACTTACGAAACGTCAGTGACGAGCAATGCGAACGGTTCCACCAGGACGTCAAGACCATGGAAGAGTGCTATCACTGGAGATGAGAAACATGTGACGGCAGGCTATTGCTGGAGCATTAAACGAGATCTCTCTGAAGTAGTCCACAAACAGAAGAGCTTGAAACAAAAGTTTCTGCGCCAATAGAACGTGTTAGTTACAAGTCACTTTTATGCATCTCAACCATGATGGTATATGTTTCAATTTGTGGCAGTAAATAGATTTAAATTGTGTTTCTATTTAGGTTGTAATTACTATAATTTAATTTGAATTACCTATCTACGTTCAAGAGACTTAAATATTTATCCAACTACATTATGGTTTGATGATAAAAACATGAGATATTGACATTTCGCGATTAAAAAGCTGGAGCATTCAGGAAAAAACCGACATCAATTCTGAAACTAGCAATCTTAAATTGGGTAATAACAACTGCTGATAGCAGTGCAGCAAAACTGTTGTTGAACAGTGTAATCATGTATTGCATTTCGAAATTGTAGGTATGTCATATTCAACATGAAAAATTTTAAATGTTCTGCCGGAGGATGAAAGATCGAATCTAGTTGTAGAATAATAAAAACATTTGCAGCCGCGTGTGGTTGTTTTTTAGAGCAAGACGTGTTATGAAAGATGTGTAACACGGTTTTAATATGTGTACAATCTAAGTGAATCAAATAACACAGAAATATTATACACAACTACAATGTGGTACATAAATCTCGAGAATTTCCCAGCAGCCTTTGTCGGATAATGTCAGTACTACGCTACAACGTACAATTTAACTAAAGAGAAACAATAGTTTGAGTATGTACAAATATTCTACAGTTCTACAGTATGCACGTGTTGCTTTTGCGTGTTACTTACTGTGTACTATCATGTTACTGAAATCCCTTCTTGACTAAGCTTCTAATTAATTAGCTAATTAGAGTGATTTACTTGCTTTCTGAAATCAATTTATGACCATTTTCATCTATATGTCTCTGTTATTCGATGACTCTTCCCTCAGGACGTCATCTGGCCGCGTATCTGGGAGATTCACATATGGCGTTTCGGAAGTATAGAAATATCATTATATTTTAAAACAGTAAATGGGATATTCTGGCGCTTGTAGACTTCAAAATGTTTTTTTTAGCTCACCTTGCCATTTAGAACTTTTTCATATGAATTCAGGCTCCTCTTTTCCATCTTTGTACTGGTGATAATCTTTACCCTTGCAGCATATGTGGATGTTATTTATTTGCTTTATATTTTTTTGGGTGGTTTGTCTTCGTGCGTTTCCAGCACTGACCGGAACACGTGCATCGAATTGCCACCAGATGACGAAAAACCCAACGGCCGTGCCACAAACTGCGCCCCAACCGCCTATTTCACTGCAGTACTGTAAAGCGGCACGATTCTCTCATTCATTCGAGAAAAATATACGTCAACTTTTAGCAGAACTATCTTGACTTCATTGATTTCGACGTATCTACCACATAAATTTTAACGAACTAAGAGAAAATTTTATTATTCAAAACTAGCTTTCTAAACCTTATATAGTGTAAACTAGAACCAAATTATCCATACCTGCAGTAAAATCATTGTGATAACTTGGTTTCGGATGCACTAGAAGGTGACTATCACACATTAGAGTATCAATCTTTAGTATTCTCCGAATGACTTTCAGTCAAGTACATACTTTTTGAAAAATGTATTCCACATTTCGGCAGTCTGTATTACCAAACAACAATTTCAGGCCACTATATAATTTGTTTACTCTCACAGACAGCTCACTAACACTAGCAATTATGTATCAGAAAGAAATTTCTTAACAAAGCGTTGTTGTAGCAAATAATCGCGTGCAGCAGTGTGATCAGACTGTACGATATCTGTAATCTAACACGTAGTGCCAAGTACATCTATCTTAAAAGAAAGGAACAGAACCAAAGAATTAACTAAATATGTTCCACAATGGAGGATGTACGATGCACTGCTCTAAGAAACTAACCATAGTACAAAAATTACTCTACTGCAGCAATTTTTATAGTATACGAGGGTAATCCCAGCTCCCACAGGATGTCACCGCCAAGTGCGAATTGCGCCCATTAATTCGGTTTTTGAACACAAAGGGCACTGCGCCTGCGCCTATTCAAATCCATCGTCAATTGACGGAAGTATATGGTGAGTCGTGCATGGATGTCAAAAATGTCAAAATGTCCGTAAGTGCTGTAGAGAGTTTGCAGCTGGTCGGGCCGAAATTCACGACGAACAAAGGAGCAGGAGACCGTCAATTTCTGAGGAGACAGTGTTGAAGGTTGAGCAAAGCATGCTTGATGATCGGCGGATCACACTGGATGATCTCTGCACGTTGGTTCCTGAGGTTTCCCGAAGCACCGCTCACAGAATTTTAACGGAAACATTGAACTGTCGGTAGGTGTGCGCAAGATGGGTGTCACACATGCTGACTGAGGACCACATGCGGCAACGAGTTGATGCTTCCCGCGCATTTCTTCACCGCCTTGCAGCCGAGCAGGACAACTTCTGGACTCAATTGTCACGGGTGACGAAACCTGGGCATACCACCTTACACCTGAGACCAAGCAACAATCACGCCCGTGGATGCATCCTTCTTCGCCAAAGCCGCGGAAATTCACAGTCTGCCGGTAAAGTCATGACAACCGTTTTTTGGGATCGGAAAGGGGTATTGTTGGTCGATGTTATGCCCACTGGGACCACAATTAACGCTGACAGATATTGTGAGACTCTGAAAAAACTCAAACGGGAAATTCAGAACCGGAGAAGGGAAATGTTGAGCAAGGGTGAATACATTCTCCATGACAACGCTCGCCCACACATAATCACCCACCCACCCAGCCACCCTATAGTCCTGACTTGGCGCCCAGTGACTATCAGCTGTTCACTAAGTTAAAAGAACACTTGGCCGGAAAGCGATTCAGCTACGATGACGAGGTGAAAGAAGAGTTTCATAACTTTCTGAACAGCATGGCGGCGAGCTGGTATGACACGGGCATTCAAGAACTGCCACAGCGTTTACAAAAATGCATCGACAGAAATGGTGATTATGTCGAAAAATAGCTGAATGTTGAAGCTGTGAACTGATGTAAACCCCAGCCCATTCTAAAATCATCCATACAATACCAAAAACATTACTCCACATATCAAAAAATAATGACAATCGTTATACACTGAAGTACAATGCGAGTGGTCAAGAGTTTCTGTTTGTATCCGGTTTCATGATCACCTGCATTAAACTCTTATGAATAAATATTGTCATGATTTTTTGATATGTGGAGTAATATTTATTCTGATTGGATGGGTGATTCGTGAATCGATTATGAATAAATACCCGAAACTAGTCATCATCAAGTAATTAAAAAAATTATTTTCCAAATTTGACTGTTTGTCGTATTGAAATAGTATTACAAGTTGCTAACCATTCAACATCCCAAAATGGCGGAAATCCATAAACATATTTAGAAATAATATTCCTTCCGAGTAAGCTTAAGAGATGGAAAAGGCAATGACAGAAACAGCTGAAGATGAAATAACAGCATTGTCTAGGCACTCTCAGTAGGGAGATATACCTACGAAAACACTGGAGAATTTTTCGAAATTCTTCCATTCACTCTGAACAGAACTCAGATTTTCCAGAGTGCGGTGGGAGGGGTGGGGGGATTATCTTTTCAGTGACTTTGTACGCCACGATAAGCAATTTGTGGTGTGCAGAATGAATCACGACTGAGTGGATACCTTTATTTCGTAGAACTGAGATCTTCAGCGACAGACTTTGAAGTATACTCGCTACTCATACGCTGTTAGGAGACATCGTGGGACGTATAAATCCGATGGTTGCGACCTTCTGAGAGGGTACATTTAGTTCGCCTGGCACAAATTCAAGTATCACGGTGTTCCCTCGCGTTTTGTTCTTCACAGAAACCGAGCTACTTTTTTCACATTACGAGTACGTGTCGGCGTTGCAGTATTTGGTTTTCTAGCGCTTCGCTGCTTTGCTCGCGGAACTGGCGATGTTCGGTAAATGTAGCGTTCTGTTCGTCCCTCTTTTTCGTGGCGTGAAGGGGGAATTTTCTTGCCCAGAGGTATGTTACATCCTAATTTGCGCTGTAGCGCAGCTGCGCTCTGTTTGCCAGGGAGTGAAGTGCCGACGTCCTCTTAACTACACCTCGTTCGGAGAATGCGGCACCTCATCGCTCCGACGCTGTGTGCAGCTATTTCCGCTGCCCGCTCTTTTTTAAATTGGGTGGATTTTGTCCGCTAACTGCTTCAGGTGTTTGTCGAGCCCAGGTTTCCAGTCAAATATCGAGACAATGATATCTGGCCTGTGTTCTGGAAGTAGTTTTATTTTCTGGCTTCATTTAGCTACAGTCATTTCGGAACATTGCGCCACTTCGAAAGAAAAACAGGTTTCAATTTAATTTTTAGCACTGAATTTGTTTTACATTCTAAACTGATTGTCAGATTTTTGGTTTAACTTATTTCTGTTGCTGGTTAAAAAAATGTGTATGGCGTTATACACAGCCCGATACGTTTAACGTGTGGGTTTTGTCTGCTTAATTTCTGAAGATGATCGCGTTGATCCAGTGGAATATGTCAGCAAGGGAATTCTACATGCGACTTGTCGTTGCTCTAAAATTTTAGTTTCTATCGGCTACTGTCCCCCTGCAGGCGATACCTGCGCTCATTAAAGAAATAATAATTAACACTGTCTCAAACTTTTTAGAACATGTACAAGTGTCAACTTCTTGCTGAGTGAGAGAGATATTGACAATCGTTTGAAACCACAGAGGTGTTTAAGTTTGAACTATTTTTGCTGTTTAATGTTCCTCATCATATGAAAACTTATCGTGAACTAGATTTTGCATTTTCCAATTCATTCCACCTAAAGTTCACGAGATTTATGTCAATACAAGCATCCAGGGCAATTCGCACAGTAGGTGTAAGGTGTCTTCTAACATGCTGTGTGGCCGGTATCCTCAGATGCTCTTCGCTCTCACCGCCGGCAGTTCTTGGTGCCGAACTTAAATGGCAAGTCCCTGAGCTGTGTGACAGTCAACGGAAAGCCTTTAGAATCTAACAGTAAAACGCTGTGGACCAACTGGTCCCCCATGTCTATGTCGAGAATTGTCGCTTTACCAGTTTGGCTTCTGTCTGACATCTCCGTGATCAGCCTGGAACACTGTTTTTGGCACACTGAATCATTTCACCACTGTAGAATGCAGTATCCTGTTTTCCTTACAAAATTTCACTATTTCAAGCATACCTTCTACATTCTTCTCTCCAAGAATACCCCTATTTCCATATTTCATCGACATTTTCAGCTAGAAGTAGAAAATAGAAATTGAAATGATAGACTATATACAGTAAATACAGCTCGATACTTATAATCTCTCGCATACACCACGTCAAAATCTCACTGAACTACAACAGACCCCCCTCCCCCCCTCTCCCCCCATAACCTGCTTTGCCACCAGATCACAAACTTCTCCAGGTTTCTGTAAAATGTCCCATAGAATTCACAGGGCCTTGCGGGGTAGCCGCGCGGTCTAGGGCGTCTTGTGACGGTGTAATGGTTCTTTATTTACGTGACCATCACGGCAATCCAACCCCAGTTCTCGATACCAGTAATATCGTACTACTTTTCTGCGAAGTAACAGACATATTTTTGTGACAATATTCACATTTGGTTTTATTAATGTATAGCTGCTCCGATGTATCAAAAAAATGGTTCAAATGGCTCTAAGCACTATGGGACTCAACTGCTGTGGTCATCAGTCCCCTAGAACTTAGAACTACTTAAACCTAACTAACCTAAGGACATCACACACATCCATGCCCGAGGGAGGATGCGAACCTGCGACCGTAGCAGTCGCACGGTTCCGGACTGCGCGCCTAGAACCGCGAGACCACCGCGGCCGGCTCCGATGTATCGATATATTACAGTGATATGGTTCTTGTGTGTATTCATTTCTGTGAGACTGTCATAATCTTTGACTTACTTGTAACCATTTTGCCGCGAATGCGCACAGAGCAGTCTTTGTTTCACTTTGCAGAAGTTAAGTTGTTATTTCGCTTTGTAAAAGAACAGTCAAGTCTTGTGATTGGGTAAAGTGGAAATTAAATATATGAAGATTCACACAAAACTGTTTTCTTGATGATGTGACAATTAAGAAGAAGTATATGTGAATTTACAAGAAGTTTAATAAAAATGTGGATCGTGAACACCAAGTCAAAAATTATTTCTACCATACCATTGTTATGATCTGGGATTGTTTGATCATTAAGAATTTCCTGAAAAGCGCATTTGTTAGGTCTTACAAAATTGCTAAAATACAGATCTGGACCTTCTAGCAGTCAAAGTGGAATCACCCTAGAATCAACAAGATGAGCCATAACAACTTCGACGATATCTACGTGGGAATCCATTCAAGATAAGTGCCAAAATTAATGACTTTTTTACAGTGACTTCATTATTTCCATTCGGACGATACCATCCACAGTCAATAACTTTGCTGTTGCCCGATAAAGCGAACATATGCTGCGTGAGACACATTATTAATCTGGAATGAGATTTTCACTCTGCAGAGGAGTGTGCGCTGATGTGAAACTTCCTGGCAGATTAAAACTGTGTGCAGGACTGAGACTCGAACTCGGGACCTTTGCCTTTCGCGGGCAAGAGCTCTACCAACTGAGCTACCCAAGCACGACTCACGCCCCGTCCTCACAGCTTTACTTCTGCCAGTACCTCGTCTCCTACCTTCCAAACTTTAGAGGTTCTCAGGAGAGCTTCTGTAAAGTTTGGAAGATAGGAGACGAGGTACTGGCAGAAGTAAAGCTGTGAGGACGGGGCGTGAGTCGTGCTTGGGTAGCTCAGTTGGTAGAGCTCTGGTCCGCTAAAGGCAAAGGTCCCGAGTTCGAGTCTCGGTCCGGCACACAGTTTTAATCTGCCAGGAAGTTTCATTATTAATCTGATTTCTAACCTACTTTTCAAGTGGTGATATTGTTAGAACGGTCCGCGCGGCTCCCCCCGTCGAAGGTTCGAGTCCACCCCCGGGTATGGGTGTGTGTGTCGTCCTTAGCATAAGTTAGATTAAATAGTGTGTAAGCTTAGGGACCGATGACCTCAGCAGTTTGGTCCCTTAAGACCTTACCACAAACTTCCGAATTTCCAAGGGTTCACAGTGGATGCTGAATTATGGGACATATGGTTCTTATTAACCAAGATTTAACATGTCAAATTACAGTTTACAGAAGTATCTGTGCGACGTTCAACAAACTACGTGGTGAGAACTGACGTATTACGTAGTACCAATTCCTGCCACCAGACAGCTTCCTGCCAGTGGCACTGTTTCTTGAATGTGTCGAAATCTCGCAACTGCAGCTGTATCTCTAAACGACTCTACCTGTTGCGCGTACTGGACATACAAATTCACAGTACAGTCAAAATTTATGTTAAACGCTACCGTGAGCGTCGGGTAATTTTACCCAATGCATGCCAGTATAAAGATATTCATGGTAACGTTATGCTCCTAATCATTTGGACCCGCAAAATTGCTAACCAACATCCCTAAATTCGGTTTGCTGCAGAATCCTTCAACACATTCTCAGTTCGAATATATTAAACTTTGTTAAGATAGAGAAACTTATGTCCGCGAATCAGCATGGTTTTAGAAAGCATCGGTCGTGCGAAATTCAGCTTGCCCTTTCCTCACATGATATACTGCGAACTATGGATGAAGGGCAACACGTATTTGTATATTTCCAGAAGGCATTTGATAAGGTGATCAACTGCAGGCTGTTATCGAAGGTACGAGCGTGTGGAATAAGTTAACAGATACGTGAGTAGCTCGAAGACTTCTTAAATAATAGAACCCAGTATGTTGTATTCGACGGCGAATGTTCATCAGAGAAAAGGGTATCGTTAGGAGCGCGCCAAATGTATGTGAATTCCTAAGGGACCAACTGCGAAGGTCATCGGTCCCTAGACTTACACACTAATTAAACTAATTTATGCTAAGAACAACACACACACCCATGCCCAAGGTAGGACTCGAAGCTCTGGCGGGAGGGGCCGCGCAATCTGTGACATGGAAGGAGTGCTCCAGGGAAGTGTGTTAGGTCCGCTGTTGTTTGCTGCATACATAAATAATTTGGAGGACAGGGTGGGCAGCAATATGCAGTTGTTTGCTGATGATGCTGTGGTATACTGTAAGTTGAGTGAGTGTGGGTGAGATGAATGGGAGATAGCTCTAAATGTAGAGAAAAGGAAGGTAATGCACACGAGTAGGAAAAACTAACCCATAATGTTCGAATGTAGAATTAGTAGTGTGCTGCTCGTCTCAGACACGTCGATTAAATACCAGTATTTTGGCATAAGACAGCAAAGCAATATGAAATGGAATGAGCGCGTAAGGACTGTAGGAGGGAAGGCGAATGGCCGACTTCGATTTATTGGGAAAATTTTAGGAAAGAGTGGTTCATCTGTAAAGGAGACCGCATATAGGACGCTGGTGTTTGTGATCCATACCAGGTCGGATAGAAGACATCGAAGCCAGTACAGAGGCGGGCTGCTAGATTTGTTACCGGTAGGTTCGACCAATACATAAGTGTTACGGAGATGCTTCGGGAACTCAAATGGGAGTCCTTGTCGAGAAGGTAACGTTCTTTCCGAGAAACACTGATGAGAAAATTTAGAGAACCCGCACTTGAAGCTGACTGCCGAACGATTCTACTGCCACAGACACACATTGCGATAAAATACGAGAAAATAGGGCTCATACGGAGGCATATAAACAGTGATTTTCCCTCGCTCTGTTTGCGAGTGGAATAGGAGAGGAAATGACTAGTATTGGTACGGGGTACAACCCGCCACGCGCTTGCGGAGTGTCTATGTAGATGCACTGCCTACTTGTATCTGGGGTTACAGGAAACAGTGCATCGACGGCCAAACGAGGCGTTTAAATAGCACTGTGAGGAGCTTGTACAGACTAGGATTGGTTCTGTAATGTTTTGGTGTGTTATTCGTACCATGACTTGGACCCAGAATGTTTATTTAACATTAACTGTAACCACGTGTTCCCTTTCCTTCTACAACTCCGTGATGAAAGTGCTGTGGACTCTCCCATGTTCCAGAGTTATACCTCCCGAGGAGATCACGAATGTAAAATTAGAGAGATTCGAGCGCGCACGGAGGCTTTCCGGCAGTCGTTCCTCCCGCGAACTATACGCGATAAGGGAGATAATGACAGTGGCACGAAAAGTGCCCTCCGCCACACACCGTTGGGTGGTGTGCGGAGTATAAATGTAGATGTAGATGTAGATGAATCCGTTCACCCGTGTCCACAGGGGTGCACACTTACGTTCCTGGACTGACGAGCACTCACGCACTGAGACAGGATCTTTTTTGGCGTATTTATTTACATATAGTATTTTTCCTTTTCTTTAATTAATATGTCTGAAAGTGATTTACATATATATTATCCGTTGCAAGGGAGCTATGACCAGAGAGTTTAATATGTCTGTAAAATAAAAGCAATGCAGATGAAAGAAGGAAGGAAAAAGAGAATTGGAGAGAGATTTTCTCGACATCGTATGTATTAAAATGAAGATTTGATCGACTCGAGGTTAATAAAAAGGCATATAAAGGTGGAGGAAACGATGCGTGATTCCAAGTGATTAACGCTGTGGGATTCTGCAAGCGATTTCTGAACGTAAAGAAGCTGTTTGTGGGCTATGAATGAAAGAAGAAAGTGTATTTTTACTGAATTATGGTGATGAGTAATTAATTACTACTCAATACTTTTGTGAAGGCACAGAGCAAGTAACTACTTTATGTGTCTTTTCTGTTTAATAAGTGAGAGTCGCTTTAATTGTACAGCGTGATTTTAATTAAATTTAAACTTTCGAACTACTGTAAAAATAACACCACTGGTCAGAATGACCTGAAATTGCAACGGAATATTATCGGAGAAGGGGGAAACGTAGGACAGAAGAAAAATAAATAGTTGCAAAATGTAGCAACAGATGGCAATGTAAGCATCATAATTTAATAGTGGTCGACTACAAATGACAAAGGAATCATACAACAATGCCTAAGGTGTATGTTTGACGTTAAAAAAACTGTGCTACTCTGTGTGCATGGGTGTACTGAAGTGATACTGTTAGTTACGTCAGCCCATCCACTACGTCAAGGACATATCACATCGGATGGAAAAAGTCGGTTTTTAATTGTCCTGAGCCCAAAAACCGCATAAAAAGCATCACTCACATTGGTTTACAATTCTCCCGAGGGCAAAAATCGCATAAAAAGCATCAATCAAAATCAATTCGGATTATTAATTTCCGTGTGACTGACGCAAAACACGTTCAATATGCTGTCCACCGTTTTCGGCAACAAGCTGAAACCGAGAATCAGTACGTTCAGCAACTGATCGAAGTGTTTTCGGGATCACGTTCATAATGTGTTGCGCATTGCGTGCCTGCAACGCAGCTACGTTTACAATCGGAACACTGAATATAACATCTTTCAGATATCCCCACAGCCAGAAGTCATACGGATTAAGTTCAGGTGATCGGGACGACTAGCCTGTAGGGCTGATAATTCTAGCATTTCCGAAATGGCGCTTCAGCTGCTACTTAACTGGATTTGCAATGTGCCGAGGTGCGCCATCTTGTATAAAAATGATCCCATCCACACATCCACGCTGTTGGAGAGCTGGAATGACGTGGTTGCGCAAAATACACTCATAGCGCTTACCAGTGACGGTACAGGTAACAGGACAGCAAGCACCTGTCTCTTCGAAAAAATATAGCCCTATGATAAATGATGCCGTAAAGCCGCACCACACAGTGATCTTTTCAGGATGAAGTGGTACTGGTTGATTTGCATGTGGATTTTCCGTTGCCCATATTCGACATTCTGTGTATTCACATATCATGTCAGACGGAAGTGGGCTTCGTCTGTCCACAAAATCTTCCAAGGCCAATCATTGTCCACTTCCATGCGAGCAAGAAATTCTAAAGCAAAGGTCTCTCTTGATCGGAGATCAACAGGAAGCAACTCGTGCACATAGGTAATTTCAAATGGATAGCAAAGAAGGATATTTCGTAGGATTTTACGCACCGTGTTCACGGGCATGTCCAATGTTCGGGCAATTGTCCGTGCACTTCACGTTTGCACGCCACCACTCGTCTCCTCCTGTATTGCTGTGGCCACTGCCTCCACTGACGTAGAATAAATTTAATTCCTCCCTCTACCACGCTGCACACCAAAAGAACCCGTCTTTTCGAATTTCCGAATCATTTTCTCCAGACCCACGGCAGTCATCGGACCAATACCTTTTTTCAAACCCGTCAGTGTCCGGAATTTCTGCAGAGTGACGCGTGCACAGTCATCATTCTTGTAATACACATTTACAAGCAGAACGAGACAGTCATGGCGAACGTCGCAGATGCGAAAGGAGGAAAATCCGTGTACCCGGCGTGTTTATACCAACTTCAATGGGTCGTGCGCATGATAGGTGGTTTCATTTACATACTCTGACGCATATAGCACCATCTATAGATCAATTTTAACAGTATCTTTTTTCTTCTGCCATACGTTTCCCCACTTCTCCGATAATATTCAGTTGCAGTTTGGTGTCATTCTGACCAGTGATGTTATTTCTAAAGCGTTTTGAAAGTTTAACTTTAATTATAATCACCCTGAATATCAAGCACTGTGATCTCTTACGACTGAAAATCAGCGATTTGAGTACATTGAAAATATTTGTCCAAACTGGATATTCGCTCGAATACTGCTTCGAATTTATTCGTAGTTTTCTGAGAAGGTGTTTGAATCAAGCGAATTAGTTGTCTAAGAGCTTCATTAGTTATTTTGACGTGTATTCGCATAAAAATGAAGGAAGTCGGCACTTCATCTTCCCAGCATGAATGAAGGCAGATAGATTTTTCAGTATCAGCTGCCATCTATATATGTCAACAGGTAGCAGAGGCTTTTTTACATGTATCTTTGGTCATCGAAAACACAGACAGCAAAAATAATCAAAATATGTAAAATCAAGTATACATAGCAAGAACAAACACACTGTTTAAGGGATTCCTTCTTTTGTCTAGCAAAAAAAAGTACTTATGTAGAAGAAAACTTCCACACAAAGTTATCTGGTTATTTAATGTATTTATTTATGGGAAATAAGGGAAAGGCAATCACTCATCTATAATGGACTGTTGTGCAGCATATAAACACGTAACAAGAACTCCAGCTTTCAAGATATTGCTGTTTTTCTATTAAAAGTATACATATTCACACACATAACCACCGAGACACCCAAATGCCCATTCTCGTGGCCAGGGCGAGCTTGGTTATCGGTAATCGATAATCAATAATCAGTGTAGTCATGGCCACGTAAATGTACGTTTGGATGTCTGTGTGATTGTGTGTGTGTTTCTATTACTAGATACAGGGGAGACTTCTGAAGCTAGTGTGAATAGTGTTTCCTGTTACGTGTTACATCAGACCAGTACGGGTGAGCGGCAGCCTCTCCCTTATTTTACATGCCGTTCCATCCAGGAATCTCCATTATTGTCATACTGTATTTATTTGGATGTTATGGAGCACTGCTGCTTAAAAATAACATTGTTTATAACCTGCACGATACCCTGTAACTAGCTGCCATGTTAAAAGAAAAGCCGGCCGGTGTGGCCGAGCGGTTCTAGGCGCTTCAGTCTGGAGCTGTGAGACCGCTACGGTCGCAGGTTCGAATCCTGCCTCGGGCATGGATGTTTGTGATGTCCTAAGTGTTTGTGATGTTCTAAGTTCTAGGGGACTGATGACCTCAGATGTTAAGTCCCATAGTGCTCAGAGCCATTTGAATCATTTAAAAGAAAAATAATATGTTCTAGTAACAAACTAACTGACGTCATGCAATATTACAATGTTGCTTAACAGTAACTTACATATTTTTTAGTATAGTTTACCCTTGTCCATTGTTATTTCTGTACATATATTTTATATGTGCATTGTGAATACAATTTTGCGACTGGTGTAAAGATTAGTTTTAGGATAACATTAGCAAGGAAAACTAAAATAAACTTCAGACAGACTATCAGACTTCGAATGGCCAACTAAATCATCTGATATTAGTCCTACGGAAAGTGCCTCGGACTATGTGGAACAGTGAGTGAAATGTAGCAGTCAACAGCTCTATAGAATCTGATCCTCAGCAAATGGTTTCAGCATACCATCCGAAGAAGACTCTCTTCCGCTTCAAACTGAAGCACATCCAGACACGGTAGCTACGTAGGCAAGCTGATTCCATACAGTCAAATGACACGCACACATTCCTTCACTATGTAGTATCCGCTCCATCCTGAACATTGATATAAATAAACTATATCTAATAGTAGCCAAAAACAATAATTAATAGGTCGCAAGAAGAAAGACAGATTCAGCTTTTATTGCTGTCTGATTTCAACTACAGGTAAATCCCTTATAGTTACGTTTCGCAGAATCGCTGCGCATACCGAATTCGCATAAATTGAGAATAATGTTATATGTAAAGTGTTGGGTTAGGTTCTCGTTTACTGATGAATTTATTTTAAAATAGCCCAGTTTCTTAGCAGTTTTACCAAAAATTGCCATTACCATCTTTCTGAAATGCATTTTAATGCAAAATTAATACACTTAAAATGTAAATTTGAAACACACGGAAACAGGTTAAAATCCATCTACAAACTAAATAGCCTCTGAATCATTTGCATAGAGCCGCGTTGGATTAGCCGAGCGGTCTGAGGCGCTGCAGGCATGGACTGTGCGGCTTGTCCCGGCGGAGGTTCGACTCCTCCCTCGGGCATGGGTGTGTGCGTTTGTCCTTAGGATAATTTAAGTTAAGTAGTGTGTAAGCTTAGGGACTGATGACCTTAGCAGTTAAGTCCCGTAAGATTTCACACACATTTGAACATTTTTTGAATCTGCATAGCAAGAATGTGATGGTACTATAGTCAATTCAGTATCCATAGCGGATTTCCTTATATGCAGGCCTTCGTTGCTCAGATCCGTGGAATGAGAGTTTAGGAGGTTACAGATATTCTCTTCATCGACATCAGTGAATCCAGTTTGCCGTGCCGTGTTCGCAGTTTCTGTCATTGCAACAGTGAGATCGCTTCATCTTCTAGCACTGGCATAGCATCGGGTCAGTTTCCTCCAACATCATTCACACATTTTGGAGCGATATCAGTCCATGATTCTCTAATAACATCAATTGCCATCTTAACAGTATACTGCCGTCAGAAAATACTAACGTTAAGTTCGTCATTCAAATCAAATTCTTCTATGAGATTTGAGAAAGTTTCTTGCAGATAGTATGCCTTGAATGTAGAAATAAGTCCCTGGTCCAAACGTTCCAGGATAGATGTAGTGTTAGATGACAGAAACGGATTCAATGTATTGATTTTAATCAATAATGTAAAGTTTTTGGCTGGGAACGTTGTCGAGGATGAGAAGAATTTTGAAAGGAATTTTTTCTTTCTCACAGTAGGCCTTCAATTCTCTATTCAGTTTATTAACATAATAGTCAAAGAAAATAGCAGAAATCATCCAACCATTTTTACTCTCTCTCAGCCTGATCTTATCACAACCCTCTAGTGCAGTGGGATTTTGAAAACGCTTGATCATAAAGGGCTTTAATTAGCAATCTCCAGCAACATTTCCTACGAAGTGAAGGGTGCATCAGTCCTTGGCAAGCTTAAATCCAGGTACTGTTTTTTCTTCAATAGAAATGAACATGCGGTAGAAATAAACTTGCGCTAGGCAGTCGTTTCCAAGCCCATTTCATCAAAGTTGAAAATCATCTCCGCAGTATAACTTTTTTCTGTAAGTGTGTCTAGCACTTTTTCGAAAATCTTCGGTGCGAACTTCATCACCCGCAGCTGCCTGTCCTGTCATTTTAATGTAGTCAAAGCGAAAACGCTGCCTGAAGCTATGAAACCAACCTGAACTGTGTGAGAAAGTTGCTATATCGTCCACTTCTTTCGTTAAATGTACATGCAAGCTCTTGGTTGTTGCTTGAACAGCAGGTCCAGAAAGACGCATGTGTTGTTGATTGTAATGCTCAATCAAACTGTTTAGCATTTTTTCTGTTCTTTCCATCGCGTCCTGGTGTGATTTGTCATTTGAAGATTGAGCTCCACATTGTCACCAAGGGTTCTCACAGCGGATTCATTAGGTCCCAAAGCACCCTGACTTTCAACAATATGCTCACCTTTCTCACAGCGATCCAGAGCATCCAACTTTATTTCGAATGAATAAGACTTTCGTATGAGTTTCTTTTCCCCGACAGGTACACTTCCTGTCCTTTTGCCCGACATTTTAAACACAGACTCTGTCATCTGCAGATTCACAGCTCAGCTGAACTGAACTGCCGATTCACATCTCGATAAGCAGAACAAAAGATGCGATCACGAGTTATTGCTTACGCGCACAGTTAACAAATGGCAGCGTCATAAAACTAAAATCGTCTATGTGCGAAACCGCGGATAACCAACCCGTCTACGAGGTCTACCTGTACTTTCAATGCTCATCTAATTTTTCCTCTCACCAGGACACAACGAGATCATATAATGTCTTTCCTGTTTTCTCTGTGCTAGAACATAGACGTACGTAGATAGTCGTCCTTGATATTTTTGTTTTGTTTTAGTCATCAGCCTTCCAACTCGTATGATACGGCCCGCCACGAATTCCTCTCTTGTGCCAACCTCTTCATCTCAGAGTAGCAATTGCAACGTGCGTCCGCTGTTATATGCTGGAGTATTTCAATCTCTGTCTTAATCTACAGTTTTTACCCTTTACAGCTCTCTCTAGTACCATGGAAGTCATTCCCTGATGTCTTAACCCGAGTCACCAACGTGACTCAGTCGTGTGGAATGTGAGAACTTTTGCCAAACAGTGAAATCTTTGGCGAGCTCAGTGATAAACCACCAATCACTCTGGAACCACTTACGTGCAACAAGCCATTGTCCACAAAGCTAATGAATCTGATTATCTCAACAACGCTCATAGAAGTGAGCTGATAGATGTTTTGCAAGCATTTGAAGTAATATTTTAAGAACGACGTCGAGTCATATATGAATATCAAAGCAAGCTGGATGTCTGTCCTAACAAAATGTAGTGTTTCTGCTGATGTTTGGTTTAAATGTTAGACACTTTGGACTCTGTCCTTGGTCCTCACTTGCTTGATCAAGTTATGGTTTTTGCAGGCGATTTGCGTATTGCAACTCCTGCATGACAAGGGCATCTCTCGTTATTGGGTAAGGTTCTGTTGAGATTGAAATTTGCTGGATGCAGCATTAACTATTTGCAACGTATAATTTCATTAGACGACATACTACCCGATCAAAGTAAAATGAGAGCTGTTGCGAACTTTCTTATCCCTAAATCATCCCCCCCCCCCCCCGTTTTTTTTATCGGCGATGTTATCCGAATCAGCTGCTCAGTATTCCAGTTGTATCGAGCGTGCTTAAGAAGCATGTCTTCGGGAACTAACACTACAACTGACTTCATCTCCAGCTGAATACCCCATCTATTGTCCTACTCAACAACTTCAGAAGCCAATGACAGATAAATCTAAACTGGAAACCAATTGAAGCACAAATAATTGCTCAAAATTAGCGAGAAAGCAAGCATTAGTACCAACATCTAGCGAGGCATTAGACAAGTATGGTCCAGAGCCTCCAGATCGTATACGAAATATTTCCTCCCTGCATCAGATAAGCTCCGTGATGTGTACGGAACTGGACGTTTACCTTGATCTCTTTCGTGTATAGCACAGCTCCTAGGCCAGACATACATCCGCACGTCTGTAGAACGAATTTTTTTATCAGAATACTAACGCTAGAGTAGAAACCAACGCTCCTTTAAATGCTTGGTAGACAGCTGCTTATGATGAACCTCATTCAAACTTCTGTCCCTTTCGCCTAAGATGATTCAGTGGCGCTGCCTTTTGGACAAGCTGAGGAAAAAATTTCACAAAAGCTCTTGCCATGCTAATAAAATGCAATGGCTTTGGGATATATAGGCCTAGGACGATTGATAACTGCCTGCACTCTCCCCGGATCGATGATTATGCCCTCTGCAGAGCCTATGTGACCAAAAGACTTGACACTGGACTCGCATTCGGGAGGACGACGTTTCAATCCCGCGTCCGGCCATCCTGATTTAGGTTTTCCGTGATTTCCCTAAATCGCTCCAGGCAAATGCCGGGATGGTTCCTTTCAAAGGGCACGGCCGACTTCCTTCCCCGTCATTCCCTAATCCGATGAGACCGATGACCTCGCTGTCTGGTCTCCTTCCCCAAACCAACCAACCAACCAACCAAATGACTGCTTTGGGTCAGAGATTATCATTACAGTTCAACGGTCAGGGTATTCGTGCGCACATGTGAGGTCACCAGATAAAATGGCAGTCACTCCTTTAAAAGGGGTCACTGGTCACTTTATAGTACTGTAGACGGTGTAGAACGACGAGGGCGCGGGGAATCATGTGAAATTTTAGTGCTGACGTAAGTCAAAGCAGTTGTAGTATCTTATTCTTACATGTAATTATTGTGGGTACTTATATGTAATTAAGTATTTTTGCCATGTTCCCAGAATTGGTAGACACCTATTATCATGAACGCAGGTTACATTTGTATTATTTCTTATTTATAAGAAACATACAACACAAAAACGTAAAAGTGTGTAGTAAAGGACGCCCAGTAATGTCCGTAATGGAAAGACAAACGTCAAGGATCCCGCTCTTACAGTACGAATATCGTCTGATCTCCTAAGGAAATTAATTTGCCAGCAGGCGGTTAATGGACAATAGACACTGGATTGCAGCGTGTTGTAAGTTGAAAATTTAAGGCAGTCAGTTTGCATGTCCGGATGGCCGAGGCGTTTCAGGCTACCCCTCACGAGAAGCGGTAAATCTGGGTTCGAGTCCAGTCTGGCAAAAATTTTCAACTTTCTCCATTGCATTACCGCAATATCCTGTACGGCTGGAACTCACGAATTTCCCATCCATCTTTCCCCTTTCTTTCCTCGTCCTCTATTTCATATAAATTTAGTGATTATCTTGTGTGGAGAAACAGATACCACCATTTAAGAACATGGCCAATTCTGGTAAGGAATAGCTGTAAAACCATTTTGAAAATAATTCATCGATATGTTCATGGCGTCCGAATGGATGACAGAGGAGTAAGTGCTGAAGGCTTGAGATGGTGGTCACTGAAGCCCTTCTTGTTGCCTGCCCAACTTGGAGTAAACAGGATACAGGATGGCTCTGGAGGTGCGACTAGGATAGAGATACTAGCACACTATACCAGCATCCGCGACCTATGAACATGAAATACATTCAGATAAAACTAAGCAAATGAATCGCACGATTAAAATTCCTTGGTTTTAAGCGAATCAATATGCAACAGTTATAAAGCAACAAATTGCTTTCCACTGATACCAACAACTAACTGCTGTGAAATCAGCTGTTCCAGTAATAGTATCAGATTAACACATTTGGACTAATTTGATCAAAATTCCCATCATTCTAACATTGTCTTTATCGGGTAAAAGTTTTACTACGAACTGGTGAATGCGGTAGAGTCAAATACACAGTGTCCAGTTTTGAGCACCACTCGTCGGTCAATGAACGATCTTCACCTGGACTGCAGCAATACTTCCTCTCTGGACAAATTGTCCAGCTGGATTTTTTTGACTAAATCAGCTACTCATTCTGCTAGCGTTCATTAACTACACACAGTTTATTCTGTCAAGATGCAGCAATGATTTGTGCTCAGGTTTCCTTCAATTTCTATGCTTAAAATCACAACCTTCACGTCTTCAAGTTCACTGGAAGAACTCATTATGGTGATGAACGCAACTCTGATTCACATAAACTTGAGTACTATTACTCATGACTCACCTATGATTTCAGCTCAGTAGTATGAATTAAGGGACATGTAGCTCAATAGTGCAAAATGCCTTATACCCATTATCAAAAACTAGTGTTCCTTGTATCAAACTCGATGCGTTTTAGATAACAAGTTTAGCTAAATTCTGTAAAAAATCGTCAGTGATTAACGAAAGGACGGTGTTATTCTCACAGTCTTTACAGCATTCATGTTCTGATACATATACAAATGATTATAATGCTTGTCAGCGAGATGACAATCGTTGGATCACTGGGTTACACAACCTTCACTTAAAGTGACGTTAAACATCTGAGCTATACTACTGAGCAAACATTACCACTAACATACAGAAATAATCTAAACATATTTAAATAAATTTCAACAATCAACCAATGCAAATCTCAAAAGCCAAAGTTTATTTCGTGTCGACTTCGCAGTACCAAATGTTATCATTGACGATACATAGAGAGGTATGTACAATTAAGCACAAGGTATACAAGACGTAATCATACAAATCTTACTACCTCAACACAAAATATTGTGCTAAACACGCAAAGGAATCTTATAATGTAACCATATTAATCATAATTACTTCAGAATTGTCACTTGATTCCTATCTCTATCTTCCAGTTGACTCAATTAGTGAATTTCACGATAGTCTCTTCTTACATCTTGATGTGGATAGAGAATCTTGATTTTTTTATTTTCTGGATATCTCCACGAGTGTGCATCTGGGCTTTGGTTAGCCATGATGACAAATTGACCACTGTTCCAAAGTTACCACTTCTTATTCTTCTTAATGAGAAGTGACTGATGAAGATGGGTTCCGGGTAACACTTCCTGCCCCACTCTATACTTTTGTACCTTGGTCAACTTCTGGACAGAATTCATTTTCCTTTTCATTACTTACAGTGACAAATGCTTACCTCACTTTCTCTCCTAGCTTGGGCACGACCAAAAGTGGACTGCAGTATTTGAAGTGGACTGCAGTATTTGAAGGTTCTCTCAAGTTTCAGTCTTATACTCTCCCGATTTCTGTGTCCACTGGTTCCCTCTGTGACCATGGGTTTGGATAAAATCTACAGCTAAATGTCTTATGTGGAAATAAGTCAAGTTGACAGGTATAAACTTGAATTAATCCTGGCTTCTCCTTGAACTCATCAATGTACTCGCTCGAGAGATCGAACTGTGTCTTTAATTCAAAGTCTCCTGTATGTCTTGTCAACTGCGCTGTGGTCTTCTTAGTATCTCTAGGCATCCAGTTAATCCAAAAGCCTTGACAATATTTATCAGCCGGCCAGAGTGGCCGAGCGGTTCTAGGCGCTGCATTCTGGAGTCCCGCGACCGCTACGGTCGCAGGTTCGAGTCCTGCCTCCGGCATGGATGTGTGTGATGTCCTTAGTTGTTCTAAGTTCTAGGGGACTGATCACCTCAGATGTTAAGTCCCACAGTGCTCAGAGCCATTTGAACCAATATTTATCATGCTTATCCTCCGCAAATGATAAATCAATTTTAATCTCTGTATCTTTGATCAAGAGTGATACCTTGCCTGCAGGAAAGTCGATCTTAGTGCCGTGTTCTCGGATGAGATCAAGGCTGAAGATACATTCGAATTTTAACCCTTCTGCAACTAAAAACATGCATATTATCACCACGTTTTTTAGTTTTATTTCCAGTATGTTCGTATTATCATATTCTTTGGCCTAATGTACTTGCGCACAGGAAAAGATCTCTTGGATACCTTCTTATAAAAACTGTTCGATGCCTGTCTGCAATACAATCGTAACAGGTATAGCTTCTGTAGTCACTCTTACACCCAGACGCAGTGCTCGTGGATACTGCTTATAACATCGATGAATAGTTCTTCCTATATGTCTATACTGTTATTGTATTTTAGCGTTTTATCATTCCTGTCATGACCATATCCTATACAACAGTCGCCATTCTGGGGCTAGATGCGGTCAGCCTTAGTTTACTGGCTGTTGATCAGCATTTTTAATGACCTCCATTATTGTGGGTGGCCGGGATCTCATATCATTTTATATGTGGCAGCTGCTACTGTGGATTATTTTGCCAATAGATATTGTGAGCTGAGGTATAAGTGTGATTTAACTGTCGCCTCTTTTGTTTACTTCTGTTATAATGAAAGTAGTTATTCCCACTCCAATTTCCTTGGTTCTGGTTCGGACGTCCATTTTGGTGATTGTTGTGCTGGTTGATACATGCAGCAATCAGATCATTTGACTTTTCAAACCCCCATTATCTGCTTGTGCTAGATCCTCCTCTTTGATAAGGTCCTTGCCCATATCATAGTATCAGGTCTTTTTAGACGAGATCTGTAGAATCTACTACACCTCAAAACTACAAATTTGGCTCAGACTTTTGAATTCGGTTTCCACTGATGTCGCTTGGCAATCGTGTCCTCAGAATTCTAAGCAAATATTTGTGAAGCATGGGCGCATCCCAATACTTGCTTTTATTAAGACGTTTTTGAAAATATTCTCTCAATTTGCCGTAACAGAAATAGAAGGGCTCTAGATTGAACACTTTCGAGAGTCTCTCTTGCACTGCCTGAGACCAGCATGTAGGAGGACATGTCTTTTAGAATTTACTGAAACTTTTGCATGTTTCACTAATCTCCACGGCCCATCAGGCTTCATCTTCTTGTATTTATCTTGCAAAAATACTTATCTTTTGAGTATAAATCCATGACTGTGGTAGTATTTCTTTAAACCTCTTATGAATACTACTGACAATCCTTTGAAAGCTACTCCTTCATAAGCATTGTTGCTGGCACCGATCCTTTTGCAAACTGTGAAAAATTCCTTTTCAGCTCTGATGCATCATGCTGTTCCCATTCCGAGATGGGTCTATCTGTACACGCCCTCGTGGAACTACGCAATTTATTTCCATTATCTTTCCCTGCCCCCTGCAAGTCAATCCAACCTTTGGTTAAGCAGTTCAGATCATTCCTTAAACTGGGCAAGTTCCCGTTTAAGGGTATTCGCATTCGGATCTGGCTACACGCTCACTGCTCTTGTGTCTTTGGTCCTATTCTAAGGAAAAGTTTTTCATGTACTCCGACAGTTGTGGTACAGTGTCGGCTAAAACTTCCTTTAAAATGAGCACAGCAGTCAGTTGTCCTTGTCTTGCAGGTTCTATTAGGCTAGTGCCTCGCCATTACATGATCAGGCGGTAACATAAAAAAACTCGTGGCGTAACCTATATGGTTTTTACATTAGATTACATTTCATAGTGTCAACGCATGTTGTAGTGCATCTGTCCCCTGTTGTTCGGGATTCTGACACAGTTCTTTCAAGACTATTGTATAATGAAAATAGGCTTTGTGAAGAACACATCGATTGGCTGTATGGTGCCATCTGTATGTACTACATAATATATAACACTCAAAGGAAAGTAGTTATTGTCTCTAACAAAAACTTCAAACTTCCATACGATTAACACAAAATAAAATACAAAAAAACTTATTTCCACATTTAATAGTATACATAGAAAATAAAAAAAATCATATTAACTCCTTGTGAGTCAATTGTTTTGTTATCCTTTAAAGCATATGTAATGTCAGACTGGTAAAACTTTTAAAAAAATGTTCACAAAACACAAGGAGGCACATGCTATATGATGCAACTATTAGAATTGATTTCATTTAAATGTTTTTATCTTCTGTACTATTTTTTCTTTTTATTTAATCATCAAGACGGATATGTGATTCCTCTTATTTACTGAGTAGTTCATAGATGGCGCCAAATGCCAGCAAGATGGATAGTTGGTGTGACTTGCCATTCCGTTACAGATGTAAAGAGTACTCTGTGTCATTTCAAGTAGATTTTAATTATAAATACAATAAAACCAATATCCTGAATTGCTGTTATTAACAATGTACATGCACCTAAACTAACGTACCATGGAGAAAGCTATGTAGGTTCAATGTTATAACTTTCTCCATGGTAGTCAATTATTTGCTGGATGTATTAGTATCTTAGTCTTCCCCTACGGTTTCTACCCTGTGCAACTCGATTTATTACCGTGGAAGTTATTCCCTGGTGTTTTAAGAGATGTCCTATCATCTTGTCCCTTCTTCTTCTCAATGTTGTCCATATATTCCTTTCCTCGCTGATTCTACGGAGAACCTACTCATTCCTTACATTTCAAATGTTTCGTGATGTATCGATATCACTTTTCTTATTATCTTTGGCTAACATTTTGCCATTGGAGCGCAACGCCGTCTGATGTGGCAGCTCCGGACGTGGTGGCCAGTTTGGTGGGCGGTATGAGCTGAGGAACGAAACTGTTACGAGCTCTCCATGGAGCCTCTTCGCTGTGGTGTTACCTGTAGTGGACGACCAATATTGGGGTCATATTACCGCGTGTAGGTTCTCGAGTGTCGACGTGGGTTGTACTGTGATTTATCAGAAGGGCGCCGAGCTGTCAGGGCAGTGTTTACTTTCCTTTTGGTCCGTCTTCCTTCTGTTTTTTTGGGTACGGATGGCCGTGTCTCAATTGTATACAAACGGGAATGTGATTGCAAGATCCGACAGACATTTTAGACTGATTCATAGGTTTATATTTCATTATAATTTATTGTTTTTGTGTGTTACTGTTATAGATCCGTGGTGCTTTCGAACCTTTAGCCAGTGTAAAGCTCCGTGTTCGAGAAGAAAGCTTATTTTGAAGGTTGGTGGTGTGCATTAGTATGTGCGTTACCTTCTGATTTTTAAAGCATATGATTGGTCATGTAATTTTCAAGTGGAAGTACAGTGAAATGTTTAGCATTACCAGTTTCCAAGGATAATTAATTGTTCATGTCAGAATGTGTGTCTAATTTCAATTATTTATAATTTGCTATTGTTGTTCAGATTTCTTTGAAGCTAATGCTAAAGGTATATGCTGTCTAATAAATTATGTAGTGCGTCTGTTTTATTCAAGTGGCTCTGATAAATTTTAAGTCTGTTCCAGGACGCATTTGTTCTCTCCGAACTGCTATAGACTAACGTGTGTACTGATGAGCTTCGAACGTTGTGCGAGTGTCCTTGTGGCCTTTTTAATGGTTTGCTAGAAAGGAAAATTTTTCTCGTATTTCTGTTTTATTGCTGAAATTAGTTCCTTTAATATTTGTAGCTGGTTTGTTAAATCTTTTGGTTAACTTATTAAAATGCAGTGAAGTTGTCTTGGTTTTTGGTATGAGTTCAGATTAATTAATTCTAACCTAAGAGTTATGTATTTGATGCACGACTGTATTTTGGAATTCTGTTTGAAACGTCCCCTTAGAAAAATTATATACGACTGTGCTTAAACTGTCACACAATATTTTTAGCGCAACGCAAGCTGACTTTCAATAATCCCTACAAGAGAATGGCTCTGACTAACATTACCCTATACCTTTCACAAATCACTTACCTCACAAAAATCTTCGTTACTCGAACTACTGCAATATAGCGAGCGCCACTACTGCCAGCTAAATGAAAGATTCTAACTACTGAAGGCACTAACTACTGATAGGCATAGTCAGCAAATGAAAGATTTTGATAGAGAACAAATGATGTATTTACCTTAATAGTCATAATATATATAGCAGTTCATGACATCCAGTCTTACAAATTTCAAAACTCCGCCATCTCTCTCCCCACATCCACCACTGCTGGCGGCTCACCTCCAACTGCCAAACGCTATGTGCTGTTAACATCCAACTGCCCAACACTACAATGGCAGACAACAATGCAAACTAGCCACAGACTGCACACAGCACAGCCAGTGATTTTCATACAGAGCGCTACGTGGCGTTACCAATAAGAAAACCTAAACAGCCTACTTACATAGCTCCCATGCTTCTCACAAAAAATTTTACAAATTTTTTTGGGCACTGGCCAATACATATTTGTTAAAATTTTTTTCACAATTACAATAACAAAGAAATCAAATGCACACACTTATTGATACAATGTTGGTCAAACGCTAAAATTTTCTCACTGTCCATAAAGACAGTCCTGATCATCCATCACAGTAAAATTGCAGTGTTTTTTTTTCTCAAAGTCTGAGCAGTAAAAGAAAATGCACACGGAGGTAGTGGATTTCCATGCAATCTTGAAGAAGTAGTGTTGTCCTTCCAACGGAAAGACAGTGCTGACTCTTGACATGTAAACAGGTATTGGTCGACAACAGAGCAAACCCACAGCAGAGTCAGTCGAAATTTTGAAGAGTATTGGTAGGTAGGTCATCACAGAGCAGACCCACTGTAGTCCTGGTAGAGAGTACGGTATTGGTGGGTCACCAGAGGTGCAGACCCACTGCAATCCTTGTAGAAATAATGGTACTAGTGAGTCAGCAAAGGTGTAGACCCACTGTAGTCCTTGTAGAAATAATGGTATTGGTGGGTCATCAAAGATGCAGACCCACTGTAGTCCTTGTAGAGATGGCCAGCAGCCATCTGATGTGACTGTGCAGGTGCACAATCACCATTGAAGAGTCTTGCGGATAATACAGCAAGTCCATAACCACCACTTGTGCACTCACAAGGTTTTTGGAATTGTCCTTAGAACCAGCAATGCTGTTATTCAGTCCCTTGCTGAATTACTAACACATGTGCAAACACTAACAGTCCCTACTTCTCACATATTGTCCATATACTGTGACCAACAGAAACGTGTGCAGTGAAACATAACTTACAAGTTAATAATGTGATGAACTGGTATCAATTACAATTTTATAACATAAGAATACAATAACAACTGTACAAAATACATCATTAAAAACATAATAATACAGATAACATTTGTAGTAATAGGGGCTTTACAAAAGAATAGAAATAAACATATACATCAGTGTTACAGGAATTATGACATAAGTACATACATAAAGATCAGAATAACTTTTGAAACATCAACTTCACATATGAGCAACAAAACAGAACAGATAAATAATGTCTAACATCTTTACAAAGTAAATAACATATTATTAATGCAAATTATATTTGAGGATAACAGTATTCCTCATCATAGATCATGCAGCTGAGTATTAGAAAAATTCTACAACATAAGTCTTATCAGATAAACATATAAAGACAGGAAGAACATAAATACACAAGGGTACACAAACACATAGTGGGATAACACAAGGAAAGGACAGGGTTTGTTTTACTGCAGTATTTTGCAAACAAAACTTTCTTTACTTCTCAGAGATCTCCCTGCGTTCTTCATTATTTCCAAAAGTCCTATCTATACCTGCCTCCTGTACTTTTCTCGTATAGCCTCTCAGTGGATTTCATCAAATTCATTGCAACTCATTCTCTTATAGGCTACCCCCTCTTAAGCTAACTTAAATCTACTGAGCTCAGATGCTAAACTAAGGGATGAGGCAATGCAGCAGCAGAAAACAATTAACACAAACAGCAATGACAAAAAAAATGGAAAATTGCAAAGCAAGCTACAGTAAATCAAAATTACCAAACAATGCAACATTACAACTAGTATGAGCCAATGTGCAGCAACAAGAAAAATAAATCGGTAGTAAAACTAGCTTAACACAGTAATACAAAGTGAAATTTAGTAGCACTATGCCTGGCAAACAGCAGCAGCAAATGCAATAACTTATATCTGAACATGACATAGCTCAAGCAGAAAAAATATTATGCTAAAAACAACAATGCAGACAAGGGAAATGTATATTCACATCTTAATGTCTATGTAATTAAAGTGGTGCACCACAAGAAGTTATTCTACCAAAAAAATTACAAGTAGTTGAAAAGAAAATTTCGTATGCAATTCCTGTGAAGTGAAATGTCTTTTTATGCTCCTTCGTTTTTTTGAACAGCTCATAAAATTATTTACTGGATCTGTAGGCATAAAATATTTATATTAGTACATCTATTAAATTTAATTTTAACCAATGCTGCTGCAGCTAGAAACTTGATATTAAACAAAATGAGCAAACTCTCAACTAGAAAGACAATAGATGTAAAATGTTTCTCATCATTTCATTAGGCATTTTAGTAAATATCATAAATTAAAAGCTCCACAGTATAATCATATGATTTCAAGTTTGAGCGTGTCGTATTTGCGATGATTTCTACAATGAAATGTCAATAGCGAGGATAATGGCCTCTTTTTTCCACCTGTGCCTCTGAAAGGCACACACTAATGGCTTTTTTCCAGGCGACTGTCGCGCAGCTGCCCACGACGCATTACGTGCAGGTGGTCACTTAACTTTCTTACGGAAATATTTATGACAGCAGTTTCCGCTACAGTGAAAGTCTCATATAAAAATATTTCACAGGTCAAGAATTTGCGTTACAAATCTGTAGAAACAAAATCCTATTGATATAACAGAGTCCAAAAAATTTTCGTCGGCATTGTAATACATTCACACACTTCTTCAATATTTCATCATAACAGATACGTAGCATACTCAAATAACTCATATAGCATCAGCTTATTGATCATAAACATACCGCAACAGCATAAAACACATAGTCATCGTAATAATAACATCATATCACCTCAGTCAAATCTCAAAAACGTCATAGCTTTCTGCAATAATTTAAAAACCTAAAAAAAATTCTCTGCTCATGTCAAAAGTGTCATCTACCTCAAACATACTTAAAAAGTCATGATCCCATACCAAATATATCATTCAAAGCTCTCATAATATCACAATGGGTCCGAAAAAATATGAACAGATCACAAAGTACACACAAAATACAGTTTCGTAAGTGTGAAGTTACCCAACTGTGTAATTGCGTAAATATGTGTCACTGATGCAGTATAAAAATGTTTGTTTCTCTGTTAAATAATCAGCTGTGTAATGCTGTGTTGGAGAAATATGGTACCGATGTGTAAAGTTGTATAAGCAAATACCATATTAGCTAGGGCTCCTTGTGCATGCCACACACATGGTACACAAAGTAAGCGTGTACCCCCCTGAGGATTAATGTAATTATACCCTCAGGTGTTACAGATTACAGCAATGGAATGAAATGTATCACGGAAAACTTTCTTTGTAATTGAAAAATCTTTAAAAATAAATGTTTTAAGTATAAAATTAATCACTCAAATACGTGTACTGTAGCGCTAAACTGTGCGTCTTGTTGCAACATAATCTCTGTGGAAGTGTCATAGTTATCGTCCTCAGAAGCTAAGTTCTGCAGAAGTCAATGTAATTACCTCATGGTAAACAAAAGTGAAATGCTTTGCGTATAGATATCGTAGTTCTTATGCTTATTGGCGTGATGAAGAAAGTACTGTACAGTAACGAATTGTTGTGGCACGAAAAAGGCTGTCTCATTGTTGCTATACCACAAAAGTTACTACTAAAACATGTTTTACTTTCCAGAATAATGCAGAAAAACTGTGCAGATATAAAACAGAGACACCGCAAAAGTAACATTGTAAATTGTCACCCGTTAGTAGCGTCGTGATAAAACCGTGTAGTTGTCACATAAACTAACCACTGTGTCGTCTGGTATCTCACAGAAAGTACTTTAAATCCAGTATGTATTTTCAAGTAAACCAAAATGTTGCATTAAAATCTCATTAGCAGTACCAGTATATGTTCTAAGTATGTAAGCCTTATAGTCGTTACGTAAGCGTGCAACTAACAAGCAAGAATGTACACACACAATAACACTGTGACGTCTGTTCACTATAACAACGCATTCGTAATTTCTGTTTCAATAAGTTCTCTTGGTTCTTGACTGGATATTTAACTTCAAACATTGTTGCATGTTAACAGATTCTAAGTCTGACAAAACATACTAGTAATGTAAAGTGAAAAATTTTGTAGCAAAAATTAAGTTAAAAAAACAGATTATCTCTCAATAAACAGTTTTACATGTGAAAAGTGGTGCAATTCTTTACCCTTCCTAGTACGCAGAGTTTCAACTTGAACGCAATTATCATGCGGTATACCTCGGTAAGGAATGCTAAAATTTTTCTCGATGTTAGAGTCTATGTTATTTTTCTCTGAGCCAGCCGGCGCACGCGGCTGCGTGCGGTGTGAGTCATTGTCTGCAATCTCTTTGCTGGCGCGCGTCGTTATTAGGATTAGGAGACCTAACTTCTACAAATTCACCTTGCCGAGAGGGTCCTGCCCTGTTTGAAACCCGCCAGTTTTGATGAAATTCAGGTCTGTCGTTACGATTATATCGTCTGCCGTCATGTCGGTAGTTCCTGTAGTTTCTTTCTTGTCGGTTAAGTGGTGGAGAATTTCTCCCTGAATTATCTCTGCACGGTGGACCGTTGCGTCTGAAGTTATTCTGTCTCCCGTGATAATAATAGTTCTGGTTGCCATATTGTCTGTTTCTATGATTGTCTCTGTCATATTCATTACTACGAAAATGTGATCTTTCTCTGTAACTATTACTCTGCCAGTGGTTGTCATATGGGTGGTGTCTGTTTTGTTCACGATTTGCGTTGTAAGAATAGACTTGTCGTGTCCAGTTAATGTTTCTGTCGTCACAGAATTGTGACGGATGTGACCTGTAGTGATTGTTTTCCTGTTTTCGCATCCTGCGACTGTCTGTGTCAATTTCTAATTCTTGTAAGAGTCCCTGAAAAGCTTCAATGACGTCTTTGCAACGTCCTGCTAAAATAATATTTCTTAAATGTTCAAGCAATTTCATTAAGTAAATGCGGATGAGTTCTGAAGGGCTGTATGGGTTTGAAAGATATTGATTCTTATGCAACATGTCTTCAAAATATTTGACAAGACTGGAAAATTCTGATTGTTCAAAGTGTTTCATCATCGTCATGCTATGTTTTACTCGGTCTTGTGTAGCTTGAGACCAATATGCTGAGAGGAAGGCATGATAAAATTCTCCTTCACTGTGACAATCGTGAATGACTGATCGCATTCTTACAGCTGGTTCATTCTCTAAGTAGCCACACATAAATTCTAATCTGTGTTCTAACGACCAGTTGGGAGGAAAACAATGAGAGAATTGATGGAGCCATGCTTGTGGATGAATGTCGTTGCCAGAATTCTTAAATGCTTTGAATTTACGTGTAGTAATGAACAGCTTATAGTCAAAATCATCATGTCGGCGAGTCACATGTCGGTCATTGTTACGTCGTTTCGGCGGTTCCATCTCAAAATTCGGTGTGCCTTGCCAATTTCTTTCATAATTTCCAAAGTGTCCTGTGTTATTATTTTGTGGTTGTTCCGTATTTCTAAGTCCCTCTTCCCGTGTTGGAGCGCGAGTGTCCTCTGAAATATGTAATTTTTGTATTACTTGTGCCAACTGATCTTGTACTTCCCGGATTTCTCTTTTGTGTTGCGTATTAATTTCATTCTGATTTTGTTTTAATTTCTTAATTTGTTCATACTCTTCTGTGTTAGTGATGGCTACAGGTCTAGTGTCATTTGGGGGACTGATGACCTTAGCTGTTTAGTCCCCCTTAAACATCCCAACAACCACCACCACCACCATCTAGTGTCATTCAGATCATCATCTACCTTTGTAGATAAGTTAATGAACTGATCCGAAAGATCGGCTACTTTCTCCGATAGTGTACTTATTTCGCCAGTGTGTTTTTCTGAACCAAGTTTCAGAGTATCTACTGTGTCCTTTAAGTTTTTCTGAGTTTTTGCAAGTTGCGTAACCGAATCGGTAGATGCAACTGAGTCAATTTTAGCTTGCAAGGTGTCGTGATTTTCATGAACAATGGTTTGCAGTTCTTTTATGGCTACTTCGTGATTCTGTAATGCATTTTCATGCCGCGAAAAATTAGGTTGAAAATGCTCACAAATTTGTATTTTTACTTCATTACAGACTTTTTGACATTTCGATTCAATGTTATGTAACTCAGTAGTTAAATTTTCACGTGTTAGTTCAAGTGTGGTGTCTAACTTTTGAAGCTTTTGCTGTGTTTGTATCTGATTTTGTTCCATTGTGTCTAACTGTTGCTGTGTTTGTTTCTGGTGTTGTTCCATTGTGTCTAACTTTTGAAGGTTTGTTCCATTGTGTCTAACTGTTGCTGTGTTTGTCTCTGGTGTTGTTCCATTGTGTCTAACTTTTGAAGCTTTTGCTGTGTTTGTCTCTGATTTTGTTCCATTTGTTGCATTAGCTGTAATAACAATGCATTAGTGTCTGGAATCTGTTCCTCTACGCTTTTCGGCAGTGCATTTGCACCGGCAACATTCAGATTTTGACAAGCGGAAAATGTGTCTTGACTCATTTGAGAAAACGGTGAGAACCGAAAACCTGAGTCTACAGTATTTGCAATATTGTGTTCTGTCATTCCCGATTCCTGAGGCGAGCTGTTGCCAACCGATCGATCGATAATGCTTCCCTGTTCACTAATTGTTTCACTGCCTACGCCATTGTTTGCCGCCCGCTCCATTTCCCTATGCACAGTTACCTAATTACTATGTTGAACATTAGTTAATTCATTACACGGTGGCGCTAACACACTGCTTTCGTCTTCACTGTCATTTCTCAGTTTACTTTGGAGCCTAGTATTACGTTTTTCACACGCCATAATTGTCACAATATTTCACATGTTAACATAGAAAAGCACTATTTGAAGTGCAAAATAAGATAACATAGCAATGGAAATAATGTCTACTTAATTGCAAGCGCAGCTGCGAAATACTTGGTGCAAATCTACATGCATGTCACAACTGTTTTACTGTACAACAATGAAAAACTACAATTACAAAGGAAATTCTCTCTATGATTACGCGCTAGCAATAAACAAAGGCTACACTAACTACACAAACTACAAGAAAAAAATCAGAAGATTCCAGTGAGGTATCCTCGGCTAAGGGTCGACAAATGAAACGTCCCCTTAGAAAAATTATAAACGACTGTGCTTAAACTGTCACACAATATTTTTAGCGCAACGCAAGCTGACTTTCAATAATCCCTACAAGAGAATGGCTCTGACTAACATTACCCTATACCTTTCACAAATCACTTACCTCACAAAAATCTTCGTTACTCGAACTACTGCAATATAGCGAGCGCCACTACTGCCAGCTAAATGAAAGATTCTAACTACTAAAGGCACTAACTACTGATAGGCATAGTCAGCAAATGAAAGATTTTGATAGAGAACAAATGATGTATTTACCTTAATAGTCATAATATATAGAGCAGTTCATGACATCCAGTCTTACAAATTTCAAAACTCCGCCATCTCTCTCCCCACATCCACCACTGCTGGCGGCTCACCTCCAACTGCCGAACGCTATGCGCTGTTAACATCCAACTGCCCAACACTACAATGGCAGACAACAATGCAAACTAGCCACAGACTGCACACAGCACAGCCAGTGATTTTCATACAGAGCGCTACGTGGCGTTACCAATAAGAAAACCTAAACAACCTACTTACATGTTTAATTAACATTATTTGTGCCGCAGGAAACTGTCGTTACTAATCTCTTGTACTCCATTGCTGACACGTGTTACCTAGGATCGGGCCCCATTTATGCCCCGTCGGCTTGCTTAGGCGGCTGTTTACGTCATTTAGAGTGCGTACACTCGGCAGCTCAGGCCACTGTCTGTCTTCCTTGTTGTTTCCTCCAACAGCAGCCGCACTATTTAATGTTCCTGTTACGTTCATACTTGGAATAATTCTGAATTTGTATCTGTTAGCTTCCGGCCTTCACCTTAAGCAAATTTTCATGTGCACTGTGCCTCCAACATATACCTTAACATGTTGTAACTTAATTATTCTCGTCTTATTAGAAAATGTGTTAAATATTCAGTTGATGTGTGTTTCTGGACTTAAAATTATATTTCTTAGGTACTGGAGTTAAATTGGTTTTCACTGTTTAAGTATGGGTTTAGGTTTTTTAATCAGTCAAATTTAAATCATGTTTTACTCTCACTATTTGGTAATTAGGGCCGTTGTGTTCTGATCTGGTACTGTTTAGATTTATGTCTGCCTTTATTACATTCTGTGTCTTGTAGCATTGCTCTTGGGGGGCGAAAAGAAAGAGTTGTTATTTTATATATTTTTTTAAAAATGTCGAAAAAGTGAATATTTTGGTGGGCCACTTGGCGACAGAATCAGAGATTTATTACACTATTATAATAACATAAGTTGAGCATTAAATACCTGAATTAGAGCAGCAGATTGATTTATCTGAGATCGTTCGGAAGAAACATTATCATTGCTGTGCATTTTTATAGTCGTGATGTAGTCATACCCGGAGCAACACTAAGGGACCAGAAGATTTATAGACTTTAAAAGAAATGCAACACTACACAATTTAAAAAAAGAGTTGATTCAGAAATAAAAGGAAAACGATAATGTTCCTAGTGCCTCATGGTGCATTCGGCCCACCAGCGTGATCTTAATTTCTGGTGATGAACTAACACAAAATAATTATCATTAAAGTAAATGAGGAGATGGAAATCATCAAGGTTAATTTACTAAAATAAGCACACTTATCTTTAACACACGTTTTTTTAAGGCTACATAGCTTTTCATGTTAAATTACAATAGGTGACCATTGTGGTTAAATACTTTATACATAACAGTGAAAATGTCCTCTTGATGCTGTCTGTTCATAATCAGTTACAAGAAACTACATGTTTTCTAATTGGAAAAATAACAATTAGCACATTCATTGAATATTTTCACATAAAATATAAAATACCGATGCGGAACGCAGCAAGTCCGCCTTTCATGGAATACAAACAGTAAAAGGTGAGGCGCCCAATGCCTCATTTGTCTTGAAACAACAGAAATCTTTTTATATCGTTAATAGATACATGTACATAGAGATTTACAGGCACCACGCAAGAACGGCAAAGATAAAGAATAATAGATTCTGTCGCTGCTATGCGATGGTTTATTTCTTTTACTTGCAGTTGTTCGATAACTTTAGGCCATCAGGCCTTTACTATTGAGCGTATATTAATGTTTGTGAGGCGAAAATTACTAATATTACAGTCTTGTGTAGAGCGTGTCTTCTCTTAACGAATATTAAGTTATCTTGGTTTAAAGTTAACTTCAAATTTTCTTGAAGTTATTTAATTTGGCACTTAATTTTAAATGTGAATTTCATTAACTTTCCTTTTAATTAATTAAAAAATAGATAAAAGCTTCACTGGCCGCTATGTGGTTGAAACTGTGTAAAACAAATTTGTGTTCTACCAGCGAGTGAAGAGTGTAAAATCCCCACTGACCCAGCCCTTCACGGTTTTCCTTCCTGGTTGCATTAACAGGCCATAATTATCACCATTTCACCGGCTGGTCTCATTTCTGCTACTTCTGATTACTTTCGTATTTCTTAGATTTACTCTCAATCCATATTCTGTACTCATCAGACTTCATTCCATTCGGCAAACCCTGTAATTCTTTCTCACTTTCACTCAAGATAGTAATGTCATCAGCAAATCTTATCATTGATATCCTTTCACACTTGAACATTTCATTTATTTCCATCATTGCTGCTTCGATATTTTGTACCTTTAGATATTATATTTTTCTGTTTATATGTAAATGTTTGAGAGGCCGCACTGTCGAATACAGCTATAAACCATAACGCCCAGAAGGCCATCGTTCCTGAGAGCGATTACCACATATTATCCCTGTTTTTTTTTGCGAACTTTTTACCGTATTTTTTGTAATTCCGGGTGAATTGTACATGGTTTTGAGTCCAGTTTGTCACACTGACTTTTTCATTCTAATGCGCGAAGATATAATACAAATAAACGTTTATTGAAGAGTGAAATGAAACGCAATATTTTCTCCAAATATGCTTATATTTGTCGCGTCCCGGCACAGGTCCCGGATACCAATATAGAGTTGGTCGAGCCTGCGTGGCGCAATCGGGACGTTGACGACAATTATGGGTTTGCGGTTCCCTTTAACTAGTCTTTATTACAGAGATGAGAGGGAGTAGAATCTCCTGGACTGTCTAAGGGCGTGTAGGAGGTGTAGATACCTTATACAATACTTCCAATAGGTAGCGGGTACAATGGGTGAATTGGCAGCACTGAAAACAGTAAGGTGAGATTTCTCCTTTAACGTAATTTATTAAATTAATATCACAAAGAACATGTGAGGTGTCAGACCCTTCCCCTTACTCTGTATACTTCTATAGATTCAGCCAGAATCTCCACTTTACTCCTCGTTTAAACAAAGGACCCTGATACTATCCACAGGAGACAAGCACCAGCTAGTGGCTTGTTCCTTCTATTGTTGAAACTAGCTGTAGAGGCTACTTGAGACAGAGACAAACTGCCCCTGTTCAAAACTATTCCACGGTAAAAACTTCTACTTAACTGACAGTTGTAGTTGACTCCACCAGAGCATCACCGTCTTCTCGTAGTTGCAGTTACTATAAACTCATCAGTAGCGGGTGCTACCGTCTCGATGCTGCCGGGCCTTGGGCGCTGCTTGTGCCCTCTTCGACTTCTGCGACGACTCTGCTTCTTGCTGCTCGTGGATGCCCTGAAATACCCATTGTGAAGGTCTGCCCTGCTCGGACACAGCCCTCGCATGCGCTTTCTCTAACTTATTTTTCGGTCTTCCCGGACGTTTCGTCGCTGTGGACCTACATTGGTTTCGATATGTCGGGCCCAGTCGCGGACGGAAAGTTCCTTCTCACCCCCCAAGGTCCGAGAGACGCGCTGTTCGTATCCTCGACGTGTTTACTAGCTCAGGCTAGTTGTACTGTGTGACACTTTCCCTTCCGTGTCTGCGGTACTGCGCGGCGTCCGCGTAAGAAATACTGGCTGAACCTTTACATTATGAATAGCTATGTCATTTTGTCAATTAAATCCTCTGGGGACCTGACACCTCCCCCCAAAAGTACATTAATGCGCACTACTCAAAGTGCCGTTAATACATCAAAATTATTACAATTCTTTGTTTTTTCCTAAAAGAAAAACAACTTTACATCGCAATATCACAAAAGTGTTCCTTATATTACCCTGAAAGAAAATGACTACTTGCTATATTCTATCGTCTATTCTTTATAAATACTCTGTCGTCCGCATCTCGTGGATGCCTTTCATAAATTACTATTTCTTCGTCTCTGTCTCCTGATCGTACAGGTAGTCTGGATGTTTCAGTTGCTTTAACTACCGTTGTTCTTACACAAATCGAGCGACAGCAGCTCCCTCCTCCCTTCTCGTCAAACAACTTCTTGTATAAATATTTACAACAATTACACTTTGCACAACACAGAAATACAATGACTATGACAATTAAACTTATACTGATATACGTAGTAATTGAATATGTTTGGACTCTTTTCTCTCTCTCTAACTCAATGTGTTCCTTGTCTATGAATTTACTAATTTCGTCCAGTATTTTACCTGCTACTCTTAAATCATCTAGATTGGAAGTGACGTGCTTCAAAAGTAAATCAAATCTTATTTCCGACTCATTAATCTTCTTTCTCACTTCCTCACAGCAATCTAAATTAATATCTACGTCAGGTATAATATCTTTCCTAGTATAGTTGCTTTGAATCACTTTGTCTGATTGAATATATATGTGTGTCCCATATCCTTTACAATTCTTTTTGAATTTTATTATTCCTCTCCCAAGAAGTTTTACGTCCTGCGACGGATGTGAACTGCATAAAATCGTCATGTCCTCCTCTTTAGGTACTATATATAACCACTCATTGGTACTCAAACGAGTCCATAAACTTCGTTCCAGGGAAATCATTTTCTTAACACAATTAGTTGGGATCTGTGACTCTTGTAGTAACTTCACTTCACAGTCCTCTTGGTCATACATTGATATTAGGCCAAATGTCTGTTTACATATTTTTCTATTCTTATCTATTTCTTTACATTCTAAATGCTCATAGGGTACCTTAGCATATATCTTTTTAGAGCTATCTAACAGTAAATATTCCTTTTCCGGCTGTATGTAAGTAAACTGTCCTGTGCCAGTCGTTACTTCGACTGGTAGTGATAACATCTTATATAGATTAAATTCCTTATTTTCAATTAGGGGTATATTAATAACATAACCTAATACTTCCTTGGTTACAAATACATCAAGATCCATAACTTTTAAAAGTATATACCCATATTCTTCTACTAGAGGGATGGGAAATCTTACGTCTCTTAAGTCGTTTTGAATTAATCTTAAATTCTGAACAATCTGTACTGGATTCACAATATGAGGTGCAAGGATACCCTTCTGTGCATGAACTATGGCACTTACTAATTGTTCATATTGCGCACCTATCTCATTAAACAAGCCTTGTAACTGTAGGAGCTGCTCATTGATCGTCATGAATGCTGCCATCCGTTTCAAACCATGATCGGTTGTTTTCAACGAATACGTGATAAATTGTTCCAGCTTGGCCATTCCGTTTTTGAGTAATAGCTCATTCGAACTGATTGATTCTACCGTTCTGTTTAGACCAGTCAGCGTGGCTCTGACTACAGCCACTTGCTCTTTTGATAACTTCAATAACTGTTCGGATCTTGCTTCCATCCGATCGATATGCGTCTTATAATATGCAGCATCCGCCTCGTCCAAAGTGCCGAACAATATTTTACTGATTTCTCCCACAAAGTTAAAAATACCTCTTTTCTGCCGTCTTCCGGGCCTAGTTAATTGATGTATTAGTGATTTCGTTTCTTGTAACCTTTCTACACTCTGTTCGACTCCATTACTTAATACGTTACACTCAGCTCTGCTAATGTTTAAACGCGCTAATTTTTCCCTACATTGTTGCACCGCCATTGTTCCCATCCTTGCAGCAGCATAGATTTTCTCATCTAAGGTTTTAAGGTTAACATATGTTACCAGTTTCCACGTTGTACTAGTAATCTCTACTTCTCCTTCATGGTGGTAGTACAGACCTGGAGACCCCTTTATCGGGTGAATTTCCACAACATTGTCCGCTTCACCAGGTGCTTGAAAACCGTATGACCACCCCCCGCAGATGACAATCCAAATCCAAAACGTCGCGGGTCTGGGCGCCATGCTGGGCCTGTAAGCGAAATTTCATAGCCTAATAGTATGGCTTCAGCCTGTTAGCATGTACTTTTAATTGTTGCTTCCTATGCGTTTTCAATACTACATTAGGCAAATCTACTTCCACTACTTCGTAGGGACCTCTAAATTGGGAATCTAGTTTCTTCGATCTCCCGCGTCTCACGGTTTCGTCATGTACCAGCACTCTGTCACCTATCTTAAAGTTTCGGGAATTCTCTGTCTTGTCATAGTAAGCCTTGTTGGTTAATTTTGCCTCTTTTATTTTCTTTCGTGCTACCCTATGTGCTTCCTGCATTCTTGTTTTGAACTGGTCTACATACTCGTCATAATTGTACCCTATTTTGGCTGTCTCTTTCTGTAAGATTCCTGGTACATTCACAATTCTCCCAAACAGTAACTCAAATGGTGTATACCCGGTGCTGCTATGAGGGGTAGTATTAAAAACAAACGTACTGTAAGGAACCCACTTATCCCAATTGCTGTGGTCCTCGTTTATAAAATGCCTTAAATATTCCACTAGCGTTCGATGCGTCCTCTCTAACGCTCCATTCGTCTGGGGGTGAAAAGCAGTGGTCTGGATCTTTTTGATTCTCAACATTTTACATAATCTTTTAAACACTTGACTCAGAAAGTTTGATCCTTGGTCTGTTAACAATACTGATGGAATTCCGTATCGTAATATAATTTCCTCGAGGAATTTCTCGGCTATTGTATCTGCGTCTTGCCTCTCCACTGGAATAGCTACCGTGAATTTACTCAAATCATCCTGAAATGTTAAGATATATCTATTACCTCCTGTTGTTACGTCTAAAGGACCAACAATGTCCATGTAACACTTCTCAAACACAGTTTCTGCCGTGTCTGTAACAACTAATGGCATCTTTATCTTACTCTGCGTAAACTTATTTCGCTGACATTTATCACATGTTCTAATGTATTGCTCGACATCACCTTTCATTCCTTTCCATGAACCGTATCTCTTTAAACGTTCTAGAGTTCGGTGAATACCTTGGTGTCCTCCTAGGGGATTATCATGTACCTCCTTCAAAATTTCGGCTTGCTGTTCCTCACTTAGCTCTGCCTCCTCTTCCTCTAACTCATTAGTCTCGGTTATCATTCTTATTGGCTCTTGGCTTTGCTTCGCCTGTGCCTCTTCGTCACTTTGTCTCATTCGGCTTAATGCATCTGCATTGGCGTTCAGTCGCCCTGGTTTATATATAACTTCGTATGAATACTCTTCTAGTTTTAGTCTCCATTTTAATAAACGCGATGATGGGTCTTTTACACTGAAAATCCAAGTTAGTGGCTTATGGTCTGTGACAATTGTAAATTTCCTCCCATATACATATGGTCTGAATTGTTTTGTGGCCCATACTAACGCTAAACACTCTAGCTCAGTTGCTGAGTAATTCCTCTCTGCTTTGTTTAATGATCTTGAAGCATATGCTATTGGCAAATCGCTTCCAATCTTCCCCTGAGATAAAACTGCTCCAATCGCTTCGCCACTAGCATCTGTGGTAATAACGAACGGTTTCTCAAAATCGGGATATTGTAATATGGGGGGATCGATTAACTTCTCTTTTAACTGTTCAAATGCATCTTGCTGCTGTCCTCCCCATTCATAACTCTCATTTCCCTTCAGCAATTTGTGCAAGGGTGCTGCAATCGTACTGAAGTCTTTCAGGAATTTTCTATAGTAGCCGATTAATCCTAGGAATCCTTTTAACTCTTTTTTGGTTTTCGGTACTGGGAACTTATTCACCTTTTCTACGTTCCTCTCGTCCGGCTGTACCCCTCTGTCTGTGATTTTATGTCCAAGAAATACTACTTCTTTACGCAGAAATTCACACTTATCTGGCTGCAACTTTAAGCTGTGTTCCCTTAGTCGATCGAAAATTTCCCTCATTTTTTCATTGTGTTCCACCAATGAGCTTCCATAACAAATTATATCGTCTAAATACACCAAGCACTTGGTTCCTTGTAACCCCGTTAGTGCAACATTCATTAATCTCTGGAATGTACTGGGTGCTCCTTTTAATCCCATTGGCATTCTCTTGTACTCATAGTGCTGATAATTGGCACTGAAGGCTGTTTTCTCTCTGTCCTGAGGGTCCATTAATATCTGATGGTAGCCACTTGCTATGTCTAACGTGGAAAAATACTTAGCCTTTCCTAACTGGTCCAGTATTTCCGATATATTCGGTATTGGGAACGCTTCCCCTACTGAAATCTCATTCAACTTTCTGTAATCCGTTACCAGCCTGTACTTCATTTGCCCACTAGCATCCATCTTCTTTGGAACTAACAAAACGGGTGCGTTCCAGGGACTCTGACTTTCCACAATAATATCATCAGCCAGCATTTTCTCTATATGTTCCCTCAATATCTGTTTCTGTGCTTCTGGAATCCGATATGGTCGAACATTGATAACCTTGCCCTTATGCTCAGGCAGTATCGGAAGGGTATGCTTTACTGTTTCTGTAAAGGATAACCTGTCCCCCTTTAAATGAAACACATCGCAATATGCACTACACAATTTATGCAGCTCATGCTTTTCTTCGTCATTAAAATGTTCCGTTCGTAAAGCTTCTCGGACCTGTAAACTGCGATCCCTATAACTTTTTGCCTGTTCCGGCGCGTCTTGCACTCTTCGTATTGTGGCTTCATTGCATATCTTTTCTGCCACTAATTGTATGGAAGTTAGATCACATTCTTCCTCTCTTGTATTCAGTACGCTAATGATACACTTCCCTTGTACGTTTCGTACTATTGCTTCTGGAACATAAATACCCTGTGTTATCTCTTGTTTTGGTACAATAATCTCTTCGCCCTCTGAAATAGCTTCGTGTCCCTTGCAAATTCTCATAACTTTCTCCTCCCTTGGTCCGATTGTTCCACTTCTGTCGCTACTTTCGCGCTCCTGGCTGTGAGTCATCCCGTCTGATGGCTGTCTCGGTCCGTTATTTTCACCGACGACACTCTGGTCCTTTAAATTTTCGTGGCGCGGCCTATAACATCGTTTCTTCCCACATTTTGCATTTGTCGGGCTTCACCCTTCTGATGCGCATTTATCTCTTTCATACTTTGTACTTCGCTTGTTTCCCTTGTTGCTTTCTCTTCGGGCACTGCTAATAATGGCGTTGTCCATCCATTTATTTCTAACTTTCTATTTCGGTAATCAGTGACTGCTCTTTGCTTTTGTAGAAAATCCCTGCCTACCAAGCCATTATACGGGACATCTGTTCCCTTGCTTAACACGTGAAATATGTGTTTCCCCAACACAGTTTCGCCTATTCTCAGAGTTAATATCACAGTACCCAGCGTACTTACTGTACCATTTGTTACCCCTTTTAACCTCCGCACTTGTGCTCTGTTAACTGGTAATCCTGGGATCATATCTTCTTCCTTAATTAGACTAATATGTGCTCCTGTATCTATTAAAAACTTCAATCCTCTACCGATTTCTTGGCAATGAGTCGTCATAACATCATTTTCTGCGTCGCAGTCTATCACCGTAACCTTGGGCCATTTGATGGTGGTAACACGAGACTGCTCCGTATCCCACCTCCTTAGTTTCCCGAAACCACTTTCTTCTTTCCTGAGGTTACTCCTACTTTTTCCCTACATTTGTATGCGATGTGCCCGTATTTATTACATATAAAACACTTGGGGGTTCGGCATTCCGTCGCCTTATGCCCACGTCTCTGACATTTCTCACAAATTATAATTTTACTACACATAGCATCCGTATGCCCTGACTCATCACAATTATAACAAAAATTCTGGAACCTCCTAGCTTCCTCTGCCCTAGTGGGTGTCTTTACCCATCGTACTTTACTAATCATTTCTGGTTTCCTACATTCTCTAGCAATGTGGCCCTTTTTCCCACAATTGTAGCATTTTTCTCCCCAGTTATTTCTAATTACCGTCTCCCTACGAGCCCCTTTATAAAATTGTCCCTTTTCTTTCATCGATAGCAATGCACTTTCCTCCTGCTGTGCTATTTCTACTGCATCCCCAAGACTTATTTCTTCCCCTCTGCTGCGCACAATCGTCTGTATTCTATCATTTACTAGCCCCTGAATAAAGCATGCACGACCTAGTGCGTAAACCAATTCTAATGCGCCTTTCAGCTGCGCCGTCTCTGTTACTCGTGTTACGGCAACTCTGAACGATTTGGATAGCTCGTCTATCCTGTTACCCCAAGATGCTACAGATTCTCCCGGATATTGCCTTGCTTGGAACATGCGACATGCGTAGAAATCTATAGTTCTCTTATCCGAACAATTCTCTTCTAATATGATTCGAACCTCCGGCCAATTATTTGTTCTATCCCTCACTAATAGCTTCGCCCTGGCCTCCCCTGTTATTTTGGATTTTACATATTGGAACAATAACTTCTCGTCCTCACTTTTAACAACATCGAATGCAGCATTCACATTCTCAATGAACTCTTGTAATTCACTTCGGTTACCCTCGAAAACCTTAGGAACTAAAACTAACGCATCTTTCGCGCTTATGCCACTCTTATCAGTACTGGAGGACGTCATTGTTTACAATTACAAGGGACCTTATTACTACTTCGACGTGCTGTCTTGCCTGTGTCTGCTGCTTGATCTACTCGCTGGGCTGCTGCACTCCTCTGGTCGCTGTCTACTGTTGCGCGGCTCGTCCCGTCCGCTGGCTCTGCTGGGCCTTCCTACTGCGGGCTCTGCTGCTCGATCTCTCGTTGGGCTGCTGGGCTCCTCTGGCCTGCCGAATCTTGGGCGCTGCTACTCGTACTGGCTTCTTCTTCTTGCGGTGATACTCGGTGGTACAACTGTCTGCTGCTACTTATCTTCCCCCCACCTTGGTATTATGGATCTACACATACGCGGCACCAACCCCACATCTGAAACCAAAATTTTTTATGTCGCGTCCCGGCACAGGTCCCGGATACCAATATAGAGTTGGTCGAGCCTGCGTGGCGCAATCGGGACGTTGACGACAATTATGGGTTTGCGGTTCCCTTTAACTAGTCTTTATTACAGAGATGAGAGGGAGTAGAATCTCCTGGACTGTCTAAGGGCGTGTAGGAGGTGTAGATACCTTATACAATACTTCCAATAGGTAGCGGGTACAATGGGTGAATTGGCAGCACTGAAAACAGTAAGGTGAGATTTCTCCTTTAACGTAATTTATTAAATTAATATCACAAAGAACATGTGAGGTGTCAGACCCTTCCCCTTACTCTGTATACTTCTATAGATTCAGCCAGAATCTCCACTTTACTCCTCGTTTAAACAAAGGACCCTGATACTATCCACAGGAGACAAGCACCAGCTAGTGGCTTGTTCCTTCTATTGTTGAAACTAGCTGTAGAGGCTACTTGAGACAGAGACAAACTGCCCCTGTTCAAAACTATTCCACGGTAAAAACTTCTACTTAACTGACAGTTGTAGTTGACTCCACCAGAGCATCACCGTCTTCTCGTAGTTGCAGTTACTATAAACTCATCAGTAGCGGGTGCTACCGTCTCGATGCTGCCGGGCCTTGGGCGCTGCTTGTGCCCTCTTCGACTTCTGCGACGACTCTGCTTCTTGCTGCTCGTGGATGCCCTGAAATACCCATTGTGAAGGTCTGCCCTGCTCGGACACAGCCCTCGCATGCGCTTTCTCTAACTTATTTTTCGGTCTTCCCGGACGTTTCGTCGCTGTGGACCTACATTGGTTTCGATATGTCGGGCCCAGTCGCGGACGGAAAGTTCCTTCTCACCCCCCAAGGTCCGAGAGACGCGCTGTTCGTATCCTCGACGTGTTTACTAGCTCAGGCTAGTTGTACTGTGTGACACTTTCCCTTCCGTGTCTGCGGTACTGCGCGGCGTCCGCGTAAGAAATACTGGCTGAACCTTTACATTATGAATAGCTATGTCATTTTGTCAATTAAATCCTCTGGGGACCTGACATATTGAATCCTGTGGAAGAGACGGTAATAATTTTTTATCAGGAAGAACGAATTTTTATTACACGCTGGAGCTGGGAAAAGAATTTTTGAGTTGTACAAAAGGAGGTTGCGGAGATACAGGAAATCTATATGAACCACTTTCGGCTGTAAATTAGAATGACGACAGTGAAAATTTTATGCCGGTGCGGTACTCGAATCTGAATTTCCCCTCTTCATCTGTCCGTGCGCGAATCAAGGCAGATGCAAACTTCCATATGTCGTCGTACTTTTGTCACAACTGCATTCGTTCGTTACGAATATTCCCGTGCTGGAAGAACACGTAAAATGAGAGTCGAGGGCCTGTTATTGGCGAATAAATACGAAATAGCAGTGCCCCTTGTTATTTTTTTTAAAAGACACAGTGTTCTTTCAGATACTCATGAAAAAGAGACAAATATAATGTATTATTTTAAAACAATAAACAGAGTTTCTGTACTTCCCAGTGGCGAGCAGAAAAACAGGACTCTGATAAGCAATCTTATGTGCTGTACAACAGAGGCGGAAGATATAAAATATAATATTAACAATAATAATAATAATAATAGTAACAATAATAAACTACAGCAGGAAGACACACCACTACGTGCAGCTAGGTAAAAGATATACACTTATGAATTTTTTAATATAAAGACATCGTATACATATTCGTAAATTAAAGTTTACTTCAAGTTTCTGTCTGAATTCATGTACTGGCTCTGTAAACGGAGGGATCTTTCGAAACATCGTTTTAAGTGAGGTAACAAAAATCATGGGGTACCACCTAATATCTTCTTCGACCTCCTTTTGTCCTACGTAGTGCGGTAACTCGACGTGGCATGGACTGAACAAGTCGTTTGAAATCATCTGCAGAAATATAGAGCCATGCTGCTTTTATAGCTGTCCATAACTGCGAAAGTGTTGCCGGCGCAGTTCTTTTTTTGCATTAAATGAGCTCTCAATTACGTCCCATAAACGTTCGATAGGTGGCCAAATCACTTTCTCGAATTGTCACAATGTTCTTCAAACCAGTCGCGAACTTTTGTGGTCCAGTGACATGGCGCATTGTCATCCATAAAAATACTACCGTCGTTTGGAAAGATAGTCCAGGAATGACTGAAAATGGTCTCCGAGTAGCCGAACTTAACCACCTGCAATCAGTGATCGGTTCAGTTGGACCAGAGGATCCAGTCCATTCCATATAAACACAGCCCATGCCGTTGTGGAGCCACCACCAGCTTGCACAGTCCCTTGTTGATAACTTGGGTCCATGGCTTCGTGGTGTCTGCGCTAATCCGAGCCCTACCATCAGCTCTTACCTACTGAAATCGGGACTCATCTGACCAGACCACGATTTCCACTTGTCTAGGGTCCGACCGATGTGGTCACGAGCACAGGAGAGGCGCTGCAAACGATGTTCTGCTGTTAGCAGGGCATTTGTGTCGGTCGCCTGCTGCCATACACCATGAAAGGCAAATTTCGTCGCACTGTCCCACCGGATCCATTCGTCATATGCCCACACTGATTTCTCCGATTATTTGACGCAGAACTGTTGTCTGTTAGCACTGCAACTCTACGTAAACGCCGCTGCTCTCGGTCGTTTACTGAAAGGTTTCGGCCACGGTGTTGCCCGTGGTGTGAGGTAATGCCTTAAATTGGGTATCTCGGCATACTCTTAGATCTGGAAATATTGATTTCCGAAATGGTATGTGCCATACGTCTAGTTCAAACTACCATTCCGTCTTAAAAATCTGTCAATTCCCGTCGTGCGGCCATAATCACGTCGAAAACCTTTTTACGTGCATCACCTGAGTACAAATGACAGCTCCGCTAATGCACTGCCCCTTTGTAACATATGTAAGCGACACTACCGCCATCTGTGTAATTGCATATCGCTACCGCATGACTGTTATCAGTTCTGTGAGATCTCTAGTTTAGCTTCTTCCGAATATTTCTGTTCGCAGTTCTGCACTCATAAATTTGGCTCTACCGGTGACGGAGGGAAATTGCTTAGGAGCTAAGGAGACACACCGAGCTCAATCAACAAACAAAATTTGCGACTGCAAAATACACATGGCAACAGGCAACTCAGTGAAGTGTGAACAGCTGGAAGTACTGAGACGGACCTTGTCGTTTTGGGATTGTGCTCTAATTCAAGCTGTTGAAATACGAATGGCCGGTGGCTTGGTGGCTTGATCGATGGAGACAGGGGTTCCATTCCCAGTAAACTTTGGGACCCTTTGCTCTGCCGTTTGAAGTCCCAACGTTGCCCGTGGAGAGGGCAGACGGTCGGGGGGGGGGGGGGGGGGGGCGGACGGCAGAAGCACCGAGAGACCGTACTTCGTTCCCAGCATTCGGCGATCACATCCATCCATCACTCACTCTAACCGCCGTGGCGTGCAGCCTGGAAGAGCGGGAAGGCGTGCGGAGCGATAAGCACGTGAAGGAGTCGTGATGTAGTAAAGTTCTCATTCTACAGGTATAACCTGAAAAGGAAACAAAGAACACTGACGAAGTATCGTCTTTCGTAAACGGCTGCATCAAGTTAGACATTCAAGAGCAACACCGACAGATGCTTCATCGGGATAGCTTTGTCACATATTATGCTTTCTACTTTGTTACTAAAGATAAGGGCGGTAATGGAGGACAGTTCGTCACGAGAGATACTACAAGTTATTTTCAAAATAATAAAATGAAGAATTCTCCGCATCACTTGACTTATCTATAAACGACAAATAATTACTCATGTATAAAGATAAACTTTAAGTGATGGAAAATAGTCGTAGTTTATAATACAGGGTGTTTAAAAATACATCCGATTTCACTATGCTACATGTTTTACACAGACGAAGATAAAAACTTGAGATGGATTTTAACTTACGCATCGTAGCTAAAGCTTAACGTTGACGCCGCTGTAAGTAGCTGCTTTACTGGCTGCCGGTCGGGTTCTCCATTATCCAGCTCGATCGCTGGACTCGTTCATTACTGAATGTGTGTCTAGTCGAGATATCGATAGCGCAGCAACAAAGGGCATTTGGCGTCCTTGCCAGCCGCTGGTGGTCGAGCGGTTCTAGGCGCTTCAGTCTGGAACCGCCTGACCTCTACGGTCGCAGGTTCGAATCCTGCCTCGGGCATGGATGTGTGTGATGTCCTTAGGTTAGTTAGGTTTAAGTAGTTCTAAGTTCAAGGGGACTGATGACCTCAGATGTTAAGTCCCATAGTGCTCAGAGCCATTTGAACCATTTTGCGTCCTTCTCTTAAACAGGTGCAATTCATTTACAATTATGCGACTTGATTTTCGGCGAGAGTACCGCATTGCGCCCGCTATTGCTCAGAGCATTCAATGAAGGCACGAGGGTTTGAAGGCACTAAATGTTTGGGTGAAGACAAATCCGCAGGTCACTTGTTCAAGAGGTATAGTGCATTCAACAGTGATTTTCTTGGTCAACAGAAGTCTCCTCGTCGTGAAAGCCGACAGTTAGGCATTCATCATATGTCTGTCTCACGTGTTTTGCGTCGACGTCTGTTTTTCACTGGCCTGAATTGCTGTAGGCCTAATGATGATCATCAACAACAACATGTACAGCTCTATCAATTCATTCTGACCGTGATGATGGAATTGAACGATGCGTGCAGATGCGGTGCTAATTTGTATTTGAGCGGAAAAGTGAACCGTCAGAACGTCAGAAAAAGTTCCTTACAGCAGCTGCATATCAGAATCGAAATGAGAATAATTGTGAAAAGCATCCAAAGATTGTTGTTGCAGCGGCACGAAACTGTTTCTGATACCCTCTACCTGTAGTCATCGACTCGTTCTACAAGTTATTTTGAGTGTTAATATGTGTGTTGTGGAACTACAGAAATTTTATTTTTTTCCTTTGATGTAACGGGTGTTCACGTGGCGAACTGTGATGCCTTAGAAGACAGACCGCACTGTCGAATATAGTCAAAAACGATGTCGCGTCGAAGGCCATCGGTCCTCAGAACAACGCTCACATAGCGTCCTTGTCTTTTTATCGTATTTTTTCTAACTTCACGTGAATTGGAAATGGTTTGTAGTTAAGTCTAGTTTATCAGATTGCATTGTTCATTACAATGTGCAATTGTCGTAACACAAAGAAAAGTTTATTGAAGAATGAAAGGATACGCAATATTTGCTCTGAATTTGTGTGTACTAAATCTTGTCAAAGAAACGGAAATTGGTTTTTTTATTATTACAAGAACAAATTTTAATTAAATGCTGGAGCTGCGATAAGGTTTTTGAACTGTACAAGAGATTGCAGAAGCACAGGAATTGTATTCGCAGTTACGGTTATGAACCATCTTCGGCTGTATACTGGAATGACAACATTGAATGTGTATGCCAGAGCTGGACTCTAACTCGGATTCCCCTTCTGTACACGAGCACTCACCTTGACCACTTTGGCTGTCCATGCACGAATCACTGCCAGATTCAAACTTCTGTTTTCCCTGTGTCACAATCTGCATTCGTACGTTACGTATGTTCCCGTCCGGGAAAGACAGATTTATTGGGAATCGAGGGCCTGGTATTGGCTAATAAATACGAAATACCAGTGCCAGTGTTATTAAGAAGTTCGATGGGATGTTGCATCGGACATGCAGGCAAGAAAGATAAATTTGATATATTATTCTGAAAGAATGTACAGAACTTCGGTGCCTCCCAGAGGCGATTAAACGATTGCTGTAGACGTGACAAAAGCCGTAGGACAGCGGTATGCATATACAAGATGGCGATTGTATCAAGCACACAAAATATAAAAGGGCACTACGTTGGCGGAGCTATCATTTGCACTCAGCTGTGTCATGTGGAAAGGTTTTCGAAGTGATTATGGCCGCACGACGGGAATTAACAGATTTTAAAGATGGAGTTTTAGCTGAAGCTAGACGCATGGGACGATCCATTTCGGAAATTATTAGCGAATTCAATATTCCGAGATCCACAGTGTCAAGAGTGTGCCGAGAATACCACATTTCAGGCTTTATATCTCACTACAGACAATGGCCGACGGGCTTCACTTTACGATCGAGAAGAGCGGTGTTTGCGTAGTGCTGTCACTGCTGACAGACAAGCAACACTGCTTGAAATAACCGCAGAAATCAATGTGGGAAATACGACGAATGTATCCATAAGGACAGTGCGACGAAATCCGGCGTTAACGGGCTATAGCAGCAGACGATCGACGCGAGTTCCATTGCTATCAGCAAGGCATCGCCTGCAGCGACTCTCCTGGGCTCGTGATGATGATGATGATGATGATTGGTTTGTGGGGCGCTCAACCGCGTGGACATCAGAGCCCGTACGAAGTCCCAATTTTTTTCACATTCCAATTTTTACATAGTCCAAAGTAGCCACTGTCACGAATTATAATGTTGATGCTGAAATGATGAGGACATCACAGACACCCAGTCCCCGGGCAGAGAAAATTCCCAACCCGGTCGGGAATCAAACCCGGAACCCAGTGATCCAGGGGCAGCAACCTTATCTACTAGACTATGAGCGGCGGACGAATTCGTGATAATATTTTTTGGGTCCTAGGCAATGGGAAAATCGTGGTCTGATGAGACGATTCCTGATTTCATTTGGTAAGAGCTGATGGTATGGTTCAGTGGCTCCATAATGGTGTGGGCTGTGTTTACATTGCATGGAGAGGGTCCGCTGGGTTTTCGGCTACTCGGAGACCACTTTCAGCCTTTCGTGGCTACATGTTCCAAATATTGACGAAGTTTTTATGGATGACAGTGCGCCATGTCACCGAGCCATAATTGCTCGCGATTGGTTTGAAGAACATTCTGGGGTTCATAATTCGAGCGAGTGGTTCGGCCACCTAGATCGCCTGACATGAATCCCATCGAACGATGGTACCTTGTCAGTTCGCGCAAAAAATCTGTCACCGGCAACAATTTCGTAGTTATGGACGGCTATAGAGGCAGCATGGTTCGTTATTTCTGCAGGGGGCTTCCAACGGTTTGTTGAGTCCATGCCGCGTCGAGTTGCTGCGCTACGCCGAGCAAAAGTAGTTCCGACACGATATTAGGACTTGTCCCATGACTTTCGTCACCTCAATGTGTAACAGTCATCATACCTGCTCCACGGAAGCTATTACTTTTATCTTTTCATGCTGCAGAAAGCCGAATGTGAAAATCTAAAAATTGAAATTGATGTTATTATTCAGTGAAGAACTTCGGTACAACAAACGCAGAGTAAATAAACAATAGTAAGAAAAAATTACAACGCAATGCCACACCAATATGTGCATCCAGGTAAAATTTATGCACTTCTGATATTTTTAATAAATGAAGTTGTAGTCACTTGCGTAAGCTGAAATTTACTTCCATGCTGTAGAAATCCGAATCTGAAAATCTAAAAATTGAAATTAATGTTATCAGTCAGTGAAGAACTGCGGTCAACAATAGCAGAGGAGATAAACAATAGTAATAAGAAAAAATTACAACGCAATGACACACCAGTATGTGCATTAGGTAAAATATATGCACTTCTGGTATTTTTAATAAAAAAAAGTTGTAGTCACATGCGTAAGCTGAAATTTACGCCAAGGTTCTGCCTGAATTCACGTACCAGTTGTGAAAACGGATGAAGCTTTGTAACATCCTATATGTAACTGAGACTGTGAAAATAAAAATACGTTTGTGGCTGAGATAGGCTACAAAATTGGTAAAGAGTGGAAACAGGTGGCGCAACATTTCGTTCCTGTCGCATGAGTGACTGTTATCATGGAAAACAGCGACCATGTCTGTCTGATAACTGTACCTCACTAGGAGCGCGACAGCAGCTTATGTACAGAATTGCCTGTATTCTCTTGATTTGGACTGTAACACGAATAGGTGAGATCCGCGGAGAAAAAAGTAATTGAAACACGTCACTGTGTTCGCCTCTCAGTTGGTCGTAGACAGCCCCATCTATTTGGGAAGATGTACGTTAGTTCCACTCCTGTGTTTATCGGGCCGACTGAATGGACCACCTGGGCACACGTGACCGGGGTGGACACGCATCGCTGTGTAATTTGAATGATATTCGCGGCCTCCATGCAGCGACAGCGAACGGTGCCGCGTAAATTTATAATTCGCGGCTTTTATTTCCGCGGAACAGCGCGTGTGCCCCAGTGCCGTGGCCGCTATGACGTCGCTCGGACCGTGTAAACATTTGCATATCGGCCGGGCCTGATTGTGTGCATGCAAATTCTGTCGCATCGGCGCGCTGGCCGTGGCCGTGCACTTGTTTGGCGGGATAGCGGAGATCCGCTTCGACAGGGGCCGCTGCTGCGCGCATTCGCAAGAGCGAGCCGACTGCGCAAAATGTCCGCGTCGATGGGGAATCAAAAGGCATTATGACGTCATAGCTAACGGCCAACGTCCCGCAGGCTACAACAGTACTGGAAATGGATCACCTCCAACCTCACACAGGAGTCATTCTTTCTGCCGCGTGATGCAACTGTATTCCATAGGAAACATTTTACTTTTTAGTGTTTCGCGGAACCTTTATGGCATCCGAAAGCTATTAATTTGTAATTATAACACACGAAAAAAATTGTCATTTGTTATGTGATTGCCCATCGTCCATATCAAGTTCATATTTATATCACACATTACGATCTATCCTCCCTTGTCTCCCCTGTCTGTCTGCCTGGCTGCCTATCTGTCCGACTGTTTTTTGCACAAACTGTTTGATGTATCAGGTTCAAATTTATTCACTTACTGTGGTCTGCAGTCTCTTGGCTGTGTTAAAAATTGAATTTTTTCTAAGTCAGTGTAATCAAAAGCTACAGCCGTTTATATAACATATTTTGACACTCGCAAACTCACTCATAAAAACCTTCCGATACTTCCCGTTTACATACAATCATGAAATTTGGCAAGAAGCAAAGATTCGAAGTACAACCAAGATAAAAATCCGAAAATTGTTAGTTTGTGTTTATCTCACACGAAAAAATTTGTCATTTGTTATCAGACTGTTTGTCTGTCCGACCATCTCTTAAGATCACTTTCCTTGAGATGGGCATAGACATATAAAGCTATTTATATCACATACGAAGGTTTATGGTCCCTTGGCTGTATAATAAACGTTAGCTTCTACTTTAAGACAATGTAGTCAAAATATATGGAGCCGCACGGGATTAGCCGAGCGGTCTGAGGCACTGCAGTCGTGGACGGTGCGGATGGCCCCGGCTGAGGTTCGAGTCCTCCCTCGGGCATGGGTGTGTGTGTTTGTCCTTAGGATAATTTAGGTTAAGTAGTGTGCACGCTTAGGGACTAATGACCTTAGCAGTTAAGTCCCATAGGATTTCACAAACATTTTTTTTCTCAAAATATATGGCTATTTATATCACATATTTTGATACTCGCTAACTCACCCACCGGAAGGTATAGGGTACTTCCTGTTGGTCTAGAATCATTAAATTTTGGCAGAAGCTAGGATTCAAAGTATAACCAAAGGAAAAATCGGAAAATTATTAATTTGTAATTATATCACACGAAAAAATTGTCATTTGTTATGTGATTGTCCCTCGTCTACATCAAGTTCATATGTATATCACCCACTAAGATCTATCCTCCCTTGGCTTTGAAATAAATCGAAGCTTCTAAGTTAATGTAAGCAAAAGATATGGCCCTTTATGCCACATATTTTGATACTTGAAAACTTACCCGTCAAAAGCTATGGAGCCGTTGACCTAGAATCATGAAACTTGGTAATAACCAAGGTTTCACAGTGCAAGTAAAGGAGAAAAATCAGGAAATTATTATATGTAATTATATTACACGAAAAAAATATTTATTTTGTCATTTGGGGCAGCTGGGGTGGCCGAAGGGTTCTAGGCGCGACAGTCTGGAACCACGCGACCGCTAGTTAGGTTTAAGTAGTTCTAAGTTCTAGGGGACTGATGACCGCATATGTTAAGTCCCATAGTGTCCAGAGTCATTTGAACCATTTTTTGCCATTTGCTATACGACTTCAATCTTGAAATTAAAAGATTCTCGAAAGTCTTGGAATCCCTGCGCTAGCCGCGGTGGCCGTGCGGTTCTAGGCGCTGCAGTCCGGAACCGCGGGACTGCTACGGTCGCAGGTTCGAATCCTGCCTCGGGCATGGATGTGTGTGATGTCCATAAGTTAGTTAGGTTTAAGTAGTTCTAAGTTCTAGGGGACTGATGACCTAAGATGTTAAGCCCCATAGTGCTCAGAGCCATTTGAACCATTTTTTTGAATCCCTGCGACGGATATCTCAAGAGTATATATGTCCGTAGCGGGCAAAATCGATCGACATTCTCGATTCCCGGAATCGATTAAGTATCTGTATACGTAACTATCTCTACGGAACCGTAAGTCCGCGAGTTCTGCCCGCACCTGGCCATTATTTTTAAATGCTAAATTTAAGTTCGAATACTGTGCGCGTCATGATAAAAAGAAAAAAGCAGAAAGTTTGCGTCAATAGGGGCGGCGTGACATGTTATGGAGCCGTCAAAAATTTGCTCTCAATGTCGACCAGTGATGTAATGACAGTGCTTACAACGACGTCGCTTTTTGGTGGTCATTTTGAATTGCGTTTCCGTATAGCGCTATTTGTTGCCATACCGCACTACCTCAACAGGAGCGCCATGCGTGGTGCTGAGTGTTCGACCGATCGACATAACGATCAGATATCGAGCCGCATGTTTACGGCTTAAGAGGGAAAGGCCAGACAAGGATCGGGGAAATTACATAAACGAAAACTCAAGACTTGGCGGTTGGATGTCTGGTAACGGGAGTGGGACAAAAGTAACAAAGGCCGTAGCCTTTACAACTTTTTTCCGAACATCAGGGAACGGTTACGGGTGAATCATGCCAGCCCCTGCCGAGGCATGGTTCATTTCTTGACTGGGGATCACCCATATCCGGCGCACCTACAGCGCTTCTCAGTTTCTGTCCAGGCAAGTGCGAATACGGTGAACATGAATCCTGTGAACACATTGTGCTATACCGTGACCAGTACTCACAAGCGCGGCGAAACATAACAGGAATCACAAAAGAAACACTGCAATACACACTAAGGAACTCATAAAAATTAGGACAACTAAATAAACTAACAGACCACATCTCAAGGACAGAAAACATCGTCTATAAACAAACGAGATATTACGGGATCATAATAGACGTCAAAGAGGCGACTGGATTAGTTCACGTGAGTACTCCAGTAATACGGACTCCTCCAATTCCGATACAGGGGCAAATCACACGAACGACGTGTAGATACTTAAAAAATGTTCAAATGTGTGTGAAATCTTATGGGACTTAAACTGCTAAGGTCATCAGTCCCTAAGCTTACACACTACTTAACCTAAATTATCCTAAGGACAAACACACACACCCATGCCCCAGGGAGGACTAAAACCTCCGCCAGGACCAGCCGCACAGTCCATGACTGCAGCGCCTTAGAACCGACAGCTAATCCCGCGCGGCTGTAGATACTCTAATAAAGGAATGTTAAGCATAGATCAAACAATAGAGACATATAATAGTGGGCTGTTATTACACCAGGCGCCATGTTAAACCAGTTACTATAATGGCATAGATTTTTAAACACGCAGCGTAAGTTAGAACAAGTGGAATGGCACGATAAAACACATGAAGAGACACATACTTATAGCTCTGAGCACTACGGGACTTAACATCTGAGGTCATCAGTCCTCTAGAAATGAGAACTACTTAAACCTAACTGATCTAAGAACATCACACACATCCACGCCCGAGGCAGGATTCGAACCTGCGACCGTAGCAGTGGCGCGGTTCCGGACTGAAGCGCCTAGAACCGCTCGGCCACCGCGGCCGACGGACATATACTTATCACATACGGCACATAACAATACTAATACTTTATCACATAGTATACAGACAATACCAAGAATATATAACCTATTGTGGCCGATTATTGTACGAGGCGCCCAAGTAAACCTGTAAAACACTAATTTATAATAAAGTTCAAATGGTTCTGAGCACTATGGGACTTAACTTCTGAGGTCATCAGTCCCCTAGAACTTAGAACTACTTAAACCTAACTAACCTAAGGACACCACACACATCCATGCCCGAGGCAGGATTCGAACCTGCGACCGCAGCGGTCTCGCGGTTCCAGACTGTAGCGCCTAGAACCGCACGACCACTCCGGCCGGCTATAATTAAGTAAAATATCATATCAACATACATTAGGAAGTAACCTCGGAAGGCACTGTACACGGCTGTCGGGCTCGAGGTCCCGTTCTGAGACGTCCTCCCTAGGCAGAGCATATGAAGAGAGCTCTACTACTCGATGTGTCCTATTCTCTTTTAATGCTCTTCTTGTATTCTTTTATAATTTTCTATTTACGGTATGGGTATACTAGGTTTTTAAGTATAATACGGTTACCATTTGTAAAAAGAATGAGGACAAAAAATCTCCCCAAAGTCCGATCTCCACGTGGTTCTTCATGGGCAATGAAGCCCGCGGCCTCATCTCCCTAGCACAAGATTCCCCGTTGGGGGTAATTGGTCCCGGCTAAGTGGATTGACTGGAGCGCTACGTCCCGCAAAACACTTATAATAAAGATAGCGGCCCCCAGTAGTTTAAATGCAGCATGAAAAAAATGCAACATAGAACGTGTTGTCATATTATCGTTGGTTTCCAGGGAAATTATATTTTAAATCTCTGTATATATGAGAAACAAATACTCCCTCTTCTCTTTCGGAGAGAATTACAATACTGTTCAGATTTATCATTTTTCTTTGCTATAACTACAAATATTATTAGATATAGTCATAATTGTGTTTCGCTGTGTTCGTTTCTGCTACATAGATAACGTGTGATTTCCGATATTAGCTTTGATTTAATTATGGTACACAATTTTTTTATTTGGTATTGTATATCGTGCTCCCCACTACAACTGTAGAGTTTAGTTTCTTTCCGACAAACAGGTAAATTTTTTTGTGAAATCCTTTTACTATTTTCTACTGAAAAGTGCATATGTTCGAAACTGCATATCGTAACGTCCACTTGATCTATGTAGCTTAAATGTATTATCCGCTACTAGCTTCGATTTATTTACGTTAAATAACAATTTAGTTCGTGGTGCATCCTCCCAGCTATAGCCCTGTCTCCACATCCTTTTCTTAGATCAAGGCTCCAATACCTCTCCCATGCTCCTGACCTAACCCCCATCGTTTGTGTTCCAGTCTCGACTTACGCATCACACTTACCAACACAGCACTTTCACCTCATCCCGCAGGCCTAGCCACGCTTTGCTCCCAGGTGTAGCATACAGGGTATTGTATTGTCCTTGCTTTCTACCCACAAAGCACATACTAAGAGCTGTGTGCAAACGACTTGACAGAAGCAATATAATCATCATCATCATCTTCATCATTACCATCATCTTAGCACCAGCCGTACCAGCGTTATCTGTGTTTATTACAGCTTGTCATCAAACAAAATCATTTTAATTCTATTTTAATCCTATTATTTTACTATTTATAACTGTAAAAACTATGTGTATTATATTTAACATGTTTTCTCTGAAGAGCCAGCCTCTCTCCGTCACCTAATGACGAGTAGTTGCCTGCCTACTTTGACACGAAAATTTTGCTTGATCATGATGTGACTGTGGAGGAGAAAAGCTAGCTCACTTAGTACAATTCTGATTTTTTTTTCATAAACATATTTGTTACTTCATGAACTGCGAAGTCTCTACCATGCTGTTTACTATATGAACATTATAGTGGACCACCTGCGACCCTTCATGCTTGATGTCTTACTCGACAGTGACAACTTTCATCAGTTTTTTGTGACTTTCAGAAGCAGAGTATTTGGAGAATATTATATGATTGGTAAATTTCCATGCGCGACTTCTGAACAGCGAAGCACTTACTAAGTGCAGGCAGATAGCCGACACACGTGATTTTGAATCGCAGTCAAAGTCCAATAAATACACCAGTGATCCAAAACGTGTTGATCACTGCTCGCCTCAGGTTTGAATGTCGTCTGGTGGAATCACCGGAACATGACGAAGTAAGGGAAGTATGTAAGTGTAACAGAGGCGAACAGAGAATCATTTTTGCGATGATATGGGCCGAAAATGGGACAATCTACTGACAAAGGGCAGGTTGTTACGGCCCGATGCTTGAGAAGGATCATACCAGAAACGGCGGAGCAGTTTTGTTATTCTCGTGCTTCTGCCTATGGAAATCGATTGATGAACCACGGGTCAACAACAAGGTGCTGGAAGTTCATGCCTAATCACAGGGCTTGGAGGTCGCAGACTTGAACGATTTGTGAAGTATGAAGAGCCGCAAACTGTGGCGTATCTCATGATATAGTACAGTGCTAGACTTGGGGAAAGTGTTTCGGAGCAGTGACAACACACATTGTTGAACATCAGGGTCCGTAGTAGACCACACTCACGTGTCCACGCGTTCACTGAACAAAATAATCAGTTACGATTGCAGTGAGAATGGGAATATCGAGATTGAATCAGTGGAAACATATTGCCTGGACGCACCAGTCACGTTTGCTGTCAGACCAGGTGAATGGTCATCCAAAAGAACTGCTACTAGGAACATGCGCCTCTCTCCAGACGCAGGCAATCAACTACTTGTCATTAGGTGATGGGGAGACGCTGGCTCTTCAGCGAAAACATGTTAAATATAATACACATAGTTCTTACAGTTATAAATAGTAAAATAATAAGATTAAAATAGAATTTAAAAGTTAAGAGGTATATTCACCTAGGGTTCCATTGAACCAGTGATGAGCCGCTATGACATTTTTGATCTATGTGTATATTATCGTGGACCACTTGCTAACCCTTCATGCTTGATGTCTTCCCCGATGGTCATGTCATCCTTCAGGAAGATAATTAAGCATGTCACAAGTCCACAATCGTGCTACAGTACTTTGGAGTAGCATAATAGTATTCTCAAGCTGACATCTTTGCCACCAAATTAATCTTATCTGAACCCAATGGAACACATCTGGGACGCTATCGCGTGATAGCTAAGTGTCCACAAACAACTGGACCCTTATCAGAAGGAATTGGCTGACCTATGCATAGACATCTGGTGTGACATGTCTCCGAAAACCTGCCAAGGACCACTCAGAAACACTGCATTATTAGGTTCAAAGATGGATCAACATACTGTTAAGCAGGTTGCCGTAATATTTTGGATCATCACTCTATATAGCCATCGGCGTACTGAGGCATTGTATCCTAAATTCCGATCAACAAACTGATCTGCCTTCTAAACCAACATCCGACACTCATGCGACAGTACTTAAATGGCTCAATACAAATATCAGTTACTTGAGAGACAGTGCCCAAGAATAATGGAGGTCTCCTCAGACAAAAATAGGGGACTTGCAGTCTTCAGTGAATCTTCTTTATTCCAAGATTTTAAGAACTAATGGGTTTGTTGCAAAAAGGTATAAATTACCAGCCATTCAAGAATTACTATATTACAAAATAATAGGTAATACAGAAAATTCTTTGAAAAAGTTTCTGGAAGACGTTGTTGTATTCATTCAGAAAATATTTCGCTTTACTTTGGAAAGGTGTTCCTTTCCTCCAGAAGTTACCCTGTAATGTGACGTGACACTAAATCATATATTTAATAAATGTAAGAAAATTATATTGCATTTTAAGTAGTAACAGATTCGTTCAAAAGAGTTTAGTTAATGTGGCTGTGCATTGCTCGTACTAGCCAACCATTTTTGCCTAACATGAATCGCTCCCATTACAAAGCGTGAAGAATTCTATGGCATAATTTATGGAAAATGTGTAAAAGAACGTAGACATTTGATTTAAACCTTAGGCCCATCATATTTTCAACAGCGCAGCAAAATTATTTTTCTGAAACTGTAAAATTGTTCGCCGTTTTGAACACTGTTATTTGAGTAAAGTCTGCTCATGTTACATTAATTAAAAACACGAAAAGAAGAAAAGACCAGCTGTTCTAAACACCAACACTATTTGTTTGTACTAACTCTGACGTACACGTCCTATCCAACATGTGCTTTGCAAAGAAATCAGACAAGTGTGTAAAACAATACTAGTTAGCATTTGTTAACTGAACTGCAATTCATATTGTTTGTCTTTCACATAAGAATAATTATTATTTGTATGTTAAAACTGAATTTTCTGTTCCGCCTTAAATATATTTCGCCTAAAGTAACAGCTTTACAAAAGTAATCCATATTGCCTTTAAAACAAATGATACAATTCTGAGCCGTGCGTGGCTCGTGTTCGTGCCGTAATAGCTTGACATCTTGTCTCGGCCGTACTGCCGTCTCACTTCTCGTTCGATTTACTAGCGTCACTAAGTTGCTGGCTTGCCTGCCCGTGAGTGGCAGCAGCAGCGCTTATCGATAAGAGCACTGTCGTACTATCTTTGGAGCGACCGCTAGTATTTCCGGGTCGTCGTGTGTCGAGAGTTCAGTGGGAACGGAGCAGCAGTGAGGTCCGGACAGCCATGACTCGCCCGACTGTTGCCGGCACACATGACTTCAGTGGGGACGACATTGGTGGGTCGTTCGATCGGTCGTGTCATAGGACTACGTGTATTTGGTCGCTGACCGGTTCCCGGTTCTTGCGTGTGTCGACTTATGATTCCTCCTAGTTGTTCCACAGTGACTAGTTTTAGTATTGTTCGAGTTGTTTGTGGAAGTGTTTTCGCGGAATCGTATGTAGCTTGTGTGGTTTTGATTGAGCAGTTATTTTAATGCTGCCTGCATGCTGGATTGAGGTAGTCGGTCGGTTGGGACAGAGCAGCGAGGAAGTCTCCGCAGCGCGAAGTCACGCCGGGTCCGTTGGTAGCATGCACGTGTGATTGGATCGTGAGGTGCTAGCTGCGAGAGCTACGAAGTGCATTGCCCACCGAACCTGTACACTGAAGTTGAGTGATCAGTTAACCTGTTATGAAACCTCAACTCCTGTGATATATCTTCGTTCATTGCTGGTTGTTGCTTTCTGGGCCGTTCCGGCTAGCAGCAATGTATGGTGTGTTGGAGTCGGCGAAATTTTGTAGCCGTGTTCCTGTCTGGTCTTCAACTATTAAATTGGTTGTTACTTATCAGTGAAGTGTACCAGCGGTATTTTCTGCCTTGTGTCCGTTAACGCCCCACACCGGCCCTGGTCGTTAGAGTAGTTTTATGGCAGTGTGTTTTCCTTGCCGTGTTGATGCTGTCCGGCACGGTGTGTAGTACGACAGCCTCTTAGTTATTTGTTCATATATTTTTTCTCTAGAATGTTTATTGTGCCTTGGCTGTTTTTAGATGCCAATTTTGAAGACTTAGTGCGGCTGTTATCTTCGTCCTCGGCTGATATTTTTCGGTTGTCGTACTGTTGGACGGGCGGAAGGGAATTGATTAGGTTGTTGGTCGGTCCTTCGGCCATCCCTGGGTCGGGTTGCCATCCGATTATTTAACCTTACTCTTGGCTGCCTGTCTCACCTTACCATACGTTAGAGCTGCCTCCTCAGGCCGACCGTTGGAACACTTCTGAGCACCACTGTTCTGTTGGTTTTGATCGTGATTTTCATTTTAGTGTGATGTACTGTGTGAGGCATTAAGCCGTCTATTAATTTAGTTTGTTTTAATTTTAAAATAAGGCCTTCAGCCGCCTTAAATTAAGATTTGAAGATTGATTTATTTAAAAACTAAATTTTGAAAGTTTGCTCTATCTGAAATTCTTGTTATCCAGGCCTTAAGCCTTGAGTTGTTTAATGTCCAGTGTATGGCCTTCAGCCAAGCTTTCACGTGAAATATTTTTAAGATAGGCCTTCAGCCGTTTTAATTTAAAATTTTGTAAATTGATTTGTTTAGAATTAATTTTTTTTTGAAATTGCTCTATCTGAAATCCTTGTTATCCAGGCCCCCTCTCCACAACCATAACCTGATCTGCTCTATCCTGCGAAACCAGATTTCAAATTCATCATCCACTAAAAAGAGTCACAGGAAATAAATATCATATCAAAAACTCAGGAATATATGAATTACAATGAAATTGTTTCTACTATGAATATATCGGTTGCCAGAAACGTTAACAAGAGGGACGAAGAGCATATCAGACCGTTTAAAAGTAAGCGGTACCCACCCTACATTGCACAACATCTAATACAGTGAAGCCACTAGAACACAGAAATAAAATAGAAATTGCATTTTTTCACAAAAATAACAGAAAAAGTGAATGATCACCCTCCAGGAAGAACTAATCCATTCAGAGTGTCATTAAAAGGAAAGCAAGAAAACATGCTCAGTCATCAAAACTACAACATAGAACAATACTTCCACGGATAAAGAAATCTGAATACTCTTACTATCTAAAGTCAAGTACTAAAAATTATTAGTAAAATTATTAAATAATTACGTCTGGATACTTCTGTTGATGGTTATAATAATTAGCAGAATACGAACTGAAACGAAATACGGTTTTGTTATAGAAAAGAAACAGGTGATGAAGAAAGGAGACAAACATTAACGATATCATTATGTGCTCTCGTCTTCTTAAAAAGATAAACCCATTTTAGACTCAGTTCAATACACATACATACGGTAGATACTTTGTTGGAAATACAATTAGCTACGACAGCTAGATCGACCACCAATAATGCATTAATGTTTGCGTTCGGACAGGGTTTAGAGCAGGCATACACTGCTTAATGTGGTTAGTGAGTAATGTGAACGACAATGGAGGATGCCACGCGCATCGCGAAGATTATGGTAGAACAAGTTCGATTACAAAAGGGAAATTGCTATGTTTTGTGAAATTTTTGAGACTGTTCGCTTGAAGCACAACAATATATGGGAGTGAATCATAGACGGAAGGAAATCCAGAAAAGAAGAGAACCAAGGAGTTAGAATTGTCGCACTACAGAAGGATGTTGAAAATTATGTGCTGTGACAACTTACGGAAGGAGGAGGTTCTCTACATAACCGGCGTGAAGAGGAGCATGTGGAAAATATTGACAATTAGAAGGAACAGTACGATAAGATATTTATTAAAACATAATGGAATGACGTCCAAGGTAACTGAGGGAGCTTGGAGTGTAAAAACTGTAAGGGATGGCACAGATGGGAATATAACCAAGAAATAGTTGAGGACTTCGGGTGCAAGTGCAACTCTGAGATAGAGAGGCTGGATTACAAGAGGAATTCATCAAACAGGAGAGGAATTCATCAAATCAGCCTGAAGACTAACAAAATTATCGTCCCACACTATTGACTGGGGACTAGCAGAAGCCCTTCTGGTGACACACTTAGGAAACATGGACTTCTTGCAAGTGGTGTCACATCATTTTAACCGATGAATCTCGATCCTGATTACATGGGACGACTATTGCCTGAGACTGTGACGACGCAACGGGAAAGGATACATTCCACGAATGTTACTGAGAGACACAACGCTGTTTTCACTTACGCTGAATGAAAGGATTGGGGGGTGGGGAGGAATTGGGCCACTGTGTACGTCTTCAGATCACCATTAGCACTCAGGTAGGAGATTGATGAAACGGTAGTACCTCCTGCACACCATGTGTTCTTAAGTCTTACGAAACTTCATCCTAGTACCATCTTTTAACAGAATAATGCACGGATACATATGGCCTCATGTTTCCCTACGAATTATCTGTCTTTACAAAAAACATGTTCCAATGGATCATAATAACTGTTGGTGTCAGTGATCGTGCCGAGACGCTGTACCAAGAGAGCTGAATGTATAAATGTTATTACTGTATGTTACTGAACTTCTGTTTGATTGAGTCGATCGCTACTGCAGCTTAATACGGTTTTTCTCTCGCAACGGCATGGATTATTTGGTGGTGATCAAAAATGTATTAACTTGTGTGGAACCATCTTGGATGTCAACTCTATGCCAGGACGTCAAGGAAGAGCTACAACGAACATAGGCCACACTGCCTCAGGAGAGTATCCTAACAATTTCGTTATTAATTTCACCTAATTTTTTAATTACTGAAATAAAACCACATAATCTCCCAGTGTGTAAAGTTGAAATTCGCTAGGTGCAAATTTTATCTGTCAAGGAGTGGAACCACTGTTTAGTCCGGGTCGCATGTTATGTTGCTTAATGTATTTACTACAAAATTATTTTCAGTTGCTAACTACTTACAAGTGGTACAGACAGTGGAAACTTGTAACATTGTGAGCAGTATGTTCACTGTATAGGAAATAATCTGAGAATTTGAGGTTTATTTTAGCTTCATGTAGCTGGAAAATTGGCGGAAGGCCGTTAGAACGGGTGAGGACTTAAGCGGTGACTTGAGCTCCAAGTCGCTGCAGAAAGCAGGAGAAGAGGTGGGGTGACGACCAGCGGATCCCTGGGCGGAAGCCGCCTGGAAATCCTGCAGCGGCCATGATAAACTGTGTGGCCTCTTGGTTATGGACGCTAATCAGTACGGTCAAATTTCTACTGTGTACAAGTTTCAAATATTCCCACAAACACTAAAATCTCTTCCAGGTTCGATTCCCGGCGGGGTCAGGGATTTTCTCTGCCTCGTGATGACTGGGTGTTGTGTGATGTCCTTAGGTTAGTTAGGTTTAAGTAGTTCTAAGTACTAGGGGACTGGTGACCATAGATGTTAAGTCCCATAGTGCTCTCAGTCATTCGAGCCATTTTTTTCTCTTCCAGACAAACTACAAAAAATCTGAAGTCATTGTCGAAATCGCAAAAAGGAGACGACGTTATTAAAATTCTCATATTCATACAACGAATATTACAGAAGTTATTATTTATGTGTACAATTGTTTACAACAGTAATGAAAGCTACAGACACAGTAAAAGAATGTACAATACCGGATGGGGCTTGAAATAGGCTGTTAAATGAGTGTATTTACTATCATGCAGAACAGACTAATTGTTATAAACGAATTGTTTGGTAAATGATAACTTAGTGCCGAAAGAAATAGGCCTCCACAAATACATAAAATATTGTTTACAGATGGAAAGATTAGCATTTTAAAACAATATTTATAAGATATCAGTTTGAGTAGCATAGTGAGGGAACAAGCTGAATAAAATAGTACATTTTACTGGCGTCACGACCTAGTCTGGAGTTATGATCCGTCTGGCGCCAATGCAGCAAAAGGATTTCCTAGGGCAGAGGTACTCTCATCTTGATATTCAGAGTGCACAAGAACTTATTACATGTGCCGACTCTGCCAAATACGCCCACAACCGCTTCTGAAAAGGATCTTTCATCTACGACAGGGTGTCCATAAAAGATGACCGCATGATAAAAGCAGGCCATATGAAGTCACCATTGGCCAACAGTGGCTGCCAAGAATTTCATTTGGTTTCCAGACTAAAGCGCTGTCAAGAGGAAAATTCTAGCCAGCCCAACGCACCTATCTCTCAGATGCGCTCAGTTGTGCCTAGATGTTCAGTCAGTATCAGGTGGGAACGTAATGCCCAGCGATGCCGTCAGTGTCTGTCATTATTAGCCTCGATGTGAAGACCATTTACTGTATACCATGGTGCAGCCAGTCACCTACTCTGGACTTTGGCTTCAGAAGCTATAAGAATCTGGCTGAGTAGAGGATTGTATTGCAGACTACTTGGCAAACGTCGCACCGGCGGGCATCCACCACTCTGATGAGACACTTATTCTAGTCCGGGTGGGTAGCCTCCTGCCTGCTCTTGTCACTGCACTTCGGTCTTGATGGACCTTACTCTGATCCTGGTGGACCTCCATGTCGGTGATAACTGACCGATGTAGGCATACACCTTCGACGTTGATCATGCTGGAAACTACGGTTTGAATACCGTCCTTCTTGGTATTATACTCCGCGAGCCTAAGGTAGGCAAGTAGCCTAGGCGTGGCTGCGGCGGAGTGCAGGTTTCCGTCAGCTTCCGCAGCCATGCTCTGGGTGACGCTGCCTGTACACACCATCATGGGGCCAATGGCCTCCATTCCATCGGCGTTCTCACGTCTGCTTCTAACATAAATAACAGACTGTTTCATTCAGAAATGTCTTACTAGCGGTCCACCACTCGATTCCAGCCACTACCACTCGCTCAATTCATGTCGAGATGAAGAAAGCGCTGCTTCATTCTGACCCTCGAACAGTCGAATCCTCCACCACTGCTGTGGTCACTTTTACCTGAATAAAAGTATAACTTAAGTGTGCTATCCTACAATGTTTAATGTATAATGAAGTAATACTAATATGAAATTTTTTTGAATACTACTATTTTGGCATTTGAAATGTTTAAAACTGTAAGACCTTATATCCAGAGGAATGGTGGTCGATATTCCAGATACGTCACAGCAGGTGTCAGTCAATTGACGAAAGTGTTAAAGTGGCAAGTAGACCACACCTGTATGTCTCTCGATATTCGTTGCCAGTTCGGTAAGTTTGTTGGTAAGAGTGAGCGGCTAGAGAGCCATGTGCGTTCAAGGGATGTTTCTATGTGTACCAAATCAGGACTTTGTCATTTGTGATTTAGAGAGAACTTGTCAGTGAGTGCGAGTACAGCTGACAGTGACTGACTTTTACTATGATGAATTAACTACTGCATATAGACTTTGATGAATTTGTTGAGCACGAGGAGTTTATTCAGTTCAGTTGATTTTGATGTACTGCACAGTGGCTTCCGCTTGTCTTAGTCATTGCCTGTGAACATTCCGCTTGACATGGTAGGACAGTTATTCCAAATTTCTTTTTCTATTGCGATATAATCTACAGTATTCTGTTAGCTTCACATTTTTCTAGTGTCAATTATCCCAAGTAATCGTTATCAATTTTAAAATGTTGATCCAGAGGTAGCAGGAGTCTAATGTGCTTACCGTCTAGGGTAACAATACAGTTAGGTAAGTTCCATAGTTCCTAGTAACGAGCAACTATTTTCTGCCAGAATTATTGGGTTGGCGATGGTAAATATTCACTCTTCAGACGTTCTCATACTGCCTTTGAGGTGTCGGACATAACTTTTCAAATGGTAGTATATTCAAAAAATAAATAAATAAAAATAAAAAAATAAGTGGAAAGCAGGACACATATCAAATCTTTAATCACCTGAAATCTGACAAAGTGAATCCAACACACGTTGCTCGCTGACATTGTCGAAACTACGTAGGGTGAAAGAACTGCGACTTTAATCCGATTTTGATAGTATATAGCACTGTCCAAAGGTTCTTTCTTTCTTGGTTCTGTGTGAACTTCTGGTTCTTGTTTTGAAATCGCTTCAGCAGGTAGTACAAAACAATATTCCGTCAGGCACTCTTCGATATCTGTACTTTCTATATACACTTCATCAAAACTATCTTCTACATCTAACCATTTCGGGTCACCATTTGGTTCTAACAGAAACGCTTTTGTAGACAGATGTTAATTTGCTCCTCTTCTCTTGTCAGATTTTAAATACCCAGGATGACGGATTTCTCCTAACGTTAGCAGTGCTTTTTCTTTCACAACAAGTTCATCTGGGCTGTCAGCTTCGTATGCTCTAATGACGTCTACCTTTACATCGTAATTTGGGAAGTCATCGTGAAATTCAATAATTCATGAATAATCGTCTGAATATACCTCTTCCTGTTTATTGACAACAGTTTATTTTACTGGCCTTTCGTTATTTAGGAATGCTTCGTCTGCAACCCTAAGGATTTCACCCCCTTCCCTGCTCCTTTTGCTCACTGCGACCATATCTTTTTCTTGTGTTGATCTCAATATTGGCACCTAAATACTTCTATTTCCTGCTTGTTATGAGTCATGTCCTATTTTCGACGTCCCTTTTTCGCCTTCCACTACCAACTAACATTATGGCCGTTATGAAATTCTCCCACTGACATTGCTTTAGCCCCTTGTACAGATCAGCGAACTGTTCCCATCAAGTTGCAATCCCTAAAAACACATATTTGTCATTTTGAGTTGTTGGTCGCGCTTTCTTCCTCACCTTAGAACCGTTCACGTTTTATCCTGCCTGTCGTTATATACCAAAACGGGTTTGTTCCATTCTGCCGTGACTCCGTCATTTTGTTCGGCTGCTGTACCTGCAGTTACCATACGGACAGCCGACTGATCTGATTTATTCGTTATTGGAGGGTGCTCTGTCGTATAGTTAGTATTTGTTTTATTACCTGCCTGCCGTGATTCATTCCTGAGTACAATGTCGCTTTATTTGCAGCAGATGTGGTAATTCGCAGTCGCTCTCTTGTGTACTTAATTCATTACGTCTACACCGGTATTGTTTCTTATGTTTGCGCCGTGAAAATCTGCCCATAGTTTTGGCCCGCAACATACGTGGTCCTCAGTTTTCTGCGTTGTTGCTGTCACGGTAACATCGCCGTGCAAATCCTTTACTGCCAGCTACTGAAGTACCTCGGCCTCTGCCCCCACCTCGTTGAACCACATTAACGTTATACCTATCTCTGTTCACTGTCATTGCGATTACCTCTATTCTTGTTATTTGGACGACAATCACGATTTCCTCTCCAATAATTTTCATTTTCGACACTTTTCAGAAATGCAAAAAGTCTTTTGTGATCGCTTCCCACATATCTTTCCGAATACTCTGGCACCTTTTTCCACAGATCCCGTACGATTTCGCATTCTGATCGTCTACTTTTTAAGTGCGTCAGTTTTCGCTACAGTGATTCGCATAAATGTTTCATGGAGTTTTTGCCCCTTTTATGATGTAATATGGCCATTCTGAATTCTCGACGTGAACAACCTTGCTTTTGCTCTGACCAGTATTTCTTTTTAAATTCTTGTTTAAAATCATTAAACGACATCTGATCTGTGTTCAGATTTAGTCAAATGTTCAAACGTGTATGAATTCCTAAGGGACCAAACTGCTGAGGTCATCGGTCCCTAGACTTATACACTACTTTAACGTATGCTAAGAACACACACACACACACACACACACGACTCGAACCTCCGGCGGGAGGGGATGCGCAATCCGTGACATGGCGCCTAAACCACTCCGCGCGGCTCAAATTCCATACCTGTTAACGCAATGATAACTACATTAATCTTTCCCAGATTCTTCAAAGAAAGATCTTTCCGCAAATTGTTAGGAAATCCAGTGGGTGCCAACCAGTGTGTCTTTTTACAGGATCAAAGCGTTTCACGTCCTCTAATAGTTTATTATCAGGTAATCTATTACTCTCACAAGTAAGTTCGTCTTAAATTTTGTCGTCGAGGTCACAAATTTTGCCTTGAATTTGCAAAGTCTTTTGATCACAATTCTGTTCGCAATCTATTACGTTTGCCTAGTGCCTTTCCAGAATCCAATACTGTCTTTCTCAAGTTTGATATTTCATTTCTACATTCATCAACAATTTCGGTTTTCAGGCCAAAAGCTTTTTCGTACACTTCCGTTACTACTAGAATTTCTACCTTTTGTTGTATCTTTATGATGTATAAATCGAACCTTTCATTGACATTACCGATCTGTCTATACCTTTTGTTGTATCTTTATGATTTATTTATCGAACCTTTCACTGACATCACCCATCTTCCCCTGTGTAGTGGCCATATTGGTACTTCATTGCAGTATTTGAAACGCCTATTTTTTCGTCTACCTCTTCCATCTGTTTGCTAATCCTTACACCCTGCCGGCCGTGGTGGCCAAGCGGTTAAAGGCGCTACAGTCTGGAACCGCGCGGCCGCTACGGTCGCAGGTTCGAATCCTGCCTCGGGCATGGATGTGTGTGATGTTCTTAGGTTAGTTAGGTTTAAGTAGTTCTAAGTTCTAGGGGACTGATGACCTTAGAAGTTAAGTCCCATAGTGCTCAGAGCCATTTGAACCATTTTTGAACCTTACTCCCTGTTGTCTCATTTGATTGTTGAGGCTGCGGGGATACTGCGCGCCAAATGCCGTGGCCGCTAGATACACAGTCAGCTTGGGAAGCGAGGGGTTGAGCGGCAGTGGAGCACGGTGGGTGGGGGAGGGGGGTCATTCAGAGCCCTGTAGGGGAAACTCCAATCGCGGGACAGGAAGTTCCGCTATAAACCGAAGCCTACACTCACATTTTTGGTAAATATTAAGCGGTGTTCCTCCGCACCCGCACTTAATTGACCGATAATGCAGCTATTTTATTTTCTCCTCGTTTGTTAACCATTTGTTACTTTCAGAAAAGGATCACGAGTGAGGAATATTGAGTAAAACCGACACGTTTTTCTTGTTGCCATGTTAAAAGTTGCTTTTTTTGCCAAAACTCAGAGGAGTTTACACAGTCTCACCTCACTGAGAGAGAATTCTGAAACAGTGTTTTATTAAGTTACAAAGTGAAGAACTGAGGAAAAGTAAGGTGCGCGTCTTATAAAGAAACACATCCTCGGTACAAAATAAATGTGTAGTGACTTCAGTTATGTTGTTCCAAAACCTACAGCATTTCTCGTTTCACCAGCTATCGAAGACCTTTAAAAATCACATTGTTGTTGTTGTTGTCTTCAGTCCTGAGACTGGTTTGAAGCTGCTCTCCATGCTATTCTATCCTGTGCAAGCTTCTTCATCTCCCAGTACTTACTGCAACCCACATCCTTCTGAATCTGCTTAGTGTATTCATCTCTTGGTCTCCCTATACGGTTTTTACCCTCCACGCTGCCCTCCAATGCTAAATTTGTGATCCCTTGATGCCTCAGAACATGTCCTACCAACCGGTCCCTTCTTCTTGTCAAGTTGTGCCACAAACTCCTCTTCTCCCCAATTCTATTCAATACCTCCTCATTAGTTATGTGATCTACCCATCTAATCTTCAGCATTCTTCTGTAGCACCACATTTCGAAAGCTTCTATTCTCTTCTTGTCCAAACTATTTATCGTCCATGTTTCACTTCCATACATGGCTACACTCCATACAAATACTTTCAGAAACGACTTCCTGGCACTTAAATCTATACTCGATGTTAACAAATTTCTCTTCTTCAGAAACGCTTTCCTTGCCATTGCCAGTCTACATTTTATATCCTCTCTACCTCGACCGTCATCAGTTATTTTGCTCCCCAAATAGCAAAACTCCTTTACTACTTTAAGTGTCTCATTTCCTAAACTAATTCCCTCTGCATCACCCGACTTAATCACATTATTCATCGCAAAAATCTGTAGTTAACAGAATAACATGGTGGATAATGAAGTTTTGTGTAATAATCGATGGCAGTATACTATCCTCTTTGTGTTTGCCAAAATCTCATTTCAATATCTCAAACAGTTTACGAAATATGAGCAATGTTGTGGATATTTCGCTCTGGCTTTAACGCTGGCGCGGTGCAATCGCAAATGAGTGCGCTACGTCAGCTCAATTTTCTAGAGATAGGTGACAGATAGAGACCTCCAACCAAGCCTAAAGAAAAAATTCAAGACGTTAGCTAAATTTCATACGTAGCAACATATTACGTAATATGCACCAGATGCAAAATTATGGCGATCTCTATTTTTCATTGCAAACTTTTTCGAATATCCACAGTGTTTTACTTCCGCGTAAATATTACAAAACTCAGTGGACAAGTAAATGGAATTTAACACATTTACTGTGAATGTTTCCCTATCTGGAAACCGGAGAGCGCTCATCACCTACTGAAGTACGGACAGCGGTTGTACCGCACAGATGATCTGCTTGCTGGGGCGTTGGGCACTGTGCAGATGAGATACGTAGCGTATGTGCAGTTCTCTGCCTACACCAGGGCCGTTCAAGGTACCGCTCTCTGCAGCAGCATTATTTCGTTCTTTGCTCCGGCTCAGTAGGAGATCTGCGAGCAGAATTTGACTTAACAGTGGCAGGCAAACGGCGCAAAGCAGAGCTACATTATAACAGGTTCTTAACAATGTACCTATGTATAGAATTAAATAGACGTTCAGAAAACTGAAATGACATGATAAAAGGCTGCAAAGTATAATGCGCTGCAGTTTAATAAGATAGTCTGGCAACATGCGAAATGGGCAGTATAATTTCCTGCTAAATGAATAGAGGTGGGAAAGGTGTTTAAAATGGACTGCCAAAAATCTCAGTGGTGGGCAGGCAAGTATTTCTTTGGTAAAACAAGATTTATAAATAAAAGTGTTGGTGTAGACCAGGACTTCCCAACGTGTGGTCCGCGGACCCCTTAGGGGTCTGCCGGCTCTTTCTAGGGGATCCGCGGCCACCTTTCACCAAATCGTGTAAAATAATGAATAAAATTATTGAATAAAAATGTGAAAAATTCATCACTATTTTTTTTCGTTTTGAAAAACATGTTTACTTTTACGTCAGATCGTATTCCCAAGCAGCCTTTGCGGTTCCAAAGTGAGAACGCAAATACACAGTTTAGTGCCGGAGAATGCGGCTTCTCTGATCGACTGTTTCGCAACAATACGGGGGTTGTTTGTGCGCCTGCTCACGGCGCTAGAAGCTCTGAAACCTTTTACGCATGCGCGGATCGAGCTTTGTCGACCAATCACAGCGCTTGCTGGCAAGTATGCGGCCCCAGGCATAATTAAATGTTAAACCTACTTTGTCAGTGCACCAACTACTTATTTCATAAGTCGACTTTTGACCAGTTTATTACTTCTAACATGGATCGGTGGCTGAAGTCAGGATCATTGAAGAAGGGTTCAGTTTCTCCATCGCCTTCACAACAAGGGAAGTTTCCAGTTGCAATGAATGAGGAGGGAGGATGACCAAAGGAAGAACAAACACAAGAAGCTCCACAGCCGGATTTATCAAGTGAAAACGCTGCAAGTACTCCATTGGTTGCAATATCCTGTGGAAGTGGAATAACCAAGAAGCGTAAGTACAAAGAAAGCTATTTAGAAATGGGCTTTATGGAGACAAAGGAGGGTAAAGCTCGGTGTGTAATTTGTGCGTGAATCCTTCCGAACAGTTCAATGGTTCCAGTTAAACTGCGCCGTCATTTTGAAGGCACTCACCCGGATTTCCAGGCTAAAGACATCGATTTTTTCGAAAGGAAGAGTGCTGAACTAGCTGCTTCTCAGCATTGCATGAAAACTCATACAAAAACAATTAATGAAAATTCATTAAAAGCTTCTTTGTTGGTTAGTTATCGAGTGGCAAAAACAGGCAAAGCTCATACCACTGCAGAAAATCTCATAAAGCCGTGTGTTAATGATATTGTCTCTTGCAAGCTAGACGAAAAGGCAGTAAAGCTTATATCTTCGGTTCCATTATCAAACAATACTGTCAAGAGACGCATTGTTGACATGTCAAATGATGTGAAAGACTCTCTTGTTTCTCGCATCAAACACAATTCATTTTCTCTGCAGATAGATGAATCCACTATTGTTGCAGGGTTAGCGATTTAATTGGCTTTTGTCCGTTTGAATATTCTGGGTGTACTGAGGAGGACCTCTTATTGTGCAGGCCACTACCTGCCAACACAACAGGTGCTGAAATATTCCGTCTATTGGATGATTTTTTTTAAGGACTAACATTTCATGGTCTAATTGCACAGATGTGTGCACAGATGGTGCAAAGGCTATGACGGGTCCTACAGTCGGAGCAATAACGAAAATAAAAGAAAACGCCAAGAATTGCAGCAGTACTCATTGTGCTCTCCACAGATACGCTTTAGATACAAAACATATGCCTGTTTCGTTCAAGAAAGTTTTAGACGAATCCATTCAAATCATTAACTACATAAAATCAAGGCCATTGAAGTCAAGACTTTTCACAATACTGTGTGAAGATATGAGAAGCCTTCATCGTTCCCTGCTTCTCCACACAGAAGTGAGGTGGCTCTCACGTGGGAATGCACTCTCTCGGTTGTACGAATTAAGATTGGAAGTCTTAGCTTTCTTTTTGGAGCATAACACCAAATTAGCAGACCTTATTAATGACGATGATTGGCAACGTATACTTGCCTATTTGTCAGATATTTTATCCAAAATAAACGAAATGAATATTTCACTCCAAGGGCAAAGTGAAACAAAGGTCACTGCTATCGACAAAGTTCGAGCATTCAAGAGGAAAATCAATTTTTGGGCAGAGAGTGTCGAGGAGGGGGGCGGTCGAGTGTTTTCCTCTTCTCAAGGAGTTTTAGAAAAACAAAACTTTGGCGCTTGGGAAGAATTTGTTTCATCAAATCCTGGAACATCTCCGAAGCTTGATGTCAATGTTGGAGAATTTTTTCCCAGCAGCTGAAGATGAGACGCTGCAGAAATACGAATGGGTGGTCAACCAATTCACTGTATCTAAAAAGCCGACCATTCTATCATCAAATTAGTATGAGTTGTTGATCGAAATTGTCACAGACCCTACCTTGAAATCAAGTTTTGACATTGACGGTTACTCACACTTTTGGATTCGTTTGGATAACAAGAAATACTACCCCATTGATGAAAAGCCAAAACGAGTCCTTCTTCCGTTTCCCATAACATACGTGTGTGAATCTGGATTCTCGATCTATGCTTCCCACAAAACTAAGTACCAAAGCTGTCTAGATGCGGAACCAGACATCCATCTCCAGTTGTGAAGAAATGAACCCAACTTTTCAAAATTGTCAGCAGATGCACCCTCAACCATCTCATTAGGATTCCATTATTATTCCTACAGACTCATCTATAGTAAAGAAGAAAGCATTTTTCTTCGTAGATTGTAGTGGTTAATAAAAAAGAAAAAGAGAAGAAAAGAAAAGGTTGAAAATGTGGGAAGAAATGGTGAATAAAAAGGGGTTTTAAAATCGTTAATGACCGTGAAAAAGGGAAAGAATGAAATGCAAATCGTACTTCGTATTACAGAAAAGTTATCGGACTTCGTGATTCGGAAAAGCTATTGTTGGTGTGGTCCTTGTGGCGTTTCTGAGCAAAAGTCAAACCAATTTCCACTACAAAAATTATTTGAAAGAGAACAGAGAATAGCAAAATGTGATTAACAGGGGGAAATGGCGTAGATAAGAGTTCATTCTTTACCGTGTTAACATGCCTTCTCTCGAGCGGCGTCCAGGTCTTGTTCTCCAAAAATCTCATGCTTCATTTCTGCGTGAAAAGTCGTAGCTGCTCCGAAATTTTGCAATAAATTTCATTGTCCAGGAATTACTAATGTATACAAATTAAAACCGTCTTGATATTGAATGTAATGTATTTTATGTTGCTGCTTCTATCCTCCGAATTTCATACAAACTTCCACAATACGTCTGCACATCAATAAGGTTTTTCGTATTCATCCGACCAAGACTTGCTAATAAGTAAGTTAAGCTTCCGCTCTCCAGAAACAAAAGCGGGTAGAAAACAAAAAGAGTTACAATTTTAGTACCTTCATTTTCTTATATATTTTCTCTGCCGTCGAGCGCTCATACAGCTGCGACGGTATAATTTATATCTGAGGGAACGAGTGTAGCGCGGCGAAATTCAATGTCCCGCTACAGCATGCTCAGTGAACGTACCTGAACTATAACTCTGTAGGAAATTTGTTTCTGTCTTCTATCATTTACAAAATAATTATTAATTGAATTCTGTTGGCATTGATATTTTTGTTACAAAAATTAAAATGATCTCTAAAGCTAATTTCTTTTCTTTATAATATATTCCGTCCTCTCAGTTAAAAATATGGTCTGCCTATACTTCAATTACAATTACTTGCTCTTACTCTGACACTCTTACACTGCGAGCGTAAACAAATGAGGACTTTTTACGTGCCACCTTGTAAAAGGTAAACCTCCTCTGCCAGAATTGTTTCCTTTGAGAAAAAGGTCTTACGTTCTATGAATTGCTTTGTCTTCTAATATAGAAATAAGAGAGTCTGTTTGTTTGTTTTCCTAATTTGTTTACAGTCGAGGCTGACTGCCACGATACAGTGTCCAAGTAGTAGCTGAAGTTGTCAGCTGTGGCTAAACTGTTGCCACGCCGCCTGCCAGTTGCCAGCTACCAACTGACAATGCACTGTTGCAACGCCGCCTGCTAGCTGCCCGCTATGGACTGACAGATGCCGTTCAGTAATACGCAAAGACGTAAAAATAACTAGACTTTCCGAGCTGTTTACAAGGGCACGAAAATCGATTGTGGAACTGGAAAACGGAAGATTTCCAGAATCGATTTTGAAGTGTTTACCTGACCAACGAAAAACGGAACTGGGACATCGGCTTACGAAATCCGGTTTTGGAAACGCATGTAAACTGGGTGAATGTATTCCTACACGTTGCACAAAGATGTCACAATAGACCTTTAAAAGCAATTCCTTGGCCTCTTTCTTTCATGATGTGTTTGTATCCCGAATCATGGGTCTGTCTCTTTTCTTCACAGTCGCGCGGAATGGCCGCGAAGTCTGAGCCGCCATGTCGTCGTGGATTGCGCGGCCGCTCCACCCTCGGGCATGTGTGTGTGTGTGTGTGTGTGTGTGTGTGTTTTGTCCTTGGCGGAAGTTACACTTAGGTTAATAGTGTGTAAGACTAGGGACTGATGACCTCAGCAGTTAAGTCCCACAGACTATACATACATTTGAACATTTTTCTTCGGATTTCACGAAAAATCACACACACACTCACACACACACACACACACACACACACACACACACACACGACTGTTACGAAATATGCATGCTCCTTACACAACAGTAGCCACACAGTGGAAGTGAACAGACCACAAGCGGCAGCTTGTCAACAGTGAACACTTTGGATGTGATGTTGATTGCTCTTGGAGGAAGGCAGCTCCAACGTGTGAAACGTCAATTACCAAGTAATTTTAATCAGGCTATAGTACGTTAAACAAAGGGAGTAAATCCACTAGTAAGTGTCTGGATACAGTAGGAATTCAAACTGGATCGTTAATTTCAAGTTGTTTTCATTCGTCTCGAATCTAAAGACTATTGATACTTCGGGGGGGGGGGGGGGGGGTAATTGGGAACATGACACTTGAAATTGCATTAATAAGCTTTCAGTTCCCATGGGTTTCGCTCTGAAATTTAAAGTTACTGTGCTCTTGACTGACTAGGGGTCCGCCATGGATTTTCGACTGAAGAAGGGGTCCGCCAGCTGATAAGGTAGGGAAGCCTTGGTGTAGAGGGGGCAGTGAGAAAGATTGTGCTTATTGTAAATAGCCTTGTGTTGCTTTATCGAATTACATAAAAATTAACGCAGCCAAAAGCACCTTTCTGGTGAATGGAATAATTTTTCCTAATTGTTTTCATGTACGAAACCTAAAAGTAAAATATTCCGCAATATTTCGTAAATGATCATAAATCTGAAAAGTAAATGTTCCCTTTAAATCGAAATAAACGAACTGCTTAAGGTTTCTAGTAAACAACTTCGAATACTGATCAAATCTGAAACAACGTAATGTAAACTTTTGTCTCTTTATTCTCTCTTGTATTAATTTACTATGTGCTCTCTTATGTATATGTCATTCTCATGTAAATGTACCTACTGTTATCCAATGTTCTAAGTGACACAGAATTTCTTGCCTATTATGAAATGTCATATGAAGTGAAACTAATGATATTCTTATATGAATGAGACGAAATAAATGTCTTTGTATTGTTATGTAAATTGTGTGCTGTTTTGATGTAATTGCAATTTCTTTTCTCGCCCAACAGCCCTTGAGGTGTTATGGATGATACACTGATGTATCCCTAACAAGAGACATCACTAAAAACATGGGGCATGTGTAACAACTAAATCAATTTCTCTATACTTATATCATATGCTCACACAGATCTGCTTTACTTTAATGTGATATCTATATAGCCTTGCTCTGTGATGTAACGTCTATGTATATGTTTTATTCATTATGTTGGTCCTTTTTGTGTAATTGCAACTAATCTGTGGACGTAATTTTAAAAGGAATATTCTACAGGAGAATGGAAGTGTTAAACTTCTCTTTTAATGTTGGTGCATTCATAGGGTGCTTAGGTTTGTAATGATGTAAAATTTGGAGGGAAGTCCCTCAGTTACCAAAAGGTGGATTTCGCGGACGAACTGGAAGGCGCCTTTGTGGCTAGTCGTTAGTCGGTGTCAGACAGTAAGAGTCAGTAGCCAGCAGGCAAAGCGTTAGCATCTTGTGTGGTGTACGAGGAAAGAACAGCTGCAAGATTATATGCATTGTTAATTTACTAGTAGCCGGTAGCGCTCTACTTGACATTTCCGGTGACAAGACTAATATGCGTACTTCTGTTAGTGGTAAGTGTTATATCGGCTGCAGTGTCGATTGTGGCACGTCGTGGTTCGTTTAGGTCAACCACCATAATGTATCACTTATTAATTCGAGACTGGAAAGAGCTATCACTCTCCTTCCATTGTTAAAAACAATTTCGATATGTTAGTTTCATTTTGTACAGAGAAATACGTACTGTACCTAAACGGTACGAAACGTAAACTCGTCGGTGACCAAATTTTTAACTGTAAATTCCTGGATTTACGTTATTCCACTTATTAATTTTGAAATATGAAAAAAACTGTAAGCATTATGAATGAAAAGTCCAGTAGTCCGCTGTAATTGTATTTATTTAAGTCGATTACAGATCCACCCAATGGTTTCGCGACTTTTAAGTTGCTTCGTAAGGTCCATATCCGTACAGAAAATTTTATAAACTAATGCTGTGATGATGATGAAATGAAGTTATATGAGATATCTTAAAGTTCTGAGTGAATATACTGCAACAAGGAAGAAAATTTACGCCAGTAGTTAGGAAACTAGGTGTTGATCACATACGGGGCGTATATGATCAACACCTAGTTTCCTAACTACTGGCGTAAATTTTCTTTCTTCTAGAAGTTGTTGTGGGGCACAAGGAATGGGCAAATAAGCATTTAATTAATAAGATTTGTAATTTCGTACAAAAGGATGGTACGTCATATGGTATAGAGTGTTATTACAGCAGAACAGCAGTTAGCGGCACTAGACAAAGTTTCAGCCTTCATCAATAGATAAAAACCATCATCAATGATGAATGTCTTGTCTAAAAACGAAGGAATAGAATTATGAATCAGAAACTGATCCTTGATTCAAAAACATGACGCAGTAATTAAAAAGAAAAAGAGGGTGGGTACAGGCTCCATATAAAGAGGAACAACTGCCAAAAATGGGACTGACCACTGATAAAACCCACGAACTGTCGTCACTTTACCGATTAAAATATGTTCCTGTGCACCTGTGTTAAGCGACAGACGATACCTCTCGTAAATGTTGTCCAGGAAAATATTGAGCCCTGGAGTGATCGAAGAATAAAATAAAGTTAGGGATGAAAACTAATAAAGTTAATGCATTTAAATATACCGAAAAAGCTTTTAATATTTTTTGGGAGCCACCGCCGATAGGAAAGAAGTTATGTTGACTGTTAAACTTACCAGAAGCCGACAAGCTTGTGTGTGTTTGTCACCAACATATCAGTAATCGTAGCAGCTGACCGCGCAAGTTACGAGGCGTTCAGTATGATGTCGGAGCATGCGGTGGCTACGGACCGGGTATCGAGAGGGTTAAGGAAATAGAACTAACGCGGTCAACACAAAGCATGAGAAGCGCGCTAATGGTGCTCGGCTGAAGAATTGCGGTCACCACCCGAACTATTAGACTCAGCTCCATGTATTACATAAAAACTGAACATGTTTGATACTAATACACTTAAGAGCCAAAGAAACCGATACACCTCCCTAATATCGTGTAGAACTCCCGCCAGCACGAAGAATAGCCACAACATGACGCAGAATGGACTCGACTAATCTCTGAAGTGGTGCTGGAGGGACCTGACACCATGAATCCAGCAGGGCTGTCTATAAATCCGCAAGAGTACGAGGAGATGGCGGACTCTTCTGAACAGCTCGCTGCAAGACATTCCAGATATGCTCAACAATGTTCATGTCTGGGGAGGATGGTGGCCAGCGGAAATATTTAAACTCAGAAGAGTGTTCCTGGAGCCACTCTGCAGCAATTCTGAATGTATGGGGTTTCGCATTGTCCTGCTGGAATTGTCAAAGTGAGTCGGGATGCACAATGGACATGAATGGATGCAGGTGATCAGACAGGAAGATTACATACGTGTCATCAGGGGCCCCATGTCACTCCAACTGCAGATGCCCAACACCATTACAGAGTCTTCATCAACTTGAAAAGTCCCCTACCAAGATGCAGGGTCCACGGATTCATGAGACTGTATCCATACCCTTACACGTCCATCCGCTCGATACAATTTAAAACAAGACTCGTCCGACCAGGCAACATGTTCCTAATCATCAATGGTCCAATGATAGTGTTGACGGGCCCAGGCGAAGCGTAAAGCTTTGTGTCTTGCAGTCATCAAAGGTACACGAGTGGGGCTTCGGCTCCGAAAGCCCATATCGATGATGTTTCGTTGAATGATTCGCACGCTGACACTTGTTGATGGCCCAACATTGATATCTACAACAATTTACGGGAGGGTTACACTTCAGTCATGCTGAACGATTCCATTCAGTCGTCGCTGGTCACATTCTTGCAGGATCTTTTTACGGCTGCAGTGATATCGGAGAGTTGTTGTTTTAGCGGATTCCTGACATTCACGGTACACTCGTGAAACGGTCATACGGAGAAATCCTCACTTCATCGCTACCTCGGAGATGCTGTGTCGCATCCCTCGTGCACAGACTATAACACCTCGTTAAAAGTAATTTAAATCTTGAAAACGCGCCATTGTAGCAGCAGTAACCGATCTAACAACTGCGCCAGACACTTGTCTTATATAGACGTTGTCGACCGCAGCACCGCATTCTGCAGGTTTACATATCTCTGTATTTGAATATGCATGCCATGCCTTGAACTTAAGTAGTGGCAACTATTTATTCACAACCGATACAAAAGAGTTACATGTTTTCACCTGTTACTGTCCTTCAAAGTAGTGACCAGCGTAGTGTAGAACCCGTTGTGATGGTGCGAATGGAGCGGTCTAAAGTTATGGTGATTCTCGTGTACGACTACGATGGTGTTATCCGAACGCATTACGTTCCTCCACGGCAGACCGTTAATGCACAGTATCACTGTTCGTTTTTGGAGCATCACCTGCGAGCAGCTTTGCGAAACAAGCGGTGACACTTTCTGCCCAACACACCCAGCATTTTGCACGACAATGCGTGGGCGCCTACAGCGCAAGCTGTGGCTGCTCTGTTCGGACTGGGAAGTACTGTACCATCCAACATACTCCCCGAAATTAAGTCCTTGTGATTTTGATTTGCTTCCGAAGAGGAAGGGACCACTTCGTGGCAAACGCTTCAGTATTGTTCCGGAGATTCGACAGGCAGTAGACTGCTCCATTCGCACCATCAACAGAACAGGCTCTGCTAACGGTATACTAAGCCTTCCACATCGCTGTCAACGGGTTCTAGACAACGCTAGTGACTACTTTGATGGACAGTAACAGGTGCAAACATGTAACTGTTTTGCATCGGTTGTGAATAAATTGTTGCCACTACTTAAGTTCCAACCCTCATATAATAACGAAACAAAGGTGAAAATTTTAAAAATTGCTACTTAATTCTGTATCAGTAAAACAATGTATGCTTGATCGGATTAGATGGCATACATGTGAACCGGCAGTGGGAGTAAATTTGGCTATTAGCACAAAAAACTGTGCTGGCGGGGGTGGCCGAGCGGTTCTAGGCGCTACAGTCTGGAACCGCGCCACCGCTACGGTCGCAGGTTCAAATCCTGCCTCGGGCAAGGATGTGTGTGATGTCCTTAGGTTAGTTAGGTTTAAGTAGTTCTAAGTTCTATGGGACTGCTGACCACAGCAGTTAAGTCCCATAGCACTCAGAGCCATTTGAACCATTTTGAACAAAAAAGTGTAATAAACTAACCAACTAATTAGATGCTGAAACCCCTTTTTCCAAAAATTCAAACAGAATTCCCTAATAAAGCTCGGTATCTTAATTCCATTTAGTTACTGAGAGAATTATCAGGGGACGTCTGCTGGACTTTATTATACACATATATCCTCAAGTACCAGTACATTTAAAGTACCGTCCTTTTTCTCTTTATGTAGAATCTCCAAGTTATTGTGCAAATCTGAAATAGAATGTTGATTACCACGTAAGTGAGATGTGAGTGCGGATTTCGAACTGCTCACATTGAAATGTTCTTTAATTCGAATTTCGAAACGTCTACCAGTTTTCCCAATGTTACGCAAGATTTATGTTATTTTTTTTAAAAAAGTGGAGTGGTTAGTGGGGAAAATTGTCTTTCTCAATACTCCTTTGTTAATATTCTGAACTAAATTTACATCGTGACCAATAGCAAGTGCAATACTTTGTGTAGCCTGGTACTCCCGGTCGAAAGTCTGGGTGATTAGGGGAACTTGGAGGCGGTGGAGAGGCGAACGGAAAGCAATCTTTTTATATTTAATGCGGTGATCTGAAGAACGATGGAGCACGATGTCTGTGGTTGACGGCTTACTGCAAAAATAAAAAATAAAAGTACAGTTTGTTAATGTGATTAAGAGGTCAAGTTAAGGGAGTGTACCATTAAAACTGTGTTCGATTGTAAATTGGATACCAGACTCCTGCGAATTCAAATGGTCCACGAGGGAGCCGTAAAACTCACTGGAACCTTTATGTAGTAAGAAAACGTCATCAACATTACAAAACCAACCAAGGATTTCTACACGCTAAGATACGTGTTGTTGCGTAAAATCGTGTTCAAACTTAGACCGTAGAATGTTTGTCAGACAGTGAGACAATGGAGAACACATTGCTAGTCGCTGTTTTTGAATGAAAAAAGAATCTCCATACTTCAAGTAATTACAATTAAGGAAAATTTCTAACATCTTCAGCATCTCATTAATTTCGTCAAGTGGACCATTTCTATGGGTGCACAGATTTTCAGCAATGACATCCTGGACTTGGTCCGTCGGTACATTGGTATACATATTTTTAATGACTGAAGGTGCTGTGTCGGCATGAGTGAGAATGTTCAATTCGTTCAGAATGGAACTTAGATGTGTGCGGTTGCTAACGAAAAACTAGATAGGTGCACGTATGCTTGTTAATATAATTGGCTAACAACTTTTCTGCCTGGTAGCCAACACCATTTCTAGTGTTGACGATCGGGCATGCGGGAAGACCTTTCTCATGTAACTTGATAACCGTTCTTAGATCTCTTTTGAAAAGAGGTGGGAAAGTATGAAGTGGATTAAATGTGTTTCTTCAATTGGGCCAAAAGCTTTGTGATCGGATCGAATCTGCAGCGAGAAATATTCTTTTTTCCTAAAAAATCCTGTAGTTTGGCTAAGTATTCGTCCTCCTAAAATAAACATTTTGCACTTATCTGCCCTTATTACGATCGCTCTGCGTTCACCCAGTTTTTTTATTAATGTTTCGAAGAGCTGCGTTTATTGGGTTTGACTCCGAATACCGATGTAGACCAACCCCTTGCTGTTGAACTGTTGAAGGTGTCCTTGTGTTAGTTTATTAATTTTAATGATCATTTCTTTGAGAAGTTGGGAGTTGAGCGTCACTCATGGCGGCTAAGGAGTGTGCCATGGAATAATCATTTTTTTGTTGGGATAACAATGGTATTATTTGATAATCCTTTCTGAAGTAGTGTTGAAACTAATGTCAGTTAGGTTGCAAACCTGGGGAGCAAGTTTAAACACACGTAGTGGAGTGTGACATTCCATACCTCGACAGACTGACTTTGGTAGTTTCTTCTGATGAACCGATGGAGCTTGTCCCTTAATCTATTGACACACTTATTTACATGCTCAAGTACTGCATCAAAGGACTTCATACTAACCGTGGGTTTCTTGTTGTAAACAAAGAGTCTTAATGCGATTGGCTGAACGTGGTGACATAAGAGTACGCTTATTTAATCTATTAACATCGTAGTTTGGAAAAATATAGTTCATTAAACATGATCTATTGAATCAGATGTCCATAACAATTTTTACTAACACCTTACTAAAATTTAAAAACTTGTAAATGCCCTTCTAGGTTATGCCAAGCAAGCTGTTAGAGTTAATTTTTAAACTAGGTCAGCCACAGCTAAAGTAGTTATACATGATTGCCTGGGCAACTCGTACAGACAATAGTTGTTTAAATACAGGTACTGAAACTATTAAAATATCGATCATTGGTGGTTCCCACAAAATGTTAAAAATACGTTTTTCAGTGTATTTCAGTACACCGAGTTTATTAGTTTTTATCATTACATTTATTCTATTATTCAGTCACTCCAGGTTCTAAAAAAATTTTCCTGGACAACATTTATGAGGAGCATCTGTTGTTTGATATAGGCCCACAAGAACATACACTCCTGGAAATGGAAAAAAGAACACATTGACACCGGTGTGTCAGACCCACCATACTTGCTCCGGACACTGCGAGAGAGCTGTACAAGCAATGATCACACGCACGGCACAGCGGACACACCAGGAACCGCGGTGTTGGCCGTCGAATGGCGCTAGCTGCGCAGCATTTGTGCACCGCCGCCGTCAGTGTCAGCCAGTTTGCCGTGGCATACGGAGCTCCATCGCAGTCTTTAACACTGGTAGCATGCCGCGACAGCGTGGACGTGAACCGTATGTGCAGTTGACGGACTTTGAGCGAGGGCGTATAGTGGGCATGCGGGAGGCCGGGTGGACGTACCGCCGAATTGCTCAACACGTGGGGCGTGAGGTCTCCACAGTACATCGATGTTGTCGCCAGTGGTCGGCGGAAGGTGCACGTGCCCGTCGACCTGGAACCGGACCGCAGCGACGCACGGATGCACGCCAAGACCGTAGGATCCTACGCAGTGCCGTAGGGGACCGCACCGCCACTTCCCAGCAAATTAGGGACACTGTTGCTCCTGGGGTATCGGCGAGGACCATTCGTAACCGTCTCCATGAAGCTGGGCTACGGTCCCGCACACCGTTAGGCCGTCTTCCGCTCACGCCCCAACATCGTGCAGCCCGCCTCCAGTGGTGTCGCGACAGGCGTGAATGGAGGGACGAATGGAGACGTGTCGTCTTCAGCGATGAGAGTCGCTTCTGCCTTGGTGCCAATGATGGTCGTATGCGTGTTTGGCGCCGTGCAGGTGAGCGCCACAATCAGGACTGCATACGACCGACGCACACAGGGCCAACACCCGGCATCATGGTGTGGGGAGCGATCTCCTACACTGGCCGTACACCACTGGTGATCGTCGAGGGGACACTGAATAGTGCACGGTACATCCAAACCGTCATCGAACCCATCGTTCTACCATTCCTAGACCGGCAAGGGAACTTGCTGTTCCAACAGGACAATGCACGTCCGCATGTATCCCGTGCCACCCAACGTGCTCTAGAAGGTGTAAGTCAACTACCCTGGCCAGCAAGATCTCCGGATCTGTCCCCCATTGAGCATGTTTGGGACTGAATGAAGCATCGTCTCACGCGGTCTGCACGTCCAGCACGAACGCTGGTCCAACTGAGGCGCCAGGTGGAAATGGCATGGCAAGCCGTTCCACAGGACTACATCCAGCATCTCTACGATCGTCTCCATGGGAGAATAGCAGCCTGCATTGCTGCGAAAGGTGGATATACACTGTACTAGTGCCGACATTGTGCATGCTCTGTTGCCTGTGTCTATGTGCCTGTGGTTCTGTCAGTGTGATCATGTGATGTATCTGACCCCAGGAATGTGTCAATAAAGTTTCCCCTTCCTGGGACAATGAATTCACGGTGTTCTTATTTCAATTTCCAGGAGTGTATTTTAATCGGTAAAGTGACGACAGTTCGTGAGTTTTATCACAGATCAGTCCCGTTTTTGGCAGTTGTTCCACGTTATATGGAGCCTGTCCCCCTCTCTTTTGCTTTTTAGTTACTGCTTCACTGTTATTAATCAAGGGTCATTTTCTGAATCCTAATTCTATTCCTTCGTTTTTACACAAGACATTCATCATTGATGTTGGTTTCTATCAATTGATGAAGGCTCTGAACTTTGCCTTGCCACGCTGTTATTCTGTAGCATTGTGCAAAACCCTCTAGACCATATGACATAGCATTTTTAAGTAACCTTCTTGTGATATGAAATTACAGATGTTATTTATTAAATACATATATGCCTGTTCTTTGTGGTGTGAATGTGATCCACACCTGGGGTCTTAACTAAGTGCGTGATATTTTCTTCCTTGTTTAAGTTTTTCACTCAGAACTTGAAGGAATCTCAGATTACTTCATTTCCCCATAATCAAAGTATTAATTTACAATTTTTTTGTATATATATGCACCAGAAGGTGAACTTAAAAATTGCAAAATTGGTTGTGTGGGTCTCTAACCGACTTAAATACAGCTACAGCGGACTACTGGATTAACATTCAGTTTTATATTTCAATAGTTTTCACATCTGTATTTAAACACGTATTTTACTGTATGAATTGGTCGGTCAGTCACGTATAATTGTTTCACCTGTGGCTTCCCTAGTCTTATAATCATCTGCATTATCGGAAAGAGAAACATTTAAACTGTAAGGTGTGAAAGAATAAAAATATTTTATACAATAGATCACTGAAAATCGAATGAAGCAAATTACATAGCGGAGAACGTGTGCAAAGGCCAAAATATTGGTTTTTAATTTCTTACGCGAAAAGCAAAAGTTTAACTGCAAAACTTGCTACAGAGACAGGTGTAGCTTTAATTCATCTACGTAAAACATTAATTACGTTGACTACAGATAATTGTTCTACATGTTTCTGTGCTTTACATGTTAATGGCAAAGTTAAAACATAATGCAGTTATTCTTTCGTCAGACGAAATTCAAATTACATTACGTAAATTGCATTCCATGAATCACAAGGAGAACGGGAATCTGGGACATGGAAATATTATTTGAATCTAATACAACGAAATCACTTAATACTTATAGTGATAAAATACTCTTGCGTAGGAGTTTCCCACCGGACAGCTCTTTAATTCCATCTACTGCTTCATTTACAAGACATTTAATAGTTATGGTCTGGTAGACTTGAGCATGTTTATACCCATGTACATGGTATCTTTCTGTAGTTACGGCAACCTTTTGAAGTCTCTGTAGAAGTAATTTAGATCCTACTGTTAGAGTCATGTTTTGCATTAATTTGAGAGAAATGAGAAATATTGGTGACGATAAAGGACGTACAAGAATATAATCAAATGTGAAGTAGTTGTCGAAATATCAGGTTTTTTTGAAGAAGTCTCTGCAGGATGATCTAGAACTAAAATTAGACGCGATGCTTATATTTTTGTATTGTGTTGAGTTTCAACAAAAATTGAGTTTGTAACACATTCATAATTGGAAGTACGCAGAGTAAACACGATTGTTCACTTTAAAATCTGCTACAGCTCCAATTACGCGTAATGCAAATGTAGCTGAACTAGGGAGCTACTGTATCTGTTTTCCAAGGAAGGTTATGATCTATATAGTCCCAAAAGGACATTGGTATTTAATTAATTGGGTAGACTATAGGAGTATTTATAGCCTGTGGAGTTTCACGTGAACTACTGAATTATTTGTACTGAATCTTGTCATTATTTCATGACAGTTGCTTTTATATGAAACGACTGTTAAAGCTTTCAAATATTTCATTAGCTGCCTTTTCATAAGGAGGTCGGTGCTAGTTTGCGTCATCTGCAAAAACGACGAAATTTTCATCTTACGACAACGCAAAACGATCACACCTTAATATACATTAGAACCTGTAGAGGAGCCAAATATAATTCCGTAGAGAGAATTAAATTTTTGCTCTGCAGCTGAGTGTGTGATGGGAAGGAAGGATATTGCGGAGGATTAGCCACAGCCGGGAGAATGTTTCCAGAATGAAATTTTCACTCTGCAGCGAAGTGTGCGCCGATATGAAACTTCCTGGCAGATTAAAACTGTGTGCCGAACCGAGACTAGAACTCAGGGCATTTGTCTTTCGCGGGCAAGGGCTGAAGGTAAAGGTCCCGAGTTCGTGTCTCGGTCCGGCATCCAGTTTTTAATCTGCCAGGAAGTTCCAGAATGCTGTAATGAGAACCACTTCAAATGAAATGTCGACACGGTTTGAACTAATTGTCAATATATTAAACTAAAAGCACTTCTCAACACAATCTATGTTAATGCAGTCAGGATTTCTTTTACACGAATAACGAAATAAATTGTCTATAGCTTGTCTTGTCCGAAGCAGGATACCAAAATATTTCCACAGACTCTTCACGTTCTTATAAATTAGACAGACCAGATACCATAGTGTCTAATATGGAGATACATTCTTAAAGTAAGACGGCGTAATTATTGGAACAAAATATTTTAGCCTGGAGAAGTCTTGCTTCCTCGACTATGGTTTGCTTATTAATGCAGATCTGCTAATTATCGACTGCCTCCGAAATTTGTACCAATGATACCAATGTCCTGCAGAACGCACCAGAACATGACCTTACACCGACACTGTTGGCAGGTTGCTTCCACAGTTCAGTCCGTCTACAGTATACCTCGATCTATACAAAAGGCGTTTACAAAAACGGAAAACGACAAATTATGCCTCTCAATCCTACCTTGACACTGTCCATCGAGCCTGCCTACTGTGCATTCACGTACCTTCGCAGAAAAGGTTTTCACCAAATGGAAGGACAAGAGCAAACCTTCGGCGTCCTCAGGCGTGATGGCTGCCACATTACTTTGGCAGAATTTTATACTTTGCATAATAATATATTACAACAAGCTAAGGAAGCACTCATACTGTAGAAAATGGTTTATTTTATTTTCTTAACCATAAAATAAATTGCAGTTCCTAAGCCGACTACAATTTTATAGTGGTTTGTTCACATCTCTTGTTGTATAATCTGCATTACATAAGAATTAATCAATCAGTTCAGATATCGACAACACACCACGTGAACGTTAAGTGACGCTCTTCCTATATAGGCTCAAGAAACAACCAATAAAAGGCGCCAGAGCACTGAAGGGAGGAAGAATTAAATTTCATCATGCATATCATCTTTCTCGATAGCACTTTACTTAGATATTTTATATACTTTTATTCGTGTGCATTGCATGTGTGTTTGTGAGGGAGTAAGTGTAACACACACACACACACACACACACACACACACAGAGAGAGAGAGAGAGAGAGAGAGAGAGAGAGAGAGAGAGAGAGAGAAGCTATACATTAATTGCTCCCAGGTGGTAATACGGCGGTTTCAGATGAAGTTTGCAACGGCCCTTACCCTTTCTCGTCTATGCTGTAATGTAGTATTGACTAGCGTTTCTACTGTTAACATTTACTACATAATTTGGAAAGAATCTCTAAAAAACAACAACCTCTTAGCTCAGAGTACTGTTAAAGATGCAAGTGTCTCTGATAAAGTTAAGAAAATGGTCGCCTTGATTATACCTATTTACACACTCTACTTTTCTAAGTAAAATACAAAAAAATTGTCCAGAAAACTTTTATTGCTTAGTTTCTGAATAATGACACTAATGAGATTTAATTTAGCAATGCACACAATCACTAACCAGATAATAACTGAACAACTACAGCGTGATTTCACCGCGACCTAGCTAACAAAGAGGCTATTAGAATTCGAAGACGCTATACACTGTTTTAATTTCTCTCTTTTAATGTCAGTATCGCTTCCTAGCTGAGCATTAATTTCTTCCTCAAAGCTCCACTTGACTGGGGTGACGCAGCAACCACAGCTTACTACTCACCCCAAGTGTTTCCACCCAGAAACCCGAAAACCCTAGGCTTTCTAAGTGTTATTTTTAGTAAGAAAGTTTCGCAGTGACTAAATCTAGATTCTCTATTGCAGCTATTTGACGGAGGCAATACTGCGTTATACAAAACAACTCACAGACTCTCAAGAACAGTCTTACCTGTACTAAAGAAATCACCTGTTATTAAATTCAGCTGTGGGGTCAGGAAGCTATCTCTGCTTTACTGCAGAATCTGGGTACTTTATCTCAGAGTACTAGATATTATAGCTTGCTTAGGCGATGGTCAACAGCAGGTACAAATTTAAAAAAATGCATAACGCTGTGCTGTCTGTAATAATGTGAGCTTCTTATTTTGTTACCAGTTTTGATTATGAACCATTATCAACGGCAGGAAAATTGTCACAGATATATCACAAGTCATACATGCTTTAACATGAATAACCACAGAAAACCATAACTATGAGTTATGTATGACATGTGATATATCTGTGACAGTTTTCGTGCCGTTGATGATGGTTCTGAACCGAAACCTGTACTAAAATAATAAATAACTTTATTACAGACAACACAGTGTTTTGCATTTTTTTGAAATAAGACTTGATATTACCCAGCTTGCTGTCAGTTTGCTATTGCTGTTATGAATGCTAGAGAAAAACTGCACAAAATCTAGACTGTTATAATGTTGTTTCTATGATGTACAATGATGCTAATGTGAACAACTTAAAGGCAGTATAGATGCGTAAATTATCTTTATGAAATTATGATACTAGTTATTGAGTTGGCGGAAATGTATATTATTTCAGTAACGTTCTGAAATAATTGCAGCTTGTTAGTAAAGTTCTGAACTAGAATAATATTACGCAAACTTTTAACTAAGTAGCGTAACTATTCATTTATTGTTATGATTATTACTTTCAAATATAGTAAAGTTCTTATGTGGAAAATCTAGAAACCACTATTTGCGCACCAGTCAGTAATACCAGTCACCTATGAGGTCAGAAATTAATGTACGAGTAGTTTTACTCATTAATTGTCTCTGTAAGAGAGCTGCACAATCAACAGTGCATTTTTAACCACTGATGCATTCTAGTCCACACAAATGTCTTTCTCCTGAATCCAAAGTTAAGGTTTCATTGCTTAAATATTTCGGGAGATTATGACACTAATTTTACCAAGAAACCTTTAAATACTCGACCGTGATTCTAAGTAAGGTGGCTACTAAATAAGAAAGGATGTAAAGTTTTACTTTATATTTTCCAAACAACAATTATTATTAAAACGAAATCCACTTTTACAGATAAATAAAACTTAAAGTTCTTGCCTTGGTTGCTGACGTGGTGTTTGGTTACACTTTTTAGCAGTCCTCAGTTAACGATGAAGATTAAACTTAGTGGTGCTGGATGTGAAAGCTTCAAGCGTTTTGCACATATTCTTGTTGATATACCAGCTTTACCATTTACATTCCTCTCTAAGTATTCTTATGCAAACGCCTTTTTGTAGCTGGTAATTATTACTTATGAAGTAAAAATGCCTTCATTATTCCCTTGCCCTCTTTTAGAACTTCCAGACCGCTCTTACTACAAAGTTCTGGTTAAACTATGAATATACAGGAAAAGATGTTAACGAAACCACACCATATTAGCAACATTATTCGCCTTCCCTTTTGCTAAGGCAGTGTGCAGTTCTCGGTTTTGGCGCGCTCCACGTCATTGCTACGCTGAATCCAGCTGTACAACACTGTTATTGTAACTAAGATCGATTCGTACAATCTCTTTGAACATATGAAATCTGAATATATATATTAACATTTGGTAGGCATCTCTATAGCAATGCAAACACAAAATTACAATTATTATACCTTTATAAAATTTCATAAAAAATTTTTTGAAGAAATTTCTTGTCATATTAAGGAAAAAAATTTAAAGAATTTGGTGGTATATAATATAGAAATTTTTCGTATTACCGTTACAGGGTGATCGTGAAATAGCTGTCCAGGAAGTGGCTTTGACTCTGCCACAACGTGGATGAGGACACTGCCCCCCCTCCCTCCCCCGCCGCCGCCCAACCGCTAACCTGATGCCTTCCTTGCATAGCTTCCCACTCCCGGTCGGCAGGCGATATTCTCCGATCGCCGCAACGGAATTCTGTTTAATATGAGGGCGTTTTATTGGCGAGCCATCGGGAATTTTATGCATTATACATGAGGAAAGAAATTTCAGGCAACGGAGACAATATTTCATATAAATGTAAATACCGAGCGAATACTTTCGTACTCTATATTTCTCCCGCAAATGAGGTTATTTCGGTTTTTAAAACTTTGGCCTGTAAGTAAGAGCCGCCCAAACTCCCTGTTGGGGACTTACTCCGTTTTCCCTTAAGGATGACTTGTAAGTTAGGCGGGCCTCTTATTACAGTTGTTTAATGGTCAGTTCCATCTGCGTCAAATTCTCTGCTTCTATCATTCATATTTATCTACCACTGGTATTAAAGCATCAGTCTAATAACGAAAATATCGATCTATCTCATTTATGGAAATTAGCCAACAAAACGTTTTCAGCTTTGGAGAGTATTAATAAAAGCAAAAAGTCTAACATTAATACTACTATGAATCCTTTCCACCTACATTTTCAACTTTTTCTACTGGTTTTAACGAATTCGTTTATCATCTTCAGAAGTTTGATACAGGCTTAAATTACAGGTAAGTCGATGTCAAACAAGTATCAGGCGATAAAGACGTCTTTAGTTCAAGAACAATAAACTGTGTACCATTGCGTAACATAAGTAATATATTTGGTGCTATATACAGGGTGTTACAAAAAGGTACGGCCAAACTTTCAGGAAACATTCCTCACACACAAATAAAGAAAAGATGTTATGTGGACATGTGTCCGGAAACGCTTAATTTCCATGTTAGAGCTCATTTTAGTTTCGTCAGTGTGTACTGTACTTCCTCGATTCAATCAACATGTGTGGGCTGACGAGAATCCGCACGCAATTGTGCAATAACGTCATCAACACAGATTTTCTGTGAACATTTGGGCAGGCATTGTTGGTGATATCTTGATTGGACCCCATGTTCTTCCACCTACGCTCAATGGAACACGTTATCGTGATTTCATACGGGATACTCTACCTGTGCTACTAGAACATGTGCCTTTACAAGTACGACACATGTGGTTCATGCACGATGGAGCTCCTGCACATTTCAGTCGAAGTGTTCGTACGCTTCTCAATAACAGATTCGGTGACCGATGCATTGGTAGAGGCGGACCAATTCCATGGCCTCCACGCTCTCCTGACCTCAACCCTCTTGACTTTCATTTATGTGGGCATTTGAAAGGTATTGTCTACGCAACCCCGGTACCAAATGTAGAGACTCTTTGTGCTCGTGTTGTGGACGGCTGTGATACAATACGCCATTCTCCAGGGCTGCATCAGCGCATCAGGGATTCCATGCGACGGAGGGTGGACGCATGTATCCTCGCTAACGGAGGACATTTTGAACATTTCCTGTAACAAAGTGTTTGAAGTCACGCTGGTACGTTCTGCAGCTGTGTGTTTGCATTCCATGATTAATGTGATTTGAAGTGAAGTAATAAAATGAGCTCTAACATGGAAAGTAAGCGTTTCCGGACACATGTCCACATAACATATTTTCTTTCTTTGTGTGTGAGGCATGTTTCCTGAAAGTTTGGCCGTACCGTTTTGTAACACCCTGTATACAAAATGGTTCAAATGGCTCTGAGCACTATGGGACAACTGCTGAGGTCATTAGTCCCCTAGAACTTAGAACTAGTTAAACCTAACTAACCTAAGGACATCACAAACATCCATGCCCGAGGCAGGATTCGAACCTGCGACCGTAGCGGTCTTGCGGTTCCAGACTGCAGCGCCTTTAACCGCACGGCCACTTCGGCCGGCTACCCTGTATACAGTGAATAGCAACCATCAGTCTGTTGGTAGCAACTCATCACATATATTATGTAGTTTTCGCGATATGACAGTTTATTATTCTTTGACGAAGGACAACTTTATCGTCCGATCCTTATATAACGTCAGCTAAGATATGATTTTACCCTGTATGAAACTTCTGAAGATGAAAAATTAAACATTTCTGTGTAGCTGAAGACTGTGTTTTATTTTGATGAAAAAAAATACACTCCGGCAGCCGTTCAAAATCAGATGTGAGTAAACTGATATACTGTAAGTACTAAATAAATAAATATTGTGTGATGCTTATTACACTTCATTCAGAGACGCATTTCCCTTCCACGGAATTACGTTTGTGGTGAGATGAACATTATCTTTGTTATTCTATAGCCACTAATGAAGTACAAGCATCAGCACTTTTCAACAACGATAGAATACACTGAAATTTGTGGGGGATATATTATTCTGATAGGGTTGTGAACTAAATCGCGCACTGAGAGTGCTAAATAACTGAATATGGTGTTATGCTATTACACTTATTTTAGAGGCGCATTTGAATGTTCATACGAGGGAAGATCGGAAAGTAACGCACAATAATTTAATTACCAAAAAGTTTAAGAGGTATCAAAAAAAGAAAAAGGTCTCAAATGAACTTCAGTTTCAATATGTCCTGTTCGAAGAAGTTCGTTTGTTTGGAGTACAGTCAGCTGTTGATTTAACTTCCATGTCTGTCGCAAAGCGTTGGCCGGCGACAGATTCCTACACTGGATCAAACCGATGAAAGTTCGACGGTGCAAGACCCAAACCGTGTGGATGCTAGAGCACCTCCCACCCAAATTTGGCGTGTTTATCACGAAGAGGAGGAGCGACATGGGAGCGAGCGTTGTAAGGAACAAGTTCGACACCGCCAGTATTAATGTTGTGGCGTTTGTCACGAAGAAGGGCACGATGCAGCTTAAAGTTTCAATGTAACTGCAGCATTCACAGTCATCCTGTGGTTAGCAGGGTCCACCAATAGCACACCATGCATATCCCCGGGGTTGAAGCTGCTACCAGCCGCCCGGAGCATGGCGAATCACTGAGGTTCACACGGTCCCCCTGGAAGAATTCACACCGCCTGCTAAGGTCCATACAGTCATCCTCATACACGCCACGCATGCTTCTTGTGAATTTCACTTGGTTTACGCCCTTTGGTCCACAAATATCGCGCAGCACATCGCTGATCGTCACAAGTTGACGACAGTGACATGCATGCCATGTTTGTTTCGTATTTCAGGCTTCTCTAGGTAGAACTACACATGAAAATAAAATATCCTCTGTAGCGCAAACTTCAAACTAAATCATCATGAAATTTCAACATTCTAGCTGCAATACGAAGGGCGAAGAAAATTATTGTTTTTACTTTGCGATCCTTCCCCGTATATTTGTCTCCTTTTCACGGAATAACATTTCTGAGAATATAAAAATTGGCTTTATGTTACTATATAGCTGTTAACGAAATACAAATACCTACATTCTTCAATAATGATAGAATATATTGAAATTTGTTGGAGAATATATTGCTCTGATTCAGATGGGGTTACTATTTCAATTGTCTTCAAAGTATTTAGAGACAGCAGTTAACTGCATAGTGTACTAAGTTTTAACTGTAACATTAATACAAATGTTCACTTTGAAACGCCGAGCTTAGAGACTAATCTAAACCAAAAGATAGCACAGTTAAAACAAAGAGGTAGAAAGTTTGAGTTCAGATAGAACAAAATCACTGAGGGTGTTGAAGGTATAGAAGCTATCAATAAATGAGAAACTGATTATCGCCTTCACATTATCAGGGGCATACCACGACTGCTTGTAGGAAATTAACTTCTGCAGAATTCCCTGAAAAGAACAGAGTATTAACTGCGGAAACAAAAGTCAGTGGAGACACTGGTAACTGGGCAGTTTGCCCAACCTTATAAGAATTTTTGAGTAAATGTGAGTCACACAGCAAACAGAGGGAAATTTACCCTCAGTACCGACCAGACGGAGAAAAGAAGATGAGATTTTAACTGTGAAAAACTGTGCAGAAAAATCAAGCACTTATAAGACCTTGTAACAGACGAACATACACTGACCAGTGAGAACATAATAACCACCGACCTATGGTCGATATAGACAGTCCAGGAGATAGGGGCGTCGCCTGGCGAGGAATAACTGCTAGTTAGACACACGCGCGTTGCACATAGTATCCGTCAGCGTGCTGCTCATGTGTAGAATGGGGAAAGCGCGCGGTCTGAGTTTGACCGAGGGCAGACTGCGATGGACCAGAAGCTCAGCATGAGCATTTCGGAAACTCCACGAGTTGTCGGTTGTTCAAGTAGTGCTGTGGTGTGTGTCTTCTACACATGGTGAAACCAAGCTATGTAAGCTGCACAGACTGGTAAAACAGCACAGTCCGCAGCTCGTGGTTGTGATGTAGCGTTCTCGCTTCCCACGCCCGGGTTCCCGGGTTCGATTCCCAGCGGGGTCAGGGATTTTCTCTGCCTCGTGATGACTGGGTGTTGTGTGATGTCCTTAGGTTAGTTAGATTTAAGTAGTTCTAAGTTCTAGGCGACTGATTGCCATAGATGTTAAGTCCCATAGTGCTCAGAGCCATTTGAACCATTTTAAAACAGCACAGGTGCCGAACTGTCGATGAACTAAATCAGATTTTAATGCTGAGCGGAGTACAAATGTGTCTGAACATATAGTGCACCGAATTCTTCCAAAGATGGGCCTCCATAGTTGTCAACTCATGCAAGTGCCGACAATGACATCGGCAACTATTACTGAAATGGGCACATGGCCATCGGCACTGGACGTTGGCAAAGAGCAGAGTGTTGCATGGTCTGATGAGTCCCAATATCTTCTTCGTCATGCTGATGGAAGAGCGCGAATCCGTCGTCTTCCAGGTGAACAGCTCCTTGACACCTGTGCTATGGGATGGAGACAAGCTGACAGAGGCTGCATTGAGTGCTGAGGTACATTCACGTGGTCATCCATGGGTCCAGTGGAGCTTGTGCAATGCGCCATGACGGCCAGGGACTCACAGACTGGTTGCAGACCACGTACACCCCTCCATGATCATCATGTTTCTCCACGGCAGTGGCATTTTTCAACAAGACAATGCACGATGTCACGAGGCCAGGAGTGTGATGAAGTGGTTCAATGAACGCAGTGCGAGTTCCAGTTGATGTTTTGGCCAACTAACTCGCCAGACCTGAAACCTATCGCATACATCTGGGATGTGATTGAACGTGACGTCAGGGCTCATCGCCCCCCTCCCAGGAACTTACGGGAAGCAGACGTCTTGTGCGTGCAGATGTGGTGCCAGCTCCCTCCGGCGACCTATCAAGACCACGGCGAGTCGCCGCTGTTATCCGTGCTATAGGTGGACATCCCAGCTATTAGGTAGGTGTTAAAAATGTTCTGGCTGCTCACCGCACGTCATACACGCTGCTGCAGAAATTATCTTGGAATTTCCGAGGTTATGTCGGCTTGGAGGAATGTGATAATATCACATTCTAAAGACGATTGAATGGACCAGATGTTAGGTATCACGACAATGAAAACCGATACTAGGGTAATAATAATAATGAGTACAGGCCAAACCACAATAACCACTACCAAAAACAACAACAGAAACAATGAGAACAGCGTAAGGTTCACCGGAGTAGGTGTGGGTAGGAGAGGAGACAAAGGCTTGAGCCCTAGAAGAGGACGCCACAGTGGTCAAAGACACGAAATTAATTCTTCAGGAAACGGAGATCCTCTACAAGAGCGGGGCAAACTGGACTAGATGAGTCCTGTACCGTGTTCCTTATTTGTGGACAATTTTGCTGGTTTTTCCTCCACCTCCAGTGTTGCAATGGCGAGCTGTCAGTCGCAACTTATAGTGCCGCGGTTAGAGGACTGGGCTGCAGAGACGGGTTTTCGGTTTTATGCTGATAGGTGTGTGTGAGTTCATTGTAATCCTTCTCGTCGTCTTTTTAATTTACCTACTTTGAAGATGGGGGACACCATCCTACATTTTAGAGACAGTGCGGTTTCTGGCCCTCATTTTTGACTCTAGGTTGTCATGGCTGCCACACCTGCGAATTTGAAAGCCCGAACCCTGAAGGCGCTGAACATACTCAAGTGCCTTAGTCACAGGTCTTGGGGAGCAAACAGGGTGCGTCTCCTCCAGTTTTATTGGGTTTTTGTGCATTCGCAGCTGGACTACGGGTGCACAGTGTATGGGCCAGCGAGGCTCTCTTATTTGTGGATCATTGACGCTGTCCACTTCGAGGGGTTTCGGCTGGCCACGGGCTCTTATCGGACCAGTCCCATACCCAGCTTCTGTGCTGAGGCGGGGGAATCGTCACTTACCATCCGGCGCCAGCTTCTCATGGTGAGCCAAGCATGTAAGTTCCTGGCAGCACCAACTTCACCCACACACCGTATTGTTGTTCGTCCACATCTGGAGTGCCTATTTTCCAACCGTCCACAAGCCACGATGCCATTTGGGTTGCAGAGTTGCTGGAGTCACTTGGTGTGGCGCCAGTCCAACCCAAAATCCAGGGTTTTAACCGTCTGCCACCCTGGTTACTGGAGTGGCCCAGAGTGATTTTAGATTTGGTGCGGTACAGGAGAGATAGCACTCCTGCTTCCGTTTTTAATGCGGTATCTTCTGCCGTATTATCTGAGCACCACAACTATGTAGCTGCTTTTACGGATGGGTCTAAGGAGGGGTACTATCGTTTTACCGGGTCGTGTCCTCAAGGTCAGACTGCCTCCCGAATTTACCATCTTCGATGTAGAATTATATGCCATCTTGAGGACACTGCAGCAGATGAGACATTCTCCCAGTGTTAGATTTCTCGTCTGTTCAGATTATCTTTGCGCCATTTACTCTCTCCAACATTTGTACCCAGCAGATAAAATAACCCAGACTATCCAGGACGCCCTCCTCCAACTACAGCGACTGGAGAAGGAGGTTCTTTTTGCTGGGTACCATGGCGCGTGGGAATTCTGGGAAATGAAAGGGCTGATAGAGCAGCCAAGGAGGCGTGTCGTGACCGTCAGGTCTTTCAGTGTGCTATCCCCCTGCATGCTCTCACCTTGCTGTTGATATATAAAGACCTGTGTCGCTGGGAAGGCGAGCGGCTAGAAGTGACCGACAACAAGCTCAGTGCCGTAAAGCCCACAACTCGGCCGGGGCGTACTTCCTTCCAGCCACGTCGACGGTACGAGATCCTCCTTACTCGTTTTCGCATCGGCCACAGCCTTATGAAGAATGGATTTTTACTCCGGCGAGAGGACCCTCCGATGTGTGGTGCTTGTGGCAGGCAGATCACGGTGCACCACATATTAATGGACTGCATTATAGTTTCTGATCAGCGGATTTGCTGGCGGATCTGCAGTCTATCTTATGCAATGATCAAACGAATGTGGTTCGCGTCTTAAAGTTTTGTGAATTGTCCCACGTTTTTAGCAAAATTTTGGGGAGGTGTTTTTAATGTGTCAAAAGCGTGGCTGGCTCACCCAAGTTTTTTGTAAGTGGTCAGCCAGTCACATTTCCCTGTGCTGTTCTTTTAGCTCTTCTGTGTTTTGTTTCCTCTCTGTTTTACTTTCTTGAATAGCTATCTTGCCTCCTTATTGGTTATAGTGCATGTGAGAGTGCCTGTTCTATAGAGTGATTGTGTGGTCATTTCGAGTGCATATGTGTACGACAGTTTTCATTCTTATCCACATTCGTTTCTTTTAATAAATGTTAGGGTGCTGGTAACCTCGTCATTGGGCGCGCATAAGATCCCATAACACACACACACATAGCAACGAGTGAGCTCATCAACCAAGCAGCACTATTACTATAATAATAGCGGAATAATCATCAACCATCAGATGTTCTGTCAATCATTTTGGGTATCAGGAACTAAGTTTGGAAAAATTTTCCTCAAAATATTTTAGAAATAAAAATCCTTTCAATCTTCAAGAGACAGCTCTAATGGCTCATCTCCTTTCCTACCAAACACTGTCACTATCATTTCAGCCATCTTCTCTTTCATTATCCAAATGGCTCTGAGCACTATGGGACTTAACATCTGTGGTCATCAGTCCCCTAGAACTTAGAACTACTTAAACCTAACTAACCTAAGGACATCACACACATCCATGCCCGAGGCAGGATTCGAACCTGCGACCGGAGCGGTCACGCGGTTCCAGACTGAAGCGCCTAGACCGCACGGCCACACCGGCCGGCTTTCATTATCCATTCCACTTCCACTAAAACCAGACAAGGCTAAATTAATCAGTATAATTTTAATGCCTCCATTATTTTGTTATTATTATTATTACTATTATTATTATTGGAAGTCATTAGTTTTGTTAATAACGCAAATTACTATTACTGCGTTTGTTATGCAGTAACTAATTAATAGCATTCTTAATTCATCCATCTCCCCCCCCCCTGAACCATAGACCTTGGCGTTGGTGGGGAGGCTTGCGTGCCTCAGCGATACAGATAGCCGTACCGTAAGTGCAACCACAACGGAGGGGTATCTGTTGAGAGGCCAGACAAACGTGTGGTTGCTGAAGAGGAGCAGCAGCCTTTTCAGTAGTTGCAGGTTCAACAGTCTGGATGACTGACTGATCTGGCCTTGTAACACTAACCAAAGCGGCCTTGCTGTGCTGGTACTGCGAACGGCTGAAAGCAAGGGGAAACTACAGCCGTAATTTTTCCCGAGGGCATGCAGCTTTACTGTATGGTTAAATGATGATCGCGTCCTCTTGGGTAAAATATTCCAGAGGTAAAATAGACCCCTATTAGGATCTCCGGGCGGGGACTACTCAAGAGGATGGCGTTATCATGAGAAATAAAACTGGCGTTCTATGGATCGAAGCGTGTAATGTCAGATCCCTTAATCGGGCAGGTAGGTTAGAAAATTTTAAAAGGGAAATGGATAGGTTAAAGTTAGATATAGTGGGAATTAGAGAAGTTCAATAGCAGGAGGAACGAGACTTTTGGTCAGGTGCATACAGGGTTATAAATCCAAAATCAAATAGGGGTAATGCAGGAGTAGGACTAATAATGAATATAAAAATAGGAGTGCGGGTAAGCTACTGCAAACAGCATAGTGAACACATTATTGTGGCCAAGATAGACATGAAGCCCACGCCTACTACAGTAGTACAAGTTGATATGCCAACTAGCATGGCAGATGACGAAGAAATTGAAGAAATGTATGATGAGATAAAAGAACGAAGGGAGACTAAAATTTAATAGTCATGGGTGACTGGAATTCGATTGTAGGAAAAGGAAGAGAAGGAAACGTGGTAGGTGAGTATGGAATGGGGTTAAGGAATGAAAGAGGAAGCCACCTGGTAGAATTTTCACAGAGCATAACTTAATCATAGCTAACACTTGGTTCAAGAATCATAAAAGAAGGTTGTATACGTGGAAGAACCCAGGAGATACTGACAGGTTTCAGATAGATTATATAATGGTAAGACAGAAATTTAGGAACCAGGTTTTAAATTGCAAAACATTTCCAGGGGCAGATGTGGACTCTGACCACAATCTATTGGTTATGAACTGTAGATTAAAACTGACGAAACTGCAAAAAGGTGGGAATTTAAGGAGATGGGACCTGGATATACTGACTAAACCAAAGGTTGTCCAGAGTTTCAGGGAGAGCATAATGGAACAATTGACAGGAATGGGGGAAAATATAGTAGAAGAAGAACAGGTAGTTTTGAGGGATGAAGTAGTGATGCAGCAGAGGATCAAGTAGGTAAAAAAAGGAGGGCTAGTAGAAATCCTTGGGTGACAGAAGAAATAGTGAATTTAATTGATGAAAGGAGAAAATATTAAAAAATAAATACAAACGTCTCAAAAATGAGATCGACAGCAAGTGCAAAACGGCTAGGCAGGGATGGCTAGAGAACAAATGTAAGGATGTAGAGGCTTATCTCACTAGGTGTAAGATAGATACTGCCTACAGGAAAATTAAAGAGACCTTTAGAGAAAAAAGAACCACTTGTATGAATATCAAGAGCTCAGATGGAAACCCAGTTCTAAGCAAAGAACGGAAAGCAGAAAGGTGGAAGGAGTATTTAGAGGGTCTATACAAGGGCGAGGTACTTGAGGGCAATATTATGGAAAAGGAAGAGGATGTAGATTAAGATGAAATGGGAGATACGATACTGCGTTAAGAGTTTGACAGAGCACTGAAAGACCTAAGTCGAAACAAGGCCCCGGGAGTAGACAACATTTCATTAGAACTACTGACAGCCTTGGGAGAGCCAGTCCTGACAAAACTCTACCATCTGGTGAGTAAAATGTGTGAGAAAGGCGTAATACCCTCAGACTTCAAGAAGAATATAATAATCCCAAAGAAAGCAGATGTTGACAGGTGTGAAAATTCTCGAACTATCAGTTTAATAAGTAACGGCTGCAAAATACTAACGCGAATTCTTTACAGACGAATGGAAAACCTGGTAGAAGCCGACCTCGGGGAAGATCAGTTTGGATTCCGTAGAAATAGTGGAACACGTGAGGCAATACTGACCCTACGACTTATCTTAGAAGCTAGATTAAGAAAAGGTAAACCTACGTTTCTCGCATTTGTAGACTTAGAGAAAGCTTTTGACAATGTTAACTGGAATACTCTCTTTCAAATTCTAAAGGTGGCAGGGGTAAAATACAGGGAGCGAAAGGCTATTTACAATTTGTACAGAAACCAGATGGCAGTTATAAGAGTCGACGGACATGAAAGGGAAACAATGGTTGGGAAGGGAGTGAGACAGGGTTGTAGCCTCTCCGCGATGTTATTCAATCTGTATATTGAGCAAGCAATAAAGGAAACAAAAGAAAAATTCTTAGTAGGTATTAAAATCCATGGCGAAGAAATAAAAACTTTAAGGTTCGCCGATGACATTGTAATTCAGTTAGGGACAGCAAAGGACTTGGAAGAGCAGTTGAACGGAATTGGCAGCTTCTTGAAAGGAGGTTATAAGACGAACATCAATAAAAGGAAAACAAGGATAATGGAATGTAGTCGAGTTAACTCGGGTGATGCTGAGGGAATTAGATTAGGGAATGAGACACTTAAAGTAGTAAATGAGTTTTGTTATTTGGGGAGCAAAATAACTGATGATGGTCGAAGTAGAGAGGATATAAAATGTAGACACGCAATGGCAAGGAAAGCATTTCTGAAGAAGAGAAATTTGTTAACATCGAAAATAGATTTAAGTATTTGTATGGAGTGTAGCCATGTATGGAAGTGAAACATGGACGAAAAATAGTTTGGACAAGAAGAGAATATAAGCTTTCGAAATGTGGTGCTACAGGAGATTAGATGGGTAGATCACGTAACTAATGAGGAGGTACTGAAAAGAATTGGGGAGGAGTTCGTGTCACAACTTGACTAGAAGAAGGGATCGGTTGGTAGGACATGTTCTGATGCGTCAAGGGATCACAAATTTAGTATTGGAGGGCAGCGTGGAGGGTGAAAATCGTAGAGGGAGACCAAGAGATGAATACACTAAACAGATTCAGAAAGATGTAGGTTGCAGTGTGTACTGGGAGATGAAGCAGGTTGCACAGGATAGAGTAGCATGGAGAGCTGCATCAAACCAGTCTCAGGACTGAAGACCACAACAACAACAACAATTCATCCATTATTGTATAATCATTAACAGTATTAAAATTATTGTTATTTTTGCCAATTATTATTTTTACTTATAATGCAAATTATTATTGTTATTGTTATACAATATTTTTTGTATGTGTTATTCCTGGTCAGAGATAAGACAGGGTTTAAGGCCCTAATCTGGTCAGGCTAAATAAGCAAGAAATAAATAAAAAATAAATACATAAAGTATTTTATCATGAGCACATTCACGTAGGAAGTAGTGTGCAAAAAAATCAATGGAAGTACAACGAATACGGTATAGGAAACGAACTGAACGTGACATCAAAAGAAGGTGTATGCATTGTTGAGAAGCAACAACGGGTTAGGTGTGCGCTAGTAGTGCAGCTGCACTGGTAACAGCATAGTGTCCAGCAGCACCAAAACAAACTGTCTCAACCAACAAAGTCGAAACTGTAGAAGATAGGGAATGCCTAATTCAAGTCGGTCAAATGTATGATTGGTTAGAACAGTGGAAGAGAGAGAAAGTTTTAGTGGGAAGATCAATCAGAATATGAAGTACTGTGTAATTAGTAGTTATGAAGTGTGTGAAAAGAAAGAGGCGAGCAGTGAAAGAGATGCTATGCAATATAGATGAAATTAGTGAGTATGTAGTGAAGAATGATGCATGTGAGATGCAGATGAATAAAAATTTAATTAATGTAGTTAACAAATCCAATGGAGTCGTGGATTTATGCAGACAAAGGGAAACTGTAATATGGGGCCAGAATATGCAACTTTCAATAGTTGTATGATGTTAGTAAATGAATCAGAAGGCTACAATATATCTGTGACATGTGTGATGAAAATAACGCTACTGTTACTGTGTTAAATACATTGTAAATAAAACATGTATTATATCAAACCGAAGAAAGAAGTAGGAAAAGGCTAAAAAGACTTCCATGCAAAGTATCTGAACGTGGTGCCATTTCATGGAGTGATTTAGAACAACAGTTATTATGGGAGGATTAGGACAGAAAATCAGAGCAGTGTGTACTGACATGGTTCCTATAGAAATGCGTGTTACAGAAACACAAGTTTTAGCAGGTAGTGGTAGTTAAATCAGTGTTCTACCTCAGTCGTTTTACGAACACATTAAAACAGAATCAGATGAAGTTGACTTGCCTGTCTTGGGTTTGAAGTTAACAAGATTCACCAGTGTTTGTTGTAAACCTACTAAGACTTAAGTATTAATACAGTTTTCCATTAAAAATGAAACACAACTTTGTGGTAATACCTTAACTGAGTACTGGTTGTTAAAACACAAGGCGATTATTGACTATAGTAAGAGAATTATATCGTGTTCAGTAGGAAAAGTCAGACGGAAACAAATTTTGATAAAGCTTCTGGAACAGGTGAAAACCATGACACACATTTGTGGCTTGTACCAGTACCTGTATTTAGTGAATTAAATGGAGCAGGGAAATTCTGTCACATTCGAAATTTGAATGGGATTTCCCAGTCTTGGGACAGATCTGCAACAGTAATAGGGAAGATTTGGATGAGTTATCTGAACGGAGAAAATATTTAAAACATTTTATTAGTAATAAAAAAGAATTTTCAGGAAACCTTTGAAAGATGGCGTTGCCTTCCGGGCAGGACACTGCTGTGATAATACCCGGTAGACATCTCCCCTTTCATTGTGTTCCGGTGATTCTCATACAGTTTCATTCGCCTTTGGTGTATCTAAATTTTACCGGATTGATATTAATCTGTTGGATTATTAAGGATAAGGTAAACCACTGATTGTTCTCACAGTACTTGCATGGCTTAAGTAGCAGCAGTAGAATTAAACTCGGCTATAGAGACAGATTTCTGAACGCTGGAGGTGACCATTGCGTTAGAGGCAGCTTAGAACTTCCCCTGAATAGCATGCCAGGTCGCGGATTCCTTTGGAGTCACCGAAAGGGCCGTGGGCCTGGCATGGCAGCGGATTTTGGCCGCCGTTCTGGCGGCTGGCCTGGTTCCGCTAGCGGCCAAGCAAGAGGGTGGGAACAGTGTGGCTGAATGCGAAATGATGCTTCTTTAGAAACTGGTGGTGCCAGGCATCCAGGCGCCGCCCTAACCGCCTTATTACCGAGTAGACATGGTGCGGGAGCCTGGTCTCCTTATCCCCCATGCAGGTCCAGGTAAAGAAGAGCATACCCTGTGAGACGGACGACGAATTTCTCCGGGTGTCGTGTTTCTTAGATGCCGCCGTGCCCTGCTAAAACGGCGCCCACAAAATCGTTTTATGGACGAGAAAGAGCTTGTTTTCACTAGGAAGCTACCCTCGTCTTGTGGCATGCGCCGGGGGTTTGTCTGCAGGACTTCCGGGCATTGTGTGCTGCTTTTTCGGAGATCAGAATGTGTACTGCACTGCAGTGATTGGTTGAGGAAGATCAGGTCTCCTTGCTGGAAAACATGACTGTGACGTACACCATTGCTGGGCCATGATATGTTTATATGAAAACATCGGTGGGGGGGGGGGGGGGGGAGGGTGAACGGCTGTTTTTCGGAAGGTTTTGAGCGAAAGGAAGAGGCAGGGACTTCCTTCTCGATGGTCACGGAGTAGAGTCGCTAGAGCTTTTCTGTTTATACGGATGTCCGGACACCTGAGCGAAACTTATACTTTCACGGACGTGAGACACTCACCGACCGTGGAAGGTGACCCCACATCAGCTGGTGATTGTTGCACGTCCGCGAAAGTACGAAGTTTCGCCCAAGTGTCAAGATGTCTTTACCACTAACTGCTCTCTCCATATGAACAGAGGACCTCTAGAGTCTGTACTCCGCGACTGTCGAAAAGCAAGTCATTGCCTCTCCCTTTTGGTCAAAACCTTCCGAAAAACAGCCGTTGCCCCCGTTGTTCTCAAATAAACCTATCACGCCTCAGCAGTGGTGTCTGTGACACTCATGTTTTCCAGCAAGGGGACCTGATCTTCCTCAACCAATCACTGCAGTGCAGTACACATTCCGTTCTTCAAAAAAACAGCACACAGTGCCTGGAGGCCATGCAGCGAAACCCCCGGTGCATTTCACAAGACGAGGGAAGCTTCTTAGTGAAAACAAGCTCTGTCTCATCCATAAAACGATTTAATGGGAGCTGTTTTGGCGGGACGTGGCGGCATCTAAGACACGCGACATCCAGAGAAAATCGTCATCCCGTCTCACAGGGTATGTTTTTCATCTTGTAATAAATAAATTAGCCAGGCGCCAGCCCAACGCCGCTTTACTTGGACCTGCACACGGGATAAGGAGATCAGGCTCCCACACCATGTCCACTCGGTAATAAAGCAGGTAGGCCGGCGCCAGGATTCCCGGCGCTACCAAAGAAGCATCATTTCGCATTCAGCCACACTGTTCCCACCCTCTTGCTTGGCCGCTAGCGGAACAAGGCCAGCCTCCAGAAAGGCGGCCCATAATCCACTGCCATGCCAGATCCAAGGCCTGTTTCGGTGACTCCAAAGGAATCCGCGACCAGCGTTGCTGCTCGGGGAAAGTTCTAGGGCTGCCCCTAATACAATGGTTACCTCCAGCGTCTAAAAACCTGTCTCTTCTACTGCTACTCAAGTCAAGCAACTACTGTGAGATCAGTCAATGGTTTACCCTAACCCTAATAATCCAAAAGATTAATATAAATCCGGTAGAATTTAGATACACAATAGGCGAATGAAATTACATGATAATCATTGAAACACAATGAAAGGGGAAGTGCCTGATTGGTATACGGCAGTGGCCTGCCCAGACGGCACTGCCGTCTTTCATCTTGGTTTAGTCCACAGTATACAATATAAAATTGAAGCAATGCCGTATGAACCGTATTGGCACATTTATAAGGTACAATTAGCTAGAAAAGAGGCAGTGGAAAATAAAATAAACTATATGGAGGAACTAGTAACTGTAGAACGACATAAGTTTCAGTAGAATAATGCAGTGATACTGCTTAATAAAAAAGACAGTGGAGGTGGAGCTGTTATAGATACATGGTATCTAATCGAGGTCGCGAAACGTGAAACAGATCATCCAGAATGTTTAGATGATGTGCTGCTAAAATTTCACGAAGTGCAACACGTGGGAAGCCTATATCTGACTGTGGGCTAGTGCAAAATTCCTCTGGAGCCAGAATCGATAAAACTGACAGCTTTCCTCATTGCTGGAAAATGCTGTAGATATAGTTACTCCTTTTGCGCTGGAAACATCTGTATCAGTGTTCATCCACACTATTAAGAAAGTGTTGGTAAGAGAACTTAGTGCTTGGAATATGATCTGACTTGGTGATTTGCTGATAGCCAGTCCTTCATTGAAGGAACATTGTGAGATAATGAACGAATCTTCTATACGTTGAGGCATAGTGGAATGATACTAAAGGTAGAGCAATGCAAATTCATGAAAAGTAAATTAGCGATTTAGACCGTATTACAACTACTTCAGGGATAACGAGGGTCCACAAAGGATAAAATCAATAATGTTCACTTGTAGACAGAAAGATACTAATTGACTTTTGAAAAATTAAAAGAAGAACTTGTGAAAAACCAAATTTGGATCACCCAAAATTTGACTCATTGCATATGAGAAAGTTTTGGAAAGCACCACTCACAATATGTGGGAACGCGGACTTTCGTGGCGAATCTCGATGATGAGCTTTTCTTGGGTTGTCAGCCAAGTCAAGGCGTCATTCTGCTGCAACTTTTCGACAAGTTTACTATTCGTCTTCTTCATGCAAAGTATCGAGCTCATGCCTATTGTTGTAGCCACTGACCAACATGCACCTCTGCAAAGGCGACTCTGGAAGCGGTGTCACGAATGGAGGTAGGAAGAGCGGCAAACGATTACTGGGGAGGGGGGGGGGCGGAGGGGGGGAGGGGGGAGGGGAACTCGCAGTGCACTGAACGGTCTGTGAATCATGTTCTGGGGCTGCCTATCTCTCCATCTGCAGCCTTCGTCGTCTTCACATCACAGCACTCTTGGCGTATTCTTGCAACTGCTACATGTAATACTGAGCTCAGCTGGAAACTGCTGTCTTGGTTAGCAAGATTATCATGGACCTGTATCCTTACTGCCTTATTGATGATTGTGTCCCGGAACCCGTCCGCTCAAGACAGCACCTTCGTCTGTTGAAAGTTAAAACATATGATTTTCGTTGATATTTGCTCTGAACCGCAGATTTGGCCGTTTGGCCGAGGTGAACAGTTCTTATATGTTCAGAGGGGCGCTGCGAAACACACCGCTGCATTTGGCCGCTTTATTGTTTCCCGCTTTCGCAACTGATGCTATAGGCTCAAGGTGCCTGTAGTCCCAATTAGTCTTTCACTGAGCCAAGCATAATTTTTTAGCTGATGAATGGGAATAGGTGCTCTGACAAGGGTGATCCCCTGTTCAGTTTTGATGACACGTCACTTTTCACACAGGTACCAGTAGAGGACTCCTCGACGTTGCTAGGGAGCCACTTTGACCAAGACACGGTGGAATTGTTCTGCACTCAGTACCATCTGCTTACCATGTGGTGGAAAGTTCTACCATCAGTCAGATGGAGTTCCCATGGGATGTCCTCTAGTGCCAGGCACCGCAAACCTATATATGGAGTTCTCCGAAGAAACAGCTCTTGAAATCGAGCACTTGAAACTAGAGGTATTCTACCAATATGAGGACGACACATTCTTGGCAAAGAAAACGTGCAAGAATTTCTTGACCTCTTTAACAACTTACACAACAGTATAAAGTTCACTACGAATGTAGAAGATAACGGATGTGTACCCTTCCCAGTATGCTGATAAAGAAGAAAACAGATGGCGCTCTGGGACACACTGTCTACAGAAAAAAGACGCACACGCACCTGAATATAAACGCCAGTAACTGCCACCATCCACCAGAACAGAAATCCATTCTCATCACCTTGGTGCGCAGAGCATCAGACATATGCGACAAGGAGAATCTACGCACTGAACTGCAAAATCTTTGGGAAACCTTTTTCAGGAAAGGCTACCGGCAGACACTGGTAGGACCTGCTCTTCAGCTGAATAAGAAGAGGAAAGGAGTCGACCCGGAAGAAGACAAAAAGCGTATGGCGTTCCTTTCATACGCTGGACCACTCACGTCCGAGATTTCCAGGATTTTGGTGAAAAATAACATTAGAACCGTTTTCCGTCCAAAAATGAAAAATATTCTCGGCTCAGTGAAAGACAAATTATGAATACGGTCACCTATCTGGAGTCTGTAGCACCAGTTGCGCATGTGGCAAAAAGTGGATAGGTGTATTTTTCAGAACATGTGATAAGCGCTCGCCTTGGCCAATGGATAAATCTTCAGGCTCTGATGACAGCCTCCACGAAGGTCATATCTTTAAGTTTGAACAGGACAAAGTGGTGTGCCGGATGGACGGGTTCTGGGACTCGATCATCAAAAATTCAGTGGAGATACTGGGCCATGATGATCTTGTGAACCAGGGTAGCAGTTTCTAGGTGATCTCAGAATGGAAGGATACGCCAAGAGCCCTCTGAAGTGAAGGCAACGAAGGCAGCGGATAGAGTAGGCAGGCAGTACCAGGACGCGATGCACTGACCCTCTAGTGGGCTGCGGGTTCCCCACGACCACTGTCCTCCATTCTTCCCATCACCATCTGCGACATCCCTTACAGAAGTGTGCGATTGGCACAGTCGTTGTAGAAGAAGCAGAGGGGCTTGTGGTCCAGCGGCTATAGAGACACACGATGGACATAAATCAGATACCATGGAATTATTTCTGCTGCTCTACTCACTGCGGGTCGCACAGTTCCTGCTGTCGCTCATCTCACTCGTCTACACTTGAGACATGGATAGATATCGAAAGCTAGGCAAAGTCGTGTCTTGGTTGACTTCCTGCTCAAGTTGGCTGGGAACGAGCGCGATGGCAAGACGAAGTCAGAGCAGTGCTACTGATGTCAGCAACTTGGCCAAGTCGCCAAGCATTGTGGAAATGAGATTGCGTGCTTAAAGTGTGTGGATGGACATGACACAGGCAGCAGCACCAAGATACGTGACGAACCTCCATCCTGTGTCAACTGCAGCGGTGCACACGCTGCAAGTCATTGCAGTTGCAATTATACCAAGCACAAGAAGAAGAAGACCAGGAAAAGCTCCCATAAGGCAGCAACAGAAAAGGCTGCGTTGCCCGAAACACCGAGAAAGAGGCGCAGGCTGTCACTTCGCTACCCCACCAAATCGCCTCTGCCCGAAGAGGGGGAAATGGGCCGCGGTATTACGAAGAAGAGAGCGGTGACTTCGTGTAGTGTTGTTCAAAGCCACCGATGACGCAGTTACTGCATGGCGGAGGAGAGGGAGGCCCAAAAGGCAGAGTTAAACGAGTCACACGGCGAGGTGCGGCGCCTATGTCAGGTCGTGGTTCGCGGGTCTCGTACAAAACAAAAAGAGATGCCTGACCCCACCAAGACACGGGTAAACGCAGGAACAGAGACAGTTACCACCTTGCGGAAATGCTGGCAGCTCCAGCGACGCATATGGACAACACGAATGCAGCTGCCCAACGGCCGCTGCAGAGATACAGGAGGCTGAGTATATGGTCATGGAAACGGAGACGCCGGCCTCACCTGTCCCTCTCCCGAAGCAGGGGTGGCAAAGACCGAAGAAGACGAAAAGCCAAACGTTCGAGTACGTGATCCTCCCATACGAGAACAGCATGAGGACTGTGCTTCATAATATTGCCATCTATAATAATATTTGTTTATGGTTCATTTAAATTTTTTATAATTATTTTTTTGCTTTAAAATTTTCGCACATTGGTACTATATTTTCTGTAAATGTATAGTAAAATGTACTATACTGGAGACTGAAGTTCTTTGCATTGTATGTGAGTAATGTGTGTAAAATACTATATAAATTGTTTATTATGTTAAATAAATTTCTAATGACCTTTCGTATTTAAAAATATTTTTTGTGTATAAGTTGTTCATGTTGATGTAAATTTGACAATTTAAGAAATAGTCACGCTTAGCAACTATATAAGAAATATGTGTTATACAGAAGCCAGTGTACTTTTGTTTAAAACAAAAGAGGCTCTCGGGAATGAAAAAGATGACACACAGTCTGTAGGCAACAACCCCTTCCCACGCAAGCGGACCCGGGTTCGATTCCTGGACGGGTTGGAGATTTTCTCCGCTCGGGACTGGGTGTTGTGTTGTCCTCAGCATCATTTCATCCTCATCACCGGAGCGCAAGTCGGCCAATGTGGGTGGCGTCGACTGAAATAAGACTTTCACTTGGCGGCCGAACTTCCCTGAATAGGGCCTCCCGGCCAACGATGCCATACGCTCATTTGTAGGCAACACCTTTGTGGAGCAGGAGAAGATTTGCACGCAAATTCGCACAAAATGCCTCGGATGGAGACTGCAAATGGTTTACGGCATAGCTGCGAGTTGTTGGTCTACTGTGTGTAGAACTGAACGACGCCAAGAAGAGAAATTAAGCCCATACACCAGCAGACTTGCAGGCCATAGTGTGGGTGGTGTAGCCGCCATAATTGTTCGCCACACCCAAGCCTAGAGCCACCAGATAAGACTATTTCATAGTAAATTTACTTTTGTACAGCGTGAACCATTAATTTAAACTGTGTTTTAACAATCATTCTTGAACTTTAAAGAAAGTGGTTCACACTGTTATTTCATGCTAATCATACACTTAAATATGGTTCTTTCCTGATAATTGATGAATCCGAGTTCCTATTTTACAAACTTAAGAAGTACAAAGTTAATATAAAGGGGCACCATTTAAATTGTTTTTGTGTTTTCTTAACAATTGCAAAGTGTTATAGTAGAAGTTTGCTTACGTAAAATTCAATCAAAGTGTGGCTAAGTTACTAGACACTGGTAAATGACTATATAGAGTTAGTTCAAAGAGTAATAGCTTTTTGAAAGTAAATTTCAAAAAGAAAGAAGTTTTCTTGAAGTGAAATGTTCAGTATAAATAGTGTGTGCTTCAGGTTCTAAGTATTTTAGTATTTAAGTTTGCTTATTATAGAAATTACTTTTCTATAGATCCTGCTTGCCCAAATTCTTTTTAGCTTCTTTCCTCTTTTAAAAATGTAATGTATAAGGGCGTAGTAGTCAAAAAGAAATTCCAGTGTCTGTACCAACATTGTTTACGTGGAGTAATATTTATTTGAAGAATCAAATTACATAATAGGAAGAAAGCGGGCAAAATTCATACTTCTGCTTTTCCAATACCCCACTGGTTTCATTGCCTGGATAGGTTGGCGACCATTAGTACATGCTTTAAACCACTAAATGAACTTGCAACAGAGTTGTCCTAGCTTCAATATAATACGCGTACGTAGCCTTTACCGTAAAAGAACTATTTGTTCTGTTGGGGTATAGTATGCGTGACAACATAGAAACAGATTTTTCTGTAATTTAGGTAGAAGCATACTAAATTACAACAGTAGTGGTAGGGTTATACATCTGTCTGCGTGACGACCTCTGTCCTCACAATGGCATCCTATGGTCAACCCTACGATTTCCAATGGTGGTGTGAACCTCTGAATTGGGAATTCGAGGTCCGGAAGTATATCCTGAGGTGTGACCTGGAATTAATAAATGCCTATCCTATTTTCACTCGCTGAGACTGGAAGGGCATGATGCAATAATAATTACTAATGCCATAGAACAAATGTAAACCAACAGAAGTTATGTTTCTAAAACAAAACGATTTTAGTGTACTTTAATTGATCTAATACAAAATGGAGAAGATATATTTCATCACATTCATGTCAAGAAACGGAAAACCTGAAAACTCTTTCTTTGTCAAAGACATACACAGAAATTAACAAATATTAATTGGTAAAAGTAATCATTACTCCAACTTACAATTTAATAAGTACTAACTTAAATGATACATATTACATGAAACACGCTGACACCTTCAATCAAAGCATATTTTTTAATGCTGCATGTGCTGATTGCTAATCAGGGGAACACATGATGAGAATAGCATATCAGATGTGGAAAAATCTCCGTTACCGTGACTCATTTAGTAGACGATAGGCTTTTGTGTGGTCTCAATCTATTCAGTATCATTGTACATTCAGATATAGACAAAATTAAATGTATGAATTCACAAAATTATTCAAGCACTTTATTAACTATGTTATCTACATTGGTTTGGTGGAAGACAACAAAGACTTCATATAAACAAATTTTTTAGAAATACGAGTATTCAGACCGATGAATAATATTCTTTCAGACTCTTGGCTACCGGTGTTGGTCACATATTTTATACAGCTGTCACAATCAAAAAGATATCAACACATTCTTCCAAAACAGTTTCTCAAATATGTCAAAGGAATCAATTTCACCTAATGACTGTTCTCACTCTGATGATCAAGAAAACCAAACAAATGGCACAGTTTAAAAATGGAATACGAAGAAACTTTGCAGCCAACAAAAAACGAACACTGGATGATGATTAACCAGACAGCATTGTATTGGATAATGTTTATGATACTAGAAGCATTTCATATAAATTTTTTGCTGTGTACAAAGATAATAAAATATGCATAAATACATTAGTTTGTTTACTTATAAGGGAACCATCACCATCAGACCTGTTAACCACGAATGTTGATGAATCTGGGAAATGTTGTAGAAGAACCTGTCCCGAGTACCCCGCTAGCAGCTTTTCGTACGACGGCCCTTAGTTTCTGATGAAATTGATGTTGAAGTTTTATGCGTACCTACTATATCCATAACGTTAAATATGTTTCGACCAAGTCAGCGTAGTATGGGAGCTAAGATTCATGGCTACCACACTGGCGATAAGGGTTCACATTCTGCCTATGTACCTTTTTCTTCTTCCTTCACTTTGATTGCTCAGATTATCACTGAGGAGTATAACTCAAGCAAAGTCTTTCACAACTAGTCATTTTCGTAGTTATTTAATTAATAAATCAATAATTGCACCATACTTTCTTCAAATATGTATTTCGTTTGTGGTTCGTAGTTACGATTCCAAATATATCGACAGTTCCGAAGAGCTCTCAGCGATTGACAATGTATTAGCAGCTGCGGAAAGATTCCAGATACCGACGAAAGTACTCATTCCTAGTTCTGACCTCGGCTGTGTAATTAATACTGGTCAAACCGGCTTCGAGCACCAGTCGAGGTACAATAGATTGCTTGCGGAACATAAGCGAAAAGCTAATTGTTCAAGATTGGTCATTCCTTCACAGCAAAGTATACTATAACTGCGTCGAGAAAGATATTCAGTTACGTTTTCTTAAATATGCAATGAGAGTTGATAGTTTGGCTTGTAAATTAAAAAATGTAATTGTGACTTCCAGGAAACCAGAGATGTTCACAAAAGTTCTGCACGAAGAGTTTTTTAAACCTGTCATTCTTTAGTGTAAGGGGCAAGAAAAATATTTTTATATTGCTGATACGTGGAGGGTAGACCGACCAGCCAGTTTATAATTAAATTCTTGTAAATAAAAGAGAAGCATTCACCTGTACCATAAACGTTATCTTTCCCTAATGTACTCCTTTTTGTCAACATCGTGATGTTTGTTTTAGCATGGAGGAAAAAATTTTCACAAAAAAATTCAAGTGTTCACCGACTTGATGAATACTAATAGAGAAATCCATTCGAGCGAAGATTCAATAAAAGTACATTTTTTAATTCTGCATCAATGTATGCTTTCACAGGACTGAGCAAATAAACGTGATTCGCAATGAAGCTGGTCAAAGACAGAACAATCTTTTTGAATTTAACAGAACTATGTGTTCCGGTAGCGTTTCTGAAAAATCCGTGTGCCTGCAAGGCAACAGCTTTCATTAAATGCGTGCAGTACTCTACGAATTTTTGTTTCTGTTGCTTCTACGACAAATACCATCCGGTATTCAGTTCTAGCTGAGCAAGCGATGCAAATGATTAGCGGCTACGACGATTATCTAACTAAAGGAGTACACATTTGAAGAAAGTGCTCTGTAATGATAAATTTACTGGAGGAATGATTGCGGCGAAAATGATTATTTTTGAATGGTTTTGCATGACCAATACCTTTTAACGATATTCAGTAAAATGAAAAACGAAAAACAGGCGCATGGGATCGGTCTGAACCTGCACCGCCTATGTGGTGTCTGCAAACCTTAGCCCCTGCACTACACTCGATTGGTCGAAACATATTTGACGTTATGGATATAGTACTCGTAGATACGCACAAAACTTCAGCATTGATTTCCTCAGAAACTAGGGGCCGCAGCATGAAAAGCTGCTGGCCAGGTACTATGCACAGGTCTCTCTACAACATACCTAAGACTCATCAAAATCCATGACTAACACGTCTGATGGTCCTCTTGTCAGCCACAGACTTGAAAACAATTGTCAGATATCCAGTACTCACAACTCTCGGCTGAATCTCTGACAAGGCAACCTCTTTAGATGTCCAGAAGAAATTTCTAAATGTTATTGAACTATCACTAACCAGACAGATTGGACATGTCATGTGTACATCAGAGAGCAATATAAATTAATTTAAAAAAACTTTATGTAGTATACATGAACAACCGTTGAAACAAACTAAACAAGGAGACGTCTTGTTCTTGTACCCTGATAAACCATGGACAAACTCATAACACACACATGTATGTGACCAACACTACGAAACTTGTCAACATCTGTACTACCAATTCCTGTACACTCGGACTGGGGGACTTCAGTTAATAAAAGTGTTCCACGCCAGTGACAGTTCCAGAAAACAATATCGTGCATGTATTTCTATGAGAAATCAAATCAGTTATACATATTCCTCCTTTCAGGAACAACAAAAACTGTATTTTACTATTTTGCAGATATTCTAAACTCGGAAATTGAGCAATATATCTCGAAACCAAGGGTTCAAAACGAAAAAGAGAGAAATAAAGCTATTCCCTGACACAACCAATTTGCAATTTCATAGTGAGCAGTCCACAGCATTTGGAGGAACTTCAAACTGTTCCAGGTATGATAACTCAAAAAAAGACTCTACCTTTACTATTTATTTGAAATCTTTGAAAATAATATAACATGTCCGTTAAAAAAATTATAAGTACTAGAAATTGGCGACCAGATGATTATATTTGTATTATGAGTGAAAAAGTTTAAAAATAGTTTAGAATATCTTAAAATACATTCACTTTCTTTAAGTACTGAAGGTTTGTATATTTTCCTTAAAAAAAAACAAACACATATAATTTGAAGCATATGCATGTCATTTTGATTCTTATTGTTATAATATCGGAAGTTCGATACATATTATTACTGGAATGCTATACGTGAATTTTTTAGCGTTTTATACGATGAATTACATAAATACAAGTTAAATAAAAATACTGTAGTAATAGCTGAAGAACCTACTCATATAAATAAGCGTTTTTAAGAATGATTGCAAGTACTTTAGTTAATACTGGTTGTTGTAATACATATAAAAAGCATTGTGTAAAGTGGAAATAAAAGGTTATTGTAATAGAGGCTCCTTACTTGAAACTTAAAACTATATTTAGTGGTGATCGCCGGCCGCGGTGGCCGAGCGGTTCTAGGCGCTGCAGTCCGGAACTGCGCGACTGCTACGGTCGCAGGTTCGAATCCTGCCTTGGGCATGGATGTGTGTGATGTCCTTAGGTTAGTTAGGTTTAAGTAGTTCTACGTTCTAGGGGACTGATGACCTCAGATGTTAAGTCCCAAAGTGCTCATAACCATTTGAACCATTTAGTGGTGATCCAAGTAATATTCAAGTAAGATTTGAAGGTGACTTTACTTTGAATAAAACTTCTGTAATTGTATGTGCAAATTTGGAAGTACTTAGAGTAGATTAATAGGAAAGAAAGAATTGTAACATATGGATGGAAAAAATGAAGTGTAAAATTGAAAAACAAATGAAACTATACATTTTGTATCATTTATTTGACGAATATAATTTATTGAAATGAAATATCTGTGTATATTTTATTTATTCAGTCATCAAATACCTCAACGTTTTTATTAATAAGAGAAACTGAAGATTCACTTGTAAATCTTATAATACTTTTCTTAACATATTTCTTGATGTGATAGGTACAGGAGTCTCTGTCATAGCATTTGCATTACTTCTTGTACTACTGGTTGCATAGCATTAAAATCAGTTCTGGACATAGAATATTGGAATCGTGAGAAATACTAACCAGATAAAATGAACCACCAAAGTATGTAAGAAATTCATCATACCACAATATATAAGTTTGAAAACAAGTACTAGTAATAATTTTCCTAATTAATTGACAAATCTATTTATAATTTACATATGAATTATTATCACCAGGAGCATTATTAGGTAAATAATTTGAAAATACTGTAAATGATGGAATACAAATATTTCCATAATGCAGTGGATATTGTTGTGGTTGTTGTGGTCTTCAGTCCTGAGACTGGTTTGATGCAGCTCTCCATGCTACTCTATCCTGTGCAAGCTGCTTCATCTCCCAATACGCACTGCAACCTACATCTTTCTGAATCTGCTTAGTGTATTCACCTCTTGGTCTCCCTCTACGATTTTTACCAACCACGCTGCCCTCCAATACTATATTTACGATCCCTTGATGCCTCAGAACATGTCCTACCTACCGATCCCTTCTTCTGGTCAAGTTGTGACACAAGCTTCTCTTCTCCCCAATCCTATTCAATACCTCCTCATTAGTTACATGATCTACCCACCTAATCTTCAACATTCTTCTGTAGCACCACATTTCGAAAGCTTCTATAATTTTCTTGTCCAAACTATTTATTGTCCATGTTTCACATCCATACACAGCTACACTCCATACAAATACTTTCAGAAACGACTTCCTGACACTTAAATCTATACTCGATGTTAACAAACCTCTCTTCTTCAGAAACGCTTTCCTTGCCATTGCCAGTCTACATTTTATATCCTCTCTACTTCTACCATCATCAGTTATTTTGCTCCCCGAATAGCAAACTTCCTTTACCACTTTAAGTGTCTCATTTCCTAATCTAATACCCTCTGCATCACCCGACTTAATTCGACTACATTCCATTATCCTCGTTTTGTTTTTGTTGATGTTCATCTTATATCCTCCTTTCAAGACACTGTCCATTCCCTTCAACTGCTCTTCCAAGTCCTTTGCTGTCTCTGACAGAATTACACTGTCATCGGCGAACCTCAAAGTTTTTATTTCTTCTCCCTGGATTTTAATACCTACTCCAAATTTTTCTTTTGTTTCCTTTACTGCTTGCTCAATATACAGATTGAATATCATCGGGGATAGGCTACAACCCTGTATCACTCTCTTCCCAACCACTGCTTCCCTTTCATGTCCCTCGACTCTTGTAACTGCCACCTGGTTTCTGTACAAATTGTAAATAGCCTTTCGCTCCCTGTATTTTACCCCTGCCATCTTTAGAATTTGAAAGAGGGTATTCCAGTCAACATTGTCAAAAGCTTTCTCTACGTCTACAAATGCTACAAACGTAGGTTCGCCTTTCCTTAATATTTCTTCTAAGATAAGTCGTAAGGTCAGTATTGCCTCACATGTTCCAGCATTTCTACGGAATCCCAACTGATCTTCCCCGAGGTCGGCTTCTACCAGTTTTTCCATTCATCTGTAAACAATCCGCGTTAGTATTTTCCAGCTATGACTCATTAAACTGATAGTTCGGTAATTTTCACATCTGTCAACACCTGCTTTCTTTGGGATTGGAATTATTATATTCTTCTTTAAGTCTGAGGGTATTTCGCCTGTCTCGTACATCTTGCTCACCAGATGGTAGAATTTTGTCAAGGCTGGCTCTCCGAAGGCGGTCAGTAGTTCTAATGGAATGTTGTCTACTCCCGGGGCCTTCATCTACATGTACACATCTACATCTACATGATTACTCTGCAATTCACATTTAAGTGCTTGGCCTTGTTTCGACTCAGGTCTTTCAGTGCTCTGTCAAACTCTTCACGCAGTATCATGTCTCCCATTTCATCTTCATCTACATCCTCCTCCATTTCCATAATATTGTCCTCAAGTACATCGCCCTTGTATAGACCCTCTATATACTCCTTCCATCTTTCTGCTTTCCCTTCTTTGCTTAGAACTGGGTTTCCATCTGAGCTCTTGATATTCATACAAGTGGCTCTCTTTTCTCCAAAGGTCTATTTAATTTTCCTGTAGGCAGTATCTATCTTACCCCTAGTGAGATAAGCCTCTACATCCTTACATTTGTCCTGTAGCCATGCCTGCTAAGCCATTTGGCACTTCCTGTCGATCTTATTTTTGAGACGTTTGTATTACTTTTTGCCTGTTTCATTTACTGCATGTTTATATTTTCTCCTTTCATCAATTAAATTCAATATTTCTCCTGTTACCCAAGGATTTCTACTAGCCCTCGTCTTTTTACCTACTTGATCCTCTGCTGCCTTCACTACTTCATCCCTCAGAGCTACCCATTCGCCTTCTACTGTATTTCTTTCCCCCATTCCTGTCAATTGTTCCTTTATGCTGTCCCTGAAACTCTGTACAACCTCTGGTTTAGTCAGATTATCCAGGTCCCATCTCCTTAAATTCCCACCTTTTTGCAATTTCTTCAGTTTTAATCTACAGTTCGTAACCAATAGATTGTGGTTAGAGTCCACATCTGCCCCTGGAAATGTCTTACAACTTAAAAACTGGTTCCTAAATCTCTGTCTTACCATTATATAATCTGTCTGACACCTTTTAGTATCTCCAGGATTCGTCCGTGTATATAACCTTCATTTGTGATTCTTGAACCAAGTGTTAGCTATGATTAATTATGCTCTGTGCAAAATTCTACCAGATGGCTTCCTCTTTCATTTCTTACCCCCAATCCATATTCACCTACTATGTTTCCTTCTCTCCCTTTTCCTACTCTCGAATTACAGTCACCCATGACTATTAAATTTTCGTCTCCCTTCACTATCTGAATAATTTCTTTCATCTCATCATACATTTCTTCAATTTCTTCGTCATCTGCAGAGCTAGTTGGCATATAAACTTGTACTACTGTAGTAGGCGTGGGCTTCGTATCCATCTTGGCCACTATAATACGTTCACTATGCTGTTTGTAGTAGCTTACTCGCACTCCTTTTGTTTTATTCATTATTAAACCTACTCCTGCATTACCCCTATTTGATTTTGTATTTATAACCCTGTAGTCACCTGACCAGAAGTCTTGTTCCTCCTGCCACCGAACTTCACTAATTCCCACTATATCTAACCTTATCCTATTCATTTCCTTTATTAAATTTTCTAACCTACCTGACCGATTAAGGGATCTGATATTCCACGCTCCGATCTGTAGAACGCCAGTTTTCTTTCGCCTGATAACGACGTCCTCTTGAGTAGTCCCCGCCCGGAGATCTGAATGGGGGACTATTTTACCTCCGGAATATTTTACCCAAGAGGACGCGATCATCATTTAACCATACAGTAAAGCTGCATGCCCTCGGGAAAAATTACGGCTGTAGTTTCCCCTTGCTTTCAGCCGTCCGCAGTACCATCACAGAAAGGCCGTTTTGGTTAATGTTACAAGGCCAGATCAGTCAATCATCCAGACTGTTGCCCCTGCAACTACTGAAAAGGCTGCTGCCCCTCTTCAGGAACCATACGTTTGTCTGGCCTCTTAACAGATACCTCTCCGTTGTGGTTGCACCTACGGTACGGCTATCTGTATCGTTGAGGCTCGCGAGCCTCCCCACCAACGGCAAGCTCCATTGGTGGTTTTAATTTACACACGCCGATATTTAGGATCAAAAACATTATTTTACTTGTTAGTTTGTCAAATAGCGGCCTATAAAGTTTCACAAAAAGCCAAAACACTTTACAGCACTAGCTGCCACTAAATTTTTTATCTTTGAAATTTACATCAACTGTCTGGTCCCAACTCGAATGCACAAGCTAATATTGCAGTTTTGTTCCCTTACAGGCAAATCAGATGTTAATCGAATCATCTGGTCTGTATTGTAGCACAACTTTTCTTTCATGAATAAACAGCAACATGGCTCGAAATGAAGTACTAGTAACAAGAGCAGCTCCAGCACTGTTTCTCTATAGCTCATTGTGGTGTTCATCGGTAGTTTTTTTTTTCTTTCAACAACTGTATATTATTTGACTTTGCTATCACGTACCTACAATCGATAATCAACAAAATTTGATGTGAAAGAATCGAAATACATAGTAATAACGTCACGTGTGAGGGTAGACGTCCCCCATATACCAAGTTAACACTGAGCTTATCATAGACATTGGGTTGAAGAAAGAGAGAATCGGATTTGTAGCATCTGTAGTTATACAAAAGTAGTCTCTGTCTGGTTTTTTGCAGCCCTCCACGCATTACTCTCAGAGTCCTCCGTTCTTTGTTGGAGATACTCAAATCTGCTGTCTCCACAATCACATACAGTACACATACGTAACCACAGAGGTCCATACTGGCCAAACTATCAACAGCGTTTGGCCACATAAGTTCCCATCAGTCGCCACTTAGACGGCGCACATAATAGGTATGTTATTATGTTTTTCCCACAAGAGTCACAAATAGCCTGTTCCAAACCTCCAGTAGTAGTTCCAGCTCCCACAGAGGGCAATGATACAACCTACTATTAATCCCATCCTCATAGCCAGTTTTGTGTTGAGTTAAAACGGAATGAGTTTGGAACCCAACATAAATTTTAGCAGGTGTGAACCCCCAACCACTGAAAAGCAGTTGCTGTCCAGAAGTCACAGTTACCGACCAGTAGAAGTTGCCGAACAGTTGTCTACAGTTCCCGCGGTTCTAGTGCAACAGATATCAACAAATATTATCAGTCGGTCAAAGTGAGTGTCAAAGGGCATAACTTTTACCTGGCCTAAACTAAAAGACTGTCAACTGACAATAGTTCTTGACAGAACTTCAGTCAGATTAGTCATCGTACATTCAACTAGGTCACCAGTTTTCGGACTTTACTTCAGTCCCACTCCTCTGTTTCACACAAAAATGTGTATGTACCTTGTATATACTTTTAATAAATCGCTGTTATTTGTTTTATATCGTGATTCTCCATATTACTTCTGTTATAGTATTAATAGTCCTTTGATGAGCATAGTTCAAAGCATATTAGCACGACTTCTTCAATATAGCAACTACTTTTCTGAGGTAACGGGTTTGCATCCTGCTATCTTTTATGTTGGGCGCTAAACTTACATGTGGAACAGAATACAACCTCTGTCTCCCCTTACTGTTTTCGTTCTCTGTAGCTTGCACGAGCACAATGAAAGTTATTTCTTGATGTCTTAACACATCTTCTCCCACCCTGCACCTTCTACTGTCAACACTGTGCCAAGTTCCTCTCCTCATTTCTGCCTCATTTATTATCAGACCACCTAGTTATTAAGATTCTTCTGTAGCATGGCAACTCAAACTCTGCGATTCTGCTCTATTTCTATTTTTCCAGACCCCATGTTTCACTACCATACAATGCTATGCTCCATACATACTTTTCCAGAAATTTATTCCTCAAATGAAAGCCTATGTTTGATGATAGTAGAGTCCTTTTGGCCAGGAATGCCCTGTTCGCCTCTGCTAGTCTGCTTTTGATGTCCTTGCTTCGTCCACCGTATGTTACCTTGTTCGTAAGTTAGTAAAATTTCTTCACTTCGTCTGCTTCATGGTCTCCAATTTTGATGCTAATTTTATAGCTAATCTCATCTCTGCTATTCGTCATAATTTTCGTCTTTCTTCCGTTTACTCTCAATTCATAATGTGCTCCCACTAGAGTGTTTGTTCCGTTCAAAGGTCCTACAAATCTCCCTCACTTTCACTGGGGATAGTACTATTAGCGAAGATTGCCACTGATATCTTTCATCCTTGAATTTTAATTCCAATCCTGAACCTTTCTTCTTTTGCGTCATTGCTTATTCGGTGTATGGATAGACCAGAGAGGCTACAGCCCCATATCACACCCTTCCTGCCTTTCGTGCTCATCTTTCCTTATTGATTCTAGTACATATTGTACGATACCCGTCTTTCCCGTCGTTGGTTAGTTAATTTTTTCTCGTCAGGCATTTACCTCAAAGTGAACCGAATGGAGCATTAATTCGGAATCTTTTATCAATATTTTCTCGCAGCTTACCGTATTTTAAGGACTATCAGACGTACTTTTTTCTTCGAAAAATTTCCTCCAAAATTTACGTGCTTCTTATACTCGAAATTAATAAAAAAGGTCCAGTGATTGATTTAAAATTCCTGCCAGTCTTAAAAACGGCCGTACATTCGACGCCGCGGGAAACCTATCTCTATCTGTCATCACTGGGTACAACTGGAAGCAGCAATGAACCGATGCGACGAAAATGAGTTGCGGGGATTCACAAGTTTGCTAACACTGTTTCCCTCCAGCCCCGCCATCACAAACGGAGAACACTGTCTAGTCTGTGGTGCGACATAGCAGTCTACGGTGCCTGTGAACTTGCATTGAAAGTAATTCGTGGTATCGCGACAGTACAATACCTTTTTAGTAGCTTTTTCCGTAATGGAAAACATAAAATGTATTCATATGATACAGGTTATAAATTGAAACGCAGAAGAACATGGAAACAGAGCAACTGAGCGACATTTCGGCCCTCCACCAACAGAAAAAGCCATACGAGATTGGCGGACTAGTAAAGAAGAACTGAAAAAATGAGGAAGAACAAATGTGCAAATAGAGGACTGAATGCAAAATGGCCGGGAGTAGAACATGACATTGAAATGGATTCAAGGACACCGTCAAAATGGCACTGTAATTTATACAAAAATGATTCAAATACATAATCGTAAGTTAGCGCTATACTGGAACTTGACAGATTTAAGGGTAAGGTTGGTTGGTGCTATAGGCTTATGAAGCGTCATCGACTTAGCATGCGAACCAAAACAACTGTATCTCACAAAATGAGATGAAGAGAAAATATTACTCTCCCATCGCTTTATTATTCAACGTCGAAAAGAAAACATGCGTGGAACTAAACTAAATGGCGAATATGGACGAAATTCCTCCGATAATTGATGTGCCGAATAACAGAACTGTTGCCATGAAAGGTGGTAAAATTGTAACCATAAAAACAAGTGGACATGAAAAAATGCACTACACTATTATCCTTTCATTTTATGATGACTTTACTAAAAGTAATACAATGATCACTTTCAAGAGCAAAACAATGCCGAAAACCTTCTGAAATACCACCAGGTGTTGTCGATTACGTGCATGACAAGGGTTAGATGGATGAATCAGGTATGAAATTATGGCTTAACAGAGTGTGGGAGCGAAGGAAAGGTCATTTATTGAAGAAGAGTTTTTTTCTTGTGCTGGGTCAATATAGTAGTCAATTGAAAATTTCTGTGAAAGAGAAATACAGAGGTTGCTGTTATTCCGCGAGGACTTACTTCACAATTGCAACCTTTTGATGTCCTGATAAATAAACCACTGAAAGTGTATATGAGAGAGGAATAGAACAAATAGATGATAGATCAAACCCAACATGGCCGGCCGAAGTGGCCGTGCGGTTAAAGGCGCTGCAGTCTGGAACCGAAAGACCGCTACGGTCGCAGGTTCGAATCCTGCCTCGGGCATGGATGTTTGTGATGTCCTTAGGTTTGTTAGGTTTAACTAGTTCTAAGTTCTAGGGGACTAATGACCTCAGCAGTTGAGTCCCATAGTGCTCAGACCCATTTGAACCATTTTTGAAACCCAACATGAATTCACGCCGAAGTGAGTCAGTGGGCGGGCCGGTGTGGCCGAGCGGTTCTAGGCACTTCAGTCTGGAACCGCGCGACCACTACGGTCGCAGGTTCGAATCCTGCCTCGGGCATGGGTGTGTGTGATGTCCTTAGGTTAGTTAGGTAGTAGTTCTAAGTTCTAGGGGACTGATGACCCCAGGTGTTAAGTCCCATAGTCCTCAGAGACATTTGAACCATTTATTTGTGTCAGTGGATAAAACAGTCGTCGTCTAGAGTGAGAGAAGAAGTTGTTGTTGAATCTTTCAAGAACTGCGGCATAAGTAACGCTCTCGATGGCAGTGAAGACCATCCTATATAAGAAGAGGACAACGATGACGATGAAAATGATTAAGAAGAAGAAGAAAAAAAGTCAGATGACGACTTTCAGGGATATTTAAAGGCCATTTCGGTTTTAATCAACCCTGTCTTACACCCTTCCCAACCAGTGCTTCTCTTTCATGCCCCTCGATTCGTATAACTACCACCTGGTTATTGTACGAATTGTAAACAGCCTTTCGCTCCCTGTATTTCACCCCCACCACCTTCAGAATTTGATAGAGAGTATTCCAGTCAACATTGTCAAAAGCTTTCTAAGTCTGCAAATGCTAGAAATCTAAATTCTAAGATAAGTCGTAGTGTCAGTATTGTCTCACGTGTTCCAACATTTCTACGAAATCCAAACTGATCTTCCCCGAGGTCGGCTTCTACCACTTATTCCATACGTCCGTAAAGAATTAGTGTCAGCATTTTGCAGCCGTGAGTAATTAAACTGATAGTTTGGTAACTTTCACACCTGTGGACACCTGCTTTCTTTGGGATTGGAATTATTATATTATTCTTGAAGTCTGAAGGTATTTCGCCTGTCTCACACATCTTAATCACCAGATGGTAGAGTTTTGTCATGGCTGGCTCTTCCAATGCTATCGGTAGCTCTAACAGAATGTTGTCTACTCTCGGGGCCTTGTTTCGATTTAGGTCTTTCATTGCTCTTTGAAACTCTTCACGCAATATCATATATCTACGTCCTCTTCCATTTCCATAATATTACCCTCAAGTACATCGCCTTTGTATAAACCCTCTATATATTTCTTCCACTTTTTTCTGCTTTCCCTTCTTTGCTTAGAAATGGTTTTCCGTCTGAGCTCTTGATATTCATGCAGGTGGTTCTCCTTTCTCCAAAGGTCTCTTTAATTTTCCTGTAGGCAGTTTCTACCTTACCCCTAGTGATATATGCCTCCACATCCTTGTCCTCTAACTATCGCTGCTTAGTTGTGTTGCACTTCCTGTCGATCTTATTTTTGAGACGTTTGTACTCCTTTTTGCCTGTTTCATTTACTGCGTTTTTATATTTTCTCCTTTCATCAATGAAATTCAATATTTCTTCTGTTACGCCAGGATTTCTACTAGCCCTCGTCTTTTTCCCTACTTGATCCTCTGGTGCCTTTACTATTTCGTCTCTCAAAGCTACCCATTCTTCACCTACTGTATTTCTTTCCCCCATTCTTGTCAATCGCTCCCTAATGCTCTCCCTGAAACTCTCTACAACCTCTGGTTATGTCAGTTACTCAGGTCCCATCTCCTTAAATTACCACCTTTTTACAGTTTGTTCAGTTTTAATCTACTGTTCATAACCAACAGATTGTGGTCAGAGTCCACATCTGCCCCTGTAAATGCCCTTCAATTTAAGACCTGGTTCCTAAACCTCTATGTCAACATTATATAATATATCTGAAACCTTCCAGTGTCTCCAGGCCTCTTCCACGTAGATAACCTTCCTTCATGATTCTTAAGCCAAGTGTTAGCTATGATTAAGTTTTGCACCGTGCAAAATTCGACCAGGCAGCTTCTTCTTTCATTCCTTATCCTCATTTCATATTCACCACTACGTTTCTTTCTCTTACTTTTCCTACTATCGAATTACAGTCCCCAAGGCTATTAAATTTTCGTCTCCCTTAACTATCCGAATAATATCTTTTATCTCATCGTACATTTCTTGAATCTCTTCGTCATCCGCGGAGCTAGTTGGCATATAAACTTGTAGTACTGTGTTAGGCGTGGGCTTCGTGTCTATCTTGGCGACGATAATGCGTTCACTATGCTGTTCTTAGTAGCTTACCCGCGTTCCTATTATTTATTCATTATTAAACCTACTCCTGCATTACCCCTATTTTATTTTGTATTTATAACCCTGTATTCACCTGACCAGGAGTCTTGTTCCTCCTGCCACCGAACTTCACTAATTCCCACTATATCTAACTTTAACCTATCCATTTTCCTTATTAAATTTTCTAACCTACTTGCCTGATTAAGAGATTTAACATTCCACGCTCCGATCTGTAGAACACCAGTTTTCTTTCTCCTGATAACGACGTCCTTCTGAGTAGTCCCCGCCCGGAGATCCGAACGGGGGACTATTTTACCTCCGGAATATTTTACCCAAGAGGATGCTATTATCATTTAGCCATATAGTAAAGCTGCATGCCCTCAGGAAAAATTACGGCTGAAGTTTCTCCTTGCTTTCAGCAAGCCATTACAGAAAGGCCGTTTTGGTTAATGTTACAAGGCCAGATCAGTCAATCATCCAGACTGTTGCCCCTGCAACTACTGAAAAGGCTGCTGCTCCTCTTCAGGAACCACACGTTTGTCTGGCCTCTCAACAGATACCCCTCCATGGTTGTTACAGCTGCAGTGCGGCTATCTGTATCGCTGAGGCACGCAAGCCTCCCTACCAACGGCAAAGTCCATGGTTCATGTGGGAAGGCGTTGGGGCGCTTCAATTTTAAATGGCTACAAAACGAGAAATATTCCATAATAATGTAATGAATGTTTCATATCTTAAGAGTTCACACCGAAATAGAACATGAAATTTGCGAAATGATGACATTATGTTTCCCAGTTTCTAATGTATCTACGTTACTCGAAGTTCTGACGGCATAGTCTATAAATATTATTATTAGTGTTGTTTCCTCTCCGAAGGAATATGTTTCGTTGTAGTACCATTTTTGACTGAAATTTAAAGAAAAGGTAAAGAATCTGATGTGATTCGAATTCTGTATGTGTAGCCATTTATTCTTTCGCGTTGGCTCTAAATTTTACTAAAAGCCTTTTATTGTACTGAACTAAAGTGAAGTATAAAGTTGTACAAATGTTAATTCGAAGTTTAACCATGAAATGACAATACCAGTGTACATGTTGTAGCTGCTAGAATGTAGGCCCTATATATGTGTGTATTAAACAACGCAATTTGATTTCAACTTCTTTTTGCAGAATATTTTCTCTGTGCTACGTTGATAGGTTGTTTTAAATAGTTTCACTTGCAGATCAGAGAAATTAACAGTAGAACTGTTACAATTGGCAAAGATTATATGGTGTCCTACTCTACGAACTTCAAGTGTATTTATGTTAATGTTTTCAATGTATTTCTTTCTTCAAATTTTTGCTTATATGGCAAAATTAAGGCATCAGATAAAAATACGTTATTTCTCCGTCTTCTTTAAAAAATTCACACGTCAAATTAAACGATACATTTTTCTTTGTGCAGATTCAGCAGATGTTTGCATATTCGTCTATTTTGCTTGTTATTTTACAAGATTTGAGCATTTACAGTATCTTATTCCTTCGAGAGTCACCCACAGATATTTGGCTGACAGCCAGTCTATATCCGTTTCCTAAATAAGATCTGAGACTTTAAAGTTACAAAGCCAATAAGTCAATAAATCCTCATATTTCAGTGCCGTTGAATTCGGGCAGAAAAAATGTCACATTACTGACAATCCATGCAAAGGCATTGTGTTTTAGAGTCCTGAAAAAATTTCCGGTCTGGCTTCAAATTTTGTGCTGACGAAGCTACTCAGCGGTTGCTTTTCTCGTATGGTCTGCAATATGCCCTCAAAAGTGTGAGAAGAATTTCATGCAATACCAGTATTCGCTACATATATGTGTGTACTACTATCGTGCAAAAGGTGAACCAGTCGCAGCAACCCGTCGCCAGATGACGCGAGATCTGTGGGCAGATCGCAGATGTGTGGGCAAATCGGAGATAGTAGCGATCGAGTGCTGATCCCTCCTAATTCCAAAGCAATTTGGTTGATAGCTTTTGATGAAATGTGGCTGTCTGATTGCCTCTCGTTTGCCAAATAGTAAATGTGGTACTGTAGTTTTGTTACATTTCGCTATGCCCACATGGAGATTTTTTGTCTATGAAACATACTGTAAAATTTATAGTTGTCAAGGGAGCACGAACCAGCCCGAAAAGTGAATCTGAAGCCGGGTTTGTGACTCACGTTAAGGAAGGACACAAATTTAGAAAAAAAGAAACATTCGTATTGCCATATTTTTAGGAACCAACATTTTTAAATTCGTGCTGTAGAAGCAGAAATTCGTTTGAACATCACAGTGATAATCTCAAAATACTACGCTCCTTACGCTAATTGTGCGTTATTTATGAAACATCTAGACGCAATATTAAACTTTATAGTTCTCGTACAGAATAAGGTACTATTATTAGGATATTTTAGTTTAAATATTTATAGCATGCCTATTCTAGAGAAATATTTAAGTACCTTGCAATTCTATATAATATAACTCTCCTTCATGTAATTTACAACAGTAATGGAAACCAGCAGTACCGGTACTACTATTGACTTGATAGCATTTCTAAAGACACATCGAGACTGCAAGGCTGTAATATAAATATTTGTAATTAAATTGTAAGACTAATACATGAAAAGGAAATTGAGGACTTTAAGATGGATTTGCGAAATCAGGAGAGGAAAGAATTCTACGGCACATTTGGCGTTACTGGTGTGAAATGGACTCTGTAAATTCTGTAAGATAGCCTACTGTTTTACAGTTCCAACAAAAACCGTTCCAATATCACAGCTCAACTTCACGACGCAGTCATGTTCGAAACACTGCTCTAAATCGCTTAATAAATCATTCGTGTGTGTCAATGTCGAAACTAACTCCCGATGACGGATAACTTCTCTCGTCTGTGCGGCCCCTAAGGCCGGTATTACGCTATCAAATTTCTTTGATAAAAAAAAATTGATCAAGTATTCCTCATAATTATTCGACGAAAATTTTTGCCTTGGATCGAAAAGGGGTACAGCACTGTCGTCAAATATTTTGTCATAGTTCCTTCCGAATGGCCGACGAAGGCTTCGTTACTATGCTCTGCTGTTGTGTGTACTGAAATTGCATTGTGTTTATATTTCTAAAAGGATCAGAAGCAAAGGGAAAGTACTTGGGTGAAACTGTGAGTTTCACGGTGAAATAATAAAAGTATTCTACAAAATTTTTTGTAGGAGTTGCAAGTCAAGGTCGTAGAATTACGAAGTTAATCTCGAATGCACGAGAGTGCATTTTCAGTATGTGCTCCTTACATACTACGAAGCAGAACACTCACATCAGATGTGCTATATCAGCAAAGGGCAGACTAGCGAGTGGAATAGGAAAGGAAATGACTATTAGTGGTATAAGGTACCCCTGCCACGCGCCTTACTGTGGGTTGTGGAGTATATACGTAGCTCCAAATGTACATGGAGAAATACTACAACACCGATTTTTCGCGACACAAGAAAGATTCTCTAGTTGACAGCATAGGCCTCGAATACCGCACTGCACATTGATGTAATACCAAAGACGTTTGAGTTAAATCTATGGTGATGCGCTACATTTGATCAAAGAGATTTGACGAAAGCCAAAACTTGACGGAAGGTCGCTGTTACACAGCGTCAAAGATGTTAGACACATCAACATTTCCAAAGAAATTTGATACTGTACTACCCTTCGACCTACCCTGACTACCCTGACGTCATTTTCGTGGCTCCATCCTCTCTGGGATGAAGTCACGTGAATGTTGGCAAAACATGGTTGTTTCGTGTTGCGCTGTACTCAGCGCTTTGTCGGGGGAAATGGCATTACATTTCACGTGTAAGTGTTTCTATGATAGAGCAGATGCGTTTGTTGAAATCTGATGAAGAGACTTTTATATGTTTTTTACACTTGAAAAAGAGTATCACGTAAATTAAAGTGTTGAAAGTGATGCCTGTAAAATCAGACTCCTATTGCATTTTGGAAAGTATCTGTGATAATTCGGTTACAGAAGTAAGTATAACTGTTTCTCGTTCCTACTCATAGGTTCCCTAAGGATGAAAAAAGCCGAAGGCAGCTTTGGATACAGGCCCTTTCATCTAAAATATCTTTTTTTTAAAAACTGATAGCTTAAACTTTTGTAAAAATAATGGCATCTGAACCTTTGAAGTGCACTTAAAATTGATACTCTAAAACGAACCTGTTCCTAAAGTCGACAATTTTGGCACCTATTGTTAACATAATTCCCATGTCCCATTTTCTTTTATACGTGACTAGAACTCAAAACGCGGCAACTTCAATGTTTAAAGTTTTGACACGACCTCAATCTTACTTTTTAAAAGAATTTTAACGACATTTTACTTTAATTGATAGTTTATAGTAATTTCATCCCACTGCCCACCAGAGTGGCGTTCGATGTATTTGTTAGATTTTATAAATGGTACTGTGAACAAATCCAGGGCAAATGTAGTTCTGGCATAATTTTTCGAAAATAAAAAAGTAATTTTTGTTGGCAGTGTTTGGCAGTCAATTGAGAAATGTGGAGTAAATACGATACAAACATAGGATGGCAGACCGCTGATTTGAAATCCCGCCACATTTTGCCAACAGTCCCGTGGTGTATGTTGGAGCCACACCAGCCCTATAGATTCTGCACAGTAAGGCCAGTCTACTAGTATCTATGGTCGAAGGTGCTACCTGCCTAAGTCGTTTTCAGCGGCGTTCGTAAAAGCTTGCTATGGTCGTGTGTCGTCAGGCGCCGAGGGGCGGTTCCGCCACGCGCATGCGCAATGCGGGCAGCCGCAGGACGGAGCGAGGCGCTGCCCAGGCGGACCGGCAGTCGAGCGCCTGCGGCCCGGCTGAACGCATCGCAGCGCAGCGAGCGCGCCATGAAGCGCTCGTCGACGTCAGCGTCGTCGCCGGCGGCAGCGGGCGAGGTGCGCGCTGCGGCGCGGCGGCTGGCGCGCCTCGTCAGGGGCTGCGAGGCGGAGGCGGCGAGGCTGCCCGCCGGCCGGCAGCTGCTGGGGGCGACGGCAGCGGGGGCGGCGCCGGGCTCTGGCCAGGGGTTGGCTGGGGTGGCAGCGGCGGCGGCCGCATTCCTGCTGTTCGCGCTGCTGCTCTGGTTGTTGCTGCCGCACGACCACCAAACCCAGGTACTGCATCTAAACTCTGTGTATGCCGCGAAGACTGAGCTTGCAACCAAACAAAACATTAGCTGCTCTAGTATAAGCGTAGGCTTCAATGTTCTAGTGACGTCAGTCACTAACAAGATATCAGGGAGGAAATTTTTCTCACGTTACGGCCACTGTTGTCGCTGTTCTATGTCGCTGTTACGATGCAATTAATTTGTTACATCGTGAACTATCTTCTTAGAAAGGCTGTAGATGTTTGTGTAACAATTTAAATAATAATACGACTGCGCCAGTTACATGTCTTCTTGTATAGCACAACGTGTACCAAGGATTTATCCTCGTTTTAGAGTATTATGGTGGCCTGCGTCATTTTTGCATGTCTATGGTTCTTCCTCTGTTACCGTCGGTCGGCTTTCATTACCCACAAATCTTGATATACATAATAAATTTTCCACAGGTTTTGTTTTCATCAAATCATAACACTGTAACTTTACCATAAACATCACACTAGGAATGTTCTTAAAATTGCGCTGCACAGCTATCATAACAGATATTTTGCTGCAAAAACCACCACAAGCAGCTAAAAATTTTATTTGTATTATTCTGAAGGTTATTCCAATATTGAGGTTATCATCTGCTCGAACCTGGACGATAAGTAATATGAGCATAAATTTTATTAAAGAAGATACATAACGCAGCATGAAAATAAAATTTTTCAAAGTGAACTCATGTCTACAGTTTCAAAATGTAAGCCATGTTTATTTATCGCTAAATATACATGAGGCCCTATAAGTAAATGTAAGGTATACGAATGAACCAAGATTTTGCATTTTAACAACAGCTGGGAATGCTGTCTGGCCTGTGTCTGAACTTCTGCGTATGAAGGCACGATGCTTTTATAACATACAAAAACGATTTCTGCGAAAAAGAGGCAGGAAAACACGCACATAGTCATCACTTCCTGAACTAATGTACAGTCTTACAGTGCTCGAAAAAGTGCACATATTGTTGAAACGCATTGTACTCCACAAGATGAAATGTAAATGGTGCACTAATATTATTACTATAATGACTGACACAGTTGCAAGCTTCCACGTTATCGAAGTCAGTACGACACGTATAACTCCAAAAGGCGGATTGTGGTTCCAAAAAATATGAGAGCACCCTTGTGTTTACATCAGAAACATAAATATAAGAGTATATTGTTGTACAAAGTGCCGAATATTATATGAAAAAAACAGGGCTTATGCTTTATTTTGTTTACTACCTATTATATTTCGCCGGTGGTATGTATGGATTCATTTCCAGAGTAACTGTCTGCTGCCGATTTTGTCGCGGACGATACTGACGACTTACCTGCGAGTACTTCGAATGTACTATGATGTTGAGTCAGTAATCATCCAGGCTGACCATCATACGTAACACCAAAAAAAACGTCAGAAGCTACTTCACTGTAACTTTTATGTCGCATTTTTCCACCGCCATTCTCTCTTTTCCTCTATATATCTTCATCAGCCTTCGTAGCCTCCAAACCAACATGTAACACCTCTCTGAAAAGTCGTTTACTGAGATCGTTTACAGCGTATTCGTTGCCGAAAAATATCAAACACCATTTTAGACCTGAAAGTGCCTGTAGCTTGCCACACATCAAGCTGCTTTCAGTTACGACTAGGAGCACCGGTAGTTTTGCTGAATAAAATCTATGCACTTTTTCTTGTTTCCTTATGATACGAACTTCTAGCCTTGCAGAGAAAAAGAATACACAATGTATCTTAAGCTGTGCTGTATAACTGTTGTGGTTATGGTGTTTAAGACATATTACTGACAACACTGAGAATTTCCTGCGTTTACGAATGATTACAACAACATTATATTTCCACAAGACAATTTAAAAGTTTACCTTCTAAGCAAGAAAGTAGCAAATCAATAAATGTAGAGTAAGTAATATGTGTGAAATTTTCAGGTTTTCATGAGAATATATATGATTCCTAACACTCTGTCATTGCCAACTTCAACACGTCATATATCACAATACTTTTATTCTGCAAAGCTCTTGACTGTCATTAAATAACCTACATGGCACCAGTTAAGGACGTCAGTGTTGTTTCCGTTCCTCAGTAATGAACAAGGCAACAGATAAGGACTATACTAAAAAAATACGACGATTTACGTTTACCTTATTTTTAGTCGTTTATGAGAACTGGATGTGTCTATTATGCAGGGAACCACTATATCCATTAAAAAATCATCATTTCGATTTTAGGAAAGCTAAGCACGTTCCTCGATGTAGGATAAAGCTGTATTCTCAACAGTCGATAATAATACCTATTCTGCATAAAATTTTGCGCAAACGAGTTTTTGGTACATTTCATAACAAGCGTTTGTATTTTGCTAGCTGCGTATAATGCACGTTGTAATAAGTTATTTAATTTGAGAATTTCACATTTTGTGACTTAACTATGTCTTAGTTTGTTGCATGGTTACATGTTTACCAATAAAAACATCAATGCGTATTTCAAAAGAGTTTAGACATCTTTAGTTTTTAGCATAAATTTTACGAATTGTGGAGCCATAACACGAGTTAGTTATGAAACTCACAATTTATTATGTTTATTATCTTTTTCCAAGAAATTGGTGTAAACCAAATAACAATATAAAAAGGACATTAGTTTTCAGAGTCAATGTTGAAGAGAAAACTTTCATAGTGCTATGTGATAGGGATGATAATTACAACTGGATCACTATGACAATTATGTGATAAAACTTGATATGGTAATCTATTCTTTTCTTTTTACTTTAAAAATAGTGGAACACTATCGTTCATATTCCTCCAAACAAATTTCGACATCTTCCGTTTTGGGCTGTGTTGTGTGAGATCCATTTACGTGATGGAGAAAGTCTCGCTTTCTGACTCCTCACAGGAAACAAATATTTGCAACTGTAGAAAGTGCAAAATAATTTTTCAGTGTTTATTATTGTAGTGACTTTTACATAAACTCACAAATCTTATACAGCACCGTTAACATACCTGATCCACTAACAGTACAATTGCTCGGAAGACCTCATTATTTATTCTATCACTAGATAGGTCAAATACGTCGGCTAATTCTGAAGATCTTAATTAAATAACTCACGATATTACAGCCAATGTAATGTCTTCTTCAGCTAAAATATTTCAGTGAAGTAATTGTTCCGATATTTACAGATCTTCTTCTTATACATAGCATTTACAACGTCTTTGTTATTGTGTCATTTGCAACTATAAAGTCGCCTAGAAATGATAGTATGGTGGTACTTTGTGATATTCACGTAATTCTTATTCTGGCAGACAGCACTTAAGGCATTATACTGTAGATGTCATAACAGATAGTATTCATTATAATTTCATACAATGTGTTGAAATATATCCATATTAATAACACAGTACACAAGTTGATTCAGATACTAAACTGTTTAAAATATTGTAATACTCCTTGATTATGTTTTATGACGAATGTGTGTTTTTGTGTTATGTCAAAAAATTTTTACCTCACAGAAACCTTAACAACACTATCGATTTCATACAAAATCCGCTTGGTATCCTATTGTCAGGGCTATAGTGACTATTCCCTAGAAGCAAGACAGTAGAAAACGCATGCAAGTGTTTGTTTACATTAACAAAAAGTGATATAGTTCATACAAATATCAAAAAATAACAAAGCAACAAAACATAGTGTAGACCACTTGTTCATTTTATTTGTAACTGAGCAAAGAGACTAAATTCATACATGGACTACTGGGAAGCTGTGTTTTATATTGAAGAGAATGCTTTAAAAGTGGAGGAATCGATTACAGCAAAGAGTGGCACAACCGCACTCTACAGTTTACTGCAGGATAACAGCAAAACATTATATTTCCATACAATTTAAATTATGCAGAAATTAAGTTTTCGCAAATGACACCTGCCCATTTCTACGTATCGATAAATTTGCAGTCGCAGTAAAATGACTTCTTTTCTTAAAGCAGACGTACGATGCGATTTTATTGGATATTTCCTAAAGATGCCTAATTAATGCTCTTAAGATTTCGCATACAAAACCCTGGTTTGACCAATTCTTGAGTATTGTTGCTCAGTCTGGGACGGATTAACGAAAGTGATAGAAAAGATTTACAGAAGGAATGTTCATTTGGCGTAAGAGTATAGTCGCACAGATGCTCAACATACAGCTTGGGGAGGCGGTACATGAAAGACGATGTGCATCGCCAATGGCCTTATTTCCTTATTTTTGAGTCACGATTCCAAAACGCGTGAAGAAAAACATCCCTCCAACACATATCTCGGGTAATGCAAGTAATGGAGAAATGCGGGCCCATACATAAGGCACGACAGACGGAAGAAGGACGATATAACAAGTAGACAGCACAGGAAAATATATAATTCCATACTAAAATAAGTATCAGACACACCCCTCAACTTGTGTAAGGCATTTATGATAGTTTATGTCTGCAGTACAGCATAATGTGGAAGCGAATCATGGACTGAGGCAAAACTTGAGCGGAAGAGAATCGAAGTGTTAGAGGTTTTGTTACAGAAGGAGGTTGAAAATGAAGTGAATCGGGGAGGACATATATGTATGACAAGCGCTAACTAGAAAATGTAATAGTATGAAAATACGTCTGCGGCACTAGAGATAGGAGCAGAAGGAAAAAATCCAAGGAAAAGACCAAGTAACTGAGGAATTTTGAATGTTGGTGCGTCTCTGAGATCAAGAGATTGGCTCCAGTAACCTGATGAACGAAACAAAACAGAACAACAAATATGTGATTCTCTTCTCATGTACCATCTGTGAATTGAAATGTTGGTAACTATGAAGCTAAATGACAGAGACGCCTAAGGAAAGTTAAGTTTGCCGTCCACGTCTAGATAATCAAAACCGAACTCGGACTAGACAAGGGAGAGGAAGATAATCGCCCACGTCTTCGTTAAAGGAAAAATCTCACCATTCCTCTGATGTGATTTCAGGAAATGACATAAAATGTAAAAGGACGACAAGACTATGCAACTACCAAGTAAAAGTCTATTATGATCGATAGGATGTCAAGTGACTTCAGAATCCAGGCAACTCTCACGTGTACGGAGACACTACTTGCAGACGGTAGTGTATTGTTTGATCTTAGTTGAAATTATTGGACTCTATCGGGATGCTGTAAGTGAATCACTGGCAAATCGTCCACCAACAACTCTTTGGGTAATTTGTATGTGAGGAACCACAATCGGAATGCCGCGGGTTTGCTTCTATGCACGTATCGTAATAGTACCAACCCTTCACCCTCACATACAATGTCTCCATTAAACCAATACATTTCGACATGTTGAAGGATACCGTCACCGTCTAAACTGTGCACTGCGGATTAAATCATCAGATGTCATAATTTTCCGCATACTGGTGAGCACAACTGGTGAGCATCCTAACTGTACGACGCTATCTCATTTACTGCCTGACTCATTGGGAACCCACCATCTGAACCGTAATCGACTGACTACACTCATGCTCATAAATTAAGGATAATGCTGATACATGGTGAAACAACGCTCTGGTGGGCGGTTTTCGGGTTTAAATCACCTCGGGGTATGACCATGAGGTGCGTTTGACCTGCGGTCGAAGAATGGTGGCACTGGCAGAAGTCCACATACGCAGAGGTGTGCTGGCGCATGTCAGAGTACGGTGCAGCGAGTAAGGATGCAGACGCTTTCAGACGTGCTAACGGTGACTGTGTGTTGAAAATGGCTCAAAAGACATACTGATGACGTTATGAGGGGTAGAAAAGTAGGGCGACTGTAGGCTGGTCAAACACAGCAGGTTATGTCCTCCGTGTGCCACATACTGTGATCTCAAGATTATGGCAACAATTCCAGCAGACAGAAAACATGTCCAGGCGCTAAAGTACGGGACGTCCACAGTGTACTGCACCACAAGAAGACCGATATCGCCCCATCAGTGCCCGCAGACGGCCACGGAGTACTGCAGGTGGCCTTGCTGGGAGCCTTACGCAGCCACTGGAGCAGTTGCCTCCAGACACACAGTCTACAGACGACTGAAAAGACATGGTTTATTCGCCCAGAGACCTGCAAGGTGCATTCCACTGACCCCTGGTCACAGGAGAGCCCGTAAAGCCTGGTGTCAAGAGCACAGTAAACGGTCATTGGAACAGTGGTCCCACGTTATGTTCACGGACGAGTCCAGATATAGACTGAAAAGTGATTCTCGCCGGGTTTTCATCTGGCGTGAACCAGGAAACAGGTATCAAACACTTAATGTCCTTGAAAGGGACCTGTATGGAGGTCGTGGTTTGATGGTGTGGGGTGGGATTATGATTGGTGCACGTACACCCCTCCATGTATTTGACAGAGAAACTGTAACAGGTCAGGTGTATCGGGACGTCATTTTGCACCAGTATGTCCACGTTTTCAGGGGTGCAGTGGGTCCCACCTTCCTCCTGATGGATGATAACGTACGGCCCTACCGAGCTGCCATCGTGGAGGAGTACCTTGAAACAGAAGATATCAGGCTAATGGAGTGGCCTGCCTGTTCTCCAGACCTAAACCCCATCGAACATGTCTGGGATTCTCTCGATTGACGTATCGCTGCACGTCTTCAAACCCCTAGGACACGTCTGGATCTCCGACAGGCACTGGTGCAAGAATGGGAGGCTACACCATAGCAGCTGCTCGACCACCTGATCCAGAGCATGCCAATTCGTTGTGCGTCCTGTGTACGTGTGCATGGTGATCATATCCCATATTGATGTCGGAGTACATGCGCAGGAAACAGTGGCGTATTGTAGCACATGTGTTTCGGGACGGTTTTCTCAACTTATCACCAATACCGTGGACTTACAGATCTGTGTCGTGTGTGTTCCCTACGTGCCTATGCTACTAGCGCCAGTTCCAGCATTCTGCAATTATCCTTAATTTATGAGCATGAGTGTAGTTGGCTGAATAAGCTCAACCATTCGAATTGTACACAACTGACAAGAGGTCTGAGAAGTAAGCTCGTCACTCTATGTACGTACTATCCTCGTCTCACCAGTGTTCGACGACCAGGCCGGCCCTCGGTGCTAGTTTATTATGGTCCACTGGGTGAAACCAAGTGCCTTTATTGTTCTGAATTACGATGCATGTATGACCAAAGCAGCAGGAACTGCGGCGACTACAGCTGTTAGGAAATACATTAAATGTTTTCGCAGTTGCGAATATGGACAACCATCATCTGTAGAATGGAATGACGACAGTGTAAATTTGTGCCGAACTGGGCCTCGAACCCGAATTTTCCGCTTATCGCGAGCGGTTGCCTTAATTTTTGGCTATCCGTGCACGACACAAGGCCGGTGCTAAACTTGCATAAGTCGTCAACTATGAGTCCACAGGGATGTTTGGGTCTGACCATGAGTCATAGCTCGCTATTCGCGGGAAATCCGGGTTCGAATACTAGTTCGGCACAAATTTTCACTGTCGTCATTCCATTCTACAGCTGATGGTTGTCCTTATTCACAATTACGAAAACACTTAATGAAACCAAGATGCGTCCAAGAAACGATAAGAGTCACACACTGTTGTAAAGTGTCATTCTTGTTGAGGGGAGGGGTGTCGTCACCAGTTTTCTTACTGGTTTGGTGCCACCAGCCGAGAGCCCCCTCTTGCCACCGTCTCCTACGTTAACGTCTCCATCTCAGAGTAGCAGTTGCAATGAAAGCCCTCAATTATTTGTTACGTGTTTTCTACTCTCTGTCTTCCACTACAATGTTTGAACTTCGCTACTCCACTCCAATGGATGCTGTTATTGCTTGATGTTTTAATCCATGTTCAGTCTTTATAAGCGAGAGAACTTCAAAAAGTAAAGCTATACACTATTACGGGCAGGACAAATAACGTTTATATAATGATGCTCTACATTTCACGGGAACGTGACACTATTTTTCAACTTTCATCAAGTCTTAGTAAATAATGGACGGAAGGTTCTACGAAACCATTGAAATCTGTTCCTTGGTCACGGACCATTCAATAACTTCCGTGTGAACGTCCTGCACGTCGGCTAACCTACGATTGCACCCGATCAGTTCTTCGATGGACTAGACATTACTGTCTGTGGTAGGCGTCGTTGGCCTTCCTTCTCAATCGACATCACACACATCCGTAGGGCCTTTGTCAAATTGTTGACACCATTTCATTGCGGCTGGAAGCGTCGCTGCGTTTAGTACTTATAACACCAGAATTACACTGTGAATCTTTGTGCTATTTGCCCCAACATTGGTTCTGTCCCTCGTATTTTAACTTTGGAATACGTCTCCACTTGCCATGCAATTTCACTCCCATACTTTGCCTCAACTGTCATCCGTACCACAACAGAACGGTGTCTGCAGGAAACCCAGTACGTGACTGAGCCGTGCACGGCTCGTGTTCATGCCATTTATTGTTTGTCATCTTCTCTTGCGGTACTGACACCTCGTTTTCTTATTTCATTTACTGGCGTCACTAACTTCCTGCCTTACTTGTCTGTGAGCGGCAGCAGCAGCGCGTATCGATAAGTGCACTGTCGTAACATCTTTGGAGTGACCGATAGTATTTCCGGGTCACCGTGTGTCTGGCAGTTAGCTGGAGATCGGACCTGGAGCGGCAGGAGTTAAAACGCGGCAGAAGTGCAGTCGGGACGTAGCAGCAGTCGGGGTGGGAGCGCTGGGGAGGCGCGGACATCCAGTACTTGCCGACCGCTCGCGACGCAGGATGAACTGTCCGAAGGATGGAGATGGCAGCGGGATCGACCGTTGGTCGGTCGTTTAGTTGGTAGCCTCTTTGGGCGACGTGTGTTTGGTCTTTTGACCGTTTCTGGGTCTCGTCACTGGGTCATCTTGCTGGACGTGGCTCGGTTCCTTCTTGTGCGGAGACGTCGTGGCCAATGGGCAAGAGTTACCTCTGCATGATTGGGTCCGAGCCAGTATGCCCGTATCGCCGTGTCTCCCAGTTCCCGACGGACATCGGGTTGCCCGCATCTCGTGGTCGTGCGGTAGCGTTCTCGCTTCCCGCGCCCGGGTTCCCGGGTTCGATTCCCGGCGGGGTCAGGGATTTTCTCTGCCTCGTGGTGGCTGGGTGTTGTGTGCTGTTCTTAGGTTAGTTAGGTTTAAGTAGTTCTAAGTTCTAGGGGACTGATGACCATAGATGTTAAGTCCAATAGTGCTCAGAACCATTTGAACCATTTTTGAACATCGGGTTGAGTCGGGCTGGAGCTGCAGTGAGCTCCGGATATGCAATACTCGCCCGACCGTTGCTGACACACATGGTTTGAGTGCCAACGCCCTTGGTTGGTTGTTGGTCGGTCGTCTGGTCAGACAACATGTGTTTCGTCACCCACCGTCTTTCAGTTTCGTGTGTGTGTCCGCCTGTGATTTGTTCTAGTTGTTCATTAGTGATTCGTTTTACGAGTGCTCGAGTTTCTTGTGGTAGTGTTTCGTGCAACACTGTGTACTCTGTAGTTTCGACTGAGCAATGCTTTGAATGCTGTAATGCTGTCTTCGTACTGCAGTAGCCAGTCGGTCGGTTGCGACAGAGCAGCGAGTAAGTGTTTTCTTACCGTGTTGATGCTGTTCGCCACGGCGTGTAGTTCCACAGCCGTTGCGATGTTCATGTGTGTCAGTAGTTATTGTGCCTTGGCTTATTAACACACCAATATTTGAAGACGAGTGTTACTGGTCTCTTCGCCTCTCTGCCATTTTGGTTGTAGTGTTTTTGGTCTGGCGACCGAAATCAGGTAGTTGGTTGGTTCGTCGGCTGTCTGTCGGTTGGGTTGCCTTCCGATTTAGAGATTGTTGGTCAGGCTGCCTGTCTCAACTAAACGGGCGTTAGTGTTACAATCCCAAATCGACCCTTGGAAACTTCTGAGCGCCGTTCCTTGCGTGCTACATAGTAATTTCCCTGTTTACATTTTAGTTATTTGGTTGATGTGCTGCTTTCAACCAAGTTTTAATACTTCTTAAATTAATGTTCTTGTTCCGCCCTTTTGCATGAAATGTTTTAAGATAAGGCCTTCTGCCTTTTTAATTGAAACTGTTTTTCTAGGCCTTAAGCCGTTAAACATATTTGGTTGATATGTGGCTTTCAGCCGAGTTTTAATACTTCTTAAATTAATGTTCTTGTCTTGCCCTTTTGCATAAAATGTTTTGAGATATGGGCTTCTGCGTTTTGATTGTAACTCTCCTTATTGGTTAATATGCGGCCTCCAGCCCAGTTCCATTTAAATTAAATTGCCAAGGCCTTCAGCCTGTTTAGATTGAAGATTTAGAAAATATTTTCGGGCGAAACCTCCTGAAGAACCTTGTAATTCAGTTTCTTGCTAAGGCCATGTGTCTTGCATTTTGAGGGAGGCCTATAGCCGATCTAAAGTTAATCACTGGAGGTCGATTAAAGTTTTAAGTGTTTTGCATCCTTGTTGTAATATTGTGTGTTGAAAAATAAAGTTTATTTGTTGATTGTAACTGACAGGAACTCATTTTGGCCCCTTTCCACAACCTAATCCGCTCTGTCCTGGTAGGCTAAGCGTTTCAGTGACATTGTACTCTCCTCCGACAATGTGTCATTCTTATTGAGGGATGATGACATATGTAACTTACAGTTCGCAGCCACTTCGTACATTGTTCTGGTTATTGTTCTTCACATATTCCTTTTCTCGCCCATTCTGCCGATAAGCTTCTTATTTCTTATGTTAGGTGTTTTCTCATAGTGCATATCTACCATTCCTCGCACGAGATGCACATGCTAGGAAACAATCTTCTGAAATTGTATCGCATTTTTAATTTTTTTGCATGAAATCCCTTCTTTACTGTGCTAGTCTTTTTGTTATCTTGCTTCATCCGTGATGTGTTATTTGTTTTCATTATAACTTAATTCCTTTATATCGTGAACTACGTGGTCCCCATTTTCGATAAGAATTTTCCCACTAATCCGATTTTTTGCTGCCCTCAGCCCATACTGTGTGCTCATCCGTACGGAAATCGTGTAATGGCATACATGCCAGTAACGTGATGAACACTGATGCCGCCCTGTAGGTCCCTTCCACAATATGGAAACTTTACGCAATGACTCGAATCACTGAGAGACTCTAGAGAAAATTACCCGTATAGGGGAGACTGTCTCAATGTTCCTGGGTTTATTTACTGGGACCGAGACAGCACTCAATCATTTTTTAGGGCCTTCGTGTGAGGGGGCCGAGGGGGGGGGGGGGTGTGAATCTGACGGTTCGTCAAGGATGCAGAGCACCCTAGAGCACCCTTTAGAAGCAGAAGATACACTCGCTCAGTGCAGCTTTCCCAGCGAACGCTCAAGAAAGATTTATAGCTAGGGCAGATGTTGTCCCGTTGGACGTCTGCGGCCGAAATAACGAATCTGGTGCTGGTTTTTATTACATAATCCATCTTGCCGATAGTACCATAATTCCATCCTCTGGAATTTTCCCCACAGTCGTAGAGGATGCTGCGTACTGACGAATGGCTGCTCCTGTTCTGCCAACAACTCATCCATCATGTTATCTGAATATGTTTACTGTTGCAAATGGCTTCCCTAATAGTGTGGAACGTGTACAGCAGCCTGTCAGAATCACTGTACACATGGGTTCCCTACATGGATGAAAACAAGGTAAGCGGTCTCTTCCTCGTGAATATGACGCTGTATGCGCATTCGGGAGGGCAGCGTAACAAATCTCCGTCCGGCCTTACTGTTTACCTTATGTATGAATTCCGTAAATCACTTAAGACAAATGCCGTGATGGTTCCTTTGAAAAGGTCGGCCGATTTCCTCCCCCGTCGTTCTCCAATACTAGTTTGCGCTCCGTCTCCTGTACTGTCGCCGCCGGTGGGACTTGAACCCCTTACCGTCGTGAATGTTAGAAGTTTCTGTGTTTTTTAAATGGCTTTAAGCACTATGGGACTTAACATCTGAGGTCATCAGTCCCCTAGACTTAGAACTACTTAAACCTAACTAACCTAATGACATCACACACATCCATGCCCGAGAGAGGATTCGAACCTGCGACCGTAGCAGCAGCGCGGTTCCGGACTGAAGCATCTAGAACCGCTCGGCCACAGCGGCCAGCTTCTGTGTTTTTCCACCATGTCATGATTCGATGTTATTTCGTGTTTTGCAGAAATGAGTGCAAGTTTTTCATCTGTCTTCGCTGCTACCGTCCTTATTTCGCATCCATTCCTTTCCAGTCCGCAACGTGGATTTACACTGTCGAGCCACATTAATGTTACAACTCGTCAAAAGCTTGAATAACCAACTTCTGCAGCGCGGACCACTGCGAGATGTGCAGGAAGAGAGTCAGTGCGGTTCTGGAAGGTACCAACAGGGATGTGTCGCCGAGATGACTAGAATGACGCGGCCATTTGCCTAGGTTTCTCGGATGAGAATCCATGGCCCGTACAGCCCGATAGAGATCGCCTCGCATGTTCACGACTGGGTTTTAATCCAGCGAGTTTAATGGCTAGAGCATTACGCTAAACTCTTTCCGACGCTCTTTGAACCAGGCAAATACACTGCAAATTGTGTAACACGTTGGGTAATCCTGCTGGTTGACACCATAGTGCTGAGGGAAATCAACTGTATGTAGGGAAGGCACTGTATCCATGAATATATGCATACTTGTGTAGATCAATTGCAGGCCGCGGTGGCCAAGCGGTTCTAGGCACTTCAGTCCGGAACCACACGGCTGCTGCGATCGCAGGTTCGAATCCTGCCTTGGGCACGGATGTGTGTGGTGTCCTTTGGTTAGTTAGGTTTTCGCAGTTCTAAGTCTATGGGACTGATTACCTCAGATGTTAAGTCCCATAGTACTTGGAGCCATTTGAACCATTTTGTAGATCTGTTGTGCCTTCCAGAATGGAGAGATCGCCCAGGGAATTCTACGAAGACATTACCCAGACAATAATGCCCCCTCCTTTCACGCCGATGGAATATTAAATATGGTTCATCTTAAAAGTCCACCTGTGGCCATTCAGTACACGTCCAGTTGGGGTATTGGCGTGCAAATTTCAGCTTTAACCGGCGATGAGCAGCAGTCAGCATGTGTGCTCGAACGATGCGCTTGCTACAGAGGCCCATACGTAGCAACGTTTGCTGATTAATCGTTGAGCACATACAGTCAGTAGCCCCTTTGTTCATCTGGGAGGTCTACATCTACATCTACGTCTACATGGTTACTCTCCAATTCACACTTAAGTGCCTGGCAGAGGGTTCATCGAACCATTTTCATACTACTTCTCTACCATTCCACTCTCGAATGGCGCGAGCGGGAAAGGAACACCTAAATCTTTCCGTTCGAGCTCTGATTTCTCTTATTTTATTATGATGATCATTTCTCCCTACGTAGGTGTGTGTCAACAAAATATTTCCGCATTCGGAAGAGAAAGTTGGTGATTGAAATTTCGTAAATAGATCTCGCCGCAAAGAAAACCGCCTTTGTTTCAATGGCTGCCACCCCATCTCGTGTATTATATCAGTGACACTCTCACCCCTGCTGCGCGATAACACGAAACGAGCTTCCCTTCTTTTCGCTTTTTCGATTACGTCCCTCAATCCTACCTGGTAAGGGTCCCACACAGCGCAGCAATATTCCAGCAGAGGACGGGCAACTGTAATGTAGGCTGTCTGTTTAGTGGGTTTGTCGCATCTTCTAAGTGTTCTGCCAACAAAGCGCAGTCTTTGTTTCGCCTTCCCCACAACATTATCTATGTGGTCATTCCAATTCAAGATGCTCGTAATTGTAATTCCTAAGTATTTAGTTCAATTGACAGCCCTTATATTTGTGCGATTTATCGTATACGCAAAATTTATCGTATTTCTTTTAGTACTCGTGTGGATGACCTCGCACTTTTCTTTGTTTAGTGCTAATTGCCACTTTTCGCACCATACAGAAATCCTCTCTAGATGATTTTGTAATTGGAAATGATCGTCTGATGATTTTACTAGACGGTAAATTACAGCATCATCTGTAAACAATCTAAGGCGGCTGCTCACATTATCACCTATATCATTTATATAAATCAGGAACAGCAGAGGGCCTACGACACTACGTTTCGGAACGCCAGATATCACTTCTGTTCTACTCGATGATTTGCCGTTTATCACTACGAACTATAACCTCTCTAAGAGGAAATTACGAATCCAGTCACACAACTGAGACGATACTCGATATGCACGCAATTTGATTAATAGTCGCTTGTGAGAAACGCTATCAAAAGCCTTCCGGAAAACTAGGAATATGGAATCGATCTGAGATTCCTTGTCGACAGCACTCATTACTTCATGGAATAAAGAGCTAGCTGTGTTGCCCAAGAACGATATTTTCTCAAACCGTGTTGGTTATGTATCAATAAGTTATGTATCAATAGGTCAGTTGCTCAACAGCTGCACGTCTGTTCGCCAGTACACATCTCCACAGCCGTCGTTCACCCCTGTCATCGACGGCCCATGGTGAACCACAGTTGCCACGGCACCGGTTTTGGATAGCGCCATTTTGCCATGCAATATATTCTTTGACCACAGCGGAGGCTAACAGTTTACAAACTTAGTCGTTTCGCAAATGCTTCCACCCTAGCCCCGTAAGCCAACGATCATGTCATTTTAGACGCGAGATAACTCGCTCCGTTTCCGCATTACGACAACGAATGCACCGTTGTCCGCGTCCCCGCGACACGCTTTGGATAATCTCGTCTGCTTGTGCTACCGCCTGTCGTCTGTGAGTGGTTCCGCTTTATGTTCCCTCGACTGCTATTGCTGGCCTCTGCTCTCTGCGAGTGGTTATTGCAGGTTGACGTCGAACGTAGGCGGTGGTCAAATTAATGTGACTGAACCGTGTATATTACAGTCATCGCTCTGCCAACAGCTCTATACCTTTATAAAAGGACGTTGCTGCCATGGCAAGCCCTCTGTCTCCTGTGGTGGCCAATTATTTTATGGAGGACTTTGAAGAAGAAGCACTACAGTCAGCCACTCTCAAACCCTCTTGTTTTCTGTGATATGTGTGATACAGTTGTGGTGTGGCCACATGGACTTGATAGTCTACCTACGTTTCTTCAGCATCTGAATTCGCTCCATCCGAATATAAAGTTCACAATGGAAGTGGAAAAAGATGGTGCTTTACCTTTTCTTGCTGTCTTGGTACGAAGGAAATCAAATGGAATCTTGGGACACAGCGTCTACAACAAGCCAACGCATACAGATCTATATCTGGAGGCCACAAGCTGCCAACATCCTGCACAATGCGGTAGTGCATTACGTACCTTAGTTCATACAGCACATGTGGTATCTGACACTGTGAGCCTGTCGAGCGAAATACAACATTTGAAGACAGTGTTCCGACAAAACGGTTATTCTGAGAGACAGATACGTAATGCATTCAGGCCAAGGCGAGTTCAATCTGTGGAGCAGAATGAAGATACGATGACACCCACCACTTTGGCCTTTTTGCCGTATTTTGGTGCCATGTCGTCAAGAATCGGAAGAGTCTTCGGTAGATATAGAATTAAGTGTGATTTTCAACCTTATTCAAAACTGCGAAATCTGTTGGGTTTGGTTACTTTGCCTGAGGAAATGTGGTGTGTACAAGATTCCTTGTCAGTGTGGGGCAGCGTATATTGGCCAGACATGCCGCACAGTACAAGAACGTTGCGATGAACATCAGCCTCATACACGCCTTCGCCAACCAGAAAAGTCGGCAATTGCCGAACACTGTCTGAACACAGGACATCGTGTGATTTATGAAAAGACGGAAGTTTTGCCCTCGGCATAACCTTTCTGGGATTGCGTCATTGAGGAAGCAATACATATCCGTACAGCCGATAATCGCATCAACAAAGACACAGGATTTCAACTGAGCACAGCCTGGAACCCTGCATTGGCTGCTATTAAATCACGACTCGAAGATCAAGATTCTTCGATAACTGGCCCATCATAATGTTGGCTTAGTACGGCCGTTGGTGAGTAGCGTCTGGCCGCACTGTTGACAAACGATTTTCGGCAAAGGGAGTTTGAATATGGCAAATCATTTCCGCGGCTGTGCACTCTTCGCGCGTGTGTTCTATAAACAGGGCGTCGGCGTGCGGATAGCATCAGCCGTACCTAGCCACCAGCTAGGTTGAACCACCTGAAGATGTCGGACAGTTGCTCCGAGGAAACACTCTGGAAGCTGCACAACGTGATCCGGCGGCAAACCCGTGAAGACTATTTACAACACATCTGCCGGGAAAGCTTGAAGAGTCACAGTTCAATACCAGCTTATAGTTTGACTGCTCCGCGTGTTCTTCTTTGGATGAGCTACCTTTTGCCCTCTTTTTAGCTATTCATTTTCATTCAGCTTATTGAGGCATCCGTGCCAGATTACATTTCTTGATTCTTTTTGTTATTGATGCATTGCCTACTCCTACAAACCACTCCAAAAACAGTGTTGCATCTCTTTCATGATTCCTACAGTGGGTGTTTGTTTTTCTTTTTCAACGAAAGTCTCTCACTACATAACGTTTGACCACAGAAAATCGCTATGTACAGCCATGTGTATAATGAAAGTAACAGTAAATCTGTTTTCTCAGTAGAGTGAAAGTACTGTGCCCCTTCTGTTCAGTGTTCGGTCTGCCAACGTGCCTTGTACTGCCATTTCAAGCGTAGAGTACGTGTGCATTATGGCTTTACGGCAAGAAGAGGTGTCAGTAAGGGAGTAGGGGTTTGCCCAGCAAATTGATGTTCACTGGACGAGTACGACTCCAGGGACATGCCAAAGGGGAAAAGGTGGGGGAGGAGAGAGAGGGGAGGGTGTAGATGCCAGTGGCAGAGGAGAGGGGAGGAGGAGGAAAGAAGGTAGGGGATATGGGAAGCCCAGGGGAGAGGAGGAAGGGGGGAAGGGAGGAGGGAGAGAAGGGAGAGAGGGTGCCCTTGGGAAAAAACTCAGGGGGTAGATGGGATCAAAGTTGGTAGGAGGGGTAGATGGAGGGGATGAGGGCATCATCAGGGAGGGGGAGTTGGTGGAAGCCACCTTGGGTGAGGGTATGGAGAGTGGAGAGATGGAGAGCAGGTGGGACGTGGGAATGCAGGCACAGCAGCGGACGGGGGCGGGAGGGGATGGGATGTGAGGGTGATCAAGTTTGCAGGAGGTGTAGAGGGTCTGTATCCGTTCGAGGAAAAGGAGGAGGTGTGGGAATGGAATGAGGTCATACAAGATCCGCATGGCGGATGGGAGGCAGATGCGATGTGCGAGGTGGACCACGAGGCGTTCTAGCATTTGAAGGGATTTGTAGAAGGTAGGAGGGACGGAGATCCAGGCGGGATGGGCGTAGCAGAGGATAGGGTGGATGAGGGATTTATAGGTGTGGAGGATGGTGGAGGGGTCCAGACCCCATGTGCGGCCAGAAAGGAGCTTGAGGAGACGAAGGCGGGAGCGTGCCTTGGCTTGGATGGTCTGGAGATGGGGGGTACAGCAGAGGCGACGGTCAAGGGGGACGCCAAGGTACTTGAGAGTGGGGGTGAGGGCGATAGGACGGCCATAAATGGTGATATAGAAGTCGAAAAGGGGTGGTTTTGCCTACAATGATCGCCTGGGTCTTGGAAGGATTGACCTTGAGCAACCACTGGTTACACCAAGCGGTGAACCGGTGGAGATTGGATTGGAGAAGGTGTTGGGAGCGTTGCAGGATGGGGGCGAGGGCAAGGAAGGCGGTGTCATTAGCGTACTGGAGAAGGTGGACGGGGGGTGAATGCGGCGACATGTCCGCCGTATATAGAAGGTAGAGAAGAGGGGAGAGGACGGAACCTTGGGGCACCGGCGGAGGGGTAGAATGTGTAGGAATCCGTGTTATGGATGGTGACATCGGAGCCGTGAGCGGCGCGGCGCGGTCTTAAATACCTCTACGGCGGAGGTAAACTTCCTCCTGATTGGCTGGACGTCACTTTATGGGATGCAACAAAGGGTCGTGACAGGAGCGCCCTCTCTTGGGCATTTGCACGCCTTCTGTGGTTTGGTCCGGTGTATGTGAAAGACATCTGCAGGTCGCGCAGTAAATAGTGGTGTAGGAACATTGTGTAGTCGCAGGGGCTGAGCTGGCAACCAGCCATACGGCGGTGTGTTGGCGTGCGACATCGGCGCTTGACGGCTTTTGCGACACGCCACTTTCCTTGCGGATACATGAGAGTTGTGTCGGGTATGTATTATGTTTATGTTGCATGATGATGATGTAGTGGTGGTGGTGGTGGCGATGGTGATGAAGGAAGGGGGGGGGGGGGGGGGAGCGGAACTCGGTGCCAGCAAACTGCTTGTGCTTCTCGGACAGCACCAAGTGGAACGCCAAGCTTAAGGTCCCCATCCGATGGACGGATCACCGTTAACAGTATCACATGCCGTCCCTCCACGAGACAGTACGGAGAGGATCGGAATGTATACATGGACAACGGCTCAACGTTTAATGATTAGCAACATACTCCACCACCTCTCCTCCCTTTCCCGGACAAATACTGCCGATGAAATTTTCATCCACACCCAAGATTTGAATCCGCTTATCTCCGAGTCGAGCGCCAAAGTACAGGCATAACTGAGCAGCCTTGACTACGGAGGTTGATACTGGGAACACTTTAGCATAAACTTAGCCTTTTTATTTGGAGACTGATTTGTATTATGTCTTCCGTTTCTGTCTGATTTTTAATCTAATAATGTTTAATACTGGTCTAGCTGGTAATTCCGCATGTCCCCTCTCTGTCTCCGTCGTAGACGACAGGTTTGGCTAGCATTCCTATTGTTTCTACAAGTACATAAATACTCTGCAAGCCACCTGATGGTCTATGGTGGAGGTTACTTCTGGTACAACTAACTGGTCTCGCCGTGAAAACGGCGTACACGGTATACCTAACCGTGTCTTCAGTATTACGGCAACTGACGATGATGCTCCAGCAAAATTTCTTATATGTACTGAGACCTGGTTTATCAGGATGGGGCAGGATAAGGTTACGATTGTGGATGGGGCCATAATCAGTTACTCTTGGTTGCAAAACAAACACATAAACTTTATTTAAAGAAATCAAAATTATAAAACAATCTCTTAAAAAACACATTTGACTGTATGACGACTGAAGGCCTTATCACAGGAAAAAAATTTCACAATTTTAGGGCGCAAGGCCACCAACAATAACCTCAAACAACAAACGGCTGAAGGCCGAAATTAGAAGTCAGGAAAACAATTCCAAATAGCACACATCTCAACAAATACCTTGCTTTTAAAACAACTTTGCTTAAAAAACTATTGTAACACGGCTGAAGGCTTTATTATTAAAGAAGTGAAATTATTGCTCGGCTGAGGGCCGCACACAACTTCAAACCACAAACGGCTGAAGGCCTAAATTAGAAATCAGAAGAACAATTTCAAATAGCACATATTAAGATAAATACTTCGTTTTAAAACGAACTGTATCACGGCTGAAGGCGTTATTATAAAAGAAGTGAAATTATTACTCGACTCAAGGTCATAAACAATTTCAAATAACAAACGGCTCAAGGCCTGAATTAGAAGTCAGGAAAACAGTTCCAATTAGCACTTTTAAAATAAATCCCTTGTTTTTAAAACAAGTTTGCTTAAAAGAACTTACTGTAACATGGCTGAATGCCTTATCACGAAAGAAGTGAAATTATTGCTCGGATGAAGGCCACACCAACAATAATTAGAAAATTACAAATATCCTTAAGACAGACATCACCATCTAAGGAATCACAACAAGTGGTTCTCAGAAAGTGTTCCAAGGGTCACCATGGGAAGGTAACTCAAACATAAGGTAAGGTGAGACAGGCAGCCAAGAGTTGTAGTCACGTAACAGGATGGCAACTCAAATTAGGTGCAGCTTAAGCGCCGACCGACCGACTAACCAATCCGCCTAGCGTCCGAACACCGGTACAACGATGGAATATTTTTAGGCAAGGGCGAAGAAACAGACAGCACTAAGTCTTTAGAAAACACTAGAACCAAGGTAGACCTCCCAAAAAATATGCATAGTACAATACAAGAGGCTGTCGAACTACACGCTGTGTCGAACAGCATGAATACGACGAGGAGAGGTACACTGCCGGAAAAAGTACGCTAACCTCCAGGGCAGATAACTGGAGCATTAACGACCACAAGGCAGAAAATACCGCTTGTTGCACTTCACTAATAAGAATAATACTAAATTCAATGACGAATAACAAATAGAGGAAGACGGCTCCAATATTTCACTGCCTTGAAACACTTCACTCGTTGCCGCCAGGCTGAGCAACCTTGAGAGCAACAACCTGCCGACCAAAGGCGAGATCTCAGAATAGTTGGGGTGGCATTAGCAGTTAACTCTTCACTCAAACGTCCAGGGTTCGATGGGCAACGAAGTGGTCGCTCTAGCAGCTGACCCTCCTAGATCCGGCAGTGGCAGCTCGCAGTCAGTGTCCCCGGCTTGCCCTCGCGCTGCACGGACCTGCTCGCTGCTGAGCCCCAACCGACCTGATGTCCGTTAGCAAATCCTCACCAAATCCAGTATGCAGACAGCATTAAAATAACTGCTCATTGAAAACCACAAGATACACACGGATCCGGGAAAACAATTCCACCAACAACTCACAATACTAAAACCAGTCACTGTGAAACAACACGGACGAATTATAAGTCGGCACAAACACAGCCATAATCGGTCGGAACACCAAATGCATGTCTTCTGCTGTGACGACCGGCCGAACAACCAACCAACGGTCGTACCCACGCAAGTGAGGCACGGGAAAGATCCCAGTATAAGTCGTCGACTGACAGCTTATTGCCATGAGGTCACTTCGACGGGCGGACACACACACACACACATATATATATATATATATATATATATATATATATATATATATATATATATATATATATACACTCCTGGAAATTGAAATAAGAACACCGTGAATTCATTGTCCCAGGAAGGGGAAACTTTATTGACACATTCCTGGGGTCAGATACATCACATGATCACACTGACAGAACCACAGGCACATAGACACAGGCAACAGAGCATGCACAATGTCGGCACTAGTACAGTGTATATCCACCTTTCGCAGCAATGCAGGCTGCTATTCTCCCATGGAGACGATCGTAGAGATGCTGGATGTAGTCCTGTGGAACGGCTAGCCATGCCATTTCCACCTGGCGCCTCAGTTGGACCAGCGTTCGTGCTGGACGTGCAGACCGCGTGAGACGACGCTTCATCCAGTCCCAAACATGCTCAATGGGGGACAGATCCGGAGATCTTGCTGGCCATGGTAGTTGACTTACACCTTCTAGAGCACGTTGGGTGGCACGGGATACATGCGGACGTGCATTGTCCTGTTGGAACAGCAAGTTCCCTTGCCGGTCTAGGAATGGTAGAACGATAGGTTCGATGACGGTTTGGATGTACCGTGCACTATTCAGTGTCCCCTCGACGATCACCAGTGGTGTACGGCCAGTGTAGGAGATCGCTCCCCACACCATGATGCCGGGTGTTGGCCCTGTGTGCCTCGGTCGTATGCAGTCCTGATTGTGGCGCTCACCTGCACGGCGCCAAACACACATACGACCATCATTGGCACCAAGGCAGAAGCGACTCTCATCGCTGAAGACGACACGTCTCCATTCGTCCCTCCATTCACGCCTGTCGCGACACCACTGGAGGCGGGCTGCACGATGTTGGGGCGTGAGCGGAAGACGGCCTAACGGTGTGCGGGACCGTAGCCCAGCTACATGGAGACGGTTGCGAATGGTCCTAGCAGATACCCCAGGAGCAACAGTGTCCCTAATTTGCTGGGAAGTGGCGGTGCGGTCCCCTACGGCACTGCGTAGGATCCTACGGTCTTGGCGTGCATCCGTGCGTCGCTGCGGTCCGGTCCCAGGTCGACGGGCACGTGCACCTTCCGCCGACCACTGGCGACAACATCGATGTACTGTGGAGACCTCACGCCCCACGTGTTGAGCAATTCGGCGGTACGTCCACCCGGCCTCCCGCATGCCCACTATACGCCCTCGCTCAAAGTCCGTCAACTGCACATACGGTTCACGTCCACGCTGTCGCGGCATGCTACCAGTGTTAAAGACTGCGATGGAGCTCCGTATGCCACGGCAAACTGGCTGACACCGAAGGCGGTGGTGCACAAATGCTGCGCAGCTAGCGCCATTCGACGGCCAACACCGCGGTTCCTGGTGTGTCCGCTGTGCCATGCGTGTGATCATTGCTTGTACAGCCCTCTCGCAGTGTCCGGAGCAAGTATGGTGGGTCTGACACACCGGTGTCAATGTGTTCTTTTTTTCATTTCCAGGAGTGTATATATATATACAGGTGAAAGTTGCACTACTCGAATATCACGGTACATTCTACTGAAACTCGGTGAATCCGGTCGTGCACTTTCGCGACCACATCCTTCCGTCGGACAGTGCACGTGTGTCGCCAGCGGTCGGACGAGTACTGGCTGTCCGGACCTCACTGCTGCTCCATCCCAACTGCACTCGGTCGACACATGATGACCAGGAAAATACTAGAGGCCACTCCAAAGATGGTACCACAGTACGCGCTATCGATAAGCGCTGCTGCTGCCACTCACGGACAGACAAGGTGAGCAAAAGTAGTGGCGCCAGTAAACATACTAAGAAAACGAGACGCTACTATCATTATTACATGATGCCAAGCTATGAACGGCATCAACGAGAGCCGCACACGGCTCATGTACGCTTGCCCTTTTCGCGGCTACTAACTCTGGATGATGAGTAACAGGCGGACTGCATATTCCTAGGTTCCCGAAAATCGTTTGACAAATTGCCACACTGTATACTGTTAACGAGAGTCCGAGCGTGTGAAATACGCCCCTAGGTATATGAATGGCTGGGACGCTTGTAAAGTAATTGAACCAAATACATTGGACTGACAGTGTTCATTCGAAACAAAGGCATCGTCAAGATCCCACCATGGAAGCATGATCGGACCGCGCTTCTTCTCTACGTAGATAAGCGATATCTTTGCCGATGACGCTGTAGTGTACGCAAAGTGTCGTCGTTTAGTGAATGTAGTACAATTCAGTACGAACTTGACAGAATTACTATTTATTATGGTGAACAGCAGCTTGATCTGAATCTGGAAAAATGTAATTTAATATTTCTTAGAGTTACCAGTCTTCTTGGTGGTTTGATGCGGCCCGTCACGAATTCCTCTCCTGCGCTGATCACTTCATCTCAGAGATATAAGTTACATATGTCCGTTCTTCGCCGATTCTGCGGAGAATCACCTCATTCCTTATCTACTTTTAACATTCTTCAGCAGCACCACAACTCAAACGTTTCGAATCCCCTCTGTTCCTCTGTTCCGCGTTTCCCACTGTCCATGATCACTACCATACAACGCTATGCTTCAAACGTACATTCTCACAAATATCTTCTTCCAATTAAGGTTTATGTTTGACACCAGTAAACTTCTCGTTACCAGGAGTGCCTTTTATGCCTGCGCTAGTCTGCTTTTTATGTCTTACTTGCTCGTCCGTCGTGAGATATTTTGATTCCCCACCTTGGCCTTCTTCCTGATTCCCAGTTTTGATGTTAAGCTTCTCGCTATTCTAATTTCTGTTACTCCTCTTTACTTTCATCCTTCTTCGGTTCTATCTCAATCCAGATCCTGTACTAATTAGACGGTTCATCTCCTGCAACAGATTCTGTAATTCTTCTTTACCTTCATTGAGGACAGAAATATCATCAGCGATTCGTATCGCTGATATCCCTTTACCCTGAATTTTAATACCACTCTTGAGCCATTGTTTTGTTGTCCTCACGTTTCTTCGATCTATACATTGAACAATGGGGCTGAATGATGTATCTCTATCTTAACACTCTTTTTAATCAGAGCACTTCAACTTTCGACTTTCAGTGTTATTGTCCCCTCTTGGTTCTTGTACTGTAAATATTGTACGAATATAATAACCTTCTTTCTCTACAGCTTACTCCTATTTTTCTCACAATTTCGGACATCTTGCACCATTTTACATTGTCGAACGCTTTTTACGGGTCGACAAATCCAATGAACGTGTCTTGATTTTTCTTCAGTCTTGCTTCCATATCAGGCACATCGTCAGAACTGTCTCTCTGGGCCTTTGGCTTTCTTAAAGTCAACCTGATAGTCATCTAAGAGATTCTCAGTTTCATTTTCCTTTTTTTTTTTTTTTTTTTTTTTTTTTTTTTTTGGTGTATTGTTCCTGTTAGGATCTTGGATGCTTGAGATGTGCGATACTTCCAACAGTTACCTCCTTTTGCTACCTTCGGAAGTTCTTTTGAATGTCTCGTGGTATGTCGCAAGTGTCATTGATTCTACGAGCCAACTTGAATATCCGTTTGGTTGCCACTTGCCCCGATGGTTTTAGAAATTCCGATGAAATTTTTACCATCCCTTCTACCTTATTCGATCTCAAGTCTCCCAGCACCCTTTTAAATCGTAATTCTGGATCGCCGATGTTTTCCACGTCGACTCCAATTTCTTCTTCTATCGTGTCATCGGACAGGTCCTCACCCTCATAATGGCCTTCCATCTACTTTTTCCACCTGTCTGCTCTCTCTTCCGCATTAACGGTAGAATTACAATTGCACTCCTGATGTTATTATCCTTGCTTCTAATTTCACTGATGGTTGTTTTCATTTTTCTGTATACCGAGTCAGTCTCCCGAAGACCATTTATTTTTCGGCTTTTTCATGTCTTCCTTGCAGTCATTTCGCCTTGGCTATTCTGTACTTGCTATTTATTTCATTGCTACGGAATTCGTATTACCATATTACTGTCTTTTCCTGAATCTTTTTTGTACTTCTTTCGTCGATCAAGTGAAATATTTCTTCGGTTAGCAAAGGTTTCGTCACAGTTCTTCGTACCTGTGTTTGACTGTCAAACATTTGTGATTGCCCTTCTTAGAGACGTCCGCTCCTCTTCAACTGAACTGTCTAATCCGATAATCCGTATCGCAATATCCACATCCTTAGCGAACTTCAAAGACGAATCATCATTCCTCATTGTTTCAGTATCCCACTTCCTTCCACACTGATTATTAAGTAGTATCCTCTAAACTGCAACTCATTATTAGTAAATTGTGATATGAATCTGTACCCGCTCATGGGTAAGCCTTAAAATCCGATGTCTGATATCAGAATCTGTGCATGAGCAGGACGTAATCCAGCTGAATTCTTCCTGGGTCTTCAGGTCTTCTCCAACTACGAACTCCTCTTGTAATTCTTGTACAGAGTAAACGCTATGTCACATTTATTTAGTCTTTCTCTCCTTTCATTCTTACTGCCGAGCCCATATTCCTTCGTAATCATTTCTCCTGTTCCTTTCCCTACAACCGCGTTCCTGTCTCCCACGACTGTTAGATTTTCATCTCCCTTTAAATACTGATCTACCCGTTCAGAATCTTCATATACTTTCCCTATGTGTTCATCTTCTACTTGCGATGTTGACAGGTATACGTGAACTATCGTCGTCGCCGCTGGTAAGCTATCGCATCTGATGATATACCTTGTTCACAGTAGTTTGACTTTCAGCCCTAGCTTCCAATTCACAACGAATCCCACTCCAGTTACACCCTTTTCTGCTGATGCCGATACAACTCCATATTCGTCTGACCAGAAAGCATTATCTTCTTCCGATTTCATTGACCCCCGCTACATCTAGATTGGGACTTTATATTTAATTTTCAGATTTCTACTGCATTCAAACTTTTGACGTTCCATGCTCCAACTCTTAATTGTTATCCCGTCGTTGGTTATTCAATTATTTTTCTTGATGAAGTCCCCTTGACAGTCAGCTACCGGTGATGCGGATGGGGGACTAATCCGGAATCCTTTGCCAATGGTGAAATCATCCTGATACTTTCTCGCTTTCAAGCCACATGTCCTGTGGATACATATTATGTGTCTTTAAAGCAGTGATATCAGTGGTTCAAATGGCTCTGAGCAGTATGCGACTTAACTTCTGAGGCCATCAGTCGCCTAGAACTTAGAACTAGTGAAACCTAACTAACCTAAGGACATCACACACATCCATACCCGAGGCAGGATTCGAACCTGCGACCGTAGCGGTCGCTCGGTTCCAGACTGTAGCGCCCAGAACCGCACGGTCACTCAGGCCGACTGCAGTGATATCCATTGCCTCCTGCAACCTTATGCCGCTATCACTGATCATTCTGCTGCCGTTTTGAGACAATTTCCCAATCGATGGTCGAGAAAGTGCCCTGAACTTCTCACTGCTCCTCCGCCCTCTTTGATAAGGTCGTTGGCAGAACGAGGGTGGCCTCTGATGCCGGAAGTCTTCGGCCGCCATTGCTGATGATTTTTATTCAAAATTTAAGCAGTGGCGAAGCATGAACCCGGGACCCAGAACGTTTAGGTTACTAGTGAAGGCACACTAGAGAGCACACGCGGACACAAACAGCTCAAAATGGCTGTGAGCACTATGGGACTTAACATCTGAGACCATCATTCCCCTAGAACTTAGAACTAATTAAACCTAACTAACTGAAGGACAGCACACACATCCATGCCCAAGACAGGACTCGAACCTGTGCACAAACGGTTAACTCGTATGAGTAAGAAAACCGACCCCGTAATGTTCGAATACAGCTGTGTCCTGCCCGACACAGTCACATCGATTAGGTATCTAGGCGGGGGGCTGCACAGTGACATGAAGTAGAACGAAGGTGTAGGGTGGGCTGTAGTAAAGGCGAATGGACGACTTTGGTTAATTGGAAGAATTCTATGAAGATGTAGCTATCTAGAAACGAGACCGCGTACAGAATACTTATGCCACGCATTCGTGAGTAATTCTTGAGTTTTTGGGATCTTCAAGATTTAGGATTAAAGAAAGACATCGAAGCAATTCAGAGGCATGGTCCTAGTTACCTCTAAGTTTGACCAACACGCGAGTGTTATGTAAATGCTGCGTCAACTGAAATGGGAATACCTAGAGGAACGAAGACATTATTTTCGAGTAACAAATTTAGAAAACCGGTAATTTAGACATACAACAGAACGATTCTGCTGCCACCAAACTGCATATCGTGTATGTATCACTAAACGAGATAGCAGACTTTTGAGATCGTATCGAAACATATAGACAGGCCTTTTTTCCTAGCTTTATTTGCGAGTGGAACGAGTGCACCGTTTGCTGGCTTTCGGAGTACGTATGTAGATATAAATGTGCGCTGGTGTAACCGAGCATAGGTATTTGTTGACACCTCACAGGAGACACCACTTTATTGTAGCACTATCCACGGGGACGAGAGTGTTTGCGTGATTCCATGAAGTGGAGGACTATAACGGCGGTAGCGTAGCTACTGGCACACTCTCCCATTCCAGCAAGCCCTCGTCTGTGGAGGAACGAGACGCAAGGTGCTTCCCAACGTCCCATCTGTCCATCATCCGGCCCTGACATTTTCTTTCTTTGTTCATCGCACGGACAGAGCTCAAAGTTGTGGAAAGGCTGTCTGCCTAGGGGATGGAGCTCCTGAACTGCCCTATGGCTTTGAAGACGTGGCGCGATATGTCGACCGAGAGCATCCCAGATGTGCTCGATGGGATTTAGGTCTGGAGAACAGGCAGGCTGATATCTTCTGTTTCAAGGTACTCCTCTACGATGGCAGCTCGGTGGGGCCGTGCGTTATCATCCATCAGGAGGAAGGTGGGACCCACTGCACCCCTGAAAAGGCGGACATACCAGTGCAAAATGACGTGCCAGATGAAACCCCGGCGAGAATCACTGTTCAGACTATACCTGGACTCATCCGTGAACATAACCTAGAACCACTGGTCCGGTGACCATGTACTGTGTTCTTGACACCAGGCTTTACGGGCTCTCCTGTGATCATGGGTCAGTGGAATGCACCTTGCAGGTCTCTGGGTGAATAAACCATGTCTGTTCAGTCGTCTGTAGACTGTGAGTCTTGAGTCAACTGTGGCTGCGAGGACTAATGTTGATATATCGGTCTTCTGTGGACGTCCCATACTGCACCACCTTGGCACGTTTCCTGTCTGCTGGAATCGTTGCCATAGTCTTGAGATCACACTTTATGGCACACGGAGGGCCCGTGCTACGGAATGCTGTGTTTGACCAGCCTCCAGTCGCTCTACTATTCTACCCCTCATAACGTCATCAATATGTGTTCTTTGAGCCATTTTCAACACACAGTCAGCACGTCTGAAAACGTCTGCACACTTACTCGCTGCACCGTACGCTGACAAGCACCAACACACCTGTGCGTATGTGGACTGCTGCCAGCGCCACCGTGCGACGACCGCAGGTCAAATGCAGAGCATGGTCATACTCCGTGGTGATTTAAACCCGGCAAACCGCCCACCAGAGCGTTGTTTCACCATGCATCAGCATTATCCTTAATTTATGAGCATGAGTGTATGTTTTCTCGGCTCAAAAACTTCGTCAAAAGTTTCGGAAAAATAACAGGGTTGGACCATCACGGAGCCGAAAATGGCTACGGAAATGGACTATGTTTATAACAACTCGGAATGCGCAGAAGATTAGGCACAAAGAAAAGACACTATTCCAGAATTAGGGAGGTTGAAGGTAGCAGGGTATTCTCCGTAAAAAAAAGGACAAGGACAAGGAAAATGAAAATATAGCAGATTACATTCATTTTTACAGTGGCTTTAAAATGGAGGAAAGGGCCAGGAGAGGGATCTCAGCATCGAATAGTTCAAACGGCTCTAAGCACATCTGAAATCATCAGTCCCCTAGACTTAGAACTACTTAAACCTAACTAATCTAAGGACATCACACACATCCATGCCTGAGGCAGGATTCGAACCTGCGATCGTAGCAGCAGCGCGGCTCCGGACTGAAGCGCCTAGAACCACTCAGCCACAATGGCCGGCGATCTCAGTATAGGCTCATAAGAAGCGAAGATGAGATATCACACGCTGAGAGGAAACTGAAGAGAGCGTTATGACTTTAATCTCAAAGTACACTGTAAGACAAGAAAGAAAAAGCATCACATCACGAATGAATTATCCGAACGGGACAGACATCGGTAGATTTGATGTACCTGAACAGACGAACAAATGATTACAATTTAAAAAGGAAAGGGGCAACAAAGTGTCGTCGACATACAGTTTTGCTGTAACGATGCCACAGATTGCAAGCAAAGGGGTCCTGTTATGAAATGAAATGATACCTCAGACCATCACTCTTAGTTATCGGGCCATGTGGCAGACGACAGGCAGGTTGGTATCCCACCACCGTCTGGGACGTCTCCAGGTGTGGGATCTCATTGATTGGATTGGAAATATCTCCAGTGATGGGTTTCGCATGGAAATGAGGTCCGATGAACAGCGGAGATGTGTCTTGAGACGCCCCTGATAGTGATCTGATACCAACCTGACTGTCACCTGCCATACCGCCCGACATCCAGAAGTTTGGGATGGTCTCCGGCACCATTTCATTTCGTAGCAGGACCTTCGTCGCTGTCATACGCGGCACCCTTAAAACACAGTTGACGATATCTAAGGCTCAAATTTCAGCAAGATAATGCCGGTACGCGCAAAGCGAGAATTTCAACTGCGTATTCCATTCTTGTCAAAGCCCCTACCTCGGCCAGTAAGGCTGCGGTATCTCTTCGCATTCAGAACGGGTGGAGTATTATCAGAAGGTCTTCCATCCAGCTCGGGATTTCGTCGATCTATTTGGCTAGAAACAATCTGGCACGACATCCTTCAGGAGGACAGCTAATTATTCTATCAATCAATGCCAACACGAAAAACTGCATGTATAAGGACCAGAGATGGACCAACGCCTCATTGACTTGCTCAATTTGTGAAGCTCTTTCTCTTGAATAAATCATCCAACTTTTCTGAATGTGCAATCAAATGGTTCAAATGGCTCTGAGAACTATGGAACTTAACTTCTAAGGTCATCAGTGCCCTAGGACTTAGAACTACTTAAACGTAACTAACCTAAGGACATCACACACATCCATGCCCGAGGCAGGATTCCAATCTGCGACCGCAGCGGTCGCGCGGTTCCAGACTGAAGCGCCTAGAACCGCTCGGCCATCAGGCGGCCGGCGAATCTGTAATCGTTTGTGTGACTGAATTACTATCATCATCATTGTTTGAGCTAATGCACCTGTAAATGAATCTGATAGTATACTCAAAAATGAGTTTTACGAAAAAATTAAAAAGGGTGCCAGAAAGCATAAATGGCTGGAAAGAAAAAAAAAGTACCATTTTAATAAAAGGTAGGGGAAGATGAGGAGATGATGCAGCAAAGGAGTAAGAACCTTCAACATCTGTTAGTAGACACAAAATATCACAAGGGGATACTGTTACGCCATCTTGTGCGATAATGGTAAGTTATTGACGCAGACGCTCGTCTCAGATTATTTAAAAACTGATATACAGTAAACAGCACGTCAGTAAAATTTACCTGTCGTGTTGAGTTCATTGTACTGTTTTTATACCCGACGACTAATATTCTCTTCATTAAATTATTATTTTAATTACTTGGTAAATGGTTCTGACAGATACGGTTCTAAGAATATCAACACTCAAGTAAAATAGAATAAAATGAAGTGAAACAGTAGAATATTACGAATCAATTAAGTGGGATGCTTTTCTCGACCTCTGTGTACAACACTGTATGGAAGTCAAACGTAGTCCTCAGGAAAATTAGGACTAACAAAAAACTGGAGGCATTTCAATGCTATGCTATCGAAGGACGTCAGAAATTCATTGAACAGTTACATCTACAGCTACACTGCAAAGCCGCCTTGTGGTATATACCTTACAGTGAGTGGCGAAAGGTAATATGGACACCACTGTTGCATTCTCGACCAGATGAGCGGGAAAACAGTCTGGCGGGAAATCTCTGTCTCAGCTCGGAATGCTCTGTCTTTCCCTACATCATCGTCATCAAAGTGCGAATGGACTGGGTCTTCTTGAAACAAACGCCCTCAAAAGTAAACCTCTCGGTATTGTTCAATGACTCTTGTAGAGTTTGCTTCTGTAGTTAGTTGAGAACCGTTGTCATGGTCAAACGCATATTTATCGAAACTGTGGTGAAAGTCGCGATTCCTTGCATTGTTTCTCTTTATCAGTCCTATCTCGTAAGAGACCTCGACTGAAGAAGAATAACCGATAATCGCTCGAACGACTCCTTCCAATGAATCTCATCCTGCGATCTTCATTTGTTTTATTTTCTGGCTTTTCGGCTTGTATACAGGATGGGTCCGTGATGATGTTACAAACTTTAATGGATGATGCAGCTGGATAAATGTATCAGGTTGATCTAAGGAACCCTGGTCCGATGGACCAAAGCAAAAAAAAAATGTCTAGTGAACCATGGGCTCTGAAATGTACACTTTAAGAGCTGTGAGCACATGTTCAGTAGAAGGGATGTCTTTCACAGTAGCAAAGATGAACAGGTGCTTACAGCTCTTAAAGTATGCATTTTAGAGCTGATGTTTACTGAACATTTATTTCTTGTATTGCTCCATACAACTTTCTCCCAAAATATAGAAAGCAAAGAGCCTGCATTAGAAGATGTCCACTGCCATGGTATCAGAAGGAATTTTCCGTATAACTTTCGAGTTGTTCGTTTCCGGATTACGGTCCCTTACTTCAAATTGATGTATTTACCAGTCTCCATAACCTCTATCAGTTCGTAACATCGTCACGGTATCACCTTGTGCAACAGTAACATCTGCAAACAGGGTTACGGGACTGTTCATCATATTAATATAAATCGCGAAAATAGCGCCCTTATAATAACCCCTAGCAATGCACTCAAAGTTACTCTGTCGGTTGAGCACTGTGAAGAACGATGTGTTGAGCATCCTCTGTTAGCACAGTGAGCTCTTATTCTTGTGACTAGTGTGCAACTGTATTAGTCGCCTTCCGGAATGATAAGAGGAAGTGGTAGAAGAAGAAGACGCACACGGTATCAACCTGGACTTCATTAGCTATTGCCTCCTGCGTCTCGTGGATTAACTGTGTGATCACACGACCATGAGACTGATGTTTTCGGTACTGACCCTAACTCCTACAGATGAGATTTTCGGTCTCTAGTAATGTCACAGGAGAGCAAAAACGTGTTCTATATTTCTACGAAATAAAGAAACACTTATGAGAAGATTTAAGGAATTAATCTTTTGTAAAACGTTTTCCATAAGAAGAGGTAAGCAAATACGACTTGTGCTACTACGTCTAGGAAAAGTCAACTATGAGTTGCAATGAGCAGAAAGAGGGTAAAGATTCTTGGGAGAGAGTCAACGTAATTGATTGTGTATGACGTTCAGCAGTAGGTATGAATCTATGAAAAGATCAGCAGTATACGGGAATATGTGAAGCACAGTATCTAAGCTGCAAGAATGATTCTTGAGAGCTGCATCAAACCAGTCTCAGGACTGAAGACCACAATAACAACAACAATAAATAAAAAATCCTGTCGTGAGTAAGATAGCCACTATCATCCCTAAAAGATGAGAGAATCGGCTACGGCGTCAGTTGAGGAACTAAATCGAAATTGTTTTTAACATCTTAGTAAAATCATTATAACGCAATTACGACCTTTACGGGGTCAAAAGGTCTTCTAATACACTCTGGCAGTATGTAACCAGATCATCTAGAAAAGTCACTAAAATTGTCTGTGCAGACCGTAGCATATAACAGTTCCTTCTTGAAATTCTTTGGCTGCATAATTGAGGTATACACACAGGTTCAACGACCACAGAAATGGTTATCTTGCAGGAGTAGCCTTTAAAACACAACGAATGCAATCTTTTATCGTGTATGGTCATCAATGGTGAACCCAATAATTACTGCATTACGAAAGCTAGCTAGTTGGAGACGGTATCGAGCTTCTATCATGGGAATACCCAACATCGACGTGCCTCTGTTTCTGGAATAGACCTGCATATTGAGATCAAGCTAATGCATATTCATAACCGCTTATTGAAGCTGACTTCATGTGGGAACAGTTTCAGTAGCAACACATTTTGTTGCAAAAGCTCATCGACTTTCATACGACAGCGCTTAGACACCGGTATGTATTCATGAGAACACGGAATTGTTCTACATAATGTTGGCGTAATCGAGAAGCGCATTCCTCTATACAGATCTGTCTGTTGCAATTCGGATTTGGTACGTCACGAAGAACAGTAATTTGTTATGAAATTTCTTTGAAACCACGCACGTTTCAAGATAATGACGCATCACTAATCTGACTGCAAAATTATTTATGCTGAAGGGCACAGTTTGATGTTTCCTCAATTACTGACAATTTCAGTCAATGCCGTATAAAGAGTGAAGAAAAATTTCGTCATAGGCATATTTTCAGCAGAAAATATAGTCAAAGAACGGCAGTTTCGCAAGACTCTAATGATACGTATATGTACAAGATGACCTAAAAGTCTGTTAACTTTCGTAAATTCAGTATTTCACGAAATAATGTAAGTAGAGAGGTAAAAATGAACACATTCTTGAAATGACAGGGAGTTATATTGAAACAAAAAGTTGTAGAAAATGACAACAGGCGACGCTTCGTATGATACAAAAGCAATAATTAGCATACCACCTGATTTTTAGCAAAGACTACGTTCTTTGCAACAAATACTCGACATGTCGGCTATCATTCATCAACAGTAGGGGAAGGGAGAATACGACGACGACAGTAAGCTTTCGAATTGTTTTACTCTCATGGTTTTGAACCGATTGTCTACATTAATAATTAAAAAACGGATTTTATAATATTTCTAAGTCTACAATTTATGGTGAGTTTTTCAACTTTTGTAAGATGATGTCAAATTCGTCATCTTACCCTCGTTTGCGGGTAAGATGACGTAAGTAGGTGAGTAAGATGGCGAAGTTAAACAACAACAGAATAAACATAAAAAACTATTTTGATATAGGCACAGTAGTTGCATGCATATGCTATACACTTTGCTTTTGCAGCAGTGAGCCCAGTATAAGCAGCATAGGCCCATTTGTGACACCGAGAACAAGCATAGCAAGTCTCTGATATTCCATAGTCATTATAAATTGTACAAAGTTCTTCTCCGACGAGATCAATATCTTCGTCATCTTCATTGTAACTGATTGATATCGAGTAATCTGAGGAATCTTCCACAAAATTGTTCCTTATTACATTTATTTTTTCTTTTTCTCGTAACCATCTTTTTGGCATTTTGTTTTTCATCTCTTTTTTTGTTTTCTTCTTTCTTCTTTTCTTTGGTTTTCTTCTCAGCTTCTTGATTTTGTAAAGCTGTTTTGACAGGACTGCTCGTGATGTGGAATGAGAGCAATTTTTTTCTCTGCTTCCTTTCTTTTCTAGCAACGTTAGGTGAAGGAGGCAGGGAAAAGTAGGATGATTCTGCGCAAGATGGTCCAGGCTTTGCAGTTCCATCAGTGTTAACTTCAGGAGCACAAGACGGTCCAGCTAGGCCTACTGTGGTGTCATCTGCGTTACCTGCAGAGGCGACAAATGGTCTGATCCGTTGGTGGGGAGGCTTGCGTGCCTCAGCGATACAGATGGCCGTACCGTAGGTGCAACCACAACGGAGGGGTATCTGTTGAGAGGCCAGACAAACATGTGGTTCCTGAAGAGGGGCAGCAGCCTTTTCAGTAGTTGCAGGGGCAACAGTCTGGATGATTGACTGATCTGGCCTTGTAACATTAACCAAAACGGCCTTGCTGTGCTGGTACTGCGAACGGCTGAAAGCAAGGGGAAACTACAGCCGTAATTTTTCCCGAGGACATGCAGCTTTACTGTATGATTAAATGATGATGGCGTCCTCTTGGGTAAAATATTCCAGAGGTAAAATAGTCCCCCATTCGGATCTCCGGGCGGGGACTACTCAAGAGGACGTCGTTATCAGGAGAAAGAAAACTGGCGTTCTACGGATCGGAGCGTGGAATGTCAGATCCCTTAATCGGGCAGGTAGGTTAGAAAGTTTAAAAAGGGAAATAGATAGGTTAAAGTTAGATATAGTGGGAATTAGTGAAGTTCGGTGGCAGGAGGAACAAGACTTTTGGTCGGGTGATTACAGGGTTATAAATACAAAATCAAATAGGGGTAATGCAGGAGTAGGTTTAATAACGAATAAAAAAATAGGAATGCGGGTTAGCTACTACAAACAGCATAGTGAACGCATTATTGTGGCCAAGATAGACACAAAGCCCATGCCTACTACAGTAGTACAAGTTTATATGCCAACTAGCTCTGCAGATGATGAAGAAATTGATGAAATGTATGACGAGATAAAAGAAATTATTCGGGTAGTGAAGGGAGACGAAAATTTAATAGTCATGGGTGACTGGAATTCGTCAGTAGGAAAAGGGAGAGAAGGAAACATAGTAAGTGAATATGGATTGGGGGGAAGAAATGAAAGAGGAAGCCGCCTTGTAGAATTTTGCACAGAGCATAACTTAATCATAGCTAACACCTGGATCAAGAATCATAAAAGAAGGTTGTATACCTGGAAGAATCCTGGAGATAGTAAAAGGTATCAGATAGATTATATAATGGTAAAACAGAGATTTAGGAACCAGGTTTTAAACTGTAAGACATTTCCAGGGGCAGATGTGGATTCTGACCACAATCTATTGGTTATGAACTGCAGATTGAAACTGAAGAAACTGCAAAAAGGTGGGAATTTAAGGAGATGGGACCTGGATAAACTGAAAGAACCAGAGGTTGTACAGAGTTTCAGGGAGAGCATAAGGGAACAATTGACAGGAATGGGGGAAAGAAACACAGTAGAAGAGGAATGGGTATGTCTGAGGGATGAAGTAGTGAAGGCAGCAGAGGATCAAGTAGGTAAAAAGACGAGGGCTAATAGAAATCCTTGGGTAACAGAAGAAATATTGAATTTAATTGATGAAAGGAGAAAATATAAAAATGCAGTAAATGAAACAGGCAAAAAGGAATACAAACGTCTCAAAAATGAGATCGACAGGAAGTGCAAAATGGCTAAGCAGGGATGGCTAGAGGACAAATGTAAGGATGTAGAGGCTTGTCTCACTAGAGGTAAGATAGATACTGCCTACAGGAAAATTAGAGAGACCTTTGGAGAGAAGAGAACCACTTGTATGAATATCAAGAGCTCAGATGGCAACCCAGTTCTAAGCAAAGAAGGGAAGGCAGAAAGGTGGAAGGAGTATATCGAGGGTTTATACAGGGGCGATGTACTTGAGGACAATATTATGGAAATGGAAGAGGATGTAGATGAAGATGAAATGGGAGATAAGATACTGCGTGAAGAGTTTGACAGAGCACTGAAAGACCTGAGTCGAAACAAGGCCCCAGGAGTAGACAACATTCCATTAGAACTACTGATGGCCTTGGGAGAGCCAGTCATGACAAAACTCTACCATCTGGTGAGCAAGATGTATGAGACAGGCGAAATACCCACAGACTTCAAGAAGAATATAATAATTCCAATCCCAAAGAAAGCAGGTGTTGACAGATGTGAAAATTACCGAACTATCAGTTTAATAAGTCACAGCTGCAAAATACTAACGCGAATTCTTTACAGACGAATGGAAAAACTAGTAGAAGCGGACCTCGGGGAAGATCAGTTTGGATTCCGTAGAAATGTTGGAACACGTGAGGCAATACTAACCTTACGACTTATCTTAGAAGAAAGATTAAGAAAAGGCAAACCTACGTTTCTAGCATTTGTAGACTTAGAGAAAGCTTTTGACAACGTTAACTGGAATACTCTCTTTCAAATTCTGAAGGTGGCAGGGGTAAAATACAGGGAGCGAAAGGCTATTTACAATTTGTACAGAAACCAGATGGCAGTTATAAGAGTCGAGGGGCATGAAAGGGGAGCAGTGGTTGGGAAGGGAGTAAGACAGGGTTGTAGCCTCTCCCCGGTGTTATTCAATCTGTATATTGAGCAAGCAGTAAAGGAAACAAAAGAAAAATTCGGAGTACGTATTAAAGTTCATGGAGAAGAAGTAAAAACTTTGAGGTTCGCCGATGACATTGTAATTCTGTCAGAGACAGCAAAGGACTTGGAAGAACAGTTGAACGGAATGGACAGTGTCTTGAAAGGAGGATATAAGATGAACATAAACAAAAGCAAAACGAGGATAATGGAATGTAGTCAAATTAAATCGGGTGATGCTGAGGGGATTAGATTAGGTAATGAGACACTTAAAGTAGTAAAGGAGTTTTGCTATTTAGGGAGTAAAATAACTGATGATGGTCGATGTAGAGAGGATATAAAATGTAGACTAGCAATGGCAAGGAAATCGTTTCTGAAGAAGAGAAATTTGTTAACATCGAGTATAGATTTAATTGTCAGGAAGTCGTTTCTGAAAGTATTTGTATGGAGTGCAGCCATGTATGGAAGTGAAACATGGACGATAACCAGTTTGGACAAGAAGAGAATAAAAGCTTTCGAAATGTGGTGCTACAGAAGAATGCTGAAGATAAGGTGGGTAGATCACGTAACTAATGAGGAGGTATTGAATAGGGTTGGGGAGAAGAGAAGTTTGTGGCACAACTTGACTAGAAGAAGGGATCGGTTGGTAGGACATGTTTTGAGGCATCAAGGGATCACAAATTTAGCATTGGAGGGCAGCGTGGAGGGTAAAAATCGTAGAGGGAGACCAACAGATCAATACACTAAGCAGATTCAGAAGGATGTAGGTTGCAGTAGGTACTGGGAGATGAAGAAGCTTGCACAGGATAGAGTAGCATGGAGAGCTGCATCAAACCAGTCTCAGGACTGAAGACCACAACAACAACAACAACTGTCTTTTCATCCAGACTAACCATTGAGGCATTGTGTGGTCTCTCTGTTGTCATCGATGGCTCAAGATCGTGATCACCGAATATTTGGGAATTCAGTGGAACAAATCCAATTGCTTTAAAGCCGTTTACGGCGTTACCTATTCTAGCAACCTAGCTATATGCCACATTAAATAACCCAACAACGTCTTCAATAGTTGTCACTTTGCTGGATGTCCCATCACAAGCTGGAGTGTAGATAGTTTTAAATGGGGCATAGAAAGACGCATCAAGTGGTTACATACGATTGCTGGTATGTGGGGGAAAACCCAGTAAACTAATATGATTTTTTCGACATAAACTCACAGCATTCAATGTAAAGTGCAATGTGTGGTTGTCCATCAATAACAGAATTTGGTTTTCCTTACTTGGTCTTACATTGTTTATGAAAGATTCTAACCACAGGACAAAGATTTCAGCGTTCATCCACTCAGATTCATTACACAAACCTACAGAATCTGCCGCTGAATTGTTCATAAAGTGCTGCTGCGTCCGCACCCTGGGGTATATGAAGAAAGGTGGGACATAATGATCAACAGCGCTGAAGCTGCATGCTAACGTTCATACCCCTTTCAGGAGAACATAATTTGATAAACCTACTATTTATTTTGGGCTTAAGACGCTCAAAGTTTTGGTGGGGAAAGTTGAGCAGTTAGTCTCATCGTTATAAATTTCATGAGGCCCATACTTTTTCTCACCTATAATCTGTGAGTACAGATTAAAGAACGCTTCAACGCTAGTTTTGTTAAAAGCTGCCAGTGTGACTGCAGATGTAGCTTCTGGTTTTCTGAGGGAAAAGTTGAATTTGTCCTTAAAGCTCTGGATGAAATATTTACCCACATTCTTCTTTTCCTTGTTGAAGCCGTGTTTCAGCGTAGTCAAAGGCGAGTTTTGCGAACTGTTCCCTTGTTAAGCAGAAAGCTTCTCTGTTCAAGTCCTGGACGTATTCCTTGAGGTTTTGCAGCTGCTCATCAGTGAACGTACAACGAAACAGTCCGGTGCTGGTCGGAAAAGTCTGAAAAATAAATAACGTTTAATTTTTTCGAACGTAATACATTAATTAAAGACCATTATATTTAGCTCCTGTGGTGCCTCCAACTTAAAACTGTGGTATTACATTTAAAAATATTTACTTCTTTCGTGTATTTTTTGGCGTGCGCTTTTTCGCAGTTGCATATACTGTCGCACAATTCTTTACCTTCTGCACACCTAGGGTCATAGATTCCTCTGACCATTGCTGTCTTTTATATTTGTTACTCATTTTGAATACTGCAAATAAAATTGAAAAGATTATTAAAATAATTTACGAAATATTCGGATAAGATGGCAAATTCGTCATCTTGTCTGCGAAGTACATTCCTCATCTTACCCGAAGCTGACATTTGTTTTCAAAACCTAAAAACAACAGTTCACTAAATTCTCTTTTGAGATTGCTATATACATTATAGAAACAGCATAGTTTATGGTTTACGAAAAAACTGAAACCAGGATGGAAAAACTTACCGCTTGTAGTCCATATGTTATTTTGATGCACCGAAATATTACAACGAACATGCGTGTAAACACAAATGATGGTATCTCACGGCTAAATGGTGATGGTTAGATTTAATTGCTATTGGAGCACACGTGGAGCGCTACCATCTAGCAAGGCAAGTCTTTGAAGTGGTGCTGTCTCTCGGCAGTCCCATTAAGTTAATGATTCGTCATCTTAGACTCCTCGTCATCTTACCCTCCCTTCCCCTACCTATAGTCGAGGGACCATAGTGTGAACTGCAAAGCGGTTCAAATGGCTCTAAGCACTATGGGACTTAACATCTGAGGTCATCAGTCCCCTAGACTTAGAACTATCTAAACCTAACCAACCTAAGGACAACACGCACATCCATGCCCGAGGCAGGACTCGAACCTGCGACCGTAGCAGCAGCGCGGTTCCGGACTGAAGAACCGCTTGGCCACAGCGGCCGGCTGTGAACTGCACTGTACGGTCTATCAGTAGGTATGGTGAGAAACTACCTAAGGATGTCTTTTAGCTTTTCTAATGAAGTGGGACGATCGCCGTAGATTTGCGTGTTCATGTGATCCCACTACCAGTAATGACACGAACTCAGATCTGAGGACCTGTAAAGCCAAGCATGACAGAAGTTGTAGCTCACTACAAGATCCTCACCAAACGACGTGCGCAAGAAATCTTTCACGTTCAGCAAGCCGATGTGTTTGTATCATTATGTTTAGACTGTTCAGCCTCTGATGCTGTCCTCAGCAGCGAAACACTAAACCTCAGTCCGAGAATTATCCATTGGACCACGGCCTAATGAGCACAAATCAAATATCAGCAAAACTGTGGACTGTTTCGATATTGCGTTACCGATAAATCTGAAGAATAAATGACTACGAACCCCTAACTTGATTCTTTTCTGGGTCATGCAAAGTATCGCCGCACATATTTTGAAATGGTGAAGGCAGATACCAGATATCACTCAATGGAATTTTAATGGTTTGGAAGAAAATCATGAACTCACATGCTGCACTCTGGATGCCTATCGTCTAATCGGAAGTTGTATTAAATCAATATAAAGAAATATGGAGAAAGTTCAAAGAAGAGCAGCGTGTTCTTTTGTTGTTGAAAATGTCAAGAGCGAACCACCATACAACGCCACAGCTCTTGTCGATGAGTCATTCCAGTCGGTACGTGAGCGAACGAGTGCAGATGCAAAGTGGAAATCGGATTGCAGTTCTACTATTGTTAAAATACAGCCTAAGACAGAAAGCCACCACGAAGGAATTATCCGAATGGGACGGAAACCGTTATATGTGATGCATGTGTACACATAAGCAAACGATTACAGTTGAAGAAATATCGTATTATTTATTCAAGAGAAAGAGCTTCACAAATTGAGCAACTCAATTACGCGTTGGTCCACCTCTCTCCTTTATGCAAGCAGTTCTTAGGCTTGACATTGATGAACAGCTGTTGGATGTCCTCCTGAGAGATATCGTGCCAAATTCCGTCCAATTGGAGGGTTAGATTGCTAAATTCCCGAGCTGGTTGGAGGGCCCTTCCCGTAATTCTCCAAATGTTCTCAATTGAGGAAGGATCCGGCAACCTTGCTGACCAAGGTAGGATTTGACAAGCACGAAGACAAGCAGGAGAAACACTCACCTGTATGGACGGGCATTATCTTGGCAAAGTCCAGGATAGCGTACCATGAAGGGCAACAAAGCGGCTTAGAATATCACTGAAGTACCGCTGCGCTCTAATGGTGCCGCGAATGACAATCAAAGGGGATGTTTCCAGAATGAGATTTTCACTCTGCAGCGGAGTGTACGCTGATATGAAACTTCCTGGCAGATTAAAACTGTGTGACTTCTTGTGTGCCTTGCACACAGGAAGTTTGCCAGGAAGTTTCAACCAAAGGGGACTTGCTATGAAATGAAATGGCACCAAGACCATCATCCTGGTTATTGGGCCGCGTGGCGGTTAAGAGATAGGCTGGTACCCCACCGCTCTTCAGGGCGTTTCCAGACAATTCTTCGCTGGTCAGCGGGACTCAAGTCGAACTGGACTCATAACTGAAGACAATTCTACTCCAGTCAATAAGATTAAAGGTCGAAGATGTGTCTTGAGATGTCATAGGCACCAGTTCGGTACCAACCTTACTATCGCTCGCCCATACGGTCCCAAAACCACGAATGATGGTCTGAGGTGTCATTTCATTTCACAGCACAACGCCTTTGGTTATTATCTGTGGCACTCTTACAGCACAGTGACAAGTCGACGGTATTCTACACCCCGTTTTGTCGCTCTTCATGGCAAACCATCCTGGGCTTACATTTCAGCAAGATAATGCCCGGTCGTGGATGACGAGTGTGTTCAAGAATGTGTGTGAAATCTTATGGGACTTAACTGCTAATGGTCATCAGTCCCTAAGCTTACACACTACTTAACCTAAATTATCGTAAGGAGAAACACACACACCCATGCCCGAGGGAGGACTCGAACCTCCGCCGGGACCAGCCGCACAGTCCATGACTGCAGCGCCTTAGGCCGTTCGGCTAATCCCGTGCGGCATGACGAGTGTTTCTGCTGCTTGTCCTCGTACTTCTCAAACCCTACCTTGGCCACCGAGGTCGTCGGATCTCTCCTCAGTCGAGAATGTTTGGAACGTAATGGGCGGGAGCCCACCCACCAGCTCTAATGCGCCAATTTGACGGAATTCCTCAAGAGCACACCCAGCAACTCTGTCAATCAGTGCCGAGCCGAATAACAACTTGCACAATGGTTAGAGGTGGGCCTACGCGTTACTGACTTGCTCAAATTGTGAAGCTCTTTAAATTGAATAAATCATCCAAGTTTTCTGAAACAGTAATCATTTGTTTTTCTGCACATGTACGTCATATATTCCGATTTCCATCCCATTAGGATAACTTCTCCTTAGTGCGTCGTTGTTTTCGTCTTAGATTTTATATCATTTTGATGTCAGCTCGAAGAAATGACAACCTGTACGGCTCAATGGGTCTTCCAAGGATGTTTACTGGTGTGGGCATCTAAAGGGAATAGGTGGGTAGTAAAAGAAACATTTCTACCCACTTCCTTGTATTCTGAAGTACAGAATACAACATATTGGGCGCACCCAGTGTAGAAAGGCAGATCATTAGCCAGTCAAAGAGGTCATGAAAAGATGTCGTTTTGTCCCAACAAGTTTGTAAACAACTCTGAGAGCTAGAGGAGATGGTGCACATCGTGTCTAACTGGAGGCCTCGACCACAGACAGCGTCCAGTGTTGGACCGACTTTCCGGGTGCATCCTCCAGCCAACACGTGGCGTATCTTCTTCGCTCCTTATTGGCTCCCGGGTTCGATTCCCGGCCGGGTTGGGAATTTTCTCTGCCCGGGGACTGGGTGTTTGTGTCCTCATCATTTCATCATCATTCGTGAACGTAGTGAGATTGAACTGTGTAAATACTGGGAATTTGCATGGCTGCTAATAACCGCACAGTTGGGCGCCCACAAACCAAACATCATCATCATCCTCATTGGCTCTTCAGAAAGTAGTGCGTAAGAGCGCTTCCTAGTCCCTGCATTTTACGAAAGCAAACAACATCTGCTCAGGTGACTAGACTAGCCGGGTGGGCTACAATGAGCTGTACTCGAATACAGTAAACGAAAATTTCAGTGCAAAAATTTTAAAAATATTAATAAATATTCCAGTTTTGCCATAGAGCGACTAGGCTTCCTGCAAGAACCAGTGGATCACCTCTGCGTGCAACATAGCAACTACGTTACGTAGTAATGTATAAATGTATCCTCCTCTATTTTTCTTTTTACTTACTTCTTAATAATAAAACTAATACTAAAGGCTTCAGCTAAATTTATAAAGAGAGGAATTTCACGCCACCCGTAAGGCGACCTGAAATACTTTATAGTCAAATTAAAGCAAGAGGGAGCATTTGAAGAATACCAGACAGGCGGACGACTGAACGTTACATATAGAAGGCGGTGAGTTGCTTAGAACGGGAAGGCGACCGTGAAATAGCTGGAAGATACATGGACGTGGCGTTTGCGTGGCAACACAGGAAACACCTCGATTATTCTAGAAGGATCTTCGTAAAGGTAGACCTTTCTGTTAGCTTAAAAGCGAGTGGACTGGCTATGCCGAAAGGGAATTCTTGTTTGGTCTGCTATGCAATAGATCGGGATATCGCACAAAGAGATAAATCAGTTCGAGGAGTTCTTAAACCTTCAAGTTAAGAATTATTTGTTTGAATTGTGATCTAAAGAAGGTAATAGAGGACAATACATAATGGGTCAGATTCCTCTGTTTCACTTCATATATTTTCATTCAATTTCGGCGTATGCATCTAATGTGTCTCACGAGCGCAGAAGCGTACGCTCAGTGAAGTGTGCACCACCTAAGGTGTTGGCGCGCTCGGAGAACGGAGTCACTAGCAGGCCGTATCAGAGGCACGTCACGTAGGTGAACGCGTGCCAAAAGAAGTTCATTTTCTGACGTAGTATAGTATTTTCAGTGTATTATCTCTTTTCGGACAGTGTTCCGAGTGTCCAAAACAGCTTGTGAGTAGCGATAGCTTATTCCGCAAATATTACACGCAGTAATGTGTGCTGGTGGTAAGTGACTTTGAATGTACATACAAGTATCATTTACAACTGTGACGGTTATTAGAACGACGATAGGACCGCGTCCTCAAGTCGTCATGCTGCCTCAACATGATTTGTAAGTGATTTCGACGCATGGCTTGCCACTTGCGAGATTTCTGATGGTTGTGTCTTGATGGTTAAACCACGCACATGGCCGACTGGTCGTGTGACGGAAGTACTGAATCACGATACCTTAAATCGTTGATTATGTGCAGAAGAGGAAGAGTATAGTTCAGAATCAGTATTTAAAAACTCACGTGGAAGTGCAAAACCGATTAACAAAAGTGAAAATATCTTTACCTATTATTTTTCTTTGTTGAAATGTTAAAATACCTACTTGTGATGGATTTCTGGAGTTCTAGAAATGGCTAATGTGAATAAGGATTCTTATACCGCGAATCACAGGGAGTGTTAGGACTGGCTTGAGCTGCAAATGGTTTGTGCCCCTCACAAATTTTTTTAAATTTAAAAAAGCTCTCAATATTAATTTGCTAATATACAGGATGATCCATTGATCGTGACCGGGCCAAATATCTCACGAAATAAGCGTCAAACGAAAAAAACTACAAGGAACGAAACTTTTCTAGCTTCAAGGGGGAAACCAGATGGCGCTATGGTTGGCACGCTAGATGGCGCTGCCATAGGTCAAACGGAAATCAACTGCGTTTTTTAAAAATAGAAACCCCCATTTTTATTACGTATTCATGTAATACGTAAACAAGTATGAATGTTTTAGTTAGACCACTTTTTCGCTTTGTGATGGATGGCGCTGCAATAGTCACAAACATATGGCTCACAATTTTAAATAAGCAGTTGGTAACAGGAAGGTTTTTTAAATTAAAATACACAACGTAGGTACGTTTGAGCATTTTATTTCGGTTGTACCTTCGTGAACTTATCATTTCTGAGAACGCATGCTGTTACAGCGTGATACCTGTAAATACCACATTAATGCAATAAATGCTCAAAATGATGTCCGTCAACCTCAATGCATTTGGCAATACGTGTAACATTCCTCTCAACAGCGAGTAGTTCACCTTCCGTAATGTTCGCACATGCATTGACAATGCGCTGACGCATGTTGTCAGGCGTTGCCGGTGGATCACGATAGCAAATATCCTTCAACTTTCCCCACAGAAAGAAATCCCGGGACGTCAGATCCGGTGAACATGCCGGCCATGGTATGGTGCTTCGACGACCGATCCACCTGTCATGAAATATGCTATGCAATACCGCTTCAACCGAACGCGAGCTATGTGCCGGACATCCATCATGTTGGAAGTACATCGCCATTCTGTCATGCAGTGAAACATCTTGTAGTAACATCGGTAGAACATTACGTAGGAAATCACCATACATTGCACCATTTAGATTGCCATCGATAAAATTGGGGCCAATTATCCTTCCTCCCATAATGCTGCACCATACATTAACCCGCCAAGGTCGCTGATGTTCCACTTCTCGGAGCCATCGTGGATTTTGCGTTGCCCAATAGTGTATATTATGCCGGTTTACGTTCCCGCTGTTGGTGAATGACGCTTCGTCGCTAAATAGAACGCGTGCAAAAAAATCTGTCATCGTCCCGTAATTTCTCTTGTGCCCAGTGACAGAACTGTACACGACGTTCAAAGTCGTCGCCATGCAATTCCTGTTGCATAGAAATATGGTACGGGTGCAATCTCAACACCGACGTTTTTGAGATTCCCGATTTTCGCGAAAATTGTCTGCTACTCATGTGCGGACTAGTCACGACAGCTGCTAAAACACCTACTTGGGCATCATCATTTGTTGCAGGTCGTGGTTAACGTTTCACGTGTGGCTGAATACTTCCTGTTTCCTTAAATAACGTAACTATACGGCGAACGGTCAGGACACTTGGATAATGTCGTCCAGGATACCGAGCAGCATACATAGCACACGCCCGTTTGTCATTTTGATCACAATAGCCAAACATCAACACGATCGACCTTTGCCACAATTGGTAAACGGTAATGTATCACGAAGCAAATACCATCCGCACTGGCGGAACATTAGGTGATACCACGTACTTATACGTTTGTGACTATTACAGCGCCATCTATCACAAAGCGAAAAAAGTGGTCCAACTAAAACATTAATATTTCTTTACGTACAACAAGAATATGTAACAAAAATTGGGGTTCCTATTTAAAAAAAAACGCAGTTATCCGTTTGACCTGTGGCAGCGCCATCTAGCGGGCCAACCATACCGCCATCTGGTTTCCCCCTTCAAGCTAGACGAGTTTCGTTCTTTGTAGTTTTTTCGTTTGATGCTCATTTCGTGAGATATTTGGCCCAGTCACTATCAATGGACCACCCTGTATACGCAGTACATTTTTGAGCATATCTTAGAGCAGTTTTATCTTCCAAAAGAAGAAGTAGTACAATTTGAGTCAATTCAATAGCAGTCGAATAAATAAATATTTAAAAATCAACAAGATCCCCAAGTAATAATGTAAAAACTAGCTATATTGGAAAATACCACACATGAAACACCGGTGTTGCTTTGAAATTAAACTCAATTAAAACTAAATACACTGTAAAGAATAAATTCATTTCACTCAATAGCTTATTAACTTGCCAAAAAATTGTCAGTAATTTTTATCAGACACAAAACCATTGTTCACTATTCAGATCTTGAAATACACACTAAACAAGGAGCGGGTTGGTTACAGAAACATAAATGCAACTCAAATGACGTCAAACAGAAAGTGGCCGACCAGACAGGCACCTGACAGCAATATATATAAGGAATTCAGAAACATGAACCCAAGTGACACAGCGAGTACTGGTAATATAATGTGTGCTGATCAGGCTAATATACACACAGCACATGCAACGGCCCATAGTGGTTTATAACATTAGCTGACACCCAACCAGCAGAGAACAGTCTCGTCTTACCATACACTCACACAAGAAAACTAGCTGTCTCCACGTTCTTCTTCATAAACGACCAGCCAGACACCCGAAAAGCAAACAGCGCCCAGCCTCGCCGTATCGCAAGTATCCTGCCAGCGGACTCATTTTTGTTGCCGCTGACCCACCACGGTAGCTTCTGCGTACAGTCAAATCTAACGGCCGTTTGCTCTATTAGTATACACCCGCTCCTTACTGCTCGGTCGCTCTCCAAGTCAGACTCCACTTCGCTTCCTCTTCTCCAGAAGGTCCTCGTGGTGGCGCCTGTGACGCAGTGCACCCCGCCACTGCGTTACTCGATCATCCACGCCGCACCGGTGGCGCGGATTTTAAAGGGCCGCCGCTGCGTCACGTCTTATGACGGCAAAATTCTCTTCGTAATGAACAGAATTAGATTTAACATGACTAATGGGAGTGTCGTACAAGACACGTAAGGGAAGATGTTCGCCTGATACCGTTGCCTTTTGTGCCCGTTCAAGCAATGGGTTTAACTCTAAATCCATTGCTAATGTAACTGCTGTTTATTAATCAACTGCATTTCAGTTGCATTTGAAGATTATTGCAGTTGTGTTTTTTTTTATTCGTGGTTAACCAACCCTACTTCCCAGGCCACATCACTAGAATTATGATTTGGATAATTGCTGTGTGTACCTACGAGGGCGGATTAGCAGGGCTGTCCATGAGTGCCTTTTCGACGAGATGGTGAAATATTGGGGTTTTTTGCGCTCGCGGCACATCAAAATCGTAAGATGGCCGTTGACATACCGCCCACTCTGGTAAACGAAGAAAGCAGCACCTTTGCATTGAATTGTCACTGGCATCCAACCAATACTATTCAGACACATTCACGTTTAGGTTTAGAAACGAAAATTATCATTTTACCAGTTACTAAGATAGTAAGGTGGGTTTGATTAGTACATCTACATTACATTTATACTTCGCAAGCCACCCAACGGTGTGTGGCGGAGGGCACTTTACGTACCACTGTCATTACCTCCCTTTCCTGTTCCAGTCGCGTATTGTTCGCGGGAACGACTGCCGGAAAGCCTCCGTGCTCGCTCGAATCTCTCTAATTTTTTTTTACATTCGTGATCTCCTCGGGAGGTATAAGTAGGGGGAAGCAATATATTCGATACCTCATCCAGAAACGCACCCTCTCGAAACCTGGACAGCAAGCTACACCGCGATGCAGAGCGCCTCTTTTGTAGAGTCTGCCACTTGAGTTTGCTAAACATCTCCGTAACGCTATCACGCTTACCAAACAACCCTGTGACGAAACGCGCCGCTCTTCTTTGGATCTTCTCTATCTCCTCTGACAACTCGACCTGGTACGGATCCCACATTGATGAGCAATACTGATGTATAGGTCGAACGAGTGTTTTTTAAGCCACCTCTTTGTTGATGGACTACATTTTCTAAGGACTCTCCCAATGAATCTCGACCTGGCACCCGCCATACCAACAGTTAATTTTATATGATCATTCCACTTCAAATCGTCCCGTACGCATACTCCCAGATATTTTACAGAAGTAACTGTTACCAGTGTTTGTTCCGCTATCGTATAATCATACAATAAAGGATCCTTCTTTCTATGTATGCGCAATACATTACATTTGTCTATGTTAAGGGTTAGTTGACATTCCCTGCACCAAGTGCCTATCCTCTGCAGATCTTCCTCCATTTCACTGCAATTTTCTAATGCTGCAACTTCTCTGTATACTAGAGCATCATCCGCGAAAAGCCGCATGGAACTTCCGACACTATCTACTAGGTCATTTATATGTATTGTGAAAAGCAATGGTCCCATAACACTCCCCTGTGCCACACCAGAGGTTACTTTAACGTCTGTAGACGTCTTTCTATTGAGAACAACATGATGTGTTCTGTACTTTTATAATTTTCCACCGTGCCTTCTGAGTCCCATGCGGCGGACACGACAGGCTGGAAAAGCACTGTGGATAAACTAGGAAATTAACTTGACAGTGGTGACATGATACCAGTGGCCTAGAGAGCTCTAAAAGAGAAAGGAAGTTTACGGTTTAATGTGTCAACGACCAGATCAACTGAGACAGGATAACAAGCTTGGATTGGGAAGGAAAAGGGAGGAAATGGGCCGTGTCCTCTTCGAATGAATCATTCCAGTATCTGGCTCAAGCTTTTCAGGTAAACAGCGTTAGAAGGCCAGATGGGGATTTGAACCACAATTGTACCAGATACCAGCCGAGTGTATCGCTACTGCTCCTCGATACCCCCTTCGACGCTCAGGCGTGTCGTTGTCCCGAGTGTGCCAGTGTATCAGATTCTAGGCAGGCAGTGCCTAAATGGAAGGCGGAAACTCGCTAGTATTTCTGCTTGGTATCATGTCTACAGCATGTTGACACCTGGTAAGTTAGAGGGTTCGGGCTCCAAGACCCATAGTGGCGGCCCACGCGATCTTCCTGGCTTCGAGGTTCTCAGACGCTGCATAGCTCCGACTAGTAGAAAGTAACTCTGTGGCAAAAATTTCCTGACAGATTAAAATGGTCTGCCTGATTGGGACTCGAATCCGGACCATACCTTCCTTTCTTACGGGATTAGCCATCCAGACCCGACTCAAGATCTGCAGTCAGAACCTCATATCTACCTGTAACTCTTATACTTCCCAAATCCCGAAGTAAAGCTGTGAGGGCAGGTTGTGAGCCGTGCCTGAATACCTCACTCAGGAAGAGCATTTACCGGCGAAAGGCAAGGTTCAGCTTTCGATTCCGGCGCTGGCACTACCTTTTAATCTGGCAAGAAGTTCAATAACACCGCAAACTCCGTTGCACGATTAAACATTCATTTTGCAAACTCTGTCAGTGATAGAGGTTACAGAGGCAGGAGACGGTATCAACGACTTGCAGATAACTGCTTTTCAGAAATACACTATTGGCCATTAAAATTGCTAAACCAAGGAGAAATGCAGATGATAAACGGGTGTTCATTGGACAACTATATTATACTAGAACTAACATGTGATTACATTTTCACGCAATTTGGGTTCATAGATACTGACAAATCAGTACCCAGAAGAACCACCTCTGGCCGTAATAACGGCCTTGATTCGCCTGGCCATTGAGTCAAACAGAGCTTGGATGGCGTGTACAGGTACACCTGCCCATGCAGCTTCAACGCGATACCACAGTTCATCAAGAGTTGTGATTGGCGTATTGTGACGAGCCAGTTGCTCGGCCACCATTGACTAGACGTTTTCAATTGGTGAGAGATCTGGAGAATGTGCTGACCAGGGCAGCAGTCGAACATTTTCTGTATCTAGAAAGGCTCGCACAGGACCTGCAACATGCGGTCGTGCATTATCCTGCTGAAATGTAGGGTTTCGCAGGGATCAAAAAATGGTTCAAATGGCTCTGAGCACTATGGGACTTAACATCTATGGTCATAAGTCCCCTAGAACTTAGAACTACTTAAACCTAACTAACCTAAGGACATCACACAACACCCAGTCATCACAAGGCAGAGAAAATCCCTGACCCCGCCGACGCAGGGATCGAATGAAGGGTAGAGCCACGGGTCGTAACACATCTGAAATATAACGTCCACTGTTCAAAGTGCCGTCAATGCGAACAAGAGGTGACCGAGACGTGTAACCAATGGCACCCCATACCATCACGCCGGGTGATACGCCAGTATGGCGATGATGAATACACGCTTCCAATGTGCGTTCACCGCGATTTCGCCAAACACGGATGCGACCATCATAATGCTGTAAACAGAACCTGGATTCATCCAAAAAAATGACGTTTTGCCATTCGTGCACCCAGGTTCGTCGTTGAGTACACCATCGCTGGCGCTTCTGTCTGTGATGGAGCGTCAAGGGTAAGCGCAGCCATGGTCTCCGAGCTGATAGTCCATGCTGCTGCAAACGTCGTCAAACTGTTCGTGCAGATGGTTGTTGTCCTGCAAACGTCCCCGCCTCTTGACTCAGGGAACGAGACGTGGCTGCACGATCCGTTACAGCTATGCGGATAAGATGCCTGTCATCTCGACTGCTAGTGATACGAGGCCGTTGGGATCCAGCACCTCGTTCCGTATTACCATCCTGAACCCATCGATTCCATATTCTGCTAACAGTCATTGGATCTCGACCAAAGCAAGCAGCAATGTCGCGATACGATAAACCGCAATCGCGATAGGCTACAATCCGACCTTTATCAAAGTCGGAAACGTGATGGTACGCATTTCTCCTCCTGACACGATGCATCACAACAACGTTTTACCAGGTAACGCCGGTCAACTGCTGTTTCTGTATGAGAAATCGGTTGGAAACTTTCCTCATGTCAGCACGTTGTAGGTGTCGCCACCGGTGCCAACCTTGTGTGAATCGTCTGAAAAGTTAATCATTTGCATATCACAGCATCTTCTCCCTGTCGGTTAAATTTCGCGTCTGTAGCACGTCATCTTATTGGTGTAGCAATTTTAATGGCCAGTAGTGTACTTGTTTACGCTATGTGATGAAAGTATCTGGACACATATTAATGGACATTAATACGGGGTGTGTCCATCCTTCGCCTTTATGACAGATTAAACTCCCTGGGTGATCTCATCATTCTTGGAGGCGCAATGGATCAGCACATGTCCGCAACTGTTCTCGGGGACTACGTCCACTCCTACACGCAGTTTGCTACTCAAATGGCTCTGAGCACTATGGGACTTAAGTTCTGAGATCATCAGTCCCCTACAACTTAGAACTACTGAAACCTAACTAACCTAAGGACATAACACACATCCATGCCTGAGGCAGGATTCGAACCTGCGACCGCAGCGGTCGTGCGGTTCCAGACTGTAGCGCCTAGAACCGCTCCACCACTCCGGTTTGCTACTCCACGATGATATCTATCAGCAGGATAATGCAACGAGCCACACAGCTTGCTGAGTACGAACATGATTTGAAGAGCACGAGGATAAGTTTACCGTACTCCTGGCCACCAAACTGCCTGGATTTAAACCCAATCGAGAATTTGTGGGACCACCTCGATTGGGCTGTTCGTGCCATGGATCCTCAGTAGAGAAACGTAGCGCATCTGGCCGCGTCACTGGAGTCAGCGTGGCTCCGCATATCTGTCGGTACATTCCTGCATGTCCAGCAGCGGTTCGCGGTGCCAAAGGTGGTGATTCAGGCCTTTGACAGACGATCACATTAATGTGACTGACAATGTTTTTCTGACCTTGAGACTCGTCGAATCATTAACTTTATGAGGTGGACTCAGAATGACAGTGTGGCAAGGACATGATACAGAACCAGAATTATACTGGTAAAGGAAACTCCTCATCGCATCCCTCCCGGATTTCGTGGTGAAATGGACAAGTGGATTTCCCGTCAAATACAGAACACAGATCATGTATGAAATCGAAAGAAAGAAGTCTGTGTAAACGGAAGCACAATGGAAACAGTGAACGGTCCACGCTTAAGATATGCAACATCTTGCGAATTACGAGAACGACGGCGTTGTTCAGTGTCACGGTGTTGAACTGCCAAGTGGGAGATCAGTGCTAAAATCGCCCTTGAGCCAATGTGTTTCCCAGAAATTTATGAACTGTCTGTTCTCCCATTGATACGTTTGTTCTCCTTCTGTAGTCTTGGCAGTTGCCATACTATTCATTGGTTATAGAACATGAGTGATGTGGTAAGAATATATTACTGTCGCCAGTAAATGTGATGAACAGTGAGAGCAGGTGAGATGCCGTATAGACCTCTCACACAAATGAAAAAACAAATAAATCGGTGTGAACTGTGATACAAAAAAGGAATTCAAGAGTCAAAACTTCCAAAATGGAGCGCAGAAGTCATAGCATGCGTTACCTGTGTAGAACACATAGGAAGTACGTACGTGTGAAGGTCCCTTGGCTACATCTCGCTGTTGCAAACGCACGTTACATCACGACACGGGCACAAATCTGAATACATAGAACACACACGTCAACGGCCGGACGGACAGTTCATAATTATGTGGAAGAAAAAAAAAACAGAGAAGGGGGCGGGGGGGGGGGGACATGATGGAAGTTTGAACGTGGATATCACCATAACCACAGAAACACGACGCCGACGCTAATCACATGTAGTCGATGTTGCAAGACTTGACCTTGGGCGGTTCACTGTTTCTATTTTGCTTCTTTTTATTTATTTATTTATTTATTGTTCCGTGGGACCACATTAAGGAGAAGTCTCCATGGTCATGGAACGAGTCAATACATGAAATTATAACACGATTATAGAAACAGATAAAATGAAATATAAGAAACATATTCAGGTGACACGTCGTTAGTTTAAATAAAGAAAATCAAGAATGTAACACTGGAATTTGCTTAATTTTTTAGCTCTTCCAGGAGCTCCTCGACAGAATAGAAGGAGTGAGCCATGAGGAAACTCTTCAGTTTAGACTTAAAAGCGTTTGGGCTACTGCTAAGATTTTTGAGTTCTTGTGGTAGCTTATTGAAAATGGATGCAGCAGAATACTGCACTCCTTTCTGCACAAGAGTCAAGGAAGTGCATTCCACATGCAAATTTGATTTCTGCCTAGTATTAACTGAGTGAAAGCTGCTAACTCTTGGGAATAAGATAATATTGCTAACAGCAAACGACATTAAAGAAAATATATACTGTGAGGGCAATGTCAGAATTCCCAGACTATTGAATAGGGGTCGACAAGAGGTTCTCGAACTTACACCACACATATCTCGAACAGCCCGTTTTTGAGCCAAAAATACCCTTTTTGAATCAGAAGAATTACCCCAAAAAATAATACCATATGACATAAGCGTATGAAAATATGCGAAGTAGACTACTTTTCGTGTTGAAATGTCACTTATTTCAGATACTGTTCTAATGGTAAATAACGCGGCATTTAGTTTCTGAACAAGATCCTGAACATGGGCTTTCCACAACTTCTTACTATCTATCCGTACGCCTAGGAACTTGAACTGTTCCGTCTCGCTTATAACATGCCCATTCTGTCTGATTAAACTATCAGTTCTTGTTGAATTGTGAATTAGAAACTGTAAAAACTGAGTCTTACTGTGATTTAGCATCAAATTATTTTCCACAGGCCGCGAACTTATTTCATGAACTACATTATTTGATAATGTTTCAATATTACACACAAGATCCTTCACTACCAAGCTGGTGTCATCAGCAAACGGAAATTTTTTTGAATCACCTGTAATACTAGAAGGCATATCATTTATATAAATAAGAAACAGCAGTGGCCCCAGCACCGATCCTTGGGGAACGCCCCATTTAACAGTGCCCCATTGGGACTGAACATCATTACCACTCTCAATATTGCGGAGAATTACCTTCTGCTTTCTGTTCTTAAAGTAAGAGGCGAACCAATTGTAAGCTACTCCCCTTACTCCATAATGTTCCAACTTCTGCAGTAATATTTTGTGGTCAACACAGTCAAAAGCCTTCGTTAAATCAAAGAAAACAACTAACGTTCGCAACCTTTTATTTAATCCGTCCAAAACCTCACAGAGAAAAGAGACTATAGCATTTTCGTAGTTAAGTACACCTTCTTCCTGTTTTCATGCTTGATCTGTGTTCAGTTTTTGTTGGATATCCACTTGGCCATATTACCACTAAATCTGAGAGGGCTGCGATGGAGAGTTACCCTTGTGAGTGACATTTTTTTTATTTTCAGTGATGAGTCAAACTTTAATTTGTGGCGATAAGGTCGTCGGTAACAAGTGCGGTCTGGTCTAAAGTCACATGAAACTGTGATACCACTACAGCTCCTTGTATCGTGGTGTGTGGAGCTACTGGATACGACAACAGCACTGATTTGGTAATTGGTGAAGGGAGGTATATGGTCGTCAGATTGTGGGAGGCACATCTTTCATAGCGAAGTTACTAGATGACATAAGTCTGTGGGATAATATAGGGTTCCACTCTGAAGTTTACTTGAGGATATCGGGGTATAAAGGGAAGACGTGTACTTTCATACCAGCCGTACTTAATAAAGCGACACATCATAAGCTCGAGGTATGGCACGAAATTTTTCAAGATATTCAGAGGCCACAACGAATGGAAGAGCGCATTCGTACCTGTGGGTGTCACACCTCACGCTGACGTTAGTGACGCACATCAGTTACCAACCGAACGAAAATTAGTTTTAACATCCATTATGTAACGACCATTTTCACAAAGTTTGATAAATATCGGACTGGTGATTCATAGTGTAACCCGTCCATTTCCGTCAGTGTAGAAACAAATAAGTGAGAGCGGCATTCAAAACTAACTGAAGTTGGTCCATTGATGATAGGCCACTGAGACTCGACAGTGCCTGCTCCGTTCTCTCGCAACAATATATACCTATCCCAGTGACGTCAATTCATTGTAAAATTAAAATTTCTACTTTATGCTCATATATGATGAAATTAATAAGGATCGAATGTCTCCTCTGTATGAATAAACATGGATTTCGCAAGCACTTTTCATATTCAATTTAAGTTGCTCTGTTGGTTCACGAGATTCAGAAGTTGTCATAGCATGCCACTGGTTGATGACGTGTTCGGTATAGTTGGGCATTATTGCACAGTAAAGGAAATACGATTTCACGGAACATTCGTACCAGGTTGCGATAGGAATGAATGTGTCCAAGCAATAACAACCCAGTTAATTCTTATTTATAAAGACTCGGAAGCAAAATAAAAGTACGATTATCACATTATCGGCACGTCGGGACTAAAAAGATAATCCACGCTCACTAAAGATCATTTACATAAGTAATTATGCAAGCGAAATGACTTAGCTGACATCGAAGTTTATTAGTCACCAACCTTCTGTGTTTAGTTTAGAATTGTGACGAAGGTGGACAATTAAGTCGCTGCCTTTCCACGATACCGGTAATTTTATTTTGTCATCAGCTATTAATGAACGGCTTCCTCTCGTGCACTATGCTCTTCATCTCAGACTAGAACTTATCCTCAACGCATATTGTCAGTTGTATATAGTCCAGTCTCTTTCTTCCCCTAGAGTTTTTACCCCATAGTACCATCGGTACGCATGCAATACCATATGCTACCAATATGTTCCAAAACGCGGCACATAAAAACGGGATTTTTCGGAGGTTCATGCCACAGGTTCTATTGGGGATAGAGAGGTACAGTCAAGTGTTTTGTATAGCCCTTGGACTAGGGACCATTTCTATACCTAGCAGAAGGATCGTCCTATTGTATCTCACCTACAATTAGGGTCGAAGTTTCAATATAACATACACACTTCTTCCGTCTAAGGCAAATGAAGCGAGTCGCTGGTTGTTTTTGCATTCATTGTGGTGTACGGTACGCCTTAAGGGGCTTACAATATGAAGGCACTATTTAGTTTATGGTCGGTTCCTGAGAATATCCGACAAAAAGCATTTTTCACCATTTTTTCGGGGTCAGCAGTGGATATCTAAATAACTAACAGCAGCAAATTGCTCAAATGGTACAAGTACATTATCTAGGCATTTATCCAGAAGTGCCATATTCCCATTTTCAAAAATCATCATCCGCTATCTAGAAAAGCCTCAAAAACACAGTTTCTGGACACCAAAACCGAACCGCAGTTTGCAAGACAGTTATGCCCAGCACACAGATTAAATTTTTACGGTATATTGCGAACATCCCAATCTCGAGCAAGCCTGAAAATTTTCTTGATATGTTTATCCATTTACGACACACAGTGGTTCAAACTTAACCTAAATACGTATAATACGTAAATATAGTTTACATAGTTTACAAAGCTACACAGCATGAAGTAATATGCTCTAAAGTGCTCCAGTCATCATCAGAAGAGTTCTGGGAACCCCATGTGTAGTTCAGAATCACATGCAAATTTTTTGTGCTCAGAAAGTCCGACATGAGGTGTTAAAATAGTTTTACGTTATTTCAAATTCACATTAGTAAAATGTCAAAATTTTATTTGCCCATTAAGTTCTTGCAGGCCGCTGTGGTCTAGCGGTTCTAGGCGCTCAGTCCGGAACCGCGCGACTGCTTCGGTCGCAGGTTCGAATCCTGCCTCGGGCATGGATGTGTGTGATGTCCTTAGGTTGGTTAGGTTTAAGTAGTTCGAAGTTCTAGGGGACTGATGACCACAGATGTTAAGTCCCATAGTGCTCAGAGCTATTTGAACCATTAAGTTCTTTTCATGTGAATGCAATGCCATGTTGTGGCAAAGAAAACTGCTCCTACTGGAGCACGAAAAAAGCGAATATGCTCCTGTTTTAAAGACTATGACTGAAAAGTCACGTAACAGCTGCTTCATTCTACCTTTAAAAATTTTTCCCAAAAATTTTAACATGCGAACATATTCCTGCTCATTTACGTTGAGAGAGAAGGAGACGTGGCATCGGGAAAAGAGAAGAAATAGTAAAAAAATAGTGAAAGATAGTAGATAGTGGTTATGGTATAGAAAGAGTGCTGGAGGTAATGGTACTGTGAGGGAAAGAGAGAGATATAGCGGCAATGGAACATAGCTGACAGGGGCAACACACTGCTAGGAAAAGCGTGAAAGAGACAGTGGCGCTGGGAGAAGAATAAAGAGAAGGAGTAAGTGGAAGTGGGGAGAGCAGTCGATAATGAAGCTCAGAGTCTATGACAATGACAGCGAGAAAGAGAGAGAGAGAGAGAGAGAGAGAGAGAGAGAGAGAGAGTGACAGTGTGAAGAGGCGATAGAAGGGGAAATGGATGAATTAGACAGTACAGTAGCAGTAAGAGAGAGCAAGAGGGAGACAGTGACAGAGAAAGTATACAGTAATAGGAGGAGGACAGAACGAAGGAGACTATAACTATGATGCAGGACACGTCGACAGTTATAGTGGATGTGTATGAGCGACTTACACTGATGGAGCAGTGTGTCTGAGTGCATTACAGTTAGGGGAAGTTGTGAGACTAGAGGTGAGTTGCATGTTGGGAAGCTCACGAATATGTTCGCATGCCAAAATTTTAGGAAAAATTTTTAGAGGTGCTGAGGAAGATAGAATGGGGCATCTGGTATGCCACTTTTCAGTCAGAGGCTAACAGGGGCAGTAATACGATCTTCTGACTTCAAATATCACGGCATTAGAATACGAACGGAGGACTTTTACCTACTACAATTAAGTGAACTTTTAACTAGATAATTGAAATAAACATTACTTAGACAGTGATTTAGGCAACGAACACTGATAGACAATTTTCATTCATAATAGCCAGTGGTTTATGAAACGTCAGTGATAGGTCCGAAGCATATAATTTAAATCCCCGCAACACCTGGGAAAGTTTTCTTCTCAAGGCTCGGTTAGGAAGTGACTGATATTGTGCAATAAAACACCCTCTCGTGCCAAGTCGTGCATTTGTGATTTAAAAATTCTATCAAATTATTAACATGAAACTCCCGAGTAATAATTACGCGCAGCGATAGCATTTGACTGCAGCGCTCGGTGCTTGTGTAGAATCTTTGACTCAAATAACAAGCCCACTGTTACGATTTCTTAGATACTTGAAATTGCGACCAGCTTGTAGGGAATTTGTTGTGGATGTGACTGTATTGGTTTTATCACTAATATTTCATCATTAATAAGTTAAACATCGATTACGAACGATTAATTACGATTCTTGGTGAAGTAAATATCTCACGCACGTCGACATTTCGGTTCAGCACTGTTATTTTGTGTAACGTTGTCTTCGTAACTTGATAACGATCTCAACACTCTACCGACTGTTGCCGAGTTTTAGCCGAGGCCAAGTACAAATCAAACCAAATCATCAAGAAGAGCCGTTATACCGGTTCGGAAATGCTTCCACCCTTGGTTCAAAGAGCTAATGATCATGTTCTTCTCCCATAAGATAAATCGCTCCGTTTCCGACACGTCTTATATTCCTTCCACTGTTAGTGCTACCACCTGGTTATTGTCGAATACAGGCAATGGTCACATTAATGTGACTGGACCGTTCAGTAGTAGACTTTATTTAGCGAAGAGTGACCCCTTTCTCTGTGTTAGTCTCTTTCTTATATCTGAGAGCTGGTTTCTCAGGATGGGGTAGGATAGGGTTACAATTCTGGATGGGGCCGTAATCAGTTACTCTCGGTTGCGCTACAAATACGTAAACTTTATTTAAAGAAATTAAAATTTGAAAACAATCTATTAAAATAACACAATTTACTGTATGACGGCTGAAGGCTTTATCACAGGAAAAAATTCCACAATTTTAGGGCCGAAGGCCACCAACTATAATCTCAGACAACAAACGGCTGAAGACCTGAATTACAAGTCAGAAGAAAAATTCCGAATAGCACATATTAAGATGAATACTTCATTTTAAAAATAAACTGTAACAAGCTGAAGGTCTTATCACCAAAGAAGTGAAATTATTGCTCGACTGAAGGCCACACCAACAATAATTAGAAAATTACAAATATCCTTAAAACAACCATCACAATTTAAGGAATCAGGACAAGTGGTTCTCAGCAAGTGTTCCAAGAGTCGGCCTGGGAAGGTAAACAAACATAAGGTAAGGTGAGACAGGCAGCCAAGAGTTGTACTCACGTAACAGGATGACAAATCAAACTAGGGGCAGCTTAAGTGCCGACCGACCGACTAACCAATCCGCCTAACGTTCGATCACCGATACAACGATGGAATATTTTTAGGCAAGGGCGAAGACACAGACAGCACTACGTCTTCAGAAAACACCCAAGGCCGAAGGAAACACGAGAGCCAAGGTAGACTTCCCAAAAAAATATGCACAGTACAACACAAGCGGCTGTCGAACTACACATCGTGTCGGGCAGCGTCAACACGACGACGAAAGGTACACCGCCGGAAAAGTACGCTAACCTCCAGGGTAGGTAACTGGGGCGTCAGCGGCTACATGGCAGAAAATAACGCTGGTTGCACTTCACTAATAAGAATAATACTAAATTCAGTGATGAATAACAAATAGAGAAAGACGGCTGCAATATTTCACCGCCTCGAACACTTCACTCGTTGCCGCCAGGCTCAACGGTCCTGGGAGCAACAACCCGCCGACCAAAGGCGAGATCTCAGTATGGTCGCGGTTGCATTAGCATTAACTCTTCACTCAACTTAAACGTCCAGGGTACGGTGTGCAACGAAGTCGTCGGTCTCGCAGCTACCCTTCCTCGATCTGTCAGTGGCAACACGCCGGCTTGCCCTCGCGCTGCACGGACCTCCTTGCTGCTGCCCCCCGCCCCCCAATCTACCTGGTATCCGTTGGCAACCCCTCACCAAACCCAGTACGCAGACAACATTAAAATAACTGCTCATTCAAAACCACAAGATACACGCGGATCCGGGGAAACAATTCCACAAACGAATTATAAGTCGGCACAAACACAGAGGAGCTAGAAGCGGTCGGAAGACCAAATGCACGTCGTCCGCTGCGACAACCGACCGAACGACCAACCAACGGTCGTCCCCACTCAAGTCAGGCACGGGAAAGATCCCAGTATAAATCGTCGACTGACAACTTATTGCCATGAGGTCACTTCGACACACACACACACACACACACACACACACGCACACACAGGTGAAAGTTGTACTACTCGAATATCACGATACATTCTACCGAAACTCGCTGAATCCGTTTCTTGACGTGGTCGTGCACTTTCGCGACCACATCCTTCCGTCGGACAGTCCATGTGTGTCGCCAGCGGTCGAGTAATGGCTGTCCGGAGCTCCCTGCTGCTCCGTTCCAACTCCACTCGCTCGACAAACGATGACCGGTACGCGCTTTCGATAAACGCTGCTGCTGCTGCTGCTGCTGCCACTCACGGACAGACAAGGCGAGCAAAGGTAGTGGCGCCAGTGAACACACTGAAAAAACAAGACGCCACTATCGCTATTACAAGATGCCAAGCTATGAACGGCATCAACGCGAACCGCACACGGCTCAATATCCTCATTGCCTCGGCCGTTACGCATAATTTTGTTTTCTTCATTTCGTCTCTTTCATCGTTTTAATGTTAGGCTTACCTCTAATTTCATTTTTTCTACTCCTCATCCTTTTCGTCTTTCTTTGGTTTACTCTCAACCCATATTCAGTGCTCATTGTTAGTACATATCGTGAAAATTAACTTTGCAATGGACTACCTTGGGACCACTGTAGGGAATAAACAAATTTAATTCCACTTTAAAATAATCCAAAACATTCCTACGACACTAGACGGCACTTGCAACACGTGTTCAGCAGTGTTTATTTGCTCACACTGTACTAGGCACTGAAAAAACCAAATTGCCAATATCTGCTGAAATACGAAAAAAATGTACCTAATGACAGTCCAGGGAGACAATTGATAAGTTGAAACTTCCTCGCAGACCGGACCGAGTCTCGAACGCGAGAACTTAGGTAGCTCAGATGGTAGAGCACTTGCCCGTGAAAGGCAAAGGCAGTTTGACTCACGGTCCTGCACACAGTTTTAATATGGCAGAAAGTTTAACATCAGCGCACACGCCGCTTTAAAGTGAAAATTTCATTTGGAATCGGTAAGTTATATTATGTACCTATCTGAAATGAAAGTATTTTGCCGACCGTGGTGGCCGAGCAGTTCTAGGTGCTTCAGTCCGGAACCGCGCGACTGCTACGGTCGCAGGTTCTAATCCTGCCTCGGGCATGGATGTGTGTGATGTCCTTAGGTTAGTTGAGTTGTAGTAGTTCTAAGTTCTAGGGGACTGATGACCTTAGATGTTAAGTCCCATAGTGCTCAGGGCCATATCAACCATTTTTGAAAGTATTTTGTGGTTTTTAAAAAGAGGTATCTTATATTAGCACATCTAAAAAATGCTGATTAGCACATTTACAAAATCCTGAAAGCACTTGAACTAATAATTCAAAAAAATCAACAGAAAACATTGATGGTAAATATATGACAGCAAATCCAGTTACATATTAATGTCCGCAGAAATCAGCAGCACAGAATGATAGTGCCCCTTTTCTTTCGGTTGGAATACAGATCTCCATTCATTGTACCGGAAAAAATACACTAGTGAATTTATGATGTCTCCTTGGTGTGGCCAGCTACTTGAGAGAAGCAGTTTGAAGACTTAACGTTGCCAAATGGCTGCGCTAGAATAGGAGACTCAGCGTATGTTAGCAGAGACGCCCTTATGCAAGATGTAGGGGGGCACTGACTGAGATTCTCGGCGCGCCACTAAATTACTGGAATTTCTTCTGGCCGGCGCTCGGAAGACGTGGCAGTTCTCGGAATGTGCCATTACTCGTGCGAGGCTCATAATAAAAATACGCGAAACTGCCATGGCCGACGTGCGGAATAGTGCAGGGTCGCACGCTGCCGCCAGAGAGCGGCCAGAAGACTCCGAGATGCCGTTAACAGCTATTATAAATAAGAAATGTGTTTCCTGTTTGCGAGGGAAAGCGTCGCATTGTAAATATTGCCATATCGACGTGATATGTTTCAAGCATCATAACGTGCTGAGCTATATACACAGTTGCACATGTAACGGACGAAAGTCAGTCTGTTGAAACGTATAATACGTTTGAAGCCTGGAGAAACATAGACGAATTTTCAGATACAAAACGCGAACTGTTTTTCAAGCAATGCACACTTTCAGCTGCAAAAAAGTATTTTCTGGCAGATTCACATTTGTGCTACGTACATATTCAGTCGGTCATTGTCTTATATTTACAGAAACCCGCATTCGGCGAATTATGAAATATTACTTTACTTTCATTACCTTGTACATGGTGCTCAACTCAGTCACTTAAAATTGATGGATATGGAAGCTGTTACTTGGATCTGGACAAAAATTCTTCCTCAGTATGCCATTAAGGCCAACTTCCGACATAACGTGCCATGATCTTTTGTTGTTGTTGTTGTCTTCAGTACAGAGTCTGGTTTGATGCAGCTCTCCATGCTACTTTGTCCTGTGCAAGCTTCTTCGTTTCCAAGTAATTACTGCACTCTACACCCTTCTGAATCTGCTTATTGTATTCATCTCTTGGTCTCCCTCCACGATTTGTACCCTCCACGCTGCTCTCCAATACTAAATTAGTGATCCTTTGATGCCACAGAACATGTCTACCACCTATCCCTTCTTCTAGACAAGTTGTGCAACTATTTCCTGTACTCCCCAGTTCTATTCAGTACCTCCTCATTAGTTTTGTGATCTACCCGTCTAATCTTCAACATTCTTCTGTAGCACAACATTTCGAAGCTCCTATTCTCTTCTTGTCTAAACTATTTATCGTCCATGTTTCACATCCCGACATGGCTACACTCCATACAAATACCTTGAGAAAAGACTTCCTGATCTTTTGTACAGGAAAGCAATTTCTAGTACCCAGAATTTTGCTCCAAGAGTAAATATGTGACTTCTGCTCCTCATCTTAGGGCATAATGATTTGAAAGTTAGTTAATGAAACTAAAAATGTTTCATAAGTTACCGGCTGCAGATATGTGTAGTTATAATTTCTATTCAGAATGCTTCCAACATTTTTGACGCGGTGGTCTCTCTTCCTACCTGCGCTTATCTGCTCTTTCCCATGTATCTACCCACTGACTAGGTTCAACTATGTCACCACAATTTCACGTTCTTATTCCTAGTATCTGCGCTAGGCTTACAATTGCAGGAATGCTTAACCCCATCCCAATATCCTGTTCATTGTTGTAATAAGAATTTCCTGTAATCTTCTTACCAAACTTAGTTCTTAGCATGCTATTTTAGGGCCATATCCCAAGTAGATTTTGATTGTCGTATAATTGTTAAGGGTCCACGTTTCTCTTGCACTCAACATTGTGATACAGTTGTTCAGTCTGAGAAAAATTCTCAATTCCAGCTTAGTATTTGGTATCAGAGCAGCTTATCCCTTGAAAACAGTGCTCTTTGCATAATATAAACTGCAGCACCCAGGAATACCACTGCCGCGTACTACAGTACAATCTTTATTACAAATGCACAACACCTATAAGAAAACAGAGAACATTTACGAAATTCTTCAAATGGTTCAAATGGCTCTGAGCACTATGGGACTTAACATCTGAGGTCATCAGTCCCCTAGAACTCAGAACTACTAAAACCTAACTAACCTAAGGACATCACACACATCCATCCCCGAGGCAGGATTCCAACCTGCGACCGTAGCGTCGCGCGGTTCCAGACTGAAGCTCCTAGAGCTGCTCGGCCACAACGGCCGGCCCACCAAATCTTTGTAATTGTCTTGAGCAAAGAACTACCAGCCAGTCCGGATTACAAAAGAGTCAGTGAAGTGTGGTAAACCGATAAAAGCAGAAGTTTCACCGCGCTCTTAATCAGAGCAACAATCGGTACAAGCAGTAAATCTTTTATCTTCGAATTACGAAGTCAACAGTGCAGTACGTGCGACGCATGGAGACTTGTGATGCTGCAATCCAAGCTCAAAACCTTTCTGCTCTGACGAGCGCTTTTGTTATTTGCCAGTCCTTTCATTCTCCGTGTTTGTGTTTGCAGAAGCCATATTGCTGCTCTTCAACGTAATCATACTGAAAAAATACTCATAGTTTTGCACCGTTGTGAGGAATAAAATAATTAGATTACAACACGATTCCTTTTGATGGTACTAAAACAAAAAGACAACGGTATTGACACCATGAATGCTGATACGATGCAGATGACAAGTCCATTAACTAAGTATCGTGATGGTAGGAAAGTAGGAAATGAGGGGTAATGCGTATGAGTTGTCCTGTTGGGAGCGAGTAGGATTATGTTGGTTTGATAAGTGTCTGATCTGTGTGTGGAGCCAGCAACAGGGTGGTTAGAGGGTAAAATTATGACGGCATGGAAGCTGGGAAGAGTACTGGAGGCTTGATCTAAGGACAGCATATGGAAACTACTACTATTACAGCCGACAGCTTGCGTGAACGTAAGCGTCCTAAATTTGGGCATATCCTGGTCAACTGACTTTCATATGTGACTGCGGGTGCGAACCTCCTAGCATTGGCTACAGTGTGAGAGGCCGTTTGGTACTGATATCCGTGTCACAGGATGTGCGAGGCAATCTGCTTCTGCGCTAAGTTAACTAGTCTCGATAAAGTTGCTACTAAGGCTTTTCCCAAGTTTCCATCATATTATTAAGACAATATCTGCAGCGGTACCTCCAACTGTACAATCATTAATTTCACAACATAAGATAAATAGCTCCATGTCATACTTTTAACAGCATTCAGTAGTATCCAACACATTTCTAACAATACTAGTAATATGCTAGATACCACTGAATCATATTACAAGTACGGCATAGAGCTATTCTTATTTTGCAGCTTTTCACTGAAGTTTTATAATTTTCTTTTACTTTCCACAACTGGTGATTAATCATATTAGGAGCTGATCGTTAATTACAGAAATTAGTTAAATGTTCCAGACAATTTGCTAGTGAGACTGTTAAAATAAATATTTAATTAATAAAAGATACATGAGTACCACACACCGTAATCTGGCTTCCCGAGCGTTGTAGCAATACATACCGTTTGACCAAAGAAGTGGACCACCCAGAAGTAAACGAAATGAAACCTTTTGGGTTGGGAGGGTATGTGATTCCATGTTAGTGATTACAAAATCGAGTCACTTTTATTAAGGACTTGGTGGTACGAGCCCACTTTTCAGTATGACGTTGCATCCCTCTGGCGTGGACGCATGTTCTCATTCGACTGGGGAGAGTTTCGTAAGACCGTTGTATCCTCTCCTGAGGTAAATTCGCACATAATTGTTGTAACCGATACTTGACATCCTGAATTCTGGCTCCGGGATGTCGCTGACGTCTGAGCTGGTATTAAACATGTTCTATCGGGGGAGATCTGGGGATCGTGCTGGTCACGGGAGTATTTCAACATCACGGGGGCAGCTCATTGAGACTCGTGTCAAGTGTGGAAGAGCATTGTCATGTTGAAAACTGTATGAAATGTATTCCCAGTTGCTAACACGGACAACCATTATTTGTATAATGGAATAATGACAAAGAAAATCTCTGCCGGTGCGGACTACCACCCGGATTTCCCGCTTATCGCGAGCGGTCGCCTTACCATTTGGTTGTCCGAGTCTATGGAGGCCAGACCCAGGTTTCCCTATGTCATTAACCACGTGTCTATAGCTTGCACTCGTACAACCATTATGTATATTCCCATACAGTGGACACGTTTTAATTGAAATACGACATTGCAGTGCCTGTGTTATTGTCGTCAAATATTTGATCAAATCTAGGGCCTCGCTGTAGATTTGATCAAAGAAGTCGCTTGTCTTCTGTTCACTGCAATGTGACATGTTACCACGTGCAGGGCTAGCATCGCTGCAGCGTTCTGTCGTCTGTATTGTTTTTATAAACATTGCCGATAAATACAATTGGTGTGTACCAACAACTACAAAATTAATAGAGATGTGTGAAGCTGATGAGGCGCTTTACAACGTGAGGCACCTTGAGTACAAAAATAGATTAAGAAGATTGGAGACCTTACCTAACCTAACCTAACTCTCTCTTGTAGCAAGGAATCGGAGTGTTACAGTGAGCCTGTCTTCTGCAGATATCGCAGTTCGTAAGTGAGTATTGTGCTTTGTGATATGAGGGTACACTTCATTGAGCACATGCAGAAATGTATGCTCATCCATTCTTAAGTGATTGATGTACTACTTTACGTCCTCCCCTATACGCTCACGTAACAAGGTTTGTCGAGTGCTTTTGTCGTGTCGTCGTAAAACCGACGGCTTCACCCAGGTACGTTTCCTTTTTTTCCCCCGCTTCTCTTCCGCATGTGCACACGGTGCAGTTGTGGTACATGCAACTGCTGCGGTTAATAACAAGTTGTTGTTGCCTGCCATCTTGAACTTCGACGAAAAATATGGCAGTGTAATACCCCTTTTTAGCACCACGTCAAAGATCTTTGTCAAATACATTTGACGAATATTTGATCACATATTTGATCAAATCTTAGACAAAGAAATTTGACAGTGTAATACCGGCCTTATCGCGTGTTTCATAACGGGTGTAATCACCGCGGTGGCTGCTCCGTCGGACGTGCATGCATGTCCGAATGAACTTCACATCGTAATCAGAATAAGACAGGCACAGTAATGTCGTATTTCTCTGGCCATATCGAGCAAGCGACTTTCAAGTATAACGTTTGACTTGTATGGGAATACACATAATGGATGTACGACTACAGGTCACAGACGGATGGTTGGCGACTTACGGAAGTTTTGGTCTGGCTGTGAGTCGAGCACGGGTAGCAGCGCTCGCGAAAGGTGCGAAATCCGAGTTAGTGTCCCGGTCCGGCAGAGATTTTCGCTGTCGACTTTCCATTCTACAGCTGATGGTTGTCCTTATTCGCAATTGCGAAAGCATTTAATTTGTTTTAATTGAAGGTCGCTTGGCGGGTGTCAGCGGATAAAAAGGATATTGCAGTGTTCAGAAGTACGACGCAATCTAATGTTCGTTTGGACATACTATCTACTTACAGCTCATACAAAATAGATACGTATTTGAAAGTTTTACTGACCTTCAAAGTAGTCACCAGCATTGCGTATAACCCGTTGCCAGCGATGTGAAAGTCGTAGAATATTCCTAGTGGTGCCAATTATGTTGACAGTTCGAGCGGCTCGGTCTGTTGCCCGACGAATTTGTAGCAGTTCTGAAGCAAATGCCTTGAAGTGTTTCCTTCAGTTTAGAAATCGAGTTGAACTCACGAGGGCGTAAATCAGGGAAGTGCAGTAGGTGGTATAGCACTTAGCAGGCCCATCAGTCAAACAAATCAGTAACAGCTTGCACTGTACGTGCTTAAGCATTGTCCTGCAAAATGATGGTCTGGTCCTGCAGAAAATGTCAGAAACAGATACCGATGTGTGGAACTTGGGTTACCGTGTGTTGACATTCGTCGTCAGCCGTTACAGGAATCAGATGGCGCTGCAGATGCGGTCTCACAGGCCCTACACTGACGGCCACCATCATCTATAGGGAAATTCCTGTTTCATACTTCTGCACCTGGTATTCATCTTCACTCTCTAGACAGACATTGGTTATTACATTCTCTACTGCTTCCCCTACTAAGCAACCTCTGCGCCAATAGTCATTTTCAAAAGATTTTAAGAGAACGTTTGGTACTCTTAGAAAAGGCTCAGTGGTCATTTATTTTAAGACAGTTAAATTAATGGAAGAAACATTATTCTGCCGTTTTTTGTTTCATTTGTTGCAGGTTAGCTCTATAGGATTCAAATCACAGTATATCACAAACATCATCTACTTTAAAACCGGCTCTGCTTTATTATAACAAACAATTTGTAAGAACTCGGTTCAAAAGTGGTTTGTTCTGAATACGCTATTAAATTCTGTCCTTTATGCGAGTTGCAGTAGTGAGGGGGGGGGGGGGAGGAGGGGGGGGGGGCTTTATTTCTTTAACCACTATAATACACTGCGTTATCCAGAGCAACAATACTACCAACGGGAGCGTCAGAAATCAGTTTTCCTTCTAACCATTTGTGATTGTCCCTATGAATATAATCGAGATACTCTTGGGATTTAAATTCCGAATCATAAACTGACTGCTTTCTCAATGAAACCCCTTACTCCTTCGACTTGGACAGCAAATACCTCTGTAGCTTGCACTAGTATCAGTCCTTATACGCCGAACTTCATGCTGTCAGCACTTTTTCACGGTATAATGCGTAACCACCAACGTTTTGTCCGTGAATACCACTGGTGTGTTTGTCCCTTTATCATTATTTGTGATTGCTCTCAAGTATTCCACACTCTTTGCAACAATGTGGGAACCTTGCGTTCGGATGGTTCTCTTATTTGACATTTTTTTAAATCGAACTCCCATCTCTTTCGCAATTTTCCGGAATGTTCTGAAAACGCTTGCTATGGCGTGAATGGGAATTCAGTTTCATCAAAATTTTACTTTGCTGCGTTCGATATTTTGTGCGTTTTTACGGAAGATAGTTACTTCATCATAATACTGCTGTACTTCTGACATTTTTGATATTGTTAACACTGCCACGAAAGTAAGAATTGCTTATGACAGTGCATGCAAAATTATTGCAAGAGGTAATAATTATTCGGCGTAGGATTGTTTACAACTTTGGCAGATACACAATAAAATCAGCACTTTCGGATCGTCCCTTTCAAGTCAGCTGTCCATGAAGCATATGACTACCGTGACTTCTTGCGATTGTGAGACGTCTAACTACTAAGATACGTGCTTACAGCTCGTAATGCTTACAGATAGAACTAACTGTTCTAAACACTCAGGTGTATTGGGTGATGTCTTTTATGGATGACACATTACTTGGGGGCTTATAGGTAGCTGTGAAGCAGGGCTATTCAGCAACGTCAGTTATGCTACTCGTCTGGAAGTCGATGAACAGATGTGTTGTATGAGTCTCAGTCTCCGCCTTCTGGATGAAATGATGCGGATGGTGCTGGTGGATGTTGTCCTGACTTGATGAACTGTAGTATATTGTTGTAGTACTCCGATACATCCCTAGGGTTTTACCCAGAACAGAATCCATCTCACTTTGACCGCTCACTTTATTACTTTGAGTTCAGCGTTGAGGAGTGTGACAGGCCTCATTTGCTGCATCGTCTCGGCGTTTTTCTTTAAGTCATTACAACCGCAAGTCTCACTTTCAGTTCTCGGATATTCGGTCAGCACGCCATACGTCGTTTGCCAATTTCAGCAATGATGCTCCGATGATGTGCCAAAAATCTTGGTAAAATTCAGCAGAAAGCCTCTCAGGACTCGGTAATTTTCCGCTCGCTGCTTCTTCCGCAAAGGGTGTGAACGAAAAATTATAAACTCAGGAAGCAGGAAACTACATGTAGTTGCACCTGAGCATGTGCCGTATGGAAAACAATAGTTATAGAACAACTGACGTAAAAATTAACCATTACAAACGAAAAGCACAAAATTGTGATTGTTCTGGAGTATTAATTTATTCACCGACAGTTTTTGGCATTCAAGGCCATCCTCAGACTTTAACTGACTATCGTTGTCAAAGAGGTTACAGTACTAGCGAACAAAATTGCCAAAGATCCAAAGATATTACACATGTGATGATGCAAATTTCATCTTTGACTGTTTAATTGTAACGTAATTCAAAATCTCATAGTTGAACGGTAAATAAACGTCAGAAGAGCAACCCAGAAAAATATTAATACTAACATCAACATTATTTTGTGTGCAGGTATGTGTGTATGCTGTGTGTATGCTGTGTGTATGTTTGTGTGTGTGTGTGTGTGTGTGTGTGTGTGTGTGAGAGAGAGAGAGAGAGAGAGTGAGAGAGAGAGAGAGAGAGCGTGCTCGCGCGCGCACGCATATACGCAAAGGAGAGGTAAAAGAGCAGGAGAACAACATTATCGAAGAATTACGCTTAACAGATAAGTAGATGTGCATTTTCACACACCGAAACACACACACACACACACACACTTTTTTGCGCTTTTGCTTCAAAATTATGAAGTTTTGTACAAAGAAGTGACAACAAGATTCAGTTAACATGGAAAACGTAACCGTATTTACATTAGAAGCAGTAAATGAAGGAAAGTCGTCATTGACTACAGTGTCTATTGTGTGTGAGAGTGTTAGTGCTTCAGAATCTCTCACTACATAAAACATCCACAAAAAGTTTAGGCAACATCCAAAAAAAGGGCAATAAATAGTGTATCACGAAACCTATTTCTTCGTCTTCATAGTTGAAAGACTCGATTATTTTCTGTTTTCTTGTGTCAGAGATTCAAAAATAGTAACCTTTCCCAACTGGAATGATATTACATGCACTTATTCACAGTCGCGATATGTGCTATTCTCCCGTCTTCAGGTGACAGCGCACTACGATGTGCCTTGTGCATAATCGTTTCTTCTGAACCTTCTTTACACATTTAATATGCATAAAAAGAAATGATTCTACGTCATCCATATAAAAAGATGTAGCAATTGTGTGGCTACTGGATCTTTCCTTAAATTTACGGGTAAGCTGAGGTGGAATAACATGCAACCTATGTTTAACCACTTTAACAATTGGGTTTGATTTTACAAAGATGTCCACAATCAGATATAGCAACACTTAATCCTTTCATAAACCGAATCACGGTTTACCAAAATAGTTTTTCAATATGATCATAATAAATTTGCAACTCATGTTCAGTCAGTTAACATCTGGCAGTTCGTGTCTCAGCTACAACAGACAACATTTAAAACTTTCCTCAAAATTATCCAATTCTTTAGTAATGGCGTTGAATAGCACAGGTGTTTGGCCATTGAACATTTGCCGCTTCTTGGCTCGTTTTGGAATTGACAACATTTAACCTTTTCAAGTACTTCCTTAGTTAATAAAAATAGATTAAATGTTAACAATTATTTAGCCAGCTAACATCAGCTGATTCAGGCCTCAATTAAGATGTACCAGATTTAAAAGCTTTTTAAAGCTGAGCATTTCCTGTTGAACAAAACATAATTAATTTTGAACAATTGTTTAGCAAATTAATTAATAGAACTGGTAAGACTTCCGTTCTCTTTGCTATTTCTGGTGTCAGGGCAGCAGTTCTGCAACTGCTAATGGGCCTTACATCATCAAGTCTGGTTTTCGGCTTCCTTGATCATGAGCCATTGTACATGTAGAGTAGACTGGACATAGTTCCTATTCTACGCAGCTATAAGTGACTGACTGCAAACACCAATATATGAGGAGCATTCAGTAAGTAACGCAACACCTTTTTTACTGAAAGCAAGTTGATTTTATTCAGGATTCCAATACACCTTATTATTCTCCTCTACTTTGTCTACAAACCCTATTTTTCAACAGAACCGACATTTAACGCGGTAGCAAAGAGATCTTCACTGTAAATTTAAACGCAGCCAAAACCTCTCAGACAAACAGAAGCTAAATGATGTCAAAGTTAGCGTAAGGAGGGCTATGCGTGAAGCGTTCAGTGAATTCGAAAGTAAAATTCTACGTACCGACTTGACAGAAAATCTTAGGAAGTTCTGATCTTACCTTAAATCAGTAAGTGGATAGAAACAGCATATCCAGACATTCTGGGATGATAATGGCACTGAAACCTAGGATTACACGCGTAAAGCAGAAATACTAAAGCCTATTTCCAAAGCTGTTTCACTGAGGAAGACCGCACAGCAGTTCCTTCTCTAAATCCTCGCACGAACGAAAAATTGGCTGACATCGAAATAAGTGTCCAAGGAATAGAAAAGCAACTGAAATCACTCAACAGAGGATAATCCACTGGGCCTGACGGGATACAAATTCGATTCTACACAGAGTACGCGAAAGAACTTGCCCCCTTCTAACAGCCGTGTACCGCAAGTCTCTAGAGGAACGGAAGGTTCCAAATGATTCGAAACGAGCACAGGTAGTTCCAGTTTTGAAGAAGGGTCGTCGAGCAGATGCGCAAAACTATAGGCCTATATCTCTGACATCAATCTTTTGTAGAATTTTAGAACATGTTTTTGTTCGCGTATCATGTCATTTCTGGAAACCCAGAATCTATTCTGTAGTAATCAACATGGATACCGGAAACAGCGATCGCGTGAGACCCAACTCGCTTTATTTGTTCATGAGACCCAGAAAATATTAGATACATGCTGCCAGGTAAATGCCATTTTCCTTGACTTCCGGAAGGCGTTCGATACAGTTCCGCACTGTCGCCTGATAAAGTAAGACCCTACGGAATATCACACCAGCTGCGTGGCTGGATTGAAGAGTTTTTAGCAAACAGAACACAGCATATTGTTCTCAATGGAGAGACGTCTACAGACGTTAAAGGAACTTTCGGCGTGCCACAGAGGAGTGTTATGGGACCATTGCTTTTCACAATATATATAAATGACCTAGTAGATAGTGTCGGAAGTTCCATGCGGCTTTTCGCGGATGATGCTGTAGTATACAGAGACGTTGCACCATTAGAAAATTGCAGCGAAATGCAGGAAGATTTGCAGCGGATACGCACTTGGTGTAGGGAGTGGCAACTGACCCTAAACATAGACATATGTAATGTATTGCGAATACATAGAAAGAAGAATCCTTTATTGTATGATTGTATGATAGCGGAACAAACACTGGTAGCAGTTACTTCTGTAAAATTTCTGGGAGTATGCGTACGGAACGATTTGAAGTGGAATGATCATACAAAATTAATTGTTCGTAAGGCGGGTGCCAGGTTGAGATTCATTGGGAGAGTTCTTAGAAAATGTAGTCCATCAAGAAAGGAGGTGGCTTACAAAACACTCGTTCGACCTATACTTGAGTATTGCTCATCAGTGTGGGAAGATCGGCGCGTTTCGTCACAGGGTTTTTTGGTAAGCGTGATAGCGTTACGGAGATGTTTAGCAAACTCAAGTGGCAGACTCTGCAAGAGAGGCGCTCTGCATCGCGGTGTAGCTTGCTGTCCAGGTTTCGAGAAGGTGCATTTCTGGATGAGGTATCGAATATATTGCTTACCCCTACTTATACTTCCCGAGGAGATCCCGAATGTAAAAGAAATTAGAGAGATTCGAGCGAGCACGGAGGCTTTCCGGCAGTCGTTCCCGCGAACCATACGCGACTGGAACAGGAAAGGGAAGTAATGACAGTGGCACGTAAAGTGCCCTCCGCCACACACCGTTGGGTGGCTTGCGGAGTGTAAATGTAGATGTAGATGCAGGCTTACGCTATTTTACTGGGAGGACCTGTATACCCGCATGGTACCGCTGTATTGGTCGACGTCGGAGCCAACGTCCTGCTGCATCAGTAACCTGCCCATCATCCACCTACTGTTTCCAGATGAGGACATCCTTCATGGCGCCAGACGGCCGGAACTCCAAAGGTGCTAGATCTGAGCTGTAGGGTAGATGAGGAAAATTAAGTTTCGTGAGCTCCTACGGTGCACAGCACTACCAGCAGAGACGTTCAGTTGAGCAGCGTGGTGTTTGATTGTGAACTGTCGATTACCTCGAATGAGAGTGTCCGCACGTTTCAACATACCAGGTGTCACAGTCGTTTGCGGTCGGCCGGCACGCATGTGATCGGACAGGTTTGCGCGACCTTGTTGCGATGGAGACCATTGGCTTAACCCAACAACTCATCGTGCTTTTGTTCACTTCCAGGTCTCCTTAGCCATTTGGCAAGCCCTATGAATATCTGACATGCTGTTTTTCTGCCAAAAGAAAGTCAACGGCTGCTCTCTGCTTGGAATGCACCTCTTTACAACCGTCATTTTGAAGGCTACATATACGCCACTACCTATCAGAACTTCATGAAACTATAGGTGGTGAAGCGGGAATATTACACGAAGTCCCACGGCAAATTGTCTTTTTTCAAAGGAAATTGCCCAATAAAAATTTTGTTGCAGTAATTATTGAACACCCCTCTTATATGGTTGACTGTTCCTTCGGTCATGCCAAAAGACCAGATGCCATCGTTGATCCTGCAGCCTTTATTTGACAATTAATCAGTGGAATGGCGACATTAACTGCTAGAAAGCTTTGAAATCAGGCCATGGGGAAAATTGAAGTTTTGTGCTGGGTCAGGACTTGGAACCGGATTTTTCCGTTTCTCGTGAATGGCCGCCTTGACCACCTCGGTTATCTGAACTCGGTCCCTGACCGACCCAAATTCCTAGCTTGTCCAGACAATACTGACCTAGTGCCCCTAACCTTTACCCTCACTACCCACAGCGATCCCTGATTCTCGTAGGAGCTGGGCTTGTTTGTGCATATGCACTGCAAGGTTCACTGGTATATATATATATATATATATATATATATATATATATATATATATATATACAGGGTGGTCAGAAAATGTCTGAAACGCTTGTAGTGATGTAGTAGGGAAAATTGTACTGAGACATAAATGTTAAGAAAAAAATTCGATACGTTGCGCCGTTTCCAAGTTGTTTAGCATTGAAGTTAGCCAATTAGATCGTCGCGCGCGCAAATTCAGGTTTCAGCTAACGATACAAAGCACTCGTTGGGCAACACCGCCCCTGGCACGCCGCTTGAATGTGAGCGCGCGACGCCCCGATTGGCTAAATTCTATGCTAAATAACTCGGAAACGGCGCAACGTATCGCATTTTTTTCTCAACCTTTATGTCTCAGTACAATCTGCCCTACAACATCACGACAAGCGTTTCAGACATTTTCTGACCACCCTATATATATATACGGACCTTGTGTTTTCTGTGGTTGCAGACTTAATTTTAGTATTGACATTAATGATACTTTCTCACATGGTAATGGTTGGCTCACCGTAGCCATTGTACGTGGAGGCACTGGAGTCCCTAACGTACCTGGACTTGAAAGTTTTATTGATACAGACATTATTGCCTGAGGGCCATTGAACCTTGCAGTGCATATATCTTCAGACATTTCGGACAGGGTGGCCAAAGAACCTTTCAGTCCATATTCACAAATAAGCCAATACGCCCAGCTCGTACGGGAATCAGGGATCGCTTTGAGCAGTGAGAGTAATGCGCAGCAGTATGTCAAAAGTGTCTGGACAAGCTGGGAATTTGGGTAGGTCAGGGACATCTGGATAGCCGAGGTGGTAAGGCACCAGTTCACGAGAAATGGAAAAATCCGGGTCCGAATGCCAGTCCAGCACAAATTGTCAACTTTCTCCATGGATTGACTTCAGTACCCACTAGCAGCTAATGTCTTAATTCTTTTGATTACTTGTAATGTACTGTACAGCTTCTGCCACTATGTGGCTACATCACAAAGTTTCTCGCTGACATTGGGGAAAACGACCATTCTGCCCGTAAAATTCTGCAGTATGTTACACACGATACGGCCACCATTTCATACGTCACAATTATAGCAATCGTGGGCACCTGCCCCAACTGACTGCCAAAAACCACCACATCTGGCCTTTCCAAGCAGCCTTATATCCGAGTCGAACCGAGAGAAACGAATAGCTCGAGATTCATCCTCTACATAGTGCTAACGAAAGTTATGAGAGTGCCACCTTGGAAATACATCACGTAATAATTCCTATTGAATTGTATGATAGCAAGGGCCCGGATTTTAATGAGAAGTCATATTTTTTTCTGAACTACTAGGGTGAATTTTAGAACAATTTATACACAAATCTAGGCATTTTAGTGTCGTAAAATGTATTTTGATTGTGCATATAAAGTCATATTTCAACAAATTTTAGTAATATGTCATATTGCGGCTAACTTTTAATATAATAGGTCATATTTCCGTCAACTTTTGCCAAAAATGCTTATGCCATTTTTCTCGTATCTTGCGGGACACACGAATAATAAAATGAATATGTTGCTCACGAGACAATATTTAACGTGCTATTATGAAAGATAAACACATAAATTAGTACACAGCTTTATTATCAGGACAGTAGCAGAAAATCGGTGTACCACAACACCCGTTCCGCGAACATAAAACATTGTTGCGCAGCGTCGACAATACCCTCTCAGAGCCAACAAAGGCGGTTTCTGCCGTATAATCATCGCAGTCGCACTGGTGTTCCCAGTAACCAGTTTGAATACAGCCTTTGCCTTGTTCAACATGCCCAAAGCGAAGTGCTCCGACAGCGTGAAGTTGCGAGGATATGTTCGAGAATTTGGAAAGAAGTTCTTTAGTACTGATTGGAAAATATTATTTTGTAAATTGTGTGAAGTTAAAGTTAGTGGAGAAAAGTGCTTTAATGTGCAACAACACTGTAATATCGCTAAACACAACAGCTGCGTGAAACGAAGTGCTGAAAATAACAGTAGGCAAACGCTGTTATTCGAACAGAATTTGTGTGAGATGATGGTGTCCTGCAACATCTCATTGGAAAAGCTGAAGAATCCACGCTTGAGACGGTTCTTGGAGAAGTACACAACACATCCAGTTCCAGATGAATCTACACTGAGAAAGAACTATTTATCTGTATGCTACAATGATGTGCTCAACAAAATACGAATTACTATTGCTGAGCAAAAGATCTGGCTGTCGATAGATGATACTACGGATATTAGTGGACGATATATTGCAAATGTTGTTGTTGGTGTTCTAAAAGTTGATAGCCCTGGCGATATGTTCCTACTAACGTGTCAAGCTCTCGATACAGTAAACAATTCGACGATTGATATTTTGTTTGACAACTCTCTGAAGCTACTGTGGCCGAATGGTGTGAAAGAAGACAACGTTTTGCTGCTTGTAACAGATGGTGCTTCATATATATGGCTAAAGCAGCCAAAGGGCTTCAGATTCTGTACCCCAGTATGGTGTACGCCACTTGCCTTGCACATGCGTTGCACAGAGTTGCCGAAGAGGTGCGATCAAATTACCCTGATGTGGACAAATTAATTTCCTGTGGCAAGAAAATATATGTGAAGGCTCCGCTACGGGTACATAAATTCAAGGAACAAGGAAGGACCTTCAACGCCCCTCCCACCTAAACCTATTCTTACACGATGGGGTTCTTGGCTTAATGCTGCTGAGTATTATTGCACCAACTACGCCCAAATAAATACAATCTACTGTGAGCTTGATAGCGATGAATCAAGTGATATCAAAATTGTGAAGGAAATTTTTACAGATACATTGTCTCGAAACTTGGCATACATCAACGTCAATTTTTCAGTGAGATCAAAAGCCATCAAATGACTGGAAGCTGTTGGCACTCAGCTATGTGAGGCCCTGAGTATTGTGCAACATGTGCAGAGTGAGTAGGGTCGAGCTCGTGGTCCTGTGGCTGACAAAGTGAAAACCAAATTGCAAAGTGTTCTCCAACGGAATCCTGGATATTCTACACTGTGCAAAATTAGTGACAGTCTTTCAGGGAATGCCGCAACATTTGAAGATACTGAAACAAAGCTGAACTCCAGTGACCTGGCTGCCTTCAAATACGCTCCAGTGACGTCTTGTGAAGTGGAGAGGAGCTTTTCCATGTACAAAACTATCCACAGCGACAACCGTAGATCTTTGACAATGGAAAACCTGAAGATGCACCTTGTGATCCAGTGCAACTTTGCAGATACTGAAGATTGACATACGATACTAAATAGTGTGAAACGCTTTAGATGCTATGAAGAAATACAAAAAATTGTTTTACTGTTTCGATAGATGATCTTTTCACTGTACTTTGTGTTCAGAAAATAAAACATTCAGGCATTCAAAAAATAGGCGCAAATTAGCCAAAACCCTACAGAAAGAAAGAATTATACTTACAATATTTTGAGAAGTGAATTTTGTATTACTTTATCGTGAATAAAAAATTAAATAAACAAACAAGAATGTTCTAAATTAACTTCTAATAGGTCATATTTAATTTTTAAGGTCATATTTATGTAAGTTTTAGGTCATAAATGCTTGCATATTTCACTGTTTTTAGGTAATTAAAATGCGGGCCCTAATGATAGCACTCTCTAATTTCCACTAGTGTGCATCCGGTGCTATCTCTGACAAAGTTTGGCTCGGTGCTTCGTGGTGTAACACTTCCCAGCTCCGTCAGTGCAGACGATAAATCTTTTCGGTATTCTCTGAGGGTGGAGTGCGTGTGCCCCAACGTTGGGCGGGGTGGGCCTTGACATGCTGGTGGGTGGCGCCCCGCAGGATCGCAGAGGCGGCCGGCATGCAGCAAATGCACTGGCCGAGGCTGGCGGGCTGCGGGCTGGCCGCTTTGTCGCGCTCGCCGCCGCGTGCCACGGCTGCAGTGCGGCCGCCGGCCGGCAGCCGGGACGCTGGGTCAATGATCCGCCGCCGCCGCCACACTGGGTCGCCTTTAAAGGGGAGCCAGCAGCGCCGGCAATCAATAACGGGGCGCGCCACAGCACAGGCATGCCGCGCGCCCGGGGCCAGGGCTCGAGCCGCCCTGACGATGATGTCGCCGATTGCTGCAGAAACGTCTCTCAGCGGAGATCAGCGTAACTGAGAGCAACCTTGTTTCGCTAAAGACCATTACACGAGGGACCAAAGTAGGATCATTCACAGTGTGAGCTGGTGACAAATCGACGCAGCTGCTGCTCTGTACGATTGTCCCTAATGATGCTGCTGCAGACTGCTGTGGAAACGATTCTCCTCAGAAATTAGTGGAACTGAGAACAACACACTTTCGCTAAAGACCTTTACCCATTGCACCGAAGCAATAGGAAATGTGTGAGCTAGGGAAGGTCAGGCACTGCTGCCACTCTATACATTCGTCCCTAATTGTAATTTCGCTGATTGTTGTCGTATCGACTCTCAAAGGAAATAAGTAAAACTAAGAGTAGCTCAATTTCGCTTAAGACCGTATAGTTAAGCCCACAACGCGTGTGTGGTGTACTTCCTTTCAGCCCCGTCGACGGGACGAGGTTCTCCTCACTCGGCTTCGGATCGGCCACAGTCCTATGACGCATGGCTTCCTGCTCCGGCGGGAGGACCCTCCAATGTGTGGTGCTTGTGGCGTCCAAGTCACTGTGCGCCACGTTTTATTGGACTGCGTTTTATTTTCTGACCAGCGGGCAGCAGCTGACTTGCCAGCGGACCTGCCATCTCTTTTAGGCAACACTCGGACGAATGTGGTTAAAGTTTTAAAGTTCTGTGCCATGTCAAATGTTTTTACAAAGACTTTAGGGAGAGGATCTTAATTTGCTCATTGTGTGACAAGCTCGCCCATATTTTATGTAAGTGGCTAGTCAATGACAATTAACTGTGGCATTCTTGTTGCTAACTTTCCCCTTTCCTTACGTTCTACTTTCTTATGTAGCATTTTCCTTCTTTTCCTGCTTTCTTTGCGTGTGTGCTTCAATTTCATTAGGTCTGCCCACATTCGTTCCCTTTAATGCGTGTCAGGACGCTGATGACCTCGACGTTGAGCGCCCATAAGCCCCAACACAAACAAGAAGGAAGATTCATAGTGCAGCGAGGGCTCATACGACGCTGCGTGCCACTCCTTGTGGTTGCCCTGATGACAGTTAACTGACTGCTGTAGAAACGTCTTTCAGCGAGCATCACTGTAACTGAAAGTTGAAGACCATTACACGTGGGACCAAAGTAATAAGAGAGATGATTCATAGTGTGAGCTGGTGCAGGGCCACTTCAGCTGCTGCTCTGCATGTTCGTCCCAGATAATAGCGCCGCATATTATTGTCGCAACGAGCCTCCTCAAAGGTCAGTGAAACAGAGCCACACGCTTTCACTAAAGATCTTCACACATTGGACCGATGAAGTCGGTAGCGTCTGAACCAGGTTAGGTTCGACACTGCTGCTACTCTGTGCGTTCGTCCTTGATTATGATTTCGCTGATTGTTGTAGAAACGGCTCTCAACAGAAATAAGTAAATCTGAGAGCAATTCATTTCCGCAAAAGACTTTTACCCATTGGACCAAAGAAGTAAGAAGGAAGATTCCTTGTGTGAGCAGGGGCTGGGCCAGCTCTGCTGCCACTGTTTGCAGTCGCCCCTGACAATATTTTAAAGGATTACTGTAGAAACGTCTTTCAGTGGACGTCAGTGTAAATGGCACCAACACGGTTTCGCTGTAGACCATTACACGTGGAACCATAGTAGTAAGAAGGATGATTCATTCTGTGAGCTGATGCTGGCCAGCATAGGTGCTGCTCTGTACATTGCCCCCGGTAATGGTGTCGCAGATTCCTACAGAAACCACTCTCCTCAGAGATCAGAGTAACTGCGAGATACGCTCTTTACCCGCTGGATCGGAGATGTACGACACATGACTCATAGTGTGAGCTGGCGCCGGGCTTGCGATGCTTGCACTCTGTGTATTCGCCCCTGATGATGGCGTCGCTGACTGCTGTTGAAACGCTTCAAGAGAGATGAGTAAAATTGAGACCAACACACTTTCGTTATTGTAAACGTGACTGAAAGTCGTATGTAGAAGCGTGCGACCATTATAATCACGTTGATGAAAATGGCTTTAAAACAGAAGGTTGCCGGCCGGTGAGGCCGAGCGGTTCTAGGCGCTTCAGTCTGGAACCGCGTGATCACTACGGCCGCAGGTTCGAATCCTGCCTCGGGTATGGATGTGTGCGATGTCCTTAGGTTAGTTACGTTTAAGTAGTTCTAAGTTCTAGGGGAGTGATGACCTCAGATGTTAAGTCCCAAAGTGTTCAGAGCCATTTGAACCATTTTTTGAACAGGTTGTTCGCAAAGTTTCTGCACCTATTTATCATTCAGTATGCGTTTCGGACTGCCTACCTTCAGATTAATGACTAACCTAAGGACATCACACACATCCATGCCCGAGGCAGGATTCGAACCTGCGACGGTAGCAGCAGTGCTGTTCCCGACTGAAGCGCCTAGAACCGCTCGGCCAAAGCGGCCTGCCCTTCAGATGACCTCGTGACAAATTGGTAACAAAGTTTTTTGTTTTACAAACTTGAAAATTTACAAAGTGTCTTAAAAGAAGATTTATGCAACATCACGACTGAATAACATAGACATTTAAAACAAAATACATACTTGTATGAATGCATGGTTTCGCAGCAATATGAATTAATAAAATTTTCTAGGGCTTCCAGCTGCGTCAGGTGGTTAAAATTCCATGAGCTTTCGACCGAGCTCTCCCCGGTCATTGTCAAGTGGTAAGACTGACTGCTGTGTCGCCGTGGTCGCGTCGTTATATAGCCGCACTGCTGGCTGTGACGTCACTGGTGCTCTCTTCCTCGCCATATATGGTGTTTTCATCCCGCGTCCGCCGCGCCCGTTTTAACATCGCAATAGCCGGGTCCCAGGTTGTGCTGAGCTTGTTGATGGTGTTTTCAGAGTTTTTTATTTCAATGGCTTCTTTTATGACTCCATCCCAAAATCCATTCGTCTTCATAACGACAGATGTTCTGTCGAATAGAATTCGATGTCCATTTTCTAAGGCGTGTTCTGCCACGGCTGATTTTTCTGGATAGGATAGGCGTAAGCACCTCTCGTGTTCTGTCCACCGTTGCTCCACAGTGCGTACTGTTTGGCCGACGTAGTAACAGCCACACTGACACGGTATCCTGTACACTCCAGGCGTTCTAAGCTCTAGATCGTCCTTAACAGGCCTCATGATCTGACGAATTTTTGCTGAGGCCCTGAACACCGACGAAATGTTATATCTCTTCAGGAGCCGGCTAATCTTTTCCGACAATGTACCAAAGAAAGTCAAAAACGCAAGTTTCTTGCTTTCTTCTTCGGTGGAGTTCTCTTCTCTATAGGTGTGTTTCTTGCGTGTCACACCGGGTACAGCCTGTGACACCTGTCCGTGGCTGTACCCGTTTTCCTGGAAGACTTTTCGGAGGTCGCTCAGTTCTTGTGGCAGACTTTCTGCGACTGAGACGACTTTAGCACAAGGGTATTCAGAACGATCGTGGGATTTTGACCACCTGACGCGGCTGGAAGCCCGATAAAATTTTATTAAAATATATACAGTTTAGTACAGAATCAGTATACGACTTCAACAATAATGTCAATTAATGTCGAAAGAAACAAAGTTTACTAGTCCACTAAGCAAATAACTATGACCTAAAACGAGTTTTGCCTTCAGCCGAGTGATGTGGGTGGCATATAGTTCCACATAAGAAGGCTTTCGTTAAAAACCATTACTCACTGGATCGAAGAAGTAGGAACTGTGTGAGGGTACGGCAGGTCCGGAACTCCTGCCATTCTGTTTGTTGACCCCGATTATCTCGCTGGTTGCTGTAGAAACCATTAACAGCGGAGATGAGTAAAACTGAGGACAATGCACTTCTGCTAAAGAAATGTACTCGTTGGACTGAAAAAGTAGGTAGGAAAAGTGTGTGCCAGAGCTGGGCCAGCGCTGTGCGCCACTCTTTGCGATCGGCCCTGACGATGGTGTAAAGGACTTCTGTAGAAACGTCTTTCAGCGGAGGCCAATGTAACTGAGAGCACAATGGTTTCGTTAAAGACCATTAAACGTGGGACCAAAGAAGTAAGAAGGATCACTCATAGTGAGAGCTGGTGCCAGGACGAGAAAGCTGCTGTTCCGTGCATTCGCCGCTGATGATGATGCTCAAGACTGCTGTAGGAACGATACACCTCAGCCGGCCGCGGTGGCCGTGCGGTTCTAGGCGCGTCAGTTCGGAACCGCGAGACTGCTACGATCGCAGGTTCGAATCCTGACCGGGCATGGATGTGTGTGGTGTCCTTAGGTTAGTTAGGTTTAAGTAGTTCTAAGTTCTAGGGGACTGATGACCTCAGATGTTAAGTCCCATAGTGCTCAGAGTTATTTGAACCATTTTTTTGATACACCTCAAAAATAATTCAAACTGAGAGCAACACTATTTCACTAAAGACCTTTGCCCGACAGACCGACTAAGAAGAAAAGAAGTCTCATAGAGTGAGCTGGGGCAAGGCCTACTCTACTGCAGCTCTGTATTTTCACCCCCGATGATTGTGTTGCCGATTGTTATAGAGATGTCTCCCAAAATGAGTAAAATTGAGAGCAATACACTTTCTCTAAACATCTTCACCCAATGGTCCGAAGAAGTAGAGTGTGTGTGTACTAAATTGGTCAGACACTGCTGTCACTCTACAGTGTTTTCATTTAACTGAAGACATTGAAATATATCGAAGACTACACATCGGCTAAAAAAGTTGTAATTGCGTTATTGACCCCCCCACCCCATCCCATTCCCTTTGTGGGTTGCGGGGGGAAACTTTGAAACCTTTAATGAAAACCCCTGTTGTTTTATCGCAGGTTACGATTCTAGTGCAAAATCTACGTACGTTTTGTTTGAAGCATTTTATTTGTTTCGCTACAGATTCCGCTGTAATCGGAGGAATTGAAATGGCTAGACAATCGTAATTTACGACATGCTACTCAATGGCCCATGAATATCCAGTGACATATGGAACCCCACCTCCACGCTGCGAGGGTAGGACAGGCCAGTATTTCATAACTTCTAATTGGAAACCTCATTCGCAACGTTGTAATCCTCCAACATATCGAACAGGGGACTACTCGACGTGCCACTGTGGCAGTGGCTCGTGGTGAACGCTACTCTAATTTTCCAATTGGAGTAAGTGTAGTACCTCCATCTTCAACACTTAGTCATCTGTTTCTCAGATGACCGTACACGGGACAAAAGCATATCGGCGGGAATGTCAGCACAGCCGCATATGATGCGGTTGACCGTGTCTTCGCGTCCTGTTGGCACTTGCTGGTACATCTTATTTTTTTAAATATCCCCACAAAAAGAAATCCAGCGACGTCGTGAGCTTGCGGATCAATTAATAGGGCCACGTCTGCCGATCCACTCACCAGTGTAAACACGGTCGAATACCTTCCATCCTTCATTTGCTTAATATGCTGGCAATCTTCATGCTGAAGCCACATACATTGCCGAGCGTCCAGGGCAATATCCTGCAGCAGTACCGGTAGCTCCTGTACCAAAAATGTTCGATATTTGCGTTCATTCAACGTGTCGTCGATAAAATACGGACCACCGAGTTTGTTCCCTACGACGTCACACCATACATTTTCGTAACCAACACTCCAGTAATTCATGCTATACCAGTGAACGGTACCATGATTGGTCAACGTAGACTCATCGGAAAGTGGTACCTCGGCGAAGAATGTGAGGGTCGTTTGCATTTGTTGACGTGCTCACCCACAAAATCTTGCGAGTTATGGAAAACTGCGACATGAATTTCTTGATGCAGTGACACTTGGTATGGATGATACTTTCAACGATACAGTAGTATTGTGACATACCGGAATCGCGGGGTGATTTCCGGGCTCTTATCCGCGGGTTGTTGTGCACTGCTACTACTGTAGCTATTTCATTAGCTTCTCCTGTCACACGTTTGCTTCGTTTTCTTTTGCAGGTCTGTACGCTGCCGTCAGACATGAAGGAGTTCACAACCTTATAAAAGAACGAACGAGAGCGAGCTTTCTCTGGAAAACGCTCGACATACAAGGCAACAGCAGCCTCAATATTTCTCCTACATTCTTCGTAAATCACGATCACATCAATTTTTTCTTCTGTGGTTGCAACATTCATAGTCCACTTGCAAGTCTGTTCTCCAGGTGATATGTAGGTGTGCATGCAGTAAACACTGTGCAAGTACTGAAATATTTAGAGCCGTTATCTGTTCTACGTCTGCGCGATACGTGAGCTCCGCTCGCAATGTACTGAATGTTGTGATGCGTCGTAGTTCGCTTCACGGCCACGGTGCCGCATCGAGTGGTCTCCTGTTCGACATGTTGGTAGAATACAATGTTGCGAATGGGGTTTCCAATTATCAGTTATGAAATACTGGCCTGTCCTACCATCTTGCATGGAGGTGTGATCCCACGTGCCATTTGATATTCAAGGGCCATTGAGTAGTATGTCGTAAATTACGATTATGTTCCAATTTATATTCCTCCTATTACAGCTAAATCTGTGGCGAAAGGAAGGAAATGCTTCAGACAAAACCTATATAGATTTTGACGTAGAACCTTAAACTGCAATAAAAACCGAGGTTTCCCATTGTAGATTTCAATGTTATCACAGCCACGCACGCACGACTTGGGTTGGGTGGTCGAGTGTGGTGTCATTGGATGTTCCCCTCCGAGACAAACAAATTGGAATTATAACTTTCTTGGACCCGATGTACAGCTTTCGAGATATTTCAATGCCTTTTAAAATGAACGCCCGTAATACATTCTCCCCTAATGATGATTTCGCTGATTGATGTGGAAATGGCTCTCGAGGGAGGTGAGTAAAACAGAACGGCAGACTTTCGCTTACGACCTTTGCCTGTTGAAGCGAAGAAGTACGAAGGAAGATGCAAGCTAGGGCTGAGACGGTGGTATTTCCACTCTTTGTGTTCGCCCTGATGATAGTGTCGCTGATTTGTGTAGAAACGTCTCTCAGTGGAGATCAATAAAATAGAAAGCAATACGTTTTCCCTATACTACTTTCCTCTTGGATCATAAAGGAGGAAGAAAGATCTGGAGTATAATGTTCCATTGATGTCATTAGATATCGTACCATCTATCAAACGGATAATTGCACTTTGTTCTTAATGGAGCGAAATCTTCAGACATAACTATATCTTCTCGGGTACCCAAGGGGGTATTAGGGTACCATTTTTTACCATATAATCGTCGCGTATGATAATTAAAAGCGAAAACTGACACTGGGTAGTGTATACGATAGTAAGAGAAAAAAATACGATCCAGTAAAGACAGCTCCTGTACTGTATATAAATGAATGATCGACAACTCATTTAACAGACGAGAGTGTAAATGAAATCACAAATGGCAGTGTGCTGAAACAATACTGTAATTTTTGTAAAGTTAGGCCCAACGTGGAATTTGAAGCCTATTGGATGAGTACTTCTTCGAAAAGTTAACATTTCAACCACATTTGCAATGACTAGGACAGTATTTCATTCTCAATCAGCAGCTGTTGCTGCTGAATACATATTGGCGGCATTAGTACAAACGACCATTTGCGGACGGATGTTTTTGCTTCATCCGTGTCAGCTTTTCTGTGTATGAATGACGTTATGGGTAACATCGGAAACATCACGGGGCTGTTCGTCAATGGTGCTGTTGTATGTAGAGACGTCGCAACTGCAGAATGTTGTAGCGAAAGACAGGAAGACCTGGAAAGGATCACCGCTTTGTGCAGAAATTGGGCGTTGACCCTAAGCATAAACAAATGTATTGTATTGCGCAAAACAGACGAAAGGACCAGTTTTTGTTTGATTACACAGTTGATGAATAACGTATACGTTGAATATCTGGGAGTAGGTGTCACGAACGGTTTAAAGTAGAACGATCACATAAATGTAATGTCCGAAAGAATACGCATTCACATGAGTGATTCGCTTCGATGAAAAATGAATTCACCACTTTCACTGCGGATGCACAATTACGATCGACCTCCTGCAGGAATCTCAAAAGAAGCGGGCATGAAGAACGACAGGGACAGCGTATAGATGGCGGTAGGTATGACTTTGGATCCGCCGGAAGGCGTGCCGAAACAATCAGCGCGATTTTGATAAACGCTATATCTGGATGACGCAATGGTTAATGCAGCTGCCTAGTAACCAGGAGATTCCGGGTTCGAATCCTGGTCCGGCACGCATTTTCACTTACCGCCACTTATTCAGCATGGAAATACCGATGCAGCAGACATGAATAGTTCCTTCCCTTTCCTTTCTCCCCATTCCACCTCCAGTTTACATAGAAACAGTGGAACCCACAATTGTGGACAAAGGGATGTAAGGCGGAAGGTTAGGGCCCGTGTACCATCATGTGTCATTTCCTGTTACTACCTTGTTGACATAACACCTCTGAAACAGCTAGGTCTTTATCAGTCACAGTCATTTAATTACAACACAGACTGAGTAAGATATCAAATCTCAATAAGAGGGTAATAAAAACAGCTAGGCTTTGATTAATGAGGGTGTCAGCTAACCCAAATTATGAAGCAGCTCTTAATTTAATTAAGAAGGGAACAGGCAGGCCTTCTGATGTAAGGAAATATTGTTATTATTGTCAGACTGAAAAGGGGAAGCAACATATACTTACGTGGCTCCCTTTCCCATTTATAAAGTGCCTCGTACCATTATAGAACAGCGAGGCTTTGTGCGAGCGATGTACGATTTGAGAAGTACAGTTTGCTAAGAAATTCCCGGACGTCACACGCACTGAAAATGTACCTAAGGGCCAGTTTACAACAGAATTTATCAATAGACCTAAATAAATTACAAATCTTATAACGACGCATATCTAATGGTGCGTCCGTATTATACAGGAGATAAAAAGAGAGTGATATCGTCCGTCAGTGGACGATGGGTTGGGCGCTTGTTTTTTGTAATATTCAAATCTCTTCAGAGTCTGTCTTTAATATGTGCGTTGAGTTAATCTATAGTTTCTTAGGCGCGTCAGTGGCGCTGGATTCATTTCTCCTTGTAAATCGTCAAAATATATCATTACAACGCGTAGTTAAATATTATACATTCGAAAATAAATGGCTCTTGGACTCTTTCAGTACCGGTACTCAAATCAGTGTTTTATGTGACGAGATGTGACGGTGTGAAAATACAACATTTCATCGCCTCCCGTGTGGAGAACGAGAACTACTACTGGCTTCTCGTGATCCACACGTAATTCCAGAGATGCAGTAGTTGCACACAGTACATGCATTCATGTAAATTGCAAAATCACACACTTAAATTAATTAACATGACGTATACATGATAATATCAATAATATTTATCAAATAAGTGCATAGAAGTGTTTATGCCTTAAGCTAGAGGTCCATTGTTTTCGCACTAGTATGCTTCAATTCATTGTGGTCGGTGCCACGGTCATTTCTGTTCGTCTGTCAATGGACAAGCGGTGACCTTCATTCCTTTAAAAATGATTGTACAACACATTGGTGTAGCTTTCATATTCTTAAATTTAATAAATTCAGTCCTGCTGAAAAGAGAGAAACTTATAATCTAACACGAAAATCAAATGTAGATGGCTTATACACTAATCAATGTCTGTGCATCTGCACGATGTTTTAGTTAGCTCAGGGATTTTGTCTCTTTTGTAGAGTTTTACTTTATGTGCGAGTTGCACGTCATTTGCTTATCACTTAAATTCACACTAATAAACTTTCATGTTGCACACGAACACAAAACACTTTGGTGTTCTTCGCTTTGGGCTGTCGATGGTAGTTTGTGGTCTTGTCTGCCGGCCGGAGTGGCCGAGCGGTTCTAGACGCTTCAGTCTGGAACCGCGCGACCGCTACGGTCGCAGGTTCGAATCCTGCCTCGGGTATGGATGTGTGTGATGTCCTTAGGTTCGTTAGGTTTAAGTAGTTCTAATTTCTAGGGGACTGATGACCTCAGATGTTAAGTCCCATAGTGCTCAGCGCCATTCGAACCTTCGTTTTTTTTTTTTTTTTTTTTTTTTTTTTTTTTTTTTTTTTTTTTTTTTTTTTTTTTGTCTCGCCACATCTTGGCATGGTTAGGTGGGCAAGACAAGGACATTGCGAAGCAGGAGTCTCATTATGTTAAATGTCCGTCCATGTAGATAAATTTCGGTGACGTGAGTTCGTTTTGGTGCATTTTTTTCGTGAAACAATAAAGAAAACCTGAGTTAGGTTCTGCTTAACACTAAGCTTACATCACTAATAGGTTAAGGGATAAGGATGTGAACATCAGATCTACAAAGGTAGCGTGAGTACTCGCTCACTCCATTTATACACTGTTCATTAATATCTTATTTTCGCTCCGAAATGACTATACCACTGTCCGTGTTTAGTGTACAATCGGTACTTGACATAAGTCCTTAGTTCGGATGCATTTATTGTTATACAGGTCTCTATATTCGGGGAAATGTCCATGTACATATTTTGAATTGCCTCTGGGCACGCGGAATTATTATTATTATTTCTCTTTCCTGTCTCAGACGTTATGTCTGGTTAAAAATGGAAGGTGACGCGGACCTTGATCAAGCGTGACTTCCTTTTAACTGTACGGTATGTGTTACATTGCATTTAGGAACTTTCGGGCAATTGAACAAGTGTCAATAATTACAGATTTCTGTAGTTGTATATATAAGTTTAGATGTAGCTGTATTGCATTGATGTACTGGTGGATATTGTGTGGTATGACTCCTGTAGTTGATAGTATAATTGGTATAATGTCAACTTTATCCTGATGCCACATGTCCTTGACTTCCTCAGCCAGTGGATGTATTTTTCAATTTTTTCTCCTGTTTTCTTTTGTATATTTTTTGTATTGGGTATGGATATTTCGATTAGTTGTGTTAATTTCTTCTTTTTATTGGTGAGTATGATGTCAGGTTTGTTATGTGGTGTTGTTTTATCTGTTATAATGGTTCTGTTCCAGTATAATTTGTATTCATCGTTCTCCAGTACATTTTGTGGTGCATACTTGTATGTGGGAACATGTTGTTTTATAAGTTTATGTTGTAAGGCAAGCTGTTGATGTATTATTTTTGCTACATTGTCATGTCTTCTGGGGTATTTTGTATTTGCTAGTATTGTACATCCGCTTGTGATGTGATCTACTGTTTCTATTTGTTGTTTGCAAAGTCTGCATTTATCTGTTATTATTATTATTATGCATCAGACACTTCAATAATAACAGCTCCAGTTAAGTAAAATTAACAAATAGAAAACACGTTGACCTACAAAAATAACAACTTCAGTTAAGCAAAATTACCAAAAGCGGCAGGCCTTCAAAAACAACGGCTTCAGTTAAGTAAAATTACTAAATGGAAAAAAGGCAGGCCATCACTAATAACAGCTAAGACCTCAAAGTCCAAAGTTAACAGAAGCTGAAACTTGCCGGTTCCAAAGCGGGACGGACTTCAGTACAGCGCAACTGGCTTCAACTCTCTCACCGGTGTGCCACGACCCAGAGCTGGCTGGACAGGCTACGTACGAAGACGGCACTCGAAGTCAGCCACGGGTTCAAATCGGCCCACAAGTATGCCGAGCAACCACTCGCCGGACTCTGTGCCGAAGACGCCTGAGCAAGCGGTCGCTTTACTCGCCGAGCGGACCTCTCACGCCGCCCTCCCTCCGTTACCACTCAACAACTCGCCACGACACAACGCGCCCTGTCCCCCATCAACAACCAAATGCCTCTGAGCACTATGGGACTTAACATCTGAGGTCATCAGTCCCCTAGAACCTAGAACTACTTAAACCTAACTAACCTAAGGACATCACACACATCCATGCCCGAGGCAGGATTCGAACCTGCGACCGTAGCGGTCGCGCGGTTCCACACTGAAGCGCCTAGAACCGCTCGGCCACATCGACCAGCTATCAACAACCTTCAGCAAAGATCTTAGTGGTCTCAAACCAGAAGGACGTCAGACGACAGACCGAGCTAGTGGCGCCAGGAATTCGAAAGGCGACGCCCTCAACCACGCCACGGCTCAAACAGTATTGTGTTGTCAGAAGACAAGCAGTGACATCAAACTGCGTCTGTCAGAAGAGCTCAATGATTTCGAACGTGCGTTAGTCATTGGTTGTGTCCTGAGTAAAAAACCTATCAGAGACAGTTCAAACATTCTAAAGCTGCCCAAGCCGATTGTTGGTAATGTGATTGTGGAGTGACAACGCGGCGGAACAACCAAAATTAAACCGAGACCAGACAGACTTCGTGTACTGACCGACATGGAGCCTCGAGCATTGCAGAGGATTATCGTAAAAAATCGCATGAAATCAGCAGAGGGAAAAACCCGTGCATTCTGAAGTGCTACCAGCAGTGCGGCTGGCACAATAACTGTGTGTAGTGAACTAAGTGGTCCAGCAGCTCCTCATACGCCACACATTTCTGTAGTCAATGCTAAGCGACGCTTCAGGTGGTGCTGTGACAGTCAGATAGAAGGGTTGTGGTTCGGTGAAAGCGTGGAGCACATTACCTGCCATCACGTGTTGTGCTCGTAGTTAGAGTGTGACCACTTTTTGTGGCTAAGAAAACGGTAAATGCTGAAGGATATGAACACGTTTTTCGCCAGTGTGTACTGCTTACAGGAGAGTAACAGTTCGGAGGCGATGATCGTATCAGCATCACAGTGCATTCTGCCGTAAAGCAGCATGTGTGAAGGAATGGTTCGTGGACAATGTTGTTACTGTTGTGGTCTTCAGTCCGAAGAATGGTTTGATGTAGGCTCTCCATGCTACTCTATCCTGTGCAAGCCTCTTCGAGTAACTACTGCAACCAACATCCCTCTGAATCTGCATACTATATTGATCTATTGGTCTCCTTCTACGATTTTTACGCCGCACGCTTCCTTCCAGTACTAAATTGGTGATCCCTTGAGGTACTAGAACGCGTCCTACCAACCGATACCTTCTTTTGATCAAGTTGTACCACAAATTTCTCTTCTTACCAATTCTATTCAGTACCTCCTCATTAGTTCCGTAATCTACCCATCCAATCTTCAGCATTCTTCTGTAGCACCACATTTCGAAAGCTTATTCTTTAAACCAGGGCTTCCCAACCTTATCAGCTGGTGGACCCCTTCCTCAGACGAAAATCCATGGCGGACCCCTAGTCAGTCAAGAGCACAGTATCTTTAAATTTCAGAGCGAAATCCATGGGAACTGGAAGCTTCTTAATGCTAGTTCCATGTTCCCAATGACCCCCCCCCCCCCCCCAAAGTATCAATAGTCTTTGGTTTAGAGATGAATGAAAACAACTTGAAAGTCAAAAATCGACTTATGAAATACGTAGTGCACTGACAAAGCAAGTTTAACATTTAATGATGCCTGGGGCCGCATACATGCCAGCGAGCGCTGTGATTGGTCGACAAAGCTGGCTCCGCGCATGCGTAAAAGGTTTCAGCGCATCTACCGCCCTGTAAGTACTGATGTTTTTCACACGAAAAAAATAGTGATAAATTTGATTTTCATATTTTACAAGATTTCGTTAAGAGTGGCCGCGGACCCCCTAGAAAGAGTCGGCGGACCCCTAAGGGGTCCGCGGACCACACGTTGGGAAGCTCTGGTCTAAACTATTTATCCATACATGGCTACACTCCATACAAATGCTTTCAGAAAGGACTTCCTGACACTTAAATCTATCCTCGACGTTAACAAATTTCTCTTATTCAGAAACGCTTTTCTTGCCATTGCCAGTCTGCATTTTATATCCACCCTACTTCGACCATGAGCAGGTATTTTGCTTCCCAAATAGCAAAACTCATTTATTACTTTCTACTAAGTGTTTGATTTCCTAATATAATTCCCTCAGCATCACCTGATTTAATTCGACTACATTCCATTATCCTCGTTTTGCTTTTGTTGATGTTCATCTCATATCCTCCTATCAAGATACTGTCCATTCCGTTCAGCTGCTCTTTCAAGTCCTTCACTGTCTCTGCCAAAATTTCGATGTCATCTGCAAACCTCAAAGTTTTTTATTTCTTCTCCCTGGGCTTTAATTCCTACTCCAAAATTCCTGCTCAAATGGACTGACCTGCCGAGAGGAACACCTCTGGGGTGAGTTAGAGAGTCGACTTCGCTCCATACCCAAGCGTCCAACATCACTATCTTCACTGGTTTCGGCTCTTGAGGAACAGTGATCTGAAATTCCTCCCCAGACATTCAGACACCTCGCTGGAAGAGTCCCCATCAAAGCTAGAGCCGTTGCAAAGGCGAAGGGTGAATATCAATGTTCGCTAAGAGGTGTCCACATACTCTGGTTCGGTTAGTGTTCATCTGCGATTGGTACGAGAGCAAAGCAAGCAACAGTGTATTGTAAACAAGCAGCTGTTTTTGCAGGTAAGGGAATTACTGTCTTTGAAAATATGAATTTATTGATGTAAATATTACGCTACCCGAGAAAGTAAGCAGCAGCTATTTCATAGCTGATATAATTTTCACCTTTTCCAAAGTGTCAGCATCCCTGCTAATGTACAGTTATAATTATCAAGCATAGATATAAGGAGTATTAAGCTTTGGACCTAATTTCCCAGTACTTAGTAAGTGACGTGGTCGAGCTATTTAGGCACACTCTTACGTCGTCCTATTTCGTGTACAACGGCCACTATTGCGATCAGACAGACGGCGTAGCAATGGGTAGCCCGTTGGCTCCAGCTGTTGCAAACCTCTGCATGGAGAATTTTAAGGATATTGCCATAGATACTGCGCCACTGAAGCCGAAGTGTTTCTTTGGATATGTTGACGACACGTTCGTCATTTGACCACACGGACGCGAGAAACTTGACGAGTTTTTGGAACACCTCAATGGCATCAACAGTAATATCCAGTTCACCATGGAGGTGGAAAAAGATAATGCATTGCACTTCCTCGACGTCCTTGTCCACCGTAAACGAAATGGGTGCCTTGGCCACAGTGTCTACAGAAAACCCACCCACACAGACCTGTACCTGCACGCCACCAACCATCATCACGCAGCACAGAAGCGCACAGTATTACAAACATTGGTGCATTGTACAAGAGTAATATCAGACGACGATAACGTGCCCCATGAACTCAGCCACCTACGCAAGGTTTTCAGGAATAACGGCTATAGCGTCCATCAAGTGAAAGAAGTGATTTCTGGGAAATTTCAGAATAAGACCACCGACGAAGAGCAGGAAAAGAAACATGCTTTGCTGCCATTCTGTGGCTCTGTAAGATAAGCCGCCTGTTGAAAAGACACAAGATCAAATCAATCTTCAGGCCTCCAACGAAAATCCGTCAATTACTGAGACCAGTTAAAGACGCAGTAGGTCTCAGAACACCTGGAGTCTTCGCAATACCTTGTGAGTGCGGCCAGAAGTACATCGGACAAACAGTGCGCACTGTGAAACAACGCAGGAAAGAACAGGACAGGTGCTATCGCCTACGCTATCCAGAGAAATCTGCGTTAGCTGAGCATGAGTTAGAAAACGGTCACCACATAACATTTGACGATACCTCTGTCATGGCTCGCACTAACTGCTCCTGAGACAGTTTAATAAAGAAGCTATTGAAATAAAAATTACCACAAACACTCTGAATAGAGACGGTGGCTTGCAACTCAGCGCTGCTTGGGATCCAGCGATCGCGCGGTTGAAGAGGACACATCGATCCCCGACTCAAAACATGCCCATATATGGCAATGTCATGGACACCAGTGACGTCACAGCCGGCAGCTAGGATATATAAGGGCGCACCAACAGCCCACTGGCAGTCATACCACTTGACAATGGCCAAGGAGTGCTTGGCCGAAAGCTCGTGTAGTTTTAAGCAATGGACGTGGTTGGAAACCCGAGAACATTTTATTCAATGTTATCGCCGCGAGACTCTGTATTCATACACTTAGAATTTGTTTGGTGGGTTTTTACAAAGGATTATTACCCACTGTAAAATAATTGTATGCCTGATTTCTTTATCGATGTCAGGTTAAAGATATCTGTTTGTTATACACTAACGGAAATAGACCCTAAAACCAAGAAGTAATTAATGTAGAGTAATGATATTCTGGGACTACATTTGTCTAAGTGACATATGTCAGTCATTTACTTTGCAAGATCACAGGTTAATTTAATCACGAGAAAAGACATTGCGTTGTGAAATTCTGGTATATTAATAACCTGTATAGCCTTCAGAATGATGAAAGTAAGTATGCGAACTTCCATACAATGTGTTGCACCGGTGACGGTACAGTATATCCCTTATTATAATTGTGTATGTCGTTGTATGTATGTGCGGATATAATTTACCGAAGGAGCAATTAATCGTGAAAAGAAATCGATTAAACTTGAAGTAATAATAGGCTAACTTAAAAGATAATAAAGACAAACCAATGTCCAAATCTGTGTCTACTGCTCTACGCTGAGAATGTTTGTGTCGTGAATAAGCAAAAACTCTCTTGCTAATGCTTGGAAATCTCATTTATTAGAGCACAAATTACTGTTCCTGTTGTACCTGCACAGTCTTACAGAAGACGAGCGTACATCATGTAGCCTTGTTAAAAAACATCCGGCGATAAGATTTTAACATAAAAAGAATATTAAATCTGCAGTGGTGAAATTTCATTACCTCGCAGAGCACAAGCAACTGCCGATATCCTCCGGTTGCCTGTAAAACTTTTACTGATCATAAATAGGAACTTGTATAGGAGTCTCGGATACTGATTCTGTGCGACTCAGTCCACATTCGGATATACGATGCGTAGCCGACCACAGATTTCTGTTAATAACTGGAAAACACTTCTAAATTCCCATGACCGTGCTTGCAGATCCACCAGCAAATATCATTAACCAAACTTCCGTAATTCCTAAAGAAGCTCAGCACAATTTACTTCCTCAAAATCCACTTCAGAAAATAATTGAGAACGACTGAATTACCTTTTAGAGAATTTCAATATATTCTCGCATAGGTTTACAATTATAAAATCTCAGACCTGTCTCTCTCTCTCTTTCTTTATACAACTCTGTACCAGTTTACGTTTTACAAAATGGTTCTCAACAATCGATAATTATGCCCATCCGAGTCCCATAGGTCCGTACATTAACGCTTCTCTATAGCCCGTCCTTTTTCCGTTCACAAAATTTTTTCTATAGCCGACCGCACGCAATGGAGCAACACTGAGTAAACGCATCCCTCCCGCAGGCGAAATGCACTGATTCGACATATTTTGTTGATTGTAGTTGTAACAATAGTATGGTCAATGATCGATGGTTGGTGGATCAAGCGTGGAAAGCATTAATGTTTACCATAACGTTGGCGGGGCTATTACACCGCCCTGAGACCGTGGAGGGAGTTCCGTGCCTGTCGCAGTTGGTCGGGTACTACAGAGGATGCAGGATGTGGATGATGCTGGAGTTGCCGCTAGATGATGTCCCGTACATTCTCGATTGGAGACAGATCTGGTGACTGGGCAGCCCGTGGCGAGATGGCGACACTTTGTAGGGCATGTTGGACTACAACTACGGTATGTGGGCGAGCGTAATCCTGTTGGAAAACACTCCCTGCATTGTTGTTCGTGAATGGCAGCACAAGAAGCCGAATCACCAGACTGACGTACAAATTTGTAGTTACGATGCGTGGGACAACCATGAGAGAGCTCCTGGTGTCATACACTATCGCAACCCAGACCATAACTCCATGTGTAGCTCCAGCGTGTCTAGCCCGCAGGCATGTTTGTTGGAGACGCTCACCTGGCCTCCTTTTAACAAACACAAAGCCATCACTAGCACCGAGACAGACCTGATTTTCATCAGGAAACAGAACAGACTTCCACTTCGCCCATCACCTAGCTCTCGCTTGACGAACTGAAGTCGCAAACGGCGGTGATTTGGGATGAGTGGAATGTACGCTACTTTGAGGTGTCTTACTCGGAGCTGTCCTTGAAGTATCCGATTCATAACAGTTCCTTGTGCCATTGTAGTGCCAACTCCTGCTCGAAATACTGCTGCAGATGCAGCACGGTGCGCGACAGCCTTATGCCGAACACGACGGTCTTCCCTCTCAGTAGTGCCTCGTTGCCGTACGGAGCCTGGTCTTCTCACGACCATGCTAGAGCCATTATAATGCTAGTGGCGCGAAATTGGAAAAGACATCGTGTTTCAGATGCGGAATCAGACCTACCAACTTTCGATTATCTCGCACAACTCATTCTTGGGGTTGTGATTTTTTTTCCCGTCAGTGTGAATTAGTTGGGAGACTATGTGAAAAGAAACTGTCTTGGAGAGTCAGCCTACTGAGACATTTCTGTTGCGCATCTCTGTATTCTTTCCTGGGAAGGGGGGCACACTGAAACTTACATGTTTGCTATTGGTTCTTGAATATAATGAACTTAGTTTGTCCTGAGCTCTGTAATATATCGTTTGACTGTCGGTGACAAATTCGCTTTCTTTGGTCATAAAGTAAGCGTTGTCAACGTACAGATTTAATTTAGACACCAGAAACACAACATTTTCTATTTAAATTCGGGCCAAGTACTTTATATATTAATAGTACCTGAATGGATCAAGAAGCCACATGGTTTGCAAAGTGGAAGAACTAAGGTTTGTTTAAGATTTCACCAATTAAATTTATTAGCAAGTCCAATGGACACCAAAATCGACCTGAGGCAATCAACACTCTACATAAGATAACAATATGAATTTATGATAAGATTAATCCTAAATGAACAATTATAGTGGCGTGGAATGTCAGAAGCTTGAACGTGGTAGGGAAACTAGAAAATCTGAAAAGGGAGATACAAAGGCTCAATCTACATATAGTAGGGGTCAGTGAAGTGAAGTGGAAGGAAGACAAGGATTTCTGGTCAGATGAGTATCGGGTAATATCAACAGCAGCAGAAAATGGTATAACAGGTGTAGGATTCGTTATGAATAGGAAGGTAGGGCAGAGGGTGTGTTATTGTGAACAGTTCAGTGACCGGGTTGTTCTAATCAGAATCGACAGCAGACCAACACCGACAACGATAGTTCAGGTATGCATGCCGACGTCGCAAGCTGAAGATGAACAGATAGAGAAAGTGTATGAGGATGTTGAAAGGGTAATGCAGTATGTAAAGGGGGACGAAAATCTAATAGTCATGGGCCACTGGAATGCAGTTGTAGGGGAAGGAGTAGAAGAAAAGGTTACAGGAGAATATGCGCTTGGGACAAGGAATGAAAGAGGAGAAAGACTAATTGAGTTCTGTAACAAGTTTCAACTAGTAATAGCGAATACCCTGTTCAAGAATCACAAGAGGAGGAGGTATACTTGGAAAAGGCCGGGAGATACGGGAAGATTTCAATTAGATTACGTCATGGTCAGACAGAGATTCTGAAATCAGATACTGGATTGTAAGGCGTACCCAGGAGCAGATATAGACTCAGATCGCAATGTAGTAGTGATGAAGAGTAGGCTGAAGTTCAAGACATTAGTCAGGAAGAATCAATACGCAGAGAAGTGGGATACGGAAGTACTAAGGAATGACGAGATACGTTTGAAGTTCTCTAACGCTATAGATACAGCAATAAGGAATAGCGCACTAGGCAGTACAGTTGAAGAGGAATGGACATCTCTAAAAAGGGCCATCACAGAAGTTGGGAAGGAAAACATAGGTACAAAGAAGGTAGCTACGAAGAAACCATGGGTAACAGAAGAAATACTTCAGTTGATTGATGAAAGGAGGAAGTACAAACATGTTCCGGGAAAATCAGGAATACAGAAATAAAAGTCGCTGAGGAATGAAATAAATAGGAAGTGCAGGGAAGCTAAGACGAAATGGCTGCAGGAAAAATGTGAAGACATCGAAAAAGATATGATTGTCGGAAGGACAGACTCAGCACACAGGAAAGTCAAAACAACCTTTGGTGACATTAAAAGCAACGGTGATAACGTTAAGAGTGCAACGGGAATTCCACTGTTAAATGCAGAGGAGAGAGCAGATAGGTGGAAAGAATACATTGAAAGCCTCTATGAGGGTGAAGATTTGTCTGATGTGATAGAAGAAGAAACAGGAGTCGATTTAGAAGAGATAGGGGATCCAGTATTAGAATCGGAATTTAAAAGAGCTTTGGAGGACTTACGGTCAAATAAGGCAGAAGGGATAGATAACATTCCATCAGAATTTCTAAAATCATTGGGGGAAGTGGCAACAAAACGACTATTCACGTTGCTGTGTAGAATATATGAGTCTGGCGACATACCATCCGACTTTCGGAAAAGCATCATCCACACAATTCCGAAGACGGCAAGAGCTGACAAGTGCGAGAATTATCGCACAATCAGCTTAACAGCTCATGCATCGAAGCTGCTTACAAGAATAATATACAGAAGAATGGAAAAGAAAATTGAGAATGCGCTAGGTGACGATCAGTTTGGCTTTAGGAAAAGTAAAGGGACGAGAGAGGCAATTCTGACGTTACGGCTAATAATGGAAGCAAGACTAAAGAAAAATCAAGACACTTTCATAGGATTTGTCGACCTGGAAAAAGCGTTCGACAATATAAAATGGTGCAAGCTGTTCGAGATTCTGAAAAAAGTAGAGGTAAGCTATAGGGAGAGACGGGTCATATACAATATGTACAACAACAAAGAGTGAATAATAAGAGTGGACGATCAAGAACGAAGTGCTCGTATTAAGAAGGGTGTAAGACAAGGCTGTAGCTTTTCGCCCCTACTCTTCAATCTGTACATCGAGGAAGCAATGATGGAAATAAAAGAAAGGTTCAGGAGTGGAATTAAAATACAAGGTGAAAGGATATCAATGATACGATTCGCTGACGACATTGCTATCCTGAGTGAAAGTGAAGAAGAATTAAATGATCTGCTGAACGGAATGAACAGTCTAATGAGTACACAGTATGGTTTGAGAGTAAATCGGAGAAAGACGAAGGTAATGAGAAGTAGTAGAAATGAGAACAGCGAGAAACTTAACATCAGGATTGATGATCACGAAGTCAATGAAGTTAAGGAATTCTGCTACCTAGGCAGTAAAATAACCAATGACGGACGGAGCAAGAGGGCCTCAAAAGCAGACTCGCTATGGCAAAAAAGGCATTTCTGGCCAAGAGAAGTCTACTAATATCAAATACCGGCCTTAATTTGAGGAAGAAATTTCTGAGGATGTACGTATGGAGTACAGCATTGTATGAAACATGGACTGTGGGAAAACCGGAACAAAAGAGAACCGAAGCATTTGAGATGTGGTGCTATAGACGAATGTTGAAAATTAGGTGGACTGATAAGGTAAGGAATGAGGAGGTTCTACGCAGAATCGGAGAGGAAAGGAATATGTGGAAAACACTGATAAGCAGAAGGGACAGGATGATAGGACATCTGCTAAGACATGAGGGAATTACTTCCATGGTACTAGGGGGAGCTGTAGAGGGCAAAAACTGTAGAGGAAGACAGAGATTGGAATACGTCAAGCAAATAATTGAGGACGTAGGTTGCAAGTGCTACTCTGAAATGAAGAGGTTAGCACAGGAAAGGAATTCGTGGGGGGCCGCATCAAACCAGTCAGTAGACTGATGACCAAAAAAAAAAAAAAAAAAAAAAAACTCCCGTTTACTTCAAATGGAAGCAGGGATCAGTGTATCGTAATATGAAAGCAGAGGAAGACACACGTGGTTTTCATAAGGTAAACAAATAAACACAGAACTAAACACCATCAATGATGCAAGATTAGGTTCTACAACGGAGAAGCTACCGCACCACCGTATCTACTGAAGCTACTAAATACTGGGCAGAGAAGCAAGTCATCACAACGAGTAGATACGAAAATCACAAAAATTTGTTAAATGAGGAAAATAAAAATTGATAAAATCCTGCCACGCCTATAGGTACTCACATTGCTTCAAAGAGAGAGAGAGAAAGATAGACAGACACAGCAGCCGATTACAGAAAGCTATAAAACGCATTTACGTCGACAGAAACAATCACATAAGAAAATTACGAAAATACAGTAAATCAGAAATGCAGACGAAATTTAGTTACACTTATCGGTACTCGTTTCACGAAGAAAATGTAGCAGAATTCACTGACGGACACTAACAGACAGATGACCAAATTATATTGAACACGTGGTAGAGCACTGTCGAATCCGCGAAATGTGAAACCTATTTCGCCACAAGAATTATATTTTATTGAAAAATAACCCGCATTCCAAACAATCATTGAAGGTGCAAACACGTATGAAAGAATGCAAAAGAGGAGATCTCGATCCTGTCATAGAATCACACGATAACGTGCCTGAAACGAAGTAGTTACAAATCGAGAGATTTAGAATTTCGAAGTCACGTTTCGTGTTAGCAAACACATTTTTTTTATTTAAAGCCTTGAGGGTGAAACAATCTGATAAATTATCTAAGCTCGGTTTCTTTTACTTACTACCACACATGGTAGCCAAAAGATCTCTAGACAAGACATTGCTCATTTGAAAATCAGAAATACTCACGCACATGCGAAATTATACTTAGAACGAGTAACTTAAATTTTCTCATAACATCATAAGCCTGAAACCGCACTATAAAATGGAGTATAAAGTATACGAAAGCCATTCTAATGTCTGTGTCTACATCTCGCAATGTGTACGGGATACACAATCTCACTTACAAGAGCTCTTGCGATCCGACTGAACACGCCTCGCATCCTCCGAAAGCCAGAGTGGTATGGTTTTGAGGCGGAAAGGGGAGGGGGGGGGGGGGGCGTCTAAGGGCTAAGCCACAGACCACAGCTTACCTGTTACCTACGCGCTCGTAAACTCTCGTACAAAAGCACCTATCTTGGTAAAGCTCTGTGCCTTTCTGCCTAACCAAACTACGTTGGCAAGACTGCCTTTGCAGACTAAAAGACTCCCTTCACCTACAAGAAAACACTGTCGTCTCACATTCTCAGACCAGGCATACAGAATCAAAACGCACGGCTAGGATATGTGAGAAACGATTAGTATAACAATTCTCTCTGGCTTTCGGAGCGTGCGAGGCCTGTTCCGTCGGATCGCAAGAACTGCAAGAAAATTGCCAGGTGAGATAAAGACTCGCGTTCCGAGGCTTCTGTATAAACTTAAACATGTGTATAGACAATTATCCATCCCGAGGGTCGAGGATAGCTAAGGATTATGCCAGGCTTTTGACAATGATACTGGCAAGATATAGGTACCGGAAATTCCAAGACTTTTCGGGAATGTTTCAGTTTTACGTCTGGTAGGATTACAAATGACCAAAGTAAACATTTTTTCTTGTGACATAATTAAAAATTAAAAATTTTCAGATTCTTTATCCTTTACTTGCATTATGAAAACTTGTTTCTTGCCAAATTGCATGATTCTTGGTAAACAGGAAGTACCCTAGAGGTTTTTATGGTGAGTTTGCAAGTATCACAATATGTGACATAAATGGCCGTATCTTTTGAGTGCATTGACGTAGAAGCTTACGTTTATTACAACGTCAAAGGCCTGTAGAGCTGAGTATGTGATAAGTTTCAGCTTGATATGCTTTCCGTTACTAAGAAAAAGAGGTCTTAACGGACGGATAAAAAGACAGTTTCACAGAGAGGACAGAGAAATATTTCTTCTCCCTGTGATATAGTAGCAAAGTAACAATTTTCGTCTTTTTTCCTGTAATTGTTCTGGGAAAACTTTGTTCTTGGCATATTTCATGATTGTAGGTTAACGGGAAGCACCTAACAGGTTTTGACGAGTTGTTCTTAGCCGTCGACAGACAGACAGACACGACTGGCAGACAACAAAGTGATCTATAAGTGCTCCGTTCTTACATACGGAGACACGGAATGATAAAAAGGAAAGACAACTCTTTTCCTGCCTTGACGTTCACTTCCGTCACATACAGGAAGCTAGAGACATCGAGAAAGAAGGAACAACACAACTAAGTGCCACAAACAAATGAAATCAACTCGATTCCCTTTAAAAAAAATTGTTCAAATGGCTCTGAGCACTATGCGACTTAACTTGTGAGGTCATCAGTCGCCTAGAACTTAGAACTAATTAAACCTAACTAACCTAAGGACATCACACATATCCATGCCCGAGGCAGGATTCGAACCTGCGACCGTAGCGGTCGCTCGGTTCCAGACTGTAGCGCCTAGAACCGCACGGCCACTCCGGCCGGCGACTCCCTTTAAGTGGATGTTTAAAACTGGAAATACTTCTGTCGTGATGGCTTTTTTTTTATTATCGTGAGCCGTTGTCGGTTTTTCATTGTGTTCTTAGGTCTATTTGGGCTGTGTAGCAGTGCGCGACAACCACTACAAAATTATCATCTCAGTTGTCTGTGTTCCAGGAGGAGCCCCTGCCCCAGTCAGCGCGTTACGGGTTGATTGAGACAGCAAAACCTGAGGTGGCGTCATGGCTGGCGGCGGAACAGATTCTGCGGGACCCGGCGCCCGCTCAAGCAAGAAAGGTTGCCAACATAACGCGCTGATGGTTGCTGCCCAGCGGGCCCTGCGAGCTGCGCTGACGACTCCGTCACCAGCAGCGCAGTTGGCAGCACTGCTGCGCCCTGTCAAGGACGAATTCTGCTCAGCGGCTGTCCACCGAGAAATACTGGAGACCTGTATTCGAGCGTTGCGCAGTTCCTCTCTTCCTATTTAATGACTGTGTGAGAATAGGACACTAGGTGTGATGGAGACAGTGTTCCAAGTGGTCTTCGTGTGCTACTGAGAACTCTTTCAGTAGAGTCTCACTTATTCAACATAGTGCATTGAGTACCCCTACTAGGGTATAAAAATTTGTATGTACGATATGGAGAGAGGGATTCCTCGGGATCTTAGGAACGTGCTAATTAATTCCATTGGTCGTCATTACACCCTTTTCGACTTGCTGTCGAGTAATACGCATGCTTACATGATGCTTCTAATTCAGCCGAAGGTAATCAGGGGTTTGGAAAGAATTTTGACCCCTGTGGCTGACCACCGTCGTCAAGATTCCTTTAATTGGGCGGGAAGCAAATTGATGCGCTAACAGAACTAACGCCTAGAGGTCCCCTTAGATTTTTCAGTACCATCCATCAGAGAAGCTGAAAGATTGGTCAAACCGTGATGTTTACGAAAAATTTCAAAGAACTCGAGAATGTACATTGTATCAGAGGACTAGTTTCCTGAAAATGACCTTACCCTACTTAGAAGCTAATCTACTGAAACATATTCTAGCATCATTACACTTAAATGCTGTTACACTCTAAGATACCCCTGGACCACGTATGGATAAGTAGGTAGTTTACTAATATGCGAAATAAATTTTTTGTGTTAATAAATGGAACAAATACATTTCTTAATAAGCTAAGCCAAACATGATTCTGACCTTTTATTGAATACGTCAAACCTATCCCTTTCCTCAGCAACTCTGTTAATCCTTCTGGAGAAATAATTTCAGGAACTCAGTTCGTTTTGTGTATTCACATATAGATTCAACATACTAATTAAATGAGTAAATTAAAAATATCGAATATCAAGAGTTTTCTGAGTGAAAGACAGTAAATTGTGAAACAGAATACGAATGCATTTAAACTCATCTTCTATTGACATAAATAGTCAAATCAATTGCAATACAGTGCAGAATAATAGGTCATGGCGACATTCAGCGATAAGGTAATAAAATCTTTAATATATCGTGCTACATCATGTAGACGATCAAGTTCTCCTTGCTAATACCAACGAAGAACTATTTAGGTGTTACAGTACAAAACTATATTGTGGTAACCTCTACAACGAAAAGTTAAAGTTATACCGTTAATGAGAAAATGTCTTTCAGAAACTAAGTTTTTGTAGGCAGTAGGGTGACAGACCAATTGATTTTTCAAAATCCTCCGGGTACACAATATCTTATACAGGTTAAACCAGAATTTCATCGATAAACTCCAGCAAAGGTGTGCTTATAGCTCTGAAGGTGTGCATTTTAGAGCCTATGTTTACTAGAGTTTTTTCTTATTTTGGTCTACACTAACACCTCTGAAAGTTTGTCGCTGGAGCTCTGATTTGCCGCCCTGTGTAAATGTTACAGATATGTTATACAAACAACAAAACTACAATACAGCACTCATAATACTTAATCATCTTTCACTTCAAATAAACTGCTCTCCTATTTAATCTATACCATGTGCTCACAGCGTTCTATCAGTCTTAATTTGTTATGGAAACAATTTATTCATCTCTGTTTTCATAACATGTCAATTCTGAATGTCACATTATGTTCAGAATACCTGTTTTGACTCTTACCCGTATCAGCGTTATAGGTTTCAATTATGGGTGGTACGGAGGAAGTCTCAACACAGTACGACCATGTTCGGTTAAAATACTGTCTATTTTATTAGCGATGTGACCTGGTTTGTTCATTTTTACCAGTGAATACATCTGGGATCTCAGAAAATCCTTGTAGAAATGAATTCCCTTTTCTGTTAATCAGCACATCATTTGTCCCCTTGTGGAGTTTCATATTGTATGTAGCAAGAGTCAGTTGCATTATCTGTAAAGAGGACAGTATGAGGTACCAAATTAGATATCAACCTCTCCCAGAACCACTTTTCATAATTTGAGAGCTCCTTGTTGTTGTATAATCCCCTTTCTTCTGACCAGATTTAAATCTTATTAGGCATTCGGCACAAAACAGTCCTTCTCCGCCAGAGTGAATGATAATAATTCTGCTTCCTTACGAAATAGATTTCAGCACACCCTGTAGTAAATTGTGTCCATCCATACAGTGCTTTGTGACAAGTGTTAATATGGCTCGTCCAAACAGACAACTGGACGACACTCACATCTGTGCTTTCGGATACTTTTTAAGTACACAATTTGTTTCGCCCCGATGCTAATTAGTTCCTGAAGAACTTCTCGGCTATTCACCATCTTCTTCCACCTAAATCATACAGTAAGAAGAACTTTACGAAAAGTGTTTATATTTCTTTCTAAATTTATTAAAGTCTATAACTTTTAATGAATTTCCTTGAAAGTGGGTCTTCTTGTATCTGTAACACAGGAATTAACCACCATCCAGCGATCGACTCACTAATTAAAATTGTTTAAAGTAGCCTTCGAATATCGTCTGAATATTTCCTTACGTGCCGCTGAAAATGTCGAGGATTCATCTCCCCGTACACTTTCCAGTTCTCTTTCGATCAACCTAACGAGAGTAAACGATACACTAGTTACATTGGCCACTTTTTCGATGTGGATTTTAGTTTCAATGGAGCACCTAACGCAGGTTCTTTCTTCACAAACTGGTAAACATCTCAATCACTTCGCGTTGGACTACGAAGAACTTTTTGCTTCAACTTGCTTTCTACGTGTCGCATCTTCTACTTCAAATGTCTTCTCCCAGAGTAGTAGTAGAGCGCTCCGCCTGATGAGATGGCAACATGTTCGACGCTGGCGATGGAATGAGCGTGGTCTATTGCGCATCTTGCTTACGGTGGTCGCGTCTGTATGCTATTGCCTCCCATCAATGACATAAACACGACGGTGCTCCTACCCTGACCACGTCTTCACTTTGCCGTGAAATATACAAATGGTTGAAATGGCTCTGAGCACTAGGGGACTTAACATCTGAGGTCATCAGTCCCTTAGAACTTAGAACTACTTAAACCTAACTAACCTAAGGACATCACACACATCCATGCCCGAGACAGGATTCGAACCTGCAACCGTAGCGGTCGAGAGATTCCAGACTAGAACCGCTCGGCCACCCCGCCCGGCCAGGAAATGGCAACATGATATTACAAAGGACGAGAACATTAACGATGTAACGTATTGTACCACTGAATCACATAGTAACCTAGCGTCATAATAGATATGGTAAGCACTCATACAATCAGCCGGCCGAAGTGGCCGTGCGGTTAAAGGCTCTGCAGTCTGGAACCGCAAGACCACTACGGTCGCAGGTTCGAATCCTGCCTCGGGCATGGATGTTTGTGATGTCCTTAGGTTCGTTAGGTTTAACTAGTTCTAAGTTCTAGGGGACTAATGACCTCAGCAGTTGAGTCTCATAGTGCTCAGAGCCACTCATACAATCATACATTCGAACTATACTACTGATTATGATCTAAGAAAGACTGATATTAATAGAGATGGTGCTGTGTAGCTAATAAACCTAGTGCTTTACTGCGATAGTGGAACAGCGGGTTTCTAAAGCAACTTCATACTTTAGTGTCACACTTCGATCAACAACCACTGTAGTTTTATGATGATGAGTTGTAAAATAGTCACTAACAAAAGAAAGTTCTCTAAATCGTATTTAATATTCGAATTGCAGAACGTGAACTAAAAGTATCATCGAGAAGCTGCATTTTATAAAAAAATGTGTGACTTCTTTAGATTGCTGCCGTGGATGTGGTGACACAGTGTTAGTTTAGTATTCTCTATTATTTCTTGTACTGCAGTGTTACGTTTAATATTTCACAACGATCAACTTCTTCCTCCGACATACCCAGCTTGTATGTATGTTGCCACACGATTTTCCACTACCTCCAGTCACAGACTATTACTCCTGCTGCTGTTACAATAAATTCTGTGCCCAACTAACGGAGTTCTCTTGCCGGCGTAATAAAATATTTTGTATATTTTAATTTCTTTTTATTACACTCTTTACTGGTTCTGTGCTGTTTAGGATTTTAGAAAATGTATCATAAAAATAAAAATATCTACAACTCCTGGTTTGTGCAAACAGCCCAATTAATGATATTCACACTCACATTTTTTTATGCTAGGAATAGATGGCTGTTACTTATTACTCTTACAGAAAATTGGCGCGTACTTCAAAATATCTTAAACTGAATTATCAGTCGAAATTAACAAATAAGCGCGCGGAAACTAAGCTGCACCGTTATTTTTTTTTAAAGTATGTTACTGTCTTGACTTCACTGTGTCATTACAATTGGAAGGTAAGTTCCTGCCTCATGGCCAAAGCGATAGCCCGATACTCCCGTGGATATTTTCCTGCGGATTCACATTTAGTCGCTGGAGTATGAAACGCCAGTGTAACATGAAAAGAAGTAGTTAGATCCCAGTCAGTTGTCTCATCAGGCAACGGACAACCTGGGATAATTGAAAACTTCACTTGCTTTCAGCTGCTTGGAAGGACTTCGGTCAAAATAAGAGGCGCAAAACAAGCTGTAGGCGACAGAGATAATTTGTTGCGATAAACAAAATTTTCTGTCCCTTTGTGAGTCTTGCATTGAGACTTGGTGTTAGTGTGTGTTCGGTCAGAGGGTTAGCTACCCTCTGTAATAAAAAAAAGAACTGAGTGAACGAATCAACGAAGAACCTGAACGGATGTCATCGGACGTCCGCCCCGAACAAATTCAACGAACAACATAGAACAAAACAAAATTAAAAAGAAAGATGGATGGAGCGTCTGCCATGTAAGCAGGAGATCCTGGGTTCGAGTTCCGGTCGGGGCACACACTTTCAACTGTCCTCGTTGATGTATATCAACGCCTGTATGCAGCTAAGGCTATACATTTCATTGTATTGATTTAATTGTAATAAATGATTGTGTAACAGAGGAACTGGGAGCCGACGCTTTCTCTGTCTTTTTTTATTGTTTGCTTATTTGTTTTTCACATAATTGTATCTGCACCTTTCAGTTTCAGTTCATTGCATATTTTATATCCGTACAGAATATACATTACGTTTTATAATAAATAATAATTATTAGATCGTATGACTTCTGCTCTTTTATGTAACAAAAGTAATTACTTTTGATTGAAGTACAGTTTAAATACAAAAACATGAAATTTTTTGTAGTTATTGTTGTTATTTTGTACTCAGTAGAGCGTTCTTCATTATGATCAAAGGCAAGAGTTCCCTGTTAATGTCGATAAATGCGAAAGTTGTTGCTGATAACAGAAACATGTTCATATAAGTACTGGAGTACTGAAGCCATGTGCTATATATTTTTGTTCTGCGGTTTTTTAATTTCGTGATTTATTTTTAGGAAACTGCGTTTTGTTGCAATGTATGGTAAATTTATATTGTATTTTTTATTTTTACTATAACATCCCCGTGTTTAACGTTACAAATCAGTTATTTTAGAATGAAACCGGAATTAAACATTGTCAGTTTCAGTTTTATTATATATACTGTTTATTTTGAAGTAAAAGACAGGAGAATGAGTGTGTAAATCAAAGATATTCAGTAGGTTACGCGGGCCTTTTATACATCCTTACTCAGTTTCTGGACTCTTAACCACTTCCTGTTTCTGGGAAATCTAGTAACTGATCGCGTGCGTAAACAAATCGCTCTATATGAGGTAAAGACCGATAGATATGCAACACCCCTAACGTACAGGTAACGTGGGTACTATCTTAACTGACCAAGGCTACTAGGAAAACTACCCTAGTCTACGCTTACTTAGTCTCTGGTAGCCCATGGTAGTTCTGCGGAGAGCTTCTTCACTGTTACCCTACCAGTCTACCTAATTTTAAAGATTCGTCTGAGGCACAACATCTCGAAAGCTTCATTTCGCTTCTGGTCCTGATTTCCTACAATCCATGTGTCAGTACCATTCAGTGCTGTGCTTCAGTCGTACAGTCTCAGAAATTTCTTCCTCAGATTAAGGCCTATGATTGATACTAGTAGATTTCTCTTCGCCAGGAATGCCCTTTGTGCCAGAACTAATTTGCTTTTGATGCGCTCCATGCTCCGTCAGTCATTGGTTATTTTGTTGCCTAGGTAGTACAATTCCTTAACTTTATCTGCTTTGTAACTGTCAGTCGTGATGTTAAGTTTCTGGCTGTTCTCATTTCCGCTACTTCTCATTAATTTGATCTTTCTTCTATTTTCACTCAATCCATCTCCTGTACTCATTAGAGTTAGACTGTTCATTATATTTAGCATATCATGTAATTCTTCACTTTCACTAAGGATCGAATTTATCATCAGCGAATCTTATTACTGATATCCTTTCACCTTGAGTTTTAATCTCACTCCTGAGCCTTTCTTTTATTTCCCTCGTTGCTTCCTCGACGTATAGATTGAACAGTAGGAGCGAAAGACCAAATCCCTGTCTTACACCCTTTTTAATGAAAGCACTTCATTCATGGTCTTCCACTCTTATTATTCTCTCTTATCCCTTGTAAATGTTGTATATTACCCGTCTGTCCCTAAAGCTTGCCCCTACTTTCCTCAGAATTTCGAACATGTTGCACCAATTAACATTGTCGAACGCTTTTTCCAGGTCGACAAGTCCTATGAAGGTCTCTTGAATTTGCTTTACTCTGGTTCCCATTATCGACCGCCAAGTCAGGATTCCCTCTCTGAGGCTTCTGCCTTTCCAAAAACCAAACTGATCATCTTGTAACACATCCTCAGTTTTCTTTTCCATTCTTCTGTACATTATTCTTGATACAGCTTGGACGCATGAGCTGTGAAGCTGGTTATGCGGTAGTTCTCGCACTTGTCAGCTCTTGCTACCTTCGGGATTGTGTGGTTGATATTTTTCCGAAAGTCAGATGGTATATCGCCAGACTCATACATTCTATATACATCATTTTTCTCGCACTTCCGCCAATGATTTTAGAAATTCCGGTGGAAAGTTATCTACACCTTCAGCCTTATTTGATCTCTAGTCTTCCAAAGCTCTTTTAAATTCTATTTCCAATACTGGACCCCTTATCTCTTCTAAGTCCACCTGTTTAGCTGAGTGCCGGCACAGTAGCTCAGCGTGTTCGGTCAGAGACCTGGCTGGTCTCTGTGATAAAAAAAACTGAGTGAAAGGATCAACAACGAAATCCAATGGACGTCATGTGACGTCCGCTACGACCAAATACAACGAATAAAATGCAAAGAAGAGAATGTGGTAATGTGTTTGCCTACCATGCACCGGGCTCGGGTTCGATTGCCGCCGGAATGGAGATTTTTTCCACTCGTGGACTGGTGTTGTGCTGTCCCCATCATCAACGACGCACACATCGCCCAATGTGGCCTCACCTGAAATAAGGCTTGCACCCGGCGGCCGAACATTCCCGGATGGTGCCTCCCGGCCATCAATGCCGTACGATCACTTCATTTCATTTCATCTCTTCTAAATCGACTCCTGCTTCTTTTTCTATCACATCAGACAGATATTCACCCTCATAGAGGCCTTGTGTATACTCTTTCCACCTATCCGCTCTCTCCTCTGCATTTAACAGTGGAATTCTCATTGCACTCTTGATGTCACCATTCTTGCTTTTAATCTAACCGAAGGGTTTTTTTTTTTTTTTACCTTCCTATATGCCGAATCAGTCCTTCCGAGAATCTTTTATTTTTCAATTTCCTCCTTTTCTTCATGCAGCCATTTCTTCTTAGGTTCCCTGCACTTCCTATTCATTTCATTGCTCAGCGCCTTGTATTACTGTATTCCTGAGTTTTCTTCTTTCATCGATCAATTGAAATATTTATTCCGTTACCCGTGGTTTCTTCGGAGTAACCGTCTTTGTACCTAAGGTTTTTTTTCCAACATATGCAGTTTCGCTTTTTAGATATGTCCATTCCTATTCATATATACTGCCTACTAAGCTCTTCCTTATTGCAGTATCTGTAGCCTTAGAGAACTTCAGGCGTATGCCTTGGTACTTCCGTATCCCACTATTTTGTGTATTGATTCTTCATGACTAGTCTTTTATACTTCAGCCTACTCTTCATCGCTACTATGTTGTGATCTGAGTCTACATCTGTTCCTGGGTGCGCCTTACAGTCCACTGCCTGATATCAGCATCTCTGTCTGACCATGATGTAATCCAGCTGAAATCTTCGCGTATTTCCCGGCCTTATCCAGGTATTTTCCAGCCACAGCCATAAGAATATAAATGATCGGAGAGAATGTTGGACTTATGAGTTTCCAAGAAACGATGACCCGCCATATCTGACAGAAATAGATTGGCAACCAGCCATTGATTAACATATAGGATTCTGGCACGAAGCGTACAATAAAAAATGGAGGAAAAAAGGCCTATGAACATGTGTTCGGAGATGCATCGTTGCCACAGTAGATGGCACTGACGAATGAATGTTTCTCTGACCACATGTCGTGTCTTCCTTGTACGTAGCAAATGATTCAAATGGCTTTGAGCACTATGGGACTTTTCTTCTGAGGTTATCAGTCCCCTAGAACTTACAACTACTTAAACCTAACTAACCTAAGGACATCACATATATCCATGCCCGAGGCAGGATTAGAACCTGCGACCGTAGCGGCCGCGCGGTTCCAAACTGTAGCGCCTAGAGCCGCTTGGCCATTCCGGCTGACGCAGCGTATTGTAAGCAGCAGAATGGTCCGCCATTCATGTCGGGAACAGGCCGAGATGGTGTTTGTGTACGGTCAAGCAGTTGAAAACGGTCGAGAGGCCGCACGGCTATACAAATAACAAGTGCCCTCACAGACACCAACCACATCACACAACAATTCAAGCCCTTTTTGGGCGTTCGTGGATCATGGGTCCTTCCAGACAGACGAACGTGCAGAGGGCGGCGGACTGTGCTTCCACCATATTTGGAGGACCAGGTTCTACAGATTATTGAGGCGAACCCTGGTACTAGCTCCAGCGAGTGGCCCGCCAACATGGTGTACGCCAAAGAACAATTATGTGTATCCTGCACGACAGGTATGTGTGAACGCGTGAGTTGTACCCCATGGAAGTTACTTTGAACATCTGTTGTGGCATGGATGCGATGCACCTCTGTACTGTTTTCCGGGGCCATTTGTTGTCGTTTCACACACACCGTCCATTCGAGACACTTGTTCATAGGAACTTTTTTCCAGCATTTCCAGTCGGGAATCCGTCCCTGCATTTTGTCACGCTGTATAGATTGAACAACGGAGAAAAGACTGCATCCCTGTAATATACCTTTTATAGTCCGCCCACTACGTTCTTGGTCTTCATCTACATTTACATCTATATGACTCCTCTGCAATTCACACTTAAGTGCCTGGCAGAGGGTTCTTCGAACCACCTTCACACCATTTCTCTACCGTTCCATTTTCGAACACAGTGTGGGAGAAATGAACATTTAAATCTTTCTGCACGAGCTCTGATTTCTCTTATTTTATTATGATGATCGTTTCTTCCTACGTACGTTGGTGGCAATAAAATATTTTCATATTCAGAGGACAGAGTAGGTGTTTGAATGATCGTGATATGATCTCGCTGCTGCAATTAAAAAATCTTTGTTTTAATGATTGCCATACAAACTCGCTTATCATATCCGTGACAGTATCTCACCTATTCCGCAATAATACAAATCGAGCTGCCTTTCTTTGAACTTCCTCGATGTCCTCCGTCGATCCTGTCTGGTAAGGATCTCTTACAACACAGTAGTACTCTGAGGACCAACAAGCTTAGTGTGCGAAATCTCTTTCATAGACGTGTTGTATCTTCTAACTGTTCTGCCAATGAAACTTAGTATTTTCGCACCCTTCAGATATCGTGTCTAAGTCATTTTGACGTTTATTTTGTTCTTATGATGACTTTACTACACGCGACTAACAGCATCATCTAAAAACAATCTAAGAGAGCTGCTCAGTTCATCTCATAAATCTTTTACATAGATTAGGAACCTCAGAGATCCTATAACATTTCCTTGGAAAAAAATGATTCAAATGGCTCTGAGCACTATGGGACTTAACATCGAAGGTCATCATTCTTCTAGAACTTACAACTACTTATACCTAACTAACCTAAGGCCATCACACACATCCATGCCCGAGGCAGGATTCGAACCTGCCACCGTAGCATTCGCGCGGTTCCGAACCGCTCGGCCATCGCGGCCGGCTATTTCCTTGGAGAACGCTGGATATCGCTTCTGTTTCACTCGATGATTTTCCGTCGATTACTACGTACTGTAACCCTTCTGAGAGGAAATCTCTGATCCATTTCCACAATTGAAGTGATACTCCATAGGCACGAAATTTGATTACAAGTTTCTTGTGAGAAATGGTGTCAAAATGTTTTAGAAATCTATGATTATGGAATCAATATGAGATCCTGTGTCGATGGCACTAATTATTTCGTGTGAATGAATAACTATATGTTTCCTAAGAACTATAATTTTGTGAATCTGTTCCGACTGTGAAGCAAGAGACCGTTACATTAAAGGTAACACACACTATTCGAACACAGTATATGTTCCAAAATCCTCCTGAAAAACAACATTAGTGATACGGCTCTGTAATTCAGCAGATTACTCCTTTCTTGAGTGTTGGTGTGATTTGTGAAACTTCCCAGTCTTTTGGTACAGATCTTTCGTCAAGCAACCAGTTGTATGTTATTAGCAAGTATGGGCCTATTGTATCACCATACTCTGAAAGGGACCTTCTTGATATGTCATCCGGACCAAAGGACTTAGCCTCCTTAAGTGCTTTAAGCTGCTCCACTACACTGCGGATGACTACTTCTAAGGTGCTCATATTGGCAGTTATTCTCCATTAGAATTCTGGAATATTTAAGTCGTCCTCTTTGGTGAAGAAATTTCCGAAAACTGTGTTTAATAACTCCCGTTTAGTGGCGCTTTCATGTTACCATTGGTACCGCGCAGTGAAGGTATGGATTATGTCTTGTCGCTGCTGTACTTTACATACAACCAGAATCTCTTTAGATTTTCTATCAGATTTCGAGGCAGAGTTTCATTGTGGAAGATATTAAAAACATCTCGCATTGAAGTCTGTGCTAAGCTTTGAGCTTCAGTAAAATATCGTCAATCTGTGAGACTTTGTTATTTTAAATTTAGCATTCTTCTTTCGCTGCTTCTGTAACTGTATTCTGATCTATTTTGTGTTCTGTGGTGGACCAGCTCCACCTTTTATTAATTTATGTGGTATAAATGTCACAATTGCTTGGATACTATTTCATTAAATTTGAGCCATACCTTGTCTACAATTACCTAGCTGGAAAGGAGTGAAAGCTGTCTCTTAGGAAGGCGTAAGTGACTTTCTATCTTCTTTTATAACTGATATATTTCGCGTTTATTTTTGGTGGATTTTGAATGTTGCGATTGTCACTATCGCTACAACCATCTTATAGTCACGAATTCCTGTATCCCATATCTATTTGTTCAGGATTATTTGTTGCTGAGATGTCACGTATGTTTTCGAAAGCCGGCCGCGGTGGTCTAGCGGTTCTAGGCGCGCAGTCCGGAACCGCGCGACTGCTACGGTCGCAGGTTCGAATCCTGCCTCGGGCATGGATGTGTGTGATGTCCTTAGGTTAGTTAGGTTTAAGTAGTTCTAAGTTCTAGGGGACTGATGACCTCAGATGTTAAGTTCCATAGTGCTCAGAGCCATTTGAACCATTTGTTTTCGAAACTATTTACACTTGGAGTGAGCTCGTGAACAAACTGCTCAAGATAATTTTCGGATACAGCGTTTGGTACAGTTCTTGACGATGTTTTAGACCTATCATCGGGTTTGAATACGTATTCTCTCCAACAAATCGAGGGCAAATTGAAGTCACCACCACCGACAATTGCAAGAGTAGGGTGCCTATTTGTGATGAGACTCAAAGTTTTTTGAACTGTTCAGCAACTGTACCGTCTGAGCAGGTGAGGTGGAGGGGGGCTCAGTAACAGGAACCAATACTTAATTTATTCCGAATGTCAAGTATAACCCCTACCCTAAGAACTCATAAGAACTGTCTACTTCAGTTTCACTACGAGATAAACTACTTCTAACAGCGACAAAGAAGTCGTCACCAACTGTATTTAATCTACTCTTTTTAATCACGGTCAGGTTTTTTTCCACCAAAATTGTCACTAGTTAAAGCCAGCTTTAGGTACCTTTAACGATTTGAGCTTCAGTGTTTCCTACTAGCGCTTGGCGCTCTGGTTCTGTCTCAGCACAGCTAAGACGGTTTGGAACCACACCCCTTGAATATGAAACCGTTACTGCGCTTTACCGAGACCCTCTAACGTAAAAGTCGCCCAGTCCATTCCATACTCCCCTGATCGCGGTGTAGCCACCACCTGCGTGTTGTGGACATCTGACGTATTAAGTGAAACCCGAAATCCCGTCATCCTACGACGCTAGTCGAGAAATCAGGAACCTACACTGTCGTAGAACCATCCGAGCCTTTTATTCAGACCGCGAACGCAGGAGAGCTTCTGTAAAGTTTGGAAGGCAGGAGACGAGATACTGGCAGAAGTAAAGCTGTGAGTACCGGGCGTGAGTCGTGCTTCGGTAGCTCAGATGGTAAAGCACTTGCCCGCGAAAGGCAAAGGTCCCGAGTTCGAGTCTCGGTCGGGCACACAGTTTTAATCTGCCAGGAAGTTACATACAATACTAGTTGTCATGGACTGCTTGCATCCGGAATGTGAAGTCTATTCTACGCTACATGGGCTAAGGAATGAAACTACTCTTTCGGTTTATAATGGAGGTGAAGATGGCGTAAGTGTTGCACCGAAATTAGTCGTTTGAAATAAACTTCATTGATGATGTGGTGTTTCGTTTTCTTTATATATATCCTCAGTCACTGTCCAACATCCGAGACGATGGACTTCCAAATATTAAGTATCTTCTTTTTCTTGAACATTTTTGCACTTCCTTCTGTCGTCGATCAATTGGAGTATTTCTTCTGTTAACTAAGGTTCATCCACAGTTACTTTCTTTTTACCTGTATTTGTCTGTCCAACTTCTGTGAGTACCCTGTTTAGAGACATCCATTCGCCTTCAACTGGTCTATCTACCGTGGTACTCACTATGGCAGTACCTACAGCCTTAGAGAATTCAAACTCTTTTTATTATCCCTCACCACTTCAGCATCCCAGTTCTTTTCACATTCATTTTTCCCATTTTTATAAACATTCCAGTCTTCCCTTCGTAATTCCTAAATTGTCATTTGAGTCTACAATAAATATGCTCCTGCGTACGCCTTACAACTGAGCATCTCATTTCGGAATCTCTGCCTGACCATGATGTAATCCAGGTGGAATCACCTTGTGTCTCCGGCCCTTTACCAAGTATACCTCTTCCTCTTGTGATTTCTGACAAGCTATTTGTTATTAATAGCTGAAATGTATTTCAGAACCGAGTTAGTCATGCCGCTCCCTCATTCCTACTACCAAGCCCATATTCTCTCGTTGTTCTGTCTTCTGATCTTTCCGCTACTCCTGCCTTATATTCCTTGAGAATTATTACATTGTTGCCTACCTTCTTTAGATACTGTATTACCTGTTCAATATTCTCATGTGCTTTTTCTACCACTTCATCTTCTGTTTGTGGCCTAGGCATGTATACCTGAACTACTGTTCTTGGTGTTGGTTTGTTGTCGATTCTGAAGAGAAGAATCCTATCGCTGAACTGTTCACAGCAACCCACTCTCTGCTAACGAATCCTACACTTGTTGCACAATTTTCTGATGTTATTTGTTTCTCCTTATATCTGTCTGACGATAAATTCTTACCTTCTTTCCATTCCACTTCACTAAGCCAGCTGTATCTAGAAGAACCTTCGTATCCCGTTTTTAAATTTTCTAGATTTCATATGACATTCGTACGTCCGACGTTCCACTCTCCCACCCATCGAACGACGCTGTTGCTTTCTCATAGTCACCTCGTCCATTGTTCTCCCTTACAGGATATCTGAATGGGAAACTAATCCGTAATGTTTTGCCAGTGGAGAGATAATCATGACACTTCCTCAATTACTGCCCACATATTTTGTGCATATGCATTGTGTATATCTTGCACAGTGATTTCCATTGCCTTCTGCATCGTCATGCCATTCATCATTGCTGATTCTTCTGAGTTAGAGAGACAGTTTCCCAACCCACGGGCGAAAGTTTGCTCTGAAACTCTCTCTGACCCTTCTGCCTCTTTGACAAGGCCGTTGGCAGTACGAGGGTGATTCTTAAAAATGGACGTTTACAACCGCTATTTCTCATGTTTTTTTTTCCAAAATTTAAGTAGTACCTGTCTTCAAACCTGGAACAAAGGACGCTTTGATTGCTATTCACAAACGCTACCCCTACACTGCTGGTGATTTGTACTATATGAACACTGCTAGGAATCACCTGCGCCCCTCCAAGCTTGATGTCTTTCTAGATGGCGATGCCATCTTCCAGCAGGACAAATGTCGGTGTCACACGGCCAGATAGTGGTACAGTCGTTTGAGGAGCATGACAGTGAACTCACGTATGCGTCTTGGCCTCCAAATTCGCCTAATCTTAACCCGAAAGATCTGGAACACTCACGAACGACAGTCCCGTAATTTACAGGGAATTGTATACCTGTATCTCCGGTCTATGGAAATCTACCAAGGAGTTGTCTAAACCATGCTGCTGCTGGGCTGTGTTCCAAATGTGGATCAACATGCTATTAAGCTGCTGGTCATAATCTCATGTCTGTAATTTTAATGTATAGTGGATTACATGCTGTTATGAACGTTTGTGACAAGATTAAACTGTGCCCCAGACTGCACACTGTCACGAATATTCATTAAATGTATTCGCAATTTCGAATAATGACAACCATCAGCTGTAGAATGGAATGACGACAAGAAATTTCCATCAGACTGTTCCTATGAATCCGACCCTGGCAATTGCTTTTCCTGTGGCCACCCACTTCATACATAGTAGCGCCTACTGCACCGGCATCCATCTTTACGTCCAACCAACACAGGATGTCTGCATGACAGGGCGAATATTCACCAGGAACACCTACGTCGTCTGTGTTGCCAACACAAATATTTACAGACGGCCACAACACATTGTAACACCAGGTCTACCAGGTCTCCACCAAGGGTCGCCAGGGACCGCTACCCGTTTGCGGAGCCTGCAGAACAGCTTCACCAGAGGTTGCAGCTAGCCCAGAAACTACTTTGAAACGCCAGGCACGTGATCGCGAATAGTTCCGGCAGATACATCCACCAAACGGGCTTTATAGGGCGGCGCACTGCCGGCAAAGGGCTGGAATCCATCCTTACCCACCGCATCCACCAGCATATCCGCCAGCACCGCCTTCTTCCCGTTACCCAGTGTGGCTTTCGGCCGTCCTTCTCTACCGATGACCTTCTCCTTCACCTCAATCATCTCCTCTCCAAACAGCTTAATTCCCGTCGCTCCGCTATCTTTCTCTCCCTTGACCTCGAACGCGCCTATGGCCATGTGTGGCATTCCGGTCTTAAGCTCCAAACCTTCGCCCTTCCTATTAACTACGTCTGTCTGATCGGGTCCTTTGTTTCCCAACGTCCTTCCTAAGTCACCATCCATAACACGGAATCCTACACCTTCCCCTCGGCCAGTGTGCCCCAAGGTTCCGTCCTCTCCCCTCTTCTGTACCTTTTGTATACGGTGGACATGCTGCCGCCTTCGCCCTCCATCCACCTTCTCCAGTACGCCGATGACACCGCCTTCCTTGCCCTCGCCCCCACCCTGCAGCGCTCCCAACACCTTCTCCAGTCCCATCTTGACCGATTCACCACTTGGTGCAACCAGTGGTTGCTTAAGGTCAATCCTTCCAAAACCCAGGCGATCATTGTAGGTAAAACCACTCCTTCCTTCCACCTCCTCGACTGCTATGTCACCGTCTATGGCCGTCCTATCGCCCTCACCCCCACCCTTAAGTACCTTGGCGTCACCCTTGCCCGTCGCCTCTCCTGGACCCCCCACCTCTGGACAATCCAAGCCAAGGCACACTCCTGACTCCATCTCCTGAAGCCCCTTTCTGGCTGTACGTGGGGTCTGGACCCCTCCACAATCCTCCATACCTATAAATCCCTCATCCGCCCTATCCTCTGCTATGCCCACCCTGCCTGGATCTACGCTCCTCCTACCTTTTACAAATTCCTTGAGATCCGTGAAAGCCATGCTCTTCGCCTCGCCTATCGCATCCGTCTCCCCCCCCCCCCCCCCCCCTCGCGCATCCTGTACGACCTTATTCCGTTCCCCCACCTCTTCCTTTTCCTTGAACAGATGCGGATCTCTACACCTCCCATAAACTCGATCCTCCTCACTCACTTGTCTCTCCCATCCACTGCCACACTTGTATTTCCACGTCCCACCTGCTCTCCATCTCTCCGCTCTCCATACCCTCTCCCAAGGTGGCTTCCGCCAGCTCCCCCTCCCTGATGATGCCCTCCTCCCCTCCATCTACCCCTCCTACCACCTTTGATACTCTCTCCCTCTTCCTGTGTTTGCTCCTATGGGCACCCTTTCTCCCTTCTCTCGCCTTTCCCTCCCTCCTCCCTTTCTCCCCCCTCCTCCACTGGGCCTCCCCTCCCCTATACCTTCATTCCTCCCACCATCTCCTCTGCCATTGGCATCTTTGCTCTCCCCTCTCCCTCCCCCACCACCTTTTTCCCCTCTTGGCAGGTGCCTGGACTCGTACACCCTCTGTGGACATTCGCACGCTGGAGATCACCGCCATCAGTTTCTCGTGTGTGTGCGATCGTGTTTGTGATTTAGTGTTTTTCGCCGCCACGCTCCTTCGTTCACTTATACCTTCTAAGTCATCAGTGTTTGTGAGCAGTGCCGACAGTTTTTCGTGATTTTTCGTCGAGTGTGAACGGCTTCGTGTTTTTAATTTTTGTATCTACTGTTTTTTAACCACCAATTTGTTATTTTTCTGTTTTCATTTTCTCTTTTATTGTAATGCTTGTGGCTGAAGAGCGGAGTAGATTTATCCGCTCCCAGCCCGCCTTTGTATGAGATGAAAAATAAGAATAAAGGGAAAAAACCGGCAAAGGGCAGTTTGACGCACCGCTTGGAAGTATACAGAGCTGCCACCCTGGCAGCCACGGCCAGACGCCTCTTCTAGCTGGCCGATGTCTTGCATATGAAGTTGATATAGTCGACACACATCTAGACATTGTAGAAGTGTTTTATTGCGATCTCTCCCCGTGAAGAGACGGCTCTTTTCTGTTATTATTTGTTATATACAGTGGCAACAAAATGACTGTTCACATTGCTGTGTGCAATGTATGAAACTAACAAGATTTCAAGAGTCGACATGTGCGAGAATTACTGCGCAATCAACTTAACAGCTCATGCATCCACGGTGCTGACAAGAATAATATACATAAGAATGGATATGAAAAGTGAGAATTGCTACATGGCGATCGGTTTGACTTTAGGAAAGGTGAAGGCGCCAGAGGCATAGTTCTAACGTTGTGGTTGATAATGGAAGCAAGGCAGAAATCGGAGCAACACACGTTCATAGGATTTGTCGACCTGAAAACAGCGTTCGACTACGTAAAATGGCGCAAGATCTTCGAAATTACAACAAAAATAGGGGCTAAGCTATAGGGGAAGACGGATAATACACAATATATATATATAAGAATCAAAGGGGACCAGTAAGTGTGGGAGACCAAGAATGAAGTGCTCGAATTAGAAAGGGTTTAAGATAGGGATGTAATCTTCCGTCTCTATTGTTCAATTTATACGTCGAAGAAGCTATGACTGAAATAAAAGAAAGGTTGAAGAGTGACATTAAAATTCAAGGTGAAAGGATATCAATCACAAAATTCGCTGAAGACGTTGCTGTCCTCAGTGAAAGTGAAGAAGAATCGCTTGTTCTGTTGAAGGGATGAACAGGCTAATCACTACAGAATATGGATTGAGGGTAGAACGAAGAAAGACGAAAGTAATGAGAATTAGCAGAAATGATAATACCGAGAAACTTAAAATCAGAATTGGGGATCACAAAGACAGATGGAGTTAAGGAATTATGCTACATAGGCAGCAAAAAACCCATGACGGATAGAGCAAGGAGGACATAAAAGGCAGATTAATACTATCAATAGGGTAGTTCTGGTCAAGAGGAATCTACTAGTATCAAACATGTGCCTTAATTTGAGGAAGACATTTTTGACCATGTACGTCTGGGGCACAGCATTGTATGGTAGTGAAATATGGACTGTGGAAATACCCGAACACACGTGACTCGAGGGACCTGAGATGTGGTGCTACCCACAATGTTGAAAATTAATTCGCCTGATAAGGTAAGGAAAGAGAGGGTTCTCTGGAGGATCAGTGAGGAATGGAATAAGTGCAAAACCATACTAGGGAGGCGGGACAGGATTATAGAACAAGTGTTAAGACATTACCGAATGACATGCATAAATGAAGCTGTAAATGGTAAAAACTGAAGACGAAGGCAGATATTGTAATACATCCTGCAAGTAATTGAGAAACTGCTACTAGAAGGTGAGTAGATTCTATCTCACAATCTCTGCAGTACCTTACAGCTATCTCATCTGGTTTAAATGCCTTTCCATTACTAAGCGATTGAAATTTCCCTTTCGCTGTTCCTATAATAATTGAAATAACAGAAGATATTAAGGTCTTGCACGGCCAAACAGATCCGGAAGACCGAATTCAGTATTTTGGCCTTCTCTCTGTCATCTTCCGATTCGGTGCTAGTATGATTGCTGAGCGACGGAACAGATGATTTTGATCTGCTTACTGATTACATAAGACAACAAGTTCTTAGCGGTTTTAGTCAGATCGGTAATCAAAATTTTACTTTCCGATCCACTGAATGCTTCTCTCATTGCTCTCCTTACGCTCATTATTGCTTCGTTCAGCTTTTGTTTATGAGCTAAATTTTAACTTAAATCTGTGATGAAGTTGTCCTTGTTTTTGCAGCAACTTTCTAACACGGTGGATCTTTACCGTCCCTCAAAATCTTGCTTGGAACATTCTTGCCTAAGGCATATTGAACGATGCTTTACAATTTTTTCCGTTTGTTTTCCACATCTTCATCCACAGAGATGGAAATATACTGTTTGTCTGCTGTCACTCTTGCTAAACATAATTATTGTCTTACCTTATTCTACATTCCTTGTAACAATAGTAGTTACTGATGCTATCACAACATCATGATAACTAAGTTAACTGATTCGCAAATTTCAAGTTTGTTAATTTATACGAGGTCTGAGACATTATCCTCACGATTTGGCTCTCTATCTGACCGAAGTAATTTTCGGGCAAGACATACAGAATAATGCCACAGGAATTCCTTTCCCGTGCACCAATTTTAAACGCATGACTCTGGTATTCTGTAGCTGGCTAATTGAAGCCTTTCTTTATTAAAATAGCGTGATTAGGAAACTTACGGTAGGCGTCCTGTGCAAGTTCTCTCTGAAACACTCTGTCACTATAGCTTTTGATGCAAGGGATCTATAAAACCAAAAGATAACAATGTTTGACCCACGTTCAGTGCTTAATATCACATTTATAATTAGTAATAACCTCACTAACACTACTGAATTCCTTTCCGGAATAAATACACCACCACTGCTGCTATCTACCTAATGCGTGCGAAACACAATTTAATCTGTACTCAGAAATCTGCTGCGACTTACCTGCTCTTTCCATCAACTTTACACCTTCTTTCTTTCTTAGGGCATTTATCCCGATTCAACGCCGGGTCGGCCGTGTTACTATTGATTTAGAAGGGTGAGTGACAGAGGGTGGCAGCATGCCCTTCCTGCTGCCACCCCAAACCAGGGACGGAATTAGTGTACCCAGTCTGTCAGCGTCTAGTGGAAGCCATGGAAGAGTGCGAACGTTTTCAAATGTCGTTGAGTCGTGTAACTGAGGCGGAACGTGGGGAACAGCCAGGTATTCACCAAGAGGGATGTGTAAAACCACCTAAAAACCACATCGAGGCTGGCCGGCATAGCGGCCCTCGTTGTTAATCCACCGGGCAGATTCGATCCGGGGCCGGCGCACCAACCCGCGTTCAGGAAGCAGCGCATTTGCACTCTCGGCTATGCTGGCGGGTCCTTTTAATCGACTTTACCCTGAGGTGACAAAAGTCATGGGATACCTCCTAACATACTGTCGGGCCTCCTTTTTCCCGGCTAGCGCAGAAACTCACCTGGCATGGACTCAAAAAGTCGTTAGAAGTCCCCTGCAGAAATACAGAGCCACGCTGCCTCGATAGCCGTACATAATAGTGGATGAGTGGCCGGTGCAGAAATTTTATATGAACGGACCTCTCGATTATGTCCCATAAATGTTTGATGGGACTCGTCGGGCGATCTGGGTGGCCTTTTCATTCGCTCTGATTGTCCTGAACGTTCTTCAATCCAACAGCGAAGAATTGTGACCCAGTGATATAGCGCATTGGCATCCACAAAAATTCCATTGTTGTTTGATAACATAAATACCATGAATGGCTGCAAAGAGGACCCATTCCATTCCATGTTCACATAGCCTACAATATTATGGAGCTACCACTACCCTGCATAGTGCCTTGTTGAGCACCTGGGTCCATTGATTCGTGTGGTCCGCGCCACACTCGAACCCAACCATATGCTCTTATCAACGGAAATCGGAACTCATCTGACAGACCACGTCGTCTAGAATCAACAGATACCTTCATCGTATGTCTCATATTGATCTCTGAGGTTATTTCAGACAGTGTTGCGCGTCTGTTAGCACTGACAGCTCTACGGACATGTCGCTGCTCTCGATCGCGAAGTGAACACCGTCGGCCTCCGTGTTGTCCGTGGCGAGAGGTAATGCCTGAAATTTTGTATTCTCGGCACTCTCTTGACACTGTGAAACGTCTCCTTTAGAAAAAATATAAATGACTGTGCTGATAAACCTCTTAAGTTATCTTATTTTCAAGCAGCTAAGTAAAACTGAACGTACTCAGACATTTCTCTCTTTACTTATTCTGGTCATCACTAAACTGACACACAATATTGTTAGCGCAACGCAATCTGACTTTCAATAATCCCCACAAAAGAATGGCCAAGACTCACAATAACCTATACCTTTCATGAATCACTTACCTCACAAAAATCTTCGTTACTCGAAGTACTGCAATACTGCGAGCGCCAATAGTGCCCGCTAATTAAAAGATTCAAACTACTGAAGGCACTAACTACTGATAGGCATAGTTAGCAAATGAAAGATTTTGATAGAGAACAAACAATGTATATATCTTAATAATGTTCAAAAGTTATCATATATATATATATATATATATATATATATATATATATATATATATATATATATATATACAGGGTGAGTCACCTAACGTTACCGCTGGATATATTTCGTAAACCACATCAAATACTGACGAACCGATTCCACAGACCGTACGTGAGGAGGGGCTAGTGTAATAGTTTAATACAAACCGTACAAAAATGAACGGAAGTATGTTTTTTAACACAAACCTACGTTTTTTTAAATGGAACCACGTTAGTTTTGTTAGGACATCTGAACATATAAACAAATACGTTATCAGTGCCGTTTGTTGCATTGTAAAGTGTTAATTACATCCGGATATATTGTAACCTAAAGTTCACGCTTGAAACCTCCGACGTTCAGTTGCGTGTTGTAACAAACACGGACCACGGTCGGCGAGCAGCATCTGCAGGGACATGTTTACAATGACGACCGTGTTTACGAGTGTGGCTGTAGTGCACTGTTGTGGTTTGGTCTAGCTGTCGCAGTGTCCACATGTAGCGCTTGCTGCTATTGTTATTCTGCATTCGTCTCCGCACGCAGACCAACTGTAGTATACCGTGTTACCAGACGTCTGTGATAGTGTAGTGTTGTAGGAACTGTGGCCATGGTGTATTCGAACTCTGAAAAGGCGGACATGATACTCGTCTATGGCGAGTGTCGACGAAATGCAGCTGAAGCCTGCAGGGTGTATGCAGAACGGTACCCGGACAGAGAGCATCCAACGTGCCGCACATTAGAAAACATCTACCGCCAACTGTATGAAACAGGTATGGTCGTAGCACGCAAACGGGTCCGTAACAGGCCCGTCACAGGAGAAGCGGGTGCAGTTGGTGTGTTAGCTGCTGTTGCCATGAACCCACACATGAGTACATGGGACATTGCGACTGAGTCAAAATAGTGTCATGCGCATACTGCATCGTCACAGCTTTCACCCGTTTCATGTGTCGCTACATCAGCAATTACATGGTGATGACTTTAATCATCGAGTGCAATTCTGTCAATGGGCATTAACAGAGAATGCGTTGCAGTTCTACCTGTTTACCGATGAAGCGGGTTTCACAAACCACGGGGCAGTGAGTCTACGGAACATGCATTAATGGTCCGTGGACGATCCTCACTGGCTCAGACATGTAGAGCGACAGCGACCGTGGACTGTAAATGTATGGTGCGGAATCATTGGCGACCACATCATTGGTCCTCACTTCATTGCAGGGGCCCAAACAGCTGCAACATACATCGCGTTTCTACAGAATGATCCGCCAACGTTGCTCAAAAATGTCCCACTGGAAACGCGTCGACGTATATGGTATCAGCATGATGGTGCACCTGCACATTCCGCAATTAACACTAGGCTGACGCTTGACAGGATGTTCGACGGGCGTTTCATAGGACGTGGAGGTCGCATGAATTGGCCAGCCCGTTCTCCTGATCTTACACCTCTGGACTTCTTTCTGTGGGGTACGTTAAAGGAGAATGTGTACCATGATGTGCCTACAACCCCAGAGGATATGGAACAACGTATTGTGGCAGCCTGCGGCGACATTACACCAGATGTACTGCGGCGTGTACGACATTCATTACGCCAGAGATTACAACTGTGTGCAGCAAATGATGGCCACCGCATTGAACATCTATTGGCCTGACATGTCGGGACACACTCTATTCCACTCCGTAATTGAAAACGGAAACCACGTGTGTACGTGTACCTCACCCCTCATGGTAATGTACATGTGCGTCAGTGAAAAAGACCAATAAAAAGGTGTTAGCATTTGGACGTAATGTGCTGTTCCAGTCTCTTCTGTACCTAAGGTCCATCACCGTTCCCTTTGGATCCCTACGTAATTCGGTGCTCTCGGATACACACGATCGAACAGCGGAGGAGTGGTACTCAAGCGTCAACTTTAGGTTACAGTATCTCCGGATGGAATTAACATTTTACAATGCAACAAACGGCACTGATTACGTATTTGTTTATATGTTCAGATGTGCTAACAAAACAAACGGGGTTCCATTTAAAAAAAACGTAGGTTTGTGTTAAAAAACATACTTCCGTGCATTTTTTTATGGTTTGTATTAGCCAATTACACTAGCCCCTCTCCTCACGTTCGGTCTGTGGAATCGATTCGTCAGTATTTGATGTGGTTTACGAAGTATATCCACCGGTAATGTTAGGTGACTCACCCCGTATATACAGGGTGTTACAAAAAGGTACGACCAAACTTTCAGGAAACATTCCTCACACACAAAGAAAGAAAATATGTTATGTGGACATGTGTCCGGTAACGCTTACTTTCCATGTTAGAGCTCATTTTAGTTTCGTCAGTATGTACTGTACTGTCTCGATTCACCGCCAGTTGGCCCAATTGAAGGAAGGTAATGTTGACTTCGGTGCTATTACAAGTACGACACAACATGTGGTTCATGTACGATGGAGCTCCTGCACATTTCAGTCGAAGTGTTCGTACGCTTCTCAACAACAGATTCGGTGACCGATGGATTGGTAGAGGCGAACCAATTCCATGGCCTCCACGCTCTCCTGACCTCAACCCTCTTGACTTTCATTTATGGGGGCATTTGAAAGCTCTTGTCTACGCAACCCCGGTACCAAATGTAGAGACTCTTCGTGCTCGTATTGTGGACGGCTCTGTGATACAATACGCCATCCTCCAGGGCTGCATCAGCACAGTCAGTAATTTTCATACAGAGCGCTACGTGGCGTTACCAACATGAAAAAAACCTAAACAGCCTACTTTCAACTGCGTATCTAGGAATACTGAATTCCTTAACGTTTTCCGAAATGGAATGTCCCATGCGTGTAGCTCCAACTACCATTCCGCGTTGAAAGTCTGTTAGTTCCCGTCGTGTGGCTATAATCACGTCGGAAACCTTCTCACATTAATCACTTGTGTACAAATGACAGTTCCATCAATGCACTGCCCTTTTATATCTTGTGTAAGCGATACTACCGCTATCTGAATATGTGCATTTCGCTATCCAATTACTTTTGTCGCCTCATTCTATGTTCCAAATACTATAAGTGATTGATTTTCCTGCAGTTTACTAATATCGTATTAGTCTTTTCTATTTCAGATCTGCGAGGACGAACGTTCTGTGATAATAAAGTAGCTGATTTGCGATTTCGGCAATAAATTCACCACTGATCCTGAGTAGTCTCTTCCTGCGTCTTCCAGTCTTCTCCAAGCCAGAGGACCACAGCTGACTATGAGTACGATGCTACAAATGATGAACTGAGCTTACTCATCGCTTCAGATGCTAGCTGTCTCCACCAAATCAGCAAACAGCTGATAGGAACCGAGGCTGACATCATTCGTGCCGACGTGAGCCATCGTTTGCAGTCGTTTGCAGCTAGTGCCGGCTCTAGGACTAAACTTCACGGGAGCATAACATGTGCAGTCTGGGATATTTTCCCGGCTTGCTTGCTGTTTCCCTAAGGTGTTCCATTACTCGCCTAATGTTCGAGACCAATTCACCAGCATATCGGCTCTCTGCACTTGTCCGAACTGGTCAGGAAAATAGAGGCATGCACTGCTGGCTCACCTTTGTTAACAAGGGGTGGCATCTAACACCTGTTGCCAAAGTTGGTGGCGCACTAGTGTGGCCACGGCCACGACCAAACATACGGCAGGTCGGATGCCGCCAAGTTTACATGGGAGGAGAACGTGCAACGCGCTCGGATATGACTGCGGCAAGCCGCCCGTTCGGCTAGTACTTTGTAATGCGTGCAGTCTTCGGCCAATGACCCACTGTGGCCAAAGTAGTGTGCAGCCATATGGAGCAGAGCGGACGCTTGACTGAATGCCTGCGGCCTGCCGTCGATGCTGTAACAGCTGTGTTATTTTTTTTTTTCATTTGATTATTTTGTCATTGCTGCATTTATGTCATTAGTGACATCGATACGAAGAAATTTATTATACAACTTAGTGAGAGCTATGTTTTGTGAGACTTGTCACCTCAAGGACATGCAAATGAAACCTGAAAAAGAAAACGCGGGTGGATTAATACCACAGGAGCAAAACACACTGTATATGTTCTTTTATGACCATATTTTATCAACACAACGTGCACATTCAGTTGAGAGAACATAATTACAATTGCCATGGGAGAACGACGTCATGCACAAAGTAATAGTTTAATACGTTTCTGTAGCGTGAATTCCCAAGAATGCAAGAGCCGCCGACAAGTACGAGAATTATCACACAATCAGGTTAACAGCTCATTCACCTAAGTTGCTCAAAGAAGTAATATATAGAAGAAGGGAAAAGAAATTTGAGGAAGTGTTAGATGACGACCAGTTTGGCTTTAGGAAAGGCAAAGGCACCAGAGAGGCAGTTCTGACGTTGCGGTTAATAGTGAAAGCAAGAGTGGAGAAAAATCAAGACATGTTCATAGGCTTTGTCAACCTGGAGAAAGCGTTCGACAATGTGAGATGGCGCAAATTGTTGGAAGTCCTGAGAAATACATTGGTAAGCTATACGGAAAGACGGGTAATACACAATGTGTACAAGAACCAAGAAGCAGCAATAAACTGGAAGACTAAGAACGAAGTGGACGTATCAAGAATGGTGCGAGACAGTGATGTAGTTTTTCTCCCCTGCTGCTCGGTCTATACTTCGAAGAAGCAATAATGGTAATAAAAGAAAATTCCAGAGTAGGATTAAAATTCAGGGTGATAGGATATCAGTGATAAGATTCGCTGATGAGGTTGCTATCGTCAGCGAAAGTGAAGAAGAACTACAGGGTCTGATTAATGGTGTGAAGAGTATAAAAAGTGCAGAATATCAATTAGGAATAAATCGAAGAAAGGCGAAAGTAGTGAGAAATAGCAGAAATGAGAAAACGAGAAACTTAACATCATAGTGAAGTTAGCTGCAAAGGCTGCAAAATAGCCCATGACGGACGGAGCAAGCGCTACGTAAAAAACAGACTAGCATTGGCAAAAAGATTACTCCTGGCAAAGAGAAGTCTGCCAGGATTAAACATTGATCTTAATTTGGGGGCGAAATTTCTGAGAATGTACGCTTGGAGCACGGCATTGTATGTAGTGAGGCATTGATTGTGGGAGAAAAGGAACAGAATGAGTCGAAGCCTTTGAGATGTGTTAATACACATGAATGTTGAAAATCAGGTGGATTGATAGGGTAAAGAATGAGGAGGTACTCCGCAGAATCGGCTAGGAAAGGGATTTTTGGAAAACATTGACAAGAGGAAGGGAAAGGATGATAGGACATCTGTTAAGAATATGCTATGCTTCTAGCTCGAGAATGACGATTGTTGAATATTTTGTGTTCCGCAAAGAAAATAACAATCATTCCTTTGTAGAGTGAGATTACAACGTAGGATGAACCCACTATTTTCTTCTTTCGTTTCACCTCACGATTCCAGAATTACACAGCCTTAACTACGTCCGGAGACTCCATGGTGCGACTGACAAGTACTAATTTCGCCTAACTAATTTGATTCATATTGACAAGGTGTGGCGGGGAACGATTAGGAGTTGAACATACGTAAGAAGGAAGACGCGACTCTCAAACTTTTTCGAGAAAATCGAATTTGAAAGTTTTAAGCGCCCCAAACACTTTGCTTCGTTGTTGATACTAGAGAAGGCGGCAGCCCAACGAATAAGCCCTTAGTTTCACAAGTGGAAGGTCTGTGGATCGAATCTCACTCCAGGTACTTTCCTTCATTTCCAAATAATTCTAACAATAATGATTTAGTAAATTATCCACATTTAATAATTTATTTATTATTTTTATGGTATTTTTCAGGAATAAACGTGGGAAACACTTTTCTTAAAGAGATTGGAAAGAAGAAATATATGCAATAAATTTCAATCAGATCAGTATAGTCATTTTATTTACACGCTCCGATGACAAAAGTCGTAGGATAGCGATATGTACATATACAGTGTGGGCCATTGATCGTGACCGGGCCAAATATTTCATGAAGTAAGCGTCAAACGAAAAAACTACAAAGCACGAAACTTATCTAGATTGAAGGAGGAAACCAGATGACGCTACGGTTGGCCCGCTAGATGGCGCTGCCATAGGTCAAACGGATATCAACTGCGTCTTTTTTTAAAAATAGGAACCCCCATTTTGTATTACATATTCGTGTAGTCCTATTTAAAAAAACGCAGTTAATATCCGTTTGACTTATGGCAGCACCATCTAGCGGGCCAACCGTAGTTCCATCTGGTTTCCCCCTTCAAGCTATACGAGTTTCGTTCTTTGTAGTTTTTTCGTTTGATGTTTATTTCGTGAGATTTGGGCCCGGTCACTATCAATGGACCACCCTGTATAGATGTCGGTGGTATCAGGCATACAATGTATAAAAGGGCAGTGCATTGGTGGACCTATAATTTGTACTCAGCTGGTTCATGTGGAAAAGTTTCAGACGTGATTATGGCGGGACGACGGGAATTAACACACTCTGAATGTGGAATGGTATTTGGAGCTGGGACTATTAGAAATTCCATTTTGGAAATCGTAAGGGATTCCGATATTTCGCGGTGTACAGTGTCAAGAATGTGCCGAGAATACCAAATTTCAGGCAATAGCCCCCACCACTGACACCGCAGTAACCGACCGCCTTCACTTAACGACCGAGAGGTCAACGATTGCGTAGAGTTGTCGGTGCTAAGAGACAAGCAACACTGCTTGACGTAACTGCTGAAATCAATGTAGGACGTATGACTAACATATCTTTTAGGACAGGGCGGCAAAATTTGGCTTTAATGGGATATGGCAGCAGACGACCGACGCCAGTGCCTTTGCTGACAGCACGACATCGACTGCAGCGCTCTTCTGGGCTGGTAACCATATCGTTTGGACCCTTGACAACTGGAAAATCGTGGCCTTGTCAGATGAGTCCCGATTTCAGTTGGTACGAGCTCATGTTATGGTTTGAGTGAGCTGCAGACACCACGAAGCCATGGACCCAAGTTGTCAACAAGGCACTGTGCAAGCTGTTGGAGACTCCATAATGGTGTGGGCTGTGTTTACGTAGAATGGATGAGTCCTCTGGTCCAAATGAACCGATCATTGACTAGAAATGATTATATTCAGCTACTTGGAAACCATTTGAAGCTATTCATGGGCTTTTGTGTTCCCAAACAACGATAACATGTCATTGGGCCTTAATTTTCGCGACTAGTTTGAAGAACATACTGGACGAGCGAATGATTTGGCCACCAAGATCGCGCGACATGAATCCCATCGAACATTTATGAGACCTACATCTACATCTACGTCATTATTCTCCAATTCACAATAAAGTGCCTGGCAGAGGGTTCAATGAACCACCTTCAGACTGTCTCTCTACTGTTCCACTCTCGAACGTCGCACTGCAAAAACAAGCACTTCAATTTTTCTCTGCTAGCCCTGATTTCTCTTATTTTATCGTGATGATCATTTCTTCCTATGTAGGTGGGTGCCAACAGAATGTTTTCGCGATCGGTGGAGAAAACCGGTGATTGAAATTTCACGAGAAGATCACCTCGCAACGAAAAACCCCTTTGTTTTAATGATTGCCACTCCAGTTTACCTGTCATGTCTGTGGCACTATCTCCCCTACTTCACCATAATTCAAAACGAGCTGCCCTTCTTTGTACTTTTTCGATGTCATCCGTCAGTCCCACCTGATGCGGATCCAACACCGCACAGCAATACTCCAGAATAGGGTGGACAAGCGTGGTGTAAACAGTCTCTTTAGTAGACCTGTTGCACCTTCTAAGTGTTCTGCCAATGAATCGCAGTCTTTGATTGGCTCTACCCACAACATTATCTATGTGACCGTTCCAATTTAGGGTATTTGTAATTGTAATCCCTAAGTATTTAGTTGAATTTACAGCCCTCAGATTTGTGTGACTTATCGCGTAATCGAAATTTAGCGGATTTCTTTTAGTACTCATATGAATAACTTCACACTTTTCTTTATTCAGGGTCAATTGCCACTTTTCGCACCATACAGATATCTTATCTAAATCATTTTGCATGTCGTTTTGATCATCTGATGACTTTACAAGACGGTAAATGACAGCATCATCTGCAAACAATCTACTCAGACGGCTACTCAGATTGTCTCCTATGTGTTTAATATAGATCAGGAACAATAGAGGGCCTATAACACTTCCTTGGGGAACGCCGGATATTGTTTCTATTTTACTCGATGACTTTCCGTCTGTTACTATGAACTGTGACCTCTCTGACAGTAAATCACGAATCCAGTCACACAACTGAGGCTATATTCCATAGGCACGCAGTTTGGTTAGAAGACGCTTGTGAGGAACGGTGTCGAAAGCCTTCTGGAAATCTAAAAGCATGAAATCAATTTGACATCCCCCGTTGATAGCACTCATTACTTCACGAGTATAAAGAGCTAGTTGTGTTTCGCAAGAGCTATATTTTCTGAATCCGTGCTGACTACGTGTCAATAAATCTGTTTCTTCGACATACTTCATAATGTTCGACTACAATATATGTTCCAGAACCCTACTGAAAAACAACGTTAATGATATTGGCCTGTAATTTAACGGATTACTCCTACTTCCCTTTTTGGGTATTAGTGTGACTTGGTGACTTGAGCAATTTTCCAGTCTTTAGGTACGGATCTTTCTGTGAGCGAGCGGTTGTATATAATTGCTAAATGTGGAGCTATTGTATCAGCATACTCTGCGAGGAACCTGACTGGTATACGATCTGCACCGGAAGCCTTGCTTTTATTAAGTGATTTAAGCTGCTTTGCGACACCGATGATATCTATTTCTATGTTTCTCATCTTGGCAGTTGTTCTTGATTGGAATTCAGGAATATTTACTTCGTCTTCTTTGGTGAAGGAGTTTCGGAAAATCGTGTTTAATAACTCTGCTTTAGTGGCACTGTCATCACTGATTTCACCGTTGTTATGGCGCAGTGAAGGTACTGATTCCATCTTGCCACTGGCCTGCTTCATGTATGACCAGAATCTCTTTGGGTTTTCTGCCAGATTTCGAGACAGAGTTTCGTTGTGGAAATTATTGAAACCATTTTGCAATGAAGTACGAGCTGTATTTCGAACTTCTGCAAAGCTTTGCCAGTCTTGGGGATTTTGCGTTCTTTTTAATTTGGCATCCTTTTTTCGCTGCTTCTGCAACAGCAATCTGACCCGTTTTGTGTACCATGGGGGATCAGTACCATCACTTATTGATTTATGTGGTATATATCTCTGAATTGCTGTCGGTACTATCTCTTTTAAATCATTCCACAACTTTTCTACTCTTACATGATCAGATCGGAAGGAGTGCAGACTGTCTCTTTAAAAGGCATTAAGAGCATTTTTAACAGTTTTTTTTAAACAGATATACTTTGCGTTTCTTTTCGTTGGTTGCAGGAGTTACGGTATTCAACCCAGCAGCTACTGCCTTCTGGTCGCTAGTCCCTGCATTCGTCACGATACTCACTATTTGTCCAGGATTATTTGTTGCTAAGAGGTCAAGTATGCTTTCGCGACCATTTACGCTTCGAGTGGCTCATGAACTAATTGTTCAAAATAATTTTCTGAGAAGAGGTTCAGTACAATTTCGGATGACGTTTTATGCCTGCCGCCGGCTTTAAACGTATAATTATTCCAGCATATTGAGGGTAGATTAAAGTTACGACTGACTATCATTGTATGAGTGGGGCACCTATTTGAAATGAGACTCAAGTTTTTGTTGTGACTGACAACTCGCAGTTTTTCACAAACACAACTTTTATTTACGTAAGTTCACAACGTTAATGATTGAACATACAAACGAAAGATAACAATAACGATGCCAGTAAAAGTCTCCTAATTGAGGCAAACAAAAGTTCACTTCTAAATTTCCACAAAGGTTCATGGTAACACACTCACACACTAGTAACAGTCCAAGCCCGAGACGAAGGTGTAATCTTCAGCGGTCGCAGTACACGAGGTCGGCATTCGGCATGAACCGAAATTTGGGGCTGGTTCTAGCCCCTATATAGCTCTCTCCAGCCAGTCAAGTTTTGGCGTAGTGATACTTCCTGCAGGCTTGCCTCGAGCTCCTCCTGCGGAAAGTAGTGCTCGGAATGTCTGTTTCCATTATCTTGCATATAAATAGCCGTTGTTTACCATGGTGCTTTTGGTACGCCTTGGTCATAGACAAATAGACAACCTCGTCCTCTGTGGTGTAATATGGGTTTCGGCCCTCAGGGGCACCTTTGCTCCGGTATAACAGTTTTTTTGAACTGTTCAGCAGCTATATCTTCTGAATTGGCGGTGAGGGGGGGGGGGGGGGGGGGGGGAGAAGGGGGTCGGTAAAACGACCCAATTAATAGTTTAGTCCGATTGTCAAGTATAACCTCTACCCATGCTTTTTCGCAGGAACTATTTACTTTCTATTACACTACAAGGCAAACTACTTCTGACAGGAATAAATACTCCACCACGAAGTGTATTTAATCTATCCTTTCTGAACACTGTTAGTTAGAAAAAAATTGCTGCTGAACTTGTTTCCGGATTTAGCCAGCTTTCTGTACCTATAACTATTTGAGCTTCAGTGCCTTCTATTAGGGCTTGGGGCTCTGGTTCTTTCCCAGCACAGCTACGACAATTTACAACTACAATACCGATCGTTTGTACAACTAACTTGTTGTGTTTTACCTGCCCCCTTTTAGACGGATGCCCTTTTTGTGGTTCCCTGAGGAGGGTCAGTTCGTGCAGAAAATCCTGCACCCAACACTTTTGCATCATGCACGGTTATAGAGGCAGCACGGCTCAATACTTCTGCTGGGGCTTACAATGAGTTGTTGAGTCCATGTCACGCCGTGTTGCTGCTGTATGTCGGGCAAAAGAAGGTCTGATACGGCATTAGGAGGTATCCCATTCCACAGTGTATTATGTGTACATTTGTGACAAGAATAACGTCTAACATATCGAGAATTGCACGAATCAGGATAATACTGTTCATAGAAAAATGGAAAACAATAATTATTGCTACATAAGGCTCATGTAATGAATGCCGAATTTTTGCACGTGCATGATTTTCTCAATATGTCTATCGCCAAACGAAGTTGGCTTTCGTCCATAAACGGTTCTCGGTCGTCACACAGTTTCGTTGCGTATTGCATATATCTGTTGTTAAAATTACGATGGAATGAAAAAAAACAGTACCGGTAGCAAGATTAGATTCAGAGATTTCACGCTTACGGAACTGTGTGCTTACTCGCTCGGCTGCGGACTCCATGAATACTAGCGACCATACAAAGTGTACGACCACACCTAAAATTTTCAACCACGATTTTCCTGAAATCGGTTGAGAGTTTTCTCTGCCTGTTTACATACGTTGAAATCTCTGTCGCGGCCTATGCACCCTCTTAGTATGAATTAAATTGATAAGGGGACATTGGTACGGTCTCCTTGAGAACTGCAGCCAGTAGACCGCCAGCGGTGCCCGTAGCCCAGTATCGCAGCCTTCGCCACTGGTGCCCCAGCGTCGCTCCAACTTTGAACAGCAGCCTGAAGCGTATCGACCGTCGTCGATGCATATTCTAGCTATTTCCGAACAGTGGTCAATTCTTCTTATCCCTAGCCAGCTCTTACGGTGTAAAAAGCTTTATAAGGTCTCAAAAAGTGCAGACAGAGTGAAAGAACAAAGTGCGTTCAGCAAGAGATAAAATTATATGACCGTCGTTTGCTGAAGTTGGGATGCACACAAAATATAATGGAGAAAAATGAAATAAAAGGTGTTATCAAAATCTGGTCAACAAAGTTCTGACTCTAGACTAAGATCGCAAAATCCGCAAACTCTTTTAAAATAAAAGTAAATTAAACAGCTCAAAACACACACATTATCGAAGTACTTTCGCTTGGAAGTCATCTCACAGAAAAGTTAATGCACAAGGGAAACTATGCATACACTTAGAAACTGTAATTATGTAATTAAATACTATTTACTATATGTAAGTACACAGATAACATTTGCTTCCTGATAGAAACTCATGAGTAAGCACTAAAGCAAAAACGGTGTACAAACACAAACATCTGCTGGTGCTGGCCGATGCTCCATCCAGTTTGGCTGGAGCTCTACTGCATCAATTCACAGGTCTAACTTCTTCTGTTGTTTATACGAGGGCTGTCCAGAAAGTAAGTTACGATCGGTCGCGAAATGGAAACGACTATGAAAATCCGATAAAACTTTGCAAAGATGTGTTGGGCAGTGTCTCTAGTATGACTCTAGGTAGAATTATGTCGCTCTTTTCATTCCTGAGCTCTTAGTGAGCGCGTAAAGATGTTATAGAAAATAGTGTCTCCCGCCAAGTACGAGGGCCTGGTGAGAACTTTCCCCTGAAGCTATGCAACCAACATTACATAACTGTCGTGCGGTTTCTTCTTCAAGACAATTCTCAGCCTCATTCTGCAGGGGCAATGAAGATGTTCCTGCATCGTTTCAATTGGAAATGTTTGGTTACCCACAATACAGCCCGTAATTGTCTCCCACTGTGTTTCATCTCTGCTCAAACGAACCGCTGGCTATGAAGACAACATTTTGGCACAGACAACGAACTTTAGGCTAGCGTAGAGAATTGGCGGAAAGCACTGGCGGCTGCTTTCTATGATGAGGGTATTGGAAAGTTGGTACAACGCTACGATGAATGTCTGAGTCAGAACGGCGACTACGTAGAGAAGTAGCTGAAAGGTGTAGCTAACTGTTGCAAATGAAACATTTCCGATTTTCACTGTGATTTTCATTTCGTGATCAATCGTAACTTACTTTCTAAACAGCCCTCGTAAATGACGTGACGTTTCAGAATGTATTCTTTTTTGTTGGTTTCGAAACTGAATTTTACGATTCCGAAGTACGTCAGGTTTTCTCACAGAAAGTGGAAACTTCAAACTATCGAAAGAAAACTTTATTCTAATAACATTCCTATTTGTCAAGGGAGTGGTATATATTCTCTAGAGAGACAAAATGAAAGTGTGAAGCACAAATAAATATGAAAGCAAGGAAAATCTACAGTCGTAACTTTTCCCGAAGGCTTGCAGCCCTACTGAATGGTTAAATAATGATGGCATCCACTTGCGTAAATATTACGGTGGTGAAGGTGACCTCCATTCGGATCTCCAAGCGATGTCTCATCAGGAGTATGTAGTCATCGGGAATGACAAAGCTGACAATCTACGGATCTGTGCGTGGAATATTAGATCTCTAATCAGGCCGGTGGGTTAGAACATTTTGAAAGCGAAATTGATAAGCTAAAGTTGGATATAATGGGGCTTACTCATGTCTGGTGTCAGGAAGGAGCTGTGATCAGTTGAGTACAGGATAATAAATAGAAAATCAAATACTAAGTCTAACAATGAATAAGAAAGTAGGAATGTGCGTAAGTACTACGAACTGCATAGTGAACACATAACATATCCAAGATACTCATTACATTAATACAAGTTTCTATGACAAATATCTCCTCAAGTGGCGAAGAGATGAAAAAAAGTATGCTGAAATAAAAGAAATTTAACTGCGATGGGGAACTGGAATTCGATAGTAGGAAGAGGAAGAGAAAGAAAAATAGTAGGAGATAGGAGAATATGCACTGGAGGGGTGGGGGGAGGGGGGGGGGAATGAAAGAGTAAGCTGCCTCGTACAATTCTGTGGAGAGCATAATTTAATCTTCGCTAACAGCTAACACTTAGTTTAAGGATCATGAAAGAAGGTCATACACGTGGGTGAGACCTGCAAACACCGAAATGTTGCTGATTGGTTATGTTTTGGTAAGATAGAAATATCGGATGTAGATTTTAAACTGTTAGACTTTTACAGGGACAGATGCGGACTCTCACCACAATTTACTGGTTCTGAATTATAGTTTAGAACCGAAAATGAGCTGAAAGAACCACAAGTTCTTGAGAGTTACAGACTGAAACAGGGGAAGGAAATACAGTAGAAGAAGGATGCTTAGCTTCGACGAATGAAACAGTGAAGGCAGCACAGGATCATACAGGTAAAAGGACATGACTTAGTAGAAAACCTTGGATATCAAAGGACAAATTGCATATAACAGACGAAAGGAGAAAATATAAAATCCAGCAAATGAAACTGTCGAAAGTGAATACATCTAAAAAAATGTTACGGACAAGAAGTGTAAAAAGGCTAGAGGACAAATGTAAGGATATAAAAGCATTCGTAACTAGACAGATGGTCCCTACAGGAAAATTGTAGAGATCTTTGTAGAAATGAGAAACAGCTGTATGAATATCAAGAACTCAGCTGGAAAACCAGTGCTAAGCAAAGTGGGTAAAGGTGAAAGGCGGAAGAAGTATGTAAAGGGGCCGTATAAGGGAAATGAAGGCAATGTCATAGAAAGGGAAGAGGACATAGATGAAGATGAGATGCAAGATATAATACTGTGAGAAGAATTGGGAATAGCACAGAAACTCTTTAGTCACAAGAATGCCTCTGGAGTAGAAGACAATCTCTCAGAACCACTGATATACTTGCAGAGCCAGCACAATAAAACTACTCCAAATTATTAAAAACCTTTCAACAGCCAAGACCATATAAAATTTTTTTTTTCATTTAAGACAACCGGTTTCAACAGACTATGCTGTCATCTACAGGTCTTAAAAACTTTTGTTTGTAACGAGTAATATGTATATGGACACAGCCTTTTGCAAAGGTCCTTCATGTTTTTAGTTATTTTAGCGTTAGAAAACCTTTTATAACGTGTCATTTTTATCCTCTTGCCACCTTGTGCATGTCAGCGTGAAATGAACATGTTTTACAACAAAGGATTTTAAGACCTGAAGATGACAGCATAGTCTGTCTAAACCGGTTGTCTCAAATAAAAGAAATATTTTATGCGATTTTGGTGGTTGAATGGTTTTTAAAAATTAAGCAGATTGACCTTGAGTTCTCTTAAAATGAGAAAATTCAGTAAAACTGTTCCATCTGGCATGCAAGGCATATGAGACAGGTGAAATACACCATATTTCAAGAAGAATCTAATAAGTCCAATGCAAAGGAAAACAGGTGCTGAGAGTTATGAATATTGCCGAAGGATCAAATTAAGAAGTCGTGGTTTCAAAATAGTTACTTAAATTGTGTACAGAAGAATGTTAAGACTGGTAGTGGCCTCCCTCGGGGAAGATAAGTTTGGATTCCGGAAAAATGTAGCAACACGCGAGGCAGTACTGACCCTACGATTTATCTTAGAAGATAGGTTAAGGAAAGGCAATCGTACGTGTATAGCTTTTGTAGAGTTGGATAAAGCTTGTGACAGTCTTGACTGAAATACACTCCTTAAAACTCGGAAGGTAGCAGACGCAAAACACAGGGAGCGAAAGGTTATTTACAACTTGTACAGAAATCAGATTGCAGTTATAAACGTCGAGGGGCATGAAAGGGAAGCAGTGGCTGAGAAGGGAGTGAGGCAAGTTTGTAGTCTATCGCCGTTGAAGTTTGCAGACGACATCGTAATTATAACCGAAAAAGACTTGGAGGAGCAGTTGAACAGAGTGGATAGTACCCTGAGAGGAGGAACTTAAAGACAGGCAAAACAATGGTAATGGAATGTAGTCGAAATCAATCCCCCGATACTGAGGGATCTAGATTAGGGAACGAGACCTTAAAAGTCGTCAGTTATAACATTAACACGAGAGCAAATCGGTAATAATTTTACTACATCGAAAATAATTTAAAGTTTGACCGTAATCGTGTGCTAATGTGAAGGTTCAAATGGTTCAAATGGCTCTGAGCACTATGCGACTTAACTGCTGAGGTCATCAGTCACCTAGAACTTAGAACTAATTAAACCTAACTAACCTAAGGACATCATACACATCCATGCCCGAGCCAGGATTCGAACCTGCGACCATAGCGGTTGCTCGGTTCCAGATTGTAGTGCCTAGAACCACACGGCCACTCCGTGCGGCTAATGTGAAGGAACTACGCTATGTTTCTTTACCTAAAATATTATATTTTGACAAGGAGCAGTAGTTACATGATCGGAAATCGAACCAATGTTATGGTGGTTGTAAAGTAAAACTCTGGTTACGTAAATCAAAAACGGTTACCAGCCTACTTATGCGAAACGATTCCAAGTAAATATACCGTAAATCAAGGAAACTCACTGCTGTATGAAGCTTCCCTTGATACTGAAATCTGTTATTAAATTTTACACGAAACGTTAGTATAACCTAGCAAGTATTTATAAAGCAGATAGTCATGAACAACACACGTAAAAGCTTAAAAGGTCTTCGCAACAAACTATCTCCCACTAACGTGCACGATCTGTATTAAAGCAAGAAGGTTAATGCCCATTATGCAGTACCACCTAGTAACAGGGAAGAACACCTAATTGAGACGTAAGGTGGCTTTAACACTTTGCTATTCAAATGCAGTAAAATATATACTGATGAGCCAATGACAATGGCAATTATACTGCTGAAAGATGACCTCGCCGTCGGGGAAGACATCAAGCATGGAGGGATGCTAGTAGTTCGCAGCCATCAGCGTGTCTTCGACTACCATCACAAGTTCCACGCAAGCGCAGGAGAATGCCTCCCACAGCATAAACAGCTCCCACTATCCTGTGTCTGACGCGCAGCACGTTTAGAGCTGCCGTGCACCTCGATAACGGCATTAGTGGAGACTACCATTGACCTAGTGTAGCAAAAATGTGTATTTCCCGAAGAGATGACACGTTTCAATCGATCGACTGTGGACTCGCAGTAGTCCCGTTTCCACTGCAATCGTGACTGACGATGTCGTTGGGTCAGCATTTGAACACGTAGGGGTAGTCTGCTGCGGCGCTCCACGTTCAACAATGTGCGATAAACGGCGTGATCCGACACACTTGTAAGTGCACCAGCATTATGCTCTTTTGCAGAAAGATCGCCATCTATTCTTCTTTAGAGAGCAGACAAGATCACTACAGAGCAGACACACCTTCGAACCCCACGTTCTGTGAAGAGCCGTGAACTTCCAACCATTTAGTCCATAGTGGTAGATTCACTATCCTTCTAGCTCTTTCCGTAGATGCTCACGACAGTAGCACATAAACATTCGACCAGCTTCGCCGTTTTCACAATACTGTTTCACAGGCTCTGCGTGATAATAAGCTGCCCTTTGTCAGAGTCACTCATCTCAATAGATTTCCCCATTACCAGCTCGTATCTTCGCTAGGGTGATACCCCATCCGTGTCTGCTCCAGTTACACATTTTTGCTACCGCACCATGTGCCCGCAATTCCACCGGGCGGCATCCATCATCGTGGTGGGCAGTGGTCATAATGTTTTGGTTGATCAGTGTATATGGTTATCAAACTGTTATGCTAATTAATATGATTACTATTTATTTAGAAGTGGAGCATGTAAGATTTTGCACTACGTAGAGCATAGGTTCAACGTGTGGACCATGAACCTGTTACGATGTCAGTAATTTGATACCAGTTATATTTACAAGAACACAAATATTTCAAGAATGATTATTGCACTTCGTAAGCATTTTCACTGTAATAACTGCTGCTCTGCTGGCTATACGTTTTGTATGTGTGTATGTGGGCGGGGGGGAGTGGGTGGGGGTAAAACTGTTCTCTCTGCTGACTGTGTTTCGTACAAACACTTCAAACCAGACACAATAAAGGTAAATATATGCGGTACGCCTTAGAATCGAAGGAAATACGCGAAGTCGCACAAGAAAGGTTACCAAAAGAAGAGGTGTAGTCGGAAGTATGATTACACACTTACCTAATAATTATGATGTAGTTGTCTTCCATTTCCCTGAAGTATGCGGTTTTGCTCTAACGTACAGAAGCCAGAGATCCTTAAAATATGAAAAACTGGCAGGTGCATCAAAAGACACGGTATCTCAGCATATAAAGCCGGAGAATCAGACGCTATTGACTGGGTTTTCGAAGTAGTAAGGTACCGATACTACTTGAGTAAATGATAGATCTGCATGCTCACGCAAATTCCGAGATGAAAATGGGTATAGTACGGCTATCACAGCTTGTGCTGAAGTTCATAGTTTACATTTGTCTTTGACTTTATGTATTAGCAGAATTCAGATCACAACAGGAGACAGGTCTCTTTGGGTTCTTTAACGATCTCTAATTCGTACATGTGGATGTCTAAAGCAACATGGAGGACAGCTTGAACGCCGATGCTCGCTTAAGGACTGAACACTGCTAGCTTCTTGGGCTTACAGTACACGAAGTTCCATTTATTTGTGGAGGACGCTCTCTTTTCGAACATCCTGTCGATTTAGTTTACACACACAACCCAACCACAGGCAGGCTTTTAAAGCACTCTTTGTCGTAGATTTCGAGGCACTTACACGATGGTGCAAGATGCTCCCTATGTACAGCATCAAAACTATAGTTTTTTAAATTAACCGTCTGACGAAAGCACCATCATTAGCCATTCTACTGCTCCGGTATTACTAAATAGTGAATTACCTATTCCACAGTGTTGCTAATTGCACACTAGAATACGCTACACTACGGAAGTCGTCGTTTTTTCGCCTGTGGAAGACCTGTAGAGGTATAAGGCAAACGTATAACGAAATTCGGAGGATGCTGACGAAGCAGACACTCTTACAAAATGGCTCTAAGCACTATGGAACTTAACATTGAGGTCACGAGTTCCCTAGACTTAGAACTACTTAAACCTAACTAACCTAAGAACATCACACACATCCATGCCAGAGGTATGATTCGAACCTGCGACCGTAGCAGCCGCGTGGTTCCGGACTGAAGCGCCTAGAACCGCACGGTCACCGTGGCCGGCTGGACTCTTACACTCTCGGTTCAAAAGGGAACTCACATAGGACGACAGGCGAAGCCTAGTAGAGATTCGTACGTCTGTGAAAGGATCTATTGGCGAAGCATACAACCACCACCGTCACACCTTACCAAAAGATCTGGCAGATAACCCGAGAAAATTCTGGTCGTGTGTAAAATCGCTAAGCGGGTCCAACCCTTCTATTAAGTTCCTTGTTGATCAGTCTGGTGCGGCAGTTCAAGATAGAAAAACGAAACCTAAAGGTTTAAATTTCACGTTGAAGAAATCGTTCACACAGGAGAGTCGTACAAAACACACCGTCATTTGATCATCGGAGACTCCGTTTTGGACGACATAGTAATAAGCATACCTGGCATAAAAAAAATGGCTCTGAGCACTATGCGACTTAACTTCTGAGGTCATCAGTCGCCCAGAACTTAGAACTAATTAAACCTAACTAACCTAAGGACATCACACACATCCATGACCGAGGCAGGATTAGAACCTGCGACCGTAGCGGTCGCTCGGCTCCAGACTGTAGCGCCTAGAACCGCACTGCCACTCCGGCCGGCACCTGGCGTAAAGAAATATCTAATAGCAAATAAATCAACAGGTCCGGATGTAATGCCAGTACGATATTACAAGGAGTACTCTACGGCATTGGTCCCTTATCTAGCTTACATTTATCGCGAACCTCTCGTCCAGCACAAAGTCCCAAGCGACTGGAAAAAGCGCAAGTGACAAGGGCAAAAGAACAGACCCGCAGAATTACAGACCAATATGCCTAACTTCGGTTTGATGAAGAATCCACGAAATTATTCTCATGTCGAATATAATAAACTTTCTTAAAACTGAGAATCATATATCCACGAATCAGCATGGTTTTGGAAAGCATCGCTTGTACGCAACTCAGCTTGCCCTCTTCTCATATGACATACTTCGAACTATGGATGAAGGGCAACAGGCAGATTCCATATTTCTAGATTTCCGGATAGTATTTGACACGTTCCCTGTTGCAGACTGTTAATGAAGGTACCAGCATATGGAATAAGTTCACAGATATGTTAGTGGCTCGAAGACTTCTTCAATAATAGAACCCAGTATGTTGTCCTCCACGGTGAGTGTTCATCAGAGACAAGGTATCGTCAGGAGTGTCCCAGGGAAGTGTGATAGGACCACTGTTGTTCTCTGTATACATAAATGATTTGGCGAACAGGGTGGGCAGCAATCTACTGTTGTTTGCTGATGATGCCGTGGTATACGGCAAGGTGTGGAAGTTGAGTGACGGTAGTAACATACGAGACGACTGAAACAAGATTTCGAGTTGGTGTGATAAATGACAGCTAGACCTAAATGTAAAAATTGTGAGTTAATGCGGATGAGTAGGAAGATCAAGCCTGTAATTTTCGGACACAGTCAAGTCGTTAAATATCTGGGCGTAAATTTGCAAAGCGATATGAGGTAGAACGAGCATGTAAGAACTGCGGTAATGAAGGTGAATGGTCGGCATCGGTTTATTGGGAGAATTTTAGGAAATAGTGGCGTGACCTATTCTCGAGTACTGCTCGAATGTTTGGGATCCGCACCAGGTCGAACTGAAGGCAGACATCGAAGCAATTCAGAGGCGGGCTGCTAGTTTATTACCGGCAGGTTCGAACAACACGTAAGTGTTACGGATTTGGTACGGAAACTCAAACAGGAATCCCTGGATGGAAATGACGTTCTTTTCGAGAAATACTATTGAAATAATTTAGAGAACGGGCATTTGAAGCTGAACGATTCTACTGCCATCAACATACATCATTGCACGTAAGCACCACGAAGATAAGATACCAGAAACTAGGGTTCATACGGAGGCACATAGACAGTCGTTATCCCATCTATTTACTAGTGGAACGGGAAAGGAAATGACAAATAGTGGTACGGGGTACTCTCCGCCACTCACCTTACGGTGGCTTGCGGAGTATTTATGTAGATGTAGAAATGCTTTCTTGTAGCTCGTTTCACTGTGAACTCGAAACTTCCTAAAATCACTAAATATTTAAAAACAACTGCGGAAAACGGTGTGTTAAATACACGGTGCATTTACACGATCTCGCTATAGGAGGAGTATTAACTGATGTGAAACGAAAAGAAAGGTGGAAATTTAGTGTTTCAAATCCAGTCCACGAGGGAAACCAGATTCCACCCTCTCAATTCTTTCTAATCATCAAGAATAAACAGAACACAGAAATACCATAAGCATTTATCATTGGTGATCTGCACTCAACATGTATCACTTGGACTTGCGAACTGAGCCGTACTGTGTGCTTAGGAGAAAGAGACATATTATCCAATACTGTCTCACTATGAGATTAACGCAGAACATGTAGAATACGTCACAAAGCTTAAATATTTGGGAAAACACTAAACAGCGATCCAAAATAGAAACTACCTCGCAACATCAGCATTAGAAAGACGAACGGAAGTGGTCTGGAAAAGTGTGGTTTTTCTGTTGTGAAGTCACATAAGACGCCAGAATCAAGTCTGCACCATCACTAAATCCTTCACACCCGATTCTTTAAGGAATCAAATCGCCCTTTATGTACAAAACAGCTTAAAATATCTGACTACTTGATAAACGAGTAAAGTGTTAACTTGCAGCATGCAACGAGTAAAACTCGGGGAGTTGGAACGCGGCACTAGGTCAGCCGGGATGGAGCAGCGGTGAGGGCCGGTTGTCCATGGCTCGCCAGACCCTTGGCGCCACACATTACTTGAGCCGGGGACGGTCTTCGTGGATCGTCGATCGGTCTTCCTACCGGACGACGCGAATTGGCTCGTCGATCGCTTATGAGTTGGCTGTGTGTGTGTGTGTGTGTGTGTGTGTGTGTGTGTGTGTGTGTGTATCGACTCCCGATTTTTCTTCATGAGTGCACAGCCACTGCTTAGTGTCGTTCAAGTCTTCGTTCAAGTGTTCGTCAAACTGTATGTGTAGTTGGTGTCATTTCCACTTACAACTTGTTTTAAATGTTGTCGGCGTACTGGCAGTGAGTCGGTCGGCTGGTGTGGATCAGCCAGGAAATCTCCGCACGGCACCTTGGGCCGAGCCCGCTGGCGGTCTCTACACAGTGTCGGAGTGTGTGGGAGCCGTTCCGATTGCTACGAGGTTCGTGGCTCACCGACCCAGGACATCAAAGTTGAGTGGTGATATAAATACCGAAGCCAGTCTGTTGACATTGGGCCGTTGGTTTTCATGGTTCGCTGTTGGGAGTATTCCGGTGAGCAACAGCGAATGTTCGAGTTGGCGTAAGTTTGGCCACCATCCGGTGGAGTTTAACTGTAATTTGGTTATTTGAAGTCAAAGTGCATCGGCTTGACGGAGCTCGATTCGAAGCGGAACTCATCAATCATGACAATTCAAAAAATGGTTCAAATGGCTCTGATCACTATGGGACTTATTAACATCTGAGATCATCAGTCCCATAAAACTTAGAATTACTTAAACCTAACTAACCTAAGGACATCATACACATACATGCCCGAGGCAGTATTCGAACCTGCGACCGTAGTGGTCGCGCGGTTCCAGACTGTAGCGCCTAGAACCGCTCGGCCACTCCGGCAGGCCATGACAATTCTTCTGCAGTCAACAAGATTCCAGGGCCCTATGATCACCAAAGAGGTGTTTGCAGACGCCCAAACTGTCACAGGCCTTACGGCCCGACATCCAAAAGTGATAGTCTGGGCTGCTATTTGATTTCATAGCAGGTTCCCTATGGTTGTCATCTGCCGCCCCCTTATAGCACAGTGGTATGTCGACGAGATTCTAGGTCCCGTTTTCTTGCCCTTCATGGCAAGCTATCCTGGGCTTACATTTCAGCAAGATTGTACTCGCCCGCAGACGAGGAGAGCTTCTACGTTTATCTTCGTGCTTGCCAAACCCTACCTTGACCAGCACGTTTGTGTGCTCTCTCTCCAATTGAGAATGTTTGGAGTATTACGAGCTTGGGTAGGGCCCTCCAACCAGTTGTTTTGACGATCCAATGCGCCAGTTGGACAGAATTTGGTGCGATATCCCTCAGGAACTTTATCAGCCAATGCCAAGCAGAAAAACTGCTTGCGTAAGGGCGGTATATGGATCAGTGCGTTACTGACTTGCTCAATTTGTGACTAAATCATATAACTTTCTAACATTGTAATAATTTATTTGTCTGTACAAGTACATCACATATACCGACTTCCGTTCTACAACATGATTCCTTCGTGACACGTCTTTTTTTTTTTTTTGTTTTTGTTTGGTGTAATGTGTAGAAAACCCAACCCTATATGTCGTGCAGCTCACAATGCTTTTTTCTGTTGTGTAAAGCTAAGGCTACTCTCTTTTCCTACTTGTTACACTTTAATCGAAGGAAGTTATATGCCATATCGAGATTCACTGAAAATACTATGAGTCCACCCTAATGCAGGTAACTCACAAAACTGTCGTTCGACTGATACTTGAGTACTGCTCCTTCGTCTGCAATTCTTACCGAACAGCACTGATTTTGGAGATGTATTTTAAAGCAACAAATATTCGACTATCCTTTCGAATTAATAACAACCTTTCAATAAAATTACCTTCCGCCACCAGTAGAACATCGAAATATGATAACCCAGGCATATATAAAATCACACGTGGCAGGTGTAATAGGTTTTACATTAGCCAAACAGGAAGAATTTTATCGTAAGATATAAAGAACACACTAGAGAGAGCGAATATAACCAGTCGAGCTTCTTTCTACACTTTAAAAATGAAAATCACACTGACAAGATCAAAATACACTACATATTCTGCACAGAATACCAAAAGGTTTAGCAATGGACGTTCTTGAGGAATTAGAAATTTATATGTTCACGAAAAAACACCCACAGGAAATATTAAACGAACATACAGAATTTAGACACAAATACAACCTTAAAAACTTTATTGAACTTTTAGAACACGAAAATGGATAAATCGGAAGTAACAGATAAAACACCCAAAGATAACCGTAACAAATTTTAGTTAGTAAAATAATATCGCTGTTCATTTTCACAATCTTTGTAAACACATAGTCTCGTAATAGTGAACCTGTAAAACTGCTGTCACGTCGTAATTAACATTTAATTTTAACATCTTGACAACAACATTTACGATCTTATTAAAGCAGTGACAGTTACAAAACAGTCCACTAACGACGCAATATGGACGTCACATCAATATAGATTTGAGGTCAAACCATGAAAATATGAATGACATTGACATTCATACCTATTCTCACCAAAATTGTAATTGCAGGTACTTGAAAATGGCGATAGAGCCGAAACAGTTTCGTAATTGTAAATAAAGATTGCTCATTGTAAGCAGCTATTTGGTGTATCTACTGTAACAATCATGTCATTATCAGACATAAATTACGCTGCTGGCCCTGAAGAAGAAAAATCCAAAGAACAGCTAAACGTCACGGGATCGTTTAGTAAGTTCAAAATCGTCTATTACAAGGTAATCTAGCCATACAGGCAAACAATACGAAGGAGACATTATACATCACCATACAGTTCACCGTTAAAATTTAGAACACGTAAGTTCCTAGAAGACCAATATATTTTTAGTAGGCTCGCCAGCGGACATCGCGATAGAGGCAGATGAGCTGGTATGCATAGAGCAATAGAGTAGCTCGGAATCCTGCCATGGACGGCACACGTGTCGCATAGAATGAACAGACCTGACGACGGAAGTGTTTATTAGTCGACTACAATGTAATGGTACCTAGAAATAAAGGAAATTTGGTGCCTTGTTGTGGTCTTCAGTTCGAAGACTGATTTGATGCAGTTCTGCACGCTACTCCATCCTGCGCAGGCCTCTTCATCTCCGAATGAATACCGCAACTTACATCCTCTTCAATCTGCTTACCGTGTTCATATCTTGGTCTCCTTCTACAATTTCTTACTACCCTCATTTCCCCCCAGTACTAAATTGGTGATGCCTTGATGTGACAGAATGCGTCATATGAGTCGATCTCCTTGTAGACAGGTTGTGCCACAAATTTCTTTTCTTCTGTTCTATTCAGTACCTCCTCATCAGTTACATAATCTAGTCATCTAATTTTCAGCGTTCTTCTAAGGCACCACAGTTCAAAAGCTTCTGTTCTCTTCTTGTCTAGACTGTTTATCATCTCTGTTCCACTGCCATACATGGCTACGCTCCACACAAATACTTTCAGAAAATACTTCCTAGCACTCAAATCTATACTCGATGTTAACAAATTTCGCTTCTTCAGGAACTCTTTTCTTGTCATTGGCACTCTACATTTTATATCTACTTCACCCATCATCAGTTATTTTGCTGCCCAAACAGCAAAACTCGTCTACTGCATTGTCTCGCTTCCCAATCTAATTCCCTCAGGCTCACCTGATTTAGTTCGACTACCTTCCATTACACTTGTTTTGCTTTTGTTGATAGTCATGTTACTCCTTTCTTTGAGGACATTGTCCATTCTGTTGAAATGATCTTCCAAGTCCTTTGCTTTCTCTGAGAGAATTACAGTGTTATGGGCAAACCTCAAAGTTTTCATTTATTCTCCTTAAACTTTGACTCTTATTCGAAATTGTTCTTTGGTTTTCTTTATTGCTTGCTCAGTGTACATACTGAATAACATTGGCGATAGGTTACAAACCCATGACATTCCCTTCTCAACAACAGCTTCCCTTTCATGCCTCTGACTCTTATAACAGCCATCTGGTTACTGTACAAATTGTAAATAACCTTTCGGTCCCTGTATTTTATCCCTGCTGCCTTCAGGAATTCAAAGATAGTATTCCAGTCAACACTGACAGAGCTTTCTCTGAGTCTACCCTTACTATAAACGTATGTTTACGTTTTCTTAAGCTAAGGTAAGTCGTAAGGTCAGTATTGCCTCGTGAGTTCCTACATTTCTCCGGACTCAAAACTAATCTACCCCGAGGTCAGCTTCTATCAGTTTCTTCATTCTTCTGTGAAGAATTCCTTTTAGTACTATTTAGCCATGACTTATTAAGCTGATAGTTCGGTAATATTTGGTCAGCACGTGCTTTCTTCGGAATTCGAATTATTAGATAATCTTGAAATCCGAGGATATTTCGCCTGTCACGTAAATCTAGCACACCAGATGGAGGAGTTTTGCCATGGCTGGCTCTCCCAAAACTGTCAGCAGTTCTGACGGAATGTCGTCTACGCCCTGAGTCTTGTTTCGACAGGGCTTTCAGAGCTCTGTCAAATTCCTCTTGTCTGGCTGATCGCGAGTTCTTATCATTATAATTCACAAGGACACGCTGAAACACTTGAGAGTGTATACAAAATTGCCTTGAAATCATTCACATTGCACCGGGTTTCCTTAGTCGGCAGTGTACTTGTTTACCGCAAAGCCACCGGGCGTTCCTGATAATGGCAACAGGAGGCCAAATGCAATATCTTGGTCTGATAGTACTTGGGGGAGACAATAAGCCGTGTGGGCCTGTGTTCATGGTGAGCTCACCCACTTCGGTCCTCGCCTCGCTCTTCGTTCTGAATGTTGTTGTTGTCCGCTTAGTCGTTAGCCATCCGAGCCAGCTACGCGTTAACTTTATTGCTGTGCACATCTCTGCGCACATTTGGACGCTCTGCTTCCTGTAGATTGACTTGCACGGCGCGTTTCTTTCCTCGCACGGGATTATGTTCCCCAGTTGTTATCAGCGTGTGATGCACAAGTGCCGACAGTGCAGAGTAGCTGTGTTGTCAGGCCCGACTAAAATATGCTGCGTCCTAAATGCAATAATGTGACAAAAGTCATGGGACAGCGATACACACTTAAACAGACCGTGGTAGTATCACATACGCTGGGCATAAAAGGGCAGTGCGTTGGCGGAGCCATCAGTTGCACTCAGGTACTTCATGTGAAAATGTCTGCGACGTGATTATGGTCTCTCGATGGGAATTAAGTGACTGCAAAGACGGAATGGTAATTAGAGCTAGAAGCATGGGACATTTCAGAAATCGTTAGAGAACTGAATATTTCCAAATCCACAGTGTGAAGAGTGGACCCAGAATAAAAAATTTTGAAGCATTACATCTCACCACGGCAGCACACTTAACGACCGTGAGCAGCGGCGTTTGCGAGGAGCTGTTAGTGCTAACAGACAAACAGCACTTCGTGAAATAACTGCAGACATCCGTTAGGAGTTCGAGTCTTAGTAGGCTGTGGCAGCAGACGACCGACGGGGATGCCTTTGTTAACAGCACGACATCGCCTGCAGCGCCTCTCCTGTGCTCCTGATCATATCGGTTGGACCCTAAACGACTGGGAAACGGTCGGCTGTACAGATGAGTCCCGATTTCGGTTGGTAATGGCTGGTGGTAGGATTCGAGCATGGCGCAGACCCGACGACGCCATGGACCCAAGTTATCAACAGGTCTCTGTGCAAGCTGGTGGTGGCTCCATAATGGTGTGGGCTGTCTACAGGTGAAATGGACTGTGTCCTCTGATGAAATTGAACCGATCATTGACTGCAAATAGTTATATTCGGCTACTTGGAGATCATTTTCAGCCATTCATGCACTTCAGGTTCCCAAACAACGATGGAAATTTTAAAGGTGACAGTGTTCCATGTCACAACATTCTGGACAGTACGAGCAAATGATTTGCTCACACATATCGCCCGATACGAATCCCGTTAGAAATAGTGTATTTTGTAGTTAAATTGAAGTAGATAGTTCTTGTGAATTAGTGCAGGTAGAGGTCATTCTTCGCAACGGGAATACAGTAATAATTGCATCGTTTTACCTATACCTCAACTAAGATCATACAGTCACTGAACATTTCAAAGAAAACTTCAATATATTTTGATACACGTACCAGATATATACAATTATAGTTAGTGGTGACTTCGATTTACCCTCGATATGTTGGCGAAAACATATGTTTAAATCCAGAGATATGCATAAAACATCATCTGAAATTGTGCTACACGCATTCTCTGAAAATTATTTCGAGCAATTAGTTCATGAGCCCAAGCGAGTAGTAAACGGTTGTGAAAACACACTTGACTTCTTGGCAACAAATAATCCTGCGCTAGTAGGGAACATCAAAACGGATACAGGAATTAGTGACAACAGGGTTGTCGTAGACAGACTGAATACCGTAACTCCGAAATCCTCTATTCAAAAGAGTAGTTAAAAATTCGCTTGAAGCCTTCCTGAAAGACAATCTCCATTCCTTTCAAATTAACAGTGTAAGTTTAGACCTGATGTGTCTTGTATTCAAAGAAATAGAATCGACAGCAATTGAGAGATTTACACAAAATAAATTAAGAAACGGTGGAGCTGATCCCACATGGTACTTAAAACGGGACATAACACTCCTGTAGAAACAAAGAAAAAAGCAAGCCAAATTTAAACGAAAACAAAATCTCCAAGATAGGCATCTTTTGCAGAAGCTCGAAATTTTCAGGGGATTTCAATGCGAGATGCTTACAAAAGTTTTCACAACGAAATTTTGTCTCGAAACATAGCAGAAAATCCAAATAGATTCTGGTCGTATATGAAGTATGTTAATGGCAAGATACAGTCAATGCTTGCTCTGGGCGATAGCAACGGAAATACTATCGATGACAGTGATGCTAAAATAGAGTTAGTAAACATAGCCTTCCAAAATTCCTTCACCAAAGAAGACGAACTATATAGCCTATTCCAGAATTCGAATCAAGAACAGCTGCCAACATGAGTAACTTTCAAGAAGATATCCTCGGAGTAGTGAAGAAACTTAAATCACTTAATAAAAGTAAGTCTTCCGGTCCAGACTGTATACCAGTTAGGTTCCTTTCAGAGTATGCTAATGCTATAGCTTCATACTTAACAATCATATACACCTACTCTCTTGAAGAAAGATCTGTACCCAGAGACTGGAAAGTTGCACAGGTCACACCAGTATTCAAGAAAGGCAGTAGGAGTAACCCTCAAATTACAGGCCCATATGAATAACGTCGACATGCAGCACGTTAAGAATTACCTCGAAGAGGACGGTCTATTGATACACAGTCAACATGGATTGAGAAAATATCGTACCTCTGACACACAACTAGCTCTTTACTCACTCGAAGTCCTGAGTGCTGTCGACAACGAATTTTACATTGATTCTGTATTTCTAGATTTCCAGAAGGCTTCTTCCACAGTACGTCACAAGCGGCTTGTAATAAAATTGCGTGCCTGTGGAAACTCGCCTCAACTATACGACTTGACACGTAATTTCCTGTCAGAAAGGACACAGTTCGTAGTAGTTGACGCAAAGCCATCGAGCAAAACAGAAGTGGTTTCTGGCGTTCACCTAGGTAGTGTTACAGGCTCTCTGCTGTTTGTTATTCATATAAATGATTTAGGAGACAACCTGAGCAGTTGTTTGCAGATGATGCCGTCGTTTACCGTCTAGTAAAGTCATCAGAAGATCAAAACAAGTTGTAGAAAAATTTAGAAAATTTGTCTGTACGGTAAGAAAATTGATAGTTGACCCTAAATAATGAAAACAGTCAGCTCATCGACATGAGAGCTAAAAGGAATTCGTTAAACTTTGGGTTACACGATAAATCAATCAAATCTAAAGGCCTTGAGTTCAACTAAGCGACTTAAATAGGAAAGAACACATAGAAAACGTTGTGTGGAAGGCGAATCAGTGACTCCGTTTTATTGGAAGAACACTTAGATTATGCTACAGAGCTACTAAACAGACGGACTACACTATGCTTGTCCGTCCTCTTTTGGAGAACTGCGCGTTTTGGGACCTTTACTGGGTAGGTTTAACTGAGTACATCGAGAAATTACAGAGAAGGGCAGCATGTTTCGTATTATGGAGAAATATGTGAGAGAGTGTCACGGTCATGGCAAAGTATTTGGGTGGACATCATTAAAACAAAGGCGCTTCTCGTTGCGTCGGTATCTTCTCATGAAATTTGCACAACTTTCGAATGTGTAAATATTTTGTTGACGGCGACCTACATAGGGAGAAACGATCATCACAATAAAATAAGGGAAATTGTTCTAGCACGAAAAAATATGGGTATTTGTTTTTTACCGCGCGTTGTGCAAGAGTGGAATAATAGAAAATAAGAACAGACACCATGTCCATATAAGTATATAGTTCTGGCAATACCGACCATGACCTTCTTCTTCTGTGCGGATGCCTGCATATTATCGGAACTCTTACGGAACTTGGTAAGAATGTCTTCCACAAGTAATGAGTGTGTTGGGTAGGGACACTACGAATGTAGTGTGTGGACATATGGGAGAATGTGGGTCTCGCGGGAGCCGTGCGAGAGATAGTCCCTGCAGTCGCACTATCTTCTGCGCCCTCGGTGGCTCAGATGGATAGAGCGTCTGCCATGTAAGCAGGAGATCCCTGGTTCGAGTCCCGGGCGAGACACACATTTTCACCTGTCCCCATTGATATATATCAACGCCCGTCAGCAGCTGAAGGTATTAAAATATAATTCTAATTCCATAATAGAAAATTATTGTGAAATTGGTTCGATTAACCCTCTGTCAGGTGCTTAAGTGTTATTTGCTGAATATCTATGTAGATTTAGATGGAACACTTATGTACATAATCGGAAGGTCAGTTCGTGAACAAACTCTTTCACCGACAATAGTTTCGCAATTGCGGACGACTGCAGAAAAGCAGCATGGCGCAGTATTTCTTTAGGGTACTTCCAACGATTTGTTGAGTCCATGCCAACTCTAATTGCAGCCTACGCTGGGCAAAAGGTGATCCGACATGATATTAGGAGGCATCTAAATTCAAATGGCTCTGACCACTATGGGACTTAACATGTGAGGCCATCAGTCCCTTAGACTCAGAATTAATTAAACCTACCTAACCTAAGGACATCACACACATCCATGCCAGAGGCAGGATTCGAACCTGCGACCGTAGAAGCGTGGTTCCGGACTGAAGCACCTAGGAAGCATCTCATGGCTTTTGTCACCTTAGTGTATTTCGAGCGGTAATGAAACGTCCCCTTTTGAACAATTACAAACGACTGTGCTTAAACTGACACACAATATTTTGTTAGCGCAACGCAATCTGACTGTCAATAATCCCTACAAAAGAATGGGCCCTGACTAACATTAACCTATGCGTTTCACAAATCGCTTACCTCACAAAAATCTTGGTTACTCGAACTACTGCAATACAGCGAGCGCCACTACTGCCAGCTAAATAAAAGGTTCAAACTATGGAAGGCACTAACTACTGATAGGCATAGTTAGCAAATGAAAGATTTTAATAGAGAACAAACAATGTATTTACCTTAATAGTCATAATATATATAGCAGTTCATGACAAATTTCGAAACTCCGCCATCTCTCTCCCCACATCCACCACTGCTGGCGGCTTACCTCCAACAGCGCAACGCTACGCGCTGTTCACATCCAGCTGCCGCTGCCCAACACTACAATGGCGAGTATTACAACAATGCAAAGCAGCCACAGACTGCACACAGCACAGCCAGTGATTTTCATACAGAGTTGGCGTTACCAATAAAAAAACCTAACCAGCCTACTTACATAGCCCCCATGCTCCCCACAAAAAATTTTACAAATTTTTTTTGGGCAGTGGCCAATACTGATTTGAAAAAATTTTTCATAATTACAATAAGAAAGAAATCAAATGCACACACTTATTGATACAATGTTGGTCAAAAGCTCAAATTTTCTCACAGTCCATAAAGACAGTCTTGATCGTTCATTACGGTAAAATAGTAGTGTTTTTCTCAAAGTCTGAGCAGTAGAAGAAAATGCACACGGAAGTAGTGGATTTCCATGCAGTCTTGAAGAAGTAGTGGTGTCCTTCCAATGGAAAGACAGTGCTGCCTCTTGACATGCAGGCAGGTATTGGTCTACAACAGAGCAAACCCACAGCAGAGTCATTCGACGTTTTGAAGAAGATTGGTAGGTAGGTCATCACAGAGTAGACCCGATTGTGGTATTGGTGGGTCATCAGAGATGCAGACCCACTGTACTCCTGGTAGAGATTGTGGTATTGGTGGGCCACCAGAGGTGCAGACCCACTGCAGTCCTTGTAGAAATAATGGTATTGGTGGGTCATCAAAGATGCAGACCCACTGTAGTCCTTGAAGAAATAATGGCGTTGGTGGGTCATCATAGATGCAGACCCACTGTAGTCCTTGTAGAGGTAATGGTATTGGTGGGCCACCAGAGGTGCAGACCCACTGTAGTCCTTGTAGAGATGACCAGCAGCCATCTGTTGCGATTGTGCAGGTGCACATTCACCATCGAAGAGTCTTGCTAACATTAACCTATGCGTTTCACAAATCGCTTACCTCACAAAAATCTTGGTTACTCGAACTACTGCAATACAGCGAGCGCCACTACTGCCAGCTAAATAAAAGATTCAAACTATGGAAGGCACTAACTACTGATATGCATAGTTAGCAAATGAAAGATTTTAATAGAGAACAAACAATGTATTTACCTTAATAGTCATAATATATATAGCAGTTCATGACAAATTTCGAAACTCCGCCATCTCTCTCCCCACATCCACCACTGCTGGCGGCTCACCTCCAACTGCGCAACGCTACGCGCTGTTCACATCCAGCTGCCGCTGCCCAACACTACAATGGCGAGTATTACAACAATGCAAAGCAGCCACAGACTGCACACAGCACAGCCAGTGATTTTCATACAGAGTTGGCGTTACCAATAAAAAAAACCTAACCAGCCTACTTACAGTAAGGCCATGAAGTTGACAGAGATTTGAGCGCATACACCATTTGCGACACACCATTTGCGACTGTTCCAGGAAAGGGAGGAAGTGACAATCAGACATGAAGTATCCTCAGTCACTCTCTTAAAGTTGGCTTTCGGAGTATAGATTTCAATGTAGATGCAGATTTGCAACTCCAGAGCGCACTAGAACTCAGCCCCACTGGTTCCAGAATTACAGTTTCCCGAGGTCACGACCGTCTTCACTGCTTCCCTGAGCTAGAATGAATTTTCGGGAATCTTGCTCTCCATTGTTTCTTTCTCTATACAGGCTGGCCTCAGAAAAGGTCTTCCTTCAAGGCCTGCGCATTAACGAGTTTCGCCTCTTTTGCCCGAATTATCAGTTTAAATTGCTAAGCGATTTTTAATTTGTCAGACAGTGGCTCGGGAACGGGACAAAGAAGCAGCGCCGACGGTGCTCAATTTAATCTTAATTAATGATACAGTCATCAGCGCGGCAGAACGAAAGAACTTTGGAACATGGCGTTCGTTGCCTAAAGTGCTTTGTGCTGTCGGAGATTCGCCGGGACGCTGTCTGCCAAAGGGGCTTCCGTCTGACGCCGTGGTCCGCCGTTAATTAATTTTATGGCAGCAAATTTTCTTACCCGCACCCCGCCGGCTTCTAAGATACAAGCGCACGGCCATTCCTCCGAGTCTGCCTCCCTCTGTAAGAGCATGTTTTCATCCGAGTGCCAACAGCGCTTTAAATCCGTGACAAGATAAGTTTTCTTCGGAATATAAATGAAATTAAATAATTGGGTTTGGTCCTGTCCAGCGATTTGTTCTCCACTGTAGGGCTGCTTTCCTTTTCGTGCAGCGACGATCAATTCGAGAAAAAATACCGTTTCAAAAATATATATCTGGTGTTCAGACCCACCCAACTGAATAATCATCGTCGTTCTCTAATGGTAATGCTTTGGTGATCCAAACTTCCCTGTCATTCGTCGTCTCTATCCCTCGGTTATAACTGCTACAGTTCATTTCAATGATCACCGTTCTGGATTATCTTCTCGATTTTCTGCCTCTCTGGGCACCAAGTTTGGTATATATCATTCATGTGTCTGTCACTGAGATGGCAAGGAAGACAATCAGACATACATAAACAAGCAACACATTAACACACTACTGGCCATTAAAATTGCTACACAAAGAAGAAATGCAGATGATAAACAGGTATTCATTGGACAAATATATTATACTAGAACTGACATGTGATTACATTTTCACGCAATTTTGGTGCATACATCCTGATAAATCCAGAACAACCATCTCTGGCCGTAATAACGGCCTTGATACTCCTGGCCATTGAGTCAAACAGAGCTTGGATGGCGTGTACAGGTACAGCTGCCCATGTAGCTTCAACACGATACCACAGTTCATCGAGAGTAGTGACTGGCGTATTGTGACGAGCCAGTTGCTCGACCACCATTGACGAGACGTTTTCAGTTGGTGAGAGATCTCGAGAATGTTCTGGCCAGGGCAGCAGTCGAACATTTTCTGTATCCAGAAAGGCCCGCACAGGACCTGCAACATGCGGTCGTGCATTATCCTTCAGAAATGTAGGGTTTCGCAAGGATCGAATGAAGGATAGAGCCACGGGTCGTAACACATCTGCAATGTAACGTCCACTGTTCAAAGTGCCGTCAATGCGAACAAGAGGGGACCGAAACGTGTAACCAATGCCACCCCATACCATCACGCCGTGTGATACGCCAGTATGGCCATGACGAATACACGCTTCCAATGTGCGTTCACCGCGATGTCGCCAAACTCGGATGCGCCCATCATGGTGCTGTAAACAGAACCTCGATTTATCCGAAAAAGGACGTTTTGCCATTCGTGCACCCAGGTTCGTCGTTGAGTTCACCATCGCAGGCGCTCCTGTCTGTGCTGCAGCGTCAAGGGTAACTGCAGCCACGGTCTCCGAGCTGATAGTGCATGCTACTGCACACGTCGTCGAACTGTTCGTGCAAATTGTTGTTGTCTTGCAAACGTCCCCATCTGTTGACTCAGGAATCGAGACGTGGCTGCACGATCCGTTACAGCCATGCGTATAAGATGCCTGTTATCTCGACTGCTATTGATACGAGGGCGTTGGGATCCAGCACGGCGTTCCGTATTGCCCTCCTGAACCCACCGATTCCATGTTCTGATAACAGTCATTGGATCTCGACCAATGTGAGCACCAATGTCGCGATACGATAAACCGCAATCGCGATAGGCTACAATCCGACCTTATCAAAGTCGGAAACGTGATGGTACGCGTTTTTCCTCCTTCCACGAGGCATCACAACAACGTTTCACCAGGCAACACCAGTCAACTGCTGTTTGTGTATGAGAAATGGGTTGGAAACTTTCCTCATGTCAGCTCGTTGTAGGTGTCACCACAGGCGCCAACCTTGCGTGAATGCTCTGAAAAGTTAATCATTTGCATATCACAGCATCTTCTTCCTGTCGCTTAAATTTCGCGTCTATAGAACGTCATCTTCGTGGTGTAGCAATTCTAATGGCCAGTAGTGTAAGTTTACCAACAATTTGTACACTTAGGGCGTTCAGTAACTAATGCAACATTTTTTTCTTATCCAATTTCGTTGAAAAAATGCGGAATATGTTGCGTGACATGGTGGAATATACGCGCTTCACCCCCTATAGTTTCATGGAAATTCAATTGGGGTGGCGCTATATGTAGCCTTCAATATGGCATCTGGCGTTCCAAGCAGAGGGCTGTCGTTGAGTTTCTTTTGGCTGGAAACCGGAGCATTGCAGATACTCGTAGGCGCTTGCAGAATTTCTGTGGAGACATAGCAGTGTACAAAGCACGGTGAGTCGTTGGGCGAGGCGTCTGTCATCATAGCAACAAGGTCTCGCGAACCCGCCCTACCTCCCACGTGCCAACCGGCCGCACAAAACTGAGACTCCTGCAATGTTGAAAAGTGCCGACACACTCATTCGAGATGACTGACTGATCAGAATCAAAGACTTCGCTAGGCAAATGGACGCCTCTGTTAGCAGTGCTGACACGCTCGTACAGCAGTTGGGGTACTAAAAGGTGTGTGGCCAATGGGTTCCTCACCATGTAATAGAAGACCATAAAGAGCAACAAAGGATCTCGACTGCGGAATTGCACTGATGTTGACCAGTAAATTGGTACCATGCAAGCATATAGGCTGTTCTAAAAAGGTGGCTTAAAGCTGTTGCATTGAACTGAGATTATGTTGAAAAAATGGAGTTTTGTATCCAGAATAGTGGGGAATGACATGATGGAATCCTGAATAAAACCAACTTGCTTTCAGAAAAAAATATGTTGTAACTGAAATACACATTACTTTGCATAGACGTGAACTCGTCTCTAGGGCTGAGTTATATACAGTTGAGAGTAATGATCTTGATAGGAACAGGTATTCTTGAATGCTGACACAATTCGATAGGTCTCTGACTAGTTCTGATACTTCCTACGTGGATCTAATTTCTCACTGCAGTCTTCCATACTAAAGTTGATTCATGTCTGAAGATACACAGAATTTATTTTTTATTTATATATTTATTTATTGTTCCGTGGGACCAAATTAAGGAGAAGTCTCCATGGTCATGGAACGAGTCAATACATGGAATTATAACACGATAGTAGAAACAGTTAAAATGAAATATAAAAAACATATTCAGGCGATAAGTCTTAAGTTTAAATAAAGAAAATCTACAATACAACACTGGAATTTGCTTAATTTTTTAGCTCTTCCAGGAGCTCCTCAACAGAATAGAAGGAGTGAGCCTTGAGGAAACTCTTCAGTTTAGACTTAAAAGAGTTTGGGCTACTGCTAAGATTTTTGAGTTCTTGTGGTAGCTTATTGAAAATGGTTGCAGTAGAATACTGCACTCCTTTCTACACAAGAGTCAAGGAAGTGCATTCCACATGCAGATTTGATTTCTGCCTAGTATTAACTGACTGAAAGCTGCTAACTCTTGGGAATAGGCTAATATTGCTAACAACAAACGACATTAAAGAAAATATATACTATGAGGGCAATGTCAGAATTCCCAGACTATTGAATAGAGGTCGACAAGATGTTCTCGAACTTACACCACATATAGCTCGTACAGCCCGTTTTTGAGCCAAAAATACCCTTTTTGAATCAGAAGAATTACCCCAAAAAATAATACCATACGACATAAGTGTATGAAAATATGCGAAGTAGACTACTTTTCGTATTGAACTGTCACTTATTTCAGATACTGTTCTAATGATAAATAAAGCAGCATTTAGTTTCTGAACAAGATCCTGGACGTGGGTTTTCCACAAGAGCTTACTATCTATCCGAACGCCTAGGAACTTGAACTGTTCCGTCTCGCTTCTAATATGCCCATTCTGTCTGATCAAAATATCGGTTCTTGTTGAATTGTGAGTTAGAAACTGTAAAAACTGAGTCTTACTGTGATTTAGCATCAAATTATTTTCCACAAGCCACGAACTTATTTCATGAACTACATTATTTGATACTGTTTCAGTATTACACACAAGATCCTTCACTACCAAGCTGGTGTCATCAGCAAACAGAAATATTTTTGAATCGCCTGTAATACTAGAAGGCATATCATTTATACAAATAAGAAACAGCAGTGGCCTCAGCAGCGACCCTTGGGGAACGCCCCATTTAACAGTGCCCCATTGGGACTGAACATCACTACCACTCTCAATATTGTGGAGAATTACCTCCTGCTTTCTGTTCTTAAAGTAAGAGGCGAACCAGTTGTAAGCTACTCCTCTTACTCCATAATGGTCCAACTTCTGCAGTAATATTTTGTGGTCAACACAGTCAAAAGCCTTCGCTAAATCAAAGAAAACATCTAGTGTTCGCAACCTTTTATTTAATCCGTCCAAAACCTCACAGAGAAAAGAGCATACAGTATTTTCAGCTGTTAAACCATTTCTAAAACCAAACTGTACATTTGACAGCAAATTATGTGAATTTAAATGCTCCAGTAACCTTGTATATACAACCTTCTCGATAACTCTAGCAAACACCGATGGCATAAAAATAGGTCTATAATTGTCAACATTATCCCTGTCTCCCTTTTTATAAAGTGGCTTCACTACCGAGTACTTTAATCGATCAGGAAACCGACCACTCCTAAAGGAAAAGTTACAGATATGGCTAAGTACTGAGCTAACATACGTGGAACAATACTTCAGTATTCTGCTAGATACCCCGTCATATCCATGAGAGTCCTTGGTCTTTAGTGATTTAATTGTTAACTCAATCTCCCTCTTGTCAGCATCATGAAGGAGCATTTCAGGTAACAGTCTCGGAACACTTTTTTCTAAGAGCGCTATGTGATTCCGTGTTGGGACTAGGTTTCTATTTAGTTCACCTGCTATTCAGAAAATGATTATTAAATACTGTACATATACGCGACTTATCAGTAACATGGACATTCCCACTACGCACTGATTCTTTACCCTCGACCTGTTTCTGCAGACCAGCTACTTCCTTTACGACTGACCATATGGTTTTAATTTTATCCTGAGACTTAGCTATTCTATCTGTATACCACATACTTTTTGCCTTCCTAATAACAGTTTTAAGCACCTTACAATACTGTTTGTAATGGGCTGCTGCATTTAGGTTTTGCCTGTTTCTAACGTTTTGATATAATTGCCTCGTTGTTCTACAAGATATTCTTATCCCTCTAGTTAGCGCCCAGGCTGCCTGTTTGTGCTAGTACCCTGTTTTGAAAGTTCTAACGGAAAACAACTTTCAAAGAGCACGAGAAAAGCATTATATTTATCATCTACTGTATCAGCTCTATAAACATCTTGTCACTCTTGTTCCTTGATAAGGTTTACAAAGGTCTCTACAGCAACAGGATCAGCTTTCCTAAACCGTTGATAACATATTTAACATGTGTTGCAGCACAAAAATCTTTTAGAGTTAAAATTTGTGCATCATGATCTGAAAGGCCATTCACCTTTTTGTAACAGAATGCCCTTCTAGTAATGAGGAATGAACAAAAATGTTGTCTATGGTTGTTCTACTGTTTCCTTGCACTCTCGTTGGAAAGAATACGGTTTGCATAAGCTTATATGAATTAAGGAGGTCTACCAGCAACCTTTTCCTTGCACAATCACTTATACAATTAATGTTGAACTCACCACATATAACTAACTTTTTGTATTTCCTATAAAGTGAACCAAGAACCTCCTCTAGATTTAGCAAAAATGTTGTGAAGTTGGAGTCTGGTGATCTATAAATAACAACAGTTAGAAGTTTAGCTCAATTAAAGTTAACCACACCTGCACAACATTCAAACACCTTTTCAGTGCAGTACTTTGAAACATCAATTGACTCAAATGGGATGCCGATTTTCACATACATGGCTACTCCCCCACACCGTAAAGAGCTCCTAGAAAACCTGCCAGCCAACCTGCATCCTGGTAAAGGAAACCTCTGAATTATCTCCTTATTTGAGAAGTGTTCAGATATACCAATAATTTCAGAGTCAACATCTATAAGCAAGTCCACTAACTTTATCTCTAATACCTTGTATATTTTGATGAAATATACTAATTCCATCATTACTCGGATACCTGAGCTTTGTTAAAAGTGGAATCTGAGAAGAACTCTGACTGCGACTGCTTACAAAGACGTGGCGACCAATCAGAGTCACAGGCAGTGAGATCATGTGTGAATTCGCCGCCCTCTGGTGGTGACTACGCATGGTGCCCCCCCCCTCACCCCTCCCCACCTCGCCTCTCCCCCCCTCCCCTCAGACGGAGACAGTGAGCGGTGGAAGAACAAGGTTACCAGCGATGTGCTGGCGTAACTGTCAGTGGGGTGCGGCGCCGTGGATGAGTGGATGAGGTAGATGTAGTTGCCGCTGATATTTATTTTATTGTACACTAGTGTTTGCTAAAATTGCAAAACCCGGGAGGAATGGACGGAATCACTCCAAAATCGAAGAATGTTTGGATTTCAGAGAGTTGAAGTGAACGATGGCCCAGCAGCACAGTCCTTTGTGAGCATACAGGTCAGTATTACGTCACACACAGTCATTGCTTTGCTGTGAAGCTAAGTGAAAACGTACAAGCGGGTGCCATTCTGCCTCGTCGACGTCAAAGGGTATAAGATCAGCATGTGAGTGAGTTCTAACAGGGCAGAATGATTGGTCTGTAGCAAAAGGGATGGTCATACTATGACACTGCACCTCATACACCGCAGGCTGCTACGACAGTGATGTGTCTGCAGAACCGGTTGATAGAAGGTATTCGTACACAATGACGAGTGGGTACTGGACTGCACAATGTAATCACAGTGCAGGATGAGAGGCATCTCATACGTGCTGCAGTAACTGACAGAAAGGACAATTTCGTTCAAAGTGTTGGCTGCATGTTGGGTATGGATACGTTTACATCGACAGTTCAACGCTGAAGGGCTGAGTTGGTTGCACGCACTCCATGAAACAGCATCTTTTGACCAGGAACCATCATTACATGAGACTGCAAGGGGCACACTAATGCTGTCACCACCGTGTCGAGTGGGAACACGTAGCGTTCTCGACGAGATGCGCTACACCACCTCCTACAGCGATGGCCATATACGTGAATGCAAGTACACACAGGGCATTGCTGAAAAGAATACTGAACGAAGACTGTGCTAGTTTGGGGCACCACCTCACCTCCTATGTAGTGAGAGTAGTATGAACAACAACTGATTATAGGGTATGTTTTAGAGCCCGAGGCACTGACCCTCTTGCAGGCCGATGTACATGCCATATTTCAGCAGGACAAGGACCGACTAAATCTGGTAAGTAATGTGGATGCAGTGTATTACTGCCTGCTCAGCCAACCCCGACTACATGTCCTGAGGAATGTGCAGCTGTGTACCACTGCCTCCTCACCTAGCTCAACCACATGTGGCGAGGAATGTGCAAGCATTGTACCACTGCCCCCTTGGCCAGTGGCCAGCTTGACTACATTTGGTAAGGAATGTGGAAGCAATGTACCACTGCCTCCTCGACCAGCCTGACTACATGTAGTGACAAATGTGCAAGCAATGTACCACTGATTCTTTGGCCAGTGGCCAGCTCGACTACATGTAGGGAGGAATGTGCAAGCAGCGTACCACTTCCTCGCTGCCCAGCCCAACATATGGTGAGGAATGTGCAAGCAGTGTACCACTGCCTCCTCAGCAAGCCTCAACTACAGGTGGTGAATACATGTAGTGAATCTATGTGGTGAGGAATGAGCAAGTACTGTGGCACTGCCTCAACAGCGAACCCTAACTACATGTCGTGAGGAATGTGCAGCAGTGTACCGCTGCCACCTCAGTTAGACCAACTACATGTAGTGAGGAATGCAAAGCGTTCTACATTGACTCCTCAGCCAGTGACGAACTCGACTACCCATGGTGAGGAATGTGGAAGCAATGAACCACTGCCTCCTGAGCCAGACCAACTACATGTGGTGAGGAATGTGGAAGCTGTGTACCACTGCCCCCTCAGCAAGCCTCGACTACAAGTGGTGAGGAATGTGCAGCAGTGTTCCACTGCCTCCTCGGCAAGCCTGACCACATTTGGTGAGGAATGTGGAAGCAAAGTACCACTGCATCCTAGGGCAACCTGACCACATGTGGCGAGGAATGTGCAAGCATTTATCACTGCCTCCTCAGCCAGCAACCAGCTAGACTACATGTGGTGTGGAATGTGCAACCAATGTACCACAGCCTCCTTGCCCAGCCCGATTACATGTGGTGTGGAATGTGCAACCAGTGTACCACAGCCTCCTTGCCTAGCCCGACTACATGTGATGAGGAATGTGGAAGCAACTACCACTGCCTCCTCAAGCAACCTCGAATACATGTGTTGAATGCATGTGGTGAATACATGTCATGAGGAATGTGCAAGCACTGTAGCACTGCCTCAACAGCCAGCTCTAACTTCACATCATGTGGAATGTGCAGTAGTGAACCACTGCCTCCTCAGCTAGACCAACTACATGTAGTGAGGAACATGCAAGCATTCTACACTGCCTCCTCATCCAGCAACCAGCTCAACTAAATATGGTGAGGAATGTGGAAGCAATGTACCACTGCCCCCTGAGCCAGACCAACTACATGTGATGAGTAATGTGCAAGCAGTGTACCACTGCCTCCTCGACCAGCCTGACTATATGTGGCGAGGAATGTGGAAGGAACTACCAGCAACCTCGAATACATGTGTTGAATACATGTGGTGGATACGTGTGGCGAGGAATGTGCAAGCACTGTGGCACTGCCTCAGCAGCCAGCCCTAACTACATGTCGTGAGATTATGTGCAGCAGTGTACCACTGCCTCCTCGGGTAAACCAATTACATGTAGCGAGGAATGTGGAAGCAATGTACAACTGCCTCCTCAGCCATCCTGACCACATGTGGTGACGAATGTGCAAGCAATTATGACTGCCTCCTCAGCCAGCAGTCAGCTAGATTACATGTGGTGTGGAAAGTGCTATCAGTGTACCACTGCCTCCTTGCCCAGCCTGAATACATGTGGCATGGAATGAGCAAGCAGTGAAAAACTGCCTCCTCTGCCAGCCTGACTACACGTGGTGAGGAATGTGGAAGCAACTACCACTGTCTCCTCAAGCAACCTCGAATACATGTGTTGAATTCATGTGGTGAATACATGTCGTGAGGAATGTGCAAGCACTGTAGCACTGCCTCAACAGCCAGCTCTAACTTCACATCATGTGGAATGTGCAGTAGTGAACCACTGCCTCCTCAGCTAGACCAACTACATGTAGTGAGGAACATGCAAGCATTCTACACTGCCTCCTCATCCAGCAACCAGCTCAACTAAATATGGTGAGGAATGTGGTAGCAATGTACCACTGCCTCCTTAGCCAGCCCGACTGCATGTGGTGAGGAATGTGTAAGCAGTGTGCCACTGGCTCCACAGTATGCCCTGACTACATGTCATCAGGAATGAGCTAGCAGTGTACCACAACCCCCTCAGCTTGTCCAACTACGGGTGGTGAGAAATGTGCAAGCAGTGCACCACTACATCCTCGGCCAGCACACAGCTCAACTATATGTTTTGAGGAATGTGCGAGCAGAGTAACACTGCCTCCTTGCCCAGCCCAACTACATGTGGTGAGGAATGTGAAAGCAAAGTATCACTGCCCAACCAGCCAGCCCGAATACATGTGGTGAAGAATGTGTAAGCAGAGTACAGCTGCAGCCTTCACCATCCCAACTACTTGTGAAGGGGAATGTGCAACCAGTGTACCGCTGCCTCCCCAACCAGTACTGACTACATGTCATCAGCAATGTGTGAGCAGTGTACCACTGGCACCTTGGCCAGCCTGAATACATGAGGTAAGGAATGTGCAAGCTGTGTACCACTGCCTCTATGGAAAGCCCACCTACATGTGGTGAGGAATATGCAAGCAAGTGTACCATTGACTACTCCAACAGCCCAACTAGATGTGGTGAGGAATGTGCAAGCAATGTACTTCTGCCTCCTCAGCCAACCACAATACATGTGTTGAATACAAGGGGTGAGGATTGTGGAAGCTGTGTACCACTGCTTACTTGGCTAGTCCCACTACATTTGGAGGGGTGTATCCAAGAAGTGAACCACAGCCTCCTTGATTAGTACGACTACATGTGGTGACGAATGTGCAGGCAATGTACCACTGTCTCCTCGGCCGGCCAGACTACATGTGGTGAAGAAAGTGCAATCAGTGTAGCACTGCTTCCTCTGTCTGTCCAGCTACATGCGATGTGGAATGTCCAGGCAGTGTACCACTGCCTCCTTGGTCAGAACATTCACCTGAAGTGTCACCCATCGAACATGTCTGGGAAACAATGAGTTGGTAATATGTGCCCCAGTAGCATACCGATGCCATCCTCGATTCTTTGTCAGGACGTCTAGAGGCTTTACAACTATTTTCTGCAGATACTCACAGATGGAAATCTTTGTTCTCACAGTTGTTTATCATGTGTGGTTTCTCTTATATCTAATTTTACTACAGTTTGACGAAATATTTGTCATCCAAGCTATTTCTTGTTATGCAGTACATCGATATCTGCATTTATTACTAGCTTTTGTATACCTGTTCTGTGTATATCTCATCATAATAACAGTTTTACTGCTTGCATACTTGATTGGCTGCTAGACGTATACGGCTTCCAGTGGGTGGAGCAGCATGTATTTAAAAAATCACTGCTACTCTATCCAGCAGTTGACGTTTGTGAGTGCATGATACCTGCTCCTTTCACTGGCACCGACTAACATCGTGGGTACAACTTATTACTTTTAACTTTAGTTATGTTTCATGTATTTTATATTTTACTGTTACTATAATAGGTGCCTCTAAATCCATTCTAAATTTATGTTTCAGTGTCATATGGTCTGAAGACGGTCAGATTTTGACGAAACATGTTATCAGTCGCAATAAACATTTTACTGACATCAAGGCTCTTCTTAATTCTGTTTTAAAACAGTGTAAATGTCTGCCCAGTCTCGATTGGCATTCACTTGTTCTCAAGTGCATTTGGTGCCGAATATGAATTGTGTGTTTGCATATGTGTGAGCGACTGTGTGTGTGTGTGTGTGTGTGTGTGTGTGTGTGTGTGTGTTTAGGATAACAGGCGAACTTTCTATACAGTAATTTTGTTCTGAAAACAGGGCCAATGCATGAGCAGCAAAACCTAATGTTGAATATACTTTTACAGTTGTATTCTTCCTCCTATTTTCTTAGACACTCCCCTTTTCCCTACCTCATTTGCTGCCATTTTTACATTTTTTCTTTTGTCCATTAATATGAATACCTTGTGCGTTATCCAATGATTTATTCTGGCCGTCTTCTTAATTTTCTGCTACCTTCACTCTTTAGCCATTTCCCTATATTACTCAGTCGTGACCTCCTGCCCCCTCTAAAGTTTGCTGCAACCAATAGTTGATTACTTTATCCTTCGCTATCTATCTGCAATTACTTATGTTTTAAGCTGCAACTTGTAAAGAACAAATTATGTTCAGGGCCCGCATCTGGTCCTGCAAAAGTTTGAAACTTAAAATCTGGCCTATAAATCCCTGTTTTACCATTATATAATGAGTTTGATAATTTATGCTGTCTCCCTCTCTCACCCACGTATTCAGCCTTCTTTCATGTCTTAAACCAACTACTGAAAAGGGATGCTGCCGTTCATCAGTATAACCAGTTTGGTCTGAACTCTCCATCGACACCTGCTCATGACGAACCTCTGGTTCTCTACAGAACTTTCATTTGTGCACCTTCTATTTTACTCGAGTTCTTTTTTGTATACCTCACCGTTTGGCTAATTATCCTCTAGTAGATACGCAGTTTTGCTTCACATTGCCACAGCATAGCATCAAATTTAAGCGTGTTACGATAGCTGCTACAGTAATATCCAATGTATCATCCGGCCAGTCCCGATGATCCGGTGTCCACTGCAATCGTAACTGCTGCTTGACGGCGCCGTGTCAGTGTGGGAACACGCAGGGGTCTGCGGCTGCTGACTCCCATGTTCAGCAACGTGTGCTGGACTGTGTCCTCCAAAATACTTGTGCTTGCACCAGTACTGTAATCTGTCGTCAGATCTGCCACAGATAGCTGTCTATCCTAGTTTACTGAGCTGGAGAGCCTCCGACCTCCATGTTCTGCGATGAGACTTGGACGAAAAATACCTTGTCGCCTACTCGTGATTACAGCGTCCTATCATTTTCCATAGATGCTCGCAACAGTAGCACTCGAACAGCTTCGCCGTTTATGAGACGTTCGTTCACAGGTGCCGGGCCACAACAGTATATCCTTTAACAGAGACGTTTTTGTTGGGTTTCCCCCTTTTGCAGCCCTTACTGTCTTTAGAATGATCATGACTCGTCCCTGCCCTGCTGATATACTGCCCTTACTGCGCCACGTGCCCGAAACGCCATTGGATGGCACTAAATTTCGCTGTGGGCTGAAGTCATGATGTTGTGGCTCTTTAGCGTACATACCTGTACATCATTTCTTAGAACTGGCGCTTTATACAAGATGTTAGAAAAAATTGTTGAAATCTGCAAGATGTAGTAGTACTCATCTAATCCAATAACCACTGGACTGGAAACGCATATTTTCTGAAATCTGAGTACATTTTCAAAATATGACGTTAAAGACACTGATTATCTACAGGGTGTCACAGACACGTTGCAAAAAACTTCAAAGGATTGTAGAGCGTGCCTTGAAGAACAAATCTGGATAGGAACCCGTGTCCGGAAACGTCATATAACGACGCTACAGACCGTCAAATTTAACATGCGCCAGCGCCTGTCCCAAGGCCGCCCCTTCAGCAGCAGACGTGATTTTGTACGTGACCATTCTTAGTGTGCGTTATTATACAGTGAGTTACTCGCAAATCTCGGCACGCATAGAGATGTATAGCTTATTCACACAAATGTTTTCGCGTTTTTGATCTACATTTTCTTTTATCTTTCCCACCATTTGTTAGCCGTTGAAGCGTACTGCTACACAAGTGATTCGAAGGATTTGATTTTTTTCTCTGGTTCAGCAAATGTAACGTGCCTGAGAGCCCATACTCTGTACATTGGAAAGTATCCATGTGGCAGAGTACCATCTGTTAAGCTGTTCGGCCGGCTTTTCCGGCCTGCTACGGCCACAGATCCTCTAGCAAACCAAAAATTATACAGGAATACTTGGCTCAGGGAGCACGCCTGAGATGGAGAACAGTATGCCGCATTTAGTGGTAAGGGAACCAGTGTGTGATTACTGGCAGCAGGAATCTCCCTCTCGTCTGTGCATTGCTAAGTGAATCGGGGCAGATCACAGTTCTGTCAGTGGATCTTGTAAAAGTTCGACACAAATTTCTGTTTGCACCTAAAATTTTATTTACTATTGACTAGAAACAGCATAGACTTTCATAGTCAGTATGAACAGGCTGACCAAAATTCCGTTGGTATATCTCAAAGAGGGCATAGCACGTTTTCACAATTTACCTATAGATAGTCGTTGTTGGCGATAGATTAATAGGACTATTCGTGCTATCACTGAGATTAAATGAGCTCATTATTACTACTTTCTCATTAATGTGTTACCGACCTTGATGGAGTATGACGCATGACAGCGAAGATTACGGATATCGTCCAAGCAAGATAAGGCACCAGAACATTATCGAAGCCATTTGCAGGAACGTCTAATTTTGTCATTCCAGCACGTTGAGTTTGGCCTCTTCTTTTTTTTTCAGACGTCCGTTCCCAAGACTTCAGTTACGCAGGATACTTAAAGGAAGTGGTCTACCATACTACAGTGAAAGAAGTACAGACACTGAAGATCGCGTCTTCATTGTATCCCTGGATGCACTTCAGATGGATCAGTTGTTAAGAGTAATTCGTTATACTGAGAGGTAGAGGGATGCACTGTTGTTGCTGTATGTCACTTTGTTCCCCTCCCTTCTCTGACCTGAAAACAAGTGTTTCCGGACGCACGTATATTGAACTTTTTTCTTTGCTTCGATGGTTACCATCCCTCACAATATTCGGCACATATTATACAGAGTCATTCAGCTCCCTCTACAGATTCGATTCATGCAACCCTGACTACGTTTGTATCACGAACGGTATCCATCTATATAATCGATATAAGTTCCTTCTCAGAGATTTTGGGTCTGTTTGCAAACGGAATCATTCTGTGTAAAATACAAGTGAGGACTGGCTATGTATTGCACGGCATTTTTGGGCCAAGGTATACTTCAGTTCCGCCACATTTACCCAAGTGTCTCCATTATTTCTTTGTGTGAATAGCGGTGTAGTCATACACGAATTTGAAGTCTCTGTGAGTTTATTCCGTATATAGTATTTAACCTTTCGTAAGCGGTTTAGAATCGTTGCCTTTTAAAGTGTGTTTCACCATCGGAAACAAGAATTTAACAGGAGATATCAAAATAGGAAGTGTGGAAGTAACAACTTTTCGTTATATAAGCACTGAACCATTTACGAAAGATTAAGTACTATAAATGGAACAAATGTACAGAGACATCCAAAACCTGAATGATTACACCACTAACTACACAAAGAAAGAGCGGAGACAAATAAATATGGCAGAAGTATGAGGTATCGTGGTCTGAAAGTATCGTGTAACTCATGACCAATTCTGACTTGTGTTTTCTGCGGTATGATTTCGTTTGCTAACAATCGCCCAAAGCTCTGAGAGGGAACTTATATCGATTACGTGGCTTTCACCTCTCCGGATATCGTTCCTGATACAGATGTACTGCAGACCGCATAAAACGAATTGGTAGGAAAACACCGTGTATGTACGGTGCTCGCCATTAAAATTACAGTACATAATATTCAACACTCTCCGTGCAGTGTGATTCAGCTGTCCCTACTGCTGTCGTCTTATGCAACCCCAAATCTTACAGCTATCCTTCACGAACAAAGGGCGAGATTTTCATATTATCTCGCTCGCTACGTGCAAACTGTTAGTCCTACAGAAGAAAATGGACAAGATCCCTATATAGGAAATCTAATGTGGTTAAACTCTATACTGGGATGCTTTTTCGTTAGAGACAGTAGTTTTCGAATTATTCAAGAAAAATTTACGAAAATTATCTTCAAACCCACCTGAACTCCCCCACTGAGCCACCTCCGATCAAGATTTCCAGTATGTCGTTCATGACACTCCCTCAGGTCACTGCACAAATATTTGCAACTGCACGAATTATTTGCCTAGTTCGACCTTTTTCGGTCTTCATTGACTTGCCTTATTGCGCCACCGGCTTAATCGAAGATTTGCATATGGTAAAACTGACGTTTTTGAAAATTTTACCTAACAGTTTTGTGAATTTTAACAGCTTAAAATAAACAATTACATCTTTGTAGTCGTCAGACATATTGACAACGAAGCTCTTGTGTTTGAAAGGGTCAAGGTAAGATCGAATTGTCATTAGTTTAAGCGTAACGTTTACAAGAGTGGATTCTCGTTGATTAACCTTACGGGCTGGTTTAAATTTGTAATGTTAACGAAGTAGCCGATTATGGTGGCGTAACAGCTCAATCATCAGAGATAAAAATGTCGAATATCGGGAATAGACCGGGTGGCAGGAAAGTTTGTACAGGAACAGGAGGGAGCGCCACGAACAGCATGCTAGAAATCCTGACTGTTGAAGGATGAGTGTGGGTTGGGTGTGAGTTTGAAGGTCCCTTTTGTAAGTTTTTCTCTAATTAATCGAAAACCATGGCCTTCAGCGAGATATACCCCAGTACAGAATTTAACTACATTAAATTTCCTACAAAAAGGCCCTGCTCATTTTTTCTGTAGGACTAGTAGTTTGCGCGTAGCGAGCGAGAGAATATGGATATCTCGTGCGTGGTTTGAAGTCCAGATATAACATTGCAGGTTGCGTAAATCGACAGTGGTAGGGGCAGCTGAATCAAACGGTTCAAATGGCTCTGAGCACTATGGGACTTAACATCTATGGTCATCAGTACCCTAGAACTTAGAACTACTTAAACCTAACTAACCTGAGGACATCACACAGCACCCAGTCATCACGAGGCAGAGAAAATCCCTGACCCCGCCGGGAATCGAACCCGGGAACCCGGGAACCCGGGCGTGGAAAGCGAGAACGCTACCGCACGACCACGAGCTGTGGACGCAGCTGAATCACGCTGTATATACTGTAGTTTCGCCATTAAAATTTCAGAACCTAAAGGCGGCACTGAACAGAAGTCAAACAGGAATGATGTCTACTAACTGAAGAGCCAATGAAACTGGCACACCTGCGTAATGTCGTGTACCGTCCCCGCGAGCACGCAGAAGTGTCGCAGCACGGCGTGGCACCTATGTCTGAAGTAGTGCGAAGGGTGGGGGGTGGAGGGGGTATTGACACCATGAATACTACAGGGCTGTCCATAAATCCCTAACAGTAAGAGGGATGGATATCTCTTCTAAATAGCACGTTGCAAGACATCCAAGATATGGTCAATAATGTTCATGTCTGAGGAGTTCGGTGGCCAGCAGAAGAGTTTAAACTTAGAAGAGTGTTTCTGGAGCCACTCTACAGCAATTCTGGATATTTGGGGTGTCGCATTGACCTTCTGGAGTTGCCCAAGTCAGTAGAAATGCACAATGGACATGAATGAATGCAGGTGAACAGACAGTATGCTTACGTAGTGTCACCTGTCAGAGTCGTATCTAGACGTATCAGGTGTCCCATATGACCCCAACTGCACACGCTCCATACTATTACAGCGGCTCCACCAGCTTGAACAGTCCGCTGTTGACATGCAGGGTCCATAGATTCACATCCATCCGCTCGATAAAATTTGAAACGAGACTCTTCCGACCAGGCAGCATGTTTCCACTCATCAACAATCCAATGTCTGCGTTGACGGACCCAGGCAAGGCGTGAAGCTTTGCGTCGTGCAATCATCAAGGGTATACCAATGGACCTTCGATGATGTTCGGTTGAATGATTCGCAGATATTTGTTGATGGCCCAGCATTGAAATCGGCAGCAATTAGCGGAAGGGTTGCACTTTTGTCACGTTGAACGATTCTCTTCAGTTGTCGTTGGTTCCGTTCTTGCCGGCCGGGGTGGCCGAGCGGTTCTAGGCGCTACAGTCAGGAACCGCGCGACCGCTACGGTCGCAGGTTCGAATCCTGCCTCGGGCGTGGATGTGTGTGATGTCCTTAGGTTAGTTAGGTTTAAGTAGTTCTAAGTTCTAGGAGACTGATGACCTTAGAAGTTAAGTCCCATAGTGCTCAGAGCGACTTGAACCATTTCTTTTATTTTTTTTATTTTTTGGTCCCGTTCTTGCAGGATATTTCTCCGGCCGCAGCGATTGCGGAGAATCGATGTTTTAACGGATTCCTGATATTCACGGCATACTCGTGAAATGTCTGAAAATCCCCACTTCATCGCTGTCTCGGCGATGCTGTGTTCCATTGGTCGTGCGCTGACTGTACCACCATGTTCAAACTCACTTAAATCTTTAAAACCTGCCATTGCAGCAGCAGTAACCGATCTAACAACACCGACAGACACTTGTTGTCTTATATAGATGTTAATGACCGCAACGCCGTATTGTGGCTGTTTACATAGCTCTATGTTTGAACACGCATGCCTATGCCAGTTTCTTTGGGGCTTCAGTATAATAGGGTAAGGAAATGATTACCACTTAGGGAAAGCTGCCTATCAATGGTATGAGTATCTGTATGTATATATTAAGATTATATAGCAGGTTTCTCATTCAGGTATCACGTCTGAATGTTGTTTCATTGTGTCTTCATAAATCTTGCTTAGGGATGCGTAGGGAAGCAAATCGTTATACCGAGAATCTGCAGATAATTTTAATATTCTTGTAATTTACCTTGTACCTCTATTAGGATATTTAATAGTAAGTCACAGAAATATAGTGGTACAGGTCACTTTAACATAGATCCTTCCAGTAAGAATTAGGCGCAATGACTAATATTCTTACTCAATTTAGTTATTACTGTAAAATTCCCAACTGTGATAGCTAACTGCTTGGAAACAGCCACTGATAATATCTTTATAGAAACGTCTAATGAACAAAATTATATTGTTGTTGTTGTTGTCTTCAGTCCTGAGACTGGTTTCATGCAGCTCTCCATGCTACTCTATCCTGTGCAAGCTTCTTCATCTCCCAGTACCTACTGCAACCTACATCGTTCTGAATCTGCTTAGTGTATTCATCTTTTGATGTCCCTTAAATTCCCACCTTTTTGCAGTTTCTTCAGTTTTATTCTACAGTTCATAACAAATAGATTGTGGTCAGAGTCCACATCTGCCCCTGGAAATGTCTTACAATTTAAAATCTGGTTCCTAAATCTCTGTCTTACCATTATATAATCTATCTGATACCTTCTAGTATGTCCAGGATTCTTCCATGTATACAACCTTCTTTTATGATTAATGAACCAAGTGTTAGCTATGATTAAGTTATGCTCTGTGCAAAATTCTACCAGACGGCTTCCTCTTTGATTTCTCTCCCCCAATCCATATTCACCCACTATGTTTCCTTCTCTCCCTTTTCCTACTCTCGAATTTCAGTCACCCATGAGTATTAAATTTTCGTCTCCCTTCACTACCTGAATAATTTATTTTATCTCATCATACATTTCATCAATTTCTTCATCATCTGCAGAGCTAGTTGGCATATAAACCTGTACTGCTGTAGTAGGCATGGGCTTCGTGTCTATCTTGGCCACAATAATGCGTTCGCTATGCTGTTTGTAGTAGCTTACCCGCACTCCTATTTTATTATTATTATTATTATTCACGTTTGGGCCCTACTGGACCACTCGAAGTACAATCACGGGGCATTCAGTTATTTTCTTTTAGACTTTCTCTCTGCCCAAATTGTTTTCATTCTCTCGGAATGAGCTCTTTTCCTTTCATCAGACCATGTGGTTCCAGTTTTCTTTGGTTTTTCAGCTTGACCAACTACCCAGTCATGAATTTTTTGCCTAAATAATTTTCTGTCTTGAATTTCATCTTGTTTTATATCTGCCTCTTTCATGTCCTCTTTTATAGCAGCAATCCATTTTATTGTCTCAAATTTAGCTTTACTTCGATTTTCGTAGAATTCCACTACTTGTTTAGTTAGTCTGGTAGCATCCATTCTTTTAATATGCCCATAAAATTTTAATCTGCGTTTTTTCATATCCGAATATATGCTGGTGTATTGTTGAATTTCACTATTTGCTCTTAGCCTGTATGTTCCTTCTTCAGTATATTTTGGACCTAGAATTTTTCTGATTACTTTTCTTTCTCTTTTTTGGATTTCTTGAATGTCTTTTTTTCTGTTTAAAATTAGCGTTTCAGCCCCATAAAGGCACTCTGGTTTTATGACCGTGTTGTAATGTCTCAATTTAGAGTACCTCGAGAGACATTTTTTGTTGTAGATGTCTTTTGTAAGTCTAAAAGCTGTCTCCATCTTTTGACAACGAATTTCATTTCCAATTTTTTCTAGACCAGTCTCTGAGATTGTTTCACCTAGATATTTGAATTGCGAAACTCTTTTGATTTTTCCATACTTAGTTTCCAAAAGTTTGGGTGCCAGTTTGTTGCTAGTCATATACTGTGTTTTTTCAAATGAGATTTGGAGACCTACTCTTTCTGCTGTTTCTTTAAGAATTTCTATTTGTTTCTGAGCAATTTGGATGGCCTGCGTTAGAATAACCAAGTCGTCTGCAAAGGCCAAACAGTCTATTCGAATATTTGTTCGTCCTAATTTCACTGGTTGGTCAATTTTGAACTCCAATTTTCGTTCGCGCCACTCTTGTATTACTTTTTCTAGAACGCAGTTAAATAGCAACGGAGAGAGTCCATCACCTTGCCTCACGCCTGTTTTTATTTCAAAGGATTCTGAAATTTCTCCTCTGAACTTTACTTTTGATTTTGTACCAGTTAGCGTGTCTCTGATAATTGCCGTGGTTTTAGGATCCAGGCCTTGTTCTTTCACAATTTGGAAAAGAGATTCACGATCCACTGAGTCATAAGCCTTTCTAAAATCTACAAAGGTACAAACTAGTTTTTTATTGTAAATTTTTTGATGTCTGAGAATTAGTTTGAGGACTAAAATCTGTTCTGGGCAAGATCTATTTGGCCTGAAACCTGCTTGATATTCGCCAATTTTCCATTCAAGTTGTTGTTGTGCTCGGTTCAGAAGACATTGAGAGAGGATTTTGTATGTGACTGGAAGAAGAGAAATTCCTCTGTAATTATTAACATCAGTTTTGTCTCCCTTCTTATGAAGTGGGTGAATCAAGGCGGTTTTCCATTCATCAGGAATTTTTTCAGTTTGCCAAATGTTTTGCATGATTGAAGTAATTTCTTTAACGGTTTTTGGACCAGCTGCCTTTAAAAGTTCTGCAACAATTCCATCTTCACCAGATGCTTTGTTGTTTTTCAACCTATGAATTTCTTTAATGATTTCCTCTTCATTTGGTGCAAGTGAAACTGGATTGCATTGTTGGGGAATTTTTGGTGGAAATCTTTCTGTGGGCTCGGGGCAATTTAGAAGATTCTTAACATATTTAGAAAGTTCTTTGCAATTTTCTTGGTTGTTAAGAGCCAACTGTCCATTTTCCTTCTTGAAGCAAAGATTCTGGGGTTGGTACCCCTTTATTTTGGTTTTAAAAGTTTTATAAAAATTTCTAGTATTGTATTTCTGAAAATCTTCTTCAATTTCTAAGAGTTGACTATTCTCATATTGTCTTTTTGTTTGTCTAATTAGTTTTGAAGTGTCTTTTCTAGTTGTCAGGAATGTATCATATGTGTCTTCTGTCTTGTTGCTATTCCATGCTTTAAATGTCTCTTGTCTGGCTTTGATTGCATGATCACAGTTTTCATTCCACCAAGCATGTTTCTTGTGTTTTCGTAAAGGAATTTGATCTTGAGCTGTTTTGATAATCTTGTGTTTGAGTTGTTCCCAATTTTGTGCACTTGTTTTGTCAAATTCGTTTGCTAATAATGATGGTTGGATTTTACTGGTGTCAAATTTGGGGATTAATGGTGTCCTTTTGTTGAAATTTTGGGGTTTTAGCTTTAGTTTCACACGGGTTAAGTAATGGTCTGAGTCAATATTGGCGCCTTTACGAACTTGAACATTTAAAATTTCTTTGTGACATGGATACGAGATTGCAATATGGTCAATTTGGAATTCACCTATGTCCTTGTTAGGTGATCGCCATGTCTTTTGTTTTGAAGGTTTTTTCTTAAAATGACTTGACATAATTTTGAGATTGAAATTTCTGCAAAATTCTACCAGCCTCTTTCCATTTTGATTGGTCCATTTATGTGCAGGGAATTCACCGACCGTTTTTCTAAATTTTCTCTCTTTCCCTAACTGTGCATTAAAATCACCCATTAAAATCTTTACATAATTTTGAGGAATTTTGGAGACTGTATTCTCTAACACTTCCCATGACTTATTTACTTTTTCTGGATTTGTTTTATTCTCCTGGTTGATAGGCATGTGTGCGTTAATTAAACAGTACATTTTATTTGCACATTTCATGGAAATTGTCATTAGTCTGTTGTTTACTGGATTTACTTCGATTACGGAGCCAAGAATGTCTTGCGAAATTGCGAATGCAATACCCAGATGCGGAGTGTTTTTAAGAATTCTTTTGTCTATTTTACTTTTTTATTCATTATTAAACCTACTCCTGCATTACCCCTATTTGATTTTGTATTTATAACCCTGTAATTACCTGACCAGGAGTCTTGTTCCTCCTGCCACCGAACTTCACTAATTCCCACTATATCTAACTTTAACCTATCCATTAAAATTTTCTAACCTACCTGTCCGATTAAGGGATCTGACATTCCACGCTCCGATCCGTAGAACGCCAGTTTTCTTTCTCCTGATAACGACGTCCTCTTGAGTAGTCCCCGCCCGGAGATCCGAATGGGGGACAATTATATCTCCGGAATATTTTACCCAAGAGGACGCCATCATCACTTAACCATACAGTAAAGCTACATGCCCTCGGGAAAAATTACGGCAGTAGTTTCCCCTTGCTTTCAGCCGTTCGCAGTACCAGCACAGCAAGGCCGTTTTAGTTAGTGTTACAAGGCCAGATCAGTCAATCATCCAGACTGTTGCCCCTGCAACTACTGAAAAGGCTGTTGCCCCTCTTCAGGAGCCACACCAACAGATACCCCTCCGTTGTGGTTGCACCTACGATACGGCCATCTGTATCGCTGAGGCACGCAAGCCTCCCACACCAACGGCAAGGTCCATGGTTCAATTATATCACAAAACCAATAGTCAACGATCTCTCATACGCATGTGGCTCAGTTTCTGAGTGGAGTGGAATTCATCTGAGGGTTGTGCAACTGTGAGAGTACAGTAAATATCTTCTTTATTGAACAATAGATTGCAACATGGCTCTCAATAGCACAATAATGACGTCAGAAAACTGCTGATACCAAGAGTAAAATAATATTACTCTCAGACAGAAGTACAATAAACCTAAACTAAAATTGGGAAACAATAATACGTAACAGAACTTTGTGGTGTCACCGCCAGACACCACACTTGCTAGGTGGTAGCCTTTAAATCGGCCGCGGTCCATTAGTATACGCCGGACCCACGTGTCGCCACTGTCAGTGATCGCAGACCGAGCGCCACCACACGGCAGGTCTAGAGAGACGTACTAGCACTCGCCCCAGTTGTACAGCCGACGTTCATAGCAATGGTTCACTGACAACTACGCTCTCATTTGCCGAGACGATAGTTAGCATAGCCTTCAGCTACATTTGCTACGACCTAGCAAGGCGCCGTATTCAATTGATAATTAATATTGTGAAGCATGTATCATCAAGAGCGATGTTCTACAAATATGGATTAAAGTTAAGTATTCCAGAAGCTACGTACTTTTCTTTATAGCATTCATTACGTATCCTGTTTCAGACCTCACGCCAGCCTGCGTGAGTTTAAGCGCGTGCCTTTCGGCTTCCTCTCATTGTGTCTAGGCTGTCTTGTCTAGACACAACAAACTTCTTCTAAAACTTATTCATTTATTATTACGAAAAAATTATCTTACTTGCCCTAGATAAACTACACAAGTATGCTCCAAACCATAATTTAGAACTTGTTTACTCCCATGATTAACTTTGCAAGCAGGCACTCTGAGTCACTAAGACAGCAACTAGTTCATTATAATATCTACAATCACCCTTCACCATCTATCAACCAACCCCAGAGGCGACATCGACACGGAACGAACTACTACAATGGCCATACGAAAAGCAATAACTTATCACTAAAATACAACGTGGAACCACGGCCTCGTCATATATATGACATCACAATCCAACTATTACATTACTATCACACCATGCAATTCATTTGGCAATATTCCCCATGGCCTCGCTAAGTTGAATTCACCACCGCGGTATAAACTAATCCACCAGATACTCTCAATGCTTGCCAGTAAGAGGTATGACGTATATCAGCACTCATCACTTTGTGTTCTGCACTCTCTTGCCTCAACCAGCTACTCTTCCTGACTGGCTTGAGCTGCCATACTCTCCTGGACATCGGCAAGAAGTCACTGGTCACTACCCAGTTCGACAATGTGTGCCTGCAACTGGCCACACTCTTCAGTGACTGATGCAAACTGGTGCTGTACCACACTGCTCGGTTCCTTGGCCAGCCACACCAGATATGAATACAAACACAGGCAACACGCAAACCAAGCCTTGCAGCGAACTCATTGCTTGTCTGGCACTGCACTCAGCGGCCCTCGGCACTGGCATACGTTGTAGTGGGCGCTTCCAAAGCGTCATGCTCACCAGCATCTCCACCAGACTCCCGCGACGGAAACTCCATAGGGCAGTCACGCCTAAGCAAACAAATGCAGCTGGCACTCCATACCAGCGACTGGACTCAAGATATCCACCAATGCCTCCAGCGGCCTCCACCTCTGCACCACGTCGATTTTACCGCTGGTGCTCCAGGCTGTCGACTACTTTCCGTTGTCTTATGAGGTTGTAAAAAAGCTTGTAGTGGCAATCGTCATGTACGCACGGTGCAAAACACGGCCTCTGGTGCTAATTCAGAGCCAAACCCATGCTGACACAATCGGCTAGACAGGCGGGAAGAGAGACGTGCCTCGAAATTTCATTTACACAGCACACTGACCATAATATGTGGTTCCTTTTGTCAAAAGTTAGTCCTGATCAGGTTAAAAAATCTCTAAATCTAAGTTAAAAGGTGTAGGCAGTAAGCCAAATATTGATTATTTTAGAAAGCTTCTCGAAGACATGAAATTGGGAGATGTATACCGTGCTCGTAGCATGAATAGAAAACAACACTTTCATTAATAAGGTCCTTACCTTAATTGAAATTTGTTTTTCCCCATTAGTAACGCAGTCAGACCAAAGTATAAAAATAAGCGACGGATTTGTAAAGGAATAAATGTATCTTGTAAAACAAAAAGAAACTCTATTTATCAGTCAGAAATAGTTGTGTTTTTAATGCTAGAATTCACCCAACACATACTGAAAGATATTGGAGGTAGTAATACAGACATCAAACAAATGCACTGCGGGAAAAAAGAGAACCTCATAACACCGAAAAAATGAAGACAACACGGGACATAGAAGAGGAAGGAGAGAATTAGAGAAGAAAAGGAGCAGAAAGTATCGGGGCGGAATTCCACAGAGGCAATACTAGGTGACACGTTACCTTATGTCGCATGCCACGTGTCATCTAGTCTTGCCAACTGTTAATGTGCGTCATATGAAACCGTGCCACAAAGCTGCTATTGCTCTGAAGATGTGTTGCCTGGCGTTGCTTGCTGCATGGTGGCTACGTCTATAGCATGCACCTCTGTCAGTTCCACTGAAGAAATGTCAGAACTGTACATCGTGTCATTGCAAACGGTAGCAGCCGCTGCATTCTTGACCGTAACACTGAGCGACATAAAAGTGAAGAAAACAGAGATGATGGAGAAGAGAACTATTTGATGATGCTCAACAATCTCGCTACAACTTTTCTGGAAACTGTTGGGCAACCATAAATCTTTGTTTGAAAATGATAATGAGTGATTGTGCATTATGCTGCATTATATCATGCCAGTAATAAGATCAGACACCAGCCACCATGAGGTAAAACCAGATGATGCTACATTTTTCACGACTTTCAGATATTTACCTGTAGGTTATCGATAGCCTTCATTGATGTACAGGTTCCGTATTTCAGAACTATCTAAAAGAATTATCCTACAAGTATCAAGTATGCGGAGATATCATATGTTCTGCATGAATTTGTACAGATAAGTAGGAAAACAGTGTCATTCCAAATTGTTGCTTGTGTTTAGTATACTTTCAACATCGGAACATCACAAACAGAGCAAGTATTAATTACAAATGCAATACTTTAATGCTTCCTATTTTTTAATATTATCCAAATTACATCAGATTACGTTCATGTTGCTGCTAACTGAGATGAAAAAACAGTGAACACTCTAAAGGAAGAGTCCTCTTGATGCTCTCCCGACGTGTGGCAGAGATATCAGAGTGAATCAATGAAGCAGGGAGTAGTTGGCTTCTGTAGTCAGAAGCGGATATTTCTGCAGGACTATTGGGCGGTTATTCTGCATGATATCTACCCATACCCACATGGAATAGCAGCTTATTTATGTGATGTTTCACAATAGTTTGGCCCTGCGCTCGTTCGCAATATCCTCAGTTACGGGGAATATTCATCCCTTGCGGATGTTGCTCTTAAGATAGCATATGTTTCTTCCTCTAGTTCTGATGGATATGGAGAACGCATAGTCCTCCTTATTTCCTCTTTGGAGGAGAGAAGCTTTTGACCTCCATAGCCCGACACTATTTTCCAGTATTTCATCATTGCTTAATGTGCTCTGAGTACCCGCAGCAGTTGAAATCGCATCTTCACTCTGTAATGTTAATTTATTTGTTTATTGCTGTCACAGTCTCTGATGAATAATCCTGGACTACTGGTTTTGGATATAACACATCTGCAGACCATAAATATCTTTACAGTATTCATATTGTTGTTGCTGTGGTCTTCAGTCTGAAATTTTACATCTATTAACTGCAGATCAAAAAGCACGTGTCACTTGCTATGTGCTTGGAACTATGTAGTTTTGACATACTATAACACTTTAATGGCATTTTTAGTTTGCAGAAGGATTATCCCAGAAAACTGTCACCCAGAATAGTACACATACGACCATTACTGTGATATGAATCGCGATTATGTTCATCACAGCACAATATGATGCCATGAGTCTATACAAATTTTTTTTTCTGATTTCAGGTTCTAAACAAACAAGATGATTGGGAAAACACTGCAATATATTTTGAAGTTTCCTGGAATTACCTCCACTGTATCGGTGTTTGTTACGGAAAAAAAACGTGCCACGCATAGTGGCCACGCGGTTTGAGGCGCCATGTCACGGACTGCGCGGCCCCTTCCGCCGGAGGTTCCAGTCCTCGCTGGGCATGTGCGTGTGTGTTGTTCTTAGTGTACGTTAGTTTAAGTAGTGTGTAAGTCTAGGGACCGATGACCTCAGCAATTGGGTCCCTTAGGAATTCACACACATATGAACATTTGGAAAACACATTGTGATTCAAAACCCAAAGAACAGTGGCAGCATGTTTGTCAGTTATAAAGGCACCTTCAACATTGTTCTGATGGCTATTGGTGATGCTATATATTGTGTCTTGTACGCTAATACGAGTTGTCAGGGCCACATTTCAGGCGGTGGAGTTTGCCAAGAAACTTCGTTCTGCAAAATGATAAGAATGAGTTGGCATTACCTCTTCCTGAACCTCTTCCTGCAAGCAATACAGTGTCTCAGTGTGTATCATTAGCTGATGATGCATTTCCATTACGGGGATCATGAATTCCTGTCCAGTACACCACTAAAAGGATTCCTGTAGAAAACAGTGCAACTACAGACACTAACATGCGGGTAGGGTACTGAAGAACAGTTTTGGGTTATTTCTATCGGTGTTCCGTGCATTCGAAAGCCATTTTTGTGCTGTCAATGGATAATTCAGAAACTGACCCACTTCAGAAGTCGCCTCAAGCAATATTTGACACTGCAGCAAGCCTAAAAATGATGTTCGTGGATCGTCGAGATTTTTCATCCAGAATGATAGCAACATGTACAAGATGTCCACGATGGGGGCGCGAATTGTCGTCCATGAAGACGAATCCCTCGCCAATATGCTTCCGATATGGTTGCACTATCGGTCGGGGGATAGCAGTCACCTATCGTACAGCCTTTACGGCGCCTTCCATGACTAACAGCGGTGTACGTCGGCCCCAAATGATGCCACCGCTAAACAGCAGGGAACCTCCACCTTGCTGCACTCGCTGGGCAGTGTGTCTAAGGCGTTCAGCCTGACCGGATTGCCTCCAAACACGTCTCCGACGATTGTCTCGTTGAAGGCATATGCGACACTCATCGGTGAAGAGAACGTGATGCCAATCCTGAACGTTCCATACGGCACGTTGTTGGGCCCATCTGTACCGCGCTGCATGGTGTCGTGGTTGCAAAGATGGACGTCGGGAGTGAAGTTGCGCATCATGCAGCCTATTTCGCACAGTTTGAGTCGTAACACGACGACCAGTGGCTGCACGAAAAGCATTATTCAACATGGTGACGTTTCTGTTAGGGTTCCTCCGAGCCACAATCCGTAGGTAGTCATCCACTGCAGTAGTAGCCCTTGCGCGGCCTGAGCGAGGCATGTCATCGATAGTTCCTGGCTCGCTGTATCTCCTCCATGTCCGAACAACATAGCTTTGGTTCATTCGGAGACGCCTGGTCACTTCCCCTGTTGAGAGCCCTTCCTGGCACAAAGTAACAATGCGGACGCGATCGAACCGCGGTATTGATCGTCTAGACATGGTTGAAGTACAGGCAACAGGAGCCGTGAACCTCCTTCCTGGTGGAATGACTAGAACTCATCGGCTGTCGGACCCCCTCCGCCTAATAGGAGCTGCTCGTGTATGGTTGTTTACATATTTGGGCGGGCTTAGTGACATCTCTGAACAGTCAAAGGGACTGCGTCTTTGATAGAATATCCGCAGTCAACGTCTATCTACAGGAGTAAAACTTTTTCTGATGTGTGTACAGGGACAGTGCTTGTGCTCTTTCTTCTAAGTTTCCGTGACATTATGTTTCATCACCATGAAGCAGGAGCATATGGCAACTTTTCTGTCCTGACCTACATCTATACAGAGGATGTTGACTCTTGCAGTGGCCAGTACGTTTACCAGATCTCCCACCCAAAGATATTATCTGCTCAGGTTACGGAGAGAATAGTCAAACTGATTTAGACTCTAGACCAGACGGGTTAAATCAACATACATACTTCGCAGGCACCGTATGGTGCGTATCGGAGGTTGCCCTGTATCATTACTAGCAGATATTTTTCGTGTTCCACTCGCCGACAAAGGAAATCAACTGTTTATATGCCTCTGTATGAGCCCTAATTTCTCGTATTTTATCTACGTGGTCCTTACGCGAAATGTAAGTTGGCTGTAGTAGAATCGTTCTGCAATCAGCTTCAAATGCCGGTTCTCTTAATTTTCTCAATAGTGTTCCTCGAAAAGAACGTCGCCTTCCCTCCAAGGAGTCCCATCTCAGTACTCAGAGGGTCTTCGTAACACGTGCATGCTTTTGAACCGACCAGTATTAAATCTAAAAGTCCGTCTCTGAATTGCTTCGATGTCTTCCTTTAATCCAACCTGCTGCAGCTCCCAAACACTCGAGCAGTATTCAAGAATAGGCCTCTAGCGTCCTTTATGCGGTCTCCTTTACAGATGAACCACACTTCCCTAAAATTCTCACAATAAACCGAATTCGACCATTCTCCTTCCCTACTACGATCCTCATATGCTCTTTCCATCCATATCGCTTCGCATTGTTACTCCTAGACATTTAAACGACATGGCTGTGTCAGGCAGGATTCTACTACTGCTGTATCCTAACATTAAGCGTTTGTTTTTCCTACACATCCGTATTACTTTACATTTGTCTACGTTTACAGCCAGCTGCCATTCATCACAACAACTAGAAATTTTGTCTGAGTCTTCTTGTATCCTCCTACAGTCATACAGATTGTTGGTAGCAGCTCTACGTGCTAAATTTAGATGTCTGAACGATCCTAAATCACCTACAGATTTACTACACTGTGTACGTGCAGTAAATAAAATTTCATTGTTTCTATCCTTACCGGTTTGCAATTTTAATAGTCTTTGTTGTTGTTATGGTCGTCAGTCCAGAGACTGGTTAGATGCAGCTCTCCATTCTACTCTATCCTGTGCAGGCTTCTTCATCTCCCAGTACCTACTGCAACCTACATCCTTCTGAATCTGTTTAGTGTATTCATCTCTTGGTCTCCCTCTACGATTTTTACCCTCCACGCTGCCCTCCAATACTAAATTGGTGATCCCTTGGTGCTTCAGAATATGCCCTACCAACCGATCCATTCTTCTAGTAAAGTTGTTGCACAAATTTCTCTTCTCTCCAATTCTATTCAATACCTCCTCATTAGATATGTGATCTACTCATCTAATTTTCAGCATTCTTCTGTAGCACTACATTTCTAAAGCTTCTGTTCTCTTCTTGTCCAAACTATTTATCGTCCACGTTTCACTTCCATACATGGCTACACTCCACACAAATACTTTCAGAAACGACTTCCTGACACTTAAATCTATACTCGATCTTAAAAAATTTCTCTTCTTCAGAAACGCTTTCTTTGCCATTGACAGTCTACATTTTATATCCTCTCTACTTCGACCATCATCAGTTATTTTGCTCACAAAATAGCAAAACTCATTTACTACCTAAAGCCTCTAATTTCCCAATCTAATTCCCGCAGCATCACCCGATTTAATTCGACTACATTCCATTATCCTCGTTTCGCTTCTGTTGATGTTCATCTCATATCCTCCTTTCAAGACAATGCCCATTCAGTTCAGCTGCTCTTCCAGGTCCTTTGCTGTCTCTGACAGAATTACAATGTCATCGGCGAACCTCTAAGTTTTTATTTCTTCTCCATGGATTTTAATTCCTACTCCGAAATTTTCTTTTGTTTCCTTTATTGCTTGATCAGTATACAGATTGAATAACATCGGGGATAGGCTACAACCCTGTCTTACTCCATTCCCAACGACTGTCTCCCTTTCATGCCCCTCGACTCTTATAACTGCCGTCTGGTTTCTGTACAAATTGTAAATAGCCTTTCGTTCCCTGTATTTTACCCCGGCCACATTCAGACTTTGAAAGAGAGTATTCCAGTCAACGTTGTCAAAAGCTTTCTCTAAGTCTACAAATGCTAGAAACGTAGGTTTGCCTTTCCTTAATCTATTTTCTAAGATAAGTTGTAGGGTCAGTATTGCCTCACGTGTTCCAACATTTCTACGGAATCCAAACTGATCTTCGCCGGGATCGGCTTCTGCCAGTTTTTCTATTCGTCTATAAAGAATTCGTGTTAGTATTTTGCAGCCGTGGCTTATTAAACTGATAGTTCGGTAATTTTCACATTTGTCAACACCTGCTTCTTTGGGATTGGAATTATTATATTCTTCTTGAAGTCTGAGGGTATTTCACTTGTCTCATACATCTTGCTCACCAGATGGTAGAGTTTTGTCAGGACTGGCTCTCCCAAGGCTGTCAATAGTCCCAATGGAATGTTGTCTACTCCCGGGTCCTTGTTTCGACTCAGGTCTTTCAGTGCTCTGTCAAACTCTTCTCGCAGTATCATATCTTCCATTTCATCTTCATCTACATCCTCTTCCATTTCTATAATATTGTCCTCAACAACATCGACCTTGTATAGACCCTCTATATACTCCTTCCACCTTTCTGCTTTCCCTTCTTTGCTTAGAACTGGGTTTCCAACTGAGTTCTTGATATTCATGCAAGTGGTTCTCTTTTCTCCAAAGGTCTCTTTAATTTTCCTGTAGGCAATATCTATCTTACATCTAGTGATATGCGCCTCTATATCCTTACATTTGTCCACTAGCCATCCCTGCTTATCTGTTTTGCACTTCCTGTCGATCTCATTTTTGAGACGTTTGTATTCCTTTTTGCCTGCTTCATTTACTGCATTTTTGTATTTTCCCCTTTCATAATTGTATCATTACCAGTTTGATATTTTAATAGTCAGCAGTCTACAATACAAATCAATTGCAAGTTGACGGTCATGTGAGGAAGATACGGACAACAAGTAGGTTTCGCACAATGAACCGACTGTGTAAAATTGTGTGCAGTGTGATAGGAACGAAGTGGTGTAGTGCAAGCTGGAGCACGGCGGACTGACGGCGGTGATCCTCCCCAGGATGGCAGGCTGCCAAAGCGGCGCCCGCCTCGCTCATTACTGGTTCTGGGTGTGCTCGGTATTTTAATTAAGACGCCGCTGACAGGCCGGCATGCGCGGGGCGCCGTAATTGGCTGTGGCCTACTGCCGCCGCCGCTGGTTGGCGCGCCCGCCGACCTCGCCGTCACGGAAGAGGGCGCGCTCTTACCCCTCCCGATAAAGCCGGCCGTCTGTCCGCGTCACTCGTCCCAAGTTCGTAATACAGCATAGTGGCTGTTCCATGTTACAGAGGCACTTCTCTATCACAGGCTACGCACCGTCCAACGCACGCATTTGAAATGTGAAATATACGAGGGCACTTCGGAAAGTAAAGTTGCATATTGTTATAGCATGCCACGTAATTGATGTTGAATATTGCACTATACTTCAAAGTGACACAGATACACGACGTTATTCTTCAACGTACTGATCAAATATCTGTAAACAACGGTCATAATGTTCTGCCAGTCTTTCATTTCCTCGGCGGTTGGTATTCGCTCTTTGAACATGAAACCATTCAAGTACCACTGCATCAATGGCCTCATCGTCGGAAAATCTCCGTCTGCTGCAAAGCAATACTTCGACGGCCTGCGCATTGCCGTCTGTGGTCGACATCGATGGCTTTCCTTCCGTATCAGCAACACTACTGGCCATTAAAATTGCTACACCAAGATAAACGGGTATTCATTGGACAAATATATTATACTAGAACTGACATGTGATTACATTTTCACGCAATTTGGGTGCATAGATCCTGAGAAATCAATACCCAGAACAACCACCTCTAGCCGTAATAACGGCCTTGATACGCCTGGGCATTGAGTCAAACAGAGCTTGGATGGCGTGTACAGGTACAGCTGCCCGTCCAGCTTCAACACGATACCACAGTTCATCAGGAGTAGTGACTGGCGTATTCTGACGAGCCAGTTTCTCGGCCACCATTGACCAGACGTTTTCAATTGGTGAGAGACCTGGAGAATGTGCTGGCCAGGGCAGCAGTCGAACATTTTCTGTATCCAGAAAGGCCCGTACAGGACCTGCAACATGCGGTCGTGCATTATCCTTCTGAAACGTAGGGTTTCGTAGGGATCGACTGAAGGATAGAGTCACGGGTCGTAACACATCTGAAATGTAACATCCACTCTTCAAAGTGCCATCAATGCGAACAAGCGGTGACCGAGACGTGTAACCAATGGCACCCCATACCATAACGCCTTGTGATACGCCAGTATGTGGTGACGAATACACGCTTCCAATGTGCGTTCACCGCGATGTCGCCAAACACGGATGCGACCATCATGATGCTGTAAACAGAATCTGGATTCATCCGAAAAAATGACGTTTTGCCATTCGTGCACCCAGGTTCGTCGTTGAGTGCACCATCGCAGGCGCTCCTGTCCTTGATGCAGCGTCAAGGGTAATCGCAGCCATGGTATCCGAGGTGATAGTCCATGCTGCTGCAAACGTCGTCAAACTGTTCGTGCAGATGGTTGTTGTCGTGAAAAAGGTCCGCATCTGTTGACTCAGGGATCGAGACGTGGCTGCACGATCCGTTACAGCCATGCGGATAAGTTGCCTGTCACCTCGACTGCTAGTGATACGAGGCCGTTGGGATCCAGCACGGCGTTCCGTATTACCCTCCTGAACCCACCGATTAAATATTCTGCTAACAGTCATTGGATCTCGACCAACACTAGCAGCAATGTCGCGATACGATAAACCGCAATCGCAATAGGCTACAATCCGACCTTATCAATGTCGGAAACGTGATGGTAGGCATTTCTCCTCCCTACACGAGGCATCACAACAACGTATCACGAGGCAACGTCGGTCAACTGCTGTTTGTGTATGAGAAATCGGTTGGAAACTTTCCTCATGTCAGCACGTTGTAGGTGTCGTCACCGGCGCCAACCTTGTGCGAATGCTCTGAAAAGCTAATCATTTGCATATCACAGCATGTTCTTCCTGTCGGTTAAATATCGCATCTGTAGCACGTCATCTTCGTGGTGTAGCAATTTTAATGGCCAGCAGTGTACATATAAGCCTGTGAGATCAGATTAATGGAACCATTTCACAGCGGCTGGACTCGACACTGTATTTAGTCTACATACCACCTAACTTTCCCGGTTGAAATGCTCAATTCAAAAGCTTTGCTCTCAAGAATTGTACTGTCTCGCCGCAGTTTCCAGTAGCCACGCCATTTCAGGTGCACTCTAGGTACTGTTACCTACACTGCAGCAGAACTGCGTCTGCAGGAGACCCAGAGCAGGTACTGTCCCCTGAGAATGGACCACTCTTACTGCTAGAGGAGACATGTGTCACTTGCTTTTTGAAGTCCCATCGTAACTCTTTTAGCGGAACCAAATGCTACCATCAAGGTGGCGTACCAAAGGATCGGCAATTTCATTGTCTTATCGAGCAGATAAACTATAATTAATTGATTTCTAGAAACCAGACCAGAGTTATAAACAAAAAGTGCTCTTTACATCATAGTACTTATGAAATGAAAATGATTATAATATGATAAATAGTAACACAAAATGGTTGTAAAATGACTTCGAACAAGATTTGAACTTTTCTAATGACAAAAGAAATAACATGACTCAGATGGTTCAAATGGCTCTGAGCACTATGGGACTTAACATCTGAGGTCATCAGTACCCTAGAACTTAAAACTACTTAAACCTAACTAACCTAAGGACATCACACACATCCATGCCCGAGGCAGGATTCGAACCTGCGACCGTAGCGGTCACGCGGTTCCAGACTGAAGCGCCTAACATGACTCATTAAGGAGCAATAATGTTAATACTGCTGCTAATAATAATAATGTCAATACTAATAACAATATTGGTAGTGATAATAGCAGATACAAAATATAATTACGGATGTAGAAAAAGTGATATTTTGTGACATAGCTACTTTTGAGGGAAAGAATTTTAGGGAGGCTGCACCAGCTAAGAACTTTACGAAAGGAGGATGTCTGGTTTCTCAGAAAGACAGATACTTATTTGAAGTAAGTTAAGGGGTGCGTACGGGACAAAGGTATACCTTATTCTTCTATTACTTATGTGGTTAACAGTCTCTCGAAGATGGAGACATTGTTCAGTTATGTGATATCGTTAGGGAGATAATACCAGAGTCGAGTTCATGTTTATGGAAAGGACTTAGAGTAAGCTGCTCAGCATTATAGTAGCCCTACCAAGTGCCATACCAGCCACTAAATTAACATACAATGGACAAAAAGTTCTAGGTTAATCTAGGTTAAGACAATTTATTGTTCATTTTTCTGTACATATGTATGTGTAAACGCCTGAAGATGAACAGAACATGTTCGAAACGCATTGTATTATGTTAGACTAAACATAAAACAAAAAATAAAAAAGTGTCTGGTACACAAATTACAAATAAATAATGTTGTATTTGTTGCTGGCAACAATTCCAAAAGTGCATCTGGCCAATACAACTGTGGTTGTTAGATGTTTACCAACGTGATTCCCTTAAACATGGCTGGTAGATGGATAGTTATTCCTGTTATGTCGCATGTAGTCCCACTCATTAATACCCAAATTCCCTTACGTACAGTCCCTCTAGCCTCTGAGAAGTTACCCATCCGTAACAACTCGCCACTTCTACCATGTCACCACAAGATATGTAAATCCAAGGAAAATCTGCTGGTTGGAAGTTCAGTCGGGGTTACACGAAGTCCCTCAGACAATCTAGGGCCTTCTGTCTGGCTAAGAATAGTTGTATCACATTTGTGCTCTGGCTGGGTTTTATTACCTTGGTCGGACACATCGTGACCTTCCACCTTCGACAGTGTTGCAACTCCTCCTCTGTCTGTTACGATCGTCTGAAATTAGTAGTATCCCGCGACTCCTTATCTGCACAAACTTTTCAAGAACTTCTCTCTCCACTGTGTATATGTGAATTCTATAACCCTCAGACTGTGCATGTCTTTCTGTTACTTGGAACAGAATTAGAGTATAAAATCGTACTTCGTCAGTTTTTGCTTACACTGACACTATGTTGTGCAGGGTAAGTTATGTCTACTTGATCCCATTATCAGGCTTATCTCAGGCGCTAGTTCGCTCTGTGCTTTCTGTAACTCCAACAAGTTAGCATTCAATGGAACACGTGACGTGTGACTCCTTGAAAGTTTGACACAACACCTCGCTAATGCTTGTAACAGCGTTGTCACTGTAATTCCCTTCTTCGGTACTTCTACTCGTGCTCGCAGCTCTCCTAAATTCCGATTCATCGCGTCCTCCAATGTCCTGGAGTAATCATTGCTCTGCCCATCTGTTCCTGTAACGTGTGTTGTGAAGCACTTCACTCTCAAAATTCGCTATTTGTACAGCGCGTCATTTGTCTGCTGACTTACTTTCCTCTGCTAACTTTTTTAATGCTTCCGCTGATTTCTTTAATTCACTAATATCACCATTTGCCGTTATAAACACGTTTCGAAATTTTACCACCAGTATCGAACCCTCCTTTCTTCCACGTACTGGTTCTGCATACCCTCCACCCCAATCCAGGCCATGAAATGCAACACTGGTATGACTCGCGCATTGCTTCCATTCTTGCCCTCGACACATTGCAACCCGAGGACAGGGACTAACATCACCCTTCCTTCCTCTTCAGAAGGCTGCTGCCACTAGGAAGCCGATTGACACACAACTAAATAACAAGAAAAACGCCCCTCACCATCTAAATTTTAACGAATACTGTACTTTGTTCGCGAGTCCAACCAAATCTTGTCTCTTCCTGTGATTCCTTCTCCTCATGTTCTTTTCTGGTCCCGCCGTATTGTCGGTCTAATTGGCAACTGAAACTTCATGTTGACTGGCCAAATAGTCTCCACCACCTAACAGGGATCATGATAGCTTGTGAAGAACTTCTTTGTCTTTTGTAAGGAGTGAATGACGTTACCCATTGTCCTACTTTGTACTGTGGTAAACTTACCATACGTTTCATTAATTTCTCCTGCTTCCCCAACGCCTTCCATACTTCTCATACTGTTATCACAAACTCACGTACTCATTCTCCATCCTTACCCTCCTCTACCTCCCGACAATACACCACCTCATTCAGAGACAACCCAGTATTTGTGTGTACTTGTGAATAATACGCTGACCTGACATATCGTAGACATGTATCCCTGTCACAATGATGTACGTTCACATAGTAACTCAATATTTACTCATTGTTTTATGTATCTATTTCATTTTACGATTGATCTGTGGAAAATGAGGACTACTTCTTAACTTCTTCACATGCAATAACCGACACAGCTCCTTTAATATGCTGAAATGAAATTCGTACCCTGGTCTCTAATTATCATATATGAAACTTCAAATTTCAATGCCCAGTTGTCAACCATTGCCTGTGTGGCTGTTACTGCCTGCTGGTTGTGCATAACAATCATATTCACATATGGCGAAAAATTACCTATTATTGCTAATATGAACTAGTTTCCTGCTGGCTTACAACTGAAGAGTCCTAATACTGCAACCCCAGGAATTTTAAGTGGCTTTGATGCTTCCGGTATCCACATAAATGGTAGTTACTTACGATGCAAATCACCTCATTGCAAACACTGTATGCTATTCCTTGTGTATTGATCTACATCTACTTTCCTTCCTCTACACCAATATATTTCAGCCACTGTCCAGTTGGTTGCTCTGCACCCTGCATGACAAGATAACATGTGATCATGCAGTTACTATAAAACCTCCTCCTTAAACTTCACTGGTACTGTTATCTGTGGCTCTAGTGTCGTTTCCTTGCACAACAGTGCATCATATGCACTGAACTACAGTTGCATCCCATACTGTTTACAGTCAGTGTCAGCTCTTTACACTGCCTGCCCCTCTGAAAGACCATTATCCATTACTTTTAACACTATTACCTGCCTGCTTATTGCATCTGCGTTCCTGTGCTTCTACCATGGCTTCTATATTGCTACTACTTCATAGACGAGTGTGCTAAGTCCCAGGGCCCATCTTGTCAGCTCGCAAGATTGATCCTTTGGTTCCAAAACCACTTCAAATTTATGTGGTTGGTCCCTATTTTCTGTAAAGATAACATCTGTAGCAATATGACGGTGCAGTGCACGTAGGTCAAGACGCATGTGTACGTTTCAAGGACGCTCGATGTAGTTTACAAATATGCATGATACGAACCTATTATGTTATGCACATCAAGTTGCGCACGACATAGACTACAGTGCTTTCAAGGGAAGCAGTGGATTGTCGCATAACATCAAACAGTGCTACAATATTGGAAGAAGTAAGATAACGAAATTTCAAACACAGTGTCAACATGACGATGCACAGCTAACTGCGCAAGCGGGCAGAAAAATTCCACATGAGATAAACAAACTTATTTCATCGTTCAGTAAGGAATTTGCTTTCAGCTCCGACCATTCGGGATTTGAAGAGGAAATGAAAGGAACCCCGGAAGTTAGAGGTACCAAGAGTTGCGTAAAGATCAACTAACAACTCTGCCTCAAGTCATTCGTATACAGCTATTCCGACTGTTAGTTTGGATAGTAAATTGGCTAGAAAGTTATTTATTGTGCTGTGAGAAGTTTGCGGTGCCCTGCCCCTGTGATTCTTTCTCGTGTGCGTAATCTTATAAGGGCGGCAGGGAATATTCATGTCACACAAAGCAAGAATGGGAAAAAGGGCGTAAGAGAACTACAACTATGATGTGAGCACTACTTGTGGGCAACAGTTGGTGATAATAACTTGCATTTGCCTGATTCCTGGTCTGCGTATAAAAATCATACTCCTTTAGACCAAGCTGTCCCTCCTGAAACTCGGGTTACATTGCAGTTCATACCACCTGAAACCACTGGACAAATTCGGCCTCAGGATGTTTGTTTTTTCCGTGCCTATAAAAATATTATCGCATTATCTGCAGCAATGCCTTAAAGTATAGCCAGTTTAAGTAAGTTCCACGAGAGGCTGTTTCGTATTCGGTTTCAAGCAGTCACATTCCATCAGTTCTCATCACCCCGTTACGCCAAAATGATTGTGTATGCGTTCTTTAAAGGTGGTTATCTAGCTGAACGTCCTGCACGATTTGTAGCTCCCAAGGAGATCGCCTTTTTGCGATCAGCGTGGCGCGCAGTTTTTCATTCGGTGTTTGTGGTGCAACTTAATGGTTAGTTTTGAACATTTCTTCAACGTCGACGATATCCATTTTTGGAAGTGTAATACATACGCCCCAGTAGATCTCTGCACATCCCGGGCTCTCGTTTTCCATCGCTCTCTTGGTGCACACGTTAAGTCATTAGCAGCTAATATTTTTCCTGTCGTAAATGTTAGCACAACACTTTCAAATGAGACTTCCTAAAGACTGAACTTGTATCTCCGCACTCAAGGAGTTCTCTCTTGCGTAAAATCTGAAGCTGCAATCATCCTGACGCGATAGTTCCATATAAGAAGGCACACTTCCGCAAAAGGCAGTTCTCAGCTTCATATTAGATAAATTCCAAAGTTATAAACATTGTAATTTGTTTCCAAAACGCTAGTCGGATTCTGAAGAGTGCAAAGCTGCTTCATTCATCTCTTCCAGAACTACGAAGACAGCAGCAGAAATTACTGTCGTGCTACTCGAAAAAATAACTTTGATACAGATGTCCCTGTAATTGATAGAGCTATGAAAGTAGACTGTACGTCATTTAGTGAGACCTCTTTCACAATTCACTAGGATGAAAACACTAAACGATTCAGAAAATATCTGCAGGGAAACATCACCAACTTGACCTCATATTTTAAGCCGTACAGACCATGACTGCAGCGCCCTAGACCGCTCGGCTAATCCCGCGCGGCGAGGAAAAATCAAACGTACAAGATATCAGCCTCAGCAATCGATCCCGCTCGAAAATTCAGGTAGAAATTCTTATAGTACGCAGTTATGACTCTCTGACTTGAAACTACGCTCGCCGGTTATCTGTCACGCCACCCCAGTGTTGCCGCCTAATGCCCTAGCGCCAAGTACTATGCAGGGGAGTGACAAACACAACCCTCCTATTCGTGGATGTTGAAGGCGAAGAAGGGTTATGGGAGAGGGAACATGTCTGTCATATTTTTAAACCTTGTTCTAGAGCACGTTGTTTCGTTGCTTTACGCGAAAGAGTACGTAAGATGTCGACTTCATGCACATATGCACTGAGGTGACAAACGCCATGGAATAGTGGTGCAGCAGAGTCGCGTACTCAAGGTCCAAAAGAGCAGTGCATTGGTGGAGCTGTGATTTGTACTCTGGTGACTCATGTGAAAAGGTTTCCGACATAACTGCGGCCGCACGACAAAAATAAACACAGACTGAAAGCGTAATGGCAGTTGTAGCTAAAGGCATGGGACGTTCCATTTCGGAAATCATTAAGAAATTCAATATTCCGAGATCCACAGTTTCATGTGCCGACAATACCAAATTTCAGACATTGCATCTCACCATGCACAATGCAGTGGACAACGGCCTTCATTTAATGACCGAGAGCAGCGGCGTTTTGTAGAGTTTTCAGTGCTAACGGGCAAGCAACAGTATGTGAAGTAATCGCAGATATCACTGTGGGACGTACGACAATCGTATCGGTTCCGACAGTGCGCCGAAATTTGGCGTTAATGGGCCATGCCTGGGCTCATGACCGTATAGGTTGGACACTAGATAACTGAGAAAACGTGGTCTTGTCAGATGAGTCCCGATTTCAGATGGTAAGTGCTGATGGTAGGGTTCGAGTGTGGAGCATATCTCACGAGGCCATGGGCCCAAATGCCAACAAGGCATTGGGCAAGCTGTTGGTGGCCCCATGATTGTGTTGGCTGTGCTTACATGGAATGGACTGGGTCTTCTGGTCCAACTGAAGAGATCATTGACTGGAAATAGCTGTGTCCGGGTAGTTGGATACCATTTGCAGACATTCATATTTCAAAACAACAATGGAATTAATATGGATGAGAATGCGTCATGTCATCAGGAGGAGGAGATTCGTGTTTAACGTCCCATCGACAACGAGGTCATTAGAGAAGGAGCGCAAGCTCGGGTGAGGGAAGGATGGGGAAGGAAATCGGCCGTGCCCTTTCAAAGGAACCATCCCGGCATTTGCCTGAAGCGATTTAGGGAAATCACGGAAAACCTAAATCAGGATGGCCGGAGACGGGATTGAACCGTTGTCCTCCCGAATGCGAGTCCAGTGTGCTACGTCATGTCATCAGGTAATAGATGTTCGCGACTGGTTTGAAAAATTTCGAACGAATCATTTGGGCACACAGACCGCCCAAGAAGAATCCCATCAAACATTTATGGGATGTAATCGAGAAGTCAGTTCGTGCAGATCATGCACCGGCAACACTTGCGCAATTATGGACGGATATAGGGACAGCATGGCTAAATATTTCCACAGGGTACTTCCAACAACTTGTTGAATCCATGCCAGGTCGAGATGCTGCACTACACTGGACAAAAGGAGGTCCAACACGATGTTAGTAGGTATCCCATGACTTTTGTCACCTACGTGAGTATTCAGTAGCCCGCATCTCGTGGTCGTGCGGTAGCGTTCTCGCTTCCCACGCCCGGGTTCCCGGGTTCGATTCCCGGTGGGGTCAGGGATTTTCTCTGCCTCGTGATGGCTGGGTGTTGTGTGCTGTCCTTAGGTTAGTTAGGTTTAAGTAGTTCTAAGTTCTAGGGGACTGATGACCATAGCTGTTAAGTCCCATAGTGCTCAGAGCAATTTGAACCATTTGAAGTATTCAGTACTGTACCTCAAAATGAAAGCAAACAAACCGAAGTATCTGAAGAATTATTAAGATATTGCGTTAGTGGTTTTAGATTTACTCTATGAACATGCGAACGAGTTTGAAAAATAACCCAACTCCTTCATTTTAACAGAGCCAGGTTTTCTAACCAAAAACATTAAGAATGACTGCGATGTTAATAATTAAATAACATTACGCCACTTTTCAATGACACACACATTCATTTCATTCCTTTACACCGCATTTGTGAAAGTATAGAGATATCTGGCACCAGCTACAGTCCAGAAACCGCGCACTCTGGCACAATGAACAAAGCACTATCGCTTGATGATTTACCGACGTTATAAACACACAGCTGTAGTGAAGCGGAGCGAGTAACAAGCAACCGGGGAATGCCAAGTTTAAAAACTCTAGACTCAGAAGGTCATAGCTCCGTACTATCAGAATTACGGCCGAAATTTCTGGTTGGAATCAATTGGTATGGTTCATATCTTATTAGTGTTTGCCTTAAAATATGAGGTCAAATTTGTAGCGTATCCTTGTGAAATGAACGATTTAGCGGGAACAACCTCCATCAAAGCAGTTTATGATATATGGTTATCAGCATTATCAGATTCTTCTCTGACGATAAATATTTCCACAATGAGGCAGTCTCTCTAATTGGTGTTCTGAACATTATGGCTCATGAAAATGATATTACAGCTCCTACTGCGGCACACAGAAGGTCAGGTTATTGATGGAATAGGACAAACATCGCTAATATTCTCCACCAAGCATTTTATAGTAAAGGAAACAATGTGAAAATTGATAATTTGTAATAATATCACAGAAAATATTGTTTTGCCGCTTGTTATCCATCTGTCTCTCTGTCCGTCTGTCAAGTGTAAATTTATTTCACATTCTAAGGACTACAGTCCGTTGGCGGTGTAAAAAATTTTAGCTCCTAAATGAATGTAATAAAAATGTACGGCCATTTATGCCTATATTTTGATACTGGCATACTCACTCTTCAAAACTTATACGGTACTTCTCGTTGACTTACAATCATGAAATTGGACAGGAAGCCATATTTTACAGTAAAAGTAAAGCAAAGACACCAGAATTGTTAATTTGTAATTATATCACAGAAAAAAACATATTTTTGTCATTTGTTTTCCGTTTGTCTGTCTGTCCGTCTGTTAAGACGGGTGGAGGCATCAAGTCATATACAGTAGCGGAAATCAGTATAAAGGCAGGGTTCCTACGAAAGTAATACCAATTTCTGAGGCACACATGTGTCGAATTTATTATGAAAGTAATAGGCATATATAAGACATAAACAATCGTGATAGAATTACATAGTTTCTTTGATAACGCGAGGGAAAATAATGAGGCGGTTACATTTCCTGAATGGAAATTGGTGTAAAGGTACTCATTGTCCTGTTGTGTTAATGCATTTTTAGTATTTTTTCGAACCTCTTTTCTCTCCAGCTGCAACAAAAATTCTCTTCGGCATTGATACTGGTATGGTTTGCAGTTCTTGTAGTGAAATTGTCTGCCACTCTTATTGTATAGCTCTTTTCAGCTCACATACGGCCTCAACTTGCCTTCCATCGTGACAAACACGCCTTGCAAGTATTCGTCAAAGTTTTTCCACGGTGTTCAAGTACAGGCTACGTGCAGGCCAGTGCAAGACATCCATATCTTCATCTTCAAACCCCTTGTTTGTTGTGCAGAAACCGGCACAGATGTATTATCTTGCTGTGTGTGTGTGTGTGTGCTGGGGGCTTATGGGCGCTCAACGTCGAGGTCATCAGCGCCGTGACACACATTAAAAGAAACGAATGTGGACAGACCTAACAAAACCGAAGCACACACGCAAAGAAGGCAGGAAAGGAAGGAAAATGCTACATAAGAAAGTAAAACGTAAGGAAAGGGAAAACGTGGCAACAAGAATACCACAGGAAATTGTCATTGGCTGGCCACTTACATAAAAGATGGGCGAGCTCGTCACACAGTGAGCAAATTAAGATCCCCTCCCTAAAATCTTTGTAAAAACATTTGACATGGCACAGAACTTTAAAACTTTAACCACATTCGTCCGAGTGTTGCCTAAAAGAGATGGCAGGTCCCCTGGCAAGTCAGCCGCGGCCCGCTGGTCAGAAAATAAGACGCAATCCAATAAAACGTGGCGCACAGTGACCTGGACGCCACAAGCACCACACATTGGAGGGTCCTCTCGCCGGAGCAGAAAGCCATGCGTCATAGGGCTGTGGCCTATTCGAAGCCGAGTGAGGAGAACCTCGTCCCGTCGATGGGGCTGAAAGGAAGTACACCACACACGCGTTGTGGGCTTGACTATATGGAGCTTATTGTCAGTCACTTCCAGCCACTCATCCTCCCACCGACGCATGACTCGTGAGCTCAACAGCGAGGTGAGTGCCTGTAGAGTGATGGCACACTGAGATACTTGTGGATCGAGCAATGCCGACATGCCCCGGAACCCAGCAGAAAGCCACAACCTTCCCCAGTCGCTGTAGTTGGAGGAGGGCATCCTGGATGGTCTGGACTATTTCATCTGCTGGATAAAAAAGTTGCAATGAGAAAAGGGCACTGAGTAAATCGGAACAGACAAGAAATTTAGGAGAGGAAGAATGTCTCATCTGCTCAAGTGCCCGCAAGATCGCAGACAATTCTGCATAAGAGACAGTAAAAGGCTGAGGCAGTCGGACCTTGAGGACACGATCCGGAAAAACAACAGAGTAACCAACGGAATCACCCTGTTTCGACCCATCCGTAAAAACAGCTACATAGTCGTGGTGCTCAGATAAAATGGCAGAAATGCTGCATTAAAAACGGTGGCAGGGGTGCAATCTCTCTTGTACTGCAATAAATCTAAAATCACTCCAGGCCTCTTCAGTAACCAGGGTGGCAGGCGGTTAAAACCCAGGATTTGGTTCAAATGGTTCAAATGGCTCTGATCACTGTGGGACTTAACTGCTGTGGTCATCAGTCCCCTAGAACTTAGAACTACTTAAACCTAACTAACCTAAGGACGTCACATACATCCATGCCCGAGGCAGGATTCGAACCTGCGACCGTAGAAGCGGTTCCAGACTGTAGCGCCTAGAACCGCACGGCCACTCCGGCCGGCTCCCAGGATTTGGGGTTGGACAGACTCCACACCGAGGGACTCTAGCACACGTTGCACACGGATCCCAAACGGCAACGTAGACCGGGGACGGTGGGAAAAAAGGCGGTCCAGAGGTGGATGAGCAACAATATGGTGAGCAGGCGAGGTCGGAGCTGCAAGAAACTTACAAGCCTGGCGCATCAGCAGGAGCTGCCGCCGGATGGAAAGTGGCGGTTCGCCAGCCTCAGCACAGAGGCTGGGTATGGGACTGGTCCGATAAGCTCCCTTGGCCAGTCGAATCCAAGCATGGTGGACAGCGTCAAGGATCTACAAATAAGACGGCCTCGCTGACCCATACACTGTGCACCCGTAGTCCAGCCGTGAACGCACAAAAGCTCGATAAAACTGAAGGAGACGCGCCCTGTCCGCTCCCAAAGACCTGTGGCTGAGGCACTTGAGGATGTTCAGTGCCTACAGGGTTCTGGCTTTCAAGTCTCGTAGGTGTGGCAGCCAGACAACCTAGAGTCAAAAATTAGGCCCAGAAACCGCACTGTGTCTCGAAAATTTAGGACAGTATCCCCCACATGCAAAGCAGGCAAAGTAAAAAGACGACGAGAACGATTAAAACGAACACAAACACACTTATCGGCAGCAAACCGAAAACCCGTCTTTGCAGCCCACTCCTCTAACCGCCGCACTTGTTGAAACGTTAGACTTTCATCCCCTAGCTCCTCATACATTCTGATATATTCTGTCTATAGCATCTCAGTGTACATATTACAGTTCACTCTGGTGTTCAGCCAAGCAATGCTTGATTAACCTTTAGTGTAGAATGCTACCCAAGTGGTAAACTTCCACCATTAAAATTTATGCACATTCTTACTTGCTGCTCTGCCCTCAGATCATGCCGGTCACACTGAAATCCGTCCGAAGCAACCAACCTTCTTATCATCACTAAAGGTCACTTTATCCCTTTTTGAAGTTCAAGACATACACTATGTGACTAAAGTATCCGGACACCTGGCTGAAAATAACGTACAAGTATGTGGCCCCCTCTATCGGTAATGCTGGAATGCAATATGGTGTTGACCCACCCTTAGCCTTGATGACAGCTTCCACTCTCTCAGGCATACGTTCAGTCAGGTGCTGGAAGGATTCTTGCGGAATACCTGCCCATTCTTCACGGAGTGTTGCACTGAGGGGAGTTATCGATGTCGGTCGCTGAGGCCTGGCACGAAGCCAGCGTTCCAAAATGCCCCAAAGGCGTTCTGTAGGATTCAGATCAGGACTCTGTGCAGACCAGTCCATTACAGGAATGTTATTGTCGTGTAACCACTCCGCCAGTGGCTGTCCAGTACGAACAGGTGCTCGATCTTGTTTAAAGATGCAATCGCCATCCCCGAATTGCTCTTCAACAGTGGGAAGCAAGAAAGTGTTTAAATCATTAATGTAGGCCTGTTCTGTGATAGTACGACGCAAAACAACAAGGGGTGCAAGCCTCCCACTCATGAAAAACACGACCACACCATAGCACCACCGCCTCCGAATTTTACTGTTGGCGCTATACATGTTGGCAGATGACGTTCACCGGGCATTCGCCATATCCACACCCTGCCATCGGATCGCTACATTGTGTACCGTGATTCGTCACTCCACACAACGTTTTTCCACTGTTCAATCGTCCAATGCTTAAGCTTCTTACATCTAGCGAGGCGTCGTTTGGCATTTACCGGCGTGATGTGTGGCTTATGAGCAGTCTCTCGACCATGAAATCCAGGTTTTCTCACCTCCCCCCTATATGTCATAGTACTTGCAGTGGATCCTGATGCAGCTTGGAATTCCTGTGTGATGGTCTGCCTATAACACATTACGACCCTCTTCAACTGTCGGCGGTCTCTGTCAGTAAACAGACGAGGTCAGCCTGTACGCTTTTGTGCTAAACGTGTCCCTTCACGTTTCCACTTTACTATCACATCGGGAACAGTGGTCCTAGGGATGTTTAGGAGCGTCGAAATCTCGCGTACAGACGTATGACACAAGTGACAGGCAATCACCCGACCACGGTCGAAGTCCGCGAGTTCCGCCGAGCGCCCCAGTCTACCCTCTCACGATGTCTAGTGACTACTGAGGTCGCTGATATGGAGTACCCGGCAGTAGGTGGCAGCACAATGCACCTAATATGAAAAACGTATGTTTTTGAGGGTGTCCGGATACTTTTGATCACATAATGTGTTTCCCAGCAAACTCCTATGTAGCCTATTTATGTTTGGGTGTTAGAGCACGTTTCTCCAGTCGTTTTTTGAATACAAGATGCTTTCATTTGACAGAATTTGTCCTAAAAGTCTGGCAGTTACTGGCAATTGTAAATCAGCAACAAGTTGAGAATAAAAACTACTTCCGGCCGTTGCTTTGAGCAAAAGTAACCCTTTCGGTGCCTCTGATAACTTTTTACTTTGCCCATATTTTCCCTTCTGTCAATGACGTGAGCCGAATCTAACGAAATTGTAAATCACTACACTTGTACGGTTGAACTTCTCGGCGATCTGACGATTAGAGAGCCCCATTTCCTACTACGCAACGGTTTTTGTTTTTTCGTCGAACGATGCTTTCCGCGTGGCTATGTCACACTGTCACTAATGGTGTCTGCCGCCTATCTGCAGGGAAGGCACGTACGCCCAAACTAACACCGCAAAGAGCCGAATTACTTTACAACGAGTTCCACCCTCTCCCACCTGAACCATTGTTGTCTTGTTACATACTGTACAAACGCGATACCATTTCACTACAATCGTCGGTATACTGGATCTCATATTACTGCATGTTCTAACAATCCTACCACAACAAAGGCCAAAAATTAATTATGATTGTAGTGTTGCTCACGCTGCTAAATATTGCGTTTTCGGGCAGCAACAAAGTTATATTATGTGGCAGGTGTCATTAGAGCACAGTTAATAAAGTCATTTCTTGAAATAATGGATAAACTAAGCACTCATCTTTTCGTGTTTCCCACACTGGTCACGTTGTGAACTCATGGCTCAATCGTCGAAGATCTAGGTAGTTATGATTCCAAGCTCGGATTCAAAGAGGCCTATGTGTTATTCTGCGATATTGAAAAGTTTTATAGATGTGTTTCATAAACCATTCTTGAACATTAAACTTTTGCAAGTTAGGACAATGGTGATGTAAAAAAGTAATCAACACTCCGAATTGAAGTTATACTTCTTTTTTATTACTTTTGTTACAATATCACGTAACTCGCTCCGAAATATCACTTCAAAATATAAAACATACTTGAAAATATCTTCCTCACTGTTAAAGTTCACATTTCATAAACTGGCTACAAGTTGCGTCTTTTTAACATGACGACCAAAGCTTGACTCTCTAATAGCCGCTTACGCGCCCAAAAATCAGAGTTACAAGTACGTCAAAGATCATAGTGACAAAAGAAAGAATACATATAAGAATAACATCATTGCAATACATACATATCGATGTATCGAAGTACTTCTACATTAATGAAATCGAATCTGAATGTTGTCACGGAAATATGTTAACTATTTTACAGAAACACAGTAGAATATTGCTGGCATCGAGAGGATGAGGTGAGGTGCCGTAATGGTTACGTAATTCAAGTACCATTACAATGTGCAATTTTCGGTACATTGGCAATCCCGAACGAGTGCTGTAGTCATTCTAGCAGCTCGCGTGACAGCTAGTCAGAGAAACGCTAAGTCCGTTATCAAATGAAGCCATCTGTTGCATCCTTGAACCCCCGGTTTGCAATGTACGTTTACAGGCCACTGTAGTTTATTGTTCAGAATTGTATGCTGAATCGATTGATGCAATGAGATATATGGGTAAATCATATTACCTGTCTTCGATGATTTTAGTACTCAGGACCAGGAATCATCGTAAAATAAATGAATCTGAATCTGTGTCAGTGTGGTTTAAAGGTGCTGAGAATTATAAAAAAATTAAATTCGTGGGTGATCTCAGCCATTATTATAGAAATTAAATTAATTCTTTCCTTTACTTAATCCTTAACAAAAAATATATTAACCAAAAAAAACCAATAAGCCTATTTCATCAGCCACATATGAGATACTCTGTGTGAGCATTGACCTAGGTCGTTACGCAACCGCCTCTCTCTCTGTGTTTACAAACACCCACATGACAAGCCAAATGACAAATAGTCATACCTTTATACCGATTTTCACTTCTCTGGTAAGGTCCATGGTCCCTTATCGGTGTAAAACATTTCGGCTTCTAAATGAATGAAATCAAGAGATACGGCCATTTTGGTAAGATATTTTGATATAAACACATTGATCAAAACCCACATGTTAGTGCCCGCTGGTCTAGAATAATGTAATTCGGTAAGAAACAAGCTTTCGGAGTGCAACCAAAGGAATAAATTTTAAAAATTGTTAATGTGTACTTATGTTACGTTGGCCTAGAATAATGTAATTTGGTAAGAAGCAAGCTTCCAGAGAACAAGTAAAGGAAGAAATTTTGAACATTGTTAATGTGTACTTATGTCACATGAAAATTAATTTTTTTGTCTCATTTCATCCGACTTTCTGTCCTTCTGTTAGGACCCATTTTTCTCAGTAACGGGTAAAAGTATCAATTTGAAATTTATATCACATACTAAGATCTGCGAAACTTGGCGACGTAAAACCTGTAAACTTTTCAGTGATTACAATCAAAGGACACGGTCATTGCTATCACAAATTTTGATACTTGCGAATTCACTCATCAAAAACTGAGAATCATGAAATGTGGTGAGACACAAGTTTCTCAGCAGAAGTAAGGGAAAAACTCCGAAAATTATCTTGGAATTGGTCTCGAATGTCTTGGGATTCCCAGGACCGATTTATTCCCAGCATCGATATCGAAAACAGGCAAAAATTGTGGGGATTGTCGATTCCCAGGATGGTTGAACTACCTGTATACATAATTAAGTTTGTATGAAGCCCTCGGTGCGTGAATTGAACTCCCAAGTACCTGGATTTTTATTATTTATGTTTCCAGAATTTCCTTCTGTAACAAGAGTACAGCTGAATAATTTCACCATCTTTTTTCAGATGAACGAATTATCCGACGAACTCTCTATTTCAATGGGATTTCTGGCAATACCCCTACAAGTATAATAAAGCATGTTATGCCCTTTTATAATTGGCTAGCGAGCCGTTCCCTTATGCGGGACGAGACAAAGCGTGGTTCGTCGAGAGCACTTGCGGAATCGTAGTCTGAAGGCCAGCTTGCAGTAGCTCCCTCAGTCACTCACAATCAATACCCTCTTATCTCACGATATGGCAGCTTCAGCAACTTTGGAGCGTTGCTCCACTGCAAAACAATTCAGAGTTCCGCAGCCCTCCAAGCACACACTTGAGTCCCTCGCCCGCCGGCAGACCGAATGAACTCATCCGTTGCCATTGACGATGTGGTGCCATCTCGCTGCTCACCGGAGCAAGCGAAGCAACGACAATGAGCGGTCCTTTGCGCCGGTATGTGGTGGCTTGGGGGGATAGAGGGAAGGGGGGAGGGGGGAGGGGGGAGGGGGGAGGGGAAGGAAATACGTACCGAATATTACAGAACGTGGTGCAGTGTAATGCACTTTAAAAATAATTACATCTACGCCGTATCGAAAGTATCCGGACACCTCTACGTATTTTGGAATTGACCTACAGATGTCACAAGTGGCGGACCCACCACAATAAAACGGGGCGGGGAGTATTACGTTGCCAGAAGAGGGGCAACAACAGCAGAAGTGGTCGGTCAGCAGAGCTCGGTGGCTCCGAAAATGGCCTAGTCTTTGCATGTCACGTGATTAACAAATCCATCACGGGACATTTCAAGCCTTCTAAAGCTGCCCAAGTCGGTTGCCGGAGATGTGACTGTGAATTGGTGAGCCGTGGTGCGCCTTTTCTGGTACACCAGCTCTTTGGGAGTTCTATCGATTATCCGTCTGTACTCTGATCTTTACCCCAAGTTGTGATCTGGCAGCGGGTATTTGCGGTAGGGGAGTTGGTCGTGGGACTCGCTACGAGGCGCTAGGACGTGCGTTAGGGGACGAAGGAGCAAAACACGCGGGCTCGGCCAGCAGCGACGCGGCCGGTCTACCTTGCAGGACGGTCGCGAGTTTGTGGTGCATATGCCTGATCTCAACTTCGATCGCTACTCGTCGCCTTGCCGTGGTACCGGTTTTCTCGAACACACCATTTCCCCGATACCATCTCGAACAACGGTTTCCATCTGAGGCGTAAGTGGTTTTGGTGCCTTCGTTTCGTGGAACCATTTGCGTTGTAGTGACTGTCACTTGTGGCTTGGTTGGTTGGTCTAGTGTATGTCTTGATGAAGTAAGAGCAGCCGACACGGTGTGTGACAGGAAGGAGACCAGCAGTCAATACTTCCTTTAAGGAAATCAGCGTCCCCGAAAGATGTAGTGACTGTAAGCTACTGAAGATATTACGTCATAGTCTAGTTGTAATTTTCTGCATAGCAAGCTTACACTATTGGCAGTAAATTGCAGACCTATGCAAGGAAATCAAAGTGCACAAAAACTAGTTTATGCTGAAGTTGTGCATTTGAATAACGTAATATTATCCTGAAATTATTTCCATTTCATCTTTGTACACATTGTCGGCCTTAATGATATGTGCAAGTATTCTTTGCCTATGAGAGTGTAAAAATCTGATATTTTAGACGTTTTATTGAAAGCACTTATTGGTTTTCTTAAAATTATTGTTTATTGGTTCTTAACTTATATTAATTGATGTTTGCTCGGTGTTTGCCGTTTTTTCTGCGGTCTGTTTGTGTTCCAGTTCTTCTGCGAGTTGGGGTGCGTGAGTGCGGCGCCACGTCCCGCTTCGGTGCACAGAAGCTGTGCTAATGGGAAGTGACTCCCGGTTGGGCCCCGGCGTTTAGGTGTTGTTTGGACGGCTGGCCTGTTGCTTCCAGAATAATATTACGTTACTCAAATGCATAACTTCAGCACAAACTAGGTTTTGTGGACTTTGATTTCCTTGCTTGGATCTGCAATTTACTGCCAATAGTGTAAGCTTGGTATGCAGAAAATTACAACTAGACTATGACGTAATCTCTTCAGTAGCTTACAGTCACTACATCTTTCGGGGACGCTGATTTCCTTAAAGGAAGTATTGACTGCTGGTCTCCTTTCGGTCACACACCTTGTCGGCTCCTCTACTTCATCAACACGTACAATAGACCAACCAACTAAGCGACAAGTGACAGTCCCTACAACGCAAATGGTTTCACGAAAAGAAGGCACCAAAACCGCTTACACCTCCGATGGAAACCATTGTTCGAGATGGTCTAGAGGAAATGGTGTGTTCGAGGAAACCGGTACCAGGGCAAGGCGACGAGTAGCGCTCGAAGTTGAGATCAGGCAGGTGCACCACAAACTCGCGACCGTCCTGCAAGGTAGACCGGCCGCGTCGCTGCTGGCCGAGCCCGCGTGTTTTGCTCCTTCGTCCCCTAACGCACGTCCTAGCGCCTCGTAGCGAGTCCCACGACCAACTCCCTTACGCCGGGTGATACGCCAGTATGGCCATGACGAATACACGCTTCCAATGTGCGTTCACCGCGATGTCGCCAAACACGGATTCGACCATCATGATGCTGTAAACGGAACCTGGATTCGTCCGAAAAAATGACGTTTTGCCTTTCGTGCACCCAGGTTCGTCGTTGAGTACGCCATCGCAGGCGCTCCTGTCTGTGATGCAGCGTCAAGGGTAACTGCAGCCATGGTCTCCGAGCTGCTAGGCCATGCTGCTGCAAACGTCGTCGAACTGCTCGTGCAGATGGTTGTTGTCTTGCAAACGTCCCCATCTGTTGAGTCAGGGATCGAGACGTGGCTGCACGATCCGTTACAGCCATGTGGATAAGATGCCTGTCATCTCGACTGCTAGTGATACCAGGCCGTTGGGACCCAGCACGGCGTTCCGTATTACCCTCCTGAACCCACCGATTCCATATTCTGCTAACAGTCATTGAATCTCGACCAACGCGAGCAGAAATGTCGCGATACGATAAACCGCAATCGCGATAGGCTACAATCCGACTTTTGTCACAGTCGGAAACGTGATGGTACGCATTTCTCCTCTTTACACGAGGCATCACAACAACGTTTCACCAGGCAACGCCGGTCAACTGCTGTTTGTGTATGAGAAATCGGTTGGAAACTTTTCTCATGTCAGCACGTTGTGGGTATCGCCACCGGCGCCAACCTTGTGTGAATGCTCTGAAAAGCTAATCATTTGCATATCAAAGCATCTTCTTCCTGTTGGTTATATTTCGCGTCTGTAGCAGGTCATCTTCGTGGTGTAGCAATTTTAATGGCCAGCAGTGCAAATACAAGGGATATAATGTAGGTTCATTCTTACAAAGAAGAAGACAGCAACCATCCACTATTAATACTGATGTTTATTTAAGTAAATAGCGCCGTAACCGGTTTCGAACTGACAAGTACATCATTAGGCGGCTGTTCACAAAAATCTAAAACTGACGATTATGTAAAGTGCATCTTTTAAATCTTGTGAACAGCCATCTGATGACGAACTTGTCAGTTCGAAACCGGTTACGGTGTTATTTACTTAAATAAACGGCAGTATTAATAGTGGCTGGTTGCTGTCTTCTTCTTTATAAGAATCAACCTACATTAATTGTACACAGCCACGGTCTCACCATGTCAGTTTTAGACAAAATAACAACAAGCGATATAGCTTCAGTCACATAATTTTTAAAAACAGAACACAAAGAAGGCAAGCCACTATGGGCTGCTCACACGCGTCGAGCTACGGTAGCCAATTTGACAGTTTTACTTCCGATGAAGGCACTTACAGCAGTGTCGAAAGTTAGGTCAAAAGACCCCTATTTTGCGACCGAGGGCTGCTATTGCTTTGATTTTATTTCTGTAGTCAGTGCTAAGTGGTGCTCAAAATAGAGCGACGCCATTGGACAGTATGAATGGAGTGATGAATCGCGCTACACCCTCTGGTAACCCGATGGAAGGGGTTGGGTTTGGTGAATGCCTGGAAATCCTTACCAGCCACCGTGTGTAGCGCCAACATTAAAGTACGGAGGAGGTGGTGTTATGGTATGTGGGATGTTTTGCGTAGGTAGAGTGTTGTTCCCCACGCTTAAGAAACCGCTACATCCGGAGGGATATGAACTAGTACAGTAGCGGTACAGTTGAGAAGATGCTTATTTTTGTCAGCATGACGATGCGCTCTTTCACAAGGCAGCATCCGTGAGGCCGTGGTTTGCTGACAATAACATTCCTGAAATGGACTGGCCTGCCCAGAGACCATACCTGAACGCAAGGGGACTCATTTGGGGTGAGTTAATCGTCGACTTCGCTCTTGACCCTTCGTCCAATATCGTTACTCCCTTTGATTTCGCCTCTTGAAAAAAAATGACCTGCCACTCCTCGACAGACCATCAGACACCTCATTGAAACTATCCCAAGCTGTAATAAAGGCTAAGAGTGGACACCTCCCACATTAATGATCGGTAATAGGTGTCCGGACACTTTCGGTCAGGTAATGTATATTCCCACAGCCACCGTATGGTGTGTTGCGCAGAGAAATATTTCCAACACTCCTACTGCATTCGTCGATGATAAGAAAGAAAGAAGGTTTGGCTGTTTCCCCTGATGACAATAACTTAATTTTAACTTTGCTTTCAATATGTGTGCTGTCTTTGAGAAGAAAAAATAAGCGTCCTAACTCATTTTGAGATGTGGGCTCTTAGAATTCCGCGAACCTGGTTCTCCCGGTTCAGTTTGTTGAGGGCCTCCATGACATTCTCTCGATTGCTGAACATGTGACATATCGTGCAACTCTTTTTTGAATCTTTTTATATCCATCGAAAAGAGCGTAGCGTTCCAAAGGATTGGAAAAGGGCACAGGTCATCCCCGTTTTCAAGAAGGGACGTCGAGCAGATGTGCAGAACTATAGACCTATATCTCTAACGTCGATCAGTCGTAGAATTTTGGAACACGTATTGTGTTCGAGTATAATGACTTTTCTGGAGACAAGAAATCTACTCTGTAGGAATCAGCATGGGTTTCGAAAAAGACGGTCATGTGAAACCCAGCTCGCGCTATTCGTCCACGAGACTCAGAGGGCCATAGACACGGGTTCACAGGTAGATGCCGTGATTCTTGACTTTCGCAAGGCGTTCGATACAGTTCCCCACGGTCCTTTAATGAACAAAGTAGGAGCATATGGACTATCAGACCAATTGTGTGATTGGATTGAGGAGTTCCTAGATAACAGGACGCAGCATGTCATTCTCAATGGAGAGAAGTCTTCCGAGGTAAGAGTGATTTCAGGTGTGCCGCAGGGGAGTTTCATAGGACCGTTGCTATTCACAATATACATAAATGACCTTGTGGATGACATCGGAAGTTCACTGATGCTTTTTGCGGATGATGCTGTTGTGTATCGAGAGGTTGTAACAATGGAAAATTGTGCTGAAATGCAGGAGGATCTGCAGCGAATTGACGCATGGTGCAGGGAATGGCAATTGAATCTCAATGTAGACAAGTGTAATGTGCTGCGAATACACAGAAAGATAGATCCTTTATCATTTAGCTACAAAACAGCAGGTCAGCAACTGGAAGCAGTTAATACCATAAATTATCTGGGAGTACGCATTAAGAGTGATTTAAAATGGAATGATCATATAATGTAGATCGTCGTAAAGCAGATGCCAGACTGAGATTCATTGGAAGAATCCTAAGGAAATGCAATCCGAAAACAAAGGAAGTAGGTTACAGTACGCTTGTTCGCCCACTGCTTGAATACTGCTCAGCAGTGTGGGATCCGTACCAGATAGGGTTGATAGAAGATATAGAGAAGATCCAACGGAGAGCAGCGCGCTTCGTTACAGGATCATTTAGTAATCGCGAAAGCGTTACGGAGATGATAGATAAACTCCAGTGGAAGACTCTGCAGAAGAGATGCTCAGTAGCTCGGTACAGGCTTTTGTCAAAGTTTCGAGAACATACCTTCACCGAAGAGTCAAGCAGTATATTGCTCCCTCCTACGTATATCTCGCGAAGAGACCATGAGGATAAAATCAGAGAGATTAGAGACCACACAGAGGCATACCGACAATCCTTCTTTCCACGAACAATACGAGACTGGAATAGAAGGGAGAACTGATAGAGGTACTCAAGGTACCCTCCGCCACACACAGTCAGGTGGCTTGCGGAGTATGGATGTAGATGTAGATGTAAAACTAACTGTTGCCTTTTATTCGAATTACTAAGATAGAAAATATTGCCGTTTTGCTGGCAAGACCTTGTGACAAATCATATACGAGTAACTACTCTGAAGAGCTAAAGAAACTGGTACACCTGCATAACGTCGTGTAGGACCCCCGCTAGCGCGCAGAAGTGATGCAACACAACGTGGCATGGACTCGACTAATGTCTGAAGTAGTGCTGGAGGGAACTGACACCATTAAACTTACAGGATTGTCCATAAATCCGTAAGAGTACTAGGGGATGGAAGTCTCTTCTGAACAGCACGTTGCAAGGCGTTCCCAGATATGTTCAATAATATTCATATCTGGGGAGACTGGTGACCAGAGGAAGTCTTTAAACTCAGAAGAGCGTTTCTGGAGCCACTCTGTAGCAAGTCCGGACGTGTGAGCTGTCGCATTGTCCTGCTGGAATTGTTCAAGTCTGTCGGAAAGCACAATGGACATGAATAGATGGAGGTGATCAGACAGGATGTTTACGAACAGGATGTTTAGAGTCGTATCTAGACGTATCAGCGTCCCATATCGCTCCAAACGCACACGCCCTACATCATTACAGAGCTTTTACCAACTTGAAAAGTCCCCTGCTGACATGCAAGGTCCTTGGATTCATGAGTTGTCTTCATACCGTACACGTCCATACACTCGATACAATTTGAAACGAGACTCGTCCGACCAGGCAACATGTTTCCAGTCATCAACAGTCTATTGTCGGTGTTGACGGGCCCAGGCGAGACGTAAAGCTTGGTGTCGTGCAGTCATCAAGGATACACGAGTGGGCCTTCGGCTCCGAAAGTCCATATCGATGATGATTCGTTGAATGGTTCGCACACTGACTTTTGATGGCCCAGCACTGAAATCTGCAGCAATTTGCGGAAGGGTTGCACTTCTGTCACGTTAAACGATTCTATTCAGTCGTCGTTGATATCGTTCCTGCAGGATCTTTTCCCAGCCGCAGCGATGTCGGAGATTTGATGTTTTATCGGATTCCTGATATTTACGATGCACTCGTGAATTGGTTGCACGGAAATATCCCCACCTCACCGCCACCTCGGAGATGCTGTGTCCCATGGCTCGTGCGCTGACTATAACACCAAATTCACTTAAATCTTGATAGCCTGCCATTGTAGCAGCAGTAACCGATCTGACAACTGCGCCAGATGCTTTTTGTCTTGTATAGACATTGCCGATCGCAGCCCCGTGTTCTGTCTGTTTACATGTCTCTGCATTTGAACACTCATGCCTATACCAGTTTCTTTGGCGCTTCAGTGTATAATGTTCGCGGCGACAACACTTAACCTTAGCATGCGCGACGGAAAACAGGCTCATGAGTCTCAAAAAGAAATGATTTGTTAGTTCTGCAGGAGGAATAACTGGATGAAATATCTTGTAAGGATTATAAAACTTTCAGTGTAATAGAGGGTATCATATACTGCGTTGCACATGTTTATAAAACTCTTAGTGTAATGAAGGCTGTCTGATATTGCATTGCACATGTTTATGCAGTTTACATAATTGGAAACAATTTTTAATCTTAGTTAAAGGCAAAAATCTGACCACTGAACACAAAAACAGGAAGTTTTCACTTAGCAGTTGATGAAAGTTGACCTGCAGCGTGTGCTGGCCGCGCTGCTGCATTTACCATCACTCATTTGTGCGAATACTTGCTAAAGCACACGGCAAAATCACGTGTGTTGTGATAAAACGTCAACTGAAACTATAAAATACTTGGAAAATGGAATAATATTTAGACTGACCCATCTTATAAACTATGGATAAAGCAAGGGAATATGGCATCATGATTTACTCAAAACTATTTTAGTTTCTTCACCTAAAAGACATAACTACAACGAATATAAAGATGTTATGGCAATTAGTTGCACCTGCCGCTTTACGACGCTAATGTGTAGTGTTGTACTCAAAATATTTGAGAGGAAAAACGAGGAAAACTTCGGGGGTATTCCTTAGGCTTCACTAAAGGAAATGGAACACTTGACGCTGTTCCATTTTTGAGGATGATTGGACAATGATTCATTGTGGCTGATTGGGAAAAGGCGTTTCACAGAGTTGACTGGCGTATTCTTTAACATCTCTAAAGATGTTAGTGTAGCTCGGAAGACTGATAGGAGAACTTTACTCAAAAAAAGTGGCAAGGAGGAAGTAAATTAGATGGGTACTAGAAGAGACGTTGGATGAGAGTGTTGTGAGAGTCAGGTGAGACTTTTTCAATATTTAGTCTGCGAAACTTTGAACAAGCAAGAGGTGTTGTAGTAGGACAAAGGACAAACATACTAAAGGATGGAGGTGATTTTGATTTTATCCATGATAGATACTAGGTTGTGGCTGTTAAAATCAGTGTTCAAATTTAGGCTAAACCACCTACTACAAGGCAAAAACACGAAAACTGACATGTTTCGAAGAAGCAAGCATTTATCATCAGAGTTTTTCCACAATAATCTTATAAAAACTATAAAGATATAAACACAAATTAAATAATTAATGTTTTCGCATTGTAATAGGGTGTTAAGCCAACATTGAGCAAGTAAGGTTGATTGAATCAAGGAAATAATTACAATTTATGAGAAAATGTGTCGTAAAAACAGAAAAAACAGTATGGGATAAAAATATGAGAACCAACAAGATTCTGTCAAAATATCATTCGAAAATAAGATCTTGGAAAAAATAAAATCTTTTAGGTAGCTAGGAAGTTTCGTGACGAAAATGCACGCTATGTGGAGGAAATAGGACACAGAATATTTGTGAAAAAGAAAGGGATTTGGAAAAAGGTGAAGGGTTTTTGATAGAAAACAAGTTTTGATACAAGTCATAAAGGAATTCGCTAAGTCTTTTGTCTGGAATTAATAATGGACAGTCAAAAAGAAAGAGGCAAAATACTTGGATAATTCTGAAATCTTGTGAAGAAAATGAATGAATATACAAAGCAGGTGACTTCAGCACGATCAAACAAATAGCTGCAAAAACGGCTATGATCACACACTTTTCGGCAACTTCATACAGAAACAACTGCTACGCAGAAAATGGAAAATAAGCCCACTGATAGCATATCATTCTCAAGTAAACTCTCCTACAGGATAGCAAATACTTTCAGACCGCGCTACATTAACAGTGCTCTCAGAAGACATAGACAGACAGCTAAACACAAAAATTAGACATTTACAAAACAATGTGTAGTACATGCGAAGTTTTCTATGTAGCCAAAACTGGGAGAGATTTCTAAACAAAGATACAACGAACACATGAATGTCAATGACACAATTATACTAAATCAACCACAGCCACCCAATTAAAGAGCACTGGGCACCCATTCTATAACATTGCTAATTAGCTTCCTACTGGATGTCACTGGAGGAATGGTCAGTATTCAGGGATGTGACAGGAACGATCAATCAAAGTAGAAAAGTTCACTAGACATGGGCTCTGAAATGCGTGCCCTAAGAGCTGCGAGCATTTCATTTTCGATACTTTAAACACATTTCTTCTACTGCAAGCTTTTTGCTTTCTATATTTTTCTAGTAGGTAGTATGAACCAAAACAAGACAGAATTATCTAGCGTATCTTTATAGCTCTGAACTACTTGTTCAGTAGAAGAGATGTGCTTTACAGTAGCGAAGATGATCGAATGCGCTTAGCTCTTATGGTACACTCTCCAGAGCCCATGTTTGCCGAATATTTTTTCTTGTTTTGGTCCATTCGACCAGCTATCAAAACGTAGAAAGCAAAGAACTTGCAGTAGAAGAGATTTGCTTTACAGTATCGAAGATGAAGTGCTCCTAGCTCTAAGGTATGCATTTCAGAGGCCAAGCATACTAGGCTTTTTTGGTTCAATTGAACGTTCCTGTTACATTACTGAATATTAACGTTTCCTTCTGTGACACCTTGTATATTGCAAACACTGAACAACAGACACCAAATGGACTTGTATGAAGAATTAAACATTTTAGTTCATGGCACATAACATGGTAACAGGCTGCAAAATGATATTGTAGGAAGTAACACTATACGCTTCTTCAAAATTTTCTCCAGTGTAGAATGTTTGTTTTTCATCAGCATATAAAAAATTTCTGAACATTCCTGTGTAAACCAGAAGTACCAAATAATCATACTATTTAATACGTGACATGACCAATATTCTTATGTAAAAAATATTGTATCATCTTTGCTTGTACTAGCGTAACAATCGATACAAGTTCGTGTTAGCTGTTAAGGGTCTCGAGAATAAGCTAGACAACTGAATATAAGTTTTAATTGCTGGTGATGTTTTTATGTGCCAGATAAATAAATTTCCAGCAAGAATGTAAGTAAAAATTCCAACGAAATGATTTAAGAGTACAACTCAAAGAACACAATAAAATAAACGAACCTTTCGGTACATAATCTCACTGGCACAGCCGGAAACTAATCCTCTTCATACTTACACTAATGTAATGTACACGTAACTGTAATGTACCTGAAGACTGCAGCATGCTGACGAAATGCTTCGCGCTATATAAGTATCAGTAAAATGTAATTGAATCACTGAACAATTATTTTATAAATTTATAATACAGTCGCATACCTCAAACATTTCCGTCTAATACAGATAAATTTAAGAAAGAAAGTGCTGAAATTGATAGAATAATGAATGAAAAAGTACTTCTAACAATAGGAGAAAAACTATATTTAGTGGAAATGGTATAAATGAGGAAAGCGTCTTGGATAGACGACGTATTGTGGGGAAATAGCCTGCAACGAAGAGTCATCGAAGATTGGAATGGTGGTTGACATTAAAAGTGGACTAAATTACCAGCATATTAAGGAAGAACAGAGATGAAAGTGGAGAACGTCCAGTCCATATCTGCCGTACCATAGAATGCCAGACGAAGAAAAAAGATGTTGTCTAGGCTTGATCGAACAGTCCCAGATGCCTACTTATGCCAAACAATAACAAATACCTTATGTGGGACTCGACGAAAGTAAAAAAAAGAAATATGTTAGTGAGTCTGCTGAGCACGAGGTTAGATATATCGTTCACTGTTACATTTCCTCGCCAATATCATGACACTCATGGTTTCTAGTACATCCGAATGTTCTGGCAGTCGATAAATATGTACAGTGGCATCACTCTCTGAGAAGTATTTCGTTAAGACTGAGCTCTTAATGCTTTTGTGTAGCGTATTATATGTACAGCAGTACAGTAATAAGTTAAAAAATCGAATTGGACCTCCTGCCTAAATGAATTAACAACTCAAATAGTTCTAGCACAGAACCTGGGGAAATGTACTGAATTTATTTACGAGTAAAAAGCAATCAGAGCAATCTCTTTTTATAATTATTTCGAGTAAGGAAAATTTTTGGTTCAAACAGAATAGGGCATCACTCCGGGATGAAATATTAATCTGTCATAAATATTTCAAATGTGGTGTGGGTTTCATGAACAGCTTTTTTTACTTCTGTTGTGAAATATGCATGAATGCACTGCTGCGCACTGAAAAATTGCAGTCCTGAAGCGCACAAAAATTTTAAATCAAACGAATTACCAATGATTTTAGCCGAACCGTATATTAAAATTTCGATCAAACAGTTTGCAGATAAAATGTACCTAATGGGCATACTCCAGGCAAATAACGTATTCATAGAAGAATCGGAATGTAAAAGCTTCTCAGAATAAGAGCGTAGTTCCATTAAAACGCTTGCATCAGTCTCAGTAAACTGTTTCGCTTGCACTGATTTACGGAGCTCATGAAATAATGGAATAAGGTGAAAAGAGAATTTTTCTGGAAGCTCATATTTCGTCTTCAATATTCTGCAACGCGTTCTCAAGTACGCAGTCACTCCGATACTTCGCATTATCGCTTCAGAAACAGATTTTAGGGATAAATATTCCCTTCATCTGATGCTTGAATTATCGGCACTCTTCTTGGGCCTTCCTGATTCTAACATAACGTTTGAAAAGTAATTTGGACACTGAAAAGGTGATGCGAGACGTTCTGAAAGTGAGACAGCGTGAGCGACTGAAAGCTCTGGGAGTGAGCTGCAGAGAAGCGCTTTCAGGAAAACAGTAGCTGCCTTTAAAGATAACGACATTTAATTTATATTCTTAGTCACTCTGTTCTTCTATAGCACCACATTTCAGTCGCTTCAATATCCCTCTATTCCTGTTTTCCTACAGTCCAAAATTAACTTCCATACGATGCTGACTTGCAAATGTACGTTCTCAAACACTTCTTCCTCAAACTAAGTCCTATATTTTATACTGATAGATTTCTCTTGGCCAGGAATACCCACTTTGCCTGTACTTGTTTGCTTTCTATGTACGCCTTGCTTCTTCCAAAGAAGCATAATTTTCATGTTAACTTTAATCTCATTTCTGTTACTCAGAATTACTTTTTTCTTTCTTCTGTATATCTTAAACCATAGGGCAAAGGTAGTAGATTGTTCAATGCATTCAACAATGTCATTAGCGAATCTAATCATTGATATCCTTTCACCTATAATTTTAATTTCACTCCTGAATCTTTCTTTTATTAATGAGTATTGCTTCCGTGATGTTTTGATTGAACAGCAACAATGTCATCCGCGAATCTCGTCACTGATATCCTTTCACGCAAAGTTTTAATTCCACTCCTGAATCTTTCTTTAATTTATGGGTGCTGCTTCTTCGATATTTCGATATTTAAATCGAACAGCTAGAACGAAAGACTAGGTACCTGCTCGCCAGCCTTTTAAATTCGAGCAGTTATTCTTGGTCTTCCTCTATTATTTTACTGTCTTCGTTCTTGTACATATTGTACGAGGGCATGTTGAAAAGTAATGCGTATGAATTCTTTCTGTAAAAATCTTAAACCTTTTTTAATAAAACCAACGTTATTGCCATCTACACCTTTATTCTTCATGTACACTTATTTATTTTTCAGTATAGTCGATCTGGCAAGGACACATTTCTCCCAACGAGATACCAGTTTGTTGACACTATCACTGTAGAATGTTTGAATTTGTTGACGGAGCCGCAACCTCATCTCTGCTTGCAACGCTTCATTGCTATTAAAGCGAAGTCGTTGGAGGGGTTCTTTTTGTTTTAGAAACAAATGAAAATCGTATGAGACTAAATCGGGGCTATACGGTTGTTGATCGACAGTAGTGATTCCAAGGCGTCGAGTTGTAGCAGATGCAGCGCTTGTATGAGGTCTGGCATTATCATGCCGAAGGAGACTGTGCTCTACGTGCAGACAAACTCTGCGAATTCGAAACTATTACAGCACGATGTTATATTAACTATTACAGGACGCTGATATATTACAGCACGCTGTCACTCCCACACCAATATACACGGTCCAGTCACAGTAACGTGTAATTAACGTCAAACAACGACTCACAGACAGCATGTGACAGCACTGACAGTGGAGGCCTATCGGGGGACGCGGAAAACAGTGCAGGCGTTGTCGTAATGCGGAAACGGAGCAATTTATCTGACGTCCAAAAGGGAATCATCACCGGCTTTCGGGCCAAGGGTAAAAGCATATCCGAAACGGCTAAATTTGTAACCCGTTCACGTGTCATTGTGGTTAAGGTGACAAAATGACGCTGCGCTGCGGTGAAGCAACTGTGATTCACAACAGGTGACAGAAAACAGGGGTGAACGATGGCTGCGGAGATGTGTATGAGTGAAAATATGTGCAACAGTTGAGCAGATGACTGCGCAGATCCCAGATGAACCAAGGTGCTATCAAGAACGCCTCCTCAACGACCGTTCGGCGTACGTTGCTGTGTATGGGTCTTTGCAGCAGGTGTCTGGTTCATGCACCCATGCTGACTGCTGTTTATCGGCGACAAAGGCTGGAATTGGCACTCCAATACCACAACTAGAAGCCCACTAAGTGGCGAAAGGTGACCTATTCAGATGAGTCATATTTTATGTACCGTCGGTCCAAAAGCAAACACTCTGCAGCAACCGTCGGAAGTGTCGAAGACGGAGGAGAGACCGTTTTGGTTTGGGAAATGTTTCTGTAGCATTCCATGTTCTAGAAGTCGCAATAAATCAACACAAGTATGAATTTATCCATGGGGACCATGTCCATACCTATATGTAATTTGTTTTACCTGAACACGATGGTATATACCGGCAGGACAATCCAACGTGTCACATTTCCCAGTGTACGCGTGGGGTTCGAAGAGCACCAGGGTGATTTTATCCTACTCTCCTGGTTACCAGCCTTTCCAGATTTAAACCGAATAGAGAATCTATGAGAACACCTGGGCCAGGCTGCTCTAGATTCGCAGCAGTCCGCGCTGCCAATGGTGGTTATTCAGGGTTGTGACAGGTGGTCACAATAATTTGACTGGACAGTGTAGTTACTTTATGCACGGCCATGTTGTACGCCACAGTTCGGAGATCTTTAGTGACAAAGGGCTGAAAATACGAACACGAAGACCGATCGAGTTGGTGCAGTGGCTAGCACACTGGACTCTCAATCGGGAGGACGACGGTTCAATCCTGCGTACGGCGATCCTGATTCAGGTTTTCCGTGATTTCCCTAAATCGCTCCAGGTAAATGCCGGGATGGTTCCCTTGAAAGGGCACGGCCGACTTCCTTCCCCGTCCTTCTCTAATCTGATGAGACCGATGACCTCACTGTCTGGTCTCCTTTCCCCCAACAACCCAACCCAACCCAACGAACACGAAGAATAAAGATGTAGAATTTTAATGATGTTTGTTTTATTTAAATGCGTTAAGAGTGATCACAAAAAAATTCAAGAGACACTACTTTTGAGCACTTACTCGTATATTACTCATCTTCCCCTATAGCTTACTCCTACTTTTCTGCGAATTTCGAACATCGTCGAACATTTTTTACCGTAGAGCGCTTTGCCTATGAACTCTGATGCTACGTCTCCACACTCATAGACTCAACAAACCAAGAACTCTAGTCAAAAGGACGGACATACAAAATCTCAACAAAGCAAGTTTAATAGTTTGGTTGTGGCTCTCCCTCCGAAGGAATGTTATCATACGTCTTATTAGATCGCAAGACTTTCAAGTCTCTGTTAAACTAGGACTGTAATACTGGATCCCTGTGTCTTCCATGTCGACTCCCATTTCTTCAACTATCACGTCGTCATGCAGTTCCTCCCCTCGATGCAGACCTTAAATGTACACTTTCCTCATATCTTCTTTCTTTTCTCCGAAATATAACAGACAAACACACCCAACTTCCACATTACAGCACACTGTTATGATGGCTGTAATATGCAGCAGAACACCTAGGTAAGCGATATATTGATGCAAGATTTGACCCAACGACGAGTTTAGAATCTTCCCCTAGTGGGGTGACGCAGTGACAAGACCCAGGGGTCACATTTGGGACGACGATGGTTTCATTCAGTCCGGCCACCCGTACTTAAACTTATATTTTTTCCTTACATCGTTGAAGGAAAATGACAGTTTTGCTTGAGGTAGGCCTAGTTGTTGCCGTCTTTGGACATAGATACTACTTCGGATCTAGAGGCACGTTATATTTGTTACTGCATTACTGTTGTAAATAATTATTAGTCTCCAAATAATTTGCAACAAGAAACACGTTAGTTTTTCGAGAGTGAATTTTCACTATGCTGAATTAAAACTCTCTACACTTACGGAAGAAAAGGCGCAACACCAAGGAGGAGTTTTCTGATATAAACGAAAAGTGGTAGGCATGTTTCTACTCTAAAAGATGATGATTATTCAAATTTCGCGCCAGTCGCATAAGAGGGCGCTAGCAGTGCCACTATGAGTATACAAACCAGATTTTCTTTACATATACGCTGTAAAGATTCTGGGCGTTAATTACCTTTGGCATTGGACATGGTGGGTTGATGTTAGCCAATAATGCCTTTAAGGCGACAAAGACGCCATTATCAACATCTCACTAAGTTTGAACGATGTCATGCAACGGGGCTACGAGAAGCTGGACGTTCGTTCTGCGATACTGCAGAAAGACTTGGGAGGAAAGTGGCCACTGTACAGGACTCCTGGCAGCTGTGGTCATGGGGGTGTACGGTCGCAAGAAGAACGGGAATCGGAAGGCCACGTAACACTACCGAGAGGAAAGGCCATCGTATTCAACGTATGGCTCTGGCACATCTTACCTCATCTGCAGCAGCAATTTGAGCAGCAGTTGGCACCACAATGACACAAAGATCTGTTACAAATCGGTTACTTCCAAGGACAACTCCGAGCGAGACGCTCTGTTGCGTACATTCCACTGACCCCAAACCACCCCAATTTACGACTTACGTGATGTCAAGCAAGAGCTCATTGGAAAGCAGGGTGGGAATCTGTTGTGTTTTCTGATGAAAGCTGGTTCTGCTCGGTGATGATGATGAAAATGATGTTTAGGCGCTCAACTGCTCAGTCATCAGCGCCCGTACAAAGTCCCAAATTTTACACAGTCCAATTTTCCACGCAATCCAATCGAGCCACTGTCACGGATGATGATGATAATGAAATGATGAGGACAACACAAATACCCAGTCCCCAGACAGAGAAAATCCCCAACCCGGTCGGGAATCGAACTCTGTTCGGTGCCAGGGATGGCCATAAGTTGATTAAAAGTAGTCCTGTTGAGAGCCTGCAACCAGCCCGTGTGGATGCTAAGCACACTGGACCTACACCTGGAGGTATGGTCTGGGGTGCGATTTCGTATGACAGCAGGAGCACTCGCCCACTGGCTGCAATACTGTACATCAATCTGGTATTCGACCTGCTGTGCTGCCATTTATGAACAGCATTCCAAGGGGTGCTTTCCAACAGGATAATTATCTCCCACATACCGCAGTTATAAACCAACATGCTCTACAGGTAGTCAACACGTTGCCGTCGCCTACAATAGAGCGCATATGGGACATCGTCGGACAACTCCAGTGTCATCCACAAACAGCATCAAAGGTCTCTGCATTGACCGACCAAGTGCAACTGGCTTGGAACTCCATTCCAAAAACTGACATACGGCACGTGTACAAGACAATGTATGCATGTTTGCATTCATCATTCTGGCCATTACAACAGTTATCAACGTATCAGCCTTTGACGTTTGCAATGGCTTATTTCGCACTTGGCAAATCTACGTTTCTAGTGTTTGTAGACTTAGAGAAAGCCTTTGACAATGTTGACTGGAATACTCTCTTTCAAATTCTGAAGATGGCAGGGGTCAAATAAAGGGATCGAAAGGCTATTCACAATTTGTACAGAAACTAGATGGCAGTTGCAAGAGTAGAGGGGCATGAAAGGGAAGCAGTGGCTGGGAAGGGAGTGAGATCGGGGTTGTAGCCTATCCCCGATGTTATTCAATCGGTATATTGAGCAAGCGGTAAAGGTAACAAAAGAAAAATTCGGAGTAGGAGTTAAAATTCATGGAGAAGAAATAAAAACTTCGAGGTTCGCCGATGACAGCAGGAGGAGCAGTTGAACGGAATGGACAGTGCCTTGAAAGGAGGATACAAGATGAACATCAACTAAAGCAAAGCGTGGATAATAGAATGCAGTCGAATTAAATCGGGTGATGCTGAGGGAATTAGATTATGAAATGAGACACTTAAAGTAGTAGACGAGTTTTGCTACTTGGAGATAAAATAACTGATGATGGTCAAAGTAGAGATGATATAAAACGTAGAATGGTAATGGCAAGGAAAGCATTTCTGAAGAAGAGAAATTTGTTAACATCGAGTATAGATTTAAGTGTTAGGAAGTCGTTTCTGAAAGTATTTCTATGGAGTGTAGCCATGTATGGAAGTGAAACATGGACGATAAATAGTTTAGACAAGAAGAGAATAGAAGCATTCGAAATGTGGTGCTACAGAAGGATGCTGAAGATTAGATGGGTAGATCACATAACTAATGAGGAGGTACTGAATAGAACTGGGGAGACATAACCTGACTAGAAGAAGGGATCGCTTGGTAGGACATGTTCTGAGGCATCAGGGGATCAACAATTTAGTATTGGAGGGCAGCGTGGAGGGTAAAAATCGTAGATGGAGACCAAGAGATAAATACACTAAGCAGATTCAGAAGGTTGCAGTGGGTACTGGGAGATGAAAAAGGTTGCACAGGATAGAGTAGCATGGAGAGCTGCATCAAACCAGTCTCTGGACTGAAGACCACAACAACAACAACAACATCTTGCACTTACATTAACCTGCAATGACTTAAATATGTTGCCGGCCACTGTGGCCGAGTGGTTCTAGGCGCTTCAGTCTGGAACCACGCGACTGATACGGTCGCAGGTTCGAATCCTACCTCGGGCACGGATGCGTGTGATGTCCTCAGGTTAGTTAGATTAAGTAGTTCTAAGTCTAGTCTGATGACCTCAGATGTTATGTCCCATAGTGCTTAGAGCCATTTTTAAATATGTTACTTAGATAAATGTATTCTGGAAATTTCATTACTCGAGATACAAATTTTTGGTGTTGTGATTTTTTTCCTTCAGCATATATTGCGGATTGAATGATTCAAAACGTTTCAGGAGACTCGAGAACACAACTGTGACTCGTTTTAGGATGCCGTGAAACACGGTCCTCGGAGCACAATGGCCGTGAGGTGAACGGCCAGTGAAAGTCTTATTGGCGCAGGGCATTATAAAGGGAGGAAGGCTCCAAAAGAAGATCTGCCTATGCGACAATAGACACCGCCGTTAGGCGAAGAAAGGGGGGTGGGATATCGCTCAATAAGGTCGCAGGCACGAATGGTTTCGGAGACTGAAAAAAAATAAAACGCGGTACAACACAAAACGCTTCGGGTCTTTCGACTCGAAGCATAAGAGATTGGCTGCGACGAAATATTACAGTGAAGTATCGTCGAAGGAGATGCCAAAAGAAAAAGAGTCATTTGATGTATTCCAGGGTTGTCATCCATATGTGTATTAATGGAATACTTAAGCAAACCCAGTCCGTATTCCAGAAGGACCAGTCTACTGAGGCAGCTGTTTGTACATCCACTGAGCACAAAATGGAATGTTAAACCAAAATTTTGGGGTAACCACTCAATCAGATAAAAGTGCTATAGGCACAAAGTGAACTAATTAGAATTGTGTGAGAGGTTATCAAACTACATTTTGCATCCATCGCTTTGAGCAATTGGGAATATTAATCACAGAGTCACAGTGCAATTATTCATTTATGAAGTTTATAAGCAATCCGCCTGACTTTGAGAATTCACAGACACAACACTAGAAGGAAAATTAAATACATTACCCTTTAATGAATCTGCAGGGTGGTCCATTGATCGTGACCGGGCCAAATATCTCACGAAATAAGCGTCAAACGAAAAAACTACAAAGACGAAACTTGTCTAGCTTGAAGGGGGAAACCACATGGCGCTATGGTTGGCCCGCTAGATGGCGTTGCCATAGAGCAAACGGACATCAACTCCGTTTTTTTAAAATAGGAACCCCCATTTTTATTACATATTCGTGTAGTACGTAAAGAAATATGAATGTTTTAGTTGGATCACTTTTTTCACTTTGTGATAGATGACGCTGTAATAGTCACAAACATATGGCTCACAATTTTAGACGAAAAGTTGATAACAGGTAGGTTTTTTAAATTAAAATACAGAACGTAGGTACGTCTGAACATTTTATTTCGGTTGTTCCAATGTGATACATGTACCTTTGTGAACTTATCATTTCTGAGAACGCATGCTGTTACAGCGTGATTACCTGTAAATACCACATTAATGCAATAAATGCTCTAAATGATGTCCGTGAACCTCAATGTATTTGACAATACGTGTAACGACATTCTTCTCAACAGCGAGTAGTTCGCCTTCCGTAATGTTCGCACGTGCATTGACAATGCGCTGACGCATGTTGTCAGGCGTTGTCGGTGGATCACGATTGCAAATATCCTTCAACTTTCCCCACAGAAAGATATCCGGAGACGTCAGAGCCGGTGAGCATGCGGGCCATGGTATGGTGCCTCGACGACCAATCCACCTGTCATGAAATATGCTATTCAGTACCGCTTCAACCGCACGCGAGTTATGTGCCGGACATCCATCATGTTGGGGGTACATCGCCTTTCTGTCATGCAGTGAAACATCTCGTAGTAACATCGGTAGAACATTACGTAGGAAATCAGCATACATTGTACCATTTCGATTGCCATCGATAAAATGGGGGCCAATTATCCTTCCTCTCACAATGCCGTACCATACATTAACCCGCCAAGGCCGCTGATGTTCCACTTGTCACAGCCATCGTGAATTTTCCGTTGCCCAATAGTGCATTGGATTTCGACATGACAGAAGACGTCACAGGTTCCTACCGGAATCCACGTTAAATACGGGTTCCGTAACGAACTTTTGACATGACACTTGTCGCCTTGTCCGACATCCATCGAGAACGCTCGGCTACGTCCGGGACCATGCGGGAGATCAGCATGTCAAAGAAAAGGTACCCAATAAAGTCCTCACTTTTCCTCTTGTTTTCGAGAACGTGAGTCTATTTAAACGCACAGCTACGAAGTATTAAAGTTTTCTGAAACACTAACACGCTCCTCGTCGGAGACGGTCGCTGCAACTACATCTACATCTACATCTACATTTGTACTCCGCAAGCCACCCAACGGTGTGTGGCGGAGGGCACTTTACGTGCCACTGTCATTACCTCCCTTTCTTGTTCCAGTCGCGTATGGTTCGCGGGAAGAACGACTGTCTGAAAGCCTCCGTGCGCGCTCTAATCCCTCTAATTTTACATTCGTGATCTCCTCGGGAGGTATAAGTAGGGGGAAGCAATATATTCGATACCTCATCCAGAAACGCACCCTCTCGAAACCTGGCGAGCAAGCTACACCGCGATGAAGAGCGCCTCTCTTGCAGAGTCTGCCACTTGAGTTTATTAAACATCTCCGTAACACTATCACGATTACCAAATAACCCTGTGACGAAACGCCCCGCTCTTCTTTGGATCTTCTCTATCTCCTCCGTCAGACCGATCTGGTACGGATCCCACACTGATGAGCAATACTCAAGTATAGGTCGAACGAGTGTTTTGTAAGCCACCTCCTTTGTTGATGGACTACATTTTCTAAGCACTCTCCCAATGAATCTCAACCTGGTACCCGCCTTACCAACAATTAATTTTATATGATCATTCCACTTCAAATCGTTCCGCACGCATACTCCCAGATATTTTACAGAAGTAACTGCTACCAGTGTTTGTTCCGCTATCATATAATCATACAATAAAGGATCCTTCTTTCTATGTATTCGCAATACATTACATTTGTCTATGTTAAGGGTCAGTTGCCACTCCCTGCACCAAGTGCCTATCCGCTGCAGATCTTCCTGCATTTCGCTACAATTTTCTAATGCTGCAACTTCTCTGTATACTACAGCATCATCCGCGAAAAGCCGCATGGAACTTCCGACACTATCTACTAGGTCACTTATATATATTGTGAAAAGCAATGGTCCGATAACACTCCCCTGTGGCACGCCAGAGGTTACTTTAACGTCTGTAGACGTCTCTCCATTGATAGCAACATGCTGTGTTCTGTTTGCTAAAAACTCTTCAATCCAGCCACACAGCTGGTCTGATATTCCGTAGGCTCTTACTTTGTTTATCAGGCGACAGTGCGGAACTGTATCGAACGCCTTCCGGAAGTCAAGAAAAATAGCATCTACCTGGGAGCCTGTATCTAATATTTTCTGGGTCTCATGAACAAATAAAGCGAGTTGGGTCTCACACGATCGCTGTTTCCGGAATCCATGTTGATTCCTACATAGTAGATTCTGGGTTTCCAAAAAAGACCTGTAGTGTCACGTGCTGAAACGTACGCCATGGGGCCCGTGCTTGGCCCCGTGGGTCACTGCTATTCACATCGATCCCCAGTTTTTATTTAGTTTTAGTTTTAAATACTTCTTTAATGGTAATGTGTGGTAATATTGGCTCTAAAATTTATTATTTGATTTAAATTCTACTTTGACTTTTTTGTGCCGTTGTTGGTTCGAGCAGTCCTCTAAGTGAGTGTGTTTACCGTTAAGTCGTGCGTCGAGGTTTCTCAGCTGTGTTTACATTTCATGGCGAGCAGTTAGAGGCTGGAGATGATCTTAAACTAATTACCGATAAATTTGTTTGTGCGCTGCAGTAATCCACTAATTTTAGTAGTTTTCACCGGATAATTATTGTGTTTATTGTGAAACAACCGCAGAAGTAACTTTCGGAAAGTTCGCACACTATGTAGGGCTAAATTTTCGCTGAGTGTACCAGTGAAAGGGTAAAAGTTCTGTTCTGAATAAAAAAATATATGAAGTATTTTTGATGGTAATATTAGTGGTGAAGTAGTAGTGTTAACAGTAGTGGTTACCCCAATTCCTTCCCACAACCCCACTTCTCTTCAATCCTCACCCTCCACCCCCTTACTTCCCTTCACTTCCAGCCGGTCGGAGTGGCCGAGCGGTTCTAGGCGCTACAGTCTGGAACCGCGCGATCGCTACGGTCGCAGGTTCGAATCCTGCCCCGGATATGGATGTATGTGATGTCCTTAGGTTAGTTAGGTTTAAGTAGTTCTAAGTTCTAGGGGACTGATGACCTCAGCAGTTAGGTCCCAGAGTGCTCAGAGCCAGTTGAACCATTTGAACCTTCACCTCCAACTCGTTAGTTGTAGTTTGCTGTTGAGCGTAAAAATGAGTTGTTTTTCCCGACATGCGAATAAACAACGTCAAAGATACTGTCCTGTATTGGTATTTCATGCCTCTGAAACTGATTTAATACCCTCATGCATGATAATACACTCCTGGAAATTGAAAAAAGAACACATTGACACCGGTGTGTCAGACCCACCATACTTGCTCCGGACACTGCGAGAGGGCTGTACAAGCAATGATCACACGCACGGCACAGCGGAAACACCAGGAACCGCGACGTTGGCCGTCGAATGGCGCTAGCTGCGCAGCATTTGTGCACCGCCGCCGTCAGTGTCAGCCAGTTTGCCGTGGCATACGGAGCTCCATCGCAGTCTTTAACACTGGTAGCATGCCGTGACAGCGTGGACGTGAACCGTATGTGCAGTTGACGGACTTTGAGCGAGGGCGTATAGTGGGCCGGGTGGACGTACCGCCGAATTGCTCAACACGTGGGGCGTGAGGTCTCCACAGTACATCGATGTTGTCGCCAGTGGTCGGCGGAAGGTGCACGTGCCCGTCGACCTGGGACCGGACCGCAGCGACGCACGGATGCACGCCAAGACCGTAGGATCCTATGCAGTGCCGTAGGGGACCGCACCGCCACTTCCCAGCAAATTAGGGACACTGTTGCTCCTGGGGTATCGGCGAGGACCATTCGCAACCGTCTCCATGAAGCTGGGCTACGGTCCCGCACACCGTTAGGCCGTCGTCCGCTCACGCCCCAACATCGTGCAGCCCGCCTCCAGTGGTGTCGCGACAGGCGTGAATGGAGGGACGAATGGAGACGTGTCGTCTTCAGCGATGAGAGTCGCTTCTGCCTTGGTGCCAATGATGGTCGTATGCGTGTTTGGCGCCGTGCAGGTGAGCGCCACAATCAGGACTGCATACGACCGAGGCACACAGGGCCAACACCTGGCATCATGGTGTGGGGAGCGATCTCCTACACTGGCCGTACACCACTGGTGATCGTCGAGGGGACACTGAATAGTGCACGGTACATCCAAACCGTCATCGAACCCATCGTTCTACCAATCCTAGACCGGCAAGGGAACTTGCTGTTCCAACAGGACAATGCACGTCCGCATGTATCCCGTGCCACCCAACGTGCTCTAGAAGGTGTAAGTCAAATACCCTGGCCAGCAAGATCTCCGGATCTGTCCCCCATTGAGCATGTTTGGGACTGGATGAAGCGTCGTCTCACGCGGTCTGCACGTCCAGCACGAACGCTAGTCCAACTGAGGCGCCAGGTGGAAATGGCATGGTAAGCCGTTCCACAGGACTACATCCAGCATCTCTACGATCGTCTCCATGGGAGAATAGCAGCCTGCATTGCTGCGAAAGGTGGATATACACTGTACTAGTGCCGACATCGTGCATGCTCTGTTGCCTGTGTCTATGTGCCTGTGGTTCTGTCAGTGTGATCATGTGATGTATCTGACCCCAGGAATGTGTCAATAAAGTTTCCCCTTCCTGAGACAATGAATTCTCGGTGTTCTTATTTCAATTCCCAGGAGTGTATATTTACAAGACTTCCGTACACATCAAATTTGAACGCGAGGAACGCTCTCAACTATGCCAATCTGTGCATCAAACTGAAAGAAATTTGTTATATCTGTTCTCGTGGAACCAAGATTGCTTCATTATCATCGCAAATGTGCTTTTTTCTTTTTTTTCTTTTTTAATATCTGTTTTCCTTATAAGAGATAAGATACAACTGTTTCACTGAAAATTTCCCTCACACAACAGCTTATAACATAGATGTTTCGGTTTTCAGAGACTAAAATTTTCACTTTTACTCAGACGGATGTTCGAAATAACTAGGACATTCTGCGGTGATCGGTAGTTACCACATCAAAATAGTGAAATTTTTCCTTTCATTTCGGATGTCTTATCAATTTTATACACGGCAGACATGTACAAGAGATGTGTCACGGGTTAATAAATGTATCAGATGTATTGTCATAGAGCTCCAACTTCGGCAGTTTTCTCATCTATTATCGCAAACAGCATCATATACCGAGGTCGCAGCTTTACTGGGTTGGATGTTACAAAACATCGAGGAAGGGCTGCTGAAAGTGGTTGGCAGCAGTGGAGGTGGTCTGTGGCGGCGTATTGAATAGCGACCACCTACAGCGACCTCAATGGCCACTGGTCACAGCACCCACGCCTCTGGAGCAGCCTCTTCCCACCAGAGACACAGCCGAGGGCCATAACATGCTGTTGGCCGATCTTCTTCCAGAGAGTTGTCTTTTCCTCATCCATGTTGAATAGTCAAGTATTTCGCTATTATTTCAGGAGTCACTATATCCTAGAAATACATCTGATTTCTGCAGACCTGAAGCAGTATATCAATATCAACTCAAATCCGTCCAATGCAAAGCATTGCCAGCAGCTGGACATCTCTGTAAGTCATCAATGAGAGGTTAGAAAAGGCCTGGGAAAGCAGAACCACTACCTTTCGGAGGGTCCAATTGCAGACTAGAAACAGTATACCATTGTCAACCAGACACCGACCAAAGCAGAGAACCTGCAGTGGATGGACCTCTTTGTGTACTGTCAGCGACAGGTTAGAACAGATCTGGAAACCAGTACCCGTACCCACGTTGCGTGGGTGGAGGGGGAGGGGGGAGGAACAGGCTGGAGGAGGAGATGTAGGATGGGAGGAAAGGCTGGTTCTAAGCTGCTTATGTCTGCTTCCACACATTGAGGTGAAGGCACATGCACTCTTCTGGTGGAAGTTTTCTCTTTTTGATAGGTGTGTGGTTTTATTACAGTGTTTCGTCTTCCTGTAGAACCAAGGTCGGGATGCACTCGTAGCATAAAATACTCGTTGCTGTTATGTTTTTTTAATAGTTGTTCGACTGTAAGAGGATTACGTCTCTCTCTCTCTGTCTCTCTCTCTCTCTCTCTCTCTCTCTCTCTCTCTCTCTCTACTCCTAAGACACTGGTAGCTCTCACAAGAAAAACATTTTTATCCAACCTGGAATGTTCCCTCAATATTAATTACCATCTTGTTGTCTGGTCCGACCAGCATTACATTACTGGCGAAGTCTCTACTCGCCACAGTGTGTGGCATTTCCTACCTGAATGGATATTTAAGGACTATTGGATGTCATCAAGCACTTATTTTGTGTATTCAGTGAAATATTCAATGTTCTCGGTTCAATATTCATTGTAGGAAGCATCAATTCATACCACAATAGTGTGTTTACCCTTATTAGCTGATGATTTTATTGATTTTAGTACTACATCCACTATTTGCATTGTTGCTATCACAATACTCGTGTTGAAAGAGTAAGACTACAACCTTCAAACGATGTGAGAAGACGTCTGTCAGTATAATATACGTTGTAGCAAGAAAAAGAATCACACTTGGAGAGTGACTTTACATTCATTTATCTAGATGTATCATTGATTTTAGTGCCAGACCACCTACTTTCCCTTTCACAATATTCGTTTTAAGAGTGTAAGATGACACCCTTTACACGGTGTGAGGTGACATCTGTTGGTATAACATTCCTTGCAGCAAGCATAAGAATCACACCTGGAGAATACACAACAATAATACTTCATGCAGCAAATGAGTGTCACATTTTTTTAAATAAATGAGCTGACATTATAGTAGTTTCTCTGTTGAGAACAGCAACCTTTAAGTAGAAAAACAGTGTGTTAATCTATGAGGATCGGGTGACGTATGCAAAATTCCTCCACTGTCTGGTTCTCTGCCGTCTGTGCGGCAGGCATCCCATCCTTCTTTCACAGTATATGAGAGGACACACACACACACACACACACACACACACACACACAAAGCTCTCATTCGGTACAGTGAAACACCTGAAACCTCTATCAGACAACTTTCTGGCAGTAGAATAAATATGACTGCTCACGTGTTATAACTGCATGGGTGGCAAGGGATAGCAAGTTCAGACACTGCTCTCCATCCGTTGGCGGCAGAGTGAGTGGATCAGCGCACGGAGAGATGTCTAGTATTTGCATGAAGATCCACGTGTATCTTATTTATGCGGGATGTATTATTTCAGTGTTTTTCCTTCATGAGACTGATTTCACTTAGCCGAGGACCACTGTCAGACAGTGCCAGCACATCCAGAACATTTGAAAGCATCCCACTGTTGACCATTCAGTTCTTCATCTGTGATGAATAGTCAGGTATTTCGCTGTTGTACCAATCTTTCTGAGAAACGCATTTAACAGTTTGCTGGATGTGACCTTTCTCAAGTCTTTTTTGCATCTGTGAGTGATTTCTGCAGACTGGAAACAGCACGTCACAGCCAGCAGATGGACCTCTCTCTCTGTACTATCAGCAGTAGGTTAGAATAGGCCCGGCAAACAGTTACCTCTACCAAACAGAAGAGGAGGAGAGGGAGGGAGGGTGGGTGGTAGGAAGGGAGGGAAGACTGGTTCCGAGCTGCTAAGTCTGTATCCACACATCAAGGTGAACACATGTACAGTATCTCTCTCTCCTGGAGAGACCTTTTGGGATCAGTTTTTGCGGTAGCTGTGTTATTACAATGATTTTTCTCAATTGTCATTGAATATGTTGCTTTACGATCTATTGTTTATGGGTGTTGGTTTTTCCACAATATCTGCAATGTGTAATTACAGCACTGAAGCATTTTACATCAGCTGTGGTAGAATATATTGGCCTTCCTACTGTTTAGTCATAGTTTGCTGTCCTGTCCGCTCTTACCATGTATGTATGTGTGTGTACAAGTTGCGCAGCATCTATTTCACTTGTAGATCGGTAGGAGACAACCTACAATTCAGCGATAGTTTGCTGCCTTATCCCTTTTTAAAATGTATCTTTGTACAAGTTCTACCAGCAGCTATTTCACTTGTAAATCGGTAGGAGGCTACTCTTCCTACACTACAGTGTCCTGTCCCTTGCATGTATGTGGGTGTGTACTAGCTGCTCAGCAGCCATTTCTCTTGTAAATCGGTAGGAGGAAACTCTTCCTACACTTCAGGGCTAGTTTGCTGTCCTATCCCTTCTTACCAAGTACCTATGTACAAATTTCTCAGCAACTATGCACTTGTAGATCGGTAGGAGGCAATTCTTCCAGCAGCAACTGTAGCACAGTGCCTCACCAGTTTCGAGTGGTAGTGCTTTAGTGGACCAGGGTATGCAGCAATGTGAACATACACAGACAAACGGTCAGAAAGGGGAAGAAACCCGTTTCAAGCGTCCTCAGTTGTGCTATATACACCAGCGTGAACATCTCTCGTTCATTCAGTCTACGGTCATGGCACAGGACAAAAATGTCTCCTGCACTGTGGGTTGACTGGTCATTTGAAAAAACACAAACAGCTCCAGCATACACAGTAGTCTCTGTGAGTTGTGAAATGCATCCTCAGTCCATCTTACTGAGTCACCATTATTTGCTGAAATTATTCCCCCTGCACTCACTCAATATCACCTCCATCCCTTCCTTATGTAGGAGGCTGTGTAAGCAGTCCTCACCTGTGTGCTCGTAGGTAATACACTTATTAAAATCCTCTCTGTCCATTACCAACATCTCCTCAACTGAACACATTTCCCACCGAAAATAAATAAATACCTTATGTTCTTCCTCTTTAGCAGACCAGCACACTGTCTTTTTTCCCCTCCGTTTTTAAGCAGTTGTGTTTATTTGAATTTGAAGAAGCAAGGCTATAGGGTAATTGTGAGTTTGGTTTCCCCACAAAATGTTAGCAAGATAGTACACATATAAAGAAATAAACATAGTTCCCAAGACAGTATGTTATGTCCTTCCTGTCCAGCAGCTCATCGCAGACAGTCTTTTTCCGCCAATTCACAATTGGGGGGGGGGGAGTGTTGCAGCAGAGGTGGGAAGTGGGAAGAAAGTAGGGGTGGGAGACGGAGAGAGGGTGGTGATGTCAACAATGCGACATTGCCACATGTACCTCACATGGATGGAAAGTTGGGAGGACCACCTAGGGGGAGCTGCCACCTTGAATAAATTTGGCAACAATGTAGACTGGCGTCAGGTGAACATTATTCCCCTAGCGAAGGGAGCTAGGGAATGGGATCGAGAAGTTGGTAAGAAGGCTGCTGGGAGAAGGATATATTCAGACAGTTTTGCTTGGTATATCAGCAATAGATTTGACCATTTGTTAGAGTTTAGAGGAGAGGAGTCTCTTGCAGCTGTAGTCATAGGACACATGCAGAATTTAAGAAGCCCAAGTTTGAGAGAAGGGGATGGTCAGAGAGAGACAGGCAAGGAGGAGATGGTCAGAGAGAGGGGCAAGGAGGAGATGGAAAGAGGGAGGAGAGGGCAAGATGGACAGAGAGAGGGGGAAGAAGGGGCTAGACTATTAGAAGATGGAATAAATTGATACCCAGGAAAAGCTGGGTACTCACCTAGTATACATAGAAAAATATAGTCACATTTGTCTGATTATGAAGAACTTTCCCTGCATGGTGCCTCAATATCGCAATGCCACGATATGTAGTAAAGACATAGCAATGAGAACACTTGAAATATCCAAGTTGGCCGGCAATGGTCAAATGAGTTGGCTACCCATTCAGAACATAGGGATGAACTCGTCCAGTGCACACAACGAGAATGTAATCCCATGCCAGAGCCATGTTATTTTGCGTAGGCTGTATGAGGCCTACATTTTTGTTTTGTGTAATTATTAGGTATCTTCAACTAGTGGTGGCTGCCTTGGACATTCAACCCATTTGGAACCACACATCTGCATTCATTCATTTCTTCCACTGCTGAATACATTTCTTTGTCCATGAGACTCTGTAGATTGAAAGATAAATTATGTAGTAAATCATTCGTTTCCTGAGTTGATCGAGAAACCTGAGACTTCCCACACTATACAGAAGCAGTTCAACGTCGAAAGCTAGTAATGTACAAGTCTACATTTACAGCTACATCTATACTCTGCTATCTACAATGTGTAACTTTTGTGAACCACATTCGCCTTGCTATAAACTTGTGTACTTAAGTGATCATGACTGATGCTGTTACAGTATCAATAAGCATATTCTTTGAAGAATTGTAATTAGATTGTGTGGACAATATAGACCCAAACTTGAATCGTTCTTTGCCTTCATGTAGTATAGGAAAAGTGAATGGAAGTCTTAGATTTGTTGGAAATATTCTTGTAGTATAACGAATATGTTCTATCGTCCAGCAATATAAGTGTTGATCAAGAGATGAATGATGTCACGTTGGTTTGACGGTGTATATAAACATTTCACTGCAAGGGTAGCATAACATATTCAGTCATAATAACCCTGCTGCCATTACATTAATTGAAGGCCATTGGATGTAGGGTACTGTAGTTATGCATAGATGAACTGCAGGAAACGCACGACTGAAAAACTGTATCAAAATACTACACACACCAACTCCATATCTGGTATACTTCACAACCTTGGCCAGCAGAAAGACTTCTGATGCAATTATGATGTTGAAGGAATCACGTCTGCATTCGTCAGAAGCGCTTTAGAAATCCTGAAGAAACATGCGATGTATATGTCCTACAGCTAGCTCACAGTACATCTTCTGCGATACTTTCAAACTGATGTACTGCACTCCCCTCTATCTTCGACTGCAAACCTGTTACACTTCTGATCTATCTAGTACGTATTGCAACCTGTCGATACTTTCACCAATCGAAAATGAATAATCTTCCAAGCCTAGAGTTCACTAGCAGTGCTTGTGAATGCATAGCCTTCATGCTACATTTGTTAACCTACAAACTGTGATATTGGAAGTAAAACTGAGTGAGTGAAATAACAAATAGCACATCACCATCTCAGTGCTTCCAGTCATAAGCAAGAGAATACAGGGTTCAATGGCTCACACGTCCGTCTGATGTTAAACCTTGGAAGACAGTACCATTTAGAAATCTACTGGAAATATCAGATGCCCAATATGCAACAAGATACTGACTTTATTTCAGAAGTCGTTAAAAAATGACGATGTTGGTCTGAATATTAAATGTAGTATACAGGGTGTTACAAAAAGGTACGGCCAAACTTTCAGGAAACATTCCTCACACACAAATACAGAAAAGATGTTATGTGGACATGTGTCCGGAAACGCTTAATTTCCATGTTAGAGCTCATTTTAGTTTCGTCAGTATGTACTGTACTTGTTCGATTCACCGCCAGCTGGCCCAATTGAAGGAAGGTAATGTTGACTTAGGTGCTTGTGTTGACATGCGACTCATTGCTCTACAGTACTAGCATCAAGCACATCAGTACGTAGCATCAACAGGTTAGTGTTCATCACGAACGTGGTTTTGCAGTCTGTGCAATGTTTACAAATGCGGAGTTGGCAGATGCCCATTTGATGTACGGATTTGCACGGGGCAATAGCCGTGGTGCGGTACGTTTGTATCGAGACAGATTTCCAGAACGAAGGTGTCCCGACAGGAAGACGTTCGAAGCAATTGATCGGCGTCTTAGGGAGCACGGAACATTCCAGCCTATGACTCGCGGCTGGGGAAGACCTAGAACGACGAGGACACCTGCAATGGACGAGGCGATTCTTCGTGCAGTTGACGATAATCCTAATGTCAGCGTCAGAGAAGTTGCTGCTGTACAAGGTAACGTTGACCAAGTCACTGTATGGAGTGCTACGGGAAAACCAGTTGTTTCCGTACCATGTACAGCGTGTGCAGGCACTATCAGCAGCTGATTGGCCTCCACGGGTACACTTCTGCGAATGGTTCATCCAACAATGTGTCAGTCCTCATTTCAGTGCAAATGTTCTCTTGCTGTGTGTTTCCATTCCATGATTAATGTGATTTGAAAAGAAGTAATAAAATGAGCTCTAACATGGAAAGTAAGCGTTTCCGGACACATGTCCACGTAACATATTTTCTTTCTTTGTGTGTGAGGAATGTTTCCTGAAAGTTTGGCCGTACCTTTTTGTAACACACTGTATATATAAACGAAATGTATTAAAAAATTAATTGTTAACTAAAGAAAAAAATACATATACTAATCCAAAAAAAAACTTTCATTTAAACACATGCGTAAATTTTTTCTTAAGAGGAATGACTGGGGCGTAATGTTCCACTAAACATGTGAAATTATTGTGTTACTCCAAGCTAAAGACTTTCAGACTATTTCTGTTAACTGATCTCATACTAATGTACCAATACTTTTAATCATACGAAGTGTGCGGTTTGCATATTGTTAAAATGGAAGCAGATTGTCTAATACTTAACCGTGCAGCGTGAATACGACGATCGCTGTAGCCGCCAAGAGACTTGCTAATACTTGCGTAATCTTATCTTGGCACGTAGACGCACTGTCGGTACGTGTATGTATGTCAGAAATTAGCCATGGACAGGCCATATTTTGTGTGTGCAGCAACCTAATCACTATGTTTTTGCAGAATATGCCATGACGTCATTACTCTACATTGCCAAAGTGTCTTATGTCATAAATCGTGGTATGATAAGTCTGTTGTCGATGGTCTTCTCAGTGCAGTGAATCACAACTTGTGTGATTGTAACAGTAATAAATTAATTTATTTTACATAGGACGATTGGCTTACGCTGATACTACAATGTGAGGTGGAGTGCTTACAGAAAAAATGCCGAATACTTTGCTGATAATTGTATTAATTAAGATACAAAACATGAAGGCATCCAATAATTATGCATTAACGATGTATTTTCAATGCGTTAGCCGTTTTAGGTGGAATAGCCCCCTGTCGAACACATTTCAGGTGGAGTACCAACACTTTTATGGAATTTACTGTAACGTCATTAAATCATACACATGATGCAATGTTAAAGCATTATTAGCGTCAACATTTAACTTTATTTTGCAGAATATGCCAGAACGTCATAACTTTATAATGTCGAAGTGCTTACCTTGTAAATTATCGTAAGATAACACTACTGTTGATGATCTTTCCATTACAATGTATGATGAAACTCACATAATTGGAAGAATAGTAAAATTGATTTGTTATTGTTAGCTATAAAAAAAATGATCTGACTATAGAGCACAGACTTCGAATGACTTCTATTCTGTGGGGGCCCCAATGATTCGCTGACCTCCTTTCCCCCTTTCATCCCCTGCCGCCCTCCTCTCCTCCACCAACCATCCCCTCTCTTCCCCCTCCCACTTATATCCTCTCCTACCATACTGCCCCTCCTCTCTCCTCCCCTCCCCCCACCCCAACCTTTCCCTCTAAAGTCTGGATCTTGAATGTAACTTGTGTATTTGCATCACTTTTTATTTGACACTGCTTACGTCAGCAGTTTTCTAGTGAGGACTAGTACTGCTACACTACTGGATAATAGACTTGACATAAATAAAGCTCACACAACCATATATGGAAATGAACTAGCAGGCGACCTGGCCATATTCCAACCACATGACAAAAGGAATTCACCTATATCAGAAGTCCCGAAACTTTCTTGAAACAAATACTAGCAAACGTAGCTCATGAAGAATGGGAGAGAGAGACTGGGAACAGACTTCAGAAATAATTATTACAAAAGAATATTCTCCAAGGGTGCACTAAAAACAGCACAGATTAATGATTTCTCGTAATTTCACGGCCGCTATTAACGGGACACGGACAACTGTCGACTTATTATTATCGGCTCATAAACAATTTGTCAATGCACCGGAGATATCCAAAATGTGGACTACTTTTTACTGAAATGTAGCAACTTGACAGGCAGAGAAACACACTACTCGAATCTGTAATAATGAAAGGCAGAAACTGGTCAACTAGCAAGCTTAATCTGTTGCAACTCTTTTTAAAACAGTTCTATAAATTATGCAATTCAATAGAATTTCCAAATGTACGAATGTCAGTCACCAATTGCAAAACAAACTCTGTAACAATTTATAATAGAAATTATACAGTATTTGAAGTACCTTCTTTTTGTCTAGAACAAAAATCGTAATTAAGTAAACCAACGACGATAATAATAATAATTACAATAATCATAATGATAATTTTAAAGGGGATAAATAGGATGTTACTAACTAAATATGTGGGTCCCTTCCTCCAGTCGCCTAAAAAATCCTTTGAAGAGTGCTTTGTAGTGGATTAGATGTAACCCTGGATAAACAACTCAGCGCGTATCAAACAGGATTCTGGATAGGCAGCTTCTCTATGGAGCAAATAAGTGAAGTCAGTCATCCGTCACAGAATACTGAGCTCCAGGAAAATTGTAGTGCCTTTCATAGTCTTCAGAAAGGCTTTTGACTTGGTGGACGAAAACGAGATCATCAGGGAGTTTGGGGGCAAATTGGTGAACGTAATCAAAGAGACCTTAAAACATCCACCTCGAGTGTGAAGTTCATGGGAAAGCGGCCTCGGTCCCTTTAAATCAAGACAAGCGCGAGACACGGTGACAGCCCATCACCCATGTTATTCAACTGTGCTCTTGGAAATTTGGGCATTGGAACTTTAGATGGAGGAGTATGTTCGATCTGCTTAGGGGAAAAATGGGAAGGAATTAAAATTGAACTGCCTGGCTTTTGTTTATGACTCCGATACTCCCGGAAAGCACAGAGGAAGCGACCATCCTAATGAACCAACTAGCAAACTTTTCCAGCAGAACAGGGCTGAGGATCTCGATAGAGAAAACTAATGATTAATGACATATGGACTGCGATAGACGATTCGACCTCAAAAACGGAGAGAGCGCATGGGATGACTAAATACTTTTGAAACAAAAAGTGCACCTCCTGGAATGTCAAATTAAGATTCTATAACACGGTGGTCAAAACAGAATGCCTGTATGCCAGTGAATACCTCTCAGTGAACTAAAGCTAGAGAAATTGGAGATACTCGAAAGGAGAATACAACGAAAAATCATTGGTGCAATACATAGGAAAGCTGGTATTTGGGAGCAATAAACAAGTCTAACACAATGTGGAGAAGATGTCGGAGACCATGAGGAAAAGGAGACAGATGTTTTCTGACACCTGCGTACAGTGGAGTAAAATAAATTATCGAAACAAATATTTGATTAACCGGTACATCTGGAACAGGAAGACAACTACGACGTGATTAAGAATGCTCGGAAATATCCTTATTGGCCCAATACCCTGGAAGCGTTCCTGTCACAACAGGACACGTTTCGAAATATTAGGTTGGCGCATAAGTTTGTGGAGTTTATCCGTAAGTTAAATAAACACAACAGATACACATCACACAGAATTTAGTCTTCATTGATATATTCCCCTTCACCGTTTACAATAGTCTGTCAATGCAAAGGTAAATTTTCGATTCCTCGACTGCAGAAATTGCGCGGTTTTTGATGTGAAGAGCTCGTCGAGCCGTTTTCGGAGAGCATTTTCATTCGAAAAAAGAAGTTCCTTGAATGTTGTTCGATAGAGAGAGGAAAAGGTGAAAATCTGAGGGCGTAAATCAGGTGAACAAGGTGCTTGCGGAATGACTTCCAAACCCAACTCCCACATAGTGTTTTGTCCATCTAGCTGATTGCGGATGGGCTTTATCGTGGAGCAGCATCACTTCACGCAATCTTCCTGATCGTTGTTCTTAGACTGCGAGGATGACGGTTCAAACCGACGTCCGGCCATCGTGATTTAGGTTTTCTGTGATTTCCTTAAATCCCTTCAGTTAAATGCCGATACGATTCCTGTGGACGGGCAAGGCTGACTTCCTTTCTCATTATTCCCTAATCGGATGGGACCCATGACCTCGCTGTTTGAAACACTCCCCCCTCCACCCACCCCTTTACCGAATCAACCAACCATCCTTGGATTGCAGCCGGCCGCTGTGGCCGAGCTGTTCTAGGCGCTTCAGTCTGGAACCGCACGACCACTACGGTCGCAGGTTCGAATCCTGCCTCGGGCATGGATGTGTGTGATGCCCTTAAGTTACTTAGGTTTAAGTAGTTCTAAGTTCTAGGGGACTGATGACCTCAGATGTTAACTCCCATAGTGCTCAGAGCCATTTGAACCATTTTGAACCTTGGATTGCGACTGCAAGACATCTCAGTTGTTGTTCCATCATCTTTCGGGCGTGCACTCGCGACAGCGACAATTCTTCTTGAGATATGTCGGCTAGAAACCTCCCAGCCATCTGCAAGGCGAGTCAGAGACTGAGTTCATAGCGTTTGCGCGTGCCTATTTATACGGAGTCACGTGATACAAAGCTGCAGAGGATTGAAAGCGCATGCGTCAAAGATATCAAAGTAGCCACTACTGCGCTAATCATAAGATGTGTATAGCAAAGACAAACATATAAGCGCAGAGTGCAAACAAAATATTGCTGCTGCGAATCCACCGTGCTTGTAAATAAATAATTAATCTTTAAAAGTGGTAACATCTGTCGGAAGTGAAGATGCAGAAATTCTTTCCGAACGAAGGTGTGAAATAAGCGGTTTCCAAGCATTGTCAAGATGAAATCCTTCGTCACGGTTTAGCAGCTTGTCGGCTAGTTGTATTTCTACAGCTTCCTTAACAACTGAGTCCCAGAAAGATGAAGCAGTAGTTAAAATCTTAACATCTTTATAATCCATGGCATGGCCAGTAGAAATGCAATGTTCGGCAACTGCTGATTTTTTGGACTGAAGAAGACGTGTGTACCGCTGGTGTTCGACGCATCGTTCCTGTACAGTGCGCGTGGTTTGCCGTATGTAACGCTTGCCACACTCACAAGGGATTTCATAAACTCCCGCCTTTTGCAAGAGCAGATCATCCTTAACGGATCCCAACAAGGCTGCAGTCTTAGCTGGTGGGCGGAATATCACATCCACTTTATGTTTCTTCAAGATTCTAGCGATTTTAGAAGAAACATTACCCACGTATGGGAGAAAGGCTGTAGATTTCACTTCCCTTTCCACTTCCTCATCCTTTTCCTGTGATTTTTCTGCAGTTTTTATTTGCAGGGCATTTTTAATCTGCTGTTGCGAATAGCCATTTCTCCTAAAAACTGCCTCCAGGTGTACAAGCTCGTCCTGTAGGCTGTCAAAATCAGACACTACATGAGCCCTGTGGACCAAGGTTTTCAGAACACTCATAATTTGCGACGGATGGTGGCAGCTAGACGCCTGCAAATACAGGTCTGTGTGTGTGGGCTTACGGTATACGCAATGACCTAGGGATCCATCTTCTTTCCGGTGAACCAGCACATCCAGAAACGGTAAACAGACAGTCTTCTCTCGCTCCGTAGTGAACTTGATGTTTCCGTGAATGGAATTGAGATGTTCCAAAAACTCTATCAGTTTGTCCTCTCCGTGGGGCCACACTATAAAGGTGTCATCCACGTATCTCCAGAAGACCGTCGGTTTTAATACTGCTGAGTTGAGGGCTTTCTCTTCAATATCCTCCATAAACAAATTAGCAACCAGGGGAGAGAGAGAGAGGGCTCCCCATAGCGACACCGTCAATTTGTTCGTAATATTGTTCATCAAGTAAAAAATAAGTGGAGGTTAATGCATGCTTAAACAAAGCTGTTATATCATCCTCGAACTTGCTGCTAATGAGATACAGGGAGTCAGCCAGAGGTACTTTGATGAACAACGAGACAACGTCAAAACTAACTAATAAATCTGTTCTATTGAGCTTCAGACCTTTCAACCTACTGATAAAATCCGACGAGTTGCGGATATGATGTTCACATTTCCCCACAAACGGTCTCAACAGAGAGGCTAAATATTTTGCCAATTAGTACGTTGGTGCACCTATATTGCTAACTATTGGTCGAAAAGTCAGCACTTTTAAAATCTGCTCCAAACATGGATTAAGATTTTCAGTTTCTTCTGAACTGGACGTTCGTAGAACGTTGTGTACCTTGGGAAGGCCATATAATCTGGGGGGCACAGAGCTGAGTCCCTTCAGTTTGTTGGCGACTTCTTTAGGCAGAGAACTGGAGTTCAGAAGCGATGCAGTTTTCCTCTCAACCCGAGACTTACGGTATGCAGACTCATCCGGTAAGGTGTGCATCTTCTCAATATAGAAGTCTCTCGGAAGCAAAACTGTGGCATTACCCTTGTCTGCAGGAAGGACCAGAGGCTGGGAATCACTCCGGAGATTACGGAGTGCAGCTCTCTTAGCTGAGGATAAGTTGCTTTTCTGTGGACGAGATCTTGTAACAGTTCGGCACACTTCACGTATTATTTCTTCGGCGGAATCACCAGGTAACTTTCGGACAGCTTCTTCAATACCTGAGATAAAAGATGTTAAGGGCAGGGGATTTGGCGTGGGAGCGAAGTTCAGACCCTTCTCTAAAACTGTCATAGTCGCATTGTCCAAGTCCTTATTAGTAAAATTAAAAACAGAAGATTTAAAGCACGTATCTTGTTGCGACTGTGTAGTCAGACGGTCGACTTTCGCCACTTGTCTTGCAGTGGAATCTTGATGAGTCAAGTCCGATTTTGCCCATGTTATGCCATCAGTCCATTCCCAAGAAATAGGTGGGAGTTTAGCTGCTATCTTCAGATGTAAATGACACAACTCTGCCGAGATGAAATCCAACTTCCTGCGAGTATATCTAATTCTCTCCTTAACCAATGCCAAACTCGCTTTACGAGTAATCTTATTAGATGCAACAGTCTTGATAAAATATACTACTTTCGCAAATTTAGGTATAATATCATAGCTCCGGCATCTTTGTAAAAAGCTCAAGGAACTCAATAGTCTTGCTCTTAAAGTTCGTACATTGTCCAACCTCCGGACATTTAAAGTCATCTCCTCCCCGAAGAGGACTGCGGTTTGATTCTTGAAGTTTTCCCGGCGGACATAATGTTCCATCATCTTTCGGGCGTGCACTCGGGACAGCGAGGTTGGACAAGGTATTGAAGAAGCTGTCCGAAAGTTACCTGGTGTTTCCGCCGAAGAAATAATACGTGAAGCGTGCCGTACTGTTACAAGATCTCGTCCACAGAAAAGCAACTTATCCTCAGCTAAGAGAGCTGCACTCCGTAATCTCCGGAGTGATTCCCAGCCTTTGGTCCTTCCTGCAGACAGCAGACAAGGGTAATGCCACAGTTTTGCTCTCTCTGACTGACTCCCTGTATCTCATTAGCAGCAAGTTCGAGGATGATATAACAGCTTTGTTTAAGCATGCATTAACCTCCACTTATTTTTTACTTGATGAACAATATTACGAACAAATTGACGGTGTCGCTATGGGGAGCCCTCTCTCTCTCTCCCCTGGTTGCTAATTTGTTTATGGAGGATATTGAAGAGAAAGCCCTCAACTCAGCAGTATTAAAACCGACGGTCTTCTGGAAATACGCGGATGACACCTTTATAGTGTGGCCCCATGGAGAGGATAAACTGATAGAGTTTTTGGAACATCTCAGTTCCATTCACGGAAACATCAAGTTACTATGGAGCGAGAGAAGAATGGTTGTTTACCGTTTCTGGATGTGCTGGTTCGCCGGAAAGAAGATGGATCCCTAGGCCATTGCGTATACCGTAAGCCCACACACACAGACCTGTATTTGCAGGCGTCTAGCTGCCACCATCCGTCGCAAATTATGAGTGTTCTGAAAACTTTGGTCCACAGGGCTCATGTAGTGTCTGATTTTGACAGCCTACAGGATGAGCTTGTACACCTGGAGGCAGTTTTTAGGAGAAATGGCTATTCGCAACGGCAGATTAAAAAAGCCCTGCAAATAAAAACTGCAGAAAAATCACAGGAAAAGTATGAGGAAGTGGAAAGGGAAGTGAAATCTACAGCCTTTCTCCCATACGTGGGTAATGTTTCTTCTAAAATCGCTAGAATCTTGAAGAAACATAATGTGGATGTGATGTTCCGCCCACCAGCTAAGACTGCAGCCTTGTTGGGATCCGCTAAGGATGATCTGCTCTTGCAAAAGGCGGGAGTTTATGAAATCCCTTGTGAGTGTGGCAAACGTTACATAGGGCAAACCACGCGCACTGTACAGGAACGATGCGTCGAACACCAGCGGTACCCACGTATTTTTCAGTCCAACAAATCAGCAGTTGCCGAACATTGCATTTCTACTGGCCATGCCATGGATTATAAAGATGTTAAGATTTTAACTACTGCTTCATCTTTCTGGGACTCAGTTGTTAAGGAAGCTGTAGAAATACAACTAGCCGACAACCTGCTAAACCGTGACGAAGAATTTCATCTTGACAATTCTTGGAAACCGCTTATTTCACGCCTTCGTTCGGAAAGAATTTCTGCATCTTCACTTTCGACAGATGTTACCACTTTTAAAGATTAATTATTTATTTACAAGCACGGTGGATTCGCAGCAGCAATATTTTGTTTGCACTCTGCGCTTATATGTTTATCTTTGCTATACACATCTTATCTATGACTTGCGCAGTAGTGGCGACTTTGATATCTTTGACGCATGCGCTTTCAATCCTCAGCAGCTTTGTTTCACGTGACTCTCTGTATAAATAGGCACGCGCAAACGCTATGAACTCAGTCTCTGACTCGCCTTGAAGATGGCTGGGAGGTTTCTAGCCGAAATATCTCAAGAAGAATTGTCGCTGTCCCGAGTGCACGCCCGAAAGATGATGGAACATTAATTCCGCCGGGAAAAATTCAAGAATCACATCTCAGTTGTTGACAATAAATGTCAACAATGATGGTTACACCTCGGGATACCAATTCGTAGAACACCACACCGTCGCTGTTCCATCAGATGCATAACATTATCGTTTGTGGATGCGCGCAGTTCTCTGTACGGGGAATTACTGCTTTGTTTGGCGTCAGCCACTCCTTTCTTATCCTTACGTTAACATAAAGACACCATTTCTCGTCACCAGAAACGATATATGATAGGAGCGGCCGGCGCTGTTCACGAGCCAATTCTACATCTACATCTACATGATTATTCGGCTATTCACAATAAAGTGCCTGGCAGAGGGTTCAATGAACCACCTTCATGCTGTCTCTCTACCGTTCCACTCTTGAACGGCACGCGGGGAAAACGAGCACTTAAATTTTTCTGTACGAGCCCTGATTTCTCTTATTTTATCGTGGTGATCATTTCTCCCTATGTAGGTGGGTGCCAACGGAATGTTTCCGCAATCGGAGGAGAAAACTGGTAATTGAAATTTCAAGAGAATATCCCGTTGCAACGGAAAACGCCTATGTTTTAATGATTGCCACTGCAATTCACGTATCATGTCTGTGACACTATCTCCTCTATTCCGCGATAACACAAAACGAGCTGCCCTTCTTTGAACTTTTTCGATGTCATCCGTCAGTCCCACCTGATGCGGATCCCACACTGCACAGCAATACTCCAGAATAGGGCGGCCAAGTGTAGTGTAAGCAGTCTCTTTGGTAGACCTGTTGCACCTTCTAAGTGTTCTGCCAATGAATCGCAGTCTTTGGTTTGCTCTACCCACAATATTGTCAATGTTCAACGATTGTTCCAAATTAGGTTATTTGTAATTGTAATCCCTAAGTATTTAGTTGAATTTACAGCCCTCAGATATGTGTGACTTATCGCGTAATCGAAATTTAGCTGATTTCTTTTAGTAGTCATGTGAATAACTTCAGACTTTTCTTCATTCAGGGTCAATTGTCACTTTTCGCACCATACAGATATCTTATCTAAATCATTTTGAAAGTCGTTTTGATCACCTGATGACGTTACAAGACGGTAAATGACAGCATCATCTGCAAACAATCAAAGACGACTACTCAGATTGTTTCCTATGTCGTTAATATAGATCAGGAACAATAGAGGGCCTATAACACTTCTTTGGGGAACGCCGGATATTACTTCTGTTTTACACGATGACTTTCCGTATATTACTACGAACTGTGACCTTTCTGACAGGAAATCACGAATCTAGTCACACAACTGAGGCGATACTCCGTAGGCACGAAGTTTGATTAGAAGACACTTGTGAGGAACGGTGTCGACAGCCTTCTGGAAATCTAAAAATATGGAATCAATTTGACATCCCCTGTCGATAGCACTTATTACTTCTTGAGTATAAAGAGCTAGTTGTGTTTCACAAGAACGATGTTTTCTGACCCGTCCTGACTATATGTCAATAAATCGTTTTTTTTTTCTTTTTTTTTGAGGTACTTTATAATGTTCGAATACAGTATATGTTCTAAAACCCTAATGCAAATCGATGCTAGTGATATAGGCCTGCCGACCGGAGTGGCCGAGCGGTTCTAGGCGCTACAGTCTAGAGCTGCGCGAGCGCTACGGTACAGGTTCGAATCCTGCCGCGGGCATGGATGTGTGTGATGTCCTTAGGTTAGTTAGGTTTAATTAGTTCTACGTTCTAGGGGACTGATGACCTCAGCAGTTAAGTCTCATAGTGCTCAGAGCCATTTGAACCACTTGGAATAGGCCTGCAATTCAGCGGATTACTCCAATTGATCACCTGCTGGTTTTTGTGATTTTATTTTAGAACATGTGGTAACCATTCAACCGATTTCTGGACCTTCCTCATCGCACGCAAGTATCCCACGTCGGTGGAATGATCACAGCTCACCACTTTTTCCAGATATCAAGTATAAAGAAGTAGATCGTTGCGGACGAATGCGATTAAAAGATGTTCGTCAAACCCCAAAGGTCTTCCTGAACGTGGGAAGTCACTGATGTGAAAACGATTCTTCTTAAAACGAGAAAACTATTTTCTTGTCGTGGTCTGTCCAATGGCGCTATCCCCACACACGGTGCAAACGTTCCTGGCTCCCTTCGCTGCTGTCACTCCTCTACTGAACTCAAAGAATAATATGACGGAAATGTTCCGATTTCTCCATTTGGCCCTTAATTTTCTAGCGTCCCCAGCTCCACTCATTATCTCCAAATCACGAAATGATAATATGTAAACTCAAACAGCGACAATGAACTACAACTAAAATATGAAAATCGATAAATAATCCCATAGCAAAGGGAATACCATCATGTAAAACAAGAACAAAATTTTCTGGTAAACCTTCCGGGATGTAAGGTCGTGGTCCATGAAATTGTTCAGCTCCTAACGTTTCGTCCAGAGCTGCGCTGGATATCTTCAGAGGGGTGTTTCTACTCCGATGAGTCTTACCGACTGACGGGTCGGACATTTTTTTTTGTTTTTTTTTTTCTTTATTGAATTTCAATTCCCCCCAAAGGGGGCGGGCTGGCAGCAGCTTAGTATGCCGCTCTTCAGCCGACAGATTTTGTGACAAAGATCAAGAGAACGGATAATAAAAAACAGGCGAGAAAATCGGAGACTTAGAGAGTAACAAGGCGAAAAGAAATCGTGGAACTTAAAACAACAACACAGGGATGATGACGCTAATAAAAATGTATACGAAGCAGACAGGGAAAACAAGAGACAATTAACAAACACGGCGACAGTCTGGATTCTGTTCGCAAAGGACATAAAATTCACACTTAGCGACAGCATGGTTTCTGTTCGCAACGCGAGAAAGACAAACAACACTGAATAGTCACTGGGACACTGCACTAAAAAGTTGGCAAATGTGACACCACAGTCGAGAGCAGGTGGGGGGAAACTGGACAGAAGATGGGAAAACAAAAAAGGGGGGAAAGGAGAGTAACAGCGAAGGGGGGAACCGGGAAAGGAGCTGAAGGAGGATGAGGACCCATAAGAGGGGTGGGGGGCAGACACGACAGGGAGTGGGGTAGGCAGAGGAGGGAAATACAAAAGGACTGGGGGGGAGAAGGGAGGTAGGGAGAGGTTTAGTGGGGAGAAAACAGGACGGAAGGGGGGGGGGAAGAGGGAGCCCAGGGAAAGGACAGAGGAAAGGAGGGGGATTGAGGATCAGAGTTGGTAGGAAGGATAAATGGAGGGAGAGAGGGCATCATCCGGGAGGGGGAGTTGACGGAAGCCACCTTGGGGAAGGAGATGGAGGGTGTAGAGATGGAGGGTAGGGGGGACACAACGGTGAAGACGTGGCAGGGGGCGGGGATGGGAGAGGAGAGGAGCAACCAGGGGGTGAGGGGGTTCAAGACGGCGGGAGGTGTAGAGGATGCGCATATGTTCGAGGAATAGGAGCAGATGGGGGAAAGGAATGAGATCATAGAGGATCCGCATGGGGGACAGGAGGCGGATACGGAAGGCGAGGCGGAGTGCATGACGCTCAAGGATCTGGAGGGACTGATAGAATTTCGGGGGGGACGGGTCGGACGTCTGAGAGCGACTTATATATCGTAGAAAGTGGGCGTGACCAGAGTTACACGTGATATGCAGAGATAATCTTTGTCAGAGATAAAACTTAACTATCGATCGTAATCTCGTCACGGATAAAAACTGTCTAGCAATTCTGTAGTGCTACTGTCCAAATATCACTAAGTTTCACGGTCTCTTCTTTCCGATTAAAATTATCCCTATGTTTATATATTTCAATTGCTTCTCTACAAAGCCGTGGGTAATAGTTCGTCGTCGTAGATAAAATTTTTGTTTCGGAAAACTTCACTTGATGATTTCCTGGCTGAAAAGCGTGTTCTGCTACAGCCGATTTATCTGTTTCTCCTAATCGGCAAAGACTTCTGTGTTCTTTTAACCGTGTATTTACGCCTATTTTTGTTGTTCCAACACAAACTTTACCACATGTACACGGAATTTTATATACGCCACTGGCTGATAGAGGAGCGCGTTTATCTTTTACAGACCGAAGAACATGACAAATTTTCTTCGTTGGTCTAAAAACGGGTCTAATATCATGTTTACTTAAAATCTTTCCAATCTGATCCGTTACTTTCTTTATAAAAGGGAGAGAGACTGTATTCTTGCATCGTTTTTCTGACTTGTCCTTAAGCTTTTTGTTGTTTGGGTGCAGAATTCTGCTTACTTCTTTCTTTGAGTAGCCATTTTTCTCAAAAGCGTGCTTCAGATGTTTTAATTCGTCGTCTAGATAGATTTGGAACAACAAAAAGAAGCGTAAATACACGGTTAAAAGAACACAGAAGTCTTTGCCGATTAGGAAAAACAGATAATTCGGCTGTAGCAGAACACGCTTTTCAGCCAGGAAATCATCAAGTGAAGTTTTCCGAAACAAAAATTTTATCTACGACGACGAACTATTACCCACGGCTTTGTAGAGAAGCAATTGAAATATATAAACATAGGGATAATTTTAATCGGAAAGAAGAGACCATGAAACTTAGTGATATTTGGACAGTAGCACTACAGAATTGCTAGACAGTTTTTATCCGTGACGAGATTACGATCGATAGTTAAGTTTAATCTCTGACAAAGATTATCTCTGCATATCACGTGTAACTCTGGTCACGCCCACTTTCTACGATATATAAGTCGCTCTCAGACGTCCGACCCGTATGTCCGCCCCAACGCTCCTATTCCTTTCGACTTCCTCTCCCACATCGACCGTACCTTCTCCTCCTACGTGATCGCCGCCGACCTCAACATCCATAGTCGTTCCGCTGCCCAGTTACGGCGGTGGCATCGGTTCCTCTCCTCCCTTCAAGGCGACCTCATCCCCATCCCCCAGCACACCCGTCCTGAATCCAACTCCACTCCTGATGTTATCCTCTCCTCCCCCAACCTCCTTGGCTGCATAACGGTGGATGTCCTGGAGCCGATTGGTAGCGACCATCTCCCTGTCCTCCTCACCGTTTCAGACGGTCGTCACCCCTGCCCCGACCCTCGTCATGACCCTCGCCCCAAGTACGTCCATGACTATTCCCGTGCCAACTGGAATGCCTACCGGGATACCCTTTCCACCCAGGTCGATAGCCACCCCTTCACCTACCACCACCCTGACGATGGCACCCAAGCCGCCTCCTTTCTCCAGCTGACCTTGTCTGAGGCCGTGGAGGCCCACATCCCTACTGTCGCCGTCCACCCCCACCGTCCTACCTTACCCCCACAGGCCGTCCTCCTCTTCCGTGAATCCCGTCGTCTCTACCGTGCCTTCCTCCGCACGCGTGACCTGGACACACTACGACGCCACCGGCAACTCCAGCGACAAATTCGTAATTTGCTCGCGGCTAAGAACCGCTGGGACTGGCGACAGACATGCACCCGTTTAAATGCTACCCTACCAATCAACTCGTCCAAGTTCTGGTTGGCCTTCCGTCGCCTTACTGGAACTAAACCCTCCCCCTTTATCCTCTTCTCCATGATGATCACCCTTTCCCTGACACCCTTAGTAAGGCCAATCACTTTGCCTCCTACCTCTCCGATGTATTTTCCATCCCCGATGAACCCCAGTTCAATTACTCCCTCTTCCCGGATATCCGCGATCCCACTGACACCTCTGTCCCTCCCCTCGCTCCTGGTTTCCAGTACTTGGACAACATTGCACACACGGAACTCAATGCACATATCACTACACAGGATCACATTGTTACACTCCGCACTAAACGCAACACCACTCCTGGTCACGATCGTGTCACCTACCGTCACCTTCGTGAAGCTCCTGTCTCTTTCCTCTCCACCCTGGCCAGGCTCTACAGTGTAGTCCTGTCCACCGGTTACTACCCCGACCTGTGGAAAACCTGCCGTATCCTCATGTTCCTTAAACCTCGCAAACCGCCGTCCGCCGTCTGCTCCTACCATCCCATCAGCCTTACCTTGGTCTTCAGCAAGGTCCTGGAATCTATCCTCACCCGACGCATCCACCAGCATCCCCGCCAGCACCGCCTCCTTCCCGTTACCCAGTGTGGCTTTCGGCCGTCCTTCTCTTCCGACGACCTTCTCCTTCACCTCACTCATCTCCTTTCCGAACAGCTTAATTCCTGTCACTCCGCAATCTTCCTCTCCCTGCCCTGGACCTCGAAAGTGCTTATGACCGCGTATGGCATTCCGGTCTCCTCTTCAAGCTCCAAACCTTCGCCCTTCCCATTAACTACGTCCGTCTGATCGGCTCCTTCCTATGTCACCATCCATAACACAGATTCCTACACCTTTTTCCCCTCTGCTGGTGTGCCCCAAGGCTCCGTCCTCTCCCCCCTTCTGTACCTTTTGTACACGGCAGACATGCCACCGCCGTCAGCCCCTGTCCACCTTCTCCAGTTTGCCGATGACACCACCTTCCTTGCCCTTGCCCCCACCCTACAGCGCTCCCAACACCTTCTCCAATCCCATCTTGACCGGTTCACTGCTTGGTGCAACCAGTGGTTGCTCAAGGTCAATCCCTCCAAAACCCAGGCGATCGTTGTAGGCAAAACCACCCCTTCCTTCCGCCTCCTTGATTTCTATCTCACCATCTATGGCCGTCCTATCACCCTCACTCCCACCCTTAAGTACCTTGGCGTCACCCTTGACTGCCGCCTCTCCTGGACTCCCCACCTCCGGACAACCCAAGCCAAGGCACGTTCCCTACTCAGTCTCCTCAAGCTCCTCTCCGGCCGTACGTGGGGTCTGGACCCCTCCACCATCCTCCACACCTATAAATCCCTCATCCGCTCTATCCTTTGTTATGCCCATCCGGCTTGGATCTCTGCCCCCCCTCCCTTTTATAAATCCCTCCAAATCCTTGAACGTCATGCTCTCCGCCCCGCCTATCGCATCTGTCTCCCCTCCCCCACGCGGATCCTGTACGATCTCATACCCTTCCCCCACCTCCTCCTTTTCCTTGAAAGGATACAGATCCTGTACACCTCCCGCAAACTCGATCCTCCTCACCCGCTCGTCTCCCCGCTCCTCTCCCACCCCCGCTCGCTGCAGTGCCTGTATTCGCACGTTCCACCCAGTCTCCATCTCTCCACCCTCCTTACCCTCTCCCAAGGTGGGTTCCGCCAGCTCCCCCTCCCTGATGATGCCCTCCTCCCCTCCATCTACCCCTCCTACCAAGTTTTATCCTCCTGCCCTCCTCCTGTGCTTGCTCCTCTGGGCACCCTCCCTCCCTTCTCTCCCTTTTCCCTCCCTCCTCCATTTCTCCCCCCTCCTCCCCCGGGCTTCCCCTCCCCTGTCCCTCTCCTCCTGCCACCATCTCCTCAGCCATTGGCATCCTTTTTCTCCCCTCTCCTCCACCTCACCCCCGTTCCCCTCTTGGCAGGTCCCCGGACTCGCACACGCTCAGTGGACATTCGCGCGCGGGAGATCACCGCCGTCAGTGTTTCGTGTGTGCCGTCATGTTCAGTGCTCAGTGTTCACCGTCACACTCCATCGTTCACCAGTGCCATCGTCTTCTTCAGTGTTTGTGCGTCATGTCAACAGTTCGTAGTGTGGATTGTCATCGAGTGTGAACGGCTTCATGTTTTTTTATGTTCATGTGTCTACTGTTTTTTCCCGCCGTTTTTCCATGTGATGTATCTTCTCTGTTTATATCATTGTACTCTCTTCGGCTGAAGAGCGGCATATTGTGCTGCTGCCAGCCTACCTGTTCCACAGGTTTTAAAATCACAATAAAGAAAAAAAAAAGTCCGACCCGTCAGTCGGTAAGACTCACCGGAGGAGAAACACACCTCTGAAGATGTCCAGCGCAGCTCTGGGCGAAACGTTAGGAGCTGAAGAGTTTCATGGACCAAGACCTTACATCGCGGAAGGTTTACCAGAAGATATGTCATCTGGTCGTGAAAGCTTTCGTACTAAGAACAAAATTCTTATGCACCAACTTCTGCATACAAACTTTGGAAAGATCTCAAGTGGGCAGAACAATTACTAAGACTGGAGGAACATGGACAGAAGAACAAAAGCACCAACATCGCAATCATATGAAGGAGTATTGCATGGGGGCTTAATTATTTTTAAATGAAAATATATTTTAGTCGCTGTGTGTCCGGTTACGAAGTCTCGTAACCGGTTGGCCCTCAGTAGTATTAGTACGCAATCTGACTGCACAGAATAACAATAAAGAATGAAAGCAAATTTCTGTTAACACAATTGATTAATTAAGTCCCCAGCAACTATAAAAGCTACGAAACAACAACAAGTGTAACTGTTCTGTGTGTGAAAGTGTGATTCAACGTACACATCTGGCACGGTTCTTCCTCAATACGACAATATATTTTAAACACCATTTACAATGAAGTAATTAAAAAACCAGGAATACTATAATTGCACATAGAAACCAGAATTACAGTCTAATACATGAACACAAGCCAGATGCTTTGTTGACTGAACCTGTGACCAAGAGTCATTGTTATTTAGGAAATTTGAAGTAAAAAAATTTTTTGTTACCTTCATATATATATTGACGAAAAATACACTGAGATCATTACAACATCCCCAATCGAACAGCATCTGCTGTCTTGCCCAACAGAACAACTGCACACGACATGCCCTCAACTAGTACTGCTATCAACATCCTCTCAACAAACACTGCTCACGGCAACCTCAGAACTGCAACTGCCCTTGACATTCTCTGAACAACTACTGCCAGTGGAGGCGGCTGAATAATACTCTTTGGCGCAATCTCTGGCGCTGTGACTCAGTGTAGCCACCTTTCAGTATTGGACACGATATATTGGAAACAATGGGTATAGGGACAAAGAGGACAAAATGAAGTTGCAGTGCGATCCTAAATGATCATTGCACTAATATTAAAAATGGTGTTCATAGCAATACGATGCTCATGACTTTCAGTAAGACTCACGTACAACTACACTATTGGCCATTAAAATTGCTACACCACGAAGATGACGCGCAACAGACGCGTAAATTTAACCGACAGGAAGAAGATGCTGTGATATGCAAATGATTAGCTTTTCAGAGCATTCACACAAGGTTGGCCCGGGGGCGACACCTACAACGTGCTGACATGAGGAAAGTTTCCAACCGATTTCTCATACACAAACAGCACTTGACCGTCGTTGTCTGGTGAAACGTTGTTGTGATGCCTCGTATAAGGAGGAGGAATGCGTACCATCACGTTTACGACGTTGATAAAGGTCGGATTCTAGCCTATCGCGATTGCGGTTTATCGTATCGCGACATTGCTGCTCGCGTTGGTCTAGATCCAATGACTGTTAGCAGAATATGGAATCGGTGGGTTCAGGAGGGTTATACGGAACGCCGTGCTGGACCCCAATGGCCTCGTATCACTAGCAGTCGAGATGACAGGCATCTTATCCGCATGGCTGTAACGGATCGTGCAGCCACGTCTCGATCCCTGAGTCAACAGATGGGGACGTTTGCAAGACAACAACCATCTGCACGAACAGTTCGACGACGTTTGCAGCAGCATGGACTATCAGCTCGGAGACCATGGCTGTGGTTACCCTTGACGCTGCATCACAGACAGGAGCGCTCGCGATGGTGTACTCAACGACGAACCTGTGTACACAAATGGCAAAACTCATTTTTCGGGTGAATCCTGGTTCTGTTTACAGCATCATGATAGTTGCATCCGTGTTTGGCGACATCACGGTGAACGCACGTTGGAAGCGTGTATTCGTCATCGCCATACTGGCGTATCTCCCGGTGTGATGGTATGGGGTGCCATTGGTTACACGTCTCGGTCACCTCTTGATCGCATTGACGGCACTTTCAACAGTGGAAGTTACATTTCAGATGTGTTACGACCCGTGGCCCTACCCTTCATTCGATCCCTGCGAAACCCTACATTTCAGCAGGACAATGCACGACTGCATGTTGCAGGTCGTGTGTGGGCCTTTCTGGATACAGAAAATGTTCGACTGGCCAGCAGATTCTCCAGATCTCTCTCCAACTGAAAACGCCTGGCCAACGATGGCAGAGCAACTGGCGTGTCACAATACGCCATTCAGTACTCTTGATGAACTGTGGTATCGTGTTGAATCTGCATAGGCAGCTGTATCTGTACACGAGATCCAAGCTCTATTTGACTCAATGCCCAGGCGTATCAAGGCCGTTATTACGGCCAGAGGTGGTTGTTCTGGGTACTGATTTCTCAGTATCTAAGCACTCAAATTGCGTTAAAATGTAATCACATGTCAGTTATAGTATAATACACTTTTTCAATGAATACCCGTTTATCAACTGTATTTCTTCTAGGTGTAGCAATTTTAATGGCCAGTAATGTAGATAACCTGTAGAGCAAAGTTTTCTTTCGCCAATAGTTTACTGAATAAAAAACAATTTTCCGTCGTCCGTGTAACCGTTAGAAATAAAACGTTTCTTCGAGTAGTGCCCACTAGACCCCTTCTCTTGAACACTCAGTTGTGAAGCATTTACACGGTATGATGTTCTTTCAACGTCGGTGCGGCGGCGACGATCCAGGTGAAGCGAGGCAGCGAGGTCCATCTGCATGAAATAGCAGCTCTGCAGCCAGCGCCCGCACTCCGGCGCGCCGCCCGTCTCTTCCCGGAACGCTCCATCGATTCTCGTCTAGCTGCCAGAGTACGCATCTCGCATTTCTATGGCGCGGAAGCGTGCATTATGCGCGCGATACCTCAGCCGGCTGCCTTTTCGCATTCACGGATCGGTGGCTGACGTCTGCGGGGGTTCCCCCTGCCGCCGCCGCCGGCGCCGCCACTCCATCCGCGGCGCTCCGCGGTACCTCTTTCAGGCGCGGCCGCCAGACGCATTTCTGCGCGCGGATATTTCTCGGCAGAAATCTGACCACGCTCGTGCTGCAGCTTCCGAGGAACGGAGCGGAAATGGACGGCTCGCAGTGCACTCGCATAACAATCGCACAGCGCACTTCACCCGGCACTTACTGCAAGAAATGAGCACACAGGCGGGTTTACTGATACAGCTACAGCATACAATCCGTTCCCAGGAATGAAACGAACACAATGTTTCCATTACTGCACTTAGGACAAGTGTGTATTTTGTTATTTATTCGTTTATTTAGTCTTCATGATTACAGCCCATCATCTGATAAACTAAAATAGGCCATACAAATCACATTTTATTGGATAGCAATAATTTATATATTAACTATTTATTTCTGATACTTCATTTTTTAAAATACTGTAACTACTTCTATTAGTAAAAAACTAAAACATCACATTTAACCAGTTACCCAATTACTAACACGACGTCAAGCACCTACAGAATCTGTTCTCTCCTTGTTCACATACCGGGTGATCAAAAATTCAGTATAAATTTGAAAACTAAATAAATCACGGAATAATGTAGATACAGAGGTACAAATTGACACACATGCTTGGAATGACATGGGGTTTTATTAAAACAAAAAAAGTTCAAAAAATGTCCGACAGATGGCGCTTCGTCTGATCAGAATAGCAATAATTATCATAACAAAGTAAGACAAAGCAAAGATGATGTTCTTTACAGGAAATGCTCAATATGTCCACCATCAATCCTCAACAATAGCTGTAGTCGAGGAATAATGTTGTGAACAGCACTGTAAAGCATGTCCGGAGTTATCGTGAGGCATTGGCGTCGGATGTTGTCTTTCAGCATCCCTAGAGATGACGGTCGATCGCGATACACTTGCGACTTCAGGTAACCCCAAAGCTAATAATCGCACGGACTGAGGTCTGGGGACCTGGGAGGCCAAGCATGACGAAAGTGGCGACTGAGCACACGAAAATCACCAAACGACGCGCACAAGAGATCTTTCACGCGTTTAGCAATATGGGATGGAGGGCCATCCTGCATTTTGGTTCTAATAAAACCCCATGTCATTCCAAGCATGCATGTCAATTTTTACCTCAATCTACATTATTCTGTGGTTTATTAAGTTTTCAAATTTATACTGACTTTTTGATCACCCGGTATTTTGGTTCATTTAGCTTGTAAATGGTTGTTACCGCTACTGGATCCGCCCTCATACTACCCTGGTCAACAGCCACTGTCTGATTCTTTGCGCGTCGGGTAGCACATCTGCAGCGTTTCAACTGTAGGAAACAATTCCACTCGTCACTCTTACTGAGCCTTAGTTGTGTCCGGCTCTTCGAAAAGCGCGCCAGGCGGAGCGCTTTCGCTTCGCGTCTAGTGTTTGCGGTGGCGCTTTCGGTTTGGCGCGCTGTTTGGATTGCCACCGCACTCTGGCGGGAGGCGGAGCAAGTGTACGGTCGCGTGACGATCAAGGAGTACGTACTGGGCGGTGGCCGAGAGAGGTGGTGGCGCGAGCGGGGCCCTGCTGTTGGGGATCGTCAACTGCTCGTCGCGTGCTTTGCCCGACCTCTTGGCTGTTAGGGGCTAAGTCTGCCTTACATCTACATCTACATCTACATCCATACTCCGCAAGCCACCTGACGGTGTGTGGCGGAGTCTCGTATTGTTCGTAGAAAGATGGATTGTGTGGGCTCTAATCTCTCTGATTTTATCCTCATGGTCTCTTCGCGAGATATACGTAGGAGGGAGCGATATACTGCTTGACTCCTCGCTGAAGGTATGTTCTCGAAACTTCAACAAAAGCCCGTACCGAGCTACTGAGCGTCTCTCCTGCAGAGTCTTCCACTGGAGTTTATCTATCATCTCCGTAACGCTTTCGCGATTACTAAATGATCCTGTAACGAAGCGCGCTGCTCTCCGTTGGATCTTCTCTATCTCTTCTATCAACCCTATCTGGTACGGATCCCATACTGCTGAGCAGTATTCAAGCAGTGGGCGAACAAGTGTACTGTAACCTACTTCCATTGTTTTCGTATTGCATTTCCTTAGGATTCTTCCAATGAATCTCAGTCTGGCATCTGCTTTACCGACGATCAACTTTATATGATCATTCCATTTTAAATCACTCTTAATGCGTACTCCCAGATAATTTATGGAATTAACTGCTTGCAGTTGCTGACCTGCTATATTGTAGCTAAATGATATGGGATCTTTCTTTCTGTGTATACGCAGCACATTACACGTGTCTACATTGAGATTCAATTGCCATTCCCTGCACCATGCCTCAATTCGCTGCAGATCCTCCGGCATTTCAGTACAATTTTCCATTGTTACAACCTCTCGATATACCACAGCTTCATCCGCAAAAAGCCTCAGTGAACTTCCGATGTCATCCACAAGGTCGTTTATGTATATTGTGAATAGCAACGGTCCTACGACACTCCCCTGCGGCACACCTGAAATCACTCTTACTTCGAAAGACTTCTCTCCATTGAGAATGACATGCTGCGTTCTATCTAGGAACTCTTCAATCCTATCACACAATTGGTCTGATAGTCCATATGCTCTAACTTTGTTCATTAAACGACTGTGGGGAACTGTATCGAACGCCTTGCGGAAGTCAAGAAACATGGCATCTACCTGGGAACCCGTGTCTATGGCCCTCTGAGTCTCGTGGACGAATAGCGCGAGTTGGGTTTCACACGATCGTCTTTTTCGAAACCCATGCTGATTCCTACAGAGCAGATTTCTAGTTTCCAGAAAAGTCATTATACTCGAACATAATACGTGTTCCAAAATTCTACAACTAATCGACGTTAGAGATATAGGTCTATAGTTCTTACCCGCATGTACGTGGCTTATGAAGCTTAGAAGCCATGGTGCAGGAGATCAGCCCGTGGGACCGTGTGTCTTCTTATCGGCCGTTGAAACCACTGGCAGCGGTTGGCTCTGACGAGCAATTGGAAGTGCGACGTGTGGAGTGTGAGAAGTTGAGTACTGTTTTTATGTAACAGAGTTAGTTATGTTTTTCAAGTTCTATTGAAGTGTATGAGTTTGTTCACCTGCGGTTTTGTTGAGGTCGTCCCACCACAGTTTTCGTTTGCCTGTCCGCGGGAATGTGGTAATTGCTTCTTGGTCGGGCCGTTTTCAGTCACACCTTGCTTGGGTGATTTAGGGTCGGTGTCGTGGCTCTCTGTGGTTCGGAGTCTGTGCAGGCACCGCCTTCGCTACGTCTTCTGATTTTGAGTAACTTTGGGAGGTGGCGGCTTGTAAAGGAAGTTTTGGGGCTGATCTGCTACGGCCCTGTAGACCACCATTAGCTATTCCGCCTACTGTGATTTGGGCCCCTTTACACGTGTCACTCCCTCACCGAGCAAAGGAATTTTTTTTTTTTGGGAACTATCTTCAATGTGAAGGTTTGCGTGCTGGCTTATTCACATTTATCTTGTAACAAATATAAGTTATGTAACTGGCGAGAGACAACTATTTTTGCTTAGTACAAGCTAGCTACTTAAAGTGTTTTTCGGACTTGTTCCCTTATTGATATAACGAGTTTAAAATCTTCTTATTGTTAACCTCAAACCTTGCAATATCCTTTACATAGAGCTATTTTTAAAAGAGCTTTTTAACTGTTGTGTTAAAATCTCATTATTTGCAAATTGTTAATCTCAAACATGGTTATTTCCTTTTCATAATAAAAATTGTGAAGCTATTTGAAATTGTTTTGAAATTATTATTTTTTTAAAGAAATGCCAGACTTAAAAATTTATTACGGAGAAAACCTATTAGAATAAAAGATAACCTTACTAATGTGTGTTTTTTCACCAGCACCTCCTGGCCCCTACTTCCACGAAAACGTTTTTGGAATAACATGTGTACTTAAGATGTTGTTTGTGAATCGCTCTAATTGACGGATCAGTTACGTCTTAATATCCACACTTCCATTATCACTTGCACCAACGCAATGTAGATTCATGGGAAACTATTTCATTCGGTGGCCGCCGGCCTCAGTTGTCTTCTCTCCATCTGTAGAGTAGGTTGTCTAGCGCGGTTGACTGCCTCGTGAAGTCTTCTTTGGCCTTCCTGGATCCTGTGGCTGCAGTATCGTCATGGATGCGCCATGTCGACACGCTCCTTAGTGCTGCATTAGAATTCAACATCCTTTATACCTGACGTCCACTAGCCTCCGCATCTTCGTAGAGCGTGCAGTCATAACAATGTGTGTTGTGATGTGACCAACACTGCCGCAGGCGCAGCTATCATTCATCTGTTGTTTGATTTTGTGTTGATACGTAGGATACGGCGATGGGCAGTCAGATAATGGGTTAATCCACTCGACGAGTTAAGAAGTCTCATTTTTAATCTGCCCCTAATGTTAGGGATAAATTCGTATGTCCTCCTGCCTGTGCCTGTCCCATTCATTTTGCCACATTTGTAACATAAAATACTTTATTACCTTTGTAACATCCCCTTAGAAAAATTAATGAATTACTGTGCTAACAAACCTCTTACGTTATTTGATTTTCAAACAGCTGAGCGGAACTGAACGTACTCAGACATTTCTCTCTTTACTTATTCTGATCAACACTAAACTGACACACAATATTTTTAGCGCAACGCAATCGGACTTTCAATAATCCCTACAAAAGAATGGCCCTGACTAACAATAACCTATACCTTTCATGAATCACTTACCTCATAAAAATCTTCGTTACTCGAACTACTGCAATACAGCGAGCGCCACTACTGCCAGCTAAATAAAAGATTGTAACTACTGAAGGTACTAACTACTGATACGCATAGTTAGCAAGTGAAAGATTTTGATAGAGAACAAACAATGTATTTACCTTAATAATATTCAAAAGTCATCATATATACCTCCAACTGCGCAACGCTACGCGCTGTTCACATCCAACTGCCCACCACTACAATAGCAAAAATTCCAACAATGCAGACCAGCCACAGACTGCACACAGCACAGCCAGTGATTTTCATACGGAGCGCTAAGTGGCGTTACCAACATAAAAACCTAAACAGCCTACTTACACCTTTTCCAATTGTCCTCAGATTTAAGCATCCTTCGTACTTCCATTTCATTGCCTTTCGTCAACCAGCAAAAGGCTCCCTTTTCCTAAATTCCAACTCCAATAGGTATATTCCTAAAATTACCAATTAAGCATCAATCGAGGTAGTGCAGTAGGCGGCCGTTAATCTTAGTGGCACTCCTAGTTGAGCTCCCCTCACTAATGAAGCTGGTTTCACTAGCTGCAATCTACAGTAAGAGCCCAAGCGCTCGAAAATATCCTACGACTTACGGTAATGTAGACTGGTATTACATCCTGATTGTTTTCAAGAGAAGCAGAAATTTTATATATACTATAGGTATAATTTTAGCTATCAATTATGTATCTTTTCTGCCAGCTTTCTCTATAAGATGTGCAGAGTACAAATATTCGTGCAGAAATACCCCCCAGATACCCCTTTACTGCACTTCTCCTAATCGTTAAACCATTTTATTTTATTTTAGGGTTTCTTATTAGATTCCCTTTCAGCAGGAGGTACGTTGTTTGCGAGGTGCTAGTGTCAATTTCACACTTCTACACCAACCCTCAAATTCGTGAAGCGCCACATTACATTTTTCTGTAATTCGTCTGGAGTCACTACTTACAACGAACAGCATCCACATCTACATCACACTACACAAGCCACCTAAAGGTGTGTGGCGAAGGGTACTTTCGGTACCACTATGTGATCCCTCCAACCCTGTTCCACTCGGGTATAGTGCGTGAGAAGAATGATTGCCGGTAAGCCCCTGTACTGGCTCTGATTTCTCGAATTTTCTCCTCGTAGTCATTACGCGAGATGTATTTGCATGTCATCTGGAAATGCCACCAGTCCACTTATGTTACCGCTGTCATGTAACTTCTATATTATGGGCTCCAGTGCTACAGTCGGAAACTTTAGACCATACACTGATCCCGGTCGACAGCCTTTTGTTACTGTCTTCGTTATTTTTCTCCGTGGGCATGTTAAAAATGCATGTTGTGCGTGGCAATAATCTCTGAAGCAGCTGTACAGCGCTTCTGGACACTTCAAATCTTTAAGGTGACCAAAGGAAGAGGCAACCGTAGGTTATGGAAAGAGGCAACAATATCGATCATCATCGCTAGAGCGTACGCAGAATGAGTATCAGTCGCTAGCGAATCGCATTGTTAACTGCGTCTTGAGCTGACTGGCCTGTTCTAAAACTGTACTGGTAAGACCTCATCCCGTGTAGCAGTCTATGATCTTGTAGTCTTTTGCATAATAGTTTTTCAGATATCTTCCCGAGAACTTTCAAAAGACAAACGGGTCAGTAGGGTTTGGGTTTCATTGGATCCTTATCTAGCTCTTTACTATTTATTACAACTTCAAAATTCTTCCATAGTGCACGGACCCTTCCTTGCAAGAGACATACGTTGCAGAGTTCGCGCAAGTAGTATCTAACGGTCACATATGGCTTGTATTACTTCGGCAGGAATCCCGTACGGTCCTGGAGACGTTTTTATTTTTCAGTCTTAAACTTATTTGCCAAATGTTACTGTGTCTATAGTCTTCCCTCAACATTTTTCATAACCTACATTGTCTCGCATTCTTCTCAATTGTCAAGAAATAGTATTTCCTTTAGCACGGCAGCTGATTGTTCCCAACTTTCTGTTACAGACCTACCATTCCTTCTCAGAGTGGGTAAGACTGTTGGTAATCGTATTTTCTACCAGACTTGTAATGTGATACACCCCAGGGATCGGTTTACAGGTTAGCCTCCACGAATTGCTTACATTATTCCATTTTTGTTTTCCACAATTCTTCCTTAAAGCGTTATTTAACACACCCGTATATATGCAACTTTCGGACACTTTCTTCTTTGGTCATGCTGTTCTGGTGTAACTTTCTGGCTCTTCTTGTTTCACATCTCAGTTTCTGCAGCGCCTCAGTCCAGATGCACGGTACTTCTTTAGAATGACCTCTGCTGACAGGTATCGATGCCTTCATTGCTCTCTACACCCACACACGCTCTGTAACCTACCTCAACGCAACATCAATCAACCCTCGGTCCCAGACAGTGAAATCTGTCTGGACACTGAAACACCCTTCTTAGTCCCTTCCAGTAAGCGTACTTGATGTTGAATTTGGGTCTTATAAGCACGAATTACTGTGGCATTTTGGATTTTCCTGCCAGTGATGGTATAGTGTATTAAATTGTGATCACTCGGCGTGGCAGGTACCACAGTTGTACAAAGTTTCTGAATTGACAGCATTTCTGCCCTCGCATATAATGATTCTTTATTTCTCACTAATGGCAGATTTCGGACAAGGTATCAGCCATCAGTATATGGCACGCAAACATAAAACGTACAATTCGAAACAGTTTAATAGTACTATCAGAAACGAGATCACTGCCCAGTGCAAGTCAACGGTAATTTAAAAATGGTCATAGCACCGGAAATCGCCCAGCAAGTAATAATTTCAGCTCCGGCGTCTTCGGGTTGACATGAAAAATGCCTCAGATTTCACAGTTTCTCATGTTATTGCCTGTTTGATGAAAATTTATTTTACTGCCGTTGACTGCCATTAATCACAGTACTTGTTTCTGCTACTACATTTTTTTAATACTAGTTGTATGCATGATCTTGGAAAGGCTACTATCAAGTTATCATTTCTGGTCTCCTCTTTAAAATCCAAACATCCCTACTTCCAGTTAAATATGTCCTAGTTATTGGATCCGTTTTGTCTGATCCTAACTGTTCATGCATTGTCATCATTGAGAGTAATAGTCCCCATATCTTTTATCCTGTTGCAAGTGTGCCTCTGGGGTCTTTCCTCTCTCCTTTCTATTATATCCTCTACACAGCTGATATACCTAAACTACCCTTTCATCCCATCTTCTTCAGTATGTTATTAACACAGCTTTCCTAACGCTCTAACCAACATTCTCGAAATCCCATCGAGCCATGCATCTTACCCTGTTTTTCCCCTGGTGTAGTCAGTGGCTCATGAAGATAAATCGCTCGAAAAGACAGGAAGTCATAACAGTACAGACCATCCACAAGCTCTTTGGCCATGACTTTTATCTAACCATTACATTTGTCCTATTCAGTTAGTGTATATAGTAAAACATTTTGGTCCAACTCTCGACCAGCAATTAATACAAATCTCTACTAACCAGCCAACAGAAAGCTGGCAATAGTCTAAAACTACTGAAATAAACTACTCCGCCGATCGTGGGGGTTGCACCCCTCCACTCCACACCTACAAAAAGTTGATCCGTCCTATTATCTCCTACGCCAGCGTTGACTGGACATCCACTCAAGTTCTATCACTTCTTCTAATATTTCACTACCATGCATTCTGTCTTGCTTTCCATTGTCATTTATCTTCCCCCATCTCATTAAATTCCCTCTCCTTCTTTGAACACCACTGTATATCTTACATTATCTGCAAATGAGATACAAATAAACCCATTTTTTCCCGCTGAACACCAATCAAAGCATGCTGCCACGCCTATACCAACACATCCCACCGCCTCTACACCCACATGCGCTCTATAACAGGACTCAAAGCAACACTAACCAACTCTCCCTCCCAGACAGTGAAATCTATCCAGATATTTATCCATCCTGTCAGCTGTAACCCTCCTATCCTATCCAACATCAGCGCTTCCTGCCTCCAAATGTATTCTTTCTTCCTCGTTTCCTCTTTCATTCCATGGCACGTCTAACATTCCATTTCTCCACTTATATCCGTTTCTTTCCTTCCACCTCACTCCTCTCCATTGTTACTTTCATCTTTACGTCACACACACATGACATCACCTATATATACCCACACCCTTAGATTCTAAAAAAAACTTCTGACCTTCCCTTTCTTACTAGTGTCAGCGCTGGTCGTCCAAATTTTTAATGAATTTGCCAACTAGAGAAGCATTTATACTCAACGATTTATTTAAATTTTGATTATGTTCCAGTCTGTGGTAACACTTCTCTTATCAACCTCTGGTTCTTTCAGCTTATCCATGTCCCGCCTCCTTATTTCCCTACCTTTTTGCTATTTCTTCAGTTTTAATCTATAGTTCATAACCAAGAAATTGTGGTCAGAGTCCAGTGTGTCCCTGGAAATGTCCTGCAATTTAAAATCTGGTCCAAAATTTCTGTCTTACTATTATATAATCAATCTGAAACCATTCGGTGTCTCCAGGGTTCCTTCCACGTGTGCAGACTTCTTTTATGATTCGTAAACCATGTCTCAGAGATATTTAAATCATGGTCTGTGCAAAATTCTACCAGGTGGCTTCCTCTTTGATTCGTTTCTCACAGTCCACATTCACCTACAATTTTATGTTGTCCTCCTTTTCCTCCTATCGAGTTTCTCTCCCCTACTACAATTACCTTTCCGTCTCCCTTAACTTATATGGCTACTTTCTATTATCTGATGACACATTTCTTCAGTCTATTCATCTTCTGCGGAGCTAGTTGTTCATACAAACCTGTGCTACTGTGGTAGGTGTGGCTTCGTGAAAAAAATGTGTATATGAACAGGAAATACAATATATCTTCATTTTTTGTAAATACTGATTAAGAGTGATCAAAATTTTCTGCATCACAGGATATGTGAAAAAAATGTTTTTGTAAAAGTCCACTCCCATTTGAATCTACTTAAAAATGTGGGCAGTAAAAGGTGTAGTGTATGCAGTCTCTTTAATAGATTTATTACATCTTCTAAGTGTTCTGGTAGTAAAACTTTGTATGCTGTGGGATATAGCAATACAAATGGTTCAAATGGCTCTGAGCACTATGGGACTTAACATCTATGGTCATCAGTCCCCTAGAACTTAGAACCACTTAAACCTAACTAACCTAAGGACATCACACAACACCCAGCCATCACGAGACAGAGAAAATCCCTGACCTCGCCGGGAATCGAACCCGGGAACCCGGGCGTGGGAAGCGAGAACGCTACTGCACGACCACGAGATGCGGGCAATATATAGCAATACACATTAGTTTACATGATACTTCAGACGTGAGAAACATTGACGGTAAGTTGATGTTTTGAGTGCTCTTCATAGTTTACATTGCATTACAGACACATGCTCGCAGATCCTATGGTAGAGATAGCAAAATGCTGTATAATTATTTACCCCCAATAGGATGTAACTGTTCTCTAAAAGTGAGACTGTGCACATCAGCAGTCAATACTGTTGTGACGTAACAAGACTGTTACGCCACACGGTAGTAGCCAAAAGAAAGGCACGCTAAACTAACGCTGTGGCCGGTAGTGCACGTTCGGCATACAGCATACGGGCGTGAAGTCTGGAACATGAGAACTTATGAATGAATAAGAAGAAAAGTATGTAGATGCTTTTTACTTATCTTTTCTTTTATTGCTTCCTTGGAATACATTTCTCTTGAATACTCGTAAGCTATAGTCACTGATACAACTGGCGCCTTACTAGTTCGTTGCCATTAACTTAGCTGATGGCTAGTCTGTCTCTCGGCTAATGAGAGAGAAAGGCTTCATACAACTGGGCGATAGCTAGGTTCGCGTACAACTGGTCGGTAGCTAGGCTCTCGTACAACTGGGGTCGAGTCCACTCTCGTATCACGAGACCTGCCTTGGTGGTGGCGCTAGGTCTGCGATCACAGTGGCGACACGCGGGTCCGACATGTACTACATGGACCGCGGCCGATTTAAACTACCACCTAGCAAGTGTGGTGTCTGGCGGTGACACCACATTCCTCCCCCGCAAATCGGCGAACGGTCGTGTAATAAGGCTTCCGCCCGCCGTGGGGAGGACCACATGTTGACGTATGCGATGAGGTGGGGAGCCTAACAACAGGCGAGGCTGTGCCACCCGCACCCGGCCATCCGGTCCGAGGGGAGCTAGGAAACGCCTGCAAAACTAGTCCAGGGTGCACGTCAACAGGCGGTGTATGCGCCCGTAAAGAGACAGGAGGTCCTGAAGGGTCAACGTCCATGGCGTCGGGGTAGCCGACGCGCGATGACGTCATGTGGTCCGGAGCGGTCGGGAGTTCCATGGCGGAGGACAGCTGGTCACGGGAAGCGATCGGCGGCGCGTGACCCTGGGAGGCGCTTGGCGGCTGCAACGAAGCGTCGAATGCGGTCGGCGGCGGCGGCGGCTGCTGCTGCTGCTGCTGCGGCGGCGGCGGCGCGTCGCCATGGGGCAAAATGGAAGGCATCGTCGGTAACACCTGGGGATGAGGCGAGCCAGTAGATGGGTCCCCAGGGCGCTGACCGGACGGCACCGTCGCTGAAAGCAGACGGGGAGCGGCAGAACCCGAGCGACGACAGAGGCGCAGCTGATTGAGATGCCGACGCACCTCACCAGAGGCCCCCAAAACCAAATACATCGCGCGGCCGAGGCAGCGAAGAATGCGCCCTGCGAGCCAACGCCGTGAACCTCGATATTTGCGATAAAATACAACGTCGCCTGGAGCAAAAGCAGGAGTCTGCCGCTGCACAGGAACCTTATGCGGCGGATGCAGCAAAGCCATCAAGGTGCGATGAGGACGACCGTGGAGCAACTCAGCCGGCGAGCGACCATCTCGGGGCTGAGAGCGATACGAAGACAAAAAGAGCAACAATGCGTCCTCCCGAGAATGCGACTCTTTCAATTTCAACATCTGTGACTTGAAAGTCCGGACCAATCGTTCAGCGGCACCGTTGGACTGAGGCGAAAACGGCGCGGATGTCAGATGTTGAATACCATTGGCCTGGCAGAAAGACTGGAATTCTGCGGACATGAATTGTGGGCCATTGTCGGAAACAATAGTCTGCGGAAGACCTTCAATGCAAAAGATAGCAGACAACGCTTGGATGGTGGCGGAGGACGTCGTGGAAGACATCCGGACAACAAAAGGAAAATTACTGAAGGCGTCGACCAGAACCAACCATCGAGCATTCCAGAATGGACCAGCAAAATCAATGTGCAAGCGTTGCCAAGGGGAAGTGGCTTTTGGCCACGCAAAGACTTTCCGCGGCGGGGCGGACTGTTGTTCGGCACACGCCGGGCACGAAGAACACATATTCGTAATCGCAGCATCGATTCCGAACCAAGTACAGTGCCGACGAGCAAGTTGTTTCGTTCGCACTATACCCCAATGGCCTTGGTGAAGAAGCCGTAAAACAGAGGACTGTAACGAACGTGGGACCACGACTCTGGACTGATCATTATCAGAACGCAACAACAAAACACCACGTCGAACAAAAAGTCTCTCCTTGTGAGCAAAAAATCGGCGAACCAACGGATCCTCGATCCGAGACTTTGACAAAGGCCATTGCGTAGCAACAAAACGTAAAACAGTAGCAAGGACAGGGTCAGCAGCTGTGGCTGTAGCGACACGACGAAAATCAATCGGAAACGATTCGACCACTTCATCGGTTTCCGAATCAATGAACATGCAAGCAAGTTCGGAAGAATCGAATGCTTTATCCTCAGCAACAGGCAAACGGGACAACGCATCGGCGTTGCCGTGCTTAGCAGTGGACCGATACAAGATATCGTAGCGGTACTGCGAGAGGAAAATAGACCAGCGAATGAATTTTTGCGCTGTACGTGGAGGTACAGGCTTGTTCGGGTGAAAAAGCGACGTCAAAGGTTTGTGGTCGGTGATGATGGTAAAGTGACGACCATACAAGAAATCATGGAACTTAGTAACACCAAACACGAGAGCCAAAGCTTCTTTCTCTATCTGTGAATAATTTCTTTGCGCAGCCGAGAGCAATTTGGACGCAAAGGCAATAGGGCGATCATGTGAGCCAACTTTGTGCGCAAGCACAGCACCGATCCCGAAATCCGATGCATCTACCATCAACAAAAGGGGTTTCTGGGGATCGAATGGCGTAAGGCAAGTATTAGAAAGCAACGCCGATTTCAACTGGCGAAAGGCGCGTTCGCATTCCGTCGTCCAGACGAACGGAACACCTTTACGGCGTAAGCGATGAAGCGGAGCTGAAATGGAAGAGGCATTGCGCACATATTTATGATAATAATTAATTTTACCCAACACACTCTGTAGCTGTTTCACATTTTGAGGGGAAGGCAAATCGTGTATGGCACGGAGGTGCTCTGGACTTGGATGTATGCCTTGGGCATTAATGACATGTCCCAGGTATGGTAAGTCACGAGCAAAAAACACACATTTGTCCTTCCTCAAGCGAAGACCATTTTGCCGCAAGACCTGAAATAATGTTCGTAAATTCGCAAGATGATCTTCTTCTGTCTGTCCGGAGATCACTATATCGTCCAGATAGTTTGCTGCAGTAGGGACCGACGCACAAATAGTTTGTAAATATTGCTGAAACAAGGCAGGGGCGGATGCACACCCGAATGGCAGTCTTTTGAAGCGGTACAATCCAAGATGCGTGTTGACCACCAATACGCGCTGGGATTCGTCGTCCACCGGTATTTGCAAGTACGCATCGGCTAGGTCCAACTTTGAAAAATATTTTCCCGGGCACAGTTTAGCAAAAAGATCTTCCGGGCGGGGCAAAGGAAAAGTAGCAGTCACTAGCTGTGGATTCACTGTGGCCTTGAAGTCCACGCAAAGTCTCAATTTTCCGGAAGGTTTTGGCAAAATTACTAAGGGTGAGGCCCAGAGAGAAGCTTGCACACGTTCAATTACACCCTGCGATTCGAGATCGTGTAACGTTCTTGCGACCTCATCACGCAATGCGTGGGGAACATTGCGCGCCCTGAAAAATTTCGGTTGCGCGTTTACCTTCAGTTCTAAATGTGCTTCATAGTTTTTAGCGCAACCTAAGCCCGGTGCAAAAATGTCTGCAAATTCGTCACACAGCCGAGAAACACTGTCTGTAGGCACAGTCTGATTCACTGATAGGACCTGATTTACAATAGACATGTTAAACAACTTAAATAAATCTAGACCAAATAAGTTCACAGCAGAAGAAGAACGAAGAACGTAAAATGACACAAGTTTTGTTTGTCCCTTGTATGTTGCAAGAAGGCTGCACTGTCCTAACACAGGAATTTTCTGTCCGGAATATGTAGTTAGCTTAACATTTGCGGCACGCAACGGAGGTGCGCCCAGTTGTTTGTACGTGTCGTGATTGAGCAATGAAACTGCAGCTCCGGTATCGAGCTGGAATGGTATCACTTTGCCTTCAAAGTCTAAGTCCACAAAAAGTTTATTGTTCTGCTGACAAGAGCGACTGTTTTGTGCAATTGGAACAGACACTGGTACAGAATCACTTGCTAATTGACGTGATTTCCGGCGACGTCGACGCACAGTTTTTGTGGGACGATCACTGTCACTGTTAGAGAAAGTGTCACTGGACGAAGTGGAATTAACGACATGAATGTCCATAGGCGAAGGTCCACGAGCCTGAGCGTCCTTGGTTCGATTCCGGCGCGAAGCAAAGGGCCTGGAATGATTGTGATTGTCTGATCTGAGCTTTTTCTGGCAAACACTTGGAACATGTCCTTTCTTATTGCAGAAAAAGCAAATAGCTTGGCGTGACGGGCAATGTTCACGCGAATGTCTAGTAGCACACCGCGGGCATGATTTCACTACATTTGTGTGCTGGCGCGGCACACCTGGCTTAGCACGCGGCGGTCGCTGTGTGTCCGTGCGCGAGGCCCGGTTACCGGGCCGCGGAGCGCGTCCAGCGGGCCGGTTAATGTTACACACGGCTGGCGAAGTTTCAAAAGATTCCTGAGCACAGTCCAGTGTGTCCTGTCTATCCAATATGTCTATCACTTGTTGAAGGGAGGGATTAACTAGTTTCAAAATTTGCTCCCGTATGCGAACATCAGAAACGTTCTGTGCAATTGCATCACGCACCATTGTATCTGAATAAGAAAGACCACAGTCACATTCAAAGGCACAGTCCCTAGTAAGTCCTTGCAATGTTGCTACCCACTCCCTATTAGTTTGACCGGCCGTACGTTTTGTACGAAAAAACGTATACCGTTTTGCAACCACATTAACTGTTTCTTTGAAATAGACATCTAAGGCAGACAAAATTTCCTCGTATGACAAAGTTGCTACGTCGCGGCGGGGAAACAATTTCACTATCACACGGTATGTGGACACACCGACACAAGAAAGCAAAAACGGCTGCCGCTCATTACCTTGAATTCTGTAGGCAGCCATGTGAAAGGCGAACTGACGAGACCACTCTTGCCAGGTCTCATCGGCTGCCACGTATGGTCGAAAGGGAGGTGCAACAGCGTTCAGTGGCAGCGGTAGCGAAGAAGCGGCGGCGGCCGCATCGGTTTGAATGGTACGTTGACCCTGGACGAGCTGTCCAAGGGCATCCAGTAACGCCTGCGTCTGCTGAGTCTGCAAGCGATAAAATTCGGACAGTACATCTGGAGAATGTGGCGAAGCCATGACACAAATAAATGGAAGCAATCAGAAAACTGGAAAACGGCGCCAATGAAGCAAACAAACGAAGTAATACAAACTCTTTATCTCGTCGCCATATGTTGTGACGTAACAAGACTGTTACGCCACACGGTAGTAGCCAAAAGAAAGGCACGCTAAACTAACGCTGTGGCCGGTAGTGCACGTTCGGCATACAGCATACGGGCGTGAAGTCTGGAACATGAGAACTTATGAATGAATAAGAAGAAAAGTATGTAGATGCTTTTTACTTATCTTTTCTTTTATTGCTTCCTTGGAATACATTTCTCTTGAATACTCGTAAGCTATAGTCACTGATACAACTGGCGCCTTACTAGTTCGTTGCCATTAACTTAGCTGATGGCTAGTCTGTCTCTCGGCTAATGAGAGAGAAAGGCTTCATACAACTGGGCGATAGCTAGGTTCGCGTACAACTGGTCGGTAGCTAGGCTCTCGTACAACTGGGGTCGAGTCCACTCTCGTATCACGAGACCTGCCTTGGTGGTGGCGCTAGGTCTGCGATCACAGTGGCGACACGCGGGTCCGACATGTACTACATGGACCGCGGCCGATTTAAACTACCACCTAGCAAGTGTGGTGTCTGGCGGTGACACCACAAATACCAAGACAGATAATACCTAGGTAGGTCAACTTTCAATATGATGACTATGAAAATACTAATCAGCATCAAGCAACTATGATTTTAGTGATAAATCATAGAACTGCCAGCACCATTGTTCTCTATTAGACAGCCTTCCATGGGGGTTAGACTCTATCAATTTATTCCCTGCAGAGCACTATCTTCAAGACATTTAGCCCTGTACCACACAGTTCCATTTCATTGTTAACAAGTGCTTTGCAATAGAACAATATTTGGAATGCAATTCAAGAATATTGGAAAGAACCAAATCATGCACTTCGTTTACATAGTAACGATTTGAGGTAGCAATGGAATGTTTACCATTGAAAACAGCAAAGTTCATAACCACCCAAATCCTCCATGAGATTATGCATTTCATTTCCTAGATCCATATATCAAAGTCCTTTAAAATTTGCATTTTAATAATATTACATTGATTTAGAGATACCCTTAGAAAAATCAGTATACACAAGGAGAAATCAGGATCCACATATGTGTAATTTATTATAGGAATGATGAAACATTTCTGAGTTATACTTTGAATTATGAATTTCATAGAGTTGGGTAAACAATGCAACCACCAGCTGTCAAATAAGATTACACAACATATACATGATGGAGATGACATCACATACCTACACTTGCATAAATATGTGACACTAAAATTTAACTCATCAATATTTAGTAAACGTATACAACAGAACTTGCTAGTGGCAACTTACTAAGAAGGCAGAAACATGCATTGAAAATCTTCTTCATGGGGTCAGACATCTAAACACAAAACTTACTATTCTGTAAATTGAAACATGCAACTAAGAGGTACTACTTGTATCAATGTTTTTCTTCGAGACCAGGTCTTCATTAACCATTTCCTCTGCTCCTGTCTTAATGAGGGGCTCTACAGAGATGGTTCACTCCTTATTAAACGATGTAATAGCGTAGTCATCACAGCAAAAATCCCATGAAATATCGCTAAAGACTTGCTTGTAATGATGAAAGTAGATGAGTCATCTACATATTTTTCTGTTCATCATACTACATACACTGATGATTCACTTCTCTCAGATATCATTTATCACAATTATGTTCTGTCAATTTACAACAGCATATCACAAAATGGGATACTATAAAAGTATTGTTTTGTCTTGTAGAAGAGGTAGTTTTGCCTTGACACTGTATACCACAAAGATGGTTTCGGAGAATTGCCGTGCAGACCGCACAAACTTTCTTCACTGAAGTTATAAAACTGTTGTTGGCCTCTAATTTTTGTAGAAGGCTTGCCTTAGTTATGCTGAAACTGATTTCAAAGTCATTCAACATTATAGCAGGCCTCCATGCTAGGGTAATTTCCAATATTAGCAGTTTGTTTGCATTACCTTGTTTTTTAATGCAGTTGTTCTGTAGACTTACCTGGTTGGGATGATCGCTTGCCAGTGACATCTCACACTCAAAAGGCCCTGAGGCCGATACTTTAATAAAGGTGCATCGCTGAAATTTACTCCCTAAGTATGTGTTTTGGTACGTAGAGTGCACAAAAAACATACGCATGTCCACATCTTGGGTTGTCAGGTGTTCTGTCGGATATCAGTGTCTTGCTTGCACATTATTTCGGTAACATAGCTCGTAACCATCATCAGGTGGACCTGAGACTGCTCCTCTAGTGGACCTGGTCCTGTATTTATGTCTATGGCCTTCCCCCTCCGCCGGCAGTTGCCCCAGACCGAAGATGGAACACCCACGAGCGAGTCTGGTCGACTTGGACCACAGAGGGAACACCCAGAACCACAGCGGACGGAAAACGACGGGCGCAGACCGCGGAGAGAACATCCAGAACTGCAGTCGGCCGGAAACGGAACGGAAACGCTTCAGCACATCGCAGTGAGCGTACCCCAGACTGAATTCCGAAAGCACCAGACCGAAGATGGAACACCCACGAGCGAGTCCGGTGGGCGTAGACAACCACCCAAAACCTCAGCGCGGCAAAGTCCAGAAAATCGTGTGACCGAGCGTTTCTAGGCGCTTCAGCCAGGAACCGCGCTGCTGCTACGGTCGCAGGTTCGAATCCTGCCTCGGGCATGGATGTGTGTGATGTCCTTAGGTTATTTAGGTTTAATTAGTTCTAAGACTAGGGGACTGATAACCTCAGATCTGAAGTTCCATAGTGATTAGAGCCATTTGAACAAGAAAATCGCAACGATCGGGCGCGGAACACAGAGGGAACCCCTGCAACCGTCGGTGGAGTGGGAAGGCCATAGACATAAATATTGAACCAGGTCCACTCGAGGAGCAATCTCAGGTCGCACATGATGAAGGTTACGAGCTACATTACCGAAATATCGCGCAAGTAGGTCACTGATATCCGGCAGAACACCCAATAACCCAAGATGTCATTAGATCTCCGGGGAAGTCTGAAGAGTTACATTTGCATGTTGCTTGTCAAAATATGCAAGTGTGATTACAGATCTCTCATTATGAATTAAAAAATTTAATCTTGCATCCAGAAATGAAACTTTTCTGTTATTTAGGAAGTTACAGAAGATTTAATGTATATATGTAGCACTACTGTTTTAAGTTAATTGCCCTATAGTGCTGAAAAATTTCACATGAGTCCCATATTAGCACTACACATGTAACTTACACGTTAAGGTGCAATTTCTGATTAGCTAAGTTTGATGTTTGAATCAAGCATCACACTTAAAACTGAATACAGCTTTTCTCGAGCTTCCATGCTACAAGTCAGAACACTTTCATGGATTTGTCACATTGTAATGATAATGTGTCTTATACAAAAGTAATTCAAGGAAATATGTGATATGGATGATTGGAAATTAAACACATGATGTAAATTATATATAAATATAATTTCTCTGATATATGCAGACTTATTACTACTTTGTTATTCTTCATCCATAAAAATTGTTCACTATATGGCAATATTTAGCAAATAATTGTCTTTTGTTCAGATTAAATTCTGTAAGTATGTAGGCATGTTAACATATAGGTATGTAGCCATTCAGCTCAACACCCATATGAACTTTGTCGCATTATACTTTCCACCATCTCACTGAATGTATTTCTACGGCAAAACACACCACGCCGTACACACTCCATATCTTCATAACATTTTGTTTTTACAAATATATGCTGTGCTTCAGTGTGGCATCACTAAACACTGTTATTATTGAGGTGATAACATTACTGCTGCCACTGGTGGCGCCAATGCTGCTGAAGAAAACGCCGATATTTTATTCGGTCGTGAGATCACTCTCGATATATGATATATTTTTCAAGAGCGTCTGCACTCTGTTTGACTAAACTGAATAAAAATGGTTCAAATGGCTCTGAGCACTATGGGACTTAACAGCTTTGGTCATCAGTCCCCTAGAACTTAGAACTACTTAAACCTAACTAACCTAAGGACATCACACACATCCATGCCCGAGGCAGGATTCGAACCTGCGACCGTAGCAGTCGCACGGTTCCGGACTGCGCGCCTAGAACCGCGAGACCACCGCGGCCGGCCTAAACTGAATATTTCTACATTACTGCACATTTCATAGCTCTATAGGAAAATTACTCTGATAAGTAACTAAATTTGTGAACTGCTGTGTTTATGAACACATGTAAAAGCCAAACACACTCTGTCTACAAATCATAATAGCCCACGTCATCATGGACGTTTATCGACAATCATTGTTTCAACTTGCCATTTAAAAATAGAATGTGGTTTGGGTTCAAATTCTGAAGGTAGCACAATTTCCGTCTTCAGAATGAAACAAATAAATGTAAATATCGTGTGACTAGAGCCTCCCGTCGGTTAGACCGTTCGCTGGGTGCAAGTCTTTCGATTTGACGCCACTTCGTCGACTTGCGCGTCGATGGAGATGAAATGATGATAACACAACACCCAATCCCTGAGTGGAGAAAATCTCCGACCCAGTCGGGAATCGAACCCGGGCCCTTAGGATTGACATTCTGTCACGCTGACCACTCAACTACCGGGGGCGGACTTCAGAACGAAATTTAAGTAATGGATTTGTTTATAAAATAACTACTTTTTCTACACCAGTCGCGATGTTTTTAAAAGTATGGACTGTATTATCAGAAAAAAAAGGAAAAGAAAAGATACGTCAGGGCCATCGTCTTTCTTTGCAGAGGAATACGATTAAGTGCCAGGGTAGCAAAATAACTTCTTTTTCTACTGCCAGTTAGGATTTTCTCTTTTTTTCCAATATGGTGTGCATTTCGATTGGTGGACACATCCCTTATTAATGTCCACTATTAGGTGTCTGGACATTTTCGATCAGATAGTGCATAACATTATTGCCACTACACAATATCGAGTCATTTTTGCCGCCATTTAGTGGTTAATTTTATTTTGAGTGCATCGGAAACATCTGCTAAAAGGAAAGTATTTTCGTTCTTCTCACTAGGAAGATGTTCTTCAAGTGTGGAGGGGCGAATGTCCCCAGTGAGATGGCTAGATTTCGCGAAAGTAGGCTGTGGCCTGCTTCGTGCTTTCGGGGATTGGGCTGGCGCCTTACCTAGCCCTGAGAAGAGGGTGCTTTTCCGCCATTTCCATCCCCAGAGAATAACTGACCATGACATTTTTGCTTTATCTGTTCGGAAATAAAAGGATAGACATCAAGAAGCCGGCTAACTAGAATGGGAATGTCCATCGCTTTTGCTTCAAAATTTTGTGTATTTAATCCGATTGAGTCACCTCAGCACCATGCCTGCCTCGAAGTCTATAAACCGATGGGACACTGCTCAGTCCCACTGCCAACCCTTACTTGTTAAAGAGAGTTTTGTATGCCAAGAGGGCGAAGACGGTGCAGCTCTCCTTCACTTTTCGTGAAATAAGCGATATTCTCATTCGACTCACTGGCAATAGCGATGAGTCCTCCCCTCCCTGGAAAGATTTTTTAATGTATAAAGTTGTGGAGGGGGATCTGTGTTTTATGATCTTTCCATAGCCGCTGACTGCGAGGCTCACTCACCTACCAGCCGTCGATTGGTGATCTAAATAATTAAAAAGTGTGAGATCATCCATATGAGTAGTAAAATAAATACCCTAAATTTCGGTCACACATTATATCACACAAATTTAAAGGTTGGACTTAGGCCACCGTAGGGTCTGCAGCCAGTGTATACCCTGGGCACTGAAAGCCGAACAGAAAGCAAACGGAGGGTTGTTTCCCTGAAGCACCTGATGCGTTTCAGTGTTGTAGGAGACGAAAGCTGGTGCTGCCACAACTGGGAACCGGAGTCGAAAGGGTGGAATATGCAGTGGTGTCATCTTGCGTCCCATCGTCCCAAGAAGTTCCAGAGCCACCCATCTACTGTAAATGTGATGCTCACCCCGTTCTTTGATTACCTTGGTCCATCGCTTATTCATTGCAAGGAAAGTGATGTTCCCATCACTGGCGAATGGTACCGCTGGAGAAATTACAGCGTGCAATTAAGCCGCAACGTTCGGGACAACTGCTTCAAGGAGTGCAGCTGCTTCACGATAATGCGCGTCTCCATATCACAAATGTTGTGAAGCGGAAACTACACCAACTCAAGGGGGACCCATTCAAGCAGCCACTCTACAGTCCTGAAATTTCCAAATGCGATTATTACGTCTTCAGTCCCTTAAAAAAGGCCGTGAAGCGTCGACGTTTCCTGTCGGATGAGGATATGCAGCAGACAGTTATGGACATCTTCGCACAGCAGGACATAGTGTTTTACTAAGGGGATATCTTCAGTCTGGTGCGTCGGTGGGACAATTCCTTCAGTACTATCGGCAGTTTTGGCTGATTGGAATACCGATTCTGGACTGTACGGCCTTCGAAGGGAAAGTTTTTGGTCTACCATTATACTATGCCACCTCTCGTGAATCCTGTGTTCTCTGTAAATAAAATGTAGGCTGTGACCTTCGGATCTTCAGTGACATAACAGGGATTGGTTTCTGAACATATCACTAAGGGAATTTTTCTTCTTGTTTTGACCAAAACTATCTTCTGTAGGAATACGTGACACTTATTTTTAAACACCCTCTGTACTACACTGACAACATTACATTTTATGCTATTTGAAGTCATAGGTTTAATATCGACATGTAAATTGTTTTAAATGTCTTAGTATACCTGATAATAGTCTGTGAATTAAAACCGATAGTAATAAATAATTACTGGCAGTTTTTGCCGGTGGCAGATCATGTGATCCACATCTAATGAGCGGGTCGTGACGCGAAAGTAAACCTACTATTCTTTCACTCCAGACCAGCCCAGATAGCTGTGCGTGTTACAGCGTCCCTTCCAGAACGGGGAAGCGCTCCAAACCCAGTCTAATCCACTCAGCGCATTAACGATGAGGGTCCGAGTGTTGGGCAGTTTGAATGTGGTTTTCAAACGGTCTGTCACATCCAACTATGCGAATACTGGGATAGGACCGAAGTCCCGCCTCAGTCACGCCTCGCAAACATTTAGAAAACTTTTGCTCACTTTGAATTCTAAACATCACACTACATTATTACTTGTTCCATGGATCCTGAATACGGCATTTCGTGATGATGTGGAACGTGTCAGTTTAACATAAGTTTTCATCAGACAGTATAATTTTCTTTTTAACCGTTACTACTTCATATGTAAAAATTCATCTATTGAGTAGAAGGAGTTGTCATTGAGAAATTCTTTTAGTTAATTTGTTCTTAAATGTTGATTGGCTATCTGCCAGAATTTTATTACTATTTGGCAAATGAACAAAGATTTTTGTGGTAGCATAATTCACCCCTTCCTGTGCCAAAGTCAGGTGTAACTCCGAATAGTGAAGATCATCCTCTCTTCTAGTGTTGAAGTTATGCACTTTTTTCAAGTGGGATGGATTATTAATAACAAATTTCATAACTGAATATATGTATTGCGAAGGTACTATGAACATCCAGAATTCCTTAAATAAATGACTGCAAGTTGATCTTGGGGGGACTCCAGCTGTTATTCTGATTATGTGCCTTTTTGCAAAGAATATTTTTTCTCATAATGATGAATTACCCCAAAATATGATGCCATATGAATGCAGTAAATGAAAACAGGCACAGTAGCCTAACTTACTGATATGTTTATCAACAATATTTGCAATTCCCTTATAGCATAAGTAACTGATCCAATCGTGTAGGCAAATCATCAATGTGTTTCTTACAATTCAATTTCTTGTCATTGCACACATCCAGAAATTTCGGATATTCTTCCCAAGCAACAGGCTTCTGGCCAGAGCCTATATTTGTCAATAGTGCTAGGCCATTTACTGTACAGAATTGTATATATCGTGGTTTCTCAAATTTTAGTGGGAGTCTATTTGCAGAGAACCACTTAAAAACTGAAACGTCCCCTTTGAACAATTCTACATGACTGTGCTTAAACTGACACACAATATTTTGTTAGCGCAACGCAATCTGACTTTCAAAATTCCCTACAAAAGAATGGCCCTGACTAACATTAAACTATACCTTTCACAAATCACTTACGTCACAAAAATCTTCGCTGCTCAAGCTACTGCAATACAGCGAGCGCCACTACTGCCAGCTAAATAAAAGATTCAAACTATGGAAGGCACTAACTACTGATAGGGATAGTTAGCAAATGAAAGATATTAATAGAGAACAAAACAATGTATTTACCTTGATATCATCATATATAAATATAGCAGTTCATGACAAATTTCAAAACTCCGCCATCTCTCTCCACACATCCACCACTGCTGGCGGCTCACCTCCAACTGTGCAACGCTACGCGCTGTTCACAGCCAGCTGCCTCTGCCCAACACTACAATGGCGAGTATTATAACAATGCAAAGCAGCCACAGACTGCACACAGCACAGCCAGTGATTTTCATACAGAGGTGGCGTTACCAATAAAAAAACCTAAACAGCCTACTTACATAGCCCCCATGCTCCCCACAAAAAATTTTACAAATTTGTTTGGGCAGTGACCAATACAGGTTTGAAAAAATTTTTCATAATTACAATAACAAAGAAATCAAATGCACACACTTATTGATACAATGTTGGTCAAAAGCTCAAATTTTCTCACAGTCCATAAAGACAGTCCTGATCGTTCATTACGGTAGAATAGTAGTGTTTTTCTCAAAGTCTGAGCAGTAGAAGAAAATGCACACGGAAGTAGTGGATTTCCATGCAGTCTTGAAGAAGTAGCGTTGTCCTTCCAACGGAAAGACAGTGCTGACTCTTGACATGCTGACAGATAATGGGCCACAACAGAGCAAACCCACAGCAGAGTCATTCGAAGTTTTGAAGAATATTGGCAGGTAGGTCATCACAGAGTAGACCCACTGTAGTCCTGGTAGAGATTAAGGTATTGGTGGGCCACCAGAGATGCAGACCCACTGCAGTCCTTGTAGAAATAATGGTATTGATGGATGATCAAAGATGTAGACCCACTGTAGTCCTTGAAGAGATGGCCAGCAGCCATCTGTTGTGACTGTGCAGGTGCACAATCACCACTGAAGAGTCTTGCGGATAATGTAGCAAGTCCATAAACCACCACTTGTGCACTCACAAAGTTTTTGGAATTGTCCTTAGAACCAGCAATGCTGTTATCCAGTCCCTTGCTGAATCATTAACACACGTGCAAACACTATCAGTCCCTACTTCTCACATATTGTCCATATACTATGACCAACAGAAACGTGTGCAGTGAAATGTAACTAACAAGTTAATAATATCATGAACTGGTGACAATTACAATTTTATAACATAACAATACAATAACAAAGGTACAAAATACATCATTAAAAACATAACAATACAGATAACATTTGTAGTAAAACAGGCTTTACAAAAGAATAGAAATAGACGTATACATCAATGTTACAGGAATTATGAGATAAGTAAATACATAAAATATCAGAATAACTTTTGGAACATCAACTTTACACATGAGCATTAAAACAAAACAGAGTAAATAATGTCTAAACATCTTTACAAAGTAAATAACACATTATTAATGCCAATTGTATTTGAGGATAACAGTATTCCTCATCATAGTGAATGTAACTTAGTATTAGAAGAGAAAAAAGTTCTATGAAACAGTACACCGAGACAGGAAGAAAACAAACACACAAGGGTACACAAACATATAGTGGGATAACACCAATAGGAAAGGACAGGGTTCGTTTTCAGTGTAACATGTGGTACTGCACTCCAACCTAAAACTTCATATATCTTTCCTCTTATTTCATCCTTTGTTTCCACCAAAAAAATTCTATCTAAGCATGCTTTCTGTATTTATATGTTCACACATTTCTTACCTCAACATTTATTTCCAAGAAAATCCTACCTAAACCTGTTTTCTGTACTTTTTTTCGTATAACTTCTCAATGCATTTCTTCCAATTCATCGCAACTCATTCTCTTAGAGGCTACCCCCTCTTAAGCTAACTTAAATCTACTGAGCTCAGATGCAAAACTAAGGAACGAGGCAATGCAGCAGCACAAAATAAGTAACACAAACAGCAATGACCAAAAAATGGAAAATTGCAAAGCAAGCTACAGTAAATCTAAATTACCAAGCAATGCAACATTACAACTAATATGAGCCAATGTGCAACAACAAGAAAAATAAATGAGTAGTAAAACTGGCTTAGCAGAGTAACACAAAGTCAAATTCAGTAACACTATGCCTGGCAAACAGCAGTTTATATCTAAACATGACATAGCTCAAGCAGAAAAAATAGTACACTAAAGATAACAATGCAGATAAGGGAAATGTATAATCACATCTTAATGTCTAAGTAATTAAGGTGGTGCATCACAACAACTTATTGTAAAAAAAATATTACCATGTACTTGAAAAGAAAATTATGTGTCCAGTTACTGTTACTAGTCCCTTCTTATTGTTCTTTCCTTTCCAAGTGCTCCTTTTTTTAAAGAATGTGGATTACAAAATTATCATTTAATAGATCTGTTGACAGAAAGTGTTCACATTAGCAAATGCATCTAAGTTTATTTTATAAGACTAATGCTGTAACACAGCTGGAAAACAGGTATCAAATGAAATAAGCAATTACGCAAACCAAAGCATAAAAATATCATTCAATAGTCATGTGACATTTCATAAGTTAGTAGAAATTCTCTCAACTCTCGTAGAAAGACGCTTGTCGTAATCAGGTGCGCAGATGTAAAAATATTTCTCGTCATTTCATTAGGCATTTCAGTAAATATCATAAATTACGAGCTCCACAGTATGCTTTCAACAAGAAAATGTCAATAGCGAGGATAATGGCCTCCCCCTTTTTTTTCTACCTGTGCTTCCGGAAAGGCACACCCTAATGGCTTGTTCTCCAGGTGTCTGACACAGCGGTGTGCCGACGACGCACGTGCAGGTGGTCACTTAACTTTCTTACAGAAATATTTACGACAGCAGTTTCCGCTACAGTGACAGTCTCATATAAAAATTTCACAGGTCGAGAATTTACGTTGCAAATGTGTAGAAACAAAATCCTATGAATATAACAGTGTCCAAAAAAAATTTTCGCCGGCATTGTGATAATTCACGCATTTACACACATTTCATAACTCTTAAAGTACGATTCTTGGTTTCCAACATCCTGTTTCACAAGTCAAGAGTCCCTAACTTCTATTCATTATTCATATAGATATAAACACGTAATCACATTCCTCATATATGGTAGCATCATCTTATTGACATAAACATACCTCAACAGCATAATACACATCGTCGTCGTAAAAATAACATCATAACACCTCAGTCAAATCTCAAAAAGGTCGTAGCTTTCTGCAATAATTTCAAACCATAAAAAATATTCTCTGCTCATTTCAATAGTGTCATCTGCCTCAAACGTACTTTAAAAATCATGATCTCATACCAAATACATCATTCAAAGCTCTCGTAGTATCACAATGATTCCGAAAAATGTGAGCATTTCTCAAAGTACAGACAAAATACAATTTCGTAAGTGTGAACTTATCCAACTGTGTAATTACGTAAACATCTGTCACTGATGTAGTAAAAACGTTTGTCTGTCTCAGTTAAATGATCAGATAGCTGTGTAATTATGTGTTGGAGAAATATGGTACCGTTGTGTAAAGTTGTATAAGCAAATACCATATTAGCTAGGGTTCCTTGTGGTTGCCACACACATGGTACACAAAGTAAGCGTGTACCCCCCTGAGGATTAATGTAATTATACCCTCAGGTGTTACAGATTACAGCAATGGAATGAAATGTATCACGGAAAACTTTCTTTGTAATTCAAAAATCTTTAAAAATAAATGTTTTAAGTACAAAATTAATCACTCAAATACGTGTACTGTAGCGCTAAATGTGCGTCTTGTTGCAACATAATCTGTGTGGAAGTGTCGTAGTTATCGCCCTCCAAAAGCTAAGTTCTGCAGAAGTCAATGTACTTACCTCATAATACACAAAAGTGAAATGCTTTGCGTATAAATGTCTTAGTTATTACGGTTATTGCCGTGATGAGGAAAGTACTGTGCTGTAACGTATTGTTGTGCTACGGAAAAGCAGTCTCATTGTAGCTATACCACAAAAGTTACTACTAAAACCTGTTTTACTTTCCAGAATAAAAGAGAAAACTGTGCAGATATAAAACAGAAACACTGCAAAAGCAACATTGTAAATCGTCACTCATTAGTAGCGTCGTGATAAAATCGTGTAGCTGTCACATAAACTAACCACTGTGTCATCTGGTATCTCACTGAAAGTACTTTAAATCCAGAATGTATTTTCAAGTAAACCAAAATGTTGCATTAAAATCTCATTAGCAGTACTGGTAAATGTTCTACGTACGTAAGCCTTATACTCGTTCCATAATCGTGTAACTAACAAGCAAGAATGTACAAATACAACACTGTGTCGTCTGTTCACTATAACAATGCATTCGTAATTTCTGTTTAAAAATGTTCCCTTGGTTCTTGACTGGATATTTAACTTCAAACATTGTTGCATGTTAACAGATTCTAAAGTCTGACAAAGCATACTAGAAATGTGAAGTGAAAAGTTTTATGGCAAAGACAAAGTTAAAAAGCAGATTATCTTTCAGTAAACGGTTTTACATGTGAAATGTGGTGTAAACCTTTACTCTTCCTAGTACGCAGAGTTTCAACTGAAAAGCAATTGTCATGTTTTATATGTCGGTAAGGAATGTTAAATCTTTTCTCAAGGTTAGCGTCTGTGTTATTTTTCTCTGAGCCAGCCGGCGCAGGTGGCTGCCTGCGGTGCGAGTCATTGTCTGTTCCTTTGTTGGCGCGCGTCGTTATTGGGATTAGGAGACCTAGCTTCTACAAATTCACCGTGACGAGAGGGCCGTGCTCTGTTTGAATTCCGCCAGTTCTGATGCAATTCAGGTCTGTCGTTACGATCATATCGTCTGTCGTCATGTCGGTAGATTCCATAGTTTCTTTCTTGTCGGTCACATGGTGGAGAATTTCTCCCTGAATCGTAACTGCGCGCTGGTCCGTTGCGTGTAAAGTTATTCTGTCTCCCTTGATAGTATCTATTTTGGTTCCCATATTGTCTGTTTATCTTATTGCCTCTGTGATAGTCATTACCACGGAGAGGTGATCTTTCCCTGTAGTTATTACTACTCTGCCAATGGTTGTCATACGGGTGGTGTCTGTTTTGGTCACGATTTGTGTTGTGAGAATAGCCTTGTCGTGTCAAGTTATTACTTCTTTCATCGCGGAATTGCGACGGATGTGACCTGTAATTGTTGTGTTCCTGGTTTCGCGTTCCGCGATTGTCAGTGTCAATTTCTAATTCTTGTAAGAGTCCCTGAAGTGCTTCAATGTCGTCTTTGCAACGTCCTACCAAAATAATATGTCGTAAATGTTCAGGCAGTTTGATTAAGCAAATGCGGATGAGTTCTGAGGGGCTGTATGGGTTTGAAAGATACTGATTCTTATGCAACATGTCTTCAAAATATTTCACAAGACTGGAAAATTCAGATTGTTCGAAACGTTTCATCATTATGATGCTATGTTTTACTCGGTCTTGTGTGGCTTGAGACCAATATGCTGAGAGGAAGGCATCGTAAAACTCTCCTTCACTGTGGCAATCGTGAATTACCGACCGCATTCTTACAGCTGGTTCATTCTCCAAGTAGCCACACATAAATTCTAATCTGTGTTCTAACGACCAGTTGGGAGGAAAACAATGCGAGAATTGATGGAGCCATGCTTGTGGATGAATGTCGTTGCCAGAATTCTTAAATGTTTTGAATTTATGTGTAGTAATGAACAGCTTATAGTCAAAATCATCATGTCGCCGAGTCGCATATCGGTCATTGTTAGGTCGTGTTGGCCGTTCCATCTCAAAATTCGGTGCACATTGCCAATTTCTTTCATAACTTCCGAAATGCCCTGTGTTATTATTTTGTGGCTGTTCCGTATCTCTGTGTCCCTCTTCCCGTGTTGGAGCGCGAGTGTCCTCTGAAATACGTAATTCTTGTATTACCTGTGTCAGCTGATCTTGTACTTCCCGGATTTCTCTTTTGTACTGTGTATTGATTTGATTTTGATTCTGTTTGAATTTTCTAATTTGTTCATACTCTTCTGTGTCAGTGAAGGCTACAGGTCTTGTGTCATTCAGATCATCATCTACCTTTGTAGATAAGTTAGTGACCTGATCCGAAAGTTCGGCTACTTTCTCCGATAGTGAACACATTTCCTCAGTGTGTTTTTCTGAACCAAGTTTCAGAGTGTCCATTTGTGTTGAAATCGAATCTACTGTGTCCTTTAAGTTTTCTTGAGTTTTTGCAAGTTGTGTAACCGAATCGGTAGATGCAACTGAGTCAATTTTAGCCCACAAGGTCTCATGATTTTCATGAACAATGGTTTGCAGTTCTTTTATGGCTGCTTCGTGATTCTGTAATGCATTTTCATGCCGCGAAAAAATAGGTTGAAAATGCTCACAAATTTGTGTTTTTACGTCATTACAGACTTTTTGACATTTCGATTCAATGTTATGTAACTCAGTAGTTAAATCTTCACGTGTTTGTTCAAGTGTTTGTTCCAATGAGTCTAACTTTTTAAGATTTTGTGCCACTGTGTCTAACTTTTGAAGCTTTTGCTGTGTTTGTCTCTGATTTTGTTCCATTGTGTCTAACTGTTGCTGTGTTTGTCTCTGATGTTGTTCCATTGTGTCTAACTTTTTAAGATTTTGTTCCACTGTGTCTAACTTTTTAAGATTTTGTCCCATTTGTCTCTGATTTTGTTCCATTTGTTGCATTAATTGCAATAATAATGTATTAGTGTCTGGAATCTGTTTCTCTATGCTTTTCGGCAATGCATTTGCACCGGCAACATTCACATTTTGACAAGCAGAAAATGTGTCTTGACTTATTTGAGAAAACGGTGATGACCCAAAACCTGAATCTACAGTATTCCTGAGGCGAGCTGTTGCCGACCGATCGATCGATAATGCTTCCCTGTTCACTACCTGTTTCACTGTCTACACCATTGTTTGCAGCCCGCTCCATTTCCCTATGCACAATTACCAAATTACTACTTTGAACATCAGTTAATTCATTACTCGGTGGCGCTAACACACTGCTTTCATTTTCACTGTCATTTCTCAGTTTACTTTGGAGCCGAGTATTACGTTTTTCACACGCCATTATTGTCACAGTATTTCACACGACAACACAGAAAAACACAATTTGAAGATCAAAAATAAGAGAACACATTAACATAGCACTGAAAATAATATCTAGTTAATTGCAGCTGTGAAATACTTGGTGCAAATCTACATGCATGCCACAACTGTTTTACTGTACAACAATGAAAGACTGCAACTACAAAGGAGATTTTCTCTACAATTACGCGCTAGCAGTAAACAATAGCTACACTAATTACACAAACTACAAGAAAAAATCAGAAGATTCCAGTGAGGTATCCTCGGCTAAGGGTCGACATATGAAACCTCCCCTTTGAACAATTCTACATGACTGTGCTTAAACTGACACACAATATTTTGTTAGCGCAACGCAATCTGACTTTCAAAATTCCCTACAAAAGAATGGCCCTGACTAACATTAAACTATACCTTTCACAAATCACTTACCTCACAAAAATCTTCGCTGCTCAAGCTACTGCAATACAGCGAGCGCCACTACTGCCAGCTAAATAAGAGATTCAAACTATGGAAGGCACTAACTACTGATAGGGATAGTTAGCAAATGAAAGATATTAATAGAGAACAAACAATGTATTTACCTTGATATCATCATATATAAATATAGCAGTTCATGACAAATTTCAAAACTCCGCCATCTCTCTCCACACATCCACCACTGCTGGTGGCTCACCTCCAACTGTGCAACGCTACGCGCTGTTCACAGCCAGCTGCCTCTGCCCAACACTACAATGGCGAGTATTATAACAATGCAAAGCAGCAACAGACTGCACACAGCACAGCCAGTGATTTTCATACAGAGGTGGCGTTACCAATAAAAAAACCTAAACAGCCTACTTACAAAACTTCCTGAAAGACAATGTTTACAATTTTCTCAGCTAATTCTTGTTTGTTGGGTATGATTACTATACTTGTATCATCAACAAAAATAACTATCTTTGCATCTTCATGAATATAGAGTGGCAAGTCATTAACATGTATTAAGAACAATAAGGGACCAAAGACTGAATCCTGTGGGACACCATTCTTGATAACTCCCCATTTAGAGGACTCTGTTGATTTTTGCACACTATCCATACCGTTAATTTCAACCTTCACCATTCTTCTAGTTAAATATGAATAAAACTATTTGTGCAGTGTCCCACTCACATCACAATACTTAAGGTTATCTAGGAGAATTTCATGATTCACACAGTTTGAATGATCGCAAAAAATCATGAAGGTTGATGTTTCGTTATTCAGGGCAATTAATATTCATCTGTGAAAGTGTGTACAGCATTTTCTGTAGAACTTTTTGAAAACATAACTGACATTTTGTGTGTACTCCATTTCTACAAGTACTTGAAGCTACTTTCGATTACATTACATCTTCAAGACTTTTGGATAAAGCTGTCAGAAGTGAGACTGGGTGGTAGTTGTTGGCATCAGACCTATCCCATTTCTATACAATGGTTTGAAAATAGTATATTTCAGTCTATCCAGAAGAGCACCCTGTTTCAGTGAGCTACTTCATACGTGGATCAGAATGCTACTTACTTGTTGGGAATAAGCTTCTTGCACTCTGTTGGAAATGCCATCAATTCCATGTGAGCTTTTACTTTTGAGTGAATTTATTATTTTCCTAATTTAAGTAGGAGAGGTGGGCTGAATTTCAGTTTTATCAAATTGCATAGTTGTTGCCTCTTCCATATACAGCCTTGCATTTTCTAAGGAATGATTTTATTCTTTTTTCTCAGTGACACTTAAAAATGATTATTAAAAATATTTTCTACTTCTCACTCTCCATTAACAAACGTTTCATTGAGTTTAATAGAAATACAGTTTTCCTGTGCACTCGATTGCCCCATTTCCCTTTTTACAGTATTCCTATATCAGAAGAGCTAATCTGAGACATAATGAACGTACTTCTGGACTTTTTAATACCTGTCCTTAACATAGCACAGTAGTTTTTATAATGTTTTACTGTTTCTGGATCATTACTCCTAACTATAAGACACTTTTCCCTTTTCTGTTTACAAGATATTTTTATCCTTTAGTAAGATGTGGCTTTTTAGATGGTTTCTTACAATTACGTTTCACTGTTTCCTTAGGGAAGCTATTTTCAAGTAGACTCACAAAGGTATCATTAAAGAGATTAAATTTTAAATTAGCATCAAGTTCCCTGTACATCTCATCTGAATATAACTGTTACAAGCTTTCCCTAAAATTTGCAATTGATAAATCGTTAATTGAATGCATTTTTTGGAGGACTCTTTTGCATTACTGTATGGGGCTATGTCATATACTGTAACTACCTGTGTATCATGATCAGACAGTACATTCTTAACAGGAAAAGTTTTTATTGCTATTTAAATTTAGCTCAGTCTACAAAAACATTATTTATCAGTGTGCTGCTTTCCTGTACCACCCAAGTAGGAAAATCAATAACTGATGTCAAAATAAAATAACCAAGTAATACTTCAAGATCAAGCTTTCTGTCTGACTCCTTCAGAAAAATCTACATTGAAATTCCCACCAACAATAATTTTCTTTCCTATGTCTGACAGATAAGACAACAAAGAATCCAGGTTTCTCAAATATAACTGATAATTTCTCAATGACGACCTATACGCAACTAATATTATGAAAGTACCATTATTCAGTTTAAGCACACATGCACATGCTTCTATATGTTGCTCTATCCAAAAATTTTAAGTTTCTAAATGTTTCACACTATGAGGATTTTTAACATATATGGCAACTCCTCCCTCCATAGTGTTTCTACATACATGTACTGAAAGTTTATGTCACAGACTGTTGGGGTACACATAGGCTGGGGTGTTAACAGGGAGAGCATCTGGCTATCCCTTAAATTAACCATGTCATATCCTTTAATAACTAGACTAGATTAGTACTTGTTCCAAAGATCATCAATACAACACTTCCTAATGATGTGGAATATGTCAGGCCAATAAAACGTGTCTATATAAGATCTTACATTACACAAAATATTACAGTACACTTAACATTTTTAATTTTTTTGGGTGGGGGGTGGGGAAATTACCCACTTACTATTTCCAAAAATTCATCCCATGAGTAGAAGGAGTTACTATTCAGAAATTCTTTTAATTTCCTTTTAAATATTATATGACTATCTGTCAGACTTTTGATGCTATTAGGTAAGTGACCAAATACTTTTGTGGCAGCATAATTTACTCTTTTCTGAGCCAAAGTTAGATTTAACCTTGAGTAGTGAAGATCATCCATTCTCCTAGTGTTGTAGCCATGTACACTGCTATTACTTTTGAATTTGTTTGGATTGTTAATAACAAATTTCATAAGTGAATATATATTGTAGTGTCGGTAGCTGGACCGACACCGTGGAGTTGATTGCTGAAAAGGAATGCTAAACTAACGCTGTGGCCGATAGTGCACGCTCGGCATAACGCAGACGGGCGTGAAGTCTGGAACATGAGAACTTATGAATGAATAAGAAGAAAAGTATGTAGATGCTTTTTACTTAACTTTTATTGATTCCTTGGAATACATCTCTCTTGAATACTCGTACGCTATAGGCACTGATACAAATGGCTCCTTGCTAGTTCGTAGCCATTAACTTAGCTGATGGCTATTCTGTCTCTCGGCTAATGAGAGAGAAAGGCTTCGTACAACTGGGCGATAGCTAGGTTCGCGTACAACTGGGCGGTAGCTTGGTTCTCGTACAACTGGGGTCGAGTCCACTCTCGTATCACGAGACCTGCCTTGGTGGTGGCGCTAGGTCTGCGATCACAGTGGCGACACGCGGGTCCGACAAGTACTACATGGACCGCGGCCGATTTAAACTACCACCTAGCAAGTGTGGTGTCTGGCGGTGACACCACATTCCTCCCCCGCAAATCGGCGAACGGTCGTGTAATAAGGCTTCCGCCCGCCGTGGGGAGGACCACATGTTGACGTATGCGATGAGGTGGGGAGCCTAACAACAGGCGAGGCTGTGCCACCCGCACCCGGCCATCCGGTCCGAGGGGAGCTAGGAAACGCCTGCAAAACTAGTCCAGGGTGCACGTCAACATGCGGTGTATGCGCCCGTAATAAGACATGAGGGACCGAAGGGTCGATGTCCATGGCGTCGGGGTAGCCGACGCGCGATGACGTCATGTGGTCCGGAGCGGGCGGGAGTTCCATGGCGGAGGACAGCTGGTCACGGGAAGCGATCGGCGGCGCGTGACCCTGGGAGGCGCCTGGCGGCTGCAACGAAGCGTCGAATGCGGTCGGCGGCGGCGGCGGCTGCTGCTGCTGCTGCTGCTGCGGCGGCGGCGGCGCGTCGCCATGGGGCAAAATGGAAGGCATCGTCGGTAACACCTGGGGATGAGGCGAGCCAGTAGATGGGTCCCCAGGGCGCTGACCGGACGGCACCGTCGCTGAAAGCAGACGGGGAGCGGCAGAACCCGAGCGACGACAGAGGCGCAGCTGATGGAGATGCCGACGCACCTCACCAGAGGCCCCCAAAACCAAATACATCGCGCGGCCGAGGCAGCGAAGAATGCGCCCTGTTTTTTTTAAATCAATGTGCAAGCGTTGCCAAGGGGAAGTGGCTTTTGGCCACGCAAAGACTCCGCGGCGGTGCGGACTGTTGTTCTGCACACGCCGGGCACGAAGAACACATATTCGTAATCGCAGCATCGATTCCGAACCAAGTACAGTGCTGACGAGCAAGTTGTTTCGTTCGCACTATACCCCAATGTCCTTGATGAAGAAGCCGTAAAACAGAGGACTGTAACGAACGTGGGACCACGACTCTGGACTGATCATTATCAGAACGCAACAACAAAACACCACGTCGAACAAAAAGTCTCTCCTTGTGAGCAAAAAATCGGCGAACCAACGGAACCTCGATCCGAGACTTTGACAAAGGCCATTGCGTAGCAACAAAACGTAAAACAGTAGCAAGGACAGGGTCAGCAGCTGTGGCTGTAGCGACACGACGAAAATCAATCGGAAACGATTCGACCACTTCATCGGTTTCCGAATCAATGAACATGCAAGCAAGTTCGGAAGAATCGAATGCTTTATCCTCAGCAACAGGCAAACGGGACAACGCATCGGCGTGTCCGTGCTTAGCAGTGGACCGATACAAGATATCGTAGCGGTACTGCGAGAGGAAAATAGACCAGCGAATGAATTTCTGCGCTGTACGTGGAGGTACAGGCTTGGACGGATGAAAAAGCGATGTCAAAGGTTTGTGGTCTGTGACGATGGTAAAGCGACGACCATACAAGAAATCATGGAACTTAGTAACACCAAACACGAGAGCCAAAGCTTCTTTCTCTATCTGTGAATAATTTCTTTGCGCAGACGAGAGCAATTTGGACGCAAAGGCAATAGGGCGATCATGGGAGCCAACTTTGTGCGCAAGCACAGCACAGATCCCGAAATCCGACGCATCTACCATCAACAAAAGGGGTTTCTGGGGATCGAAAGGCGTAAGGCAAGTATTAGAAAGCAACGCCGATTTCAACTGGCGAAAGGCGCGTTCACATTCCGTCGTCCAGACGAACGGAACACCTTTACGGCGTAAGCGATGAAGCGGAGCTGAAATGGAAGAGGCATTGCGCACATATTTATGGTAATAATTAATTTTACCCAACACACTCTGTAGCTGTTTCAGATTGTTAGGGGACGGCAAGTCTTGTATGGCACGGAGGTGCTCTGGACTCGGATGTATGCCTTGGGCATTAATGACATGTCCCAGGTATGGTAAGTCACGAGCAAAAAACACACATTTGTCCTTCCTCAAGCGAAGACCATTTTGCCGCAAGACCTGAAATAAGGTTCGTAAGTTCGCAAGATGATCTTCTTCTGTCTGTCCGGAGATCACTATATCGTCCAGATAGTTTGCTGCAGTAGGGACCGACGCACAAATAGTTTGTAAATATTGCTGAAACAAGGCAGGGGCGGATGCACACCCGAATGGCAGTCTTTTGAAGCGGTACAATCCAAGATGCGTGTTAACCACCAATACGCGCTGGGATTCGTCGTCCACCGGTATTTGCAAGTACGCATCGGCTAGGTCCAACTTTGAAAAATATTTTCCCGGGCACAGTTTAGCAAAAAGATCTTCCGGGCGGGGCAAAGGAAAAGTAGCAGTCACTAGCTGTGGATTCACTGTGGCCCTGAAGTCCACGCAAAGTCTCAATTTTCCAGAAGGTTTTGGCAAAATGACTAAGGGTGAGGCCCAGAGAGAAGCTTGCACACGTTCAATTACACCCTGGGATTCGAGATCGTGTAACGTTCTTGCGACCTCATCACGCAATGCGTGGGGAACATTGCGCGCCCTGAAAAATTTCGGTTGCGCGTTTACCTTCAGTTCTAAATGTGCTTCATAGTTTTTAGCGCAACCTAAGCCCGGTGCAAAAATGTCTGCAAATTCGTCACACAGCCGAGAAACACTGTCTGTAGGCACAGTCTGATTCACTGATAGGACCTGATTTACAATAGACATGTTAAACAACTTAAATAAATCTAGACCAAACAAGTTCACTGCAGAAGAAGAACGAAGAACGTAAAATGACACAAGTTTTGTTTGTCCCTTGTATGTTGCAAGAAGGCTGCACTGTCCTAACACAGGAATTTTCTGTCCGGAATATGTAGTTAGCTTAACATTTGCGGCACGCAACGGAGGTGCGCCCAGTTGTTTGTATGTGTCGTGATTGAGCAATGAAACTGCAGCTCCGGTATCGAGCTGGAAGGGTATCACTTGGCCGTCAAAGTCTAAGTCCACAAAAAGTTTATTGTCCTGCTGACGACAAGAGCGACTGTTTTGTGCCATTGGAACAGACACTGGTACAGAATCACTTGCTAATTGACGTGATTTCCGGCGACGTCGACGCACAGTTTTTGTGGGACGATCACAGTCACTGTTAGAGAAAGTGTCACTGGACGAAGTGGAATTAACGACATGAATGTCCATAGGCGAAGGTCCACGAGCCTGAGTGTCCTTGGTTCGATTCCGGCGCGAAGCAAAGGGCCTGGAATGATTGTAATTGTCTGATCTGAGCTTTTTCTGGCAAACACTTTGAACATGTCCTTTCTTATTGCAGAAAAAGCAAATAGCTTGGCGTGACGGGCAATGTTCACGCGAATGTCTAGTAGCACACCGCGGGCATGATTTCACTGCATTTGTGTGCCGGCGCGGCACACCTGGCGTAGCACGCGGCGGTCGCTGTGTCGCCGTTCGCGAGGCCCGGTTACCGGGTCGCACAGCGCGTCCAGCGGGCCGGTTAATGTTACACACGGCTGGCGAAGTTTCAAAAGATTCCTGAGCACAGTCCAGTGTGTCCTGTCTATCCAATATGTCTATCACTTGTTGAAGGGAGGGATTAACTAGTTTCAAAATTTGCTCCCGTATGCGAACATCAGAAACGTTCTGTGCAATTGCATCACGCACCATTGTATCTGAATAAGAAAGACCACAGTCACATTCAAAGGCACAGTCCCTAGTAAGTCCTTGCAATGTTGCTACCCACTCCCTATTAGTTTGACCGGCCGTACGTTTTGTACGAAAAAACGTATACCGTTTTGCAACCACATTAACTGTTTCTTTGAAATAGACATCTAAGGCAGACAAAATTTCCTCGTATGACAAAGTTGCTACGTCGCGGCGGGGAAACAATTTCACTATCACACGGTATGTGGACACACCGACACAAGAAAGCAAAAACGGCTGCCGCTCATTACCTTGAATTCTGTAGGCAGCCATGTGAAAGGCAAACTGGCGGGACCACTCTTGCCACGTCTCATCGGCTGCCACGTATGGTCGAAAGGGAGGTGCAACAGCGTTCAGTGGCAGCGGTAGCGAAGAAGCGGCGGCGGCCGCATCGGTTTGAATGGTACGTTGACCCTGGACGAGCTGTCCAAGGGCATCCAGTAACGCCTGCGTCTGCTGATTCTGCAAGCGATAAAATTCGGACAGTACATCTGGAGAATGTGGCGAAGCCATGACACAAAGAAATGTAAGCAATCAGAAATAAATGTAAGCAATCAGAAAAAAGGTCACTTTTCCCTCGTCGCCATTAATTGTAGTGTCGGTAGCTGGACCGACACCGTGGAGTTGATTGCTGAAAAGGAATGCTAAACTAACGCTGTGGCCGATAGTGCACGCTCGGCATAACGCAGACGGGCGTGAAGTCTGGAACATGAGAACTTATGAATGAATAAGAAGAAAAGTATGTAGATGCTTTTTACTTAACTTTTATTGATTCCTTGGAATACATCTCTCTTGAATACTCGTACGCTATAGGCACTGATACAAATGGCTCCTTGCTAGTTCGTAGCCATTAACTTAGCTGATGGCTATTCTGTCTCTCGGCTAATGAGAGAGAAAGGCTTCGTACAACTGGGCAATAGCTAGGTTCGCGTACAACTGGGCGGTAGCTTGGTTCTCGTACAACTGGGGTCGAGTCCACTCTCGTATCACGAGACCTGCCTTGGTGGTGGCGCTAGGTCTGCGATCACAGTGGCGACACGCGGGTCCGACAAGTACTACATGGACCGCGGCCGATTTAAACTACCACCTAGCAAGTGTGGTGTCTGGCGGTGACACCACATATATATTGTGTGGCTACAGTGAAGATCCTTAGCTCTTAAAATAAGTGTTTGCAGGATGATCTCAGATGAGCTCCAGCAATTATTCTGATTACACACTTTTGTGCAATGAACACTCTTTTACTCAGTGATGAGTTACCCCAGAATATGGTGCCATATGAAAGCAGAGAATGAAAATAGGCATGGTAAGCTAATTTATTGAGATGTATATCCCAAAATTTGCAATGGCCCTAATAGCATAAGTAGCTGAACTCAAACATTGCAGCAGGTCTTCAGCGTGTTTTTTCCAGTTCAACCCCTCATCAATGAATACACCTAGAAACTTTGAATATTCTACCTTAGCTACCAATTTCTTATCGAAGTCTATATTTATTAATGGTGTCATTCCATTTACTGTGTGGAACTGTATATACTGTGTTTTGTCAAAGTTTAATGAGAGCCAATTTGCAGAGAACCACTTAATGATTTTCTGAAAAACATTATTTACAATTTCACCAGTTAATTCTTGTCTTTCGGGTATGATAGCTATAATTGTATCATCGGCAAAAAGTACCAGCTTTGATTCTTCATGAATATGGAATGGCTAGTCATTAGTATAAATTAAGAACAGAACCAAACCTTGCGCCACCGCATTCTTGATTGTTACCCAGTTTGAGAAATCATCAGTTTTTTTGCATATTGTGTGAACTGCTTATTTCAACTCTCTGCACTCTTCCAGTTAGGTATGATTTAAACCATTTGAGCGTTGTCACATTCATACCACAGTACTTGAGCTTATCTAGAAGTATTCCATGATTGACACAATCAAAAGCCTTTGCTAGATCACAAAAAATCCCAACGGGTCACTTACGGTTACTCAGAACATTTAATATTTCATTAGTGAAAGTATATATAGCATTTTACGTTGAAAAACCTTTCTGGAAACCAAACTGACATTTTGTTAAAACTTTATTTTTACAAAGGTGTGAAGCTACTGTACCATAAATTACTTTTCCAAGAATTTTGGATAAGACAGTCAGAAGAGATATTGGGCAGTAGTTGTTTTACACAGACGTATCCCCTATTTTATGTAGTGGTTTAACAAAGGCATACTTCAGTCTGGAAAATACCCTGCTTCAGAGAGCCATTACATATGTGGCTAAGAATCCCACTTATCTCTTTGGAACAAGCTTTTATTATCCTGCTGGAAATGCCATAAATTCAATGTGAACTTTTATTCTTGAGAGTGTTTATTATCTTCCTAATTTCAGAAGGAGAGGTGGGTGGAATTTCAATTGTATCAAATGGTGTGAGTAAGGCATCTTCCATTAACTGCCTTGCTTCTTCTAATGAACGTTTAGATCCTATTTTTCCAGAACGTTTAAAAAATGATTATTCAAAATGTTTTCGACTTCCAGATTGTTGTTTGTCAAATTTCCATTCCCTTTGATGGTAATGCCGCCATCCTGTACTCTTGGTTGTCCTGTCTCCCTTGTAATAATATTCCAAATTGTTTAGATTTTGTTATCAGAGGTATTAATCTCAGACATGATACACATGCTTCTGGACTTTTTAATAATCTTTCTTAATGTAGCACAGTAGTTTTTATAATATTTGGCTGTTTCTGGGTCATTACTCTTTTTGTTGTTAGATAAAGTTGCCTTTTGTGGTTACAAGATATTTTTATTCCTTTAGTAAGCCAAGGTTTTTGAATGATTTCTTATAATTAGATTTAACTACTTTCTTGGGGAAACAGTTTTCAAGTTCTCTTTCAAGTGTATCATGAAATAAGTTATATTTTAAATTTGCATTGGGTTCCTTGTACACCTCATCCCAGTCTAACTGCTGAAGATTTTCCCTGACATTTCTAATTGTTGAGTCATTAATTGAATGCACAACTTTGTAGGGTGGTTTTGAAATACTGAATGGAGCTATGTCATATACTGTAAGTAGATGAGCACCATGATCAGAAAGACCATTCTCAACAGGACAAGAATTTATGTTTTTAAACTTATCTTGGTGTATAAAAGTGTTATCTACCAATGTGCTGCTGGCCTTTACTACCCAAGTAGAAAAATCAATGACAGATGTCAAACTGAAAGAACTGAGCAAGACTACCAGGTCATTCTTCCTATTACAATCCTTCAGTGAATCAACATTGAAGTCCCCACAAATATTTTGCTTTCCCATATCTGACAGATATCACAACAAGTTATCCAAGTCTTCCAGCAATAAATGAAAGTTTCCTGAAGGGAACCAATATACTGTTACAATTATAAAAGAGTCCTCTTTCAGTTTAAGTTGACAGGTACATGTTTCTATATGTTGCTCTAGACAAAACTTTTTTGTATCTAAGCTTTTTACACAGTGATAACTTTCGACATATACGGCAACTCCTCCTCTCACCTTATTCTCTCTACTCATATGTGTAGCTAGTTTATAACCACTGATATTTACCTTTTCCATATCAGACACAATGTGATGCTCTGACAGGCATAGTATATCTATTACATTATCAGATTCAATGTCATCTAAACAAACCAAGATCTCATCTACTTTATTCTTCAATCCCAGAATATTTTGGTGAAAAATGGTAACATTATTTTTTACTTTACTTTTGTGAGAATCTACTTTCTTCTTTAATCCACCAATATTTTGGTTAAATATGGTAACATTATTATTTACTTTACTCTTGTGAGAATCTTGTGAGTTTTGGACCTCTTTAGCAGCTGCCTGCCTGAACTTCTCATTGGACACTGATATTAGTCTAAAAAAGAGGTACATCCATGAGTAGTAGTGTCCCCCCTTATGGATATCGTTAACAACCCTGCAAGTTTACCCTTCCCTTTCCTATTTAGGTGTAGGCCATGCCTTGGGAAACTCTCCCTATCAACAGCCTCGACAGGAACCAATCCAATGTCTGACATAGTGGCCACCCTACGCAACTGTTCCAACTCCATATTTACCCTCCTGACAGAGCGGTTCAATTGGAGCTGATCATGCTGCACGAAAGCAGGCACCAGCCCAACATTGGTATGGGTCGTTGCAGAGGCTATTTTCATCAGGTCACATTCAATACTGTAGCCTTGATCCCTGTCAATACTGTTTCCTACTCCACCCACTATCATCACATGATCCTGCTTTGAGAAACCCTTGCACAAGGAACCCATATCCTCTACCAACTGGCTAAAACATGCACTTGGCTTGAAAACGTTTGAGACCTGGTACCTGACACCTAATTTTTCCTGCAAAATCTGGCCCACACCTCTTCCATGGCTGATACCTTGCAACAGAACTTTCCTCTTACTTTCTACTTTTTTGAAACAGTTGGTTTCCTAGTGAGATTCTGTTGCATCCTAACTACATCTACTTCTACTGGAGCCCCATCCTTACTTAACTGTGGTAGTAAGGCAAATCTATCGGTTGTGCCTATTGGGAAACTGTCAGACACTGTTCTCTTTCGTGCCCCTGTTCCCAGCTACCGCTTCCCACCGTTGTTTACCCGCCTCCCCCCTTAACCTCTTCAGTTCCTCCCTCGCTCTGTCCAAACCAGCCCGAATGGCTCTAATTTTCTCCTCCTGTTCAGTTATAATCCTATCTCTTGATCAAACCCTGCAAAAGAATGGAAGATTCTCATTTGCTTCCCCAATTCCCACGCCGCTAAAACTTCCCCAATGAAACCACCTGTCACAACAGCTGCACAGAACCCCTGAACTAACTTTCCTACTGCAGCTCACACACTTAGTATCCTTGGTAGTTACGAAAGTGATAACGATAATATATTAAATACAGATGTAAAAGGACACTAAATGTGTTTTGGAAACTAATATGTAAGTAAACTATTAGCAAATGCACTTAAATTTGTGGTATAACGCTAAATATGCACGTTGAAAAATTAGGCCTGAAACAGCCGAATGTAACCAAAACGAACTTTTTGCGATTACTCGAAGAGTACGCAAATAAAAGAAAAACCTTTAATGGTAAGCTTGAAGAGCACCCTAATGAACGTATTTAATCAGGTAAACAATAGCAAGTGCACTTAAAGTTGCGGCATAACGCTACAATATGCACACTCGAAAAATTAGGCCGAAGCAGCAGTAAGTAAACAAACGAACTTTTCGCGATTACTGGAACACTACCATAGTCAAAGAAAAACTTTTAATGGTGAGCTAGAAGAGTACATTAAAGAACGTATTTCATTAGTTAAAAGTATTCACCTACAATTAATTGCAACCTAAATTACTCATCTTTCACGAAAGCTCTGTCTCCGTACGCGCGGCCTTGTGCAGTGCTACCAACAGACCATGCCGACCCTGCGCCGGTGCAGGACAAACACACAAGAAAAAGAAGAAGAAGAAGAAGAGTATTCTTTCTCTTCAGAAGGATTTCTCTGTCCAGAAGATGGTGCTATTCAGTCTAGGAAATTAAGCTTATCCGCTGTAGTGCAATCCAGGCAAAAATTAATCTGTTCTGTGGGGCATGGTTGCACCAAATAGGCGAAGCGTTGTCGGCGCAGCAAAGCGCAGTGCCGATTCGCATAAAACATTTAGAGAGCCCGATAGCTTTGAAATCAGGTTCCCCTCACTTTAGGTTTTTGTTTGTTATTCTTTCAGCATTTGGTCAGGCCTACATGTTCTGAACTGTGTGGTTGTAATTGGATTCCTGACCATTCCTTAAAACACACACAATGGTCTTTCCCTGATAGAGTAGAAACGTACGAGTTTTAGGATGTCTACTAAAGTTACTGATCCCAGTTCTTGGCCTGAATCCATTATTATCCGTCACAAAAATTCGTACTATGGACTGTTTTGTAAAGATAATGTGCCATACGACCACAAGCAAGGAAAACTCTTCCAAGCATTACAATACTTACGTCTCGTTATGTACGCGAACGAGTACTTAATAATCATAAGAAGAGCTTGCGGCCTACGGCTGAAACCAACAAAGCATTTGTGGTATTATGGAGGCCAGGTTCTCGGCTAGCTTTCACTCTATCCAGAAGGTAGCTTTTGGGCTGCCACCGTGAAGACGGGATGTTTTCCCGTTCCAGCTTTGACCCTTTGAGTGAAGCGATAACCTCTATGGATGTTTGTAGGTTGCTTCATTGGGGCTTGAGGCGTTGTCCAGTTCCATTTATGGCCGTTACTTAGAGACAGCTACTTTTTCAAATGTACATTAAACAAAGTATTGTAAATATATAACCAAATGAAAAATATCGTTTATAAGTATTGTAAATAGTTAGAATATATTTTCAATACTTTTTTAATCTCTTGTACTTTAAAGTTTATCCTTTTATTATAGAAACCACACGATCAAATACACTCTCTGAGAGAAGCCGTGTATCCTAGCTAGTACCTTATAAAACGATGTTGAGTGACAACGCGTAAATGAAAATTAGAAATGTCAACAATAAAACCATAGAGTCAGCTCATGAAGCTTTGTTTTTAGGGCAGTCATGCCCCATGAAGCATGGACTTCCCTGAAGAGGGATGGCTTGCGTGTCTCAACGATACATATAGTCACAGACCAGGCGCAACGACAACGCAGGGGTACCTGTGCCAGACAAACTTGTGGCTTCTGATGAGGGGCAGGTGCCTTTTCAGTAGTTGCAGTGCCATGTAACATTAGCCCCCACCGCCTTCCTGTGCGGTACTTTTTTCAGCTGAAAACAAGGAGAAACTGCAGTCGTTATATTTCCCGAGGTCAAGATACTCTGCTGCATGACTTAATGATGATGGCTTTCTCTTGAGTAAAATATTCCGGAGGTAATATAGCCCCCTTTTGATCATTGGGCAGGCACTACTCAAGGGACTGTCGTCATTAAATTAAGACAAACAAATTTGGAGTTCTTCGGGTAGGAGCGTTGAATGATAGATTCACTAATCGGCTAGGTAGGTCAGAGAATTAAAAAAAAAAAAAAAAGAAAGACATGGATATACAGTAGAAATTTGTTGCGAAGTGTGGTGGCAGGAAGAACAGGACTTTCGGTCACATCAGTACAGGTTTATCAGCACAAAAGCCAATAAGGGTGTAGCAAGAGTGGATCTCATAATGCATAAGAAAATAAGATAATGGGTAAGTAACTATCAACAACTTAGCAAACCCTTTATACTGGCCAAGAAAAACGCAAATCCAACATCCACCACAGTAGCGGATGTTTATATGCCTACTAGCTCCGAAGACGATGAAGAAACTGAAAGAATGTATGGTGAAGTAAAAGAAATTACATTTCAGGGAGACGGGTGGTGGGAGACTGGATATCCATAGTAGAAAAAGGACGAGAAGGAAAATAGTAGAACGACGTGGTCTGGGGTAGAGGAATGACGGGGGTGGACAACTAATAGAATTTTGAACCGAGCATAAGTTCATCATGGCTGGTACATGGTTTAAAACTCATGAAAGAAGTTTATATAGCTGGGAGAGACCCGGAGCCACCAGAAAGTTTCAAGCACATTATGTAATGGTAAGAAAGAAACTTGGAAGTCAGATTATAAACTGTAAAACATTTTCGGGGCCGAAATCAATTTTAAGTGTAATGTATTGGTTACGAAATGCAGATTAAAATGGAAAAAATTGCAGAAAGCTTGGAAATTAAGGAGGTGGGGCATGGATAAGCTGAAAGAAATAGAGGGAGCATTGTGCAACGACTACCTGAAATTCGACTAAGATACACAATAGAAACCGAATGGCTACCCTTGAGAGATGAAACAGTAAAAGCAGCAGAGGATCAAATATAAAAAAAGACAAGGAGCTTTAGAAATTCTTGGATAATGCAAAAGATACCGAGTCCCATTGTGAAAGAGGAGGAGATGAAAATGCAGCAAATGAAGCAGACAAAAACAGAATACAGACGTAAAAAAAATTAGATTGAAATGAAATGTGTACTGACAAAGCGTAAATAGCTAGAGGATGAGAAACGTAGATGTAACGTGAGGATGGGTAAAATAGGTGCAGGAAAATTAAAGTGACTTTTGGAATAATAGAAGCACCTAAATTAATACTAAGAATTCGTATAGAGGGCCAGTACGAAGCAAATATATGAAAGTGTGGTAGCAGAAATGATACTGCGAGAATAATTTGACAGAGTTCTGAAAATTTATCTCGAAACAAATCCCCTGGAGCAGACGAAATTCAGACATGATTATTGAAATCCCTGGGAGAGCCGGCCATGACAAATCTTTTCAGCCTTGTAAGCAAGAGGCGATATACCTTCAGACTACAGGAACAATATTCAGGGTGTTCAGAAATTCCCGTTATAAACTTCTAGGACATGCAGAGGGAAGTGATTACGTAATATTTTGAATAGAACCCCGTGTCCGGAAACGCACCGTTTCCGTTCTACGGCGGTTTGAATTCATATGCATAGCGCGTCCATGTCTGCTGAGGGAAAGAGAAAATTCTCAGAGCTGCTTGTCCTCGTGTGCAATAGGGTAGACAGGATGACGCGTACTATATCTGTGGGGTCGTATGCAAAGTTTAATTCAAGAAACTCCTGCAAAGACAGGGGAAAATCAACTGGCACGAATTCTGGCCGCTGCACTAGAAACTGAGAGAACCAAGTGGGATGGAGAGAGTGTACCAGAACATGCTTTGTAAGTACAATGTCTGTCATAATGTTGGTGGTCGCTGTATCGAGGCGCTATTGTAATGCATCGCTGCCGGTACTGTACGCACAGAATGCTGGGTTCTTTTCTGTATTAGAATAATGTCAAATTGTAATGTTTAAGTGTTAATACAAACAAATATGCTTAAGTGATAAATGGATCTTATCTTTCGAATTTTTACGTAATAACCATACTGCATCACACTCAATTCGGTTCCTCAATCAAAAATCGATGAGTTAAACATCTTAATTGAAACTGTCGTATAACGCCAACGATACGTTTCCGGACATGGGTTCCTCTTCAAAATATTATGTACTCACTCCCCTCTACAGGTCGTAGGAATCTGTGACGGAGAATTTCCGAACATTATGTTTAAAAGGCAGTCAAATGAAAACGAGGCAGTTGTAAAAAAATAAGAAAGTGATTATTACTTCAACGGTGCAGTTAATACATTTATCCTGCTCCGATGCGAAACGACCAGTGCCTTCATGGAAAAATGTTTGCGGTTACCTACTGAATCATAATTATGCCCAGGCGAGCATCGGCGGGCGCATATGTTGCCAAGACTATTTCCATGAAGTCACGATTTCTCCCCACGATAATTTCATATTTTTGGAGCCCTGAATCAAGAGATTCGTGGCCGTCGATTTGCTTCGAACGGAGAGCTGCACGCCTGGAAGAATCATGGTTCCATAGGCAGCCACAAACATTTTTCCCTGAAGGTTGAGGAAACACGAACCCACATTTACAGCACTTGTAGATTTAGTGAAAGCTTTTGTCAATGTTGAAATTCTCTAATTAGCAAGGGTAAAATGCATGAAGCAAAACTTGTCTACAGCAAAATTTGTCTTCACATTGTACAGAAACAAGATTGCAGTTATAAGGTTCGAAGTACACGAAAGGGAAGCAGTAGTAAAGAACGGAGTGAGCCAGGTTGTAGCCTATCCCCGATGTTATTCATGCTGTTCTTTGAGCAAGCTGTGATGGGAAATTACAGTCCAGAAATATAAATTTTGAAGTTTGCAGGTACGTTGGAATTCTGTCAAAGACGGCAAAGGACTTGGAAGGGCAGACGAATGAAACTGACCGTGTCTTGAAAAGAGGTTATAAGATGCCGGCCGCTGTGGCCGAGAGGTTCTAGGCGCTACAGTCTGGAAACGCGCGACCGCTACGGTCGCAGGTTCGAAACCTGCCTCGGGCATGGATGTGTGTGATGTCCTTAGGTTAGTTAGGTTTAAGTAGTTCTAATTCTAGGGGACTGATGAGCTCAGATGTTAAATCCCATAGTGCTTAGAGCCATTTTTGGGGTTATAAGATGATCATTCACAAAATTAAAACAAGGATAAGGAAATGTGATGATGATGAGGTCCCATACTCCGAGGAGCGTAGGGGACGATGCAGGAAACCCGCACCGCCGTGCCAGGCAAGGTCCTATAGGTCCTATTGGTTTGTCATTGCCTTCCTCCAACCGTAATGGGCATGAATGATGATGATGAAGACGACACAACAAGACCCAGTCATCTCGAGGCAGGGATAATCCCTGACCCAGCCGGGAATCGAACCCGGTACCCCGCGCGGTAAGCGAGAACGCTACCGGAAGATCACGAGCTGCGGACGAAATGTAGTAGCATTAAATCAGACGATGTTTTGGGAATTCGATTAGGAAGTGAGACATTAAAAGTTTTGCTATTTGAAAAATAACTGAGGATTTTAGAAGTAGAGAAGACATAAAATGCAGAAAGGCTGTAGCGATGAATGCTTTTATGGAAACAGAGACCTGTCAGTCACCTCTTGACAATGGCCAAGGAGTACTCAGTCTAGGGTTCGTGGATTTTACACCACCTGACGCGACTGTAGTCCCGAGGAATTTTATAATGTATCAAACTTTATAATCATTGTCAGCAGTATCCTTTATAAAAGTGAAAGGTAAGTCACTGTAGTTACGCATAAGTTTTACAATCAAAATGGTTAATTCATTCAGATACTTACTGCGATATGCCTAAAATTGGAGAACATTTTAGACACGTTAAACTGACATCCTCGGCACAAATCTTGCACTGTCATGTAAAGAAATGCACTCAGTGCTAAAATGTGGAGGCATCAGACGCTGCATAACTGCAAGTCAACCATGTAGATATCTGTAGGACACATTAGTTACTAATTGTTAATATTCAGCGTTTAAAAATATCCAAGCATTAGGAACCAAAATGTACAAGATTTTCCGCATCTTATTTGCTCACTTCGGAGGTTTTCACCGATTCTAGTTGGTTTTGACTATGGGTGTTTAACATAGTCTTCTCGTTTCTTGTTTTTAACGCCCTCCGGCTCCCTCCGTCCCACTCATCACTATCAGGCGCGAGGTTCCACTCGTACGGTTGTGAGGAGTCGGGTAGTTTCATATATGATGAGCTGCTAAACCTCCATTTACCAAATGAGTAAAACTCATCGCCTGTAGGCAGATATGGTACCTCACTTTCTTTCGGAGTGTGCCTATTTAGACGTCGATGTTATCTGGCGTAGCGCAGAAGTCAACATAGGGATGTCGGCGACTCCGACACTGTAGACCCGCCCTTATCGCCGACTGGATGCTCGCGCTGAGGGGGCGGGCTTTAGAAACGGCGCAGTGCTGCGCTCTGCCGTTATCAGCAGGAAGCTCCGGCCGTGTAGCCTTTTCAGCTCTCCCAAGAATCCCGCGCGCTTCGCTTCGGACGCTACCTTAATTTCCTTTCTGGCTGGCGTACACACCGTTATCCGCGCATTCAGCGTCGCCAGATAAGAACTTCAAAGGTCGTTAGGGCCCCCCGTTACAAGTGGCTGCCTTAATAATATTAAATGCTGTACACCGTCGCGACGTGATAAGGTTTGCAAGCGGCCCGCCATCTCGCGCTCAGTGGGGCGTTTATTTTCCGTGTTTAGACGCACGCTGCGTCAAGTGTTAAATGCAAGATTCCGGCAGCGAAGCTATTTTCGGTGCCCATTTTCATTGAAAACACATTTCTGGCATCAGTCTCAGTTTACGCCTGCTCTGCAAAAATTTTGGAACTTTGAATTACGTAATTTATTTACCAGAGTCAGACGCAACATACTTTGCATTCAAAAAGTGTAGTATTTATAGAAAGACACATACAATTTAGAAAAAGTTAATAAGCAACTTAAGCTCCTCCCACATTTTATTACTACATCAAAACCCCGGAACAATATGCACGCAGCCTCTCTTAGCGCTTTCCCGCTCATATCATGCACCAGCTCGTAAGGTTCCCATACCTCATCCAACACCTTACTTACTTACTCGTTCGGCATCACAGAGGCATAATTTACAATATTCTTATCACTATATACTACAAAAGAAAACAATATAATTCTACACTATATTAGATATGTTTTTGAGCCACTCTATGGCTGAGTCACTCAGTCTATGTATGTCCATGAGTTCACCACCATAGCCATACACTTTGCACACGAGTAGATGGTCCATTGCCTGTATTTCACCGCACTCACATACAGCGCTGTCTGCCAGGCCCCACTTGTTCATCAGGTGTTTACATCTCCCAACACTCGTTCTGACCCGGTTTAGAGCTGTCCACACTCTTCTTGGGTAGGTTGAAGCCATCAATCTTCTTGTTCGGATCGTGTACTAAATTTTTGTTCTTAAATTCACTTGCCGACCATAATTCGTTCCAGGCCGTTCTCGGCTCAAAGGCTTGTAGTTCTTCACCGATTTTCCAAAAAGGTGATCTGGATTTAAGCCTGTTTTTCGGTGTCAGATGTTGGTGGATAGGGAGGTCCGGGTTGTCTAAAATTTTCCTGTAGGTTTTTAGGGCTAGCTGTGATCGCCTGATTTCTGGAGGCTCTGTGTTCGCTAGTACAGGAAGCCATGCACAGGGGGTGGCCCTGAGTGTTCCCGAGGTTATTCGCATTGTCTCCCTCAGCTGGACATCCACTTTAGATACGTGTGCACTTCCTCTCCAGACTGGTGAACAGTATTCAGCTACACTGTAGACAAGGGCTAGTGCTGAAGTTCTCAAAGTGCTCGCTCCACATCCCCATGTTGTTCCAGCCAGTTTCGAAAGGATAGCATTGCGGGATTTTAGTTTTTGCTTTGTATCTTCGAGGTGTGAGCTGTACGTTTGGGTCCGGTCTAGTTTCGCTCCCAAATATTTAGGCTAGACCATGAATCCAACACCTAAAACATCTTAACCTCTTCTACATCCCCTGTAAACTTTAGTCCCAAAGCCTTGTAGACTCATCCATCACTACCATGACTCTATTTATTTATTTATGCATATATCATCTCGCAATGCTGTATGATTTGCCATCATAATACACTGAACATTGGTGGCACACTACCTGTGAAAAAGTGAAGCGCCCAGGAGAAATGGCCGGCTGTCACCGTACCTTCGTACATGTGGACATCTTCAGCGAGAATGTAAATGATTGGAGTGAGAATTCTCTGTGGCAGGTAGAATGGTCACAAGAATGCTTCAGTGGTGTTAGCGTTCAGTGTTTTTAATATGTTTGGTAGGATATATAAGGGCCGTGGATAGCATCTAATGTTGAGTGATAGCTGTGGAGCACAAGAAGAGACCATGCACGTGACAGAGTACGAAAGAGCCCTCAATTTGGGGGGGGGGGGGGGGGGAGGGGTCTCCATGTAAGTAGGCTGTTTAGGTTTTTATGTTGGTAATGCCATGTAGTGCTGTGTATGAAAATCGCTGACTGCGCTGTGTGTAGCCTGTGGCTGATTGGACTCATTGTTGGAATATTCGCTTGTGTAGTATTGGGCAGTTGGATGTGAACAGCCGTAGCGTTGGGTGTTGGCGGTGAGCCGCCAGAGAGAGATGCCATGGTTTTTTGAGGTTACTATAAGCGGACGATCTGGAAGTGTGTCCGCCAGAAAAAGGAAATTTGTAAAGATGGTTGTCATGAGTTGATAGATATATATGATGACTTTTGAACAATATTAAGGTAAATACATTGTTTGTTCTCTATCAAAATCTTTCATTTGCTAACTATGCGTATCAGTAGTTAGTGCATTCAGTAGTTAGAATCTTTTATTTAGCTGGCAGTATTGGTGCTCGCTGTATTGCAGTAGTACGAGTAACGAAGATTTTTGTGAGGTAAGCGATTCATGAAAGCTATATGTTATTGTTAGTCAGGGCCATTCTTTTGTAGGGATTATTGAAAGTCAAATTGCTTTGCGCTAAAAATATTGTGTCAGTTTAGTGATGATCAGAATAAGTAATGAGAAAACTGTTTGAGTACGTTGAGTTTTGCTCAGCTGTTTGAAAATCATATAACGTAGAAGTTTACCAGCACAGCCATTGATAATTTTTAATGGCGAAATTATGGAATACCTGTGGATCTAAGGACAGATATACTCGCCGTCAAAACAACTGACCACCACAAGGGACCATCGCCGAACTGTGCCCCAAGCACCCTGTAACCCCTCCACATCCGCGCCAACAAGCAATGGACTCCCCGCAACATTTTGCTCCATCTTGGACCACTGGTCGTGGACTAGCAGCAGCCGCACTGGGGAATTATCATCCAATGTGTAGGCCGGCGTTAACATCACATCACGAACACATGCTTTGGGCTGGTGCCTTGTTCGGAATGGAAAGCTGATGAATGGCGTACATTGTAATGAAAGATGAATCGCTGTTCGGCTTCACCCAGGATCGTCATCACTGGAGAGTACGGCGGTGAACTGGAAAGAGATCCCATTCCTCCACTGTTTTGGAGAGATGTAGCGGTATTACTATCAGCGTCGTCCGTTGGAGACCATCGAGTATGACTACAGGTCATGGCTGGTAGTGATTAAGGGAACTGTGATGGCGCGATAGTACTTTATGGACATCTTGCGTCCTCATGTGTTACCTCTTCTGCGACAATACTAAACTGCCATCTTTCAACATGATAATACTCACGGCATTTAACTATGAATTGTCTGTGTGAAACTGAGGTACTCCTGTGGCCAGCAAAACCACCATACCTCTCCCCAATAGAAACTGCATGGGACCAGATCCGTCATCAGTTGTGGTAGTATCTAATGTTCCGGTGTAAAGTCAAGAGGCGGCACGGCAGTCAAGAACGGAAGAGTAGAGAGTGTAGTGTGATGACGTCATCCAGTAGCACGTTAAGAGACCCCTCTCTGGGACGACACCGAAACAGGAGCGACATCTACACGAAGAGTACATAAGCGCCGCTCCGCCTGGCCGCGGCCCGAGTTGAAGACGAGCCAATCTACGAACGCAACAGCAGTGAATTAGGAATTACATAATTACATTGTTTCGCTTGTATTACGAACTGTATATGCTGAAGAGGTTGCTTATGTTTCATGTCGCCCTTTGCTTGCGAGATCTCACTGTACATTTTTCAAAGTTAAATATTGTCAATTGTCTTACTGTAATAAACTTTATTAATATGATTTGGTGGTGGTGGTGGTTAGTGTTTAACGTCCCGTCGACAACGAGGTCATTAGAGACGGAGCGCAAGCTCGGGTTAGGGAAGGATTGGGATGGAAATCGGCCGTGCCCTATTAATATGATTTGCTAGGTACCTATATTAGACGATGGGCCAGAACACAACATCCAAGATATCAAGGACTAATTACAATTGTGGGGCAGCTTGTCTCAGGAGAAGATGAAACTGAATCAGTGCATGCATCCAGAACAGAGGCGGTGTAACGTCAAATTTACGAGTATATATGCGCTCATACTGTCAAGCTTTTTTCCAAATTTCACTCTCTTTTGTATCCAGTGCAACAACATCACATACCCACAACTCTTATAGTTCCATTTCGTTTCCTATTCCCTTTCTGGGTGTTTCCCTTCCTTGTCAGGCAGTGTACACAAGGTGTATGAGTGTACAAAAACTTAACAGTGCATAGAGGATGCTGCACCGAACAATTTGAGTTGCGGAACCTAGGTTCGTAGAAGCCAGCTTAAGGAGATAATAGGAATAAAATCACATTACTGCGCACTTTTTTATTTACAGTAGTTAACTGCAAATACCATCAGTGACACAATGAACGTACCATTTGTACTGTATCTTACAAAATGTGGTGAAACTGACGGCCATCAATCTCAACGCAAGCATGACATCGGCGAACAAGATTCTGACGCACCATTACAAATATCCCTGGTGTGTTTCGAATCATATCACAGGCAACTGCAATTCTGGCAACTAATTCAATCTCCGTATTCTCTGGGGTCTCATACGCAAGTGACTTTAGACATCCCCATACCAAATAATCAAGGAGATTCAGGTGATAGGACCTCGCAGGCCATGGAATAGGACCTCCATTTCCAATCCAGCGACCAAGAAACAGCGTACCGGTACTGGTTCAAATGGCTCTGAGCACTATGGTACTTAACATCTGAGGTCATCAGTCCCCTAGATCTTAGAACTACTTAAACCTAACTAACCTAAGGGCATCACACACATCCATGCCCAAAGCAGGATTCGAACCTGCAAACGTAGCAGCAGCGCGGTTCCGGACTGAATCCCCTAGAACCGCTCGCCCACAGCGACCTGCATACAAGTAGTGCTCCATAGTATTGTACTGTACGTCTCTGAACAACACTGAGTAATGAATGAGTCTGTCGTTGATTCATAGCACGTTCTGTCGTGGGACAATGTCAATACGATATAGCAGAGTCACCTTATGGGCAAGTAAAGTAAAAAAACCGTGCGTCATGACTTCCTGGTAATCAGACTCGTCCTTGTTTCCTTGCAGGAAGTAAAGAGTGTACATGTAAACAAACAGCACAGTACGTGTAAACTTTTACGCAGGTTAGTTGTAAATAAGCTGGAAAACAGTATTGTTATACAAAGCTGCAGACATATCCTTGAGCTGCCTTCTCCGAACCCACGTTCTATAACTCAAATTATTCACTTTGTTCTGTAATATTTTTGCACGGTTTTACGGGAACATCCTGCATATGTTTCTACGAGACTAGGATAGGTGTTTGACCGTGGTCTTGCTGAAGAAACAACGCCAGCAGTTGCCTGAATTTTTTTTTCTGAAAACCTTGTAAAATATAGATCAGAATAGCTGGCCAGAGCAAACTCCAACCTCAGAATATAAGGTCTGTGTCTTCAAAACTGCGTTGCCTCTTTCGGTTGGGCCGTGTCGTACAATGTTCTTCTGGTCATAAGACGTTTGCATTAGATAACTTACAGTATAAAACATAGTTTATCACGGCACACAATATGGGCACATGCTTCGACTCCTGGACCACGAACATGCTGCTTTGCCCCTACCACTCTTTCCAGCTGACTTCAGGTCCCTGAATATGCAACTATACCCCATGCACGTCTTCTTGTCTTCCGTCTAGACTGCGTGGAAGTATGAGTCATTACCCCCAAAATAAGCGAGATTTTGAGCTCAGGATAATGACAAGATATTACTTTCAGCTCTGTAGATCGTAGCACATGATTTTCTTGTAAAAGCATTATATTCTGACCATATATGTGACAGACCACTGTATCTCTCACCTTTAACTGTTAACCAGTACTCCGAGCTCTGTAAGTAAGTTTTATTTGTGTAGTAAGTATCATTTATTTAGTATGTTTTAGGTGCCTTTTTAAACAGATTTATGTTAACAATCTTTTTCATCTGATCGGGTAATTTATTACCTAATTTTATTCCCTGATAGTAAATGTCTGGCAAATGTTTGTCCAAAACGACTTGTGTTCGATGATTAAGTGTAGAGCTATTGGTGAATTTCTTAGTAATGTTTGGTGCAGCAAGGGTACCCAGTTTTTTAAACACTGCTTTACCACGAGGTGTAGGTGTAACTGGGTATTTTCGAAAGCACTAGAGGATGTGGCCACTAAACTACTTCTTCCATCTGACTAACGAAGTCATCCATTTTTAAGGTATGCGACCATTCAGACTTGGTATGTAGTGATTCCTCGTTTCTCCGTCTCCCCTCCTTCCTTCCCCCCTCACTACCCACCATCCCTTACCTGTTTTCCTACTCTTCTTTCGCTCATCTCTGCCCCCCCCCCCCCCCAAACATATAATGTTTCTGCCTCAACTGTCCCCTCCCTGCCCTTAGTGTCCCTCCCCTCATGCCACCCACCCTTATCTCTATCCCCAGTTCATCCTAACACAGTTATAAAATTTGTTACTTATGATGATGTTTTAATTGTTTTAACATGGCCCATCTGTTGTCTCATTAGGCTGATAGTTCCTTTTAAAAAATGCATATTGACCTCCTTTATAATGACGGCCTTTTCATTGCTGTATCTCAATGGAATATTTGGACACTGTGCCTTGTGTGCCGTATATTCCTTGTATATGCCCGATGTTAGGTTTGTATTCATAACGTATGCTATGATGCTACTTTTTGACGATAAAAATTTAAATGTCGAGTGACTAGGGCCACCCGTCGGATAGACTGTTCGCCGGGTGCAAGTCTTTCAATTTGACGCCACTTCGGCGACTTGCGCGTCGATGGGGATGAAATGATGATGATTAGGACAGCACAACAACCAGTCTCTGAGCGGAGAAAAATCTCCGACTGTCGGGAATCGAACCTGGGCACTCAGGATTAACATTCTGTCGCGCTGACCATTCCGCTACCGGGGGCGGACATTTTTGACGATATGACACTTATTGTAGAAAAACGGATGTAATGTTGTGAAGGATATTTACTATGTTTTGTATATTGTAACCGCTATGTCGTGGTATGCTTCGATCTTTGAGAACGTCATCAGCCACCAAGTTGAAGTATTATGGCTCTCGAGTCTGCTACCTCCAGTCCAGCATGTTGTAATTCCAAGGAATTACAACATGCCGAACCAAACAACTGTTCAAGCTGGTTTGTAGAATTTATTACTCTGAAGACATATCATTACACTTTCGGAATAATATCATACACACAATTCTAGGGAAAGAAGAGGCAGATTGTGCGAAAACTAACGCACAATCAGCTTAATCTCAAATACATCCGAGTTAGTGAAAAGGATAATATACAGAAGAATATTACAGAAAACAGAGGCCCTTTTAAATGACGATCAGTTTGAATTTATGAAAGGAAAAGACAACACAGACGTGGTTCTAACCTCCCGTTTAGTAATGACAGCAAGACCCTTGAAAAATCGACATACGATCATGCGATTTGTCGACCTAGAAAAAGCATTCGAGAATGTAAAAACGTGCAAGAAGTTCGAAATTCTGAGAGAAATAGATGTAAGATATACGGATAGTCCAGTAATATACAACATGAACAATAGGGAGAAATTAGAATAGAAGACGAAGAACGGATGTAATACTGGGTTTTAGACATTTGCCCTAGTATTCAATCTATACATCGAAGATGCAGTGACGCAAATAATAGAAAGATTCAAGAGTGGAATTGAAATACATGGTGAAAGACATCAATGATAAAGCTCGCTGACTGCATTTTTACACTCAATGAACGTGAACAAGAATTGCATGATATGCTGAATGTGATAAACGGTCCAGTTAGTATAGAGTACGTATTGAGAGTAAACCTAATAAAGACGAAAATGGGGTTAGCCATAGACTTAAAATAAAAACCGAGAACCACGAAATAGACGAAATGAATTCTTCTTCTTTGAAACAAAGGAACACATTGCCGACGAAGCAAAGAGGACATTGAAAGTGGACTGCCTTAGGCAAAGAACTTATTTCTGGCCAAAAGAAGTCCTCTAGGATCAAATATCAGCCTTAATTGGAAGAGGAAAGTTCTGATGACATATGTTTGGAGCACAACCTTGTATGGAAGTGAGGCATGGACTGCGGGAAAAACCGGGAAACCAGAGAATCGAAGCGTTCGGAATGTGAAGTCGTAGAAGAATGTGGAAAATTAGATCAAATGATAAGGTAAGGAATGAGGAGGATGTCCGCTGATCCGTGAGAGGAGGAACATGTGGAAAGTATGAAAAAAAATAAAGGACAGGATGATAGGACATGTGCTAAGAATTTAAAGAATAGTTTCCATGGTACTTGAAGAGCCCGTACAAGGTAAAAACTGTAAGACAAGATAGAGATTGCAATGTATGCAACAAATATTTGCGGACGTAGGTTGCAAGCGTTACTCTGAGATAGAAAGGTTAGCACAGGAGGCGAATTCGTGGCGGGCCGCATCGAACCAGTCACAAGAGAAAAAAAATCAGATGTTCCCTGAAGGAAGTTCTCATTTACTCCATTTAACCGAAGGACTTATTGGTCTTTCTGGTTTCTCGGATTCTACGGATGTTCGCATTAATCTTGACCCTGTTCTGTCTTCAATTTTTTAATCACCGTGTTGTTGATAAAGCAGTCCGTTTGTAATCAAAATTACTTTTAGGGTTTCAAAGTTGCAATTTATGAGTGCAGTTTTACAATTAAAGTCTCTCATTATTTCTATCAATTTCAGGTCACTGCTTTCATCAGACGTAGCAAATTTCTGCTTAATACTTCCGTTCTGTTAACAGCTGCATCGTTACGTTTCACGACTTCATTATTCTTTAGTGTTATCAACTGCCTGACTGTTATTGAAGCTAAAATATTCGACGGTATTTCTCCGAATTACGTGTTGCGCCAACTGCTTAGTGTCATGCGGTTATGTCGGGCCGGTCGAGGTTGTCGGTGCCAGCAGGCAGCCAGAAACCTCGTTGAAAATTTAGTTTTGTTCGTACTGTTTAAAATAACGAACGTGTCAAGCATATTCAAAAAGTACACAAGCGTTACTGTCATGTTTTGTAAAATAACATACAGACGTCTGACTTTTGTCTGTGCTTCTACCCGGCCGTTAGGGAGTTCCTCATTAACGTGACTTTACTGAGCTAAAGAGTGTTAGTAATCTAACACACGATCGTTGATAGTTTGCTTAAATCGAAGTTGTAAGATGAACCTCAACAAAATTTTAAAAAGGATAATGGAATGCATTCGAATTAAATAACGTACAGGAGCTGGACAAAAGTTTTTAAGCACCAAAAACACTTCACCGTGCCTAATACTGTGTAGAAAACCGTAGGCATTCATAACAACTTCCAAAACAGTAAATATAGCTCCTTTATGGTTTTCAAGGGAATCTTATATCATTCTTCCTACAAATTAGCAATAAATTTACGTAACGACGATGGATATCGTGGTATACCACAAAGGCTTAATAATAATGATATTTAGTGTCTGTGGCGGCCAGGGAAGATGCAACAATTTATCCTCGTACTCACCTCCGAAGGTTGCAAGAGCTGATAAGTGCGAGAATTATCACACATTCAGCTTAACAGCCCACGCATCCAAGTTGCTGGCAAGAATAATATCCAGAAGAATGGAAAAGAAAACTGAGGATGTGTTAAAAGACGATCTGTTTGGCTTTGGGAAAGGTAAAGGTACCAGAGAGACAATTTGAACGTTGCAGTTGACAATGGAAGCAAGACTAAAGAAAAATCAAGACACGTTCATAGGACTTGTAGACCTCGAAAAGCGTTCGAATGGTGCAGGATGTTCGAAATTCTAAGAAGAATAGGGGTAAGCTATAGGGTGAGACGGGTAATGTACAATATGTACAAGAGCCAAGAGGGAATAATAAGAGTGGACTACCAAAAACGAAGCGCACGGATTAAAAACGGTGTGAGACTGGATGTAGTCTTTCACCCTAGTGTTCAATCTACACTCATGCTCATAAATTAAGGATAATGCTGAGACATGGTGAAGCAACCCACTGGTGGGCGGTTTGCGGGTTTAAATCACCTCGGGTATGACCATGAGGTGCATTTGACCTGCGGTCGTCGCACGGTGGCACTGGGAGCAGTCCACATACGCAGAGATGTGTTGGTGCATGTCAGAGTACGGTGCAGCGAGTAAGTGTGCAGACGTTTTCAGACGTGCTAATGGTGACTGTGAGTTGAAAATGGCTCAAAGAACACATATATTGATGACGTTATGAGAGGTGCGACTGGAGGGTGACTGTAGGCTGGTCAAACACAGCAGGTCGTACCATGGGCCCTCCGTGTGCCACAAAGTGTGATCTCAAGATTACGGCAACGATTCCAGCAGTCAAGAAACGTGTTCAGGCGCTACAGTACGGGACGTCGACAGTGTACAACACCACAAGAAGTCCAATATCATACCATCACTGCCCACAGACGGCCACGGAGTACTGCAGGTAGCCTTGCTCGGGACCTTACTGCAGCCACTGTAAGAGTTGTCTCCAGATACACAGTCTACAGACGACTGAACAGACATGGTTTATTCGCCCGGAGACCTGCAAGGTGCATTCCACTGACCCCTGGTCACAGGACAGTCCGCAAAGCCTTGTGTCAAGAGCACAGCACATGGTCATTGGAACAGTGGTCCCAGGTTATGTTCACGGACGAGTCCACGTATAGTCTGAACAGTGATTCTCGACGGGTTTTCATCTGGCGTGAACCTGAAACCAGATACCAACCCCTTAATGTCCTTGAAAGGGACCTGTATGGTTTGATGGTGTAAGATTACGATTGGTGCGCGTATACCCTTGCGTGTGTTTGACAAAGGAACTGTAACAGGTAAGGTGTATCGGGACGTCATTTTGCACCAGTATGTCCGCCTTTTCAAGGTGCAGTGGGTCCCACCTTTCTCCTGGTGGATGATGACGCACGGCCCCTCCGAGCTGCCATCGTGGTGGAGTTGAAAAGTCCCCTTTTGAAAAATTGTACAAGACTGTGCTTAAACTGACACACAATATTTTTAGCGCAACGCAACCTGACTTTCAAAAATCCCTACAAAAAAATGGCCCTGACTAACATTAACCTATGCGTTTCACAAATCGCTTACCTCACAAAAATCTTGGTTACTCGAACTACTGCAATACAGCGAGCGCCACTACTGCCAGCTAAATAAAAGATTCAAACTACGGAAGGCACTAACTACTGATAGGTATAGTTAGCAAATGAAAGATTTTGATAGAGAACAAATGATGTATATACCTTAATAGTCATAATATATATAGCAGTTCATGACATCCAGTCTTACAAATTTCAAAACTCCGCCATCTCTCTCCCCACATCCACCACTACTGGCGGCTCACCTCTAACTGCGCAATGCTACGCGCTGTTCACATCCAACTGCCCAACACTACAATGGCAGACAACAATGCAAACTAGCCACAGACTGCACACAGCACAGCCAGTGATTTTCATATAGAGCGCTACGTAACGTTGCCAATAAGAAAACATAAACAGCCTACTTACAGAGTAACCTCAAACGTAAGATATCAGGCGAGTGGAGTGGCCTGCCTGTTCTCCAGACCTAAACCCCATCGAGCACGTCTGGGGTGTTCTCGGTCGACGTATCGCTCCACGTCTTCAGACCCCTAGGACACTTCTGGAGCTCCGACAGTATCAACAATACCGTGGACTTACAGATTTGTGTCGTGTGTGTTCCCTATGTGCCTATGCTATTAGCGCCACTTTTGTATAGTGCCACGTCGTGTTGAACCACATTCTGCAATTATCCTTAGTTTATGAGCATGAGGGTACATCGAAGAAGCGATCATGGAAACTAGAGAAAAGTTTAGGAATGGAATTAAAATTCAAGGTGAAATTATATCAATGATACGATACGATTTACTATAAATCCATATTAAGTACTCATTAGATTCGTCATTCCTTTTAGCAGAGCATGTAATTCTTCTTCACTTTCACTGAGGATGGCAATATCATTGGTGAATCGTATGACTGATAGTCTTTCACCCTGATTTTTAATCCCCTTCTTGGACCTTTCTTTTGTTTCCGTCATTGCTTCTTCGCTGTATAGACTGAAGAGTAGGCGCGAAAGACTACGACCCTGTCTGTTTGTTCGTATCCTTTCGCATTTAGCATTTTCTTATGCTTTAATAAGGGAACCATACCCTAACCACAAAAACATCTCCATACCGCAACACCACCTCCTGCTTCGCGGTGTTGTTACTACACGTCATGGAAGATAACGTTCTCCAGAATTCGCCAAAAACAAACCCTTACATCAGATCGCAAGGTATAGCGTGATTCACCTCTAAAAATCAGTCTTTTTGAGTCACCCATTGCCCAGTTGCGTCACTCCTTATCTCCCTTCAGTTGTCGCTTACTACTGACTGCAGAAATGTGTGGCTTGTGAGGAGTTGCTCGACCACTGTACTTCACTCTTTCTAACTCCTAGTGCACAGTTATTACACTAGCTGGAAGCACATTGGAATTCACGAGTGAGCCCTAACGCAGATTTCATGCGATTTTTTTACAGCCAACTTTCGGAATACTCGTCGGTTCCTATCTGTCAGTACATGAGACCTGCCTTTGCCTTGGTTCAGCAGTGGTTGTTCCTTCGCGTTTCCGCTTCACAGTCACATCACCAACAGTCGAGGTTGGGCAGTTTAAGAAGTGCTGAAATGTCCTTGGTAGATTTGCTATTCAGGTTACATGCAATGACTAGTTCATGCTCCATGTGATTAAGTTCTCCTGTCCGACCCATTCTGTTGTTACCGTTCCTCTTCTGGCAACTGCGACGCTACCTAATGAGATATTCTGCTGAGTAGTTGCTTTCTAACCAGCATTCCATAAGAGCAGACCAATTACGACTTTACACGATGTTGCTCGTACCTTAGATAACTGAGATATTCACGGCTCTGTTTAAAAAGAACAGGCCGTGCGATGTAGCCGCGTGGTCAGAGGCCCCTTGCCACAGTTCGCGCTGCCCCCCACGTCGGAGGTTCGAGTCCTCCCTTGGGCATGGATGTGTGTGTTGTCCTTAGCGTAAGTTAGTTTAAGTTAGATTAAGTACTGTGTAAGCCCAGGGACCGACGACCTTGGTCCCATAGGAATTTACCACAAATTTCCTAAAAATTTTAAAAAGAACAGCTCGTAAGGTCGACCCGCACACGTTTGCTTTCGTGCCCAACAGTTAACTCGCGGCAAATAATAACTTGTCGCTGTGATACTGCAATCAAATTGTCTGTGCATTGGCAAGAATTGCGAATTAATAAAATAAATAGACATACAGAATAAAGATAAAGGAATAATTGAGACGACATGTTTTCACTAATATTCTTTCAAGAAAGTAAAACTCAAACAAGCGAGAAATGGTCCTGCGATAACTAAATGTAGTAAAGACAGAAACAATTTTACTAAATGCAATAAAGTTGCTTTCAGAGCGTTACGAAAATGATGGCAAAATCCCAAGCAAGATAGTCATCAAAGACTTGCGAAAATTAACATATTTTCGTGATAACAATGCACAAAATATTCACCAACTCAAACAAGTCAGGGTTCAGCATTACGATTTACAAAACACGAGCAATACGTAGAGTAGTAACCAATACTCTGTCTATTCTCAATTCCGCAATGCAACCAGAAGTCACAGCACATTCAGACCTCTTCAAATATAAAGTCCCTTCAAAAGTTAAAGTATGGCAGCGGCCGTTCAAAACCTAGATTCAGTCACCCATATGACTGAATAACCCACACTACCACAGGCAGGTCTGCTCTCTTCAAGTACAACTACAGGCACGTTTGCCTTTATCAAGTACAAATATCAAAGTGTCTAGAATCATTGCCTTGAGCGCACCACTCAAAAAGTGTCTCCACTTGACTCCAGCAGTGTTCCATCACTGTCCGCTTCTCCATAGGCTGAAAGCCTCCCCATCAAAAATGCACCGTTCTTACGTTCTACAGACGTGGTTTTGACTCAGCTTTACCACTTTTCACGCTAAACTGACATATTACATCAATATTTAGATAAAGAAATGTTCTACATTCGGTCACACTCAGACTATTCACAATAAATATAAATAAAGTTTTATTCGTTAATAAATAATCCAGCTTTCTTGCGCCAATTCACCCACGTTAAATGACAACAAAGTAATGTTAAATACTGATTAAACGATTATTTATATCTCCTTAATAGAAGTATTTTGCTTCACTTTGCAATGGTGGTATCAGCTAACACATGCGACTGACTACCTTGAAGTTATCGAGGTATACAACATCAATTGTAATCAACATTTAAAAGACGCTAATTGACAAAATAGTAGAAAATTCCATAAATTATTGGATAAGTATAACAATATATGAGGTATTCATGTTGCATTCAGTTGCTATGTTATTGTGGCGAATACGATGTTCTGGCAGGACATTTCAATTATGAAAAAGATCCAGATAAATAACAAAAAAATGGCTCTGAGCACTATGGGACTTAACTACTGTGGTCATCAGTCCCCTAGAATTTAGAACTACTTAAACCTAACTAACCTAAGGACATCACACACATCCATGCCCGAGGCAGGATTCGAACCTGCGACCGTAGCAGTCGCACGATAAATAACAAATCCATAAATAAATAAGATACAGATGTGTGACTTTCAGGGATGATAGACATGCTGTCATCAGAGATATCGTTTGCTGAAATAACATGAAGCATTTGAAAATTGTTGATTCTAAGGTACATTACGAAAATATTTAGTCACTGTATATTATTAGCTTCTGTAGTTTTAAAGATATATCATTTATATAAGATCGTCAATGGTTCAAATGGCTCTGAGCACTATGGGACTTAACACCTGAGATCATGAGTCCCGCCGGCCGGTGTGGCCGTGCGGTTCTAGGCGCTTCAGTCTGGAACCGCGTGACCGCTACGGTCGCAGGTTCGAATCCTGCCTCGGGCATGGATGTGTGTGATGTCCTTAGGTTAGTTAGGTTTAAGTAGTCCGACGTTCTAGGGGACTGATGACCACAGATGTTAAGTTCAAATAGTTCAAATGGCTCTGAGCGCTATGCGACTTAACTTCTGAGGTCATCAGTCGCCTAGAACTTAGAACTAATTAAACCTAACTAACCTACGGACATCACACACATTCATGTCCGAGGCAGGATTCGAACCTGCGACCGTAGGGGTCGCGCGGTTCCAGACTGAAGCCTAGAACTTCTCGGCCATATCGGCCCGCTGAGATCGTCGATGTATTCAGATTTTCTCTATTATTTGACTATGATTTATTATAGATTTTCTAAGAGCTGTAAGTAGGCACATTTCAGACTGTCTGGCACTCAGCCATTTCTAGTGCATAACGTGTCCTTCTAAGCGACCCACCATCATCTAAACATCACCACTGCGTATTTTACCCATTTCCGGCCATGTGCTCCTCCTCCCTGCACTTGAGCTTGCCTGGAGCAGCTACACGACATCTTCGTCCCACTGACTCGCACTCAACCAAGCAAGTAAATTCACCTCTCCTCAGTACCAATCATATTTGGTCGAATAACGCTCCTACACACTGTAATGTTACACAATGCAATATTCCCCGCGTCCTCTTACAGATGCGCGTTCGCCTCTTGTGACATCTAGTGGTCAATTCTCCATTATGTAGCTGTGTCCCGATGGATTTATTTAGATAGGGTAATGAAATCATGGGTCCTTTGATGAATTTTTCTTGTCGCAAGTGTCAGCAGGCAGACATTTAGGACTACCAACATGTCATGAAGAACTTGTAGCACTGCATACAGACGAATATGGGATTGGACATATGAATCATTGATTACTATGTCATCCACTGATTATAATATCATTTGAAACCTTCGAACACTCATCGGAATTTCTTAGGGATTAGATGCGCTTTGTGTAGACCAAACCCAAATAGACGAGCAGAGCAGAGTGATTTCGCACAGAAAATGCTTCGACAAAGATCAAATCCAACTGGTCAATTAACGAAGAAGTGAACCGAAGTTAGGCGTCCAGTATAGGCCAGCCGATATCGACTGTATTGAAGAAGTGGTCATAGATTTTAAGGTATGCATTTCAGAGCCCTTATTTACTGTTTTTTTTCTGTTGGTCATTCGCATCATATACCCTGGGACAGCCTGTGTAAGGGTCGTGAACAGTGTCAGATGTTAAGCGATCACTGTGAAAAGCAACAAGATTCTATGTACTCCTGTGAGGTAGCGTTATCAGTACCTTAGGGAGTTTGAAAGTGGCATCATTGTGGGTCTACATTTGGCCGGCTAGTCTAATCGTGCAGTGTCAACATTTTTGGGATATACGGATGTGACTGTGGCTTGGTGTTGGATTGCAAGGAAACATGACGGCAGGCACACTCTCTGTTAAGATTCCACTCGACCAAGTCTGACCACCACAAGGGAATCACTGTAACGTGCACAACGTAACCCGTAGACACTTGTGCCAGCTTTCCGAGAACAAGTAACGAACTCGTTACAACATTTTGTGTGACCCCGCGCCATTAGTCGGAGGCTAGCAGCAGTGGACTACAGAATTCACATTCCCATCCTCAGACTGCCGTTAACACCACAACAAAAATATTACCTTATGGACTGGTGCCATGAACTGGAAGCAAGGACAGCTGATAGATCCATCGCTTCGTATTCAACAATGACACGCGGCTCTGTATTGCCCTGGATGACCATCGTCGGTGAGTATAGCGGGGACCTTGGTAGAGATCTCATTCTTCCGATATTTTGCAGAGGCACAGTGGTATTAAGGTACAGCGGTGTTACTCCTGGTGTCGTGGTCTAAGAAGCCACTGGGGATGACTTCAGGTAAGGGCTGGTAGTGTTGAAGGTAAATTTGATGGGTGGCAAGTCACCGACATCCTCCATCTCATCCTTAATATGCGACAGTATAATGGCAGTATTTTTCAACATAACAATGCTCAACCAAACCTGGAGATGTCGCTGTGAACTGTCTTCACGCTGTTGAGGTATTCATGTATTCAGGAAGACTCCCAAATATATCCCCCACAGCACATGCGTGGGACAAGCTAGGATGTAACTCCACCGCAATGTCAGTATTCCGGCAACGAAGAACCAGTTACAACAGTTGTGAACTAGCTTGCCTCAGGCGTGGATTCAACGGCTCTGAGACACCTTTCCCAAATAATCAGTGCAAGTATCTGGGCTATAAACGGTGCAACGTCATATTCATTCATTACGTACTGCCAGTTTCTTTGCAAATTTGACTCTATGTAGTGTAATCACTGCAACAACATCACATGCACCCTCAACTCGTAAACTTTCATTTTGTTTCCTCCTCTACTCCTGGGTGCTTCATTTCCTTTGTCAGGCAGTGTATAAAGTTTTAATCGGGTCTGAGAAGGGTCATTATGAGCCACAAAATTTGTTTTCGAGCATTGATTGGAACTAAAGGACGAATTTCCTTGTTAATGCATTCGTTGCACATGAAGACCTCGATAATTACCCCCTGTATCACAAGTAGAAAGGTGGAGGAAAATCTCCCTTGATTATAAAGAATACGAGGCAAATGAGAGAAGAGCAAATACCTTCATGTCAGCTTGCGGAGGAGAATTAATTTTTCGGTTGGAAATTTACGAACGCTTCGGAACCTCAAAAAATTACAGTTCTTGGAGGAAAAGATTTTCCAAGCTCGGTGTACTATATGAGGAGCCACACAGTGAAGAAAGTAAATCACTAAAGGAACCAACGTCTCGAGCTCTATGATCAGTTCACAGTATCAGCAACCCTAAGACATTTAATTCTTAGATGAAAGAAACGAAAGGAGAAGTGGAAAGACTCCGTGAAACAACTGTTTGTCAAAATAGGTAGCATATATAGTCGTGAGAAATGCGAAGCGTTTACTTTTATTAAGAAAGTGTACCAGTTTATGTCCTGTTACCGTCCACGACATATTTATTTCAATACAAAGAGAGGCAGAGTTCTTGGCAAGGGTGATGGAGGTTCCGTAGTTCATTGTGAAATACTAGAACCTTCGAATAGCTATTTTTCGATGCAGTATATTGATTTAATTTGTTTAGTAGCTAAGATCGTAGGACTGAAAAACCTGACCATAAAGTAGACGTATATCATTATGGGTGAGGAAAGGAAACTGCACTAACACACTGTAGTTGACTACATTTTTATGCATGTATCTTGTTGCAGCATGACGAAGTATCAGATGCTTTCGAATATGCCGCTCGTAAATACCTGTGTAAGGTACCTATTTGATCAAGTACGACAAAATATTGTGCGGCAATTGCATGTAACCGTAAAAGCTCATGGAAAACACTTTGACAAACTATTAGCAATGTAATGCGTCGTGGAAGTTGTGCAGTTAAACAACCATTACTTCAAAAAACGATAACACTTAAGTTTTTATCATCAGAAGCAGGCTAGCGTTGAACTAATGTAACGCACCAGGCAAAACACCATTTGTCCCCTTTGAGTGGTGCCACGAAGATCAATAGCTCTCACAACACTCCTGGATTCTACAGATTTTATTGATGAACGTGTCTGCCGCTAGGAGGCGCACACGCCGCCCACCGAGCTCACTTAGAGTGAGTAGACGGAGCAAGTGTTCAGTATGGACAAGGACATGTTTGCTTGAATAGTGCAGCACGCCATTAGCAGCCGAGCTAACAACGTTTTCTGGCACGGGACTACCCACATAGCCTTGGTCGATGTTGGAGGACGGCCGATCACACTGGCGCCCCGGAATACATCGGCTCAACAGCGCTCGTCAGACGAGAAGCGGACCGGAAGTCGGGTCGAGAACAGCCTACAGAGGAGAGAAATACCAGCCGTGAGAGGTCGATCCCAACATCCACGCCAGTGTGCTATTACCAGGGAGGCCCCTGCCAAAAGGCTACAGCCTCTGAGCGTGTTTTTTGAATAGGTTTGCATCTTTCAATACAATCGAGCGCCTGTTCATAATGCATGGCCCGTGGCGGCAGAGTGGTTACACAACAATAACATCCCTGTAATGGACTGGCTTGCACAGAGCCCTGACCTGAATCCCATGTTACGGAACGCCGACTTCGTGCGATGCCTCAACGACCGACATCGATACCTCTCTTCAGTGCAGCACTTCGTCAAGAATGGGCTGCCATTCCCCAAGAAACCACCCAGCACCTGACTGAACGTATGCCTGCGAGAGTGGAAGCTGTCATCAAGGCTAAGCACGGGCCAGCACCATACTGAATTACAGCATTAGCGAGGGAGGGCACCATGAACTTGGAAGTCATTTTCAGCCAGGTGTCCGGATACTTTTGATCACATAGTGTAGTTCTGTCCCAAGCACGTCTGAGCGCCTAGTCTCAAGTCATTCAATCCCACAGGATTGACATTAGACTTTTATATCAACTCTGTCTGAGTATCAAAGCATTCCACTACTGGCATGTTGGAAAACAAACTGCAGTCATCAAAGGATACCAATTTATCACTGTGTGAGACGAATATACCTTTTATGTTATTTACAAGGTCCACAGAGTTTGAAATACCATGCTTTGATTTGAATTTAGTCTTGCTCTTAATTAAGGCGTCCACTTTACTCGCTAGTTTGTTAGATGGAGCATTGTATCATCATTCAGTCTTATTAAATAAATGCGTATGCGGCTGGTAATGTTCTCAGACAAGTAAAGACTGTGCTTATGAGCGTGGGCAGTATAAAGGAAGATGGATATGAAGTTAAATTAAAAAATGACTATAAACTGAGTGACTACATTCTAATAGTGCAAATACAGTGAAGGGAAAGCTGTGGTTTAGGGAATTTTGTTCCCGTTGCGGAGGAAAAGTTGAACCTGACTAGCAACGGTGGGCGCTAAAAGTATCTGAAGGCAGCATGGCGCATGCATATAAACATTAAGCTGTGTTACTTACCGGGATCTAGCAGTAAGGAAAGGACTCTCGACTTCTTCAAGAACTTTTCTAGTCTTCTCTGGGTGTGCTGGAGCCCAGTGTACTTAAAACTACGATAAAAGAAAGCACTTGGCAACCAACGCACTGCTCAACTGGGTGGATAAAAAGACGGGTCGCACTATTGTACCATAGTAATTTTTGATGCGCATTTTTGCCGTGCAACGGATTTACGAACAATGTGAATTTCAAAATAGGAAGCGAACTTCACAAACACACATATGCAAGGACATTTTGAGAGAATTTGTTGAGAAAGGAATATATGTATCTCCACCTAGGATTGCCGTCTCTTGGTGGGACTTCGTCGGGACGCTCTGAGATGGGAGTGTAGAAATGAAATAAACAATTTATATAACCCAGCTGTTCTGTTCCCTTTTACTACATTAATGTACTGTTCGGGTCAATGTGACCCGACACAATAAAATGCTGAAAGAAACTTCTGCTCAGACGTATTTTTCCTACAGTTGTAAGCCACCGACAGTTTTGTTATGTTACAGTATATTCATAATGATCATAACGATAATAATAATGTTGTTGATGTAGTGGTCTTAGTCCAGGGACTGATTTGATGCACCTCTCAATGCTACTCTATCCTGAGCAAGCTTCTTCATCTCTGAGTAACTACTGCAACCTACATCCTCCAGAATCTGTTTTCTGTATTCATGCCTTGGCCTCCTCCTACGATTTTTACCCTCCGCGCTTCCCTCCAATACTAAATTGATGATCCTTTGATGCCTCAGGACGTGTCCTAACAACCGATCTCCTCGTCTAGTCAAGTTGTCCCACAAATTTCTCTTCTCCCCAATTCTGTTCAGTACCTCCTCATTAGTTACGTGATGTACTCATCCAATCTTCAGCATTCTTCTGTAGCACCACATTTCAGAAGCTTCTATTCTCTTCTTGTCCAAACTATTTATCCTCCATGTTTCACTTCCATACACTCCATGCAAATACTTTCAGAAAAGACTTCTTGACACTTAAATTTATGCTCGATGTTAACAAATTTCCCTTCTTCAGAAACGCTTTCCTTGCCATTGCCAGTCTAAATTTTATATCCTCTCTACTGCGACCATAATCATTTATTTTGTTCCCCAAATATCAAACCCCATCTACTACATTAAGTGTCTCATTTCATAATCTAATTACCTCAGCATCACCCGATTTAATTAGACTGCATTCAATTATCCTCGTTTTTGCTTTTGTTGACATTCATCTTATATCCTCCTTTCAAGACACTGTCCATTCCGTTCAACTGCTCTTCCATGTCCTCTTCTGTCTCTCACATAATTACAATTTTGTTGGCTAACCTCAAAGTTTTTATTTTCTTCTCCATGGACTTTAATTCCTACTCCAAATGGCTATTTGGAGTAGCGATAATAATAATAGTAATAATAATAAAAATAATTATAATAATACACATAACTTCACTAAAGAAAATTTATTATTTTAATATTTATCTAGGATATATTAGGAACAAAAGACATTTCCACGAAAAAGTCATTCTCAACAACAACCTGTCTGTCAGCCCATATCACTTTCTTTCCTTCTTGCTCACTGCATTTCGGACACAAACAGGTGAAGAGTGTTTTACATACATGTTAATTATACTTTCCAAACAACTTGTTCGTTTTAAAGTCATTCTTTGAAAGACAGACCTTACAGCGTGCAGGTTTAGTAGGGTTTCTTGTTGTTACTGATCTAGGCACACCTGCCACTGCTTGAAGGTCTTGGATGCTCCCGGTCATGCTCAAAGAATCTTCTGTCCTTGGAAAATGCTGCTTTCATGCAATGTGCTCTGCAACCAGTGACTTTCCAAATTCCTCCAAAAATATTCTTCTTCTAGCCAATTTTCTTGCATTCCAGTTAGGATCAATAGAAGTTCACAAGACATACACTATGTGATAAAAGTATCCGAACATCTGGCTGAAAATGACTTGCAAGTTGGTGGCGCACTCCCTCGGTAATGTTGGAATTCAATATGGTGTTGGCGTTCCAAAACATCCCAAAGGTGTTCTATAGGATTCGGGTCAGGCCAGTCCATTATAGGGATGTTATCATCGTGTAACCACTCTGCCTTGAAAAACACGACCACAGCAAAACAGCACCGCCTCCGAATTTTACTGTTGACACTACACACGCTGGCAGATGACGTTCACCGGGCATTCGCCATACCCTCGCCCTGACATCGGATCGTCACATTGTATACCGCGATTCGTCAGTCCACAGAACGTTTTTCCACAGTTCAGTCGTCCAATGTTTACGCTCCTTATGCCCAGTGAGGTGTCGTTTGGCATTTACTGGCACGATGTGTGGCTTATGAGCAGTTGCTCGTCCATGAAATCCAAGTTTTCTCACCTCCTGTCTAACGGTCATAGTACTTGCAGTGGATCCTGATGCAGTTTTGAATTCCGTGTGATGATCTGGATAGATGTCTGCATATTACACATTACGACCCTCTTCAACTGTCAGCAGTCTCTGTCAGCCAACAGACGAGGTCAGCCTTTACGCTTTTGTGAGTAAGTCTCCCTTCACGTTTCCACTTCACTATCACATCGGTAACAGTGGATCTAGGGATGTTTAGGAGTGTGGAAATCTCACGTACAGACGTATGACACAAGTGACACCAAATCACCTGACCACGTTCGAAGTCCTTGAGTTCCGCGGAGCGCCCCATTCTGCTCTCTCAGGATGTCTAATGATTATTGAGGTCGCTGATGTATAGTACCCGGCAGTAGGTGGCAGCGCAATGCACCTAATATAAAAAACGGATGTTTTTGGTGGTGTCCGGATACTTTTGATCACATAGTGTATGCATTATAAGCAGCAACATCAAGAGCGTTGTAATAAACTATCATGGGCCATCTATTGGTTTTTCGTTTCCACGTATATGTACCTGTTAGCTGATCGAGTGTGTCTATAGCCCTTTGCTTGAATTTTAATCTAAATTCATGTTAGGCTTCTTATCAGCCCTGTCACTTATACCTCCACCGTGGTAGAGACTGCTCATTAGTATGACATTCTTATTTCTCTTAGGAATATAAAGACCATTGTTGTGTCATTCGTGAATTAAAACGAAGAGATGTGAATCTCCATGTTGGTCATATTTTGTGGAAGCTCTGGCTTATTTTTACGTATGGTTGCTACCATTGCCAGTTTCCTTTTCAGTAGCAGCTGTTCCAAATTGTCACATGTTACTTTCTGAACTCGCGAATCAGAAGTAAGGTCAACAACGACTTTCATTCCTTGATTTTTTTTCTGGTGCCGCTCCATTCTCCTTTTCTGTATAAATTTGGACTTTCAGTACATATGAAGATTTGTTGTCACAAAGAGCCCGTATCTTGATCCCTTAATTTGCCGGCTTGCTTGGGATGTACTGCTTGAATGGACAGCGGCCTCTAAATGCTACCAGCTGCTCATCGGCGGTCAAATTTCCCCCCAGATATATAGTTTTGGAAGGATTTCCAACCACTTCTCCCAGATATTTTCCTCTCTCGTGGATTTCTCATCAAATCGCAAGATCGGCGATATTTTGCCGAAAGTCTCTAGGGACGCGGTTTCTTGAAATATGTTCCGCCCAGTATCCTCATCCCACAAACATTTTGTAGATTCCCCATGTGAGCGATATACACCACAAAGAATAAGGGCCCTAAGTATGCCTGAAAAAGAGAATCATCAATGTTCATCTGTTGTTTATCATAAACTGTTGCCCCTCAATATTTGACATCTATCTTATTTCATTCTGAAGCGGCGCAGAAAATAATACTTCAAATGAAATTTTTACATCACTAAATGTGCTGCTTGAATACCTAGTAACTCCCGGGATACTCCTGACGATGCTCGAATCACGTAGGCGGCCGTATTGTGGTGGTGTTGCAACTGCCATTCTATGTTCCCGTTTTTAGAAATACAAGTCTGTACATTACTTTGAACAGCCTGTGGACTGTCGTTAATGTCATCAGAATACTTGCTATCAGATGCGTTACTGATACGATCTTCGAACTCGGAAAGTCATCCTTTGTCTGTTGAGATGTTTACTATTCTTCCAAGTCTGCGTCAGTCAGTGATGTAATCGCCATGACGTCACAATTTAGAATGATCACAAACGACAGAGGATACAAACTGAGCAGAAATAATGCATAATCCGTCCGCAGTTCGTGGTCGTGCGGCAGCGTTCTCGCTTCCCACGCCCGGGTTCCCGGGTTCGATTCCCAGCGGGGTCAGGGATTTTCTCTGCCTCGTGATGACTGGGTGTTGTGTGACGTCCTTAGGTTAGTTAGGTTTAAGTAGTTCTAAGTTCTAGGGGACTGATGACCATAGATGTTAAGTCCCATAGTGCTCAGAGCCATTTGAACCAATGGATAATTCGAACAGTTTTCAAGCCGTAATGACAAGTCTCTAGTTGTAAACATAGCGCTTTTGTTGACTTGTTCAATGTTGAGAGCAAGTATAAACAATGAAAGACATTACTGCTATAAAATATGAGACAACCATAAAGTATTTGACTTGAGAGTAAACACGTTGACCCGAACATTACGCGTGTAACTCTTCAGGTTTATGATCAGATGGCTTAAAATATATTAAAACTTTTTTAACCCGATACTGTCCTTGATTTTCAGACAATGTCATCAAATTTCATAAAGTTTAAATAATAAGAAACAAAATTTTAGCCATTTCGGGTCATGTAGACCCGAACAAAATAGCAGGGTTAATATAATTTCTTTTTATTTAGAACACAATTAAATCGAATTTGTTGCCGCAGAAGTAATTTGTACACCATATTTTTCGGAGGATTTCACTTTTTCAGCAAGTTCTTTTTTCCTTTCACGTATATATAAAACTTCACGCAAGTCAGCTTGTAGTTAAACTGGCACTTTAAAACTGTATCCAAAGTCCCTAGCAGCAGTCGATTTCTTTCATCAGTCCACTGGGCCGACGTCAGCGAAAATACTCTTTCCACAGTGGCATTGTGTGCTGGAATGGATTAATTTTACAGCTTCTGGATTTTCGGTATCCTTAAGAAAGTAAATCCACCTTTCTTCCACGGAGTCTTTAGACATCCGTTCTTCCGAGTCAAGCTTACTGTCTAAAAACTCTTCTGATTCATATATTCCTGAGAACAGATGTCGCCTGAAATCTTCATTTTCAGTCATGTATGTAATAGCGTTTTAAATCATCACCCAATCTGTGGTTTCATATAGCGTCGCCCAGTCAAATACTTGATATTTATTAAAACAAACCGCTCATTCCTCTAAATAATCAAATGCTACGGCACAGAAAGCCGTTGTCTCTTCCCTAAATTTCGAAATCAAATTAATTATTTCCTGGTTAAGGTTCTCATTCTTTAACTTATTCAAATTCATCTTAGTTTGTATGTCAATAAAACTGACTGTCTTCCTTTCATTCAGACATCTCTGAGCGTCGATTTATATATTCCTTACTTCAGTTAGCGAGACTTTATTCTTCTCCACACTTTTTTTATATTTCTTTTTGAAACAGAGCCAAGTTTTAACGCAGAAAAATAAAGTAAATTTCACTGATCGGGCTAATGAAAGAATCCGAAATTATTTTACGGTGGATGTCTTCAGCCTCAAAAAATTGTTTTAATGGAATCCAGAACTTAAGAATTAGCGACAGTCACTTTGTTTTTGAGTGAGATAGAAGCGTCTGATGATTGACATCAATGTATAAATAGAACTCTTTCACCTTCTCTGTCCTTACCTTGTACACTGAAAAATAATTAAATATTTCCATGACGATTATTTCAATGTCGACAGTTAAGACCCCGACAGTGGTTGGTATAGAAATGTGGAGAATATGGACAGGGCATCCAATTTCTTCTATTTTTTTGCCAGTTGTTTAATTTGGTGAAACACTTTCCGCTGGTCGTGTCGATGAAGCCTTCCGAAGTCAGTATTGGTATTGTCTCCACAAAGAGCGATTAATTTATCTAAGGGAATTTGCAGTTGTCTTAAAGTGTCTGGACGAAACTTTGCAATTGTCTCTGATGCTTCGTTATTCTGCGAATCGAACATCAATAGCTTATGTTGGACTCCATCAGTTTCAGTAAAGTATTGAACAACTAAAGGAGCCGGCCGCGATGGCCGAGCGGTTCTAGGCGCTACAGCCTGGAACCGCGCGACCGCAACGGTTGCAGGTTCGAATCCTGCCTCGGGCATGGATGTGTGTGATGTCCTTAGGTTAGTTATGTTTAAGTAGGTCTAAGTTCTAGAAGGACTGATGACCTCAGCAGTTAAGTCCCATAGTGCTCAGAACCATTTGAAACATTTGAACTAAAGGAAATAGCTTTTCAGCCTTGTGATTCGATGCGTCGGTGACTAGAAAGCATAATGAAACATCTTGCAATTATTTTATGCATTCGGACACGGAGAGTGGTGCGAGAATATTTTTAACAATCGGTGTAGCCTTGGTCCTGGTTGTACGCTGCCTTGCGGCGACTTAGAATACATTACGGCGTTCAGTTTTCCGGTACAGCCAAGGGAACTGAAGGACTGATGATGATTGACAAATTTACTAGCTGTTGTTAGTTCTGCAGCAGCAACGAGCAATTCTTCCAGTGAGACGACCTTGTCGACATAAACTTCTTGACATAAATAAAACTAACTGAGGCTGCATTTGCGTGTTGCGCTAACAGATGGAGTTCTTTAGTTTTGACCCAAGCTCGCGACACTATTTTGGAAAATCGGGAAAAAACTGGGTCTTGGGACAAGAAGGTCCATAGCGGTGACGATCCCGATACATCAGCACAGATGGCAACCCTGTCTCTTCCTCCTACACACTGATGTAAAGCGGAACAGATATTTTTTTCTAGGTCGTAAGACTAACCACAATCATGAAATATGGCATTAGGAAATAACCTGTTCGTACAGCTCTCGCTAGTGTAAATCCCTCTTTTTGTGCCGAGACTAACGAATTCAACGGGAACCATCCTCAAATGGCGGCGAATCTGAATTCAAAATGGTTCAAATGGCTCTGAGCACTATGGAACTCAACTTCTGAGGTCATTAGTCCCCTAGAACGTAGAACTACTGAAAACTAACTAACCTAAGGACATCACACACATCCATGCCCGAGGCAGGATTCGAACCTGTGACCGTAGCAGTCTCGCGGTTCCAGACTGTAGCGCCCAGAACCGCACGGCCACCCCGGCCGGCTCCTCTACGTGTAGCAAAATGTAAATTAATACGAGTGAATGGGAAAAACAAACCCGCAATGACCGTGTCGAACAGCACACTGCTGATGCTGCGCGCACAGCATTAGTGTACTGCTTGACGCAGTCACGTTGTTTAAGAGGACACTGTACGTGAAATTCATTGAAATTTGACATTTTCTGTTTTCTACTCCATTATGTACTTTGGATATTTTTGTATATAATACATTAAAGTCAGGCAAGTGCGAGACCTTCAAATAATATTTTTAATGCTGACGTGTGACTGTCAAATTTCGCGGCTAGCATAAATTTTCGAAAGTGATACTCTGCTACTATTCTCTATACTGACTCCTTTCACCGCGTTGAATTCAGACAGAAACTCCTGTTTCATTCCTGTAATATCAATATCGACATACCATATTACAACAAGTTATGTATCTACAGTTTGTTTATTTCAGAGAATGGACACCATGTCTCTAATAAATTTTTGTTACTGTAATCTTTGAGTAAACCAAAGAAACTTGTAACCATTTAGGTATTTGTTTCAAATGATCTCTTTGACGAAAGCACATTATTCTCATCGAATATCAACTGATGAAGAGCCATGTCCACCAAACACTTGTTGTAAATATAGCCTAGCAGAATTTTCTGGCACACTGCATAAATTTACACATAAAGATTGTCTTCCTTTGGCAGTAATGGAGGCAACCAAACCTATTTACAGAGACTTGGTAAATCCTGAGCTACTAAAGAAGTGTTTACATGGGAAGACCCAGAATGCGAATGGGTCCTTAAATAATGTTGTGCGGTGCTGTGTGCCTAAAAATGTATTTGTGGGCCTTGTGACTCTAAAGTTAGCAGTATCTGATGGTGTAATAACTTTTAATAGTGGAAAATATGAAAAACTGAAGGTTCTGGAGAGGTTAGGGGTAAGATTTGGACAGAACACAGCTAAGGGACTGCCGGAACTGGATGAGGTTCGTGTACGTGAAGCAGAGTTACCTGCTCAGCAAATGAAAAAAGAAGCCAGAAATAATAGGAGGAGGCAAGCACTGGGCTGCTGCGACACTGAAGAAGACACAGACTATGAGCCAGAGCAATTCTAATGCATAAAAGACGCAGAAATGTAAGTCTGTATGACAATTTGTAATAAAATAGTTTCAAACCTCAATATATCTGAACTACATTTTTTTTTTTTACAAATGGCCCATCTTCGAAAAAAGTACCGCTGAAATTTTCACAGCATGCCAAGTGTGAGATTCAGCACATATGGAACTAGAATAATTAAAATATCCTGAGTTGTTTTGTTTTTATGTTCATTTATTTAGAAAATTCTGTCAAAAAATTGAGTGACGGAAAAAAAAGATTACATGTCCCAACAACACAATTTTAGTAATAATTGTAATTCAGTGTATCTAGAAAGGTACATTAAATAATTATGAAAAATTGTAAGATGGTGTTTTAAAAAGTTTCCAAGATAACGGGTCACAAAATTCGATAATTTAACATTGGCAGCATAGGACATACAATGTCCCCTTAAATAACCAGGCGTAGCGTTCCAAAGCGATATGGGATGGAAAAAACATGTGAGCACTATGTTAGCGAAGATGCGAATGGCCGACATCGGATTATTGGGAGAATTTTAGGAAAGTGTGGTTGATCTGTAAAGGAGACAGCACATAGGGCGGTGGCGTGACCTGTTCTTGAGTACTGCTCTAGTGTTTTGAATCCGCACCAGATTGGATTAAAGGAAGGCATTAATCAACTCAGAGGAAGCTGCTACATTTGTTACCGGTAGGTTCGATTAACACGCAAGAATTATGGGTATGCCTCAGGAACTGATATGGAAACCCATGGATGGAAGCTGACGTTCTTTTCGAGGAACACTGTTGAGAAAATCTAGAGAACCAGCATTTGAAACTAACTTTGGAACGATTCTACTGCCGCCAACATACATTTGACGTAAGTACCACGAAGATAAGCTGCGAGAATCTAGGGCTCATACGGAGCATTAAAACAGTCTTTATTCCCTCGCTCTATTTGCGAGTGGATCAGTAAAGGAAATGACTAGTAGTGGTTCATGGTACCCTCCGCCACGCACCGTACCGTGACTTGCGGAGTGTGCATGTAGATGCAGATGTAGATCATCATGCCGGAACAGGCTAAAGTGTGTCCAGGACGCGGGTAAGAACCAGTTCGTCCCTCTTCTGAAATGGGAAAACAACTTGTGGTGTGGAGATTTACGAGGGACGTTCAATAAGTAATACAAAACATTTTTTCTGAAGGCAGGTTGGTTTTGTTCAGGGCTCCAAAACAACATGTTATTCCCCACTCTTTTGGCTATAAAATAATTTTTTTTTCAGTGTCATATCTGTTCAATGAGAGGGTCACAAGCCACTTTACTGGGAACCCTGTGTGACAGCATCGTACCATTCAATTGATCAACGTCGGAGCCAACATCTTGCTGCCTCAATAACCTCCCCATAATCCATGTACTGCTTCCCACAGTGTACATCCTTCATTGGGCCGAACAGACGGAAGACAGAAGGTGCGAAATCCGCACTGTAGGGTGGGTGAGAAAGAACAGTCCAATGAAGTTTTGTGAGTTGCTCTCGGGTGCGCAGACGCAAGTGAGGCCTTGTATTATGGAGAAGTTCGTTTGCATTTTTGTGCCGACGGAAATGCTGAAGTTGTCTCTTCAATTTTCTGAGGGTAGCACAATGCACTTCAGAGTTGATATTTGTACTACAAGGTAAGACATCAAACAGAACAACCCCCTTCAAAATCCCCAAGACCCATGGATTGCTGTTTTGTTTTTGTTTCGAAGTGATGAACACATGTTTCATCGCCCATGTCGATATTCGGCTAAAAATTGTCACGATCAGCCTCGTAATGCACAATCAATTCCACGCAGATGGTCCCAGGTTGCTCTTTGTTGCCTTCAGTTAGGCGGCGAGGAAACCAGCGGGCACACACACCTATGAGCACCCGACTGGTATTCGAGTGGGTCACCACTACCAACAGAGAAGTACAGTTGTGGCGCGAGGTGTTTGATTGTGATCCGTGATCACTTCGAATGAGTGTGTCCTCATTGAGCCGTGGTAAAAATTGCTGTTTTGAAGAGCGCGCCGCAGCGCGTAGTGTGAAGCAGTCGCCCTCAGTTTCTGGCGGTGGCGCCGCTGTGGAAATCGCAGCTTTCGTGTCTCCCTTTGGTGGGAAAGGGGAAAGGTTACCTGTTCACGTGCATTTAAGGGACGCTATGAGCTCACCAGGTGCAGTCTGGATAAGTCTCTCGTCCCCAGCTTGCTAGTCTGTCTCTCGTCCGCATTTGTTAGGCAGTTAGTGTCTGTCTGTCGTTCGGAGTGCTAGTATGTCTGTCGTTCGGATCAACCTTCAAATCTGGCAAGATGAGAGTCTTTCCACTCCGCCAGTAAGAGAACTCAGAGAGTGGTCGCCCGGTCGGGGCTTAGTTCCTGCCTCTGAGTCTGCGCGTTAGGCCGCCAGTCTCCTCGAGTTTGCTCAGCAATGGTCATTGGCGGTTGGATCGATCGGTTGGTCGGTCGCGCACTGAGACACAAGATGACTTGTCCGTCTTGAGCGTTGGTGCATGTGAGGTAGCCACGTGAGTCCAGTGGGCCGCGGCGTATAGCGAGGGGTAGTGAGTTCGCGGTCGACACGAGAGCCACAGGAGTCAACCCACATCAGTCTGGCCGGTGCGAGCTGCGACAGTGAGAGACGGGAGATCGGCGCGCCTTCCTGCGTCCATTGAAGCGGCTGGCAGCGGACGGTTCGGGAGAGCGATTTGGGGGTGCTGCGCCAGGTCTTCTCGAGAAATCGCAGTTTATTAGAAGTTAAGTGATTGGTGATATCTTGTTTGATTTACTCTTGTTAAATCCTACTTGTTTTCTTGGTGAGGTCACCAGCCGTTTTGCTTTGAGGTCGTCCCACCATTCTTCTCGGTTTGCCCACCCACGAGAAGGTGGTTGTTTATAAATTGGGTGGTACGTTTTCCCCTTGTGGAGTAAGGGCGGGTTAGAGCAACCTGCGGTTCGGGTTGTTCGGTAATCTCCCTATCAATCTGTCATGTTTGTCGGATATGGTGTGTTAACGAATTTATTGCTTGTAGTGTAGCGGCCTAAACCTGAAATATGTTTTGATCTTTGGAAACTTTGATATTATTGCCTATGATCTTGAGAGCAGGTATCTGTGTACTGTAGAGCAACTTAACTATTGTTTGGCCAACCTTGTAGAATTTTATATGAGATTACATTTCATGGGCTTTTATGTAAATGACATTTTAGTATATAAAGTTGCCACCCTTTCACCGTAAGACTTTTCTTAGAAGTTAAAACCAAGATGCACCTTCGGTGGCAAGGGTAATATTTCAGTTGTTAGTGTTTTGTACCATTTCCATCCCTCTTACGGGGGGTGCATAGTTTGTGTGCTTGTGTAAATTGTTAAAACTCTTAGTTTAAAGTTATCTGGTGTGTTGCAGATTCGCACCATTTAATCTTTCAGAGGTTGTTGGAAGCGGTCGTAACTACGGCCGTGTCAAAAGGGAGCGGCAAAGTTCTCTGCCAGAAAAGCCCGTACAGTCAAAACTTGTTTCTTTCTGCCTCTGAATAAATTGTAACTTTGAGACTTATGGGGTGCATTCTGATTATAATGTTAAATCTGTTTCTTTTAAAAAATGCTTTCAGGCACTAATAAAGTTAATAAAATTCCCATTTGTTAAAGGAATTTGGTTATGGTTTCATCAGTTACTCCCTCGCAACTACTTCCATGCTTACATAGTGTGATTAAATGTGATAATGTTCTTGATGACACTCATGTTCCAATGCTGCAAGAGTCACATGTGTGAGTGGCCGGCCGGAGCATGGGAGATCTGACAGGTTCGCGCGACCGCGGTGCGATGATGGCAGACGCCTCTTCCAACGACTCACCGCACATTTCTTCACTGCCAGGTCTCCGTAGATATCCTGCAAACGCCTATGAATATATGCGATGCTCTGGTTTTCTACCAATAGAAACTCAGTGACAGCTCTCTGCTTGGAATATACCTCCATAACAGACGCCATTTTGAGGGCTGCATACAGCGCCGCCGCCAGACGTAACGTCATGAATCTATAGGCACTGAAACGGGAATATTCCATGATGTCCCAAAATAAACTGCACATCTTGTATGTAGGCTGTTTAGGTTTTTATATTGGAAACGCCACGTAGCGCTCTGTATGAAAATCACTGGCTATGCTGTGTGCAGTCTGTGGTTGGTTGGCGTTGTTGGAATATTTGCTATTGTTGTGTGGGGCAGATGAATGTGAACAGAGCGTAGCGTTGCGCAGTTGGAGGTGAGCCGCCAGCAGTGGTTGATGTGGGGAGAGAGATGGCAGAGTTTGGAGAGTGGATGATCTGGACGTGTGTCCATCAGAGACAGTAAATTTTTAAGACTGGATGTCATGAACTGATATATATATTATAACTTTTGAACACTATTTAGGGAAACACATTGTTCTCTATCAAAATCTTTCATTTGCTAACTATGTCTATCGGTAGTTAGTGCCTTCAGTAGTTAGAATCTTTTATTTAGCTGGCAGTATTGGCGCTCTCTGTATTGCAGTAGTTCGAGTAACGAAGATTTTTGTGAGGTAAGTGATTCATGAAAGTTATAGGCTATTGTTAGTCAGGGCCATTCTTTTGTAAGGATTATTAAAAGTCAGATTGCGTTGCGCTAAAAATATTGTGTGTGAGTTTAGTGATGATCAGAATAAGTAAAGAGAGAAATGTCTGAGCACGTTCAATTTTGCTCAGCTGTTTGAAAATCAGATAACGTAAGGGGTTTACCAGCACAGTAATTCATTAATTTTTTTAAGGGGAGGTTTCAATCTTTTCAACCGAAACTGGCCGATCAAAAAACCGTTGGATTGCTTAGTAAACCACCTTCTTACATGGAGGTGCAGTGTGGTTTTGCCCACTGTCCCGTGAGTGCGTGGTATGTTTGCAGTCCTCGAGAACAAACTGGTGTGTAAGAGTGGCGGTATGCAGACAGCCGTGCTACGTTGTAGTGCTCACCGCCGCTGCCGCTGCTTCCGCGCCGAGTGCAGACGCGTGTTACTCTGACGTCAGCGCGCCCTCTGGAACTCCGGTGACGCCTTCCTCCGACAACTTGGCAGCTGGGCCGCGCCGCGCCGCTCCTCTTGACTTTCCTCGGCTAACTTTATTTCTCTGCACAGCGGGTCTGCGGGGCGCTTACTCAGTCGCAAGCCATCTGGCGCTGGGAAACACCACCAACCTCCGACGTCAGACAGCTGTGAAAATGCTAAAATTACAACGAAGAAAAATATACATAAATCTTAAATTCGCTGATTGTATTTATTATCATCGGGTGGCACGAACATTTTCACTACCTGCTTCCACTTCTGAGTAAGTCATTATAAGATGTCTTTAAAAAAAAGGGATATTGCAAAATATTAGGAAAGTAAATTACAAAGCGCGTGTGAATTATACCAATAACATTCTAAAATCAATTATGTTTCTGGGCTTCCTTCTTCTGTTGGCTCCCACTTGTGTGACAGTACCTGATTTAACAGTCGTTCCATTCTGGCTGGTTTGTGTGTGCTAGTGGCAGCTGTCTACCTATTTGCTACTTGCGAATCGTATCTTCAGGCCGGTATCGTGTTTTAGTGAACATCTTACTTAATGGCAGCAGTATTTAAACACTTTTTTTTTTTGCTTGCTTCACTTTGCGGAGGTTTTCTAGAAAAATAGAACTCATTTTGTGAAAATTTTTTATCTTTTATTCATGATTTATATGTCACCAACTTTCTACTTTTACGTAATTAACTCTAGCATAACATGATGCTACTAACACGAATTCTTTACAGACGAATGGCAAAACTGGTAGAAGCCGACCTCGGGGAAGATCAGTTTGGATTCCGCATAAATGTTAGAACACGTGAGGCAATACTGACCCTACGACTTATCTTAGAAAATAGATTAAGAAAAGTCAAATCTAAGTTTCTAGCATTTGTAGACTTAGAGAAAGCTTTTGACAATGTTGCCTACAATACTCTCTTTCAAATTCTGAAGGTGGCAGGGGTAAAATACAGGGAGCGAAAGGCTATTTACAATTTGTACAGAAACCAGATTGCAGTTATAAGAATCGAGCGGCGTGAAAGGGAAGCAGTGGTTGGGAAGGGAGTGAGACAGAGTTGTAGACTTTCCCCGATTTTATTCAGTCTGTATATTGAGCAAGCAGTAAAAGAAACAAAAGAAAAATGCGGAGTAGGTATTAAAATCCGTGGCGAAGAAATAACAACTTTGAGGTTCGCCGATGACATTGTAATTCTGTCAGAGACAGCAAAGGACCTGGCAGAGCAGTTGAACGGAATGTACAATGTCTTGAAAGGAGGATACAAGATGAACACCAACAAAAGCAAAACGGGGATAATGGAATGTAGTCAAATTAAATCGGGTGATGCTGCCGGAATTAATTAGGAAATGAGACACTTAAAGTAGTAAAGGAGTTTTGCTATTTGGGGAGCAAAATAACTGATGACGGTCTAAGTAGAGAAGATACAAAATGTAGACTGGCAATGGCAAGGAAAGCGTTTCTGAAGAGGAGAAATTTGTTAACATCAAGTTTAGATTTAAATGTCAGGAAGTCGTTTCTGAAAATATTTGTATGGAGCGTAGCCATGTATGGAAGTGAAACGAGGATGATAAATAGTTCAGACAAGAAGAGAATAGAAGCTTTTGAAATGTGGTGCTACAGAAGGATGCTGAAAATTAAATGGGTAGATCACATAACTAATGAGGAGGTATTGAATAGAATTACTAGAAGAAGGGATCGGTTGGTAGGGCATATTCTGAGGCATCAAGGGATCACCAATTTAGTATTGCAGGGTAGCATGGAGGGTAAAAATCGTAGAGGGAGACCAAGGGATGAGTACAATAAACAAGTTCAGAAGGATGTAGGTTGCAGTAGGTTCTGGGAGATGAAGAAACTTGCACAAGATAGAGTAGCATGGAGAGCTGCATCAAACCAGTCTCTGGACTGAAGACCACAACAACAACAACGACAACATGATGCTTAGAGCTTCTTTACAACGGTCATATCCTTCAGGCAACCTATATATCAACACAGCAGAAGAAGCACAAGTAGCAATGGTTGGCTAGGCACAATAATGGTAATAATTTTTTGATACAAAGTTTCAGTACAAAATGACTGTATAGTGGCAGTATAGAGATACACACATATCACGCAACAGTGTGATGACAGTAATACAATAGCGAAACAGTGACTGTCATCAGTATTCATTTTAATCATAATTATTGTTTCACTTCAGTTTTTATTAACCAGAAGCATCGAACTCGTAAGAACACGAAAGTGTGTACAGACAAGGGCGATAGAAAAATAGTGCAAGTCAAGCTTCCTAGCGCTTAAATGAGAGAGACTATTCCAAATGCTATGTTCCATACCGCCTACAGACTCGGGAAAGCATACTGAGTGGTGGATACAGAGGATGAGAACACTGAGCAACTTCTATCAGGTCATGCCTGGTCTCATTCCAGTGGAAAGTTGTTGAAGCGATACATTTTTGGTCTTCAACTTGTTCACGGACTCTTCATGACCATGGCCGTGTTGAACAGGACTTAAGGAACGAAAGAAAATTTCTAGTATAAAGGATACACTTCGATGTATTATGGGGAAGGCTAACCAAAGACTGCGTTTTATTGGCAGGACATTTACAAAATGTAACAAATGTACTAAGGATACTGCCTACACTGCGCTTGCCCGTCCTCTTTTCTGCTGCGCAACGTTGGATCCTTAACAGATAGAATTGACGGAGTACATCGAAAAGTTCAAAGAAGGGCAGCACGTTTTGTATTATAGCGAAATAGAAGAGAGAGTGTAACCGAAATGACACAGTATTTAGGTTGGACATAATTAAAACCAAGGCGTTTTTCGTTACGGAGGAACCTTCTCACGAATTTCCAATCACCAACTTTCTCCTCCGAATGCAAAAATATTATGTTGCCGCCGACCTACATAGGGAGAAACGATTACCATGATAAAATAAGGGAAATCAGAGCTCGCAGGGAAAGATACAGGTGTTAGTTCTTTCCGCGCGCTATACGAAATTGGAATAATAGAGAACCGTGAAGGTGGTTCCACAAACCCTCTGCCAGGCACTTAAATGTGATTTGCAGAGTAGCCATGTAAATGTAGATCTTAAGTAAAAACATTGTTTTCGTTTCATATTTTATACAAACGTAATTTTTATTTGCGTTTTAGCAGGACAAAAATTCACGATTTTAAATTCAAGATTCATATTTGCAAAGAAACGCCTTAAAAGTTTAAATAAAAAACAACAGTATATTTTTCTTTGAGATCATTTATTGTATGTGAAATCTTCTTTACCAAAGCACAAATTTCTTCATACGTTCTTTGTTACTTTTACACAGAACAACCTGAAGATGACGTCTCTTAATTATCAGCTGTCCCTACGAACGTTTCTGGAGAGGCACAGTGATGTTATGTTTCTACTAAATTATTATGAAAAAGGAATCTAAATATAAATTTTTAAGTCTCTAGCTCTTTTCTGTTGCGCCAATGATTTTTACAGAAAAACGTCCAAATTTCGAAAATGGTTAAAGTTATTGAACTTATATTCAACACACATTGATTTAGTATTACTCCTGACATGCTAGAACCGTTTCAGGTTATTTACTTGATTTTTAAAAGCATTGCGCAACATTTATGACGGCAGAGCTAGTTACAGCGGACTAGGCTGGCACACAATGGAAAGTCTGATGAGAATTTTATAAGGCGTGAGTAGGCTGCTTCCCTACATCACCCTCTACTTAATTTTTTTAAATGTTAATGAACGAAAAAAAAATTAATTACAAAAAGGGAAGCAAGAGTACAGCTTAACTCCCTATGAAAATTTAAAATTGAAATGTAAACATATAGAAATATTAAAAGAAAACTGATTACCTACTTCAATTATTTAAATTGCTGGCATGTTCACTGCCTCTTAAGCAACATTATCACTCAAAATTTAAGCAAAATCAATGAAACACTTTGGCATACATATTGCCTTAGACGGACAAACACATAAAATATGTAAAATTATGAAAATCTTAAATCCATTAAATACATTTTTACATACACAAATTCAAAGAAAGTAACACAGTTATTCATGATACATAAACAGATAATTATATCTTAGCAGTCTTTTCTAAACCTGAAAGAAAATTTCACAAATCATGACAATTTCATTTTTACACACGTGGTTGTAGCCGCTTTGGCTGGCGTTCTACACTTCCATTCACAAGGGTAGAGGAGGGGAAGTTGCTATGGTGTGCGTCCTTCATGTTCACTCTAAATTACATGGGGAAAGAGGAGGGGTCACTGTGAGTTGTGTCCAAGTCACTCCACGATTTCACGCAGCTACCAGGCTGCCATTATCTGGTTTGTCCTGTAGAACAAACAAAAAGAGTGCTTCAGACTCTGTTCACTTAATATCTAAGGGTGGGTCACAAGGAAATGGGGATATATACATTTTATCTTTCAATATGATACAGGAACAAAGTTAAGAGAACTTTTTCAATTTTATTCTCCCGGTTACTTAACTGTAATAAAATCGGTAAACAAATGGCTCAAAACGCCGTTAGTCACGTACTAGAGAAAACTTATGCTCAAGGCATACAATCATAAATCCTATTTAATTTCAATTTATTATTTCTGGGCCGGAACACTGAACCAATGCTCGGTACATTCCTGATACATTCATATTTTATTTACTTAGCTGACTCATCTTCGATTACCTTATTCTTAGAGATAGTATGAGTATATTTGATTAGTAGTTGTCTTCTCAGCTTCTTTGTACATGTGAGTAACTTGTGGTAATAGTACAGTTCTGAGTGTTCAAAACACACTACGTTTAGTTGACTACTAAATCCATTTATTGGTCCTCTGCTGCTGTGTCAGTTCCACATCTGCAATTATGCACTTACTTCATTGAAGTGTATTTATTCTGAGCTATAAATAATGTTCAACGTCTGCCATTATGTTATTCAATTATGTTGCTAGTGTATGTACTTATTTAACACTCACTCTATTAACATTTAAAGCATAGGATAGCACATTTATTTCATATCTATAGTGTATTGCAGCTGATCAGTTTGCTCACGTGGCATCCATTTCCACTCGATCGGACGCTGAAACCACAGGTAGTCTCGGTCGACCTACCACTAAAGTACATTAAGTAATTATGGACGAGCGTAATGCTAAATTCCTTAAACCTATAGGACAACATGAGCTGCTCTGTCTCATCTAACATAAGGGTACCTATGGTCGCATTCACGCCTTCAACTCATAACCTCAATACGTGTAGGTGTGTCCTGTCACACACTACACCAAATAACGGCCAGCTCCAACCTTATAAATACTTCAGGGACGTGTCCTTCACGTCTCAACCACAAACACTGTTCAATTCTATTACACTGTCATTCCTTGCTACACAAGGTGAGTTCATTTTTACAACTTATCTGCATATTTTTCATAACACTAAGCAATCTCTTTTACTATTAATTAGTTAGCTCTAATGTATACACTAGGTTTCACTGCCACTTCAGATCCTGCTTGTACACGAATTTGTATATCTTTTTAAATTACTGTTGGTGGACCATTTCCAATAAAACAATAACTTTGTACTTATAATATTACCAGGGTTCTATACAGACTTGTTACTCAAATACCTTTGTATCATAATTACATCATACTTCTCTGTTGTTTATGTCACGGTTAGGTTTGTCACATTAGGTAATTTTTTTTTCACTAATCGGTGGATAGAATGGTTACAAAACTCATGGCTTGATAGTCATACCGGAAGATTTTTATATTGCAAAGAAGGAGTCGAAACTTTGGTGGATAGGAAAGATGAAGAATGAGTGAGACCAGAAAAGGAAAGAAGATCTCACACAGCTGGGACAGCACAGCTGCCACACTGTATAGAGGTTACAGAACAACCTCCTCCCTACAGAATTCATTCACTACCTATGAACTTCTTTAGGTCGATCACGTTCCTGAGACCTAATGTCTTTTTACTCTTAGGGTACTCTAGCCTATATGCATTGGCATGTGGTTTTCCTATGATCCTGAAAGGTCCTTGGTATTAACTAAGATTAACACCTTCGTCCCAATATCTCCTATTTTTCAGAACTCGTATAGGCAGTTCCCAAGTTTCATCATTAGTTACTACATGTTTATCAATAAAAGGTACCATAATTACTCCAGTTACCGGCAAGACCATTTTTAACTGACTTCTTTCAAAGTCAACAACACTCTCATATTTCGACAAGAAATCTATGCCAATTAAAACCTCAATACTGAGATTGTTTACAATTAAGCATGGATGATCAATTAAATTACCATTAATATCAAAGGGCAGCAAAGCTTCTTGCTTTACCGTTTTTGACCCTTGCCAGTAGCAGCAATTATTCTTAGTCCTGATACCCTCATTACTGTAAGCTTGTCTTTACCAGGTAATGCATCAAAGAAGAACTGAGATATCGCACTCACCTCATTTCCACTGTCTAAGAGACAACGTACATTGATACCCAACATATTCACTATTATTATAGGGTGGCTTATTCTAGTTTGTACAGGTGGTTCCTCAAACTCATCCAATAGTTCCTTTTGGATTTGTCTCCAACTAAAGTGATCGACGTCTGTCTTCATTACATTTAGGTCAAAGTGTGTAGGGGTTTCCTGAATTACATTTTCAGCTGCCTTTTCCAGTCGGTCTATTAATTTCAAATCGAAACACCGCACGACTTCATTACATTTAGTTTGCTGAACATGACCCAAATTACTGTAGTCTGAGCAATTCTGCGCCTCCAGACCGGACATAACACTAGTTACAGCTAAACCACTTTCATTATTATCGTCGGGTTCCTTCTCAAGTGGCAACTGGTCACAGCTACTGGGTTCATCGACCCCCAACAGGCTATCCTCTACACTCTCACTTACCTCCTTTCCTAAATCTATTAGTACAGTATCAACATCCTGCACAGGCACTTTAGATAAGAGCACATCATCCTCATTGTAAATATAAGCATGAATTTCTTCTGCTTCTTCACCTGACAATTCAGTATTTTGTAACTCTTCCCTACTGTTACACTGCTGCGCCTTCTCTTTCTCTTCCCACTTAGAAAGCGTCTCCAACACGGTATCTATCAAACACTGTGAGTGATCTAACATTTCTGCTGTATCCTTAGATGCTACCGACCCCTCATCCACATGTTCAGTCTGAATATTCTCGTCTGTCTTACCAATTACTGTAACTACTGGCTTAGGAAAAATAACCGCCTGGTGAGCGTCAGTGCCCTCATAGACGGGAACTAGTTTTCCTGCCTCGGCCTACTACTGTTTCCTTTATTTGTATTATAGTTACCTGGCACAGCATTGCTTTCTGCACTGTTGTTTACCTGCATAATTTTTTCGGAACAAAATTATTATCATTTGGATGCCATTGTTGGTTCTGATAATTATTTCTCGAATTCCTACCTCTCTTAGGATGGCGAACACCTACTGTTCTGATGTTTACATTGCCGTTCTGCTAGTTCTTAAAATTACTACTAGTGTTATTACCATTTCTGTTATTACGCGTTTGCTCCTCATTGGCAGCAACACGCTCTACACGTTCCAAATACTCAATGAAACGATCAAGATTGTCTCTAGGGGCAGATATAATTCTAGTTTGCCAATACCATGGCAGTTTGGCTTCAAGACCCAGTATTATCATTGCAGGTTTTAGCTTTTCGGCCAAATGTGACAAACGTGAGATCCATGACCTGGCAAACTCTTTAATAGATTCCTTGCCTACATTGAAGCGTTTTCCACTCCAAAATTCTCTCAACACTTCATTTTGCTTATTGCTAGACTAATACTCATTAATGAAAGCTGTTTTAAATACCGCTAATGTTTTACACTTCAACATAACGTCAGCTGACCAACGCATGGTGTCACCTGCTAAATGGCTTCTAATAAATGAGATTTTCTCTCGTTCAGACCAAGTTGGTGGAATCACATCTTCAAAATCGTTCCAGAAATCTAGCGGGTGGATATTTCTATCTGGATCGAACCGCAAGAACTGCCGACACCAGATAAAAGCGGCGTTTGCAGCTACAACTTGTTGCATACTACCATTACCAGAAGTTACTGAAGCTACTTTACTCTCAATGTTAGCAATGTTAGTACTAATATTTTCTACACTTATTTCAACATTATCTACTCTTTGCACAATATGAGTAGTGTCAGTTTTGATTGCGTCTACTTCTGCTTGACATATGTTTACTTTTATATTAACATCTTTAAACCTATCTGAGCACAGTTCAGATTCCGCCTCGATCTTTTCTGGTAACTTGTGCTCCAGCTTCGCATCTTCCATTTGGAAGTCTTTGCGAACCTCAGCAACTTCGGATTTTACTGTTTTATACATTTCAGAAAATTGTTGAGCAACCTTTTTCTTAATATCCTCATGGTTGTAATCAATTTTATAATTCAAACTGTCCAGATCCTCTTTCAACTTATTGCAACCAGCCTTGAAGGAAGTTTCTAATTCAGCTTTATTGGATTCTAATTTATTGTCCATTGCCTCAAACCGTTTATTAAAATTGGTTTGGCTGGCCACAATCTCATACTTTAATTCAGCATTACTGCTTTTGACCTCAGTTATTTCAGACTTTAATTCAGCTCTCATTCTAGCATTACTGGCTGACAATTTTGCATTACTGGCAGCTATTGCTTGTAATATAACATTTAAATCAATAGCCCCAGTATCTTTGGGTTGCTCACTAGCTGGCTTTTTACCACACTCAGGTGACGAAAAACTAACTCCAACACCAGAATCATCAAAACTAAATGAAACTTCTGATTGATTAGTCATATCTAACTTCTCCTTCTTAAACTCTACCATCTCTGATGACTGTTTCGTTTTTAACTCATCAGATAAACTATCATCCAATAAATTAACAATTTCTGCTTTCTGCTTTACTACAGGGGTCTCTATTATTGAATCATTGCCCCTCCTCACACTACTGTCAGGAGACAGTACTTCATATTTCACTTTAACATTACTATTTTCATGCATTTTTACACTTGAATCGTTGTCTGGATTTACAGTTCCCTCAACAGACATAGGTTCTGATTTAAGTTTAACCTCGGTTTCTTCTGGCAGTTCCATCACCGACAGTCTTTTAGTGCAGGTTAGTAAAATTTTTAACAGTATTTCACTTAACTTAGTTCCTTCTGCACGACGTATGGCGTTGCCGGCGCGGCGTACCAGGATTACTGATGCGAAGCGGCGCGTTGAACTGCAGACGGCACTTTGACAGCTGCTGTGTGTTTGCGTGGCCCGCAACTGCAGGCGCGGCTCCGGTTGCTCTGGCGGACGACTGCGGTGAGGCGAAACTGGCTTCTCGCGATGCCGGCAGCGCCGCTAGACTCAGTGCCAGCTCCGTCAATCCAGATGCGTTATTAATCCAACTGCATCATCACATACACACGTAACACTATCAATGTTCTATTACTCGGTTGCGTGTCGCATTTCACTCCCGAATCCGAATACTTAAAAATCACTTTCACTTTCACTCAGTTTGTTTCCCAGCCGATGCACTAATTGTGGGGCGGCTGGTGGAATTTATTTGTTTATATATATTGTTTGGTTTGTAATGTAATGTAGATGCATTTCCTGGCCGATGCACCAATTGTGGGGCGGCGGGTGGAAATTATGTTGTTATTTATAATGTAGAATGTAATGTAGAAAAGTTGCATTTCCCGGCCGATGCACCATATGTGGGGTGGGGGGTGGAATTATTTGTTTATATAAAATGTAGTATGTAATGTAGAAAAGATGCATTTCCAGGACGATGCACCATATGTGGGGCGGCGGGTGGAAAAATGTGCTATATTTAAATGTTCCTATTATTTATGCTGTCTTTTGCCGTTCTCAACACTGGCTCTCTAACTACAATATTGGCAACCAGAAAGTGATTAGCAAAACGTGAAGCCTGTAATTAGAACTCCTAGTGCCCACTTCATCTACAAAATACACTTATAGCTACAGCTTATAGCTCTGAGGAATTAGGAGATTGTCTGAGATTCATAATCAAAAACGATTCTCTAAAAATATTCACTATATTCTGAAAGTCACAGACCAAAAGGAATCCACACAATCCAACTAACAGAGCAGTTCAGAGTCTAATGCGCTGATGCCACTATAACTGTTCAAATTAAATGTTTAAGTGAATGCTCGCCATAATTTGATGATAATGTTCATCAAACGCCACGCTAAATAATGGTAGAATGTCTGTCCCGCGGCGGCATGTGAAAATACGACATACGCAAACTGAAGATAGATCATTAAAGTCATCCCAGAATTAACACTTCACTCTAAAACGATTTCATGGTTATGCATATCCCAAGTAACTTATTACGGCATCCGAGGCTGTTCATAGCAATGATACCGATGCGAAGCGACTCCCGACACTGGTGGTGCGCTAATCAGCATCTGGAGAGAACTGGGGCCTTACTTCCTCACGCAGCGTTCTTATACATAAAGCCGCAGTGCGGACGGCTAAGGGAACGCCTGATCAAATCGGCTCTCCCGACTAGCCACTGGGCTAGTAATGCACCACTTTAAGTTATCGAATAAATCATTGCTTCCTTTGCTGATGGCCGATGAAGCTCTCAGTTTAAATGTGCAATCAGCACACAGGTAAGTAATCATAATAAAAGTCTGACATGGCTAAGTCAATTATTTTGGGCGAGAGAATTAATTTAATTACACTACACGCAGTAGACGAGCTCTGAACTTGCCCTTTGGAGATACGCTATCGCTATAGTTTTATAGTTATTCAATTGAAACTTCTCACATCTTTATGATTATAGCGGATCTCCCTTATACCTAAATTTAAACATCCTAGCCTTATTTATTCGCCTACTTAACCTATCTTGCTTCCTTAATTTCTGAGACAAAAACCAGAAAATTATGAATTTCAACTAAAATTTTAATTTGTGAGATCCAGAATACTGTTTCTACTAAATTATTATGAAAAAGGAATCTAAATATAAATTTTTAAGTCTCTAGACCTTTTCTGTTGCGCCAATGATTTTTACAGAAAAACGTCCAAATTTCGAAAATGGTTAAAGTTATTGAACTTATATTCAACACACATTGATTTAGTATTACTCCTGACATGCTAGAACCGTTTCAGGTTATTTACTTGATTTTTAAAGTACTGCACAACATTTATGACGTCAGAGCTAGTTACAGCGGACAAGGCTGGCACACAATGGAAAGACTGATGAGAATTTTATAAGTTGTGAGTAGGCTTCTTCCCTACAACTGTGTGTTTCCACTGCAATCGTGAATAAAAACTTGGATTACATTTAACTTTTGATTAAATGAAACGAAACTCAGATATTTTGCAGAGTGACTCGTTAACACTCAAGCAAATCAGCCTCGTTGATTCCCCTTGCCGGCCGTTGTGGCCGAGCGGTTCTAGTTGCTTCACTCCGGAACCACGTGGCTGCTACAGTCGCAGGTTCGAATCCTGCCTCTGGCATGGATGTGTGTGATGTCCTTAGGTTAGTTAGGTTTAAGTAGTTCTAAGTCTAGGTGACTGATAACCTCAGATGTTAAGTTCCATAGTGCTTAGAGCCATTTGAACCATTTTTTTTTAATTCCCTTGTTTTCACTGTCATAATGTCCGCCCCCGGCAGCTGAATGGTCAGCGTGATGGGTTGTCAATCCTCTGGGCCCCAGGTTCAGTTCCCAGCTGGGTCGAGAAATTTCCTCCGCTCAGGGACTGGGTGTTGTGCTGTCCTCTTCTTTATCCTCATCGACTACAGATCGCCGAAGTGGCGTCAAATTGAAAGACTGGCACCCGGCGAACGGCCTGCCCGGCGGGGGGCTCTAGCCATCCCATTAAATTAACTGTCATAATCTTTCTCTATGCCATGTAAATGTACTTTTTGTTTGGCACTTAGTGTTAAGGAATTTCTGTTCTCTGCTGCCTGTGGTCAGTGATAACTTATCAGTGATAACAAATGTCAATTACATTTTCTTATCATTATAATACTGTTTTTGTTGTTGTGGTCTTCAGTCCTGAGACTGGTTTGATGCAGCTCTCCATGCTACTCTATCCTGTGCAAGCTTTTTCATCTCCCAGTACCTATTGCAACCTACATCCTTCTGAATCTGCTTAGTGTATTCATCTCTTGGTCTCCCTCTACGATTTTTACCCTCCACGCTGCCCTCCAATACTAAATTGGTGATCCTTTGATGCCTCAGAACATGTCCTACCAACCGATCCCTTCTTCTGATCAAGTTGTGCCACAAACTTCTCCTCTCCCCAATACTATTCAATACTTCCTCATTAGTTATGTGATCTACCCATCTAATCTTCTGCATTCTTCTGTAGCACCACATTTCGAAAGCTTCTATTCTCTTCTTGTCCAAACTATTTATCGTCCATGTTTCACTTCCATACATGGCTACACTCCATACGAATACTTTCAGAAATGACTTCCTGACACTTAAATCAATACTGGATGTTAACAAATTTCTCTTCTTCAGAAACGCTTTCCTTGCCAGTGCCAGCCTACATTTTATATCCTCTCTACTTCGACCATCATCAGTTATTTTGCTCCCCAAATAGCAAAAATCCTTTACTACTTTAAGTGCCTCATTTCCTAATCTAATTCCCTCACCATCACCCGACTTAATTAGACTACATTCCATTATTCTTGTTTTGATTTTGTTGATGTTCATCTTATATCCTCCTTTCAAGACACTGTCCATTCCATTCAACTGCTCTCCCAAGTCCTTTGCTGTCTCTGACAGAATTACAATGTCATCGGCGAACCTCAAATTTTTTATTTCTTCTCCATGAATTTTAATACCTACTCCGAATTTTTCTTTTGTTTCCTTTACTGCTTGCTCAATATACAGATTGAACAACATCGGGGAGAGGCTACAACCCTGTCTTACTCCCTTCCCAACCACTGCTTCCCTTTCATGTCCCTCGACTCTTATAACTGCTATGTGGTTTCTGTACAAATTGTAAATAGCCTTTCGCTCCCTGTATTTTACCCCTGCCACCTTTAGAATTTGAAAGAGAGTATTCCAGTCAACATTGTCAAAAGCTTTCTCTAAGTCTACAAATGCTAGAAACGTAGGTTTGCCTTTCCTTAATCTTTCTTCTAAGATAAGTCGTAAGGTCAGTATTGCCTCACGTGTTCCAGTGTTTCTACGGAATCCAAACTGATCTTCCCCGAGGTTGGCTTCTACTAGTTTTTCCATTCGTCTGTAAAGAATTCGTGTTAGTATTTTGCAGCTGTGACTTATTAAGCTGATAGTTCGGTAATTTTCACATCTGTCAACACCTGCTTTCTTTGGGATTGGAATTATTATATTCTTCTTGAAGTCTGAGGGTATTTCGCCTGTTTCATACATCTTGCTCACCAGATGGTAGAGTTTTGTCAGGACTGGCTCTCCCACGGCCGTCAGTAGTTCCAATGGAATATTGTCTACTCCGGGGGCCTTATTTCGACTCAGGTCTTTCAGTGCTCTGTCAAACTCTTCACGCAGTATCGTATCTCCCATTTCATCTTCATTTACATCCTCTTCCATTTCCATAATATTGTCCTCAAGTACATCGCCCTTGTATAGACCCTCTATATACTCCTTCCATCTTTCTGCTTTCCCTTCTTTGCTTAGAACTGGGTTTCCATCTGAGCTCTTGACATTCATACAAGTGGTTCTCTTTTCTCCAAAGGTCTTTTTAATTTTCCTGTAGGCGGTATCTATCTTACCCCTAGTGAGATAGGCCTCTACATCCTTACATTTGTCCTCTAGCCATCCCTGCTTAGCCATTTTGCACTTCCTGTCGATCTCATTTTTGAGACGTTTGTATTCCTTTTTGCCTGTTTCACTTACTGCATTTTTATAATTTCTCCTTTCATCAATTAAATTCAATATTTCTTCTGTTACCCAAGGATTTCTACTAGCCCTCGTCTTTTTACCTACTTGATCCTCTGCTGCCTTCACTACTTCATCCCTCAAAGCTACCCATTCTTCTTCTACTGTATTTCTTTCCCCCATTCCTGTCAATTGCTCCCTTATGCTCTCCCTGAATCTCTGTACAACCTCTGGTTCTTTTAGTTTATCCAGGTCCCATCTCCTTAAATTCCCACCTTTTTGCAGTTTCTTCAGTTTTAATCTACAGGTCATAACCAATAGATTGTGGTCAGAGTCCACATCTGCCCCTGGAAATGTCTTACAATTTAAAACCTGGTTCCTAAATCTCTGTCTTACCATTATATAATCTATCTGATACCTTTTAGTATCTCCAGGGTTCTTCCATGTATACAACCTTCTTTCATGATTCTTAAACCAAGTGTTAGTTATGATTATGTTGTGCTCTGTGCAAAATTCTACAAGGCGGCTTCCTCTTTCATTTCTGTCCCCCAATCCATATTCACCTACTATGTTTCCTTCTCTCCCTTTTCCTACTCTCGAATTCCAGTCACCCATGACTATTAAATTTTCGTCTCCCTTCACAATCTGAATAATTTCTTTTATTTCATCATACATTTCTTCAATTTCTTCGTCATCTGCAGAGCTAGTTGGCATATAAACTTGTACTACTGTGGTAGGTGTGGGCTTCGTATCTATCTTGGCCACAATAATGCGTTCACTATGCTGTTTGTAGTAGCTTACCCGCATTCCTATTTTCCTATTCATTATTAAACCTACTCCTGCATTACCCCTATTTGATTTTGTGTTTATAACCCTGTAGTCACCTGACCAGAAGTCTTGTTCCTCCTGCCACCGAACTTCACTAATTCCCACTATATCTAACTTCAACCTATCCATTTCCCTTTTTAAATTTTCTAACCTACCTGCCCGATTAAGAGATCTGACATTCCACGCTCCGATCCGTAGAACGCCAGTTTTCTTTCTCCTGATAACGACATCCTCTTGAGTAGTCCCCGCCCGGAGATCCGAATGGGGGACTATTTTACCTCCGGAATATTTTACCCAAGAGGACGCCATCATCATGTAATCATACAGTAAAGCTGCATGCCCTCGGGAAAAATTACGGCTGTAGTTTCCCCTTGCTTTCAGCCGTTCGCAGTACCAGCACAGCAAGGCCGTTTTGGTAATTGTTACAAGGCCAGATCAGTCAATCATCCAGACTGTTGCCCTTGCAACTACTGAAAAGGCTGCTGCCCCTCTTCAGGAACCACACGTTTGTCTGGCCTCTCAACAGATACCCCTCCGTTGTGGTTGCACCTACGGTACGGCTATCTGCATCGCTGAGGCACGCAAGCCTCCCCACCAACGGCAAGGTCCATGGTTCATGGGGAGGATTATAATACTATAGGACATAAAAAGGTAAGTTATACATTATCATGGCACGCCAAGTAATTTTTACTGAATTCTGCACTTCATTTCAAAGTGAAAACAGATGTATGACACTATTTTTCAACATAGGCACCAATTCTCTGTAAACAATGCTCGGAATACTGTACCAGTCGTTCCGTTCACAGGCGATAGAAATCCGCTCCTTCGCCACGGAATCATTCGAGAACCACTGTGTGAACGTCTTCGTTGCTGGAAAATCTCTTTCCTCCCAGATGTTCTGATGGAGATCGTATGGTGCGAAATTTGGACTGTATAGTCAATGAGCATTATTCACGTCTGTGCAGCCTCGGTCAAATTGTTGGCTCATGACACTGCTACTGGACGCAATAATGTACTCAGCCGATGTACCGCCGGAGTTTCACGGTGAACCATTGTACAATTTAGACCTTTTGCCACATGAATCGTACTGTTGAACTTTGGATTACGTTTCTAGTTGTCGCTGCATTTCACTACCACACTGTGATGTACGCAGCAGAACTGCGTCTGCAGGAAAGCCGGACTATGCAGTCTCTTCTGATATTGTTGCCTAATGTGCTTAGCGTGGTACAACATGCGTAACTTACTTGCTAAACTGCCTACGCTTGTCTTATGAGGATTCGTAGTCATCTCCTCCCACGAAATAATACAGCTGCTGTTGTAAATTAAATATGAAATTGTTGAACCCAGCAGAGAATATACTGGAGCAGTGCTGAACAGTGTAGGCAGCTCGTCACACTGTACTGACAGAGAGCACATTGAGCACTTAGTGGTTAACCACTGAGCAAGGCAGAAATGGGTCGGCTGCGTCGTTTATTTGGTTGGAACGTGAACGTTGATGACGATCAAGCTAGATTTAAAGAAACTAAACATTTATGGTCATCAGTCACTTATTCAGTTAGTTTCATCCTTTGTTTCCAAGAAACAGTGTAACTGCATATTCTATCGTATAATGAGACAAGCTGGCACATCATGCGTGGCGTACAGTTATACTAGTGTGTGCTGCGTAACCGCTTTTGAAGAATTTTTAGGAGTCAGACAGCGTTAGTAATTCCTATGTACAGGACGTTTCACAGTGATATTACACACTTGTAGACGTTGTAGAGGGACTTAGTAAATAAGGTTTTACAAACGAACCCACGTCTAGAGACGGTTCGTTTCCGTGGTGCTAGGAAAACAAGATGTACTGTCTGCACTCTTATTTACTGGTAATACAACAGCTGTTCCATATGACGACGACGAAGTTCGGTGCACACAGTGTATCTGCGCAGTAAGTTCACGTAAACTCTGACCAACATGCGTGGTGTGTCTTTAATCACTTGTGTTGCAGCCATGATACATGCAACCAAATCTTCTTCTCTTCTTCCGACTATACAGGTGTCTCGTAAACAAGAGTCTTCATGTGGCTTCACAAGGAAAAGTCGAAAGGGGTTAAATCTGGGAAACTTTGTGGTCAACCATGTGCTCCAGCTCGACTGACCCACTACGTTCAGATGGTTTTAGACGCGAAACCACAAACACTGGAACCACAAATTGTGCCAAATGTCCGATGGCACATCTTCCAGAAACTCCGCAAGCACTTGTTGCAGAAATAACAAGTACCTGCCACCCATTAGGTTGGGAGGAAGGATGTGTGGCCTGATTACACGACCATCGCAGATACCTTCCCCGACAATAATGCCAAAGGTTTGTTGAAATCTTCGTGTACACGTGGCTTTGGAGTTATCTAGATCCAAAATGTGCCTATTTCGAGCGTTCAGATCACTTTTCCTGTTGACATACGCTTCGTCGGTGAAACATATTAGAGTACGGAAATTGACACGTGGCACAAAATCCGCCGGGAGCATGGCCTGTATCTTGTGAGGGCGACACGGGTGGAGTTGCTGTTCACGCACAACACTCCAGACAGACAAGTGCGACAAGAGCAAGTCACGTGCAATGACTCGAGTACTCGCCCATGGGTTCTCTTCAACTTGATGAAGCACTTCCTCTTCCAATACGACAGTCCACCGCGTTCTTGGAGCACCACAGTTTGCTCTATCGTTTGTAAATTTCCCACTTTTTCGCAGTCGTTGTCCTACTCTGGCAAACATGGGATGAGATTGAGTCACACGATTTGGAAAGTACTCGTGGTACATACGTTCAGCATCTCTTCCATTGCGACGACCTTCACCTTGTTTAATTTAAAACAATATATCGCTGTACTCCGTGAAACCCGCCATGTTAGCCGACAGCGCTAACCCGCTGCTTCCTGCACTCGGGTTGGCGAGCCGACCCCGGATCGAATCCGCCCGGCGGATTAACGATGAGGGCCAGTGTGCCGGCCAGCCTGGATGTGGTTTTTAGGCAGTTTTCCACATCCTCCTAGGTGAATACCGGGCTGGTCCCCACGTCCCGCCTCAGTTACACAGCTCGCAGACATCTGAACACCTCCGCACTATACACTAATTCCTTCCTGGGAAGTACGGGGTGGCGCCAGGAAGGGTTCTGGCCACCCCTTAAACTAACATCGCCACATCCGATTAAGCATGCCGACCCTGCGTATCCGCGGGAAAAAAGGCACAAGCAAAAGAAAAGAAAGAATCGGTGTACTCCGCGAACGCATCCCGTTACCGCAATGCTATAGCTGGAGTGACGAACTATGGCGGTCGAGTTTAGGCTTGTTCTGCGCACCTAGGTCACGTAAGCTACGACAGCCAATGAGCGTTCATTATGTTCTGAGCGTTTTGCTGTGAATGCCGTAGATGCCGGCCGCTGTGGCCGAACGGTTATAGGCGCTTCAGTCCAGAATCGCGCTGCTGCTACGGTCGCAGGTTCGAATCCTGCCTTGGGCATGGATGTGTGTGACGCCCTTAGGTTAGTTAGGTTTAAGTAGTTCTAAGTCTACAAGACTGATGACCTCAGATGCTGTCCCATAGTGCTTAGAGCGACCTGATATTTTTTTTTTTTTTTTTTTTTTTTTTTTTTTTTTTTTTTTTTGCCGTAGCTAATATGAGAATTAAACGCGATCGAAGCGAATTAGTGAATTTTGATTCTATTTGTTGCGAGTTGTCGTCGCTGATTGTAGTGGTAAGTGATAAATTCTGCAAAAGTAAGCGAAAGACGTAATGTATAGGATATACGCTTTCTTTAAGAGGAAAACAAGTGCATGGGTGTACCGCAACTGGCACTTGCAATCGTCAATAATGCGATCCCCGTCCATGCCTCGATTTGCACGAACCGCCATCGTTCGTGGATCGGACTAGTCACCGTAATGTCAACTAAAGCATCACCAGGATGCATGAAAACAAGGCAAATGGAAAGAGAGGACATTTCGTGACGTCGCGTCATCGTACCATTCATGAATGTGGGTAGCCTACCATAACAGACACACTGCGTAAGAAACATCTAGCGCCATTGAGTAGCTCTTGTTTTTCTCGTAACATGGAAACGAACTGTTTCGGGACATGGCTTCCTACGTAAAGCTGGATCTACTAAGTTCCTTCTACAGCCTCTAAAAGTGTGTAATACGAAGCGTGAAAGACCCAGTATATACCATGGTCACTATAATTTTCTTTTCGTTATCATTATAGTATGAGGTTTTACACATCACTATCGCTGAGAGTGATTGGTGCTTGAACACAAATACACGTTTAGTAAGTTCTCTGTGACACTAGCCTCTCCATCCCATCATGCAATTGTGCAGTATAATTATTAATACGTTTTGTAATATACTCATTATCATTTCAAATAAAGCCACCCTTCAATTATAACTATGGTTTCATGTGTTAGAGCTCTGTTGAGCGCACTTAACTATTTCGTACGTAAGCTTATTAACTAAATATCTAATTTAGAATTGCAGCAGCGACTCATAGCGTAACATACTTCAGACATATGAATCGTTGCCGCACGGCAGTCTAACATGTGTCTTCATAAAATAAGCGTATCTATACAACTGTACACATGTTACTTCAAATGTTATACGACGAAGCTTATTTGACTCATTTTTCTGATCACAACTACATCTTCGTCGATACTTCACCATCCACCGTACGGTGAGTGGCGGAAGGCACCCTGTACCGCTACTAGTCACCTCCTTTCCTGTCCCACACGTAAATAGAGCCAAGGGAAAAACGACTGTCTATATGCGTCTGTAAAAGCCCTAATTTCTCGTATCCTATTTTCGTGGTCCTTACGAGCAACGTATGTTGGAGGCAGTAGAATCGTTCTGCAGTCAGCTTCAAATGCCAGTTCTCTAAATTTTTTCAGTTGTGTTCCCCGAAAAGAATGTCGCCTTCCCTCCAGGGATTCCCATTTGGATTCGCGAAACATGTCCGTGACACTTGCGTGTTGTTCGAACCTACCAGTAACAAATCTGGCAGCCCGCCCCTCAATTGTTCGTTGTCCTCCTTTAATCAGACCTAGTACGGACGCCAAACACGTGAGCAGTACTCAAGAATAGGTCGCACTAACGTCCTACATACGGTCTCCACTACAGATTCAAAATGGCTCTGAGCACTATGCGACCTAACTTCTGAGGTCATCAGTCGCCTAGAACTTAAAACTAATTATACCTAACCAACCTAATGACATCACACACATCTATGACCGAGGCAGGATTCGAACCTGCGACCGTAGCGGTCGCTCGGCTCCAGACTGTAGCGCCCAGAACCGCACGGCCACTCCGGCCGGCCCCCTTTACAGGTGAACCACAGTTTCCCAGAATTCTCGCAATAAAACGAAGTCAACCATTCGCCTTCCATACGACAGTCCTCACATGCTCTTTCCATTTCATACAGCTTTGCATCGTTACGCCCAGATATTTAAACGACTTGACTGTGTCAGGCGGGATACTACTAATGCTACACCCGAACACTATAGCTTTCTTTTTCCTAATCATCCCCACACAGCGACGCCTAGCATAAGATACTGCAGACATGCCGATCGTCGCTGCACAGCATTCTAATATGTCTTCAGAAAGTCAGCATATCTACAACTGTGCGTATAGTACTCTGGATTTTATATTTGTACAACGAAGCTTATTTGGGTCATTTTTCCCGACACGTCTTTTTTCTCATATACGGACACGATATGATTAATAAACTGTGTACTCAGGTACGTGGCTCTTTCACTTAAATTTGGTTTCTGAAGGCTTTAACGTGGATTTTCTGTACGACGTCTTGTCTCTGTTTTTCATAGGTAAGACGATGGTTACTACGAACCGAAATTAATTACGTGGTGTATTAAAAAATGTTTGATCCGTAACGGGAATAAAATATATAAACACATTCTTGGATTACGGGGAAACTTTACTGAGACTATGTAGCAACTATTTAAAGCTAACAATTTCCTCCGAGCTTCCAACAGTTGTTGATGCTGTTTCACGGTGCTACAGCAGGTCGGAGTGGCCGAGCGGTTCTAGGCGCTGCAGTCTCGAACCGTGCGACCGCTACGGTCGCAGGTTCCAATCCTGCCTCGGGAATGGATGTGTGTGATGTCCTTAGGTTAGTTAGGTTTAACTAGTTCTAAGTTCCAGGGGACTGATGACCTCTGAAGTTAAGTCCCATAGTGCTCAGAGCCATTTGAATCACGGTGATACAAATAGAATGGTGCTAAACACAGCCGTTTGACGTGAGTGAAACGGCTCAGTGGTGCTTCAGTTATGATTTTACGAGGTAAGTCAATTATTTTTCGCAAAGTAGTTATAAAATTTTATTGTAATCAAATAGGGAACTTACTAGAGCATCATTTTTCGACATAGTCTCTTTGCGCTTCAACGCACTTGATCCATCGTTGTACAAGCTTCCTGATGCCTTCACAAAAGAAGGTTGTCAGTTGAGCTCCGAGCCAAGAATGAACCGCTTCTTTCACTGCTTCGTCCGAGGATCGACGGCTCCTTAATGCCAGTCTCAGTGGACCAAACAAGTGATAGTCAGAAGGGACAAGACTGAGACTATATGGAGGATGATCCAGTACTTCAAATTTGACTTTGTGGAGCGTTTCAGCAGTGTGGGCAGCAGTATGCGAACGGACATTGTGCAACAACACAACACCTTTTGACAGCAATTCTCGGCGTTTGCTTCGAACTGCAGGCTTTAGCGTGGCAGTAAGCATCTCACTGTAACTTACACTGTTTATTGTTGTGCCCCTTTCCCATAATCTTCCAGTACTGGACCTTGTGCGTCCCAAAAAAGCCGTAAGCATCAGTTTTCCTGCGGACGGTTGGGTCTTGAACTTTTTCTTGCGCTGCAAATTTGGATGTTTCCATTCCATACTCTGTCGTTTACTCTCCGGCTCGTAATAATGGATCCATGTTTCGTCACCAGTAATGATCCTGTCTAAGAAGTTGTCCCCTTCGTTACCATAGCGATCCAATTTCTTTTTTTTTTTTTTTTTTTTGCAGATGTCCAAACGCATTTGTTTATGCAACTGTGTGAGTTGTTTTGGGACCCATCTTGCACAAACGTTATGAAACCCAAGTCTGTTGTGGATGATTTCGTGGGCAGAACCGCGACCAATTTGCAGACGATGTGCCACTTCGTCAATAGTTAATCGTCTGTCGAAGAGAATCATTTCACGTGAACGCTCAATGTTTCTTCATTTGTGGCGGTAGACCGTCGTCCGGCTCCTTCGCCGTGCGTAACACTTGTGCGACCATTTCGGAATTTTTCAATCCATTCGTAGGCACTCCATTGTGGCAAAGCACTGTTCCCGTACTGTACCGAAAGTCTTCGATGAATTTCGGTCCCTGATATGTCTTCCGACCACAAAAAACGAATCACTGAAAACGTTGCTCTTCTTTGGTGCAAATAGGCAGAGGAGCAGCCACGATTAAGAGCACGGCAGTGATGACGAAACTAACCAAGCAGCTTGAAAATTGCAAAGATATAACAACAAATAAACAAAGCATGCCTCATTAACGTAAAACGACAGAACTACCAAAATAAACAAAAATATAACTACATTGCGCCGGCCGAAGTGGCCGTGCGGTTAAAGGCGCTGCAGTCTGGAACCGCAAGACCGCTACGGTCGCAGGTTCGAATCCTGCCTCGGGCATGGATGTTTGTGATGTCCTTAGGTTAGTTAGGTTTAACTAGTTCTAAGTTCTAGGGGACTAATGACCTCAGCAGTTGAGTCCCATAGTGCTCAGAGCCATTTGAACCATAACTACATTGCGGATAATAATTGACTTACCCTCGTAAATATTATTTTACCGAAAAAATACACGTTCTTACTTTAGAGTTAAAATATAGTTTCCCGTCCGTTACAGCACAAATTCAGCTGTAAAATGCAACTTTAACAGATATTTTATATTTTATATCGTGTCATATTGTAAGTGCAGTCTACCTCCATGTCTGTGTGAACACTGTGTATGACTGCTATGCGGAGTATCTGCGTTCAGTTCTCAGTACTGCCACTTATTTTTCCTTGGTACCCGTGGTCTAGGGGTAGCGTCTTTGATTCATAATCAAAACGTCTTCGGTCCCGGGTTCGATCTTGTCTTAGGGGTGGGAAATTGCCCCTAAAGGCGGAAGAATCAGCAATGATCAACGACATGAGGATGCAGAAGGCAATGGAAACCACTGCATTAAAGACACGTAACGTGTATCCGCAGGACGTGTGGCCTGTAATTGAAGAAGTGTCATGATGATCTCTCCATTGGCAAAAGATTCAGGAATAGTTCCCCATTCGGATCTCCAGGAGGGGACTGCCAAGTGGGAGGTTACCATGAGAAAAAGATTGAATAATCAACGAAAGGATATCGTTCTACGAGTCGGGGCGTGGAATGTCAGAAGCTTGAACGTGGTAGGGAAACTAGAAAATCTGAAAAGGGAAATGCAAAGGCTCAATCTAGATATAGTAGGGGTCAGTGAAGTGAAGTGGAAGGAAGACAAGGATTTCTGGTCAGATGAGTATCGGGTAATATCAACAGCAGCAGAAAATGGTATAAAAGGTGTAGGATTCGTTATGAATAGGAAGGTAGGGCAGAGGGTGTGTCATCATGAACAGTTCAGTGACCGGGTTGTTCTAATCAGAATCGATAGCAGACCAACACCGACAACTATAGTTCAGATATACATGCCGACGTCGCAAGCTGAAGATGAACAGATAGAGAAAGTGTATGAGCATATTGAAAGGGTAATGCAGTATGTAAAGGGGGACGAAAATCTAATAGTCATGGGCGACTGGAATGCAGTTGTAGGGGAAGGAGTAGAGGAAAAGGTTACAGGAGAATATGGGCTTGGGACAAACAATGAAAGAGGAGAAAGACTAATTGAGTTCTGTAACAAGTTTCAGCTAGTAATAGCGAATACCCTGTTCAAGAATCACAAGAGGAGGAGGTATACTTGGAAAAGGCCGGGAGATACGGGGAGATTTCAATTAGATTACATCATGGTCAGACAGAGATTCCGAAATCAGATACTGGATTGTAAGGCGTACCCAGGAGCAGATATAGACTCAGATCACAATACAGTAGAGATGAAGAGTAGGCTGAAGTTCAAGACATTAGTCAGGAAGAATCAATACGCAAAGAAGTGGGATACGGAAGTACTAAGGAATGACGAGATACGTTTGAAGTTCTCTAACGCTAAAGATACAGCAATAAGGAATAGTGCAGTAGGCAGTTCAGTTGAAGAGGAATGTACATCTCTAAAAAGGGCCATCACAGAAGTTGGGAAGGAAAACATAGGTACAAAGAAGGTAGCTGCGAAGAAACCATGGGTAACAGAAGAAATACTCCAGTTGATTGATGAAAGGAGGAAGTACAAACATGTTCCGGGAAAATCAGGAATACAGAAATACAAGTCGCTGAGGAATGAAATAAATAGGAAGTGCAGGGAAGCTAAGACGAAATGGCTGCAGGAAAAATGTAAAGACATCGAAAAAGATATGATTGTCGGAAGGACAGACTCAGCATACAGGAAAGTCAAAACAACCTTTGGTGACATTAAAAGCAACGGTGGTAACATTAAGAGTGCAACAGGAATTCCACTTTTAAATGCAGAGGAGGGAGGAGATAGGTGGAAAGAATACATTGAAAGCCTCTATGAGGGTGAAGATTTGTCTGATGTGATAGAAGAAGAAACAGGAGTCGATTTAGAAGAGATATGGGATCCAGTATTAGAATCGGAATTTAAAAGAACTTTGGAGGACTTACGGTCAAATAAGGCAGAAGGGATAGATAACATTCCATCAGAATTTCTAAAATCATTCATTGGGGGAAGTGGTAACAAAACGACTATTCACGTTGGTGTGTAGAATATATGAGTCTGGCGATATACCATCTGACTCTCGGAAAAGCATCATCCACACAATTCCGAAGACGGCAAGAGCTGACAAGTGCGAGAATTATCGCACAATCAGCTTAACAGCTCATGCATCGAAGCTGCTTACAAGAATAATGTACAGAAGAATGGAAAAGAAAATTGAGAATGGGCTAGGTGACGATCAGTTTGGCTTTAGGAAAAGTAAAGAGACGTGAGAGGCAATTCTGACGTTATGGCTAATAATGAAAGTAAGACTAAAGAAAAATCAAGACACTTTCATAGGATTTGTCGACCTGGAAAAAGCGTTCGACAATACAAAATGGTGCAAGCTGTTCGAGATTCTGAAAAAAGTAGGGGTAAGCTATAGGGAGAGACGGGACATATACAATATGTAGAACAACCAAGAGGGAATAATAAGAGTGGACGATCAAGAACGAAGTGCTCGTATTAAGAAGGGTGTAAGACAAGACTGTAGCCTTTCGCCCCTACTCTTCAATCTGTACATCGAGGAAGCAATGATGGAAATAAATAAAAGAAAGGTTCAGGAGTGGAATTAAAATACAAGGTGAAAGGATATCAATGATACGATTCGCTGATGACATTGCTATCCTGAGTAAAAGTGAAGAAGAATTAAATGATCTGCTGAACGGAATGAACAGTCTAATGAGTACACAGTATGGTTTGAGAGTAAATCGGAGAAAGACGAAGGTAATGAGAAGTAGTAGAAATGAGAACAGCGAGAAACTTAACATCAGGATTGATGGTCACGAAGTCAATGAAGTTAAGGAATTCTGCTACCTAGGCAGTAAAATAACCAATGACGGACGGAGCAAGGAGGACATCAAAAGCAGACTCGCTATGGCAAAAAAGGCGTTTCTGGCCAAGAGAAGTGTACTAATATCAAATACCGGCCTTAATTTGAGGAAGAAATTTCTGAGGATGTACGTCTGGAGTACAGCATTGTATGGTAGTGAAACATGGACTGTGGGAAAACCGGAACAGAAGAGAATCGAAGCATTTGAGATGTGGTGCTATAGACGAATGTTGAAAATTAGGTGGACTGATAAGGTAAGGAATGAGGAGGTTCTACGCAGAATCGGAGAGGAAAGGAATATGTGGAAAACACTGATAAGGAGAACGGACAGGATGATAGGACATCTGCTAAGACATAAGGGAATGAATTCCATGGTACTAGAGGGAGCTGTAGAGGCCAAAAACTGTAGAGGAAGACAGAGATTGGAATACGTCAAGCAAATAATTGAGGACGTAGGTTGCAAGTGCTACTCTGAGATGAAGAGGTTAGCACAGGAAAGGAATTTGTGGCGGGCCGCATCAAACCAGTCAGGAGACTGATTAAAAAAAAATAATAAAAAAAAAAACGAGGACTGGGTCTCGGCCTCCTGATGCCGTGATGCCAACGGAGTACCTTTTTGAGTGATATACTGGGTGTTACAAAAAGGTAAGGCCAAACTTTCAGGAAACATTCCTCACACACAAAGAAAGAAAATATGTTATGTGGACATGTGTCCGGAAACGCTTACTTTCCATGTTAGAGCACATTGTATTACTTCTCTTCAAATCACATTAATCATGGAATGGAAACACACAGCAACAGAACGTACGAGCGTGACGTCAAACACTTTGTTACAGGAAATGTTCAAAATGTCCTCCGTTAGGAGGATACATGCATCCACCCCCCGTCGCATGGAATCCCTGATGCGCTGATGCAGCCCTGGAGAATGGCGTATTGTATCACAGCCGTCCACAATACGAGCACGAAGAGTCTCTACATTTGGTACCGGGGTTGCGTAGACAAGAGCTTTCAAGTGCCCCCATAAATGAAAGTCAAGAGGGTTGAGGTCCGGAGACCGTGGAGGCCATGGAATTGGTCCGCATCTACCAATCCATCGGTCACCGAATCTGTTGTTGAGAAGCGTACGAACACTTCGACTGAAATGTTGAGGAGCTCCATCGTGTATGAACCACAAATTGTGTCGTACTTGTAAAGGCACATGTTCTAGCAGCACAGGTAGATTATCCCGTATGAAATCATGATAATGTTCTCCATTGAGCATAGGTGGAAGAACATGGGGCCCAATCAAGACATCACCAACAATGCCTGCCCAAACGTTCACAGAAAATGTGTTGATGACGTGATTGCACAATGGCGTGCGGATTCTCATCAGCCCACACATGTTGATTGTGAAAATTTACAATTTGATCACGTTGGAAAGAAGCCTCATCCGTAAAGAGAACATTTGCACTGAAATGAGGATTGACACATTGTTGGATGAACCATTCGCAGAAGTGTACCCGTGGAGGCCAATCAGCTGCTGATAGTGCCTGCACACGATGTACATGGTACGGAAACAACTGGTTCTTCCGTAGCACTCTCCATACAGTGACGTGGTCAACGTTACCTTGTACAGCAGCAACTTCTCTGACGCTGACATTAGGGTTATCGTCAACTGCACGAAGAGTTGCCTCGTCCATTGCAGGTGTCGTCGTCGTTCTAGGTCTTCCCCAGTCGCGAGTCATAGGCTGGAATGTTCCGTACTCCCTAAGACGCCGATCAATTGCTTCGAACGTCTTCATGTCGGGACACCTTCGTTCTGGAAATTTGTCTCGATACAAACGTACCGCACCACGGCTATTGCCCCGTGCAAATCCATACATCAAATGGGCATCTGCCAACTCCGCATTTGTAAACATTGCACAGACTGTAAAATCACGTTCGTGATGAACACTAACCTGTTGATGCTACGTACTGATGTGCTTGATGCTAGTACTGTAGAGCAATGAGTCGCATGTCAACACAAGCACCGAAGTGAACATTACCTTCCTTCAATTGGGCCAACTGGCGGTGAAACGAGGAAGTACAGTGCATTCTGACGAAACTAAAATGAGCTCTAACATGGAAATTAAGCGTTTCCGGACACACGTCCACATAACATCTTTTCTTTATTTGTGTGTGAGGAATGTTTCCTGAAAGTTTGGCCGTACCTTTTTGTAACACCCTGTATAGCAGTTCCAGTGTGTGATGAGCTCCCAACGTCCGGGAGAGAGGTGTGTTGACTACATGACTCTCCACAACGCATCCAAATGTCGTTGGGAGTGACGCAATAAAGCGGAAGTCAGATGGAATGTTTCTATATTTCCCTGAAGTGTTTACACCACATCTGTGTATTGGTATCTATCTGCAGAAATATTGTATTTTAACAATTGATACTGTATCGTCCATTGTTACGCCCATTGCCCTAGAAAACATGGCTTCCAGTGAGACGCGTCTATCGAATTGCAGTTCTTCACAGTTTTACACAACTTACCGAAGAAATACCATGTTATGATGAACAAAATTAGAGGAAAGCTAGAGCTAAAACACCATTATCACTGCTCATAATCAGTTTAGTTGTGATTCAGAAATTTTAAAGTGTATTCTTATAGTTTAAGGTTAGTTATCACACATTCTCTAACACACTATAAAACCTTTAACTGCCTACAATCTTCAATACCGCAAGAGACAAGTGTTCTGGGAGGAGAACAAATTGGCACTGGAGAGCACGATAAGGTTATACAGCTATTCCTGAAATGAAATACATTTCTGATGTCTTACTGACTTTGTTGTATTTGAGCGACATGAAAATACAGGAACAGACAATGATATTTCATACAAGTAAATAGAAGCATGTAAAATACCTATAAAGCATGCAATTTCAACAGATGTATACACAAATACGTGTCCGTTTCAAATGCTTACTCAGTACCTCATCAATATAACACGAAATTCTTAAGAACATGCCGATATTGTTTTGTTTACATACGTATGTATGACCTTTCCAAAAATTTTTTTGATATGTGATTCTGTTAAAAGACGTCACGGTTCCTATAAGGCTGTCCGTTACTCAAATAATATGTAGTACGTAATTGTTAAGCGGCAAACATGCGGCACAGTGCCTAGTTCCAGCTGTAGCTTGCCTATCTAATGCTTCCAGGGGCAACAAATCTGTGATTTTCAGTATTCCATCAACCTGTTGACAGAATTTAAAAATTTAAAATGCTGTTATAATCTACTGGTTAAGAGATGTAAACTTATGTTAAAGGTTTAAGACAAGCACTAAAATTAGAACTGTGTATATGCTGAGTCAGCGTAACTCATTAATAAGTATTACCTAGTATTTAAAAATGAGAGCAGTTAGAGACTTCAGACAAACTTTAAACATAATTTCAGACGTTTTCTAAGCTTATTCTCCCTTATATGCTTCACGTAAAATATTTAACACATCAACTCATTTCTAAAATAATCAGACGTCTGAAGCTGTCTTATACACGGTGGTTCGACTGTTTAAAGTATCGTGTATCGGAGGCTTGTTGGTTTGTAAATAATGGACAGTTTTGCCAGCTGGATCTTTAACAAAATAGTGTTGCCGGTTGCAGCATCTTTACATTTCACATAACGTTGTGTTTTCATGTTCCGTGAGAGGATCACTTTACATTAAAATGAACCTTTTAAGAGATCACTCTAACTTACAATCTGATAATTGCGAAGAAATATGAACAATGTTTGTTGTACAGAAACGGAAACACACACCATCTTCAGGCCGTATTGTGCCAGAATCCATTCATCAATTAGGTATTAAATCATTATTCGCGGGAAAAAGGTGCATTGTGAGGCACAATAGACTCCTACTCTTCAAAATGATTCTAATTACAAACATTTCTCAGTCGAAAAGTAGCGAAATTTTTGCAAAGTGAAAATAACAGCCAAAACAGGAATAATTTTGCACTTTTTCACAAGATTTTATAAACAGAATGAAAAAAGAGTAAAGATACTCAGAAAGGAACAAATTCGACACAGTCATTCCCACAACGACCTATTAGTATTAACATCAGCAACACAGTGCATCACATCTCACTATAAAGCTACAGACATAAAATGTCACAAAGTTTTTGTAAACAAGGTAGTAGCTCTACATTTCGAAAGCACAAATTAGATACAGAAATGGTAGAAGGGTAAGGCGTATTACGTGGGAAATATCCAGATACCGCAGCGCCGAACAGTTCAACAATAACGAGGTTAATCGCCCGTTTCCGGGAATGAGGATCAGCTGGAGATAGGAAAAGAACTGGGACAAAGGCGAGTTTGACGGACGCTAAATTGGCTGAACGAAATTCTCGCACTCGTACGCCACAGCGCGATTGCTTGCATTCTACGAGGGTGAGTCAAATGAAAACCTTAAATATTTTTTAAAATATTATTTATTTTGCAGAAGTGGTACAAAGCTGTATCACTTTTCAACATAATCTCCCCCACGCGCAATGCAAGTTCTCCAGCGCTTACAAAGTGCATAAATTCCTTTAGAAAAAAATTATTTTGATAGTCTGCGCAACCACTCATGCACCGCGTGGCGTATCTCTTCATAAGAACGGAACTTCTTTCCTCCCATTGCGCCTTTGAGTGGTCCAAACATATGGAAATCACTCGGGGCAAGGAGTATGGTGGATGAGGAAGACACACAAAATGCAGGTCTGTGATTGTTGCAACTGTTGTACGGGCAGTGTGGGGCCTTGCATTGTCATGTTGCAAAAGGACACCTGCTGACAGCAATCCACGTCGTTTTAATTTGATTGCAGGCCGCAGATGATTTTTTAGGAGATCTGTGTATGATGCACTTGTGACAGTGGTCCCTCTAGGCATGTAATGCTCCCAAATGAGGCCTTTTTCCTCCCAAAAGAGAGTCAGCATAACCTTCCCTGCTGATGCTTCTGTTGGAAACTTCTTTTGGTTTTGGTGATGAGGAATGGCGCCGTTCCTTGCTCGCTCTCTTCGTTTCCGTTTGGTGGAAGTTAACCCAGGTTTCGTCCCCAGTAACGATTCTTGCAAGGAAGCCATCATCTTCTCGTTCAAAGAGCCGAAGAAATTCTTCACAAGCATCAACACGTCGTTCTCTCGTTTCAGGAGTCAGCTGCCGTGACACCTATCTTGCAGACACTTTGTGAAACTGGAGCACATCATGCACAATGTGGTGTGCTGATCCATGACTAATCTGTAAACATGCTGCAATGTCATTCAGTGTCACTCGGCGCTTTTCCTTCACTACGGCTCCAACTGCTGCAATGTTCTGTGGAGTCACAACTCGTTGTGCCTGACCTGGACGAGGAACATCTTCCACTGAAGTCACACCATTTGCGAACTTCCTGCTCCATTCGTAGACTTGCTGCTGTGACAAACATGTATCACCGTACTGAACCTTCATTCGTAGATGAATTTCAATAGGTTTCACACCTTCACTACGCACAAACCGAATAACGGAACACCGTTCTTCCCTGGTGCACGTCGCAAGTGGGGCGGCCATCTTTATACTGATACTGCGACGGTATGTGTGCATCTGCACTATGCTGCCACCTACAGGCCATTCTGCAAGCTGTTTGTAGCACGCTTACCAACTTACAGGATAACGGCGCGAAATTTCGATTTGTTATTACAAATTTACGGTTTTCATTTGACTCATCCTCGTAACAATACAAAAATGCCTTTAACAAAATTTCGTTCCGTCCATATTTTCGGTAGGAAACGGAACGGACATAGAGGAAGGCAATTTGGCAAACACTCTAGTCAAGTGTGCGACAGGAATCTTAATTTAATAGTGAACCCCTGTGCTGCACAGTTGGTGCAGTGTGTAGAGTTTTGTATTAGAATACTCGAATTCGAGAGTTCTCTTCGGAATCCATGTTTATTTCTGTTTTATTTTATAGAATGGAATCTGGCTTACTACTCATTATGTAACAGCTACGGCAGAAAGAGACAGAAAGATTATGAACGACTGTGTGTTGTTTCTGACTATTATTAGGCTAAGCCCGGGAGAGCTGGACCATCTTTCTCCGTTAGCATAAAATTTCCGTGGTTTTCATCTATTTCTTACCCTATTGGCAGCATTTTCGTACAGAGCGTCATACAAAATTACTTCCACTACTGCCGCATAAGATGCAAGAGCAATGATCAAATGAAAGTGTACACAATGTGAGTTAACGAGCACTGCGCCCACATTTAAGTATATGGCCGAAACACTCAGCCTTCGGGAATTGTGAAACGAACCCTGTCGTCCAGGAGCAGATGCCACAAAGGGCGCAGATTCACCACGAGATGGGGAAACTCACAGGCGTCTATTGTCTATTGAGGCCTAAGCGCTGTAGTGTGCGAATGAGACGGACGAGAACGTCCGTCACAGGGAAACGCAGTAGAAGACTTTCGTGGCCGAGGAGATGTAGCAATGTTAAATATGGTGGACCTAAGATCGGCTGTAATAGGAAACATTTATGGAAACTATTTCATTCTGTAGTAATGCATGGAATCAAGCCACAGCAATTTTAATCTGCCATCCTCCACAAATTTTCATGGTGATCCCAATAAAACTTGAATATTGATCATATCTATAATAGCTTACGATTTATTGTTAAAGTGAAATTAACAATTCTTGTAACAAAGACCTGAATGCTAAAATCTGAACGTTTTGGTCGATCTTAATGATCGACATTTCATATACAAGTGCATCATTGAAATGACAAATGTAAATATACGCCCGGGTTCCCGGGTTCGATTCCCGGCGGGGTCAGGGATTTTCTCTGCCTCGTGGTGACTGGATGTTGTGTGATGTCCTTAGGTTAGTTAGGTTTAAGTAGTTCTAAGTTCTAGGGGACTGATGACCATAGATGTTAAGTCCCATAGTGCTCAGAGCCATTTGAACCATTTTTTTTTTTTGTAAATATAAACTCTGTAACATTATTTGTTTAAAAGATATAGTAAATTTAAACTATCAGTATTTACAGTTAAGCATCAATCATCATTTCCTCCACACAAAACACATTGAACGATGACAGCATGACGCCTTATTGAATCATTAGGTATTAGAAGATTTGTAGTAAAGTTTAGTGCATAATAGTTATTTTTGTTCTTTGACGCAAGGCTACTGGCCGTGACATTCAAAGTCAAGAAGGAAATTGTATTGGTTATATGTAAAAGAATTTAACGTTTATTATGTAATAAAAAATCTTTATTTAGAACGTAAAAGTGGTCAAGCTTTGATTATTTAAATATGTTGAAATGTAAAATAATGTAGAATAAGATGTAGCCAATCATATGGACGGCCTCAGGAAAGGGAATTGTCCCGGTTGGTTGAGCGAAGATGTTCGGTGCGCTGGAAAAACGCGGCCGGGGACGGGCAGCGAGACAGTTCTGGTCTTGACAGCAAAGGGGACAGTTCGGCTGGAGACACCAAAGGGTACAGTTCCGACTGATACACGAAAGCGGACAGTCGGTAACTAGGCAGCTAGGAAGTGAAACGACTAAGGGAATTTCGCGTTGGGTAGTATCGCGGGACTAGAGTCTCTGAGCGGTGAGCAGCCGCGCGCCTGGTGCGAACTCTAACTTTTGTGTGGAGTATCGGACTTGGATTTCGCGATGAGATTGTGAATGATCGAACTGTGTCAAATGGATATGCGCTCGAGTGTAACAGTAACTCTAAATATGACCACTTTCGCTATTAGTTAGCTTTATGAATAAACATTAATCTAACCAAATCGTAGCTGTATGACCTACATCATTTATAACTCGTTAACTTAGTTCCCGATATTACTATTACTGTTATTATATGTTATGTTAGTATTTTGCAAACATGCCATCAACCAGACAATTTAACCAAAGGGTCACAAGTGTCTAATTTAGGGCGTGTAACGCGACACGTGCGGTTCAATCCCCAGACGAGTTTGAGCAAAGACATTTCGACGAAGAGGAACAGCATGTGAGCCCGAACATCTTTGGGATGTTAGCTGGCAACGAGTCGCTCACCTCACCTATAGGTGTACTTAGAGAGATGAACCACATAAAAATTGCTCTATACGAAGAAAGTGTTACACATTTTTATTTGGAATGTGTTACAATGAATACACATTTATGTTATTAAATATTTTAGTCCAAAACAATATTATCAGTTTCCAGAATGAGATTTTCACTCTGCAGTGGAGTGTACGCTAAGCCATGTCTCCGCAATATGCTTTCTTTCAGGAGTGTTAGTTCTGTAAGGTTCGCAGGAGAGCTTCTGTAAAGTTTGGAGTCTCGGTCGGGCACACAGTTTTAATCTGTCAGGAAGTTTCAATATTATCAGTTTATTACAAATCCTGATTGAACAACGTCTTTTCTAATGAGTTGTTCATTTTGTTCAGCTATTAATCTATTTAATCTATCTTTCTCTCACAACAGCTATTACACTTATTACTACATGTTGAACAACATTCAAATCATCATGAACAGGAAAAACACTGAATGCAATCGCCAGTTTTACTAATTTCATAGCAGATTTCAAAACACCCAACACATTCATTCCCATCCCATTCGTTAAGTTTTTTTCATAGTCTTCTACAACGTCTCCATCAGATGAACGCGACGATTTAGTTGCATTATTTCTCCTTTTCAGTTTCTTCAATCTCTTTATTCTTCACTAGTATTTTCCTCTTGTGATCTTTCTGTGTCTTTTTCTGTTTTCTTTCTGTTCTTATCGCTCTTTTCCTTTAGAGTTTCAATATTTTCAGCAGAGCTTAGCCATTTGGATACAGCTACTGCCTTCCTCTTAAAATTCATGATTACCAAAAGAAGCAACAGGCGATATTTCTTCCACAAGTTTTGTCTGTGTTGGCTTAGGAGTAGCCGGTTTTGACGTGGCAATCTTGGAAGCTTTCAGTTTAGTAAGGGTGTAGTCCAAAGTCGTGTCAGTGAAAGAATTTGACTTGTGCAGGTACTCTCTTGTTGAGCTTGGGATCAGGTCTTTTGATGAGCTTTGAAGTGGTTGGTTGGCCCGTGTGTGAGATTCTGCTCTTCTATTGGCACACACGTATCTTCCGACAAGTAGGCATAGTCTGTGACTCTGGTCACCTTCGTTGGGTTTATTCCACATGCCTTGAAGCTAAATGTAATTGCGCTCTATCTCTCCCACGTTAATACAAGCGATCCATCTCTCCAGATTTCCTATGAGAGAACGACCATCGCGACTTCTCTCTGCAGATAGTGAGACCGGTGGCCAATTTAGGTTGGTGTCATGTCTGTACCTTTGTCAAGCTCGCAGTAAAAAAAAAAAAGCATAAATATTCTGGAAACTGAGCCTAAATACTATAATTATATAAATACGCCATAAAACGTTTCGGCTCACCAGAGCATGGAATGTGATTTTTTTCCAGAACTAACACCAAAATAGCAGCGCTTCTGTATCACGTTTGTTCACAAAACAGCGTCTTCACAAGTGGCGGGTGCTACTCTCTAGCGGTGAAACGTCCCCTTTGAACAATTATACACGACTGTCCTTAAACTGATACACAATATTTTTTTTTTAGCGCAACGCAATCTGACTTTCAAAAATCCCTACAAAAGAATGGCCCTGACTAACATTAAACTATACCTTTCACAAATCACTTACCTCACAAAAATCTTCGCTGCTCAAGCTACTGCAATACAGGAGCGCCACTACTGCCAGCTAAATGAAAGATTCAAACTACTGAAGGCACTAACTACTGATAGGGATAGTTAGCAAATGAAAGATATTAATAGAGAACAAACAATGTATTTACCTTGATATCATCATATATAAATATAGCAGTTCATGACAAATTACAAATCTCCGCCATCTCTCTCCCCACATCCACCACTGCTGGCGGCTCACCTCCAACTGCGCAACGCTACGCGCTGTTCACAGCCAGCTGCCTAACACTACAATGGCGAGTATTACAACAATGCAAAGCAGCCACAGACTGCACACAGCACAGCCAGTGATTTTCATACAGAGGTGGCGTTACCAATAAAAAAAACCTAAACAGCCTACTTACAGCGGCACATTTGTGAAATATGCAATTGGTCTGTGTCACTCACAAGTCCAGCTCTCCCGGGCTTACTCCATACACCTCTCTCTCTCTCTCTCTCTCTCTGTCTGTCTCTCTCTCTCTCTCTCTCTCTCTCTGTCTCATGGGCATACACACACACACACACACACACACACACACACACACACACGTGAAAGACGGAGTAGACGCGAGCGTGTTATTAGTATGTTATAAATCATTACCTGTAAGAAATGCTGTTGGAAGCTCCGGCTTGTAAGGAACCAGACGCCGCACTAGGTAAAGCACCTTTTGGGAAGAGAGTCTCGCAGACACATCAAGCTGACGTCACAAAAGGCCCGTCAAGCCTGTGTGCAGCTCGCCAGCAGCCAACCGCTGTGCGCATTGGGAGTAAGTAGCTATCTGTCCGCGGTAAGCGGCTTACTGCGACTCCAGAAATACTGCAAAGCGGCTTCGCGTCGAACGCATACAAGATGTCTCCGAAAGCGGGCCGCATTGACGGGAAGTGGAAGATGAAATTCGCTTTCCCGGGACACGATTTTCCGATATGAATTCAGGTTCTAGTACCTCTTTTGATGCCTCTTCAAGCGGTATGATCCTGTGTAGTCTCTCTAGTTGTATTACAACCGTTTCTGGTAGTTATTACTAGCGTCAGCAGTATCTGAGTGGTAATGATTAAATAATACATATACCATAAACAAACGAGTAACTAGACTGACATCTTGAGGTGACGGGTGTTCTTCCAGATATCAGCACCATCCATACACCAATCTCGACAACGTGACTCTTTGTCATCAGGTGCAACCTCAGAGTGCTAGACGAGTGAAACGGGTCCAGTATATATGCCTACTGCTTTCTTTCCTTCATGGTTGGTTCCACGCGTTGTCTCTGCTGTCTGTTCCCATTAGCAGCGTCCTGAAACGTTCCGTCTTCGGTTCAGTGCTCCTGTCCGCGAGCTGGCGTTCTTTCTCTGTCTGGGGTTCGTTCCTCATGTCCACGTTCTCATTTCTTCTTTGTGTTGAGTTCTGCTGCTGCCACCGTTGCGTTTTTAGCGACGCCAGTGTAAGATCCCAGACCCTACTGAGTTCGTACACAGTGCCACGATGTATGCGGTTTTCCGCCACGTTTATCTCGACTGACTCTCTTACAATCCGAGTACCTCGGGCTTGTGCCAGAACACTTGTTTCTTCATAGTTCATAGAATGATTAACCTTCTATCGGGCGCGGTGTTTTTCGCAACGAGATCGGCCGCGGTGTATCAAATTGATAATATCGCTTATTCACGTGGTTATTTAGTAAATTTCACTGACAAAACACACAATAAATTAAAAATGTCTTTAAAGAAAGACAACGAAGACATAAGAGCACAACAGCAATAGAGATATTATTCATTCAGATTTCTTTTAGTCAGTGTTGGATTGGGGTAACAAATGATAACATCGCCTTTTTGTCATTTGCTTCTTTATTATATTTCACTAATTAAACTCATTATAAATGACAAACATTTTTACAGAAAGGCAAAGATGACATTATAGCACAATAACAATGGTAACATTACGTATTCAGTTGTATCATCGTCACCTTTTGGACTGAGTTAACATATGAGGAATTTTACCACAGTCAAAACGAAAAGGTTAAATTTTCATCAAACAGATTGGCTTTTGACACATTTTGCAACAATATTTTGTCAGTCTTTTCTTTACTGTGCAGGTGTTACACCTTTTCCCCTTGCTTGCAGTTTTTTTTTCTCATTTTCTGCTTTCGTCTTCTGCTTCATCTTCACATGTCGGCCTATAATGTTGTAGCCTCAGTTGAAGATCCCTCTCATCTCCTGTGGCGTCCAAACTTATTCGAACCAAGTGAGGCAGAACTAACGCATGGGATAGTTGTTTCAGGAATCCTTTTCTTCTGATACAATTCTCATCGTTGCCACAATAGATTACTTGTGCATTGATTCCACTCATATTGATCACTGCAAAAAATATAACGATGGGCCAACGGCGCACGTTTCTTGCAACACTGTACGAAGTGGTCAACTTATCCATAGTGTCGGCTCCACCTTTGGTGCTATCATAAAATGTTACACCCGACGGCTTTAGCTAATCTCCAGTGTCAGCATCTTCTGAATTATCGTCACGCAATCTTGATGGTACGATCACACAATTCCCCTTTCTAGGAACATATGAAACTAGAGTACATCCTTTCTTGAAGCCAAAAAGTAAATTGGCAGCCCTTACTTTACTGGCAGCAAACGCAGGAGGAATCTCACGCTTGCTTTTCTTCATAGTTCCAACAAAAGAAAGATTTTTCCTTCGTAACTCTTCTATCAAGCCAGTACTAGTAAACCAGTTGTCTGCGGTCACGTATCGACTTGATTGATAAGTAGGTCCACATAGTCACAGAACAACATAGCAAGGTTTGTTGCTTACGTGATATAATCCTTCTGATTGCATCCCATCGTATATTTCCAAATTATACAGGTAAAATACTTGGGAATCCACAAGATCATATATCTTAATCCCATATTTGTTTGGTTTGCTAGGCATATGTTGGCGAAAACTGCACCTTCCACGGAGTCCTTCCAGTTTTTTATCTACTATAACATTTTCTCCCAGGTATAGCATTTCTGGAAGTTCTGTACAAATATAGAACATAATTCCCCAACCACTGTTATCTTGTCTAATCGTCTCCTTTCATCGTGAGTTGCACTATTGTCAAATCTAATACACCGCATAATGAATTTGAAACTCTTTATGTTCTTTGCGAGGCGAAATTTCTCAATGCCATCCCCATCAGTTCCTCAAAGATCCTATAAGTTTTGTCTGTTACTTTTGTTTACTCCAGCTAAAAATAAGAGACCGTTGAAGGCTTACAATTCAATCATGTTTATTTGTTTTACGTCTCTCTCACGTTGGAATGAAGCTTTGGCACTTTCAATATACTGATTAGCACACAAAACTGTAATAGACAAAATTTCGTCATCTACGAGGCAATTCCAGGATTTCAAAGGCATTCTCGCTGCTTTTGCCACACCTATAGGTCCAGGTATCTTCCGAATAATATTGAGAGGCCTGTATCGTACTGTCTGCGATGGTGGAACTTTATTCCATTTTGTCTCTTTGTCCCAGCCAATACAGTAATGGACGTTTTCCTCAAGTACTTCCTCTTCATCTGCACTGTCGTCTTCCTCTGTTCCTGAATCTTCCGGCCGGACTTCAACTACGCCATCACTATCTGTGTCCACTTCGTCTTCAAAATACTCTTGAAATTCATTATTATCCTCTTCGAATTGCATCTTTGGAATTTCTGCAACATGATTTGGGTCATTGAGGTTATACGTCTTACTGTAGCCTGCCATCATGAAGTATATCCCACCTAAAATCATAAAATTCCTATAAAAACGCAATCGGGCGCGGTGAATCAGCTTGACACTTGATATTCAGACAACTGTAAAAGACGACTAAACGCTCCTAAAAGAATATATGTGCATTTTACATCCTAAATTAGCTTTCTACTACTTACTAAGTTATGCTGATAATCAAAGAAATTACCTGTTGAAATGTAACGGGAACGGTCGCGGTGTATCAAACTGAGCAATCAGCAGACATCTCGGCGACAGGGCAGTCGCGCTGATGAAGCACGCAACAATGGAAAGCTCTCGGAGGAGGGAAGCTACTAGCGAGAAGGTGCCACTGCAGCCAATTGCTGACGAATAATTTACAGCAGATATCGACGAGTATCAATTTGAACAGCCGCGCCCGACGGAAGGTTTAGTTCCAGGCAGTGCTCGGCAATGACTGATTTAGTTGCCTCTCTCAGCCGGTTGCGCCTCTGATGTTCTTTGCGTCTGATGTCCACTGCCCTAATTGTATAGCCAATCTACGGCATACAGCATTAGCAAGGTATATTTTGAAGGAGATGCCCTATTTCTGTCAAACAACGAGAGAGAGTCAAAAATTACCCGTAATGTTGACATAACACTTCTTATATTGTTCATACTGACCTCGGTCCTCGTTTATTTTATTGTCCTATCGTTGTAGTCTTGCAGTGAAAGTCTGATTCTAATTCGCCCATTTGTCTTCCTTTTGTTGCAGATAGACCATGGCTGCTCCATTAGAAGAGAAGTATCGAACGGTGATCCGCTTTTTGTGGTCGGAAGGTGTAGCGGGTGCCGCAGTCCATCAAAGATTTTCGGCACAATACGAGAACTGTGTCTTGCACGTCGCAGTGTCTACGACTGCACTACGAAATTCAAAAACTGTCGCGCAAGTGTTACTCATAAGGCGGGAGCCGAACTATCATCCACGGTTGCAAAAAAATGGCTCGGAGCACTATGCGACTTAACTTCTGAGGTCATCAGTCGCCTAGAACTTAGAACTAATTAAACCTAACTAACCTAAGGACATCACACACATCCATGCCCGAGGCAGGATTCGATCCTGCGACAGTAGCGGTCACGCGGTTCCAGACTGAAGCGCCTTTAACCGCACGGATCCACGGTTGCAAGTGAGGACAAAATTGAGAGCGCATGACATGGTTATGGTAGACAGACAACTGACTATTGCTGAAGAGGCACATCGTTTGCAAATTAGCCATGGTTCTGCCAACGAAATCATTCAAACAGCCTTGGGTTTCATAGAGTCTTTTGTTATGAATCCCAAAACAACTCACAGTTGGACATTTCTAAAAATATTTGGATAGATTCGGTAACGAATGTGGCGGCTTCTTAGACAGAATCAGCACTGGTGACCAAACATGGATCCCCCATTACGAGCCGGAAAGTAAACAGCAGAGTATGGAATGGAAACATCTACAATCGCCCAGCAGGAAAAAGTCAAAACCCAACCATCCGCTAGAAAACTTATGCTTACCGTTTTTTGGGACGGACAAGGCCCAGTAATTGAACATTCTCAGGAGAGTGGCACGACAATAAACAGTGTGCGTTACAGTGAGATGCTTACTGTCCGTCTAAAGCCTGCAATTCCATGCAAACGCCGAGAACTTCTGTCGAAAGGTGTTGTTTTGTTACACGACAATGCCCGGCCACATATCGCTGCCCATACTGTTGAAACGCTCCAGAAACTCAAGTTTGAAGTAATGGCTCAACCTGCGCGTAGTCCTGATCTTGCCACTTCCGAATACCACTTGACTGATCCACTCAAGGAGGTATTAAGGGGCCCTCGGTTCACCTCGGACACAAAAAGTGGAGGGCGTGGTGCACACGTGACGCGCTGCTCAGACGAACACCATCTTTTCTGGGGCGTCGGGAAGCTTCTGCAAAGATAGACCAACAGCGTTGAAAAGCAAGGGACTACTGAAACATGATATTAACGTTTTTCAATAAAAAGTATAACTGCAGTGCGGTTAATTTTTTACTTACCGTCGTATCTTGGTCTGACAAGGTGTCTGCCCTGTGGACTTATGTCTTTACAACTGCATTCTCCTACTCTGGATAATAATACCTGCTAGCTTGCATGTGTGTTGGTTTGGGATACACACCTTATGGCCAACGATCCATCTGTTTTCATTTTTAAAAGTACATCCAGGAACAGCAGCTTATCATCCATTTCCAGTTCCCTGGTGAGTTTAATGTTTAGATGAGATTCCAGAAACTCACTGAGCCTCCCCATACCACGTGACCAGATCACAAAGGTATCATCCACATACGTGAAGCAGAATGTAGGGTTTTATCTAGCCATCTCTAATGTTTCCTCCTCAAATTTCTTCATGAACTGATTGACAACAATTGGAGACATGGGCCTGCACATAGTCACTCCTTCTGTCTGCCTGTAATATTGTCCCCCATACGGAAAATATTGTTAAGTCAGTATATGCCTGAACAGATAAATCAGAGCATCATAAGATTTCTCTACAATCAGTTCCTGAATCCTGCATTGGTACCTTGGTAAACAGAGTGACCACATCAAAACTGACCATTATATCATATTCCATTATATGGCGTTTCAAGAAGTCCTCCGCGCTGCGGATGTGATAGGAATGTATGGGCATTCTGGAACAAGGAAGCGTTGTTCTCCTTAAGTAAACACACCAGGTACTTGCGCTAGCCTAATTTAATGGCTCTTATGTAAACAAACTGTTCAACTGAGCATATGTTTCTTATTTAGATCATAATTAATAGGTATGTGAGTTCATGTTCACTCAGTTGTTCAATGCTTCAAGTGACAATCGTCAGTTTTAGGTATGGTAATTTATCACCCGGAAAATAGCACCCCCACTGTACTGCTATTCGACGTTCCTCGCTGCCCCCATTTCCCCTTAGCATAGTCGAGACTGTGGTATTTAAACTGGACCTCATTGGAGAAGCAGGAGCAGCATCAGTAAATTCAGGTAATATTGCAAATTTACAGTATGGCATAGTATCTGGCAGATTTGGCCTAGTTTTCGTGAATGTCTGGCACCCAAACTGTTTTCCGCAACATATGACGCTGTTGGCGGTTTTGTGGCTAATTTTTACTGACTTTTTCAGAAGACGCAAATTTCATTGCTGTTTTACTGATTTCCCCCACTTCTTAAGGATACCCACATAAATATTGGAATCGCTGCTATTTTACCCCACTTTTTAGGAAGATACACGAAAATACTAGCTTCGTCGTTAATTTAGCCGATTTATTAAGAAAATGCACATAATTACTGGTCTTGTGGTTATTTTACTGACTCATGAAGACAAACGTAAATATGGTTTTGTAAATACCGCCTCCCTACATGCCCAGCACGCAACTCAACGTTTGATGCTATTTACAATTTTCGGGTAATATTTTCCGATATTTAGAGAAGGTTCACGTAAATACTTCATTAAAAATGTGTAAAAAATTTCCGCAGCACATCTTCTGTGAGCACATAGCACTGCTATGTACTGCTTTACCGATTTTGTTTTCCTAGTACTCCACAAATAGCTACTTTTTTTCAGGAAGACACACGCAAAAGTACGAGTCAAACAGTCTCTACATTACACGGATATTCAGCATTAAACATTTTTTATTTAAGAACAAAGTACACTCCAGACCCACGTTTCGCTTAAACGAACTTACCCCTGCATGATCAACTCAAATGGTTCAAATGCCTCTAAGCATTATGGGACTTACCATCTGAGGTTATCAGTGCCCGAGACTTAGACTTACTTAAGCCTAACTAACCTAACGACATCACACACTTCCATGCCCGAGGCAGGATTCGAACCTGCAACCGCAGTAGCAGGGCGGTTCCGGACTGAAGCGCCTAGAACCGCTCGGCCACAGCGGTCGGCCGCGATCAGCTAACTTAACACACAAGAAGACTATACTTGACGTGTAAAAACAATGGCTGCAACGCGTCTACAGAAAAATGTATTGTTGTTGTTGTGGTCTTCAGTCCTGAGACTGGTTTGATGCAGCTCTCCATGCTACTCTATCCTGTGCAAGCTTCTTCATCTCCCAGTACCTACTGCAACCTACATCCTTCTGAATCTGCTTAGTGTATTCATCTCTTGGTCTCCCTCTACGATTTTTACCCTCCACGGTGCCCTCCTATGCTAAATTTGTGATCCCTCGATGCCTCAAAACATGTCCTGCCAACCGATCCCTTCTTCTAGTCAAGTTGTACCACAAACTTCTCTTCTCCTCAATCCTATTCAATACCTCCTGATTAGTTACGTGATCTACCCACCTTATCTTCAGCATTCTTCTGTAGCACCACATTTCGAAAGCTTCTATTCTCTTCTTGTCCAAACTAGTTATCGTCCATGTTTCACTTCCATACATGGCTACACTCCATACAAATACTTTCAGAAACGACTTCCTCACACTTAAATCTATACTCGATGTTAACAAATTTCTCTTCTTGAGAAACGCTTTCCTTGCCGTTACCAGTCTACATTTTATATCCTCTCTACTTCGACCATCATCGGTTATTTTACTCCCTAAATAGCAAAACTCCTTTACTACTTTAAGTGTCTCATTTCCTAATCTAATTCCCTCAGCATCACCCGATTTAATTTGACTATATTCCATTATCCTCGTTTTGCTTTTGTTGATGTTCATCTTATATCCTCCTTTCAAGACACTGTCCATTCCGTTCAACTGCTCTTCCAAGTCCTTTGCTGTCTCTGACAGAATTACAATGTCATCGGCGAACCTCAAAGTTTTTACTTCTTCTCCATGAATTTTAATACCTACTCCGAATTTTTCTTTTGTTTCCTTTACTGCTTGCTCAATATACAGATTGAATAACATCGGGGAAAGGCTACAATCCTGTCTCACTCCTTTGCCAACCACTGCTTCCCTTTCATGCCCCTCGACTCTTATAGCTGCCATCTGGTTTCTGTACAAATTGTAAATAGCCTTTCGCTCCCTGTATTTTACCCCTGCCACCTTCAGAATTTGAAAGAGAGTATTCCAGTTAACATTGTCAAAAGCTTTCTCTAAGTCTACAAATGCTAGAAACGTAGGTTTGCCTTTTCTTAATCTTTCTTCTAAGATAAGTCGTAAGTTCAGTATTGCCTCACGTGTTCCAACATTTCTACGGAATCCAAACTGATCTTCCCCGAGGTCAGCTTCTACCAGTTTTTCCATTCGTCTGTAAAGAATTCGCGTTAGTATTTTGCAGCTGTGACTTATTAAACTGATAGTTCGGTAATTTTCACATCTGTCAACACCTGCTTTCTTTGGGATTGGAATTATTATATTCTTCTTGAAGTCTGAGGGTATTTCGCCTGTCTCATACATCGTGCTCACCAGATGGTAGAGTTTTGTCATGACTGGCTCTCCCGAGGCCATCAGTAGTTCTAATGGAATGTTGTCTACTCCCGGGACCTTGTTTCGACTTAGGTCTTTCAGTGCTCTGTCAAACTCTTCACGCAGTATCTTATCTCCCATTTCGTCTTCATCTACATCCTCTTCCATTTCCATAATATTGTCCTCAAGTACATCGCCCTTGTATAAACCCTCTATATACTCCTTCCACCTTTCTGCCTTCCCTTCTTTGCTTAGAACTGGGTTGCCATCTGAGCTCTTGATATTCATACAAGTGGTTCTCTTCTCTCCAAAGGTCCCTTTAATTTTCGTGTAGGCAGTATCTATCTTACCCCTAGTGAGACAAGTCTCTACATCCTTACATTTGTCCTCTAGCCATCCCTGCTTAGCCATTTTGCACTTCCTGTCGATATCATTTTTGAGACGTTGTATTCCTTTTTGCCTGCTTCATTTACTGCATTTTTATATTTTCTCCTTTCATTAATTAAATTCAATATTTTTTCTGTTACCCAAGGATTTCTATTAGCCCTCGTCTTTTTACCTACTTCATCGTCTGCTGCCTTCACTACTTCATCCCTCAGACTACCCATTCTTCTTCTACTGTATTTCTTTCCCCCATTCCTGTCAATTGTTCCCTTATGCTCTCCCTGAAACTCTCTACAACCTCTGGTTCTTTCAGTTTATCCAAGTCCCATCTCCTTAAATTCCCACCTTTTTGCAGTTTCTTCAGTTTCAATCTGCAGTTCATAACCAATAGATTGTGGTCAGAATCCACATCTGCCCCAGGAAATGTCTTACAATTTAAAATCTGGTTCCTAAATCTCTGTCTTACCATTATATAATCTATGTGATACCTTTTAGTATCTCCAGGATTCTTCCAGGTATACAACCTTCTTTTATGATTCTTGAACCAAGTGTTAGCTATGATTAAGTTATGCTCTGTGCAAAATTCTACAAGGCGGCTTCCTCTCTCATTCCTTCCCCCCAATCCATATTCACCTACTACACTCCTGGAAATGGAAAAAAGAACACATTGACACCGGTGTGTCAAACCCACCATACTTGCTCCGGTCACTGCGAGAGGGCTGTACAAGCAATGATCACACGCACGGCACAGCGGACACACCAGGAACCGCGGTGTTGGCCGTCGAATGGCGCTAGCTGCGCAGCATCTGTGCACCGCCGCCGTCAGTGTCAGCCAGTTTGCCGTGGCATACGGAGCTCCATCGCAGTCTTTAACACTGGTAGCATGCCGCGACAGCGTGGACGTGAACTGTATGTGCAGTTGACGGACTTTGAGCGAGGGCGTATAGTGGGCATGCGGGAGGCCGGGTGGACGTACCGCCGAATTGCTCAACACGTGGGGCGTGAGGTCTCCACAGTACATCGATGTTGTCGCCAGTGGTCGGCGGAAGGTGCACGTGCCCGTCGACCTGGGACCGGACCGCAGCGACGCACGGATGCACGCCAAGACCGTAGGATCCTACGCAGTGCCGTAGGGGACCGCACCGCCACTTCCCAGCAAATTAGGGACACTGTTGCTCCTGGGGTATCGGCGAGGACCATTCGCAACCGTCTCCATGAAGCTGGGCTACGGTCCCGCACACCGTTAGGCCGTCTTCCGCTCACGCCCCAACATCGTGCAGCCCGCCTCCAGTGGTGTCGCGACAGGTGTGAATGGAGGGACGAATGGAGACGTGTCGTCTTCAGCGATGAGAGTCGCTTCTGCCTTGGTGCCAATGATGGTCGTATGCGTGTTTGGCGCCGTGCAGGTGAGCGCCACAATCAGGACTGCATACGACCGAGGCACACAGGGCCAACACCCGGCATCATGGTGTGGGGAGCGATCTCCTACACTGGCCGTACACCACTGATGATCGTCGAGGGGACACTGAATAGTGCACGGTACATCCAAACCGTCATCGAACCCATCGTTCTACCATTCGTAGACCGGCAAGGGAACTTGCTGTTCCAACAGGACAATGCACGTCCGCATGTATCCCGTGCCACCCAACGTGCTCTAGAAGGTGTAAGTCAACTACCCTGGCCAGCAAGATCTCCGGATCTGTCCCCCATTGAGCATGTTTGGGACTGGATGAAGCGTCGTCTCACGCGGTTTGCACGTCCAGCACGAACGTTGGTCCAACTGAGGCGCCAGGTGGAAATGGCATGGCAAGCCGTTCCACAGGACTACATCCAGCATCTCTACGATCGTCTCCATGGGAGAATAGCAGCCTGCATTGCTGCGAAAGGTGGATATACACTGTACTAGTGCCGACATTGTGCATGCTCTGTTGCCTGTGTCTATGTGCCTGTGGTTCTGTCAGTGTGATCATGTGATGTATCTGACCCCAGGAATGTGTCAATAAAGTTTCCCCTTCCTGGGACAATGAATTCACGGTGTTCTTATTTCAATTTCCAGGAGTGTATGTTTCCTTCTCTCCCTTTTCCTACTGACGAATTCCAGTCACCCATCACTATTAAATTTTCGTCTCCCTTCACTACCTGAATAATTTCTTTTATCTCGTGATACATTTCATCTATTTCTTCATCATCTGCAGAGCTAGTTGGCATATAAACTTGTACTACTGTAGTAGGCATGGGCTTTGTGTCTATCTGTGCTGTTTGTAGTAGCTAACCCGCACTCCGCACTCCTATTTTTTTATTCATTATTAAACCTACTCTTGCATTACCCCTATTTGATTTTGTATTTATAACCCTGTAATCACCTGATCAAAAGTCTTGTTCCTCCTGCCACCGAACTTCACTAATTCCCACTATATCTAACTTTAACCTATCAATTTCCCTTTTTAAATTTTCTAACCTACCTGCCCGATTAAGAGATCTGACATTCCACGCTCCGATCCGTAGAATGTCAGTTTTCTTTCTCCTGATAATGATGTTCTCTTGAGTAGTCCCCGCCCGGAGATCCGAATGGGGGACTATTTTTTACCTCCGGAATATTTTACCCAAGAGGACGCCATCATCATTTAATCATACAGTAAAGCTGCATGTCCTCGGGAAAAATTACGGCTGTAGTTTCCCCTTGCTTTCAGCTGTTCGCAGTACCAGCACAGCAAGGCCGTTTTGGTTAATGTTACAAGGCCAGATCAGTCAATCATCCAGACTGTTGCCCCTGCAACTACTGAAAAGGCTGCTGCCCCTCTTCAGGAACCACATGTTTGTCTGGCCTCTCAACAGATACCCCTCCGTTGTGGTTGCACCTACGGTACGGCCATCTGTATCGCTGAGGCACGCAAGCCTCCCCACCAACGGCAAGGTCCATGGTTCATGGGGGTGAAAAATGTATATGCACTAATCAAGCCCGCATTAGGCCGGGAAAGCATTCCAGTCTCTGGCCACTAGGTGCCTGCATGCAATGAGACAACGCCACTCACTGGAGCAATTCCCTTCCCCCACCTCCCCCCCCCCTCACCCCTTGCACGCAGCATTCGTGAAGAGAGAGGCGCTTTGTGCGACAAGCTGGGACTGGCCACATTGCTACCGGTAGACCGCTTAACTCTCCCCTACCTCCTCATCCTCAAGACAGCGCAAATCTTTCTCCAGGTCTCCAGTCAAAGCTGTATGAGATACCACCAAGCGTATCACGACTAAAAGCATTTGCTTTCTCCTTATGTATTCGAGCAAACCGTAAGTGCGAATTTTTATCCATCCTGAAATGTCGTATACGTTTCCAGATGTATATTTTTTAGAAAATTCACGTTCAATCGTTGTTTGAGAATTCCAATATTTATTTTCCCTCATTCTGACAGAATGTGGTCCAATTGCGCTCCAGTTACATCAGATGGCTCTCCCTTCGTTTCAGTTCCACTAACGTGGCGATCAGATGTACACTGGGTCACTCCTAGGAGTCGTTGAGAATGTTTGTTTTTTGTCTTCACCTAGAACCATTCGTGAATTGCACACGGAAAGAAGGTCTGTCTGTCAGAGTGAATTTTTGTGCTGCAGAGTAATTCCGTAACTATTCTGGTAAAATTACACGCCACGTTTAAAAAGAGAAAATTATCGTGGCAGACGAGTCTGTGACGTGCGCTGGGATTTTCGATATGCCATAAGTGCTTTCTTTTGTTTTCGAGATATGGTAGCGTAATACCGCAGCTCGTGGTGTTGCGGTAGCGTTCTCGCTTCCCGCGCACGGCGTCCCGGGTTCGATTCCAAGCGGGGTCAGGGATTTTCGATGCCTCGAGATTACTGGATGTTGTTGTGTCGTCTTCATCATCACCATTCATCCCCATTACAGTCGCAGGAAGGCAATGGCAAACTACCTCCGCTGGGACCTTGCCTAGTCAGCGGTGCGGGTCTCCCGCAGCGTCCTCTACGCTCCTCGGAGTATGGGACCTCATCATCATCAATACGATCTATTAATTAACAGTAACATTTAAACACTGTAAACGTGTTTCATCTTCTAAATACACGGAAACAGAGACGAATTAATGTGATTACAACACGTGGAAAGGTGGGACGATGACTAGTTTATTCCCACAACTATTGGAATATACACCAACTCCATACAGAAAAAGATGTGAAACACCACGCTTCTTCACCAGTTCTCTCGAACTTTTTCTGCGTGGTACACAATCACTACCAGATGAGGTTGATGGATGACATCTAAAGAAATTTTTCAAAGAAGGATAAATCATTTTTGCATTTTCGCAGAATGGATGAGAGAGTCCCAGGGATGATTGTCTTTCCCCACTTAAAGCTGCACACTATTTAGCGAACGTTTTGCTTGATTGCACTGATTCTTTCCAGCGAATAAGAAGTACGGCCTTCGTTTCATATTTATGGATGGACTTATCAACCTCCTAGTAGATGGAAACCCAATATACCCGCGAAATCGACGCATGCACCCATAAGAATGTCGTATCAAAAGTACCCGAACACCTATTAGTGGATGCAAATATGGGTTTCATTGTACATTTCTAACTGATGATATCCCGATTGTGAAATGTATATCTCGAAAGCTGTATGTTTTAATGAATAGTCAGCAGCCTGCAGTGAAATCAAAATTTTCAGTCCCTGTTATGTAGTTGTTTACACAACTTTGTCGGATACCCCGCAGATGCGTATGTGCAAAGGTAATTTGTCCGACATTATCGAAACCATCTAGCCACAGATCCTCAATTTTCTTTCCTTTCTTCCACACACTTATCTTGTCAGCAGTTTGGATGCATGAGTTGTTAAACTGACTGTGTGATAGTTTTCGCACTGTCCGCCCTTAATTTCTTAGGAATTGTGTGGATGACATTTCTCTGAAAGTCTGGTGGTACGCCGCCAGACTCACAGATTCTACACACCAACTTGAAAGTCGGTTTCCTCTAATGATTTCAGAAATTCCGCTGTAATGTTATCTGGACTTTCTGCTTTATTTGGATCTCAGGTATTCGAGAGGTCTTTTAATTCTGATTCTAATACTGGACCCTCAATGTCTTCCTTACCTACTCCAGTTTTTTCTTCTATCTCATTGTCAGATAACTCCTTTCTCTCATAGAGTTCTTCAGTGCACTCGTTCCTCCTTTCTGTCTTTTCCTCTGCGTTGAGCGATGGTATTCTCATTACACTCTCAAACTTCCCATCCTTACTTTTAATTTCGTCGAAGGTTGTTTTGACTTTTACTATAAGCTGAGTCAGTCCTTTCGACGAGCATTTCTTTTTAAATTACTTCAGATTTTATCTGCAACCATATCACCTTGGCTATCCTGCACTCCTATTTATTTAATTCCTAAGGTATTTGTATGGCTGTATTCCTGTCTTTCCCTAAACATTTTCGTACTTCCCTGATAAATTCGTGGATCAATACAGTTACAGCTGCTAATTTTCGCACTTAGAAGAAGCAGTAAACAGATCACCTCACAATCTGACTTTTGTCAGCGTATCGCTTACCTTCCCACATTCTCACAAATCTTCCAGTCTTCGATACATGGCATTTTCATCCAACTGATTTTGACGAGGGAGTTTGGCTATAAATATCCCTAGGCAAGTTATAGACTCCTGCAAATTCTCTCAAAAGCCCATCACGTTTCCACAGCACTGTTCTATTAGTAAGAAGGCTGTCCAGTCCTCTACCTGTCATGGTGTGTGTAGAGAATTATTACAGTGAGAAAAAACGGCACACTAACGTACAGGGAGAAATTCACTAGCATGCAGTTCCTTACGTCCAAATATTTTTTTCGATTGTCGCTGCTTCTAGTGACTTGTGCCAGTGGCGTAACGGAACAGTAGCAGATCTCTTCAGCTATTTTAAATTCAATAGCTATATTTAACTGCATCAGCTCCAATCCACATCAGTCCTCCAGTCCTCTGCAAATCGATGTAGACTACCGGTGTCGCAATCCTGCTGTAAACGCGAGCCTACTATTGCATACATATTGTGCAAACTACTGCACAGTGCACGGTTTGGACTATGTCGTAGAAGTACTATTGATTTTTTTTTTCAAACCCATTCCTCTCACATGCATAATGAGCGAGTAAAAATGAACAGCGTGCACCCTAATCTCTTCTGTGATGGCTACGCCAGATATAGGACTTTTAATGGCCAAGAAATCATTACTGCTAGACCCTTAGTATACGAGGACACCAAAAAGAGATTCAGGTTACCCACAGTCCATCGTTATCGCATGACTGTTTACAAATAGCTCCCTTTACGTCTCCTAATCTCCTTTATCGTATCCCTATAATCACTACCATTGAAATACGACAGCGTGACGGTGTCGGAGTCTTCGATGACACCAGTGTTTTGTGAGAAATATATAGTTTTCTTTTCAGATGGAACATACCGGCGAGTTTCTTTGCCGGTTCGAGTGTCTTGGAGGTCGAAGCTGGCGGGGTTGGTAGTGGTGTCCGGCGGAGCGTACGTGCTTCTTGGGGGGAGGGGACGGGGTAAGGGGAGGAGGGGGGAGGAGGGGGCGGCGGCCAGTAGCCAGTAATGCTGGTGCACGGATTTTCTGGGGCGAAGCTCGTGAGCTGGCGTTACGTACAGGACGGTGCGGCTGTAGACGTGACGTGCTTGGCGAAGCTACCCCTTGTCCTGGCTGTGCTAGTTCGCGTGGCCTCGGGGTTCCTGCTGCAGAAGCCATCGCTATTCCGTGAGGCCGACTGATCGTGCCCCGGGCCATCGTAGTCGCTCGGAATGCCTTCATCGTGGGATTTTGCCTGACACTGGGTCAACGCCTTCTTTGGTTTTCTGGATGGAGTCACGTCCTGCCTCCTTCTTTTTATGGGCAAGTGTAATTTGTAATGTTGGCCAAAAACTTGTATACGATACCTGCAGTTTATTTGAAGCAGCTTGGTACTTGCCTTCCACTTAGTTTTCAACTTCAGTTATGCTACATCCCCAAATTTTTCGTTTAATTGGTGGTTATTTGAAGGGGCCTCTGGCATGTGCTCGGCTCCCTGCCGTAAGGAAATTGGCTGTCTGTTTGGAGTATGTTACTTAAAACTTTCGAGCGACCGATTTTAAATAAAAGTTCAGACTGATGTTTTCATGTGATTCTGGCATTAAGGCCTTGTGGCTTGCTTTCAGTTCTTATTTTAGATTCATCTTGTCGCTGTGTTGAATTTAAGCAAAGCGATACACTTTAATGAGTGACAGTGATTTGTTTCTTGTAACCAGTAGTATGTCACCCTCTTTAGTTAGTACAACTTCCCTTTATCGGAATTAGTGGACTGTTTTATATGATACTCAGCTGGTGCTTACACCTGATAAATTATACAGGGTGGTCCATTGATAGTCACAGGGCCAAATATCTCACGAAACAAGCGTCAAACGAAAAGACTACAAAGAACGAAACTTGTCTAGCTTGAAGGGGGAAACCAGATGGCGCTATGGTTGGTCCGCTAGATGAAGCTGTCATACGTCAATCGGATATCAAATGCGCCTTTCTAAATAGGGACCCACATTTTTTATTACATATTCGTCTTGTACGTAAAGAAATATGAATGTTTTAGTTGGACCACTTTTTTCGCTTTGTGACAGATGGCACTGTAATAGTCACAAACATATGGATAACAGTTTTAGACGAACAGTTGGTAACTGGTAGGTTTTTTAAATTAAAATACAGAACGTAGGTAAGTTTGAACATTTTATTTCGGTTGTTTCAATGTGATACATGTACCTTTGTGAACTTATCATTTCTGAGAACGCATGCTGTTACAACGTGATTACCTGTACATACCACATTAATGCAATAAATGCTCAAAATGATGTCCGACAACCTCAATGCATTTGGTAATACGTGTAACGACATTCCTCTCAACAGCGAGAATTAGCCTTCCGTAGTGTTCGCACATGCATTGACAATGCGCTGACGCATGTTGTCAGTCGTTGTCGGTGGATCACGATAGCAAATATCCTTCAACTTTCCCTACAGAAAGAAATCCGGGGACGTCAGATCCCGTGAATGTGCTGGCCATGGTATGGTGCTTCGACGACCAGTCCACCTATCATGAAATTTCCTATTCAATACCGCTTGCTACGTGAGCTATGTGGTGGACATACATCATGTTGGAAGTACATCTTCATTCTGTCATGCAGTGAAACATCTTGTAGTAACATCGGTAGAACATTACTTAGGAAATCACCATACATTGCACCATTTAGATTGCCATCGATAAAATAGGAGCCAATTATTCTTCCTCCCATAATGCCGCACCATACACTAACCCGCCAAGGTCGCTGATTTTCCACTTGTCGCAGCCATCGTCCGTTGCCCAATAGTGCATATTATGCCGGTTTACGTTACCACTGTTGGTGAATGACGCTTCGTCGCTAAATAGAAGGCGTGCAAAAAATCTGTCATCGTCCCGTAATTTCTCTTGTGCCCAGTGGCAGAACTGTACACGACGTTCAAAGTCGTCGCCATGCCATTACTGGTGCATAGAGATATGGTACGGGTGCAATCGATGTTGATGTAGCATTCTCAACACCGACGTTTTTGAGATCCCCGATTCTCGCGCAATTTGCAGCTAAAACACCTATTTGGACATCATTATTTGTTGCATGTCGTGGTTGACGTTTCACATGTGGCTCAACACTTCCTGTTTCCTTAAATAACGTAACTATCCGGCGAACGGTCCGGACACTTGGATGATGTCGTCCAGGATACCGAGCAGCATACATAGCATACGACCGTTGGGCATTTTGATCACAATAGCCATACATCAACACGATATTGACCTTTCCGCAACTGGTAAACAGTCCATTTTAACACTGGTAATGTATCACGAAGCAAATACCGTCCGCACTGGCAGAATGTTACGTGATAGCACGTACTTATACGTTTGTGACTTTTACAGCGCCATCTATCACAAAGCGAATAAAGTGGTCCAACTGAAACATTCATATTTCTTTGCGTAATACACGAATATGTAACAAAAAATTGGGGTTCCTATTTTTTTAAAAAACGCGGTTGATATCCGTTTGACCTATGGCAGCGCCATCTAGCGGGCCAACCATAGCGCCATCTGGTTTCCCCCTTCAAGCTAGACAAGTTTCGTTCTTTGTAGTTTTTTCGTTTGATGATTATTTCGTGAGATATTTGGCCCGGTCACTATCAATACACCACCCTGTATATGAAGTTGCCGAAGGGGGAAGTACTTAATAACTCCAGACCTGGGTGAAGATGCCATTTGAGTTGTGGATACTAGCTTGAAAGAGGCTTTCGCATTTGTGAAGGTTGTGTTGATATTTGGAGTATAATTAACCTTTGATCCTTGATTACTCCGGTGTTTATACCCGCTCCAAGAGTGATATCTTTCAGATCCAGGCGAAACGCTTTAGTTTGGTTTTACCCTTTCTCTGTTTAGGTGACTATTCCCTGTACACTTTGTAGCAGTCAACTCACTCTCGCTGGCTCTGTCGTCAGAGGTCGGTGCCCGAGGTCTGCCCGAGGGTCTGTTGAGCTGCAAGTAGGAATGTACCCCGATCTGACCTCGGGCTGATCAGTTGTTAATTACTAATTTTTAATGTGTTTGACCTTTTTTAATCTTTTTAAAATTGTGAAGCATGTCTAAATTGTTTAACATTTGGCACTGGAGATTAGTATATTTTCTCAAAACTACTTTTTTATAATTTTTCTTTTTTAAATAAAAAAGAAAACATTGATTGTTGTATCTCGTTGGTGTTTTTGGAATTACTTGAAAGTTAATAAATTTTTGTAGGAGGTATTTCAAAAGAAATGATGTCCATTCGATTTACCCGGCCCTTCCTCTAGAATCTGACTGTGTCTTCAAAGTAGGTACCTGCCCTTGTTGCCTGTTTCAGCGCTATTAGAGAGTGGACCAACCGTGAAATCGTATTCTGTTTAAAGCAGCACTTACTTTTAATTTGACCGAAAGTTGTTTTGCCTTTCCTACATCCTGAGTCAGTTCTTGGTCTATCATTTATTTTTTAATCTCTTCACATTTTTCATGAATTCGTTTTGCTTTAGCTTCTTATTTTGTTCCTAAGTGACATGAGTTTCTGAATTGCTGATTTCCCTGAACATTTTTGTGCTTCCTTCTTTCGTAGATCAGCTGAAGTATTTCATCTGTTAACCACGGTTTGTTCACAGCTGTCTTCCAGCTACGGTTTTCCCTACAATTTCCGTGATTGCCCTCTTCAGCCTCTTCAGATATGTCCATTCTTCCACTGTACTGGCTACTGAGTTATTCATTATCGCAGTATCTATAGCCTCAGAAAACTTCAAGCGTATCTCTTTATTCCTTAGTTCTTCCGTATCCCCTTTTTGCATACTGCTTCTCAATCTTTAGCCTACTCTTCATCATTACTAAACTGTGATCTGAGTCTATATCTGCTCCTGCGTACGCCCTACGATCCAATATCTTAGGGATCTTTGAATGTAATCTAACCGAAATATTTCCGTATCTCCTTCCCTTTTCCAAGTATACGTCCTCCTCTATAGATTCTTGCACAGAGTATTCGCTGATACTGATATTTACATTTACTTCAGAACTCAATTAGTCTTTCTCCTCTCTCGCTCCTACTACCAAGCCCATTTTCTCCCACAACCCTTTCTTCTACTCGGTCTCCTACTATAGCGTTACTAGATTTTTGTCTCCCTTTATCTACTGAATTACCCGTTCTATATCCTCATATTTTCTCTCTCTCTCTATTCATCCTCTGCTTGTGATGTCGGCTTGTATTCCTGAACTATACTCGGTGTTGGTCTGCTGTCGATTCTGATGAGAGAAACTCTGTCACTGAACTGTTCAAGTAGCTCACACACTGCCTTACTCTCCTGTTCATAACGAATTCTACTGCCGGTATACCATTTTCTGCTGCTTTTGATATTACCCTGTACTCGTTTGACCAGAAATCCTTGTCTTCTTTCCATTTCACTTCACTGACTCCCATTACATCAAAGTTGAACCTTAGCATTTCCCTCTTCAGATTGTCTAGCTTTCCTAACACGTTCAAACTTCTCACATTCCGCACGACGATTCGTAGAATATTATTCTTTCGTTAGTTCTTGAGTCTTTCTCTCACGATATCTCCTCCTTGGCTGGAGATGCAAATGAGGTACTAGTCCGGAATCTTTTGCCAATGGAGAGATCATCATAACACTTTTTCAGTTACAGGTCACACGTCCTGTGGATACACGTTGTGAGCCTTTAAAGCAATTATTTCCTCTGTTTTTTGCGGGTTAGTGTGTGAAACTATCAGGTATCAATTAATATCAAACTGCAAGAACTCGAAGAGTACTGAAAAGGGAAATTCTCACTCAAAAGACTGCTTTCGCTATTGCCGGCAAAGCATCAGCAGCAGTTATATTGTAATCATCACGAGTAGATGACAGTAACAACAGTATGATCAGAATGGTATGGGTATTCAAAGAATGTGGTGATAGTACAGCGCCACCTGATCTGAATTGCATTAGTGGCTGTGCACTTAATCTAACGCTGCTTAACCTAAGTAAAGACGGCGATGTCGTTCTCGCTTCCAGGTTGAGCTCTACCTATATCATCTTGCTCCGCAAGCTAGCATACTCTATGCACTGATGTGTAACTATGGATATCTGCGCTGATATACCGCCCCATGTTATCCTCAAGGCGAAGCAGTGAATTGAACTAAAAACTCCTAACATTAGAAACGAAACACCCATAAATTTGCTCAATCTAATATATATGACAGCTATCTCATTAGCATCAAGCAGGCACAAAGTTCATTGTTGTGGTAAATACATAAATTCCTTAGATATTTGCTTAGTAAATAGCCGTCTGCTATGTAACTGAAACGACAGCCATTACACAGGTAATATACACTGAAGAGCCAAACGAACTGGTGCACCTGCCTAATGTCGTGTGGTCCCCCGCGAGCACGCATAAGTGCCGCAACACGACGTGACATGGACTCGAATGTCTGAAGTAGTGCTGGAGGAAACTGACACCATAAATCCTGCAGGGCTATCCATAAATCCCTAAGAATTCGAGGTGTTGGAGATCTATTCTGAACAGCACGTTGCAAGGCATCTCAGATTGTGGCCAGCGGAAGTGGTGAAACTCAGAAGAGTGTTCCTGGAGCCACTCTGTAGAAATCCTGGAAGTGTAGGGCGTCGGATTGCCCCGCTGGAATCACCGAAGTCCTTCGGAATTCACAATGGACATGAATGGAAGCAGGTGATCAGAAGGGATGCTTACGTACGTGACACCAATCAGAGTCGTATCTAGACGTATCAGTGACCCCAAATCGCTCGAACTGCTCACGCCCCACACTATTACAGAGCCTCCACCAGCTTGAACAGTCTCCTGGTGACAAGCAGAGTCAATTGATTCATGAGATTATGTCCATACCCGCTCGATACAATTTGAAACGAGATTCGTCCGACCAGGGATCATGTTTCCAGTCATCAACATTACAATGTCAGTGTTGAGGGGCCAAAGCGAGGCGTAAAGATTTGTGTCGTGCAGTCATCAAGGGCACATGAGTGGGTCTTCGGCTCTGAAAGCCCATATCGATGATGTTTCGTTGAATGGTTCGCACGCTGACACTTGTTGATGATCCAGCATTGAAACCTGCAGCAGTTTGCGGAAGGTTTACACTTTAGTCGTCGTTGGTCCCGTTCTTGCAAAAGATGTCGGAGATTTAATGTTTCACCGGATTCCTGATATTCATGGTACGCACGTGAAATGATCGTACGGGAAAATCCCCACTTCATGGCTACCTCGGAGATGCTGTGTCCCATCGTTCGTGCGCCAACTATAACATCATGTTCAAACTCACTTAAATTTTAATAACCTGCCATTATAGCAGCAGTAACGGATCTAACAACTGCGCTAGACACTTGTTGTCTTACACAGGCGTTGCCGACCGCAACGCCGTATTCTGCCTGTTTACATATCTCTGTATTTGAATACGCATGCCTATACCAGTTTCTTTGGCGTTTCAGTGTATATTACAGTTAGTTAAATAATCAGCTTGCTGCATTGTGCTTCTACTGTTCTGAAATATACTGGCCGTTAGTTATTTAAATAAATAGGCACTGCGCTCTGGGTAACACGTACTTGACGTGTTTTAGCACCACCACAAAATAATAACTAAGGAAAAGATGCCGTTAAAGCCTCAGTACATAGTCAGCAAAACAAATGTTCCCAAAGCACTTGTATTTTCTCATAAAACAATTACATATAAAATGCCATCCCAAAAATATTTAGCCACTCAGTGAAAGTCGACGGACTTCCAGTACTGGAACTAAATTATCCTACTCATTTCACTAGATATTTACTGACTACTTCGATAAAATTTTCTGAACGATTCGTATGTAATACGTGACGTGGGATGGAATGATTGGAAACTTCCAAGTTTGACTGCTACATGGTTATTGAACGTAAAATTACAATATCTCTCGTCTGTTACTTTGTGGGAGACCTGCTTCTTTCTCCATTAGGTGTTGCCATACTTGCAAAGTTTAGGAACTCGGATTGCATGGAATAATTACACCTAAATCACAGTCAGATTAAGCAGTGCAATCGTATAATGTTACAACGCAGCTCCTCCAAAGTACCAAAAAAGCAAATGAAGTATAGGAAGCCTAAACCGTAAGTGAACAACTGACATACAAAAATGGTATCACATGATACTGCACCACAATAACTGCTGAAAAGCTGTCTGTTTCCCTACATATGTTATGGCGTGAATCGCAATGAAACAGATCCACGCCAGCAGAAGGCGCCACTAGACGTTGATTTATGGCCACCCACTGACACCTCCTCCCCCAAATACTCCAGTAGCAACTCCAGCAGCCAACAGTGACGAAATCCCGCTGGAATTGTGTATTCAGAATCAGACTTTTTCCTCCTCCACTTTCCTAACTGATAAAGACCGCAACGAATTTAAGTAACAGAGCACTACGACCCCCTTAAGCTTGTACTGCAGTGCTGTGCAGGTCATAATCGTCATTTGAATGACGGATTATTGTCAAATTTAATTGTTTATTATTTATTATTCTCTGTCGCTTACTTTCACAATTTTTCGAATAATGCAGCTGCAAGACTGAAAACATTTGATGATTGCCATACAGAATATTTGTATTTACCTTAAGTATGTCTTTTCAGAGCAACGGCAGGACACCCGTCCAGAAAAGCTGATAAGAAGCTGATTAATTTAGGTATAACTCTGCGTTGGGTGTCGTAATTTAGTTGACATCCACAGTGGGTGAGGTGCGTGAGGGGAGTGGGTGTGAATGATTGTGTGGTACACCATAAACTTTGTTTATCGTCTCGATAATGGGGTGACAGTCTTGCGATGGAAATTAGGTCGTTGGCAGAAAGATTAGAGCATAGAGCAATTTCCAATGATTAACTAGCACATTGTGGGACTTTGTTGTGTGTAGGGTGAGGGATTAGTGGTATTGATGTTACTCACCGACTGTGAGCAATTCTTTTTTTTAGTAGAAATTAAGTATCGCCTGCAGTCTCATATAGTGGTTCTTTCGCGCTATGATTCAGAAGCATATGGATAGTCTCTGCAAATGCCAGCACCGTCTGCCTGTTTATACCACCACAATAGACGTTGTTAATTCTCGTATGACTAGTGTGTTAGCCTATAGCCTTCGTTAACATTAAAACGCTTGGGGCTAAACTAATAACATTCTACACAAGTGATGCATAGTATCTCACCACGAGGCTCAGCTTGGTGAACCTGTTGTTATTTCAGGTTCTCTCTGTCTGGTGCATAGCGCATTTTGAAAAGCACTTTAACATAGGCGCTTTTCATAGGCCTTATCGCTTTTATTGATAAAGCATTAGTAATCACTATATTTTAATCATAATGAATAGATGATACATATTGTAGCCATCGCTGCCAAATGTAGACGTTGGCGTGTGACGGAGGAACGTCGGACATGGATAGAAACTGTCATGATGCGCCGTATAAAACTCGGCCATGATCTGCAAGTATTTTATTATTTTACAGCTACAGTGCCGCATTCCTCTCTGTCTACATCACGAGGTCCCGCAATACCGAGGACGTCACTTCGCTGTCTGTAAAGCAGCATGATGCGGAAGGGCTACCTAGCGACCAATGCATATGTACTGTGACATGCTGGCCGTGTACAGCCGCAGTGTTTTGACGACATCAGGATGCGCCAGCAACCAACTCAGCGGCCTTTGCCTTGGGTTTCCTCCGACGTGCATTGGGAGCCAACAAGACTGCCCATGGCAGCGACCCATCGAATGGCCCGCCGCTGACTGACTGCAGACCCAGCGTTGGCCTGAGAGGGCCTAACCAGCGACCCATAATGGACTGGAATGCTGGCACCCCATCTGCTGCTGCATGTAGCTGGTGGTGTGACACGCCCCACCGTCCAGGAGAGCAGCCACAGTTGAATTCCCCTCCTTAGAAGACCGGCACCTATTTATACGCGGCCGTGCATCTCTGTTTTGCTGACACACCGCTCTGAGTCACGCACTCATAACACCTAGGTTGTGCCAGTGGGTCCATTCTGCCTGTAACTTGGGCCATGCAAACCGCTGCGTTTACTCTTTTCAGCGGTTCGACGGCCCTGTGGCCTCCATTCTATTTCGCAACCGCTGGTCAGCGTAACTTACTGACAACTGGCTGTAACTTGTGCGCTCAGAAATACTGCACCGAATCTAACTTCCCTATCTTAAACGGTGGTGCCGCTACACTATCTTTCTTATAATATTTATGGACTGAATGACAGTGTTACTCAAGGATGACTTATTCTAGACATTACTGTCTATGTTTTGTGTTCCATGTTCCATTTTCTGATAACAACCACTTTCATTTCGTGTTAGCAGTACCTGGAATCGAAGTTGCGCTGCATACATTCGCTAGTTTAATTTTCAATGAAATTTTTGGCCTGCATTGTCTGTCATTTCTTATGGTTTCCTGAACAGTAGCCTTTCTTGATTTGGAAACTCATGTTACTCATGGCTTACCATGTCTCCTGTGGATGTTACGTTGTACAATCGATGCCATGTTGTCTCTTCATTATTGTGCCTGTCTTTCATGAATAGAGCCACTGACACAGAGGCCAAAAAAAATATTTTCCAAGTCTATAATTATAAAAAAGATGTGTTGCCTATTCACATCAAAATATAAAACATGTCTGGCGATGAGCTTTTTAGTTTCAGTATTTCAGTACGCTTAGGACAGAAAAGCACAAATAATTGTGACAGTTAATGATGTTTGTTGTTTAGTTTTTTAAGGCGTATCCGAGTATTATTAGTAACAACGTTCTAGTCCCTAATCCTAGTTACAGAAATGCAAATAAGGCTCGCTAGAATGTACTTTGGATACTTCAGCGTCTGGCCGTCACGTGTTTGCGACATAAATTGTAATCACTTCCTAGATAGCTCAAGGCTGGTATACTTCCTGCTGGAAGTACAACTGAAACTTGACAACACCGTTGGATATATTTGGCAAACTTGTGACCAACGAGTTACTTCCTGGAGGACACAGAATCAAATAGAAATTAAACATCAACAGCATATTCTCCGCATAAGATAACTTAGTTTTACAATGCTCAGATAGATCCCACTCCTGTAGAAACCTACTTAACTTTGTGTTCTGCCTTACGGCAGGTCTTGTCATGGGGGAACCACGTCAGAAAGGTCCACCGCATGAGCGTCTTGGGAAGTGATTCCAGTGGTGGTTTCCCGTTGCCTTCCACTGATGATAATGAACTGATGAAGAGGATAACACAACACCCAGTCCTTGAGCGGAGAAAATCTCCGATCCAGCCGGGAATCGAACCCGGGCCACTTGGCGTGACAAGCCGCCGAGCTGACCACTCAGCTATCGGGGTGGACTAGAAACCTACTGGATCTGAGTTAAAGATATCATAGAACCAATTTTGAAGTGCATTCTCGTCTAGAGAGGAATTTTCTTGACTCTTTTTCGAAAAGCAACTTGAAAGCTAAACATTTGACGGCATAAGATCAGAAGAATAATTGCACGAGGAATTAATTTTGAAACTCCTGGAAAGTTTTGTTAGTTAAATCAGCAGAATATGTTATCATGCAGTATCAAAACGTGATAGTTTTGTAGGTCGTCTTCTCTTCGACTGGGATCAATACATGTCTTAGTTGTTGACAAAAAATACAAACTGTGGTATTCCCTCCCCTGGGGGGAGGGGGGGGGGTCTATAAAGCGTGACACCCTTTCTGAGCCACTAGAGGCAAGATATTATGTTCACGCTGCCCTTTGTTAGAGTATATGTCTTTTGTTAGGGCTGATCCATTAATTCTTCTTAAGAAGTTAATATAAGCACATCATATCTAGCCACTAGTACGAATGTAGCATTGGAATTCTCAATGAGCCAACTGATGACGACAAAGCAAAAATTCATTAACAGTCATCCCTTTTGTGCAGTCCTAAAGCTTTGACTGTACACCGACCAGAGCAGCGCCGCAAAACAGCATCAAGAAGGTGCTGACCTAGGCACCAAGGGAAAGAGTGGGTAGCGCCACACCTCCAGGAAGACAGAGTTCAGCGTGCCCTGTCAACGCTGACTTAACGAGCCGCCCATCGCTGGTCGCACACATTTCGGTTGCAGGCTTCGAAAGCATCAGTACTGAAGAATACTAAGTCTGCATTCTGCAAGTAGTAATAGTTTGTAAAAGCTATTACACGTAGGAGACACAGGAAGCACATCAAGGTACCACATAACGGGAAGTTAAGCTACGCTTATTACCTATTTTAGAAATAAAATGTTCTATTAATCTACAAGAGTTATATAGAGATCATTCTGGATTCCTGCCAGCTATCATCGCAACTTATCTCCTTTGTTTGTGATGGTGCTGCCTCCCACAGTAGCCGCCACAATCCCTTTGATTTCTGATGTTTTAAACTAGAGCATGCAGTACTACCAATCCCGATTTCTGAACCTTGCCTACTGAGTGCAAGTGTCGCACGACGCTTAAATGTTCGTGTTTCATTACATATGTCTGTTATCGGGGTTTCCTGAATGTCCAAAATCATTCATGCCAGAACGATCTTTGTTGAAGGAAAAAATCTTCTTCTGATGTGTTTTGCCCAAAAGCTTCGCTCCACACGCAATACAAAGATTCAGATCTGTCTCTGCTGCCTTCACCCTTCTACTAAGTCCAAAGCGGATAATACGTCCCAAATGTTAAACTTTTCCCACTTGCAATTATATTGTATCACATCTGAACAACTTTCATAAGCTATAGGCATGCAAAATCCAGATCATAACTGTAAGATAAATACGACAACTTCAAATAAGAAAATGACTGTGGACAAATACACTCAAAGCTCAGTACCACATTCACCTAGTCGGAGGCATCTGACGTTGGCGGCGGGCGGCGTATGGGCAGTAGCCGGTAGCTGCTGTGGGAAACTCAAGCGTAAACTGTTCTCATCTTGATGCAACCACGAGCTGTTTGGTGGAAATGATTCTCGAACTTTTTGCTGTTGTAGGTGAATTAGAAAATGAAGCGAATTATATTTGACATTCCACAAGACTAATAACATTACCAGATATCCGATATGCTATTTAAGGAAACTAGGCAATTGGAGTGGACTCAAACTTGCAAATAAGCTTCAGCAGCAGCTAAAGAAGACTAACAGAACTTCCTCCTTGCACTTACACATCCTACAGTGTTGCATATTGTGCATCTGGCCGGACTTACAGTGCTGAGGAGTGACCGCGAATATTGGCCGCCTTATATAAATGCCTTAGACTTCGTCTCTGCAGCGGCAGGCTGGCGGCCAGGTTCAAGTGGTTCAAATGGCTCTGAGCACTATGCGACTTAACTTCTGAGGTCATCAGTCGCCTAGAACTTAGAACTAATTAAACCTAACTAACCTAAGGACATCACACACAACCATGCCCGAGGCAGGATGCGAACCTGCGACCGTAGCGGTCGCTCGGCTGGCGGCCAGGTTTTATGTCTAATATTGTATTTTCTTGTCATCTCGATGAAATATTTTGAGTGGGTTCCTTTTAAGATGTGACACTCAGTAAGTAAAATTCGTTATTTAACGTTTGGCGCCAAAGCTACGACTGCTCTCTGATGGCAAGTTCTCAGTAATCCACTCTAGGAAACATGGATGTAACGAAAAAAGGTGTACTGCAGCATTGTCATGTTGGCTTAGCAGTAACACGCTCGATTTCCAGTCTGCTGGTTGATATACGAGTCGATTCGGATCTCGCTGGAGATACGTTGCAGTTTGTAAGCCTGTTTCTCGTTTTCTTTATTCGATGTGCAAACGGTCAGAACGAAATTCAGTAACTAAATCGTAAGACAAGCTGTGCATCATAAGCCATATCACAACTTCCATTCAATACATTGCAAGGGTGAGCAAAATTGTATGTTATGGAAGCACTAAGTTACTTCGCAAGAAAGGCTCAAAAGAGTCTCCAAGGGTCGATTAATGACAGTAATTTGTGTGTTTTTACGAAAGCAATGAACATAGTAGAGTATATCGGGAGGTGAAAAACGTATTTAATAGCAGAACTGAGCGCTTTTTCATAGCTTTCTTTTTGAATCTGCATCAGAAGAGATGCATTTTCCTTGTAAATATAAATTTTGATTATCATGTTATAAATGACATTTATCTAATAATAAGAATACTTATATATGTGTTTGGAAAGAGAGAGATTGATTTTTAATTGAGATTTTTACTTTAAGCCGTAACTGGTACCTGAATTTTAGCTGCCTCCTTGAATGACCAGCTTTTGTACCAGATGGTGACGTATTACAATTTGGAGGAAGTTATTGCTCTTTAAGGTTTAAAATACGACTCTGTTAGTTACTTGGCCGTATTGCGGATAGCTTTGAGCATGAGTTTTCGTAGCTTTTCATACCTGAAGGACCACTGTTGTAAGTAAATAAGATCAAACAGCAATCTGCTTTTCGTGAGAAAAGGAGATTGCTTGGCACACAAACTTCCTTCAAACTACACGTCCTGCTACATCAAAATCGGTCCGTGGAGTTCGGCACCATACTATTGTACAAGAACATAATCCAATTACTGTAATTAAGAAATTATGAGAGCACCAGTTTGCTTTTGTTCTACATCAAAATCGGTCAGTGGAGTTCGGCACCATACTATTGTACAAGAACATAATCCAATTACTGTAATTAAGAAATTATGAGAGCACCAGTTTGCTTTTGTTCTACAATATTATTTTTATTGCTAACCGGTTTTCGGCTTACAAGGCCATCCTCAGACATTTACTGAGTATTGTCATCAAAGAAGTTAAATGTTAGCAGACAACATTGGAAGAGAAGTAACACATCTAGAGTGAAGTAGAAACATACAGTAACATCTTTGCAATGAAATAGTAAAAACTGAACAGTACATAAATAAGAATGGAGTTGACAGGAAAACCTGTTCATACTGTTCATATTTTACTTTATTTAATGTAAACTGGTATACAGCCACTGCTTTGATTATAATGTTAATGTTAAAATGCAGTACCACCACACTCTCAAACTGTAGGTTCCCTTAAACACGCCGGCCAGTGTGGCCGTGTGGTTCTAAGCACGTCAGTTTGGAACCGCGTGACCGCTACGGTCGCAGGTTCTAATCCTGCCTCGGGCATGGATGTGTGTGATGTCCTTAGGTTAGTTAAATTTAAGTAGTTCTAAGTTCTAGGGTACTGATGACCTCAGTAGTTAAGTCCCATAGTGCTCAGAGCCATTTGAACCATTTTTTGAACCCTCAAACACCTCAATTTTCCTGCATTTACTAATTTCTGTTTATCTTATTGATATTGCTTAAGTTTCTCGTGTATTCTGTATTTACATTGACAACTGTCTCTTCTTTTTTAATTGGTTGTGTATCACTCTCCATGTTTCATACCTCTTGATGCAGCCTTGTCTAGTACTAATTTTATCTTATTTTATTAGTTTTGTTTATTAATAGAAACTGTTATGTAGGCATGCTATTCCTATTTTGTGCTAAAGGTTTTCCTGTCAACTCCATTGTTATTTATGTACTGTTCAGTTTTTACTATTTCATTGCAAAGATGTTATTCACTGTATGTTTCTACTTCACTCTAGATGTTTTACTTCTCTTCCAATGTTGTCTGCTAACATTTAACTTCTTTGGTGATAATACTCAGTAAATGTCTGAAGATGGCCTTGCAAGCCGAAAACTGGTTAGCAATAAAAATAATATTGTAGAACAAAAGCAAATTGGTGCTTTTCATTTATTATTATAATGTTGTTCTACCAAGAACCGACGGAAGATTCTGTTAATATAAATTATGAGAGGTTGTTAGTTATTGAATGAAAACTATAGAGAATGCGTTTCTTTTCCTGTATTTTAGTGAACTTTGTACATTTACAATTCTGTCAATTGATAGACGGCGACGACAATGAAGTTCACCTCCTTTTCTATTCTTCACTTCCAGAAAATTTGTATACATAAATGTTTGGCAACTCTTACACATACTTCACTCGGTTTTATCACTAAAATATCAATTTGCGTTAAATGTAACAATACGTTCTGAGCGACGTCCTAGCATCACGTGTTCTTTCCACAAGATACAGCTTAACAGTCCTCTTTTTTTAAATCAATTGTTTTTTTTTCCATACTCAAAGATTCACAACTACTATCGTTGCGAGGATTGCGCGCTAAAGAGTTTGTTGCTGTCCAGCTGCGCTTCACTTCACTTCAAGTACTTTTTGAATCACATTTACGGTATTTACATACATTACTGAGCTTCTCAGAATAATATCAGGCACAAATTACTTTTAAAAAAGGCAGTAAGGCTCACATAACATTACACTGTGATATACTCGAATCATTTCACAACTGTGACTGAAACAGTTTTCTTTCATTATATCAAACTTTATGTCGTAAGACATATATAAATGTATAATTTAACTGCATTTTCTGCTACATTTCAATCATGGTGATAGACTATATGCTTCAAAAATTCTGAAGCCATTTCCTGCATGAATAACTTTTAGATCACAGTGTCGAAATAGTATGACACTTGCTTTAACAGCTATTAAGTTCTCACACTCTCTCACACCCAGAATATCCAGAACAAGCAGTTCTGATAAAACCTAGCAGAATATCTACTGCGTCTCTTTCAAATAGCTTATGTTCTTCATAATTCCGATCATGGAATTCAAAGTCTGATGGACTGTCTGCACGGCACGCTGGGCCACTTTCACTCGGTATATCATTTCTTTTTCATGAAAAAGATGTGACATCACAGACCATAACACACCATTCGGTTAATAGAGCATAAGCGGTTGGCAGAATAGCGTAGTGGTTAAGGCGGTTAGTTTCTATTCTGCAGGAAAACGATTCGAATCCTGTTACTTCACTGAATTTTAATTCGTAGTAAGAGTTATTAGTTTAGGAGGACAAGATAATTATTAAGTGTTAGTAATTTTTAAGTATTCGTGTGTTTATAACTGAGGATATAGTGGACTCAAAGGCTCGACTGTACGTTTACACCACCGGTCGTGATCACGTTTTCTCTTTATGAATTGTGATTCCTGCTTGGCATTAAAAAATAGCTCCTTTGTGCTTGCGTCGGTATTGGCGTCCTGCCTGCAAGTAAAGAAAGAGAACACAAATTAATATGACACTTTTTCTCGATGTAAAAACAAAAAAAAACACCGAAATACTGTCTCTTCGATGCCTTGATGATGTCCAGCCACATGTGACGAAAAAAATAGATTCCTGTTTGTCTCAACTCTGGCTGGCTCTGAGCACTATGCGACTCAACTTCTGAGGTCATCAGGCGCCTAGAACTTAGAACTAATTAAACCAACTAACCTAAGGACAGCACACACATCCATGCCCGAGGCAGGATTCGAACCTGCGACCGAAGCGGTCACGCGGTTCCAGACTGAAGCGCCTTTAACCGCACGGCCACACCGGCCGGCTGTCTCAACTCTGTTTGATCAACGGCCATAAAATAATTTAAAACCAAGTCTATTGAACGCCTTAAAACAGTGAAACTGGCGGCCTGGTTTTTATGTAAATGTGATTTTTCTCTTCTTACAGGGAAAACAAAACGTTCGTTTGTCTTAAAATTCTCTTCCTAACAACACAATAATTCAATACCGCGTCCAGTTTCCGTTCCCTTTACAATTGCATGTACCCACCGGGAAATAGAGGCAACAAGTTTCTGAATGAATCTGTTATTCTGTCACAACTCTCCCCATGCGCCATGAAATGCTTTGGACAACTCTGGCTTGGTTGTCGGCCACTCCTTCGCCCTTGATGGACACATCTGCTGTCGAATCTCGCTCCACTTCGTCGATATACATGGGTTGAAATATTTGTTGTGGTAGAAAACACCTTCTCGTCCGTAAATGTAACTTGCTCCCAGTACGAAAGCGGTTTCCTTCTGTACACCAGTGTGGAGTGTAATCTGGCAGCCTTACGTTGCTCCTTCAACATTTCCTTAACCACCATTTTCGTCCATATCTTTGTTTCTCGTTGAAACGGTGTGAAATGGTTGACCGGTTCGCACTTAGCTGAAGAACGATCCCAATTTCTGCGCTAATCTTGAAAGGGTCCTCATCTTTGCGGTGGAGTATACTATTGTCTTCATCCTTCGTATTAGTCTGTGAACGTTAAGGCCGACGACGACGATTGATGTGGCCTTCCTCCGCCACCCTCTTCAGAGATGCATCGTAGATCTGCTGGATCGTACGGCACGGGAAATGGCGCTGATACACTACCCACCTTTATAAAGCGCGATAATGCGACCTTTATCAAATTCCTTGAGCTGCGACATTTCGCAAGTAAGAACCCACTGACAAGGAAGGAGGGAACTGAGTGCGTCACAATGTGGATTCCTCAGAAGTGAAATTTATTCCCGATTACATGTTAGTGAAAAGATTTAATATCGTAGTTCGTTGTTAGTATTGTTTAGAGTATAGTGTAAATGTAATTCGTCTGCAAACATCACACGTAGTAGCGAAAACGACACTGTTTTCAGAGATTAAGTGTGAATTTTATATTCACATTATGATGCAGGGCAAGCTGCTTCGTCTATCGTACTTTAGTCAACTGTGTTACCTCACAGATAACACCAGAGAAGTCTGTAACAGCGCTTCATACAAGTAGTAGGATAATGTAGTTAGTAAAGCGGTGAGTTTATAATCATCTGTTATCAGGTTAGAATTCTGCCGCTTCTGTAAATGCTAATCCGTTGTAAACAAAAAATTGCCAGCTCAGGACGACAACGTCAGCTGTAACGTTCAAAGTACTCGTAGTATTGTAAACATTTGTTTACGTGGCTTCGAAAATTCGTGGGAGAAAGGCAAGGACAAACAGTCTCCCCTGCTTTCCCTATAATATTGTATTTTTAGCAGTACCATACTCTTAAATGTTGTACTCGATATCTACCATTTATTTCCACAGCTACAAGAAACAACGTTGGATTCCTCTTAGGAAAACGATTAAACAGTGCTATCAGACGAAAAGATCGACCCGGTTCAGACTGCGTAGAGTTTATTTTTAAATCTTTTCCTACCAAGATAATGTTGTTATTATGGTCTTTAGTCCAGAGACTGATTTGATGCAGCTCTCCACGCTACTCTGTCCTGTGCCAACTTCCTCATCTCCGAGTAACTACTGCAACCTACATCCTCCTGAATCTGCTTAGTGTATTCGTCTCTTGCTCTGCCTCGGGGATTTTCCCTCCACGCTTCCCTCCAATACTAAATTGGTGATCCCTTGCTGCCTCACTATGTGTCCTACCAAGCAATCCCTTCTTTTAGACCGAGCGAGGTGGCGCAGTGGTTAACACACTGGACTCGCATTCGGGAGGACGACGGTTCAATCCCGTCTCCGGCCATCCTGATTTAGGTTTTCGGTGATTTCCCTAAATCGCTTCAGGCAAATGCCGGGATGGTTCCTTCGAAAGGGCACGGCCGATTTCCTTCCCCATCCTTCCCTCACCCGAGCTTGCGCTCCGTCTCTAATGACCTCGTTGTCGACGGGACGTTAAACACTAATATCCTCCTCCTCCTTCTTTTAGTCAGATAGCGCCACAAATTCCTCTTCTCCCCAATTCTATACCGTACCTCCTCATTAGTTATGTGATCTACCCATCTCTCTTCAGCACTCTTCTGTAGCATCACATTTCGAAAGCTTCTATTCTCTTCTCGTCTAAGCTATTTATCGTCCATGTTACACTTCCATACATTGCTGCACTCCATACAAATACTTTCAGAAAAGACTTCCTGACACTTAAGTCAATACTCGTTGTTAACAAATTTATCTTGTTTAGAAACGCTTTCCTTGCCACAGCCAGTCTACGTTTTATATCCTCTCTACTTCGACCATAATCATTTAGTTTGCTCCCCAAATAGCAAAACTCATCTATTACTTGAAGTGTCTCATTTCCTAATCTAATTCCCTCAGCGTTACCTGATTTAATCCTACTATATTCCATTAACTTCGCTTTCGTTTTGTTGACGTTCATCTTATATCCTCCTATCAAGACACTGTCATTCCGTTCAACTGCTCTTCCAGGTCCTCTCATGTCTCTGACAGAATTACAGTGCCATCGACAAACCTCATAGTTTTTATTTCCTCTCCATGGATTTTAATTCCTACTCCAAATATTTCTTTTCTTTCCTTTACTGCTTGCTCAATACACAGATTGAGTAACGTCGGGGATAGTTTACAACCCTGTCTCATTCCCTTCTCAACCACTGCTTCCCTTTAATGCCACTCGTCTCTTATAACAGCCATTTGATTTCTGGATAAATTGAAAATAGCCTTTCGCTCCCTGTATAATACCACTGTCACATTCAGAATTTGAAAGAGTGTATTCCAATCAACATTCTCAACAGCTTTCTCTAAGTCTACGTTAGAAACGTAGTTTTGCCCGTCCTTCAGCTGTCTTCTAAGACAAGTCGTAGGGTCAGTATTGCCTCCGGAATCCAAACTGACCTTCCCCGAGGTCGGCTTCTACCAGTTTTTCCATTCTTCTGTAAAGAAGTCGTGTTATTATTTTGCAGCCGTGACTTATTAAACTGATAGTTCGGTAATTTTCACACCTTTCGACACCTGCTTTCTTTGGGACTGGAATCATTATCTGGACAATAAGCTTTCTTTATTCGGTAAATTTTGCGAACGTTGCAGCTTAAGATGCTTCAAGATTAAACTAGAGTCCTTCACGTACGACAACGTTAAAATAAATCTTCTTAACAGTCCTAAATAGCTGCTTGTGAAGCGATTATTGGTCGCATTTTGCTGAATTTCACTGATTAGAAGGGAAAAAGCTTACTGACCGGAAAACTAATCTCCCAGAAGAGAAGGAGGAACGAAATGAAATAAGTCATCAGACTTATTTCAGTAATTGCAAATCAAGTGAAACGAACTATGAAGTTGGCAATACGAGCGCACTGTCAGTGTCAGTATGATGTTGCAGAATCTGGGGCATGAAATGATGTAGAGCCATTTTATGTCAGGAATATACAGAACTGGAAGCCACGGCATTATTAAATTCTGCAATTTGTATGCACTGCTTGCACAAGAAATTAGTGTTGCAGAATAGTTATAGAGTACAAAAAGTCAACTGTGTATTTTCCGGTGGGAAACAGCCGTGGTAAACCGTTTTCTCTACATCAGTTTACAGAGTCGAAATTTCTGACTCGTGACTAAGTGTAACGCCTTGAGTCACATGTGAGTTTTGCAACATTGAGAAATTTTTCTACATTGCTGAAGTGGATACTACACATAGAGTAACTCCGAGAAAATGTGAACTTTGACCACGTATATTTAGTTAATTGCAACGGAAAACAGTTGAACTGCAATATTGTCTTCCTTGCACTACGTAAAATAGGTGATGTCGACCAAGTCATCTGGAGAGAATGATAGAGGTATTTAACGGAAGATACTAACATCTCTGGCTTTGAAAGTGGTGTTAAGCATTTTACAAGCATCGTTGCTAAGCGCAAGTAAATGAAGTATTTCAAAGTAATTTCTGTTATGAAGCAACGTCTCCATCAGTTAATTTAGTTTCAGTGTAATCTGCGAATAGTTGGAGATATCCGATATCAACTGGAAAAATATTCCCTGGACATGGAAAGAACTAAATAACTACATGTTAGGTCCATGTTTTTTGGGCAACTGCTTCTAAAAATGACCAAGAAGCATTAAATGCTTCCTTTAGGCACACGTGTAGCACCAGCAGATAGAAGAAGTAAATAGCGATACTGGCAGTAATAAGGGAAGTATTTGGTAACTTCGTACTCTGCAATGGTATTTCTCGATGTAAGAAATTTCTTGAAATAGTGAAGGTTCAAAATGGCTTCGAATCAAGGATCTGATCGCTAAAAGCGCCTTTACATCCCACTGACATGAAACTAGCGTAACTTCCCCGTCAGAAGCCGGAGGATAATTAACCAGTTAACAGAGAACTCAATGTTTTCCACCGTGTCTAATAATTTGTAAGCCAACCGCGTCATACGTTGCGACACAATAATGAATGTAACAAATTCGGGCTTTAGTGGTCTGGAGGATGATACTAGTGTCTTAGTTGAGAGGTACGGCTCCTATTTCCACTCACGACATATATTTAAAACACACAAGAACAGATCGCCTTCACCTCTAATAATACCAAGTAAAGAACGTCACGTTGCATCGTAGTTCAGAATACGCATTATAAAAGTCATATCCCTTCGCTGCTAAATGAAGCAGAGCCGATTTAGTTTCGGCCATAGCAGAGGCGGAACTCATGGCAAACGAAAACTGTCGCCGGTAACCTTCCTAACACTAGAAACCTTATTTTTCTTAATTAGTTCAAAAAAATGTTCAAATGTGTGTGAAATCTTTTGGAACTAAGGTCATCAGTCCCTAAGCTTACACACTACTTAACCTAAATTATCCTAAGGACAAACACACACACCCATGTCCGAGGGAGGACTCGAACCTCCGCCGGGACCAGCCTTTTAATTAGTCAATGATCATTTAAGGTACAGGGTCTTATTTTAATTGAATTTGAGACGTTGAAAAATTTGGTGCTCTACTGTGATTTGAATTCAGATCTCATCTTTCGTGGTATCTCGTCCACACAGAACGATATAGTACGGTCATTTAGTTCTTTTCCCCAAGATTGAAAACTCTTCTAGGTCTCCACGAAAGACGCATGTGTGGGTACGAATCCTGATCCAGCACAAAAGTATTCATGGTTTGATTTGAAGCTCTAACATATGCACATCGAAGTACTAGTGATAAATAAGTTTCATTATTAATGTCTCATCATGTATTATCAACAATAACGAGATATGCCGTTATTTCACGTCAAACATGCTCACATCTCACTACTGGTGAGGAAACAATTCGTGAGTAGAAAACAAAGGCGGTAGGTGCCGGGTTCGATTCAGTCAGGCAAAAAATTTTTATCCTCATTTCAGATTTAGACAGCTCGCTTTTTGTGGAAAAATTCGATATCCAGCACTTGATTTTACTTAGTTAACAAACTGATTACGTGTTAAGTTCGAGCCTCTGTCTCAAAACTTTATATCGTGGCACTTTGTTTTTAAGTACGTGCAAATTTTTTACTTGAAATTATTTCAAACGTTTTTCATGACTGGTTGACAGTGAGATAAGGGTCTTGGCAGGATTTCAGGCAGAGTATAAAAATTCAGAAGTTCAGATTTGTTAACTTACACTGGTGAAAACTTCGATATTTCACTATGCTTCATGCCTAACCACCATTGACGAACGCTGAACGCTGCTGTGGTGGAGTCTGGGTCAACCACTAAATTTTTGCTTATTTAAAATGGCGATAGGTGCTTCGTTTCAGTCCAGATGCGAAACAAAAAAATTTCATCATGACGTTTGAAGTTCAAACATATGCACAAGTATTTACTCATTCATGAGTACAGAGAAATTACCGGTGATACAGTGTGAATTCAGAGGTTTCCACAGAGCTCTTGCCGTTGTTAATTGCACAGTTTTAAACTGGTTAGTTCAACATCAGTTTATGACAAACCACACGTATCAGCGACTACGTTTCAGAGGTGTGGGAAAACCTTCTAAAGAGTAAAAATACTTCGAATTGTCATAGAGCTTTAGGAGTCCAGATATTGTCTCAAAATCTCATGTGCATAAAAATATTTAATTTTGCTCAAAGATTGCTGGAATGACTCATGTGACGGCGTTAGTTAACGAATATGTCTGCTTATATAATTTACAAAGATGTAGACATCCTTACTAGACAATGAATTTTCAGCAGCCGCATAAACCATGAGTGGGTGAACAAAATCGCACTCCAATGAGGAGTCTATTCACTGTAAATGTATGATCTAACCATCGACTTCGTAAATGTATCTTGCATGGGACTGTTCCTGTAATTCCTGTACAGGTGATAGCGTCTTAACGTTGTTTGGGGAAGGGCGGGAGGGTGATAGAGCTCAAAGAGACTAGAGGATATTTGACTGTGCTGTCAGTCAATGGAAATATGGAAATGCCTTCGGTATGGGATGGAGTAGCCTACAAAACACATCTGGAACATTGTAAGCGTGCAGCCAATTTCCTGCTTCAGTTTGTTTACGTTTCGTAAGCACCAGCACAACTCAGATATTAGCGGCCAATGTTTTTTTTTTTTTTTTTTTTTTTTTTTTTTTTTTTTTTTTTTTTTTGTTTCAGAATAAATTTATTATCTTTCGTACACATATATTCTGAGTAGAGTTTCAAGGAAATACAGTTGGAAAGTAGGAGGTGAGGAACTGGCGGAAGTACAGCTGTGAAAAAGGGAGTGCGTCGTGCTTGGGTAGTTCAGCTGGTAGAGCACTTGTCCACGAAAGGCAAGGGTCCAGAGTTCGAATCTTGGTACAGTTTTAATATGCCCAGAAGTTTCATCCTCCCCATAGACTACCACCTTAACGTTGCTCGGAAGCATTGTATGTCCTAAGGATCCACTGAGCTATGCTGGGGGGAGCTATGCTCCTCATAGGTACACACATGCCAGATTGGTCAGTAGGTGAGTAACCCTCTTTGGGACTCCCTTCTTGGGAGTCTGACATTAATTCCACTTACTTGTGTCAGTCTTCTTCTGTTTTCCTTTCTATCGGCCTCCCTTGGTCAACTCTTGTTTTTTCGACCCCAAAGGTATTAGGTTTCGAGACCTGAGGGCGTCTTTCATCTTCTGTTCTGCCTCCAACGTCAGAGGTGGTGGCGCAGATGGACTTCGGTACGGCGTCGGGGACGGAAGAGGGAAATTGTAGCGTCTGTTCTCAGAGAGGCGGTTACACACATCCTCTGATACTGAGCACTTGAATTCAGTTGGGTAACCATTTGCCTATGTGGAAAGGAAAAGGATACTACCACATTATTTTTTCCAAGGAACTCAAGGTATGGTTCTCTTTGAGAAAGAATCATGAGACAAATCTTCCTCTCAGTCAGATTACTGGGAGAGGATTACATCGAGGTCAAATGCAGAAGCGTAGGAGAATGATTAAGAAGGATAGAGGAAAAGGAGTAGGAAGAGGGAAGGGAAGTTAAGGATTCGAATACCGAATGTACTCACACTGTTGCAGGTAGACAAGCTGGAAAATATCAAACAGGAAATGATGAAGAGCAGACTGTATGAATTATGTATGTAGTATGAAGTGAGATATGGGAATAAGAGGTAGTTGGACATTGGAGAGCACAAAAACTGTATTACTTAGGCAGGGAGGAAAGTGGCAGCTATGGTGTGGCAATTAAGATAGGAAAATGGCTGATGAAAAACGTATTGAAAGTCGAGTATATAGATGAAAGTCTAATGAGAAGATTAAGAAGCGCCAAGAAGGATGTCGTTTTAATGCAAATATACATGCTAATAAGTCAAAATGGTGATAAGTAAATGCAGGAATATTATGAAAAGATTGTAGATATTATGGAGGAAGCAAAAAGAATCGCTTGCATCATTGTAATGGTAGATTCGAACGCAGCAGTAGGAGAGGACAAAGGACTGGGAAACAGGAACGAACGACTTGTTAATTTCTGCAGAGAAAATTCTCTTGTGATTGTAAACACATTTTTTGAACATGACGGAAGACGAAGATATGTGTTGACGTTGAGGTTGAGTGATGAGACACCGAACTGACTATAATTCAGAAGGTACAAAAATTACCTAAAGAATGCCAGAGCATACCCTGAGCAGACACAGATTCGGACCAGAATTTGGTGGTGGTGGATTTGCGAATAAGGTTGAAGAAATTTGACCTGCAAAGAGTAAAAGAAGAAGATGAGGATGCTAGGTTGGAAAAAATATATATGTAAAAATGGGATAAAGGGCCCAATGAAGAGAGTGCGAACGAGGAACGGAAGGAATCCGCAGAATAAGGAAAGAATAGGTAACTAAGATAGTACTGGGTAAGGTGGAAGAAAACAGGAAAAGAGTAAGAACTGAGGAAGGGAAAAGAATCTGCAGTAAGCTAAATAATGAATTAATGAGAGAAACAGAACGAGCAAGGAATATGTGGATGAATGAGAGATGTAAGGAAAGAGAAAAGTACAAAAGGAAGGAAAATATGAAATGATGTACAGGTTAGCTGCTGACCTAGTCTTTGAAGCAAAGAAAAGCGGGACAAATATGGGAACAGAAAGAAGTGATGGTACAATGCTTCATAAACCGGAAGTAGTTTTGGGAAGGTGGCAAGAGCGCCTACATGAGGCTGATCAGAAACCAAACGATACTGAAACGGAAGAAGAAGTCAGAGTTACAGAAGAGGACAAAGGATGCTGCATCTTGGAAGGAGAAGGAGAAAGGGCTTTAAGAAAGATGAAGAATCATAAAGCAGATGGAACTGACAAATTACCAGCAGAATTGTTCAAGAGCCTTGGGAACAGTGGTGTGAAATGTAATAAGATATATGAAAAAGGTGAATGGCTGGATGACTTTCTCTTGGCAGCAATGATACCGACTGGGAAGAAAAGCAATGCCAAAAAATTTGAGGTTTTTAGAATCGTAGGTTTGACTTCTCATGCAGCAAAAGTCCTACTAAGGGAGATAAATAAGACTTCACGGAAGACTGGAAAAAGTACTCCAGGTGGCAGGGGGACAGCATGGATTTAGAAGAGGGAAAGATACAAGAGATGCAGCTGGACTGTTGAGAACTATAGGTGAGAGATACACTGAAAGAGAAAGAGAATTTTGTGTTGATTTTATTGATTTGGAGGAAGCCTTTGATAGAGTACAGTGGAATAAATTAATGCAGATTCTAGGGAAGAATGAAGTCGACTGGAAGTATAGATGGCTGATTAAGACACTGTACCTAAGGCAGAAAATAAGAGAACAGACTGGGAATGAGATGACAGTGGAAAGCACAATTGGAAGGGGCCGCTGTGTTTCCTCAATACTGTTTCACATATATTTGGAGCATACTACTCGCTTGTTTGAAACAAAAAAGAGGAGTGCTGGTTGGTAGTAGGAAGATACAATATATTCGATTTGCGGATGATATGTTGTTATTGCCAGAGTGCGAAAGAACTATGACTGGACTGTTAAAACAATTAAATAAGATGCATGAGTCACTCGGGTGAGAATTAATGAGCAAAAGACAATATGAATGGTGATAAGCGCAAGAAAAGGAAGAACTATAAAGTTAGAACAGAAAGGTGTAGAACGAATTGGTGCTTTCACGTATCTGGGAAACATAATTACGGAAGACATGAGGTCCAATAAAGAGGTAAAAATGCGTACAGAAGAAATTCATCTAACTACGAAACAAAACAAGCAACAATTTGGTTTATTGCCATAAGACATCGAATAAAATGATTTAACCTTTGAGTCAAGTATACAGACAAAACGTTGTAATCTTGGTACTGGTGGGTGGACGCATGAAGACATTATATGAAACTGTATTGCAGTTACAGCCAATGACTACATAAATTGTTCATGATTTAAAGAAAAAACCGGAAAGGCAAGAACAAACACCAGTAGATTTGCAAAACCACATAATGAGTGCAACTGGGCGGCTCCGAATGTTAAAACCGGGCAGTTAAATTGTGACACAATTAACTAGCTTTGTGTTCCCTCACCTCGGTGGTCGCATCAAGGGCTCATGCTTACCACTCTTAAACGGCGCGAGTGTGGGAGACGGCTGAAAATGGGTTGGGAACTGAGTCCAGGTCGACCTCTGCACTTTGCTCCAAGTCACAGAAACCTCTCTCTATGGAAGCAAATTCTTCAGCGTGTGTGATTCAAGTCTGCTCATTGATGTCCCGGCAGCAAGTGAGATCTGACTTGGCTCTATGAAACCTGACTAGTTTTGCCATCATAGGAGTCTCACAGCGGACCTTGTGAGTTCCAACCAGCAATAATTTTATAAACAAGTTTAACAAATTCCTGCTCTAGTGGATTTTGTCATGATTAGCCAATGACGGTGTGGCATGGGAAGAAAGACAGAAAATCTCTCCCACTACGTGATAAATTTCCAACCCTGGCCAACTAAAAGCCTTGCACGTAAACACGCACAGAAAAATGCGTCTTCTACTGAAATAATTACTTCGAGCCAGTCACAGATTCTTTTATTCAAATTTAAATGAACATTTGTGTGTGGCGCAGCCACAACCATGGTTGGTCTCATGATCCCACGTTCTGACTTTCTCACCTGGTTTCAGATATTAACTCACCAAAAATGATTCCTTCTACGGTCTCGCACAATGCAGTTTTATGGGATGCATGCCACCATTCTATGCCCCTGCTCTGTAGACATCTATCATTTGAGCTATATCAAGAGCGAACTGAAGGAAGCCCCGAGGCCGGCCGCTGTGGCCGAGCTGTTCTAAGCGCTTCAGTCCGGGACCGCGCGACTGCTACGGTCGCAGGTTCGAATCCTGCCTCGGGCATGGATGTGTGTTATGTCCTTAGGTAAGTTAGATTTAAGTAGTTCTAAGTTCTAGGGAACTGATGACCTCAGATTTACCCATAGTGCTCAGAGTCACTTGAACCATTTGAAGACCTTGAGACAAAAAAAGAAAAAAAAAAACGTTTCCCCTCACTGTAATAAAGGAAAGGAGAAGATGTAATTAATAGTACAGTCCTCGGCAGTAGTGAAGACTGTCCGCAGTTGTCATGCAGGATTAAAGAATCTGCGCATATTCCATTATAAATAGGTTATGGTAGTTTGGTCATAAACTGCGATTTAAGACTGCCTTTGCAAAGTGTGCCTCCAATGTTTACTTCCACTGAGGCATCAAGGGATTACCAATTTAGTATTGGAGGGGAGCGTGGAGGGTAAAAATCGTAGAGGGAGGCCAAGAGATGAATACACTAAGCAGTTTCAGAAGGATGTAGGTTGCAGTAGTTACTGGGAGATGAAGAAGCTTGCACAGGATAGAGTAGCATGGAGAGCTGCATCAAACCAGTCTCAGGACTGAAGACCACAACAACAACAACAACAACAACAAGTGATTTATAAGATATGTAAGATTGTTCATTGATGATGCAGTTGTGGACTGGGAAGTATCATCATTGGACGTTTGTAGTGAATTGTGAAAGACTTGAACAAAATTTCCACTTGGTGTAATGAACGAAAATTCTATTTAAAAGTGGATAAATGTGAGAGGACATCCGTGAAAAAGAAAATAAACGTTATAGCATTTCATTATAAGATAAATGGTGTAAGTACTAGTATTCGCAGTATACTTGCGAAGAGGCATCGAGCACATTCAGAGACGCGCTGCTAGCATTGTAGCAGCCCATACGAAAGTGTAACAGAAATGCCCGGGGAACTTAAGTGGAAATCCATGGACAAAAGTCCCCGTACTTCTCGTGAACCCTACTGGGTAAATTTAAAAAGATTGTTTTCGGAGATGACACTGCGATCATTATGTTGCTACCAACCTTATTCCCGTGCAGGGATCACGAGAAAAATATAATAGAAATTAGGCACTCAAACAGACACACAGAGAGCCATTTCTCCCTCCGCTCAGCATGCGAATGGAACAGAAAGAAACCAGATAATATTGGCACAATGTGCCTCCCCCATGCGCTGTACAGTGGCTCGCTACATGCAGATGCAGAGTGCTGTGAATCGATCGTTCACTGTCATCAGCGATGGATTCATCAGTAGTATGCCACAGTCTGATGACGGATTTTGCATTACTACGGGCGCCGAACACCTGGCTGCCGTGCGGGTGAAGCAACATGACGACCTTCTGCGGGGCGCGCGAGTTATCCGTCAGGTGCGGCCTCGACGCGCATGCGCAGACTGTCAGCGCGGTGCGGTCGCCGGAACGCCTCGTCCCGCATTTTACGTCCGGCCGCGTCGTTTTTCATGCAGCCGCTGTACTGGGCGACATTTTTCTCAAGCATTTTCTCGCCAAACCGGCTTTTGGTTTGGAAATTTATAACCCGCGAAACTTTCATCATCGCTCATCCTCGGCGAGCACTCCGGCGGAGCTTTGTTCGTCCCGCTTTCCGTCTTCCTCCTTTCTTGCGACCACCGAAGGGACCCCCTTCCTCTGGGCAAGCCCTCCAATTTCTTTTTGCTGTTGTGATGGTCACACTTTCCTTGATACGTCCTTCTCTTTGTCCACTCGACACTCTTTAGAAACTCGGACAATTCTTCAACGTTTCTTAACGAGCTGCTTCTTGGAAAAGTTTCAGAACAATTCGTCCACACACTCCACCCTTCAACGTACCTTTAGTATATCGTATACGAGACGGCATTTCGGTGAAACAGACTGATAACTTCGAATATGTTAATTAAAAAATAAATTCGATGCGATGAAAGAAATTGGTTGTACACAACTTATTTATATCAGGAAATCTAACCAGGTTTCCATTGGAATTAATGATCAAATTTTTGCGTACTATTTTTTCCAGGAATTGTTTAATGTATCACATGTCAAAATCACGATAATTCTTACAATCAGTTTTTTTTCTGCTTCATGCAAAAATTAGGCTCTACTTTTTCACAGCTAATGTATGTATTCTTCTGCACTCTGTTTCTCGACCTCTTTTACCTTAAAATTATCTCAAAGTTTCTAACAATCGCATGAGAAGTAAATAATCCACTACTGTAAACAGGGATGATTATGTCCTTAATTCCAATATTAGGAAAGAATATGCGCCATTATGGTTAAGGGGGGACGTTGATGAAAGACACACCCTAGTTCAAAAATGCACCAAATCCACAGTTTTGGAGATATGGTAATGAAATTTTGTACCACGCTTTACATGAAAGTAAAACATTTACATATAAAATTCTTTGATTGTATATATTCAACTTTTTTTGAATGAAATCTGAAGATTTATTTTCAAAAAATAATATATGTTCCTTTTTCTCAGAAAGTATCCAAGAGATTTCTACAAAAATTTCTCTGGTTCATCTCTTTATATATTGTAAGCTTCTCTCATGAGGTTTTTGGAATAGGTCAAATAGGAGAATTTTCATATTTTTTTAATTATAATTCCACAAGTACAATTTTAAATTCATGCAAAATTCCAAGCACTTTGCCCCATATCTCAGCTTGCAATCAGAATTTCAGAATTTGCACTTGAGGCAACGTTTATTAGGTTTACAGAAATATGTGTACAAAATTTCATAATTCTAGCACATTCATAGAATCTGAGGAAAAGGTGCATAAACTTTAAAAACAAACTTTTCAGGAAACGCAATTTAAAGTTCAGCTTAACTTTTTTCCTTATATCACTTCTTCAGAAGGCACCACATTTGTACTCTGGGTCCTCTTTCCCTTCAAGGCTTCTCTTCTGGTTTCTTGTTGTTTGTCTTCTTTCCTTTACCAGGTCTTCAATTGACTTTTCAGCTGCAGAGACGCGCTGTAAATATATCTTTCTCACGATGCCTTGAGTAAAATTTCCTATCTTGAAACCCATTCTTTCTAATACCTTCATCCTCCCGACGTTCCCATCATTAAATACAATAACTGCATCATAAGTTGCAGTTCTGACAACTGTAGCAGATGCAAATGCGTTTTTAGGGCATCCTTTCCATATGAGTGAATTTAGAGACTCATTTGGATTTTGGGTTTTGCCATGAACACACTTGTGAGAAGTGCAGGGTCGACCAGAAACCTGTAAGTGGGCTTGACAAGATCCAAGATACAATTTGGAAGCCTCTCCTTGTGAATATAGGGTTTGTTATCCCTCTGAGCTTTTAGATATTTACACCATCTAATGTGGCCGCATCACACTTTTAATTAATTTTCAGGCACTTCGGATGCTATTTCAGCACTGAAACTGTGGGGACTTATTGTCAGTGAGTTGTAATAACAAATGAAAAATAAATCGTAAATAGAGATTTTTGGCCAATTTCATCAACGTCCCCCCTTAAGTGAAACGGAGTTAATCTCAGAAAGGATTTATACCTAAATTTGAAAGAAAGATGAAAAACTCACTCATGGACAACTCTCATACTGTAAAGGAAATTTTATTTCACACCTTAGCTATGCTTTCTTTACTAACCAAAATGGTCTCCGTGCAGCTATTCTTAAACTCGCCTTTTGTGAAGTAGACACTAAACAGGTCCGTTCTCCATAATTGCCGTACATTGTTATGAAGACTCTTGGTACATATAACTGACATAAGAACCGTTCTCACTAAAAAATAAGTTAATGCTATCAAGGATGGATAGGTTTTGCGTAAGTTGACATTAAGGTCATGAGTGACTGAACACTAGATCAGCTGGTCAAGTACAGTTTAGGAACTCGTCTGTGACCTATGTAAAGGTATCACAGCGGCATTCACTATATGTGGATTGAGGAAGCCGCGAAAAACGTAAATCTTGGTAGCCAGACAGAGATTTGTATCCCAGTCTTCTTCCTTACTTCCATTCTCTTGACCATTACGTCAACCACCTCAATCGTTACTCTGACGTTCGATTAAGAGGTCCAAAGTATCCACATTGACAGATACTGGGACATGAAAGTCCATACCAAAGCAAATCATCAGTATTGGGAAGGACAAAGAAGTGAAACAAATCTTATTTCCAGGAAATAACATTACGCAGGGTCGCTGAAGCTATGGCGAAAGCAGAAGTAGGTTTACAAAGATAAAGAAACATTTCCTCGATACAAGAGCTGTATTGATATCAGATATGGTGAGGAACTGAGGAAAAAGTTCTTGAAAGTGTACGTCTGGTTCACAGCCCATTCGAGATTAGACGAAATTAGATTCATTTCAAATTTGGTGCTGCCGAGGAATGTTAAAAATTAAGTGCACAGATAAAGAACGAAAACAAGCAGTACTAAAAATCAGTTCGCAGCTGGCCGTTACCAGAAGTAGGAACAGCTTAATGAGACTTTAGCTGAAGCATCCCGGAATGGTTAATCTCGCTATGGAAGCAGTAGTGATGTTGTTGTTGTGCTCTTCAGTCCATAGAGTAGTATGATGTAGCTCTCCACGCTACAGTCCGCTGTCAACCCTTTGATCCCCAAATAACTATTGCATCACACACTCTTTCGAATCTGCTTACTATATTCGTCCTTTGGTCTCCCTCTACAACTTTCATCCCACAAAGTTCCTTCTGTTACCAAACTGACGATTCCTTCATGCCTCAGGATGTCTCCCACCTTCTTTCGATGAAGTTGTGCCATAAATATGTTGGCTCAAACTTAAATAGTGGTAATACTGCTGTGGAGACACTATGCAATGGAATGTACTATTGTCGCTGATAGCACACGTTGTTCACATACCTACCTTACCTCCGAGCAGATGGAGTCGTCCGTCCCATGTCGCCGGCATGCACACAATCGAGGGAAACACAGTCACTTGTGAGCGAGCGGTCTAACGTAACGGTGTCACTATGTTTTCCAAGCAGGAACAACGGAGTTGGATCAAGATTGAATGTGCCAGAGGTCGTACAGTGTCATCAAGGTCTTCAAGAGGCGTGCGAGGAATCGGCATTGCCGTACAGAACAGTGTCACGTTGGGTAAAAGCCTTCAGCGAAGGTCAGCAAACTGTGGCAGATATACATCGAGCAGGACATATAGCGTCTCTGAAGAAGAAGTGCATGCTGTTGCCACGTTGATGGACAGTGATCGACGCCATATGCTTCGTGAGCTCGCCCTAGAAACTGGATTAGCGCATACGACTGGGCTTCGCATCCTGAAGGAACGCCTCGGCATGCTAAAAACTGCATCACGATGGGTTCAGCATAACTTGACGGAAATGAGAAATGGATGCCTTACGACGCTGCTCAGACGCACTTGAAGCGCTATGAGCGCGAAGGAGAGGCTTCCTCACGCCGTATCGTAACACTGGATGAGACATGAGCCACATCATACGAGCCGAAACTGAAACGCCAATCCAACAAAGGGCGTCATTATGCGTCGCCGTGAAAGTCGAAAGTGCGTCGGAGCCGCAGCATGGTGAAAGTTATGGTGATTCTCGTGTACGACTGTGATGGTGTTATCCCAACACATTACGTTCCTCCACGGCAGACAGTCAATGCACAGTATTACTGATCGCTTTTGGAGCATCACCTGCGACCAGCCTTGCGAAAGAAGCGGCGACAGTTTCTGCATAACCCACCCATCATTTTGCACTAGAATGCGCGGACGCATACAGCGCAAGCTGTGGCTGCTCTGTTCGGTCGATAGAACTGGCAAGTACTGTACCATCCACCATACTCCCCGGACTTACCTCATTGTGACTTTGATTTGATTCTGAAGATGAAGGAACCGCTTCGTGGCATTCGCTTCAGAACTGTTCCGAGATTCGACAGGCAGTAGACCGCTCCATTCGCACCATCAACAGAACAAGCTTTGCTAACGGTGTACTACGCCTTCCACATCGCTGCCAACGGGTTCTACACAACGCTCGTGACTACTTTGAAGGACAGTAACAGGTGAAAACATGTAACTCTTTTGTATCGGTTGTAGATAAATGGTTGCCACTATTTAAGTTCGAAACCTCGTATCTTTCTGGCTCAGTTAGATTCAGCGCATCCGGATATGTTACTCGATCTAAACATCCAATCTTCAGCATTCTTCTCCAACACGATTCGAAAGCCTCTACATTTTATCTTCTTTTCTGAACTGCTTAGTGCCCACGTATCACTTCAGAACAGCGTAAAAACATGCAAATCATTACGTCGTCAATATATGACGTAATGATTTCGTATCCAGAACTATTTATTAATTTTGGCTTATGGTATGAGACTTCGTGTTGTAGGAATCATTATTATGCAGTGCTTGGCTTTTGTGAATGTTACAAAGAAGTTGTAGTTCTTTCACAGGTTTTTTTTTTAATTTTAGCTGGTATTTGAGGATATCATATCATATCACAAAACGATGTATCGTGGCAATACAGTTTGCTGAAACCGGTCATCTCGATTAAGGCTGTTGGGTCGAAATAAACGAAAAAAATTTAAATTTATTGATTTTTTTGAAAAGAAATAAAATATGGATATGGAACCTTAACTATAGAGTTTTTGAAAGGCTTTGTTAGAGGTTGTATTGACCGGCTTGAATGCGGACAAATTCAGTGCTGCGTGAAATTTGCCTGTAATATAATTTACAATTCCGATTAATAATATTTTTGAACTCTACGTCATTTATTTAGAGATTCCACGTTAAACGTAGAATTAGTCCTCCTGCCATAATATTGATTCATTAGTCGCCATCGATGCTCTTCTCTTTGTTGACCGTGCGTATCTTTATGAGTCGGCATCGGTCTACTTCCCGAAGACGATAGAAACAAAGGAATACAATGCTACGTCGCTTTAAATAATTCTCCTAAAACTTTAATACTTTTCACTATTTTTTATTCACGAGGTAATGAGACTTGCTATGCTCGTCACACAAATCATAAATACGAGTACTAACAAGATGGCTAACTTTCAGCACACACCAAAAATTACGTCCATCCCCTACAAGGTAAAATCGAGAGTATGTCTTAATTCCTTCTTGGAGTATGTAACAAAAGAGAATCCAATATGAACATTACAGAGATTATATTCTACATTCCTCTCCATTTAATCTTTGGCGCAGGCTCTCTGCGTCGTAATGTGTCATTACACTGTATGATTGTGATCTTGGCTGTTTGAAGCTGTACTTCTGTGTCTACACTAATCTAGATCGCTCACTGGCTCAACAATATCAAGTACTTATGATTTTTTGGATTTCTGCAAAGTCGTGGAATCATACTAGGGTTTCGTTTCTTCCATTAAATAAACACATTCAAGGGCAAATAATAAAGCCTTTGGCCTATTTTTAATACAGGTAATGACAAATATACACCCTGTTCTACGTACCTTACACTATTTTTCCACGTAGTCTCCTCATTAGTTCACACATTTGTCGCATCACAGCACTAAATTTGAGATGCTCCTGCGCTTGAATTCGTCCGGCTGGCTTTGGTACCACCGTTGGAACAGCTGTCTTGTCTTCATTATTACTTGTGAATCGCTGCACTCCCATGCGCTATGCCAAGTTCTCGGGAAATGGCCCTCATGTGTGCACCCCAATTTGCTTTCACCATTGCATCGACGATAATGTATAGTCAGCAACGAACGCGGCCTCGGCAACTGCTCATTGTCATGCAAGACTTCACCGTATTTGGCGAACTCGCAACACCACCACCTCACAGTTCTCAAAGCGAGACAGTTTTCCCAATATGTGGTCTGCTTTCTCTGTAGATCTCTTTGGGCGTTCGTCCCTTGCTCCATAGAAAACGATTACACTTCGTTGCTCTAGCTCCGTGGACGTGTGAAGCACAACCGCCATCTTTGACAACTGGCAGCAGCGCCGTACGGCAGAGCTACCAGCAGATAAGGCCGGCACGTTCAAGAAGGGTACAGTGCTGGGAATGGATGTGCTGACTTCGCATTGCGGTTAGAAGAGAAACAGCAAGAGTTCTGCGAACAGAGGAAAGGAAATATCTAACTGAACTCCTAGAATCTATAGAAGTGGAAAGCAGGAATGGAAACTCAAAGAAATTGTTTCAGTATACAAAGGAAAGTAAGAGAGGTTATCAAAATGAAAACCTATTCATAAAAGATAAAAATCAAAAGATGCTAACCAGGAAGGTATCCCAGAGAGATGGAAAGAGTATTACTCAGAAACGTTAAACTGCACTGATCCGCACATAACGTTCAATTATGCAATGTCTTAGAGTGACAGCATTAATAATGACGAATGTAGAATCACAGAACAGGAAGTGATCCACTCCATTCAAAAGCTCAAAAACAACGAGGTAGCAGGCGAGGACCAGATATCAGCAGAGATGTTAAAAGAGGGCGGAAGCAAACTACACAAAGAAATTTATAACCTTATAACAATGATCTGGAAAACTGAAACGCTGACTGAAGATCGGAAAACTGCAATAATTTGTCCCATACACAAGAAAGGAAACAGAATGGAACGTGGAAATTACAGAATATAACATACAAAATCCTGTCAATGACCATTCTGGAAATACTTCAACCTTACGCGGGAAACATTATTCAAGATTACCAGGCTAGATTTCGATCAAACCACTCCCCAACTGATCATTTGTTTACTATACGACAGAGCTTCGAAAAATGCTGGGAATTTAACAAAAACATCCTCTGTCTCTTCATTGACTTCCAGCGAGCCTACGACAGCGTCCACAGAAGTAGCCTCTACAACACATTACGAGAATTTAGTATACCCAGTAACATCATCAGGATGATACAACTGCGCATAGATGGCTCCCAGGCAGCAGTGAAGTTCAGAGGATACATATCCCCCACCTTTCGAATTAAAACAGGCTTACGACAGGGAGACGCTCTTTCATGTGTCCTCTTCAACCTTGCATTAGAGAAAGTGGTTCGGGAGAGTAATTTACATCTATACAATGGTCTCCGATTCGAACAAAGTGAAGTAAAACTCCTGGCTTATGCAGATGATATAGTGTTGCTGAGTGAAAGCTGACTGAAACTGAAGAAGAACTGAAAGACATGTACAGATCTCTCAGGCAGAGTGCCAGCAGAATCGGGCTTTTGATTAACCAAGAGAAAACCGATTATATGGAAATAGGTCGAGTCATAAATCAGAATCCTTACTTTGAAATAGACCAACATTCTAAATTCAGAAAAGTTCTCCAGTTTAAATGCCTTGGATCACGTTTCAACAGTAAAAATATCATAACAATGGATATAAATGAAAGAATAGCCTCAGGGTCAAGATGTCTGTACTCACTAATCAGCCCACTCAAAAGTAAAGCTTTGTCAATCACCACAAAGATGAAGATATACAACACTATTATCTGCCCAATAGTACTGTAGGTTCAGAAAGCTGGACGCTTTCATATAATGAAAGAGACTCAAAATGGCTCAAATGGCTCTGAGCACTATGGGACTTAACATCTATGGTCATCAGTCCCCTAGAACTTAGATCTACTTCAACCTAACCAACCTAAGGACATCACACAACACCCAGTCATCACGAGGCAGAGAAACTCCCTGACCCCGCCGGGAATCGAACCCGGGAACCCGGGCGTGGGAAGCGAGAACGCTACCGCACGACCACGAGCTGCGGACAAATGAAAGAGAAAAACTGAATGTTTTTGAAAGAAAAGTAATGAGAAAAATCTGGGGACCCGTGTTGGAGAATGGCATGTGGAGAATTCGAAAGAAAAATGAAATTTATCAGTTAATGAAGCAACCCACTATCATCCTGAAATTAAAAAGTAGGATACTGCAATGGGCTGGACATGTGGCCAGAATGGAAAGCAAAAGAATCACCAAGAAAGCATCTGAAGGAGCTCTCCAGGCAACAAGACCATTGGGCCGACCTCGCATAAGGTGGAAAGATGACCTAGAGAAGGACATCGCAGCATTAGGAATTTCCGCAGTGTGGAGAGAGGCTGCGAGAGACAGAAGGCGGTGGAAGCAGATCGTTGATGCAGCGCGTGGTCTACAGGGCCTGCGATCGCTGAGAAGAGAGAGGGAGAGAGAGAGAGAGAGACTTCGCATTTACAGCCGAATTTTGCTAAAAAGAAGCATCAAATGCTTTGTGATTTGCTGTTGTAGTATCAAAAATCTCCACTTTATCCAAAGCTTTCATGTCGACGGTCCTGTGACAAATTCCTTCAACACGAAAAAATAACAGGAACGATAGCAGTGACACCAAATATGCTTGAAAAAAATTGGAAAGTCACAAAAAGTGTGTGTGTGTATGTGTAGAATAACTGGTGGGTCGCAGAGGGCAGGCAATACAAGCGGGCGGGTGGCACGGGGCAGTGAGCCCCTCGCGCGGGTTGACAAAGTGGGCCGGCAGTAGCCGTCAACAGCAGGCGGCAGTTTTAAGACACTCAGCCGGCGTGGAGGGCGCGTCAAATACCCGCTGGAGAGAGCGGCCGCGCGCGATTGGTGGGGCGGTCGAGTCCTCTACAGATGGCCGCTAATTCCCTCTCCATCTGCCCGGCATGGCCGCTCTTTTGGAAACATTACCGCCACGTAATGTTCGTTCGAGGAAGGTGCCGGAGAAGGGGGAGGGAGGGGTGGTTGCGAGAGGAGGGAGTGAGGGATAATGTTTTTGCGGACGGCCGGTGGGGCAGCGGGGCGAGTTTCGACCTCGCAGTCCGCTTTACGGCAGCGCCGGTGGGGGCGGAACTGTCGGAGCCAGCGGGGCCTCGGCCCGTATTAATGGGCTGCGCCCCGTAAAGCACTCGGCCGCGTCACGGCCAGGCCACGCCGTAATTTATTCATATTACCGACGATATATATTTTCATTGGCTCTCGCGCCGACTCCCGGGCGGGTATTTCGTCTTTTTTTCCTGAAAAAAAAGGAAGAAGAACGGAAGATAGAGGAAAAATATTTAGACCATTTTGATGCCCTACCGTTGTGTGTGTGTGAGTGTGGGTGTGGGTGTGTGTGTGTGTGTGTGTGTGTGTGTGTGTGGACGATCGGTTTTATGGATGGCCGTGATATACAGCGGAGTTGCGACAGTCGTTCGGTGTGATGCAGACGAGCCATTAAAACGGCACTGCAAAGGCCCTCCGTTCGCTAGAAACCTTAAATGTGCTATAACATTTTTAAATCTAAACTTGAACAGAAAATTTGCAAGTCGTTTTTCGACATAATCTCCCTGACGTTGAATGCTTGTATTCCATCGCTTCGGAAGCGCGTAGATACCCTGATGAAAGAATTCTTTTAGTCGTGTGTGTAGGCCGTCTTGCACCGCGGTTTTCACCTCTTCGTCACTTCTAAAATGCCTGCCTTCCATTGATTCTTCGAGAACTTCCAAAAGTTTCCATACCACTAGCACACTTGCTGCAACGACACACACGAATCACCGCGATGAGCTGACATTCTGCGATGAATTTCTATTGGTTTAACACCGTCACTACACAAAAAAAAAAAAAAAAAAAAAACGAATCGCAGATCGCTACACAATCGCAGTGCATGTTGACAGCAGGGCGGCCATCTTGTTATGGACGCTGCTGTCTTCTACTGCGTTGTTGCTCCACTCTGCCACCTGTCGGTCAATTTCTGGACCTCAAGCAACGCTACTGCCGTGCCACATGCTAACTCCATCACACAACTTTTCAACATTTTATGGGACTTTTAAAATTTTTATTTGGTTCACCTTCGTATCACTTTCACCATCAGCCACAAAAACTTTTGCGTATGACAACAGGGCTCCATGGCTGACTGAATTTGTAACCTTTATTTGTGTTAATACTCCTGCTGTTGTTAGGCCACTTACAACCAGCTGGTATTATATACTACAATAACACTATAGTGTGCTGTTATCCTGGAACTCATAGCCTGAGATGACAAAAGTCATGGGGTACCGATATGCACGTATACAGATGGCAGTAGTATCGCGTATGTAAGGTATAAAATGGCAGTAGATTGGCGGAGCTGTCATTTGTATTGAGGTGACTCATGTGAAAAGGTTTCCGACGTGGTTACGGCCGCTTGAAGCGAATTAATGGACACCGAAGCGGCATGGTAGTTGAAATTAGACGTATGGGACATTCCATTTCGGAATTCATTAGAGAATTCAGTATTCCCAGATCCACAGTGTTGAAAGTGCGCCGAGAATACCAAATTTCAGGCATTACCTCTCCCCGAGGACAACGCCGTTGCCAATAGCCTTCACTTACCGGCCGATAACAGCAGCGTTCTTGTACTACGCGGCATGTCTGGCCTATATACGCTGCCCCACATTGACAAGACATCTTGTACAAGGCATCTTGTACAAGGCATCTTGTCCACTCCACATTTCCTCAAACCAAGGTCATCCTTAACCGAACCCAACAGGTTTCTCAGTTTTGAAGATGGTGGAAAAATACACTTCGATAACAGGCCAGTCATAACATTGGTCTAGTGCGGCCGTTAGTGTGTAAAGTCTGGCCGCACTGTTGGCAAACACACCGTACAGCGCAGACGCAGTAGAGCCGCTCTGCTACTTTCGGCAGAAGGAGTTGAATATGGCATCATCTATCAGCAAATCATTGCGCATGCGCGATTTCCGCGTCTGCGCAGTCTTCGCGCGAGTGTTCTAGAAACGGGGCGTCGATGTGCGGACACCGTCAGTCGCAACTAGCCACCAGCAAGGTTGAACCACCTGAGATGTTGGACAGTTGCTCCGAGGAAATATTGTGAAATTTGCACAACATGATCCGGTGGCAAACTCGTGAAGACTATTTACAACTCTACACGATTTTATTTTTGTACCTTGACAGTTGCAACAGTTTTTATTTTCCTGTATTCAGCGTACTACCACAGCGATCCATCTCTGAGAGTGACAAAAAAGATAGACTTCAAAAATACGTGATGTTAATTTTTTTACCGTCGCTCTTTGGAACTAAAACTCTATAAATGAAAACCAGAAAACCGTGGGTGATCCATAGAATACTGTAGAACGCCCACAGTTTTTGTGCTTCGTATTTATAAATATTTGTTACATTAATTTCGGAACCTGTGTCATAATAATAGCACCCAGAAATAGCAACTCCTTAGGGCTGAAAATGTCACTGCCTGACCAAAACAACCCATGCAGCCACGAGAGAAGGAAACGAAACGAAACTTCACGATCTGAGGCGGCAAATGATGTTGTTTTAACTATTACAAATTCCAGTGACATTTAGAAAGACTTGGCAGTATGAGCGTGCGTGTCGGAATGACATTTGTGAGGCAACGGGCGGGTTGTGGCGCCCTGGAAATATCCTAAGTTCGGAGTTGGCGTGGCCACGCTGGGGCCTCACGGCGGGCCGGACACGTGGTGCCGAATGTTAGAGGGGCCAGGTAGATTGCGTGGCTGGGAATTCCATGTCGACGCTGTGACGATCACGATGCTTTGTGTCGATGAAGGAGCTTTCTATGCCGGGAGTGCCAAAAGTGGTGGACCTTGTGAAACCTTAATGGCAGACATTTCACAGTTCATACAGAAATTAATAGTAGCCAGAGGAATCATTTTATCTCAAAAAGAAACATGAACACTACTATTATTTCCACTACGATTCTGATGGTGGAATCAGATTTTCAATATCTTTATGAGTTTAAAGTTTACTATCTGACGGTAAATTATGCAAGTAACACCCAGCAACGAATTTCCAAAATACAAACGCTTCATCCGATTTCATCGATCCACATGTTTTCAGAAATCGGTTAGTGTAAACGTAAACTGGTATGAATTACAGGTATGTAATTTGAATAGTACATGAGTTATTGGAGGTCCAAGTGGCCGTTACTATCGATCACGTCAGGCCATAAGTACTCCACAGTTACACGAAAAAACGGTAGCAGAAAAACGGTAGCAGCATGCTTATAAATGTATTTATTCATCTATGTCTTCGTTTATATCCGATGTATACTATTCATGAAGAAATTGGTCAAATACTTACTGTGTTTTTGAAAGCACAGAGACATTAAGCTACTGGCCTACCTTTTGTTGCTATTCCTTTGATACACATTTATTTAATTTCTTTATGTATTTAATAATGTGTATTAAGAGTGTGTTTATGGCCCAGCCGTAGGAATATTTATTTAAATTAAAGTTATTTAAATGTAAATCCAGTATTTCGTATGTGCTTGATACACACAGTGGTTACGGTTACTACAAGCCACACCACAAGTTGGGAAACGGGGCCAAATTTCTAGTATTTTACTGTCGAGTTGAGATTTTCATACACAAATGCTTTATTCATATCTTACAGAAACTAACAGTACGGCAATAAACAGCCTTTTAAACACGCCGCTAACGGCAATCAAGTAATTTACAGCAATGCAACAGTTTAAAAATTTCTTTTAAAAACGGCAATCAAGTCATTTATAGCAATACCACAATTTAAAACAACTTCTTTAAAAAAAAAAAAAAAAACAGAAGCTAGCAGTACGGCAATAAAAGCCTTTCAAAACACGCCGCTAACAGCAATCAAGTACTTTACAGCAATGCAACAGTTTAAAATTTTCTTTAAAAAAAAAAAAACACACACACACACACAGAGAAGCTAGCAGTACGGCAATAACAGCCTTTCAAAACATGCCATTAACGGCAATCAATTAATTTATAGCAATACAACAGTTTAAAAAATTTAAAGAACATTAGTAAACAGGCTAATAAGGTAAATACAGAACTTTGTTAATAAAGTACGGTGAAGTAGTGAAGCTACCAACACCGCCATTAAAAAACATCAAGGTCTCACTAAACACAAGATTAATGGCAATCAAGGAATGGAGGAATTTAAAAAAATTTTAAACAAAAGTGTTCTGGAATACTATTAGAACATAACAGATATGACGGACCCGTGTAAGGCGGCCACAAATCACCTACTCAGGGATGCTCAGGGTAGGCAGAATACTGACCAATTTCGGGCAGTAACGAGAGGAAGAGGAAAGATCACTGTCTTCAATTACACCGGTGCCAGGGACAGGAAACACGGTCGCCGGAGGCCACAAGGCAGAAGAGACATTGGTTACGCAAACTTATTACTTAACGATTATACCTTCCACTAACTTAACTTGCAATTATGCTCGAACAGGCAGTACACGACCTCCGATGGCAAGGATCCACACATCGGACAGCGCACGCGTCGCCAGTGTGCCCAACACGCCACGCTCACGCGACAACACGCTCTGTCACCGGAGTTCACGTCTTCTCTGCAACGTTGACGGGTAGTGACCGCTCCTTCATGTTGGGTATCTCCTTTTTAAGCTCCAGTGTTGAAACGGAGGTCTTAAAGAAGCTTGTTAACGTCCCAACAAGGTGAAATGAACAGCAACTACCCGTGGGGCGATTCTGTATACAACCAACCCGCGGGGAGCTCTTCCGTCAACTCCACCCGCTCGTTACACACAACCGACATATATCAACTGGTGACTCGGTACAACCGACCACGCCTGGTCCGCGCTGGCGAGCCACACAGGCCTCACGTGTCCACCAGACACTCTCTGAGCGCACGCTCTACTTCCGCGCCACCACACGAAGGTACCACCGGTCAAAGATCTCACTTCCTCCATAGCAGTTTCCCGGAAGCAAAAACGCAGATATCGATATCAGAGGGAAAAACAACCAAGCAGCCACTTAAGGGGCTCCGGAAAGGCTCAAAATCATGAAAAGTTCAATTTTTACTTTTTTGCGTTTTCTGAATCTGCAGACTATTACCTTTTAATACATATATAATTTATTCAATTCCGAAGACTACAACTATTGTTAATTTTTTTTTTGAAATGTGTTCTACATGGGCGTGACCCACTGTGGCGCTGTTAAACTGCTGTCAAATGGTGTTATTATTAACGTCCGTGTTCATCAGGTACATTTTAGTGATGTGAGATAAAGTATGTGTTGTGGCTAACCTGTGATGGTTCAATATATATCGCTGGTGTGATTGTCGATTGTTTCATGTTTATTTACTCTGTCGTTATCTCGAAAATATTCGTAATTAATTCTGTTTCTTGAGTCTCTGTTTTGTTGAAGTATAATAATGAGTAAAAGTAAAGTTATTAGAAATCCTCTGAAGGCTTTTAAGAAAAGGAGAAATGTTGGAAAGCCAAAGGTTCGTGTTATTACTGTAAACAATAAAGACGATAACCAAGTGAGTGAACCTAACCTCTCAAGTACACCTGCCCATAGCAGTCAAAGTGGGAAAGAAAATACTTCACAGAAGAAGCTTGGTTCAATGAGTGAAAAACTATGAATGTTTTATGGGCGAATCGGATGTGAATGAAATATTTGATACGTCGGTTCTCAAAGGAATTTTTCAAACTGTGTAAGATGTATTCACTGTAGTGAAGTTGGTCTGGAACTCTCCATAATAAAGCACGTAGGACTTGCTAGTGAAATACAACTGAAATGTGATAAGTGTTCATACATGACCACCTTTTGGAACAGTGTTGCAGTAACTGCAACTGAAGAAAATGGTAGCAAAATCTACGAACACAACAACGAGCGATGCTTGCTTTAGACAAGGAACGCCTTTGGGCTGCAGACAGGGCTGTAAAGAGTCTAGAAATACAAGCAAGAGTAAACAGGAGGAGGAACAAGAGGAAGCTGGAGGAGGAGTTTGCAGAGGATGAAGATAATCCATCCTATGGACCTGGAATGCACTAAAAAGTTAATCCAATCTTTGTCGCTCGATTCCCAAAACTTTTATTATCTCATACTAATTATATGTTTTCTAAGGATCTTCCAAACATATTTGTTTCAAACTTTCAGTAAATGTTACACAGTACCTTCTGCATAATTTAACACAGCCTTTTTCCAAAAAACTGTATATTATTGAATATATAAATAAAAAATTGCAAAAAAATGTTGTGAATTTTCATTACAATTGAAAAAAAATCATCTTTAATAACTGAACTAAAATTTTGTAAAATCCCTGTGTTAAGTTGTAGCCCATATTCCAATAAGTAATCTGTAAAAAGTTCAACTTCCTACCTCAAATACTTTGTGAGGAAAGATGTAATTTATAAGCGTTATTTTAACATTGCAAGTATAGGGCGTTCCGGAGCCCCTTAATGACAGACAACATGCCAAACTAACATGTCAGGGGAAGAAAAGGGAAACCAATGCAATCTAAACACAAGGTGTAGCACGAGTCGATACACGGCTCAGTGCTTCAATATGTTTGTGAGTGTATGTTGGCTTGGAGACATGGATGGAGCGGTATAGCCAATCACAGCGCTCGTTACTAAGAGAGACATATGGAGGTTGGGGAGGAGCATCGTTCCCGGAGAGGACATGAGGGAGTTGTGGAGAGTCCAGCGCGAGGGTACGGCACAGGACACGGAGAGTGCTGGACGTGACGGCTCGACGGATGAAAAATCGTGGGAAAGACTTGGAGTGGAGCGGTTTGCGCCTGATCGCGAGAGATACAAATACTTCGGAGTGCCGACTTGTGTACTTGTGGGATTTCCGTGGTTTCTGCAGTGAAGGCGTAGTACGCGTTTGGAAGTGAATATCTCGCGAGCTATGTTGTTCAAAACTAATTATGTGCAGTAGGAATCTATTATTTCCCTGTTATTCAACATAGGTTTTATTTAAATGCTGGACCATCGATACCAATAAGTGTTGAAAGGGTACAGTACCGCCCGACATTTAAAATAGGTACAACATACTTCATTATTTTTGTCAGAACAACACTTTTTTTTTTTGTAAAATAACTCAATTTCAAGTAATACAGCGAAGCCGGATACCAGTGTGGGAAAGAATGACAATTTATTTATTTAATTGATCACATGTGCACTCCCACAAATTAAATCCCTACATCTAGTTTGGTGAGATCTGTGAAATGAATGAATGTATGGTCGTCTGCTAACTGCAGATAGTGAATGTGAATATATGATCATCTTTGAGTCGATCCTTTGGCCACCTTTGGTGGGACCAAAGAGATGAAATTTACGTGAGCTTTGAGCGCCTGAAATGTGGCTGACCAATACAGTAGCAAGGTGCTCCCCCACTTCGACAGAGGTGTGAGAGAACCTGGAGAACGGCCATGTTTCAGGACTCTGCCGCTGGATCTTGTGCTGTTAAGACCTGTTTTAGTAGTGCTCCGTAAAGACAAAAGAGTGGAGACATGGTATGCATGTGGAATATTTAAGAGTAGTTTGAAATAATAATTTCTCTATTTCAGGAACTTTTGTGGGGAGAATTAAATGTCAGGCAGGTAATATTAATGTGATCGTAGTAATCTTCGGAAGTGACCAATGGTCACAATGAAACCACGTGTAGCAATAAGTTGAAATACTTCCGTGTGCTTAAGTTAAGTTGAATTATTAGCGTGTGTACAATAAGTTGAAATATTTAAGAAATAGCGTGTGTACCATTAGTTGAAATATTTAAGAAATGGCGTGTACAGGATTTGAAATTAGAGACGAGTACTTCCACTCGGTGAGTACTGTGTGAGTCTCAAACTGTGTATGAGACAAAAGATAAAGAGAAGTACTCGTCCATGGTATCAGTTGAGGACTCGCGTGTGTGAAGAATACGTTCTTAATATTACTTTGCGTGATATGATTCCGTGTGACGCTAGATTCAAACTCTGAGAGAGAAGCAAGGTCAGTCGGCCGTCTATCCAGCAACGCCACTTGGCTTGCATTGCACAGGAAGACGTGCTTATATCTCCAGAGTGCATAGTAGGAAAGTAGAATTACAAAGTGGGGCAGTGTCGTGTGAACCTGGGATAAATATTAATTGAAGTGGGAAAGCTGAAAGTGATAATGTTGTGACTATTCCCTGTGTAGTATTTCATATTGTAGTGTGGTGTATGTCATGTAATTTGGGTATGTGTGGTTTGCATGGGAGAGTAGCGAGGTAGTTTCAAAAGATTTGTGGGTTATGCTTGTTCCTTCGGTACCGCTCGGTCTGGAGGAAAGTTTCGTGATGATGATTGTGAGAGTCGAAGTGTGAGGTATAATAAAAGATCCACCATCCTATCCAGAAAGTGCACTGTAGCCTTAAATAATTACGAGACCATAAGGTAGAGAATCACCAATGTTAAGCCGTGCCCACTGGGCGGAATTTCTCATGTGTTATTGTTGTAGGTTATAGAATTTGTGTGTTTAGGTTATAGAATTTATCGGAATAAATAAGATAGTGAAAAGAAAAATATTGGTGGACTTTTCCTTCGAATTGTATGTTGTCATGATGTCCCGAATTTATAATGTGTGCGCCATTCATATTCAGTGCGGTGGCCACGTGTTGATAAAAGCCGTTAAATAAAAGACATAATGAAAATGTGGTATTGCCAATGCGTAGTGAACAGTCAGAGTTCTGTAAATCACTGATAGTCAGATGTGTGTTTCCGTTGCGTATTATTCATACAGGAGGTTAATTTGTGACTTAATTGTGAGTACGAGAGTTCATGTTACTCGATAAATAAGAATGAATCCACTCGCTTGGCAGACCACTTATCTTGCAGGCCTGACTGCTTGATGCCACAGTATGAGCAAGGCACGTGGGTGCCTCTCAGTGTTTTGCAGAAATATACCGCATTCTCAAAAGAACTATTATCGTACTCACCATTTAAAGTCATTAAAATAATACCTGCAGATTTTATTTAATTGCAATCTTTCAATCATAAATTTCTATATTAATTCGCAATTTCCGAGTGATAAGAGCCTTCGAACATTCGATTCATGTACGTATTCATATTTTATACTGTAGACTCAGCAGTATTTGGCTTGTAATGCGGCAGCTACGTATCACAGCCCCTAGACAACGAAAGCAGCCAAAATTTTTAATATTTCAACTCTGAGACAGAGGGTACGTAGTTGAGGGCCACCACACCTCATTCATTTCATTTTATTAATTTAAAAGCCTGCACGTTATACCTTCTCTGGCTTGCCCCTACACCCTGCATCGGTCGGGAAGGGTGTAATAAAGCCATAGTATTCGCTCTTGAGGCAAGAGGGCCGATTGACGTTGTAACAGGACCTCGATAGCCTGGATAATAGCAATGGGACGGCGTTGACATCCGAGCTGGTCCTACACAACCCCTATCGGGGATCGATTTCAGGGTCTTGATGGACACAGGAGTACCGGAAGATCACGAGAACATTTCCTACAGACACATGCCACGTGCGGACGAGAGTTTACGTGTTGAAAAAATACACCACGGTACTGTCGATTGAGAGGTCATCTGTTTGTGATCTGGTGATAACGGCAACGTCAGACAGCTACTGGTCTCCGACGAATGCTGCAGGTTGGCACAGAATTTTGCTAGAAGCGCATTGTTCCATTGCTTGTTTTTGTAACGCAGACACAGATGTGAAGAGGTTGCAGTGTGCGTGGAGCACAGTGCGGTGATCCTCCGTTGTGATGGTCAGACGTTTTCGGCCGGAATCTTGACTACGAGTACGCCTGCCCTCACGTTACCACGCAGTCCAACAGCTGGAAACTGTCTGATCCGAATGCCTCACAGATCTGTATGTTGCAAGACTGGACCAGCCAGAGACCCACAGTGAGGCCCCTTGCAAACTCTGATACTGATAGCATTCACTCACAACGGTACGCGGCGTGTCCATGTTCTTCATAATGATCACTCACAGCTGACGCTGTTTACTCGCCTTGCATCCCCTAACGGGCTTGGTAAACACGAACGACACTTATGAACTCTAGTGGGCATTCTACATTGCACAGAGAGTTGCAGTTCTAGTCATTTATATGCGTGCAGATGGTGTGCAGGTGTGCGAAGTTACATTGACATCCGAGCTTGTCTTCTCGATGCTTCACTTTCTTTTTTAATCAGGCAGTGCATCTGCTGTGAACAGAAGTGTTGCAGCTGCTTATTTAGAAATTTAAGTGATGATTTCCCTGTAATGATTCCGAACATATTTGTTTATTCTATACAGACACATTTATAGGACGCGTTTATCACACGATCAGTAAAGAATTCTTTATTTACTTAGTAGAGGATATTGAGACGCCCTGCTAAACCCGCAGGACAGGACAGGTATTCTAAGTTGTGGAAAGAGGCCACAATAAGCGGCTCTCAGTTACACTCGAACACACAACCTTTTATTTGATCAAACATAACAAGAGCCAAAAATTTAAAAAAAAAAGCACAGCTTTAGTTAGAACCTAATTAGCGGCTGAATGCGCCGTACGATCTCATGCCTTAAAAGCAAGACCACTTTAATCTAAAAACGGCTGAAAGCCAATAACTTAAAGCTCAACCAAAATCATAAATTTAAAAGACAAAGCCTTATCTTAGAACAGTTCCTTAATTAGACTGAAGGCCCAAAGAATCTGACACCTTAACAGCAAAACAACTTAAATTCAAAATCAGAACATCATTTAAGACTCAATAAGATTAATTTTAAAAATGCCAAAGGCTTTACGTAAAACAGTTGTTAAATTAGGCTGAACGCCCAAACCATCTGACGCCTTAAGGGCAAAACAACCTTAATCTAAAAATCGCCTAGAAGCCATACAACTACAAACAACAACAACAAACAAGAAAAGGCAGTACACCCAGCAGTTTCCGAGGGTTGGCCTGGAATTCAAACACTAACTCTCGCTTAGGTGAGACAGGCAGTCGGCCCAAACATCCTCGATCCGACGACAACCCAACCGACAGACAGTCAACGGATCCACCGACAAGATAACCTCTGCTTCACCCGACCAGCACACATCAGGGAGTTCAATGGAACAACGTAGAAGCTATTGGCGCCCACAACCAATTATACATTGAGAGGTCAAACTACACACTATGCTGGACAGTGAAAACACGATGAGAAAAATACTCTGCCTGAATTTCTTAAACGGCCAGGTTACGTAAACGGAACGTTAACCGTCACAAGGTAGAAGATTCCGCTGGTGCACTTCAATTCAAATAACCAAGTACAGCTAAACTCCTCTGGAGGGTGGCTAAAACTTGCCAACTTGAAAACAGACGTTGTTGCTCGCAGGAAGATCCCAACAGCCGACAACGAACTCCAAACGACATAATGTGAACAGTCGTGACTTGCTGGTAGATTAATAGATTAAGTCAAAACCCAACTTTCATTTCCAGGATCGGTGAGCCACGAACCTCGTAGCAATGGGAACAGCACCACACACTCCGACACGGCACAGAGGCCGCCAGCAGGCCCGGCCACACCACGAGCCGAAGAGATCTCCTCGCTGCTCCACACCAACCGACCAACTGCCCAGGCCCAGAAACAGCGAAAGTACCAAGTATGCGTCGGCTGATGAGACGACCAACCGAACGACCAACCAACGGTCGTCGCCGCTCAAGTCTCCTTCCGTCGGACAGTGCACGTGTGTGTCCCCAGCGGTCGAGTGAGTACCGGCTGTCGGCGCCTTACTGGCGCTCCGTCCCGGCTGTACTGCTGGTCTGTCCCGAACTGATTCCCGACACACGACGACCCTCAAATACTATCAGTTGCTCCAGAGATGGTAAGACAGTGAACTTATCGATACGCGCTGCTGCTGTCGCTCATGGGCAAGTAAGGCAGGAAGTTAGTGAAGCCAGTAATGGAATAAGAAAAGACAGCGACAGTACCGTAAGAGAAGATGACAAACAATAAATGGGATGAATGCGAGTCGTGAACGGCTCGGATATTTAGTGTACCGCACAGCCATTCTTGCTACACAACATATCTTTGGACAAAACCAATCTACTAATCGATATAGGACGTACATGTGAAGAGGATGAAAAAAATCAGCCAATCAATTGCGAACGAAAGGTTTCCTTAGCCCTTGACCTATGTTTCGATATTTATAAAAAATCTTCTTCAGAAGGAGTGGGCCCTATAAATGCAAATAAACTGTTACAAACTATTTTTACCTACCTAACAAAATATTCCCCCCCCATGAACCATGGACCTTGCCGTTGGTGGGGAGGCTTGCGTGCCTCAGCGATACAGATAGCCGTACCGTAGGTGCAACCACAACGGAGGGGTATCTGTTGAGAGGCCAGACAAACATGTGGTTCCTGAAGAGGGGCAGCAGCCTTTTCAGTAGTTGCAAGGGCAACAGTCTGGATGATTGACAGATTTGGCCTTGTAACAATAACCAAAACGGCCTTGCTGTGCTGGTACTGCGAACGGCTGAAAGCAAGGGGAAACTACGGCCGTAATTTTTCCCGAGGGCATGCAGCTTTACTGTATGATTACATGATGATGCCGTCCTCTTGGGTAAAATATTCCGGAGGTAAAATAGTCCCCCATTCGGATCTCCGGGCGGGGACTACTCAAGAGGATGTCGTTATCAGGAGAAAGAAAACTGGCGTTCTACGGATCGGAGCGTGGAATGTCAGATCCCTTAATCGGGCAGGTAGGTTAGAAAATTTAAAAAGGGAAATGGATAGGTTAAAGTTAGATATAGTGGGAATTAGTGAAGTTCGGTGGCAGGAGGAACAAGACTTCTGGTCAGATGACTTCAGGGTTATAAACACAAAGTCAAATAGGGGTAATGCAGGAGTAGGTTTAATAATGAATAGGAAAATAGGAATGCGGGTAAGTTACTACAAACAGCATAATGAATGCATTATTGTGGCCAAGATAGATACGAAGCCCACACCTACTACAGTAGTACAAGTTTATATGCCAACTAGCTCTGCAGATGACGAAGAAATTGAAGAAATGTATGATGAAATAAAAGAAATTATTCAGATAGTGAAGGGAGACGAAAATTTAATAGTCATGGGTGACTGGAATTCGAGAGTAGGAAAAGGGAGAGAAGGAAACATAGTAGGTGAATATGGATTGGGGCTAAGAAATGAAAGACGAAGCCGCCTGGTAGAATTTTGCACAGAGCACAACTTAATCATAGCTAACACTTGTTTTAAGTATCATGATAGAAGGTTGTATACATGGAAGAACCCTGGAGATACTAAAAGGTATCAGATAGATTATATAATGGTAAGACAGAGATTTAGGAACCAGGTTTTAAATTGTAAGACATTTCCAGGGGCAGATGTGGACTCTGACCACAATCTATTGGTTATGACCTGTAGATTAAAACTGAAGAAACTGCAAAAAGGTGGGAATTTAAGGAGATGGGACCTGGATAAACTGACTAAACCAGAGGTTGTACAGAGTTTCAGGGAGAGTGTAAGGGAACAATTGACAGGAACGGGGGAAAGAAATACAATAGAAGAAGAATGGGTAGGTTTGAGGGATGAAATAGTGAAGGCAGCAGAGGATCAAGTAGGTAAAAAGACGAGGGCTAGTAGAAATCCTTGGGTAACAGAAGAAATATTGAATCTAATTGATGAAAGGAGAAAATATAAAAATGCAGTAAATGAAGCAGGCAAAAAGGAATACAAACGTCTCAAAAACGAGATCGACAGGAAGTGCAAAATGGCTAAGCAGGGATGGCTAGCGGACAAATGTAAGGATGTAGAGGCTTATCTCACTAGGGGTAAGATAGATACTGCCTACAGGAAAATTAAAGAGACCTTTGGAGAGAAGAGAACCACTTGTATGAATATCAAGAGCTCAGATGGCAACCCAGTTCTAAGCAAAGAAGGGAAGGCAGAAAGGTGGAAGGAGTATATAGAGCGTCTATACAAGGGCGATGTACTTGAGGACAATATTATGGAAATGGAAGAGGATGTAGATGAAGATGAAATGGGAGATAAGATACTGCGTGAAGAGTTTGACAGAGCACTGAAAGACCTGAGTCGAAACAAGGCCCCGGGAGTAGACAACATTCCACTAGAACTACTGACAGTCTTGGGAGAGCCAGTCCTGACAAAACTCTACCATCTGGTGAGCAAGATGTATGAAACAGGCGAAGTACCCTCAGACTTCAAGAAGAATATAATAATACCAATCCCAAAGAAAGCAGGTGTTGACAGATGTGAAAATTACCGAACAATCAGTTTAATAAGCCACAGCTGCAAAATACTAACACGAATTCTTTACAGACGAATGGAAAAACTAGTAGAAGCCGACCTCGGGGAAGATCAGTTTGGATTCCGTAGAAATACTGGAGCACGTGAGGCAATACTGACCTTACGACTTATCTTAGAAGAAAGATTAAGGAAAGGAAAACCTACGTTTCTAGTATTTGTAGACTTAGAGAAAGCTTTTGACAATGTTGATTGGAATACTCTCTTTCAAATTCTAAAGGTGGCAGGGGTAAAATACAGGGAGCGAAAGGCTATTTACAATTTGTACAGAAACCAGATGGCAGTTATAAGAGTCGAGGGACATGAAAGGGGAGCAGTGGTTGGGAAGGGAGTAAGACAGGGTTGTAGCCTCTCCCCGGTGTTATTCAATCTGTATATTGAGCAAGCAGTAAAGGAAACAAAAGAAAAATTCGGAGTACGTATTAAAGTCCATGGAGAAGAAATAAAAACTTTGAGGTTCGCCGATGACATCGTAATTCTGTCAGAGACAGCAAAGGACTTGGAAGAGCAGTTGAACGGAATGGACAGTGTCTTGAAGGGAGGATATAAGATGAACATCAACCAAAGCAAAACGAGTATAATGGAATGTAGTCGAATTAAGTCGGGTGATGTTGAGAATATTAGATTAGAAAATAAGACACTTAAAATAGTAAAGGCGTTTTGCTATTTGGGGAGCAAAATAACTGATGATGGTCGAAGTAGAGAGGATATAAAATGTAGACTGGCAATGGCAAGGAAAGCGTTTCTGAAGAAGAGAAATTTGTTAACTTCGAGTATAGATTTAAGTGTCAGGAAGTCATTTCTGAAAGTATTTGTATGGAGTGTAGCCATGTATGGAAGTGAAACATGGACGGTAAATAGTTTGGACAAGAAGAGAATAGAAGCTTTCGAAATGTGGTGGTACAGAAGAATGCTGAAGATTAGATCGGTAGATCACATAACTAATGAGGAAGTATTGAATAGGATTGGGGAGAAGAGAAGCTTGTGGCACAACTTGACCAGTAGAAGGGATCGGTTGGTAGGACATGTTATGAGGCATCAAGGGATCACCAATTTGGTATTGGAGGGCAGTGTGGAGGGTAAAAATCGTAGAGGGAGACAAAGAGATGAATACACTAAGCAGATTGAGAAGGATGTAGGTTGCAGTAGGTACTGGGAGATGAAGAATCTTGCACAGGATAGAGCAGCATGGAGAGCTGCATCAAACCAGTCTCAGGACTGAAGACCACAACAACAACAACAAAATATTAATAATAGAAAAATAATTATGAGGTAAATGTACTCACTGGTTACATCATATGGTGGTAAATTGCGTTAGCTGAAGCCGAGCAGCTCTTGTCATGTATAAAATTGATATAAAAACCAGAAACATCATTTGCCATGGCTTAAGAGAGCAGTCAGATTCAGCGTACATCAGAATAAATAAACAAGTATATTCGCCCACTTGTAAAAACTCTTGTGGTAAAGGTTCTGGTTTAATTAAATTATAACAGGAGTCCAAGGAATGAAATATTTGGATAACATAAGTATTCACAATGAAAAGGGCCAACTGTTTTCTAAGGTACAGCTCAAGCGATAAAGAAAAATTGGGGTGCAGTGTGTGCTAAATATAAGCGTGTAAGAACCACGCCTTGCTTGTGTTAAGTAACAGCATTTTACATTAAAGTAAAATGAACATTTCTTCCACAAGGCTACTAATAATGCAATAAATTTACAGGTATAAGTTATGTATAAAATCTATAATGTGTTTGCTGGCAGAGTAATACTGCACGTAAATTCAGCGTGCGCAAGTTCTATTTACAAAGGACCACTGTTAAAAATGCATGGGGAAAGAAGGGCAAATATGAGCTAAAAGGAGAAACTTCCATTTAACGCTAAGGAAGCTTAAGCGGTATGAAAAAACTGGAATGCAGTGGGCGCTCTATACATGCGCGTAAGCACTGCGTCTTGCTGGTGTTAAATAATGTAATTTTACATTGAAGCAAATTTCCAATCTCTTATATGAGACCAGTAATAAATGCAACAATTTTAGAGATGTACATTAAATACAAAACTATCTTTAAAACATTTATGTAGCAGAGTGATACTGCACGTAAATTTAGTATGCAAAAATATGACAGTTCTGTTACAACAAGCCGGCCACTGTGACCGAGCGGTTCTAGGCACTTCAGTGCGGAACCACGCTGCTACTACGGTCGCAGGTTCGAATCTTGCCTCGGGCATGGGTGTATGTGATGTCCTTAGGTTAGTTAGGTTTAAGTAGTTCTAAGTCTAGGGGACTGATGACCTCAGATGTTAAGTCCCATAGTGCTTAGAGCCATTTGAACCATTTGTTACAAAAAATTACATCTGTTGGCTGATTTTTTCAACCTCTTCACATTTGTACAGCTTCTGAATTGCAGCCATATGTAAGATTTCAGATGTACATGTAGTATACAGGTTGAATTCGATATAGAACGAAAAAATTTCAAAGACATGAAACGTATTCGCAGTTGCGAATATGGATCATCAGTTGTATAATGGGATGGCAACAAAGAAAATATGTGCTGGACCCGGAGTCGAATCCGAATTTCCCGCTTATCACGAGCTTAACATTAGGTTAGCCTACCCGACTCACGGCCATACCTAAACTTCCATGTATCGTCAGCCATTTGTCTGCAAGCTACACTCGTCCATCAATTACACTACTGCCCATTAAAATTGCTACACCAAGAAGAAATGCAGATGAAAACGGGTATTCATTGAACAAATATATTATACTAGAACTGACATGTGATTACATTTTCACGCAGTTTGGGTGCATAGATCCTGAGAAATCAGTTCCCAGAACAACCACCTCTGGCCGTAATAACGTCCTTCATACGCCTGGGCATTGAGTCAAACAGAGATTGGATGGCGTGTACAGGTAGAGCTGCCCATGCAGCTTCAACGCGATACCACAGTTTATCAAGAGTAGTGACTGGCCTATTGTGACGAGCTAGTTGCTCGGCCATCATTGACCAGACGTTCTCAATTGGTGAGAGATCTGGAGAATGTGTCGGCCAGGGCAGCAGTCGAACATTTTCTGTATCCAGAAAGGCCCGTACAGGGTCTGCAAGATGCGGTCGTGCATCATCCAGCTGAAATGTAGCGTTTCGCAGGGATCGAATGAAAGGTAGAGCCACGGGTCTTAACACATCTGAAATGTAACGTCAACTGTTCGAAGTGCCGTCAATGCGAACAAGAGGTGACCGAGACGTGTAACCAATGGCACCCCATACCATCACACCGGGTGATACGCCAGTATGGCGATGACGAATACGATGTGCGTTCACCGCGATGTCGCCAAACACGGATGCGACCATCATGATGCTGTGAACAGAACCTGGATTCATCCGAAAAAATTACGTTTTGCCATTCGTGCACCCAAGTTCGTCGTTGAGTACACCATCGCAGGCGCTCCTGTCTGTGATGCAGTGTCAAGGGTAACCGCAGCCATGGTCTCCGAGCTGCTGCAAACGTCGTCGAACTGTTCGTGCAGATGGTTGTTCTCTTGCAAACGTCCCCATCTGTTGACTCAGGGATCGAGACTTGGCTGCACGATCCGTTACAGCCATGCGGATAAGATGTCCATCATCTCGACTGCTAGCGATACGAGGCCGTTGGGATCCACCACGGCGATCCGTATTACCCTCCTGAACCCACCAATTCCATATTCTGCTAACAGTCATTGCATCTCGACCAACGCGAGTGTGATGTCGCGATACGATAAACCGCAGTCGCGATAGGCTACAATCCGACCTGTATCAAAGTCGGAAACGTGATGGTACGCATTTCTTCTCCTTACACCAGGCATCTCAACAACGTTTCACTAGGCAACGCCGGTCAACTGCTGTTTGTGTATGAGAAATCAGTTGGAAACTTTCCTCATGTCGGCACGTTGTAGGTGTCGCCACCGGCGCCAACCTTGTGTGAATGCTCTGAAAAGCTAATCATTTGCATAACACAGCATCTTCATTTCTGTCGGTTGAATTTCGCGTCTGTAGCACGTCAAGTTCGTGGTGTAGCAATTTTAATGGCCAGTAGTGTATTACGTATATTCCCGAACAGGGGAGACATACTTAAAAATCGGTTGTCCGGTGTCGACGAATATAATACGATAATGCAATGCCTGCGTTACTCCGAATTACGATGCAACGTTGCTTCGGACATTGCATCGCAATTCGAAATAACATAAGCACTGCAACATCGTAAAATTTCAAAGGTTACTTTTACTAACATTTCCCGAGTACATTGATATAATGGACCTGCGGTTTCTGGTAGCTCGTTACCGAACAATTGCATTTCGTTTGATTCCTTACTCCCATTTATCTTTGTATCCGTATTGCACTGAAAATATCCGCCCAACAGTTCAGATGTCGACGGTATGCGCTGTGTGTCACGTTTGGGAGCAAATGTGTTTCATTCACTCGCGGTATTTGCTGTTGACAGGAGTAATGTCCACTTTACTCTCCGTCCTCAAGCTTGCATTTGTTAGTGTTCGCTTCTGTGTCGCGTTTGTTTTCCCAACAGCTCTAGTTGCAGTTAACAGTGACAAATAGCAATATGGATAGAGATGGCCGATATGGACGTCACATATAGGTTCACTGACTACAATGGATGAGCGGCACAAGTAACGCTGCGCAGAGTTGCTCCCGCAGCGGTGGAAATCGCGCCACAGTTCCTCTGCATCTGCATAGAAGCGCAAATGATAAAAGGTTTTTTTTGTGATTTAGAAATGAAGGAAGGAAGATTAAGAGTTTAAGGTCTTGTCGACAACGAGGTCATTACAGACGTATTACGGAAGTAAGGGGAAGGAAACCGGCTGCGTTATTCTCAACCATCCATGCATTTACCGTAAGTGACTCACGGAAATTCGACCGTCGTCCTCCCTAATGCAGATCCAGTATGCTAACCACTATCTCGCTCGAACTGTTATACTGGTAGATAGTGGCCGTTTGAGGCATGCCAGAACACTCGATATGAAAGAGAAGTGTTCATTTCGATTTGTGCCCATCATGCCACCAGTACTCGGCGCATTGCATGAACTCTGAGCACAGGCCTAACAACCGTTCTGAAAATCCTACAATAACAACAACTCCATACGTACTATCAACGTCGCCGGCCGCTGTGTCCGAGCGGTTGTAGGCGCTTCAGTCCGGAACCGCGCTGCTGCTACGGTCGCAGGTTCGAATCCTGCCTAGGATATGGATGTGTATGATGTCCTTAGGTTAGTTAGGTTTAAGTAGTTCTAAATCTAGGGGACTGATGACTTCAAGTGTTAAGTCCCAAAGTGCTTGAAGCCATCTGAACCATCAACAGATGGTACTCTCATCACGGCCAGTGGATTTCCCGTGTACATCTACATCTACATCTACATCGATACTCCGCAAGCCACCCAAAGGTGTGTGGCGGAGGGCACTTTACGTGCCACTGTCATTACCTCCCTTTCCTGTTCCAGTCGCGTATGGTTCGCGGGAAGAACGACTGTCTGAAAGCCTCCGTGCGCGCTCTAATCTCTCTAATTTTACATTCGTGATCTCCTCGGGAGGTATAAGTAGGGGGCAGCAATATATTCGATACCTCATCCAGAAACGCACCCTCTCGAAACCTGGCGAGCAAGCTACACCGCGATGCAGAGCGCCTCTCTTGCAGAGTCTGCCACTTGAGTTTATTAAACATCTCCGTAACGCTATCACGGTTACCAACTAACCTGGTGACGAAACGCGCCGCTCTTCTTTGGATCTTCTCTATCTCCTCCGTCAACCCGACCTGGTACGGATCCCACACTGATGAGCAATACTCAAGTATAGGTCGAACGAGTGTTTTGTAAGCCACCTCCTTTGTTGATGGACTACATTTTCTAAGCACTCTCCCAATGAATCTCAACCTGGTACCCGCCTTACCAACAATTAATTTTATATGATCATTCCACTTCAAATCGTTCCGGACGCATACTCCCAGATATTTTACAGACGTAACTGCTACCAGTGTTTGTTCCGCTATCATATAATCATACAATAAAGGATCCTTCTTTCTATGTATTCGCAATACATTACATTTGTCTATGTTAAGGGTCAGTTGCCACTCCCTGCACCAAGTGCCTATCCGCTGCAGATCTTCCTGCATTTCGCTACAATTTTCTAATGCTGCAACTTCTCTGTATACTACAGCATCATCCGCGAAAAGCCGCATGGAACTTCCGACACTATCTACTAAGTCATTTATATATATTGTGAAAAGCAATGGTCCCATAACACTCCCCTGTGGCACGCCAGAGGTTACTTTAACGTCTGTAGACGTCTCTCCATTGATAACAACATGCTGTGTTCTGTTTGCTAAAAACTCTTCAATCCAGCCACACAGCTGGTCTGATATTCCGTAGGCTCTTACTTTGTTTATCAGGCGACAGTGCGGAACTGTATCGAACGCCTTCCGGAAGTCAAGAAAAATAGCATCTACCTGGGAGCCTGTATCTAATATTTTCTGGGTCTCATGAACAAATAAAGCGAGTTGGGTCTCACACGATCGCTGTTTCCGGATTCCATGTTGATTCCTACATAGTAGATTCTGGGTTTACAAAAATGACATGATACGCGAGCAAAAAACATGTTCTAAAATTCTACAAGAGATCGACATAAGAGATATAGGTCTATAGTTTTGCGCATCTGCTCGACGACCCTTCTTGAAGACTGGGACTATCTGTGTTCTTTTCCAATCATTTGGAACCCTCCGTTCCTCTAGAGACTTGCGGTACACGGCTGTTAGAAGGGGGGCAAGTTCTTTCGCGTACTCTGTGTGGAATCGAATTGGTATCCCGTCAGGTCCAGTGGACTTTCCTCTATTGAGTGATTCCAGTTGCTTTTCTATTCCTTGGACACTTATTTCGATGTCAGCCATTTTTTCGTTTGTGCGAGGATTTAGAGAAGGAACTACAGTGCGGTCTTCCTCTGTGAAACAGTTTTGGAAAAAGGTGTTTAGCATTTCAGCTTTACGCGTGTCATCCTCTATTCCAATGCCATCATCATCCCGTAGTGTCTGGATATGCTGTTTCGAGCCACTTACTGATTTAACGTAAGACCAGAACTTCCTAGGATTTTCTGTCAAGTCGGTACATAGAATTTTACTTTCGAATTCAATGAACGCTTCACGCATAGCCCTCCTTACGCTAACTTTGACATCGTTTAGCTTCTGTTTGTCTGAGAGGTTTTGGCTGCGTTTAAACTTGGAGTGGAGCTCTCTTTGCTTTCGCAGTAGTTTCCTAACTTTGTTGTTGTACCACGGTGGGTTTTTCCCGTCCCTCACAGTTTTACTCGGCACGTACCTGTCTAAAACGCATTTTACGATTGCCTTGAACTTTTTCCATAAACACTCAACATTGTCAGTGTCGGAACAGAAATTTTCGTTTTGATCTGTTAGGTAGTCTGAAATCTGCCTTCTATTACTCTTGCTAAACAGATAAACCTTCCTCCCTTTTTTTATATTCCTATTAACTTCCATATTCAGGGATGCTGCAACGGCCTTATGATCACTGATTCCCTGTTCTGTACATACAGAGTCGAGAAGTTCGGGTCTGTTTGTTATCAGTAGGTCCAAGATGTTATCTCCACGAGTCGGTTCTCTGTTTAATTGCAAGGTAATTTTCGGATAGTGCACTCAGTATAATGTCACTCGATGCTCTGTCCCTACCACCCGTCCTAAACATCTGAGTGTCCCAGTCTATATCTGGTAAATTGAAATCTCCACCTAAGACTATAACATGCTGAGAAAATTTCTGTGAAATGTATTCCAAATTTTCTCTCAGTTGTTCTGCCACTAATGCTGCTGAGTCGGGAGGTCGGTAAAAGGAGCCAGTTATTAACCTAGTTCGGTTGTTTAGTGTAACCTCCACCCATAATAATTCACAGGAACTATCCACTTCTACTTCACTACAGGATAAACTACTACTAACAGCGACGAACACTCCACCACCGGTTGCATGCAATCTATCCTTTCTAAACACCGTCTGTACCTTTGTAAAAATTTCGGCAGAATTTATCTCTGGCTTAAGCCAGCTTTCTGTACCTATAACGATTTCAGCTTCGGTGCTTTCTATCAGCGCTTGAAGTTCCGGTACTTTACCAACGCAGCTTCGACAGTTGACAATTACAATACCGATTGCTGCTAGGTTCCCGCACGTCCTGACTTTGCCCCGCACCCGTTGAGGCTGTTGCCCTTTCTGTACTTGCCCAAGGCCATCTAACCTAAAAAACCGCCCAGCCCACGCCACACAACCCCTGCTACCCGTGTAGCCGCTTGTTGCGTGTAGTGGACTCCTGACCTATCCAGCGGAACCCGAAACCCCACCACCCTATGGCGCAAGTCGAGGAATCTGCAGCCCACACGGTCGCAGAACCGTCTCAGCCTCTGATTCAGACCCTCCACTCGGCTCTGTACCAAAGGTCCGCAGTCAGTCCTGTCGACGATGCTGCAGATGGTGAGCTCTGCTTTCATCCCGCTAGCGAGACTGGCAGTCTTCACCAAATCAGATAGCCGCCGGAAGCCAGAGAGGATTTCCTCCGATCCATAGCGACACACATCATTGGTGCCGACATGAGCGACCACCTGCAGATGGGTGCACCCGGTACCCTTCATGGCATCCGGAAGGACCCTTTCCACATCTGGAATGACTCCCCCCGGTATGCACACGGAGTGCACATTGGTTTTCTTCCCCTCTCTTGCTGCCATTTCCCTAAGGGGCCCCATTACGCGCCTGACGTTGGAGCTCCCAACTACCAGTAAGCCCACCCTCTGCAACTGCCCGGATCTTGCAGACTGAGGGGCAACCTCTGGAACAGGACAAGCAGCCATGTCAGGCCGAAGATCAGTATCAGCCTGAGACAGAGCCTGAAACCGGTTCGTCAGACAAACTGGAGAGGCTTTCCGTTCAGCCCTCCGGAATGTCTTTCGCCCCCTGCCACACCTTGAAACGACCTCCCACTCTACCACAGGTGAAGGATCAGCCTCAATGCGGGCAGTATCCCGGGCAACCACAGTCTTAGTCCGATCAGGGGATGCGTGGGACGAGCTGGCCGTCCCCGACAAACCCCCATCCGGACCCCCACAGTGATGCCCATTGGCAACAGCCTCAAGCTGTGTGACCGAAGCCAACACTGCCTGAAGCTGGGAGCGAAGGGATGCCAACTCAGCCTGCATCCGAACACAGCAGTTGCAGTCCCTATCCATGCTAAAAACTGTTTTGCAAAGAACGTCTGAACTAATCTACAGAGAGCGCAAACAAATCGACAAAATTTAAACGGTTATTAAAATACAAGATTGCCTAGTAAATGCAGTAATGCTGCTACTTGCGCACTGCTGACACTGCTCGGCGGCGGAAGGAGACTAAGCGAATTTACACTATTCAGGTACTAAAACGCGATGCTACAACTCCCAAATACTATAATACGCCCGAAATTTATGAATTAAACAATGCAAGTACCAAAAACACGCAAAGAAATTAAGAATTAAACTATGTAACAAACGAGTGAGCTAGGAGTATACGACTTGCTGCTCAGCTGCTTATCCAACGGCGGCAGGGAGCACAGTGGAGTTTGATCATTGTTTCCTACAGCAGTGTGCGGAAAACTAAAATTACGCTGCTTTCGTGTTTTTTTTACAGGCGAGGTCGTGTTTACAAGAGAAGACATCCAGAATCAGTTTCCATTCCGCAGCTGAGTGTGGGCTGATTTGAAACTTCGAGGCAGTCCTGGACCAGGACGCGTATCATTGACTTTGAAGCACAGGCACAGTTGGCTTCCACCCTCACAGCTTTACGTCCGCCAGTGCCTCGTCTCCAACCTTCCAAAGTTCACAGAAGCTCTCTTACATCCATCAAGTGACTAGCACTACTGAAAGGAAGGATATTGCAGAGACATGACTTGTTGTTAGCCACACCCAGTGTGTTTATTTTTCAGTAGGTGGAGCATTCATCCGAAAATGTAGAAAGTACTAGATTCTGGTCCTAGTTTAAATCTATCAGGAAGTTTCACATCAGCGCACATTTCGCTGCCGAGTGAAAATTTCATTCTGGAAACCATCCCTTAGCCATGTCTTCGCGATATCCTTTCTTCCAGGAGAGCTAGCCCTGCGAGGTGTGCATGAGGACTTCAATGAAATGTGGAATTTAGGAGATGAGGCACTGGCGGAAGTAAAGCTGTGAGCGCGAGTTGTCAGTCGAGCTTTGATAGCTCTGTCGCTAGAGCACCTGCGAGCGAAAGCCAAAGGACCCTGGCTGAAATATCGATCCGGGACGAGGATTTAATCTGATAGGAAGTTTCAAGAGAAGGCATGTCCAGTAGTGTGACTAGCCATGAATGAAATGACGAGAGCCCACCTCTAATGATGCATCTATCCTATCGAGAAACGGTTACTGTGAATATATGGAGTCGTATTGCCAACAATTTGGTAATCAGACTTCCGAACAGCCTTTCTTGGTTCCTGTCTACCTATGAACACAGCCTTTATTAATTCACAATCAACAACCGAAGAACAACGTTAAAGTTCACAATACCCGAACGAGCTAGGGCGCGGTGAGTGAGTAAATTTGACGGTCGAAGAATCATACCAGAAAATTCATAAGTCTTCAGAAACTCGTTATCAGCACAGCGATTAAAACTGTCTACAGTAGTGCGTAGTCCAGCCCAGTAGAAGGGAGTCAGGCTTCAGAAGCGTGTAATGAGGATGATGTCAACAGTCTTCACTCAGCGAACGGTATGTGTGGTGTCACCGCCAGACACCACACTTGCTAGGTGGTAGCTTTAAATCGGCCGCGGTCCATTAGTACATGTCGGACCCGCGTGTCGCCACTGTCAGAGATCGCAGACCGAGCGCCACCACACGGCAGGTCTAGAGAGACGTACTAGCACTCGCCCCAGTTGTACGGACGACTTCGCTAGCGATGCACACTGACGAAGTCTCGCTCATTTGCAGAGCAGATAGTTAGAATAGCCTTCAGCTAAGTCAATGGCTACGACCTAGCAAGGCGCCATTAGTAACATTGCATGTATCTATAGAGTCTCACTTGTATCGTCAATAGCGATGTACAACAAGGATGGATTAAAGTTAAGTATTCCAGCAGCTACGTACTTTTCTTTATAGCATTCATTACGTATCCTGTTTCAGACCTATCTCTAGCCTGCGTGAGTCTAACGCGTGCCTTTCGGCTACTTCCGAGTGGCGTGGCTGTCTTGTTTCGCCACAACAGTATGTCAGTGGAGCCCCCAGCCGCCACTTATAAACAATTTCTGGCCTCTAAGTGGCGAGGCCTTGTAAGTCGCCACGAGTGCTGCCTATTCTGAGCCTCCGCGCCCGCCGAAGGCGTTCACAGGATAACGTCGACATCTGCTTTGTAAGAATTCACGTTATTATTTAGAATAGATACAGGGACGTGAGGCAGGACCGCTGTTATTTTCTTTATACGAGTACATAAATGGTCTGGAGGATAGGGTAGACAGCAATCTGCTGTTGTTTGCTGATGATGCAGTGGTGTACGAGAAGATGTCGTCGTTGAGTGAACGAAGGAGGATACGAGATGACTTCGACAAAATTTCTGGTTGATCTGATAAATGGCAGCTAGCTCTAAATGTAGAAAAATGTAATTCCATGTTGATTAGTAAGAAAAACAAACTCATAATATTAGACTACAGCATCAGTTGTTTGTTACTTTACATCATGTCATTTAAATATCTGGAAAGAGATATGAAATGAAATGAGCAGGTCAGGACTGTGGTAATGAAGGCTCATGGTCTACTTCGCTTTAGTGGGAGATTTTTGGGAAACTGCGTCTCATGTGCAAAAAAATGGCTCTGAGCACTATGGGACTTAACTTCTGAGGTCATCAGTCGCCTAGAACTTAGAACTACTTAAAACTAACTAACCTAAGGACATCACACACATCCATGCTAGACGTAGGATTCGAACCTGCGATCGTATCGGTCACGTCGTTCCAGACTGTAGCACCTAGAACAGCTCGGCTGCTCCGGCCGGATCTCATGTGCACAGGAGATCACATACAGGACGCTAGTGCGACCTAATCTTGAGTATTGCTCGAGTGTTTGGTATCCGCACCAGATCAGATTAACGGAAAACATCGAAGCAGTTCAGAAGCGGGCTGCTAGAATCGTCACTGGTAGGTTCGAGCAACACGCAACTATTAAAGAAGTGCTTCGGCAACTGAAATGGGAATCCCTGCAGGAAAGCGACGTTCTTTTCGAGGAACATTTTTGAGAAAATTTAGAGAACCGGCATTTGCAACTGACTCCACAACGATTCTGCTGCCACCAACACACATTTCGCGTAAGGACTACGAAGATAAGATACGACAAGGCTCAAACGGAGGCATACAGACAATCGTTTTTCCGTCTGGCTTATTGCGTGTGGAATAGAAAAGGTAATGACTAGTTGTGGAACACCGGTCAGTGTGGCCGAGCGGTTCTAGGCGCTTCAGTTTGGAACCTCGCGACCGCTACGGTCGCAGGTTCGAATCCTGCCTCGGGCATGGATGTGTGTGATGTCCTTAGGTTAGTTAGGTTTAAGTAGTTCTAAGTTCTAGGGGACTGATGACCTCAGATGTTAAGTCCCATAGTGCTCAGAGCCAATTGAACATTTTGAAGTTGTGGAACAGGTTACCCTTCGCCGTGCATCGTAGGTGGCTTGTGAGGGATGGAAGTAGATGTGAAACGTCCCCTTTGAAAAATTATACATGACTGTCCTTAACCTGACACACAATATTTTTTAGCGCAACGCAATCTGACTTTCAAAAATCCCTACAAAAGAATGGCCCTGACTAACATTAAACTATCGTAGGTGGCTTGTGGGGGATGGAAGTAGATGTAGATGTAAACCTTACGAACTTCCCAGAAAACAGAAACCGAGCGAGGTGGCGCAGTGGTTGCCACGCTGGACTCGCATTCAGAAGGACGACGGTTCAATCCCATGTCCGGCTATCCTGATGTAGGTTTTCTGTGATTTTCCTAAATCGCTTCCGGCAAATGCTGAGATGGTTCCTTTGAAACGGTACGTCTTATATCCTTCCCCGTCCTTCACTAATCCGATAGGATCGATGATCTCCCCTCCCCCAAATCAGCCAACCGTAAACAGAAAGGAGTCGTATGCGGAACATTCTTTCAACACGTCCTCTAACAACTCATAGGATACGTAATTGCAGAAAATGCGTCATCCTGTGTGGCTTCAATAAAATGCCAGCATACTTTATACCTGATGTTAAGTGCGGTGGTCATCTGCCATCGTCAGCTTGGTCGCCACACACGACACTAATGGCCTTCTTCTAGTGGCATGGGAAGATCCTTCTCCGGTTGGTACTTTCATGGATTCCCTTGTTCACACTGTCGCTGCCACGGAAACAGTAACTCAAACTCCAATGCCTCTTGAGCATGCAAGACACTCGATGGTGCGTCGCTGTACACTCTGCCATGATCATGGTGGTCGGCATTTTGATCTGTACCTGTAAGGGAACAGCTTTGCAATTATTACGTACTCTACTATACACTAACGTAACAGACTGAACACGCTTTGGTAAAAGTGTAAGTGTTTCGTCTGAGAGCTGTTGCATTACTCTGTTTTGATTTACAAGTTTTGGTGGTTGCATATTACAACATGCTTCATTGTTATGAACGTATTTTACGAGGAACAAAGGTAATTAATGTGACAAACCGAATAACTTACGAATGCGTTATTACCCTGTAACGAGCCACCGTAGGCCACAGCTTCCTTATGCCAAAATATTCCGAATATAGCCCTGAACAATCGGAATTTTTGTCGGTGATCTTTTGGCTCACTCTGTAAACAATACGAACTGAAACGTCACAATTCTATTGGCATTTCACACTTAACTAATCATATTTGTAAATTCTGGTGCCGGCCGGTGTGGCCGAGCGGTTCTAGGCGCTTCAGTCTGGAACCGCGCGACCGCAATGGTCGCAGGTTCGAATCCTGCCTCGGGCATGGATGTGTGTGAGGTCCTTAGGTTAGTTAGCTTTAAGTAGTTCTGAGTTCTAGGGGACTGATGACCTCAGCTGTTAAGTCCCATAGTGCTCAGAGCCATTTGAACCATTTTTTTGTTGAATTTCTGGTTACGTTTGCAGTAAACTGAGCAGAATACTGGAAGTACAAAAGCAGCTATAAGCCACACCAAATTTGTATACTGTCATATATGCGTGTACTCGGTTTCTAGTGAATGAGCTGGGCATATCACAACGGAAATACATATAGAATAAGCAAATAATGCACGGTTTATGTAAGGATTGTAAAATTTTGGTAATCTTGTAATCAGTGAACCAAAGTTTCTAAAGAATTGCTGGCTTACTTTTGATAGTGCCGACATAGTTCCAGTCCTCTTGCAACGGCACTTTCGCGTCCTCGTCAATACGGTACCAGAACGTTTAAGTTCTGCCACCGTAAAGACGGAAGACCCGCGATTCGGAATGTCAGAACAGTGTAAGAAGTAGCGGCAGGAACACCACCACAAAATTACGCAGCATTAACACTCCAAACCTTCGACTCTCGCAGAGAGATTTTAACCGTGTTCAACCTAATGGTAAAGTATCGAATTATTTTTCTCCGAATCATACAGTTTAAGGGAAACGCAGTGAGAATAATTACTTTTGGAAACCTTTTATCAGACAAAGCCTGTTATAACAATAAACTGTTTCGCTTAATAAAACGGCCGCCAGCCCAAATCGGGCACAGTGTCTATACAAAAAGATGGAGTCAATTTTCAAAACTGAGTAAATAACTACTTTCACTTACTGCGGTCACTTGGCAGTAAGTACTATTAATCCCACTTTCTGTTACTTATGGAATTTGTCACTATACTTCAGTAATTATTTAAAGAAGACACACATATATTTCAACAAAAATACAAAAACAAATATTAAACTTATAGCTATCATTCTTATGACAAAAACTATTATTTAACACGACTAAATTTCATTTCTTTAGGACTGTGATTTGTTAACGTTTTACTAACACCAATATTTGTCTGGCTTTCCTTGACACAGAGTAGCAACAGGAATAATTACTGTTAAGATTGTTGCAGTTAAACAATTATGTTACTTTACTTTCAGAAATGCTATTGAAAACTTATGGTCACGCAAAGTGGTGGCACTTAAACTGATACGCGCAAACTTTAGTATTTAATAATGATTTTCAGAATTTACTACCAAAACAATACTCTTGTCAGTAATTTACTATTACTCGAGCTTCAATAAACATCAGGATACTCGGAATAAATTCGATTAGGTGAAGACCCTACTGAGGTAAATGACATAGGAAAATCACGGTTAAACACAAAGGTACATTTAACACTGATATTCCACTGATTGAAGATGGATGGTTCATACTGCGATACACTTCTAAATAAAGTACTTTGCCTGTTACTGATGTCAAAGGTGGCGTGAGGCGGTGCTGCGTAGTAACATTGCACAGGTACGGCTCTTGATGTACATAGTTCTGTCTTCCTCTTGGTGGCGACGATGAAATTGCAAATTTCTGAGCTATTAATTTATTGCCGTACTGCGCCTATCATGTAGTACACGTCCAAGGCCAAAAACCCAGTCTTGCAGGTAAATTCGGGGCCTCTAGTGCTTGACCAACGTAATGCGCGTTCACCACTTGCAGGGCAGCTACCGACTATATGAGCCACTTGCGCACTAATTCTCAATCGCGCGCCCCACCACCTTTTCCATTCCACCACAGAACGGAGTTCCGTTCTACCTATGATCCCTACACCTTTTCAATTTACACTTCTGCTCACTAAAACCTAAGTATGAACCCTCTACAATTGCATGACAGCATATACATACAAAATTGATTAATAATAGTTGTACTTGAAATATTACATAATTATTTACAAAATATGTTTTAATACATTTATTCCACCTACATCAAAGAGGTTATTTTCAACAGATAAACTACACTTAACAAAAGCTCACTCTCGTTATAGTATTTTCTTAATTTTTCAAAATTATTATGGAACAAAAAAATTTTAAAATATACAGATTAATGGCAATATTATATTTACAATAGCATTACACTCTTTCTAACGCTCTCAAACTTTGTTTATCACCTATCGTACAATATCGGAGAGCAGACCTGTTATATACGGAAGAATTCTTCTAGATGAAGACTCTTCTGCCAAATAGTCTACTGTTCATTAAAAATCAATTCTGGATGAGCTGCTATCTACAAAAAGGACTGTGTGATTTTTTTCCAATTATTTTCTACTGACTCATGCACTATGTCCGCTGAAAAACAGTTCAGTTCAGCTTTCTGAGTTGGATTTTCCATTGACTGCAATTCACCGTTAGAATTAATTATGATTTACATATTGAAATAACCTGAATGTCTCTCGACAGTCAGTGCTTCTTTTAGGGTGATAGCATCTGCTGTAAATATGGACGACGTATTGGGAAGCAGAGATCGGCGGCTATTAGTACCTATGTGGTAGTCAGAAAGGATGTCGAACAAATCATTTCCGAATCAGATGTCCATGTCCATTGAAGGATCCTTTTGCTATATCATTCTGTGAATATGTTGGATGTCGACGTACATTTGTGCTGATAATTGTCCATAAGAAACGTTATTGTTGCTATATTTTTAACAATTTGTCTTCTTTCTTTTATTTTCTGAAAATAAACTTCTTAGAACGAAAACTTCTGCAGGTTAACAAAACGTTTGGGGAACCCATCGGTCAAAAAGATCCGAAGACGACGTCTGAACTGACATCTGTCTACTTTTAAAACTGCCGCTTTCGAACCACTTTCCATGAAGACAGCAGCCATAATCTAGGACTTATTGGACCAGTGTTGTGTGTAAACCTGAAAGAGAACTAGGGTGAGTCTCCCACCTGGTATCAGAAATGTATCTCTTGACTGTCAACTGTCTTACAGTTTTGGTATTAATAGGTGCAACGCGGCTGAAAGCGATCAAAAATCATTCCCAAGAACTTAATTTCAACCCAACTTATAGTCTGCTTGCCTCCGAAGTGTATGCATTCATCTCGACATCTGTGAAAAACAAACGCGGAAGATTTATTCTCAGAAATGTTTATAATATTTGATTAAAATGAAAACGCCAACCTTTGTCTGCATAAGCTAACCTCGTTGGAGACTGCAGATACACACATAAAAAAAAGTTTTGCATCACATCGGTTCCGAGAGTTCCGGAACCTGTATAGAAAACTGGAATAGAGATCAACATAATCATCACTTCCGCCCTTTTCATTGCTCATGAAAACCACATACTGTATGTTGTACCACCATACAGCAAGACCTTCAAAGGTGGTGGTCCAGATTTCTGTTCACTCTGGTACCTCTAATACCCCGTAGCACGTCCTCTTGCATTCATGCGTGTCTGCATTCGTCGTGGTATACTATCCACCAGTTCATCAAGGCACTGTGGATCCAGACTGTCCCACTCCTCAACGGCGATTCGGCGTAGATCTCACAGAGTGGTTGGTGTATCACGTCTTCCATAGTCAGGCCTTTTCAATCTATCCCAGGCATGTTCGATAGGGTTCATGTCTGGAGATCATGATGACCACTCTAGTCGAGCGATGTCGTTATCTAAAGGAAGTCGTTCACAAGATGTGCACGATGGGGACAGGGATTGTCGTCCGTGAAGACGAATGCCTCGCCAATATGCTGCCGATATGGTTGCATTATCGGCCGAAGGATGGCATTCACGTATCGTACAGCCGTTACGGCACCTTCCATTACGACCAGAGGCGTACGTCGACCCCACTTAATGCTACCCCAAAACAGCAGGGAATCTCCACCTTTGTGCACTTGCTGGACGGTGTATCTAAGGCATTCAGCCTAACCGGGTTTCCTCCAAACACGTCTCCGACGATTGTCTAGTTGAAAGCATATGCGACATCGGTGAAGAAAACGTGATGCCAATCCTGAGCGGTCCATTCGCCATGTTGTTGGGCCATCTGTACCGCGCTGCATGGTGTCTTAGTTGCAAAGATGGACCTTGCCATGGACGTCGGGAGTGAAGTTGCGCATCATTCAGCCTATTGTGCACAGTTTGAGTCGTAACACGCCATCCTGTGACTGCACGAAAAGCGCTATTCAACATGATGGCGTTGCTGTCAGGGTTCCTCCGAGCCATAATCCGTAGGTAACGGTAATCCACTGCAGTAGTAGCCCTTGGGCGGCCTGAGGCATGTCATCGACAGTTCCTGTCTCTCTGTATCTCTCCATGTCCGAACAACATCGCTTCGGTTCACTCCGAGACGCCTGGACACTTTACTTGTTGAGAGCCCTTCCTGGCACAAAGTAACAATGTGGACGCGATATAACCGCGGTATTGACCGTCTACACATGGTTGAATTACAGACAACACGAGCCGTGTACCTCCTTCCTGGTGGAATGACTGGAACTGGTCGGCTGTCGGACCCCCTCCGTCTAGCAGGCGCTGCTCATGCATGGTTGTTTACATCTTTGGCCGGATTTAATGATATCTCTGAACAGTCAAAGGGACTGTGTCCGTGATACAATGTCCTCAGTCAATTCAGGAGTTCTGGGACTCGCTGATATGCAAAAATATTTTTCCTGTGTGTATATTTGTCCACAGTAAAACCATCTGCACTGATTAGGCAAAACGATATGGCCACCTGTTTAATGGTACGTTTCTTCATCTTTGGAATGTAATATAGTAGCTATTCTGCATGATATAGATTCAAGAATCCTCAGTATGCTTCCTGAGGTATGTGGCAGCAAATGTCTATCCAGACGACACACAATTCCTGTAAATTACGAGGCGCTGGTTCGTGGACGAAGAGCTGCGCCCAATTGTGGCACAGATGTATTCCACCGGCTCCAGATCAGGTGAATTTTATGGTGAAAAGGGCATGGTGAGTTCACTCTCACACAGCGTAAAGAGCTGGAGTACTCTTCTGGCTTTGTGACGCAGGTCGTCAGTCCCTTCATCCGTTAAGTGGGAAACGAAGAGTAGTCATCAAAGGAAAGAGACGAAAGGCAAATCCTGGAAAGTCTAAGTGTAGTTAACACCACAAAAACCAAGAAAAAAGACAGCACAGACAAGTCGTTTAAAGATCAATCAAGACAAGGCATTAAAACTAAGAAATGAAAAAGAATAAAGAGAATAAAAAGGTAGAAAGGGAAGAGGCCAGGGTGGGCCACACAGAGCTCTCATGGTATCTTAGAAATGTAACCAAAGATTCCATGGATGACAGGATGGATGTCCGTCACAGCCCCCACGAGCCTGCGTCCGTCGAAGGGTGCATGTTTCGAGGAGCAGCGCTCGCCTGGATGACAGCGTATCCGGAAACGACCACATAATATTTGCATTGACCTACAATCCAATCTCTATGATACTGTTCCCCGTGAAATCGTAACGCAAGACGTCGTTAGGTCAACTTAAGGCCTTTTAGGGATCGTCTGCTGTGTGTCTCATATTTAATTATGTGCTTTGAGCAGTGTGTTGCGATACACTTTTACCTGCACCAGAAGTGTACTCTGTCCCCAGATCTGACTCAGAACACCCCTTGCTTTGCTTTATGAAACGAGCAGGACCCAGGTTTCCTCGTTCCGTGATGGGCTGTAGATGTGCAATACCTTGTCAACTATTCACCTTCAACCACTTTCCATAGAAGCTCACGAACAACCGACCAGCCTTGTCGTTTCCGAGAGGCTCGTACCCAGGCGTCAGATCATATCATTTACCCATTTGTGAATGTCGCTTGTGTAGGAGTATTTCCCCATCTGCGGCCTGTATCATTGCTAGAATTATTCCACTATCGTTCTCCGCTGCACTTACAGTCAGTTCCACAAGGAAGTGTACAACATAATTTTAAATATAACGTCCGCGGCGGCATGTCTGGTAGTGGTCTCGAAACTATACTCAGTGCGCTTTTGCTCAGTTCAAATGGCTCTGAGCACTATGGGACTTAGCTGCTGAGGTCATCAGTCCCCTATAACTTAGAACTACTTAAACCTAACTTACCTAAGGACATCACACACATCCATGCCCGAGGCAGGATTCGAACCTGCGACCGTAGCGGCAGCGCGGTTCCAAATTATAGCGACTAAAACCGCTCGGCCACTCCGTCAGACTTTTGCTCAGTGTATAGATAAACAGTGTGAGTTTTCAATGTTTTGTTATGTCAGTTGCAGTTTAAAATGAGTGCAAAATATCTGAAGCGTCATGAGGCTGTGCAAAAACATGCAATGTATATCAGAGATGCCTTCTGAAGTCCCTTAAGAAGCTATCTGTTTCGAACGAGGTAAACTGGGTGCTGCAAGAGGATAATGATCCGAAACATCTTAGTCGTCTCTGTACAGCGTGGAAACAAGACAATGGGGCGTCAATGGTGGGTTGGCCTGCAGTGTCTCCGGATGCAAATCCGATCGAATGTGTTCGGTAGTATATTAAGACGAAGCTTAAAGGAAAGCCCATATATACTTTGAAGCAGCTGTCAGACAAAATCTGGACGATATGGAGATCGTGCATTGGAGAATATGAAGAAAATCTCGTGAAAAGCATGTAAAAAAGGCGCCATGCTGTAATCGATAGTGGCGGCGATTGGATTATAATTAGGTAATTCTGCAATTAGTAATAACATGTATTTTCATATAAACATATATTTACAATAGTGTCTTTTATTTCGTACAGATAACGGCGTACCTTTCTTGTGGAACTGACTGTCGGTACACTTTCCTCATGGCGTCTAGTGCCCACAGTTCCACCAGGTGGCGTTCAGTTTCACTGTGGCCAATAGTGATAATGTTTTGCCACATCAATGAAAAATCGTGGGTGTATGATTCACCTTTATTGTTGAGATACAAAAAATTTCTATTAGAAACTAACATAAAGAAGAGGGCTTGGAATTACTCCTTCAGCTGACCCACACGAGGGTATTCTGCGACCAACTAGTTTACATTTGAAATATCTTAAACACGTTTTTCTCTGCAATAATAATGACTTAATGCAAAAGGCAAAATAGGCAGAAACACTCTCTCGTAACAGAATACGAACTACCACATTACAAGCCCCCCACGACATTGACGAATAATGTCGAGATGTATTGTTTTCTCCTAATTGCAATCTGAATTTATTTTTTTCTTTCTACATCTACATGTACATCTACATCTACATTTATACTCCGCAAGCCACCCAACTGTGTGTGGCGGAGGGCACTTTACGTGCCACTGTCATTACCTCCCTTTCCTGTTCCAGTCGTGTATGGTTCGCGGGAAGAACGACTGTCTGAAAGCCTCTGTGCGCGCTCTAATCTCTCTAATTTTACATTCGTGATCTCCTCGGGAGGTATAAGTAGGGAGAAGCAATATATTTGATACCTCATCCAGAAACGCACCCTCTCGAAACCTGGCGAGCAATCTACACCGCAATGCAGAGGGCCTCTCTTGCAGAGTCTGCCACTTGAGTTTATTAAACATCTCCGTAACGCTATCACGGTTACCAAATAACCCTGTGACGAAACGCGCCGCTCTTCTTTGGATCTTCTCTATCTCCTCTGTCAAACCGATCTGGTATGGATCCCACACTGATGAGCAATACTCAAGTATAGGTCGAACGAGTGTTTTGTAAGCCACCTCCTTTGTTGATGGACTACATTTTCTAAGCACTCTCCCAATGAATCTCAACCTGGTACCTGCCTTACCAACAATTAATTTTATATGATCATTCCACTTCAAATCGTTCCACACGCATACTCCCGGATATTTTACAGAAGTAACTGCTACCAGTGTTTGTTCCGCTATCATATAATCATACAGTAAAGGATCCTTCTTTCTATGTATTCGCAATACATTACATTTGTCTATGTTAAGGGACAGTTGCCACTCCCTGCACCAAGTGCCTATCTGCTGCAGATCTTCCTGCATTTCGCTTCAATTTTCTAATGCTGCAACTTCTCTGTATACTACAGCATCATCCGCGAAAAGCCGCATGGAACTTCCGATCTGGTATGGATCCCACACTGATGAGCAATACTCAAGTATAGGTCGAACGAGTGTTTTGTAAGCCACCTCCTTTGTTGATGGACTACATTTTCTAAGCACTCTCCCAATGAATCTCAACCTGGTACCATACCAGAATTTGCCTAGTAGATTCTATGTTTCTACGCATCATCTCAGACTTCTTTATTATCTTTTATAGAGTTTCAGGCTGACAGATGCAGTGCACCTTTCCTTACTGGCAGAAAAAAAATTGGAAAAGATATTTACACGTTACAGAAACGTATTCAATGTATTTAAGAATAGGTTGTCTCGGAAAAAGTACGTCACAAGTGCGACGGCGTGATGGAGTTGCCAATATAAAAACCATTAAGTAAAAATGAACTACCGTGAATAATCTTCTCAGCTTCTCCTTTACTATGCAGATGCCACCACATTTACTTCCTGCTTTTCTGTATCAGGCACTGGTAGCTATTGTACATCTTCATTGTTTGTAAGAATTCTCTGACGGTGAAAATACCATACTGACTGCCACGTAAAAAACGTAGTAAGCGATATTATATCAGACTTCATGAAAAAGAATGTGCAAGTTCGACTTTGTATGAAACAAATATTTAAACAACACGATGCAATATAGCACTTGGCCGTTCGGCTCTCACACTTTTGAATCCTGCTTGGAAGGCGGCGCGTGGATAGGAGCAGGAAAAGGCAATACACGTCGGTACTACGGTATGAATTTAAATCACTTTTACTCTAACAAGAATACATTACTTTGTACGTAGGTGCGAAGCTGAAGCGAAGTGTCCAGGCCGTCTCCTCTTGATGAAATGGGGTGAATCCACCGTGGTGCTCGTAGAGCTGAACTGCGCCTGCTAGAGCGCACTGTCGTCGTTGTCTGTCGTAGTGCCAACTTAACTGGCAGCTACGCCGTGGCGTCCTAGCTATCGATACCACACAAACAATGAGCGCAGAATCCTTAACAACCTTATCTGACACACACAAAAACTCACACAGCAAATGAATGTGATCAACTATAGCTATTCGTTTTGTAAATGAAAACCGCCTTTTTCTCGCAGCAAGAGAAAGGCTGTTTTTATGTACAAAGCAAATACATCATCTGTACAGACATTTCTATGATTTCCGCAACCGATCATGGACCTGATACGTGCATTCATTTATTTAGTTTTTCCCCTTTTCTTCGTGTAAATTCATGTATCTATTTATTTACATCACATTACACTTCAGTAAGACATCTTTGTTCGTTCCCATGACAGTCAAACGACTTTATTACCGCGGGTTTTACGAATCTGGATCAACACAAAAACAGACCACTCAGCAACTATCATGATAGCACAGATGTGCCTGTCCTACTTGGTAACTATCACTGAATGTGAGGTTTGTCGACGCCCATCGCAGCCCATCTGATTCAAACACTGGAATTTACATTCACAAAAACATAAAAACTCTGAAAAATACTAACGTAATAATTACTTGCAAAAATTTCTCTCCCCTCCTAAGATACCTAACTTATGTACAGTTTTATCTACATCTGGCTGTATTTCCTTATTTATGTCATCGAGATTGTTATCGTCATTACTCCAGTTTTGCTAAACTATAGTTTTCACAGCAGTCAAATATTTTCACTGGTATTAAGTCTGGCTGTATAGGTCCTTAACCTTTGACTTAGTAAAATGGCTCTGAGCACTATGGGACTCAAGATCTGAGGTCATCAGTCCCCTAGAACTTAGAACTACTTAAACCTAACTAACCTAAGGACATCACACACATCCATGCCCGAGGCAGGATTCGAACCTGCGACTGTAACAGTCACACGGTTCCGGACTGAAGTGCCTAGAACCGCACGGCCACCGCGACCGGCTTTGACTTAGTAACTTCATGCTATGCCACTAGTGCCCGTTCATCTATGCAGGGCTGAAACTAGTGCTCTATCTTCACATGTAGTATGTGTTCCTTCACATATTTAATTACTAAAGTACATTTTATACTACAAAACATAATAAAATAGTTAGTACACGTAGTGACTACACTGTTTGTCTACTTATATACAAGGACAGGATAAAAGTGGTGGCAGCCCATAACAAATTCTGTAAGTTGCGTAAGCAACAAGGACAGACATACAGTCAGTGGGTGACTGAATTGAACGGCCTTACAACACAGTGTAGATACAAATGTGACTGTGGCATATACTAGTGATGCAATGATTCTTGTTGCCATCACACACAATGTGGTTGATTCGAGAACAGATTCTAAATACCCGGACCTCAGCTTGCAATAGTTTCTGCAGATTCTCGACTATCAAGACTCCTGTGAAAGCAGAGCACACAGTTTTGAGGTAGTACCTGTTTGTTCTCTAGATCGACGCGACAAACAGGCCTCGCAGCCGGCTCGCAAACTGTGGCCCGGCTGGGCGGACACAGCCACAGCGCTTACGTAAACACGTGTCGCGCCTGGCACAAGGTGTGATGTCGTGCCCTTGCTATAATACGGCACATGATAACCAATCTTGACCCTCGCGTGAAGTGACTTGTCTTTGGGGCAAATGGAGACAAAAAAATGGTTCAAATGGCTCTGAGCACTATGGGACTTAACTTCTGTGGTCATCAGTCCCCTAGAACTTAGAACTACTTAAACCTAACTAACCTAAGGACTTCACACACATGCATGCCCGAGGCAGGATTCGAACCTGCGACCGTAGCGGTCACGCGGTTCCAGACTGAAGCGCCTTTAACCGCACGGCCACATCGGCCGGCAAATGGAGACATGTACAGTCCGTGTGATTACAGAAGCGTAAAAGACTTCCTTCTGCCACTCCTTCACGCAGATATGTGTCACAAACAGTGTCTAATGTTTTCCAAGCCCCACAGTGTCGTTAGTGCAAAACAACAGTGTAATAGCCTTTCAGGGAATGCTCCCAACTCATCTGCGGTACTACGTGAGGAAAACTAACTTCTTGTCTCTCTTACAACCAGTCCGTTGGCAACTTGACACTGGCTCTTCACTGATTTTGCTTGACTGTAGCACTTACGAATTGCTTGGAAGACCTAAGTTGTGGACATCATGCCAATGCTGACGACGTATAACGGCCAAGACATTCGTGTTTTGGATAGTTGTACCCCTCCTGCAACTTCCCAAAATGTGACCAAGACAGTAACTTTCACAGCGCATTCCTCGTGAGACAGTGCTAATGTTTTTGCTCTAGATCCTTCTCGTTTACTTGGGTTAAGCATTCAGGACGATGTATTTTCTATTTCTTCCTTTGATCCTCGGGAAAGTGTTGCTTAGTTATGGGCAGAATTTCAGAATTTGTTTACTGAGGGCTTAGGCAAAGCCAATATTTTGTTTCCCACGTCACAGTGAAGAATAATGTACAGCCACATTTTGTTAGGGCTCCTCCTGTCCCTCTTCTCTTCGAGAACAATTGGCTCAGGAACTTATTGCTTTGCAGGGCAATTGGGTCGTAGCACCCATTCCTGCCTGCCAGTCAGTGGGCATGTCCTCTTGTTCTAAAGAAGCTGCCCGGCAGAAAACTGTGAGTCCTCAGACAGTCATTGAAAATTATCCCTTACTGCTCCCAGAAGAATTGATGGATAAACTGGGTGCCAGTCATTACTTTTGCTAAATTGATTTGCGCGACACTTACTTGCAGATATATCTGGTTGAGCAGTAGCAACAAGTCTTTGTCATTAACACTCTTCTGGGTCTCTTCAAATTTTTGAGATTGCGGTTTGATAGTGTTTACGCACCCGCCACATTTCAATGCTTTCTGGGGCAGCTGATTGCAAATGTCCCTTTTTGCTAGATTTAGATGAGATTGCCATCTCAGGGTATACTCCGGAAGAACACATTAGGAATCTTCACACTCTGTTTTATGTGTTGTCTGCAGCTGGTCTCAAATTAGACACAGACAAATGTGTGATTTTTGAGACTGACCTTGAGCACTTAGCACATGCCATTAACAGCTAGGTGTTCGCCCATTGCATCATTTAGCTTGTTATCCGTGACCTTTCAACCCCAAGCAATGTGCGGAAATTGCAGTCTGTGTTAGGGAAACTCACATATTACATCCGATTTATTCTTACCACTGCTCAAACCGCGGGTCCCCTGCGCTGCTTGCGCAAGAAGAATGTTCCTTTTGTTTGGTCTCAAGAGTGTCAGTCTACTTTCCAAAAGTTGAAAGATGTTTTGTCTACTGATCGACGCCTTGTTCACACTGATCCAGCCAAAACTGTGGTCTTGGCTGTGTATGCTTCCTCTTTCGGCATCGGTGCAATTTTGCAGCATAAATTTGGCGCTATTGACATGCGAATTGCCTTCGAAGTTGATCAAAGCTCACAAGGGGAGGCCGCCAATTGTGAAATTCAGATTCCATTCATACTGCGCATAATAAAAGCTCATGGCCAGAGGTGTAATGTGGCAAAGCACCAAGACGCACTTCTCAGCCGCTGTCGAGAAAATCGACAGTTAAAAGAAACCGTTGCGGTGAAATACTCTCTACGATTAACAATTTTTTACAGCGTCGTGGCGCAGCGGTAAGCGCTCGGGTTCGTAATCCGAAGGTCGCCGGATCGAATCTCGCGCCAAGCAATTTTTTTTAGTATTTGTTTTTTGTAATTCAAATATATATATATATTCTAATTCGAACGTTTGACTTACGCTTACGTATTCTTTTCGGAATATCGTTTCTACGTCTTCCGTCAACTATACGAGGATAACATTATGAAGATAATTAAAAACATTTGTGAAATACAACTTTGTTTGCGGAAAACATAATGATGTTCGAAGTCGCCAGTTTTTCCACGACAAACTACTTTCAACAACTTATTATATGCATAATTGTTGCAACTGATTGCCGGGAATTATATATAACAGCGTAGTTGCGTGCTAACTCCGAAAGAAGGTAGATGCGGTCCCTAGCGCAACTTATAACATCGTCGAAAATCAGTGCGGACGGGAGAGCTTTGGTAAACCCTGTTAAAAAAAAAGGGAAAAATGGAGGCGGTACAATTGGAGAGCGATCCGCCTTCACCAACATGCATAAGCAATTCATTAATAGTATATATATATATATATATATATATATATATATATATATATATATATTTGAATTACAAAAAACTAATAATAAAAAAAAAGTTGCATGGTGCGAGATTCGATCCGGCGACCTTCGGATTACGAACCCGAGCGCTTACCGCTGCGCCACAACGCTGTAGAAAAGTTATTAATCGTAGAGAGTATTTCACTTCAACGGTTTCTTTTAACTGTTGATTTTCTCGAAAACGGCTGAGAAGTGCATCTTGGCGCTTTGCCACATTACACCTTTGGCCTTGAGCTTTTATTATGCGCAGTATGAATCGAATCTGAATTTCACAATTGGCGGCCTCCCCTTGTCAGTGTAATTATTCACAAGCTGAGAAGGAGACTCTCGCCATTGTCTATGGTGTCACTAAGTTTCACCAGTATCTTTTTGGCAGAAAATTTTACGTGGTGACTGACCATAAGCCTCTATAATTTTTCTTTATCGCTTCTGAGTCAGTTCCAACTCGCACAGCGCAGAAGCTGCAGCTGCGGGCTCTTCTTTTATCATATTACCATTATGAGATTGAGTATCATTCCACGTCTAAGTATCCCATCGCAGATGCTCTTTCTGGCCGAGACCCAACATTCTATGAGTCCTCTTCTTCGTACTGCTACACTGATGCACAAACACAGTTGCTTTGCATAGCTTTTCTCTCAGTTACTGGGAAAATGCCCAGGCCACAGCAGCAGATCCTGATTTGCAGATTCTGTTGCACTAGATCCGCACTCGTTGGTCACGTTCAGCCAGAGAGATTCGTAGCTCTGTGGTTCAACGATATTTTGCCCTTCAGCAGTTCCTTGAAGTTCACCAACGTGTCATCTTGCTTCGCACCAAACTGAGCAGTCACATGTTGTGGTTCCCCAGGCTTTCGAGTCTGACAAGCTTCGTTTGCTACACAAACGTCAGTGGAACGACATTCGCACCTTGCAGCTGTCATGACATCTATGCACTTGGCACAGTTTGGGTGCACAAACTGAACAATGGATTTCTCAGTGCCAACCATGTACTGAACATCAGTCAGCTCCACCACAGCAGTTCTTTGCATGGCCCAAAACTCAATACGTTGGCAGAGTTTATACTTGGATTTCACGAGTCCTTAATGGAATACAGGTTGGCTCATCGACGTTGACACCTTAAGCAAACTTCCTGCCGTAGTTCCTATGCATTCTATTACAGCTCCTTGCACAATCCAGACGTTGTCGCCGATGTTTTGCCTCGAGTGATTGCTTGAAATGATTGTGACTGAAAATAAACCTCGATTTGTTGCCGCTGAGTTCGAACAGTTTTGCACTGCCCTGGCATCACAGCATGAGTGCACGGTCGCATCTGCAAACCAACAGCGAAGATGAACGCTTTGTACGAACTTTTAAACAACATATGTACAAGATTCGTGCCTCCCAAACAAGAGATCAAGCTCTGTTTGTTATTATTATCTTCCTACAATTCCCACCCATGTGATGGACTTTCACTGGTGGAGTTGTTACATGGGTGGTGCCACAATACCTTGCTTCAGTTGGTTCATCCGCCGTGGCAGACATTGCCCGATCCGCCCAGGAAGGCAAAGTATGACACAAACGATTCGTTCTTCTACAGATTGTATGGTGAACGGAGGCACTGGGAACGAGGCACCATTGTTCGTTTTCTCAGACCTATGTATCTCCTGCAGGGACCGAGAGGATTGCTGAGAAACCACCAGAATCAAATTCGTCCAGATGAATTGCGTGATCCTGCCACAGGCTTTGTGCTTTCAGATGCCTGGAAGCAGCAGTCCTGCTGCATCCCACTCCTGCAAGGTCAGCACCAGTCCCAGAGCCGATGGAAGTCGACGCCCTTTCACAAGTGTCGCTGTCTCAACAGCCACCAACGTGTGAGGATGGGGCCCTCTTCCAGACGACTGGCCCTAGTGCTGCATTGGGATCCTCTGCAGTCGTCGAGATGCCTCCGTTTGCTGCTCTGCCCAGTTTCTCATTTGGTGTTCCCGGACAGTGTCAGGGTGTACGCCAGGGTGTAGGTGGGAACTCATCACTGGCCGAGTTTCGACTACCGTCTTGTAATTGCCACCTACAGCCAGCCCTCCCCCTGTCATCTTCACTACATGACGATGGTTAGGAGGTTTGGGGGATGGGGTTGAGATGCGATATCACGCATCGATACCATCCCATGGGTATCCCGAAGTTGGCAACAGAACTGGAAGTTTCCCTCGGACGCCAATAATGGTCACGTGGGGCCTGGTAGAACCAATGGCATGCGGTCGATGGGCCATGCCTCCTTAGGCTCGGTAACATGAACCACCTCTGCCGCCGCAATACAGAACGGCCAGTGGCAGCCAGACAGCCACTTGCTCTTGGAGCCTCTTCGCCACAGCACGGTCATTCGTGCTTAGTGCACAGAGCCTCATCCTTACTGACATTGGAAGCTGCGTTCTAGTTCTTACTGCATCTTTTTGTAATTAACCTTCATTTGCTTGGTGAAATACATGTTAAGTAAATCTTCTCTTTACTGTTTAATTGAAACTTACTGGTAGATTAAAACTGTGTGCAGGACCGAGACAGGAACTCGGGACCTTTGCCTTTCGTGGACAAGTGCTCTACCAACTGAGCTACCCAAGCACGACTCACGATCCATCCTCACAGCTTTAATTCCGCCAGTACCTCGTCTCCTACCTTCCAAACTTCACAGAAGCTCTCCTGCGAACCTTGCAGAACTAGCACTCCCGGAAGAAAGGATACTGTGGAGACATGACTTAGCCACAGCCTGGGGGATGTTCTGGAAACGCCGAAGGCGCCTTGCCACGGTTCACAAGGCTCTCCCCGTCGGAGGTTCGAGTCTTCCCTTGGACATGGGTGTGTGTGTTATCCTTAGTGTAAGTTAGTTTGAGTTAGATGAAGTAGTCTGTAAGCCTAGGGTCCGATGACATTAGCAGTTTGGTCCCATAGAACTTACCACCACGTACAGTGTTGCACCATGTATAGGTGAAGAGTAATATAAATATTAGTTTGCGTACAATTTAAAGAACAACGTGTAGCGAGTGCAACATCATAACACAATCCATGGTCTTTATATGCAGCACTTTAAGAATAATATTTTATAAATGTAATTACTCCAGGATTAATAGCTGATAAAAACGACAGGATTACAGCCTATTTTTACAAAATAAACATCTATAGTTAAGTACTACATTGTGCATAGATCGATGTCTCCATTATTATTATGTAGGCTGCAGAACATAACGTCAGTCACACTTACATTTTTTCTTTTAATTTGTGGTAAGGTCTTAAGGGACCAAACCACTGAAGCCATCCTTCCGTAAGCTTACGCACTACTTAATCTAACTTATGCTAAGGACAACACACACACTCATGCCCGCGGGAGGACTCGAACCTCCGACGGGGTGAGCCGCGTGGGCCTTGACAAGGCGCCTCAGACCGCACGGCTACCCCACGCGGATCACATTTACTGCAGAAGGTAAAATCAATCACATACACTGACGGGAAAAAGATCGTACCACGAAGAAGGATTTCTGCAACATAAAAAAAGTTGGTAGGCGTGTTTCTACAGGGTGGCGCAGGGGAACGGGAAATTTTGAACATTACAGTTGGTAGCCCTGTAACGCCGGCAGATGTTCGAAACTGCACAATTGATGTGAACACATCGCCATTTAGTAATCATGGAGAATTGAACTGGTGCGGAACGTGCAGTAGCTGTGAGAGCGTTTTACAAAAATGGTGATAGTGCGACTGCCGCGCAGAGAACATTTCGACAGCATTACCAGCTTGGACGTCATGGACGTGTCCCATCTGCGCATGCGATTACAACGTGGGTGCGTGATTTTGAAGAAACAGGATCTGCCTTGAAAAAGAAACCTCGAGGTGGCATTCCAACGGTACCCACCCCGGAGTACATTGCAGCTGCTAGAGCTGCAATCGAGAGAAGTCCTCGGCGCTCCGTTCGACAGCATGCATCTTCGCTAGGGATTAAGCGACGAAGCTTACAAAGAATACTGCACGAATTAGACTTCCATCCCTATAAGTTGCAGATTGTGCAACACTTACATGAACGAAACCCAGTGTCACGTATGGAGTTTAGTTGCCAGATATTGGCTAAGATCAACGAGGAAGCGAATTTACCTTGGTAACTTATGGATATCAGACGAAGCCCTTTTCCACCTGAACGGATTCGTGAACAAACAGAATTTTCGTTATTGGGCACAGGACAATCCTTGTGAGTTTCACCAGCGACCACTACATAGCGCCAAGGTCACAATATGGTGTGCTGTATCATGTCATGGAGTTATCGGGCCTTATTTTTTTGAACGTGAGGGTGGTAGTGCAGTGACAGCAACATCCGCTCGATATGTTGAAATGCTTCAAACATTCTTTACACCGAGACTGTACGAGCTTAATCTTAACGTCGAAAACACGTGGTTTCATCAGCACGGAGCCACGTCACACACTGCTCGACAATCGATGGCAGCAGTTCGTCAATTGTTTGGAAGACGCATTATTTCACGTAGCGGTGACATCGCATGGCCTGCGAGATCCCCTGATCTTAGTGTGTGCGACTTCTTCCTGTGGGGATATCTTAAAGGCAAGGTGTACCGTACACGTCCAGCAACAATCCATCAACTGAAGGAGAACATTGAAAACGAAATCACTGCCATTCCCCATGATTTGCTACACCGCGCGTTCCAGAGTTTTCATAACAGGCTGTTAGAGTGTGAACGCCGAATGGGAGCACATCTTTCCGATGTCATCTTTAAAAAGTAAAGAGACACTTTTGGACATTTTGATTGTAAAGACATAGTGAATAATGGCATACTGAATACATTCACTTTCGTTAATAAATTATCAGTTTTATGAATTTATTCATGGAAATGACGTTATTTCGAAATTTCCCGTTTCCCTGCGCCACCCTGTACATCTGAAAGATGATGTTTATTCAAATTTCGTGCCAGTAGTATAACAGTGGCACCAGTAGCACCACTAAGAGGATGTGCTAAAGACCGTGTTCATTATTTACCTTCGAGACTCGACGCGGTGAGTTGATGTTAGCCAAGAATGTCTTTAATGCGCCTATCAACACCTCATTGAGTTTGAAGAGGGTCGTGTAAGTTGGCTACGAGAAGCTGGATGTTCCTTCTGTTGATAATGCAGAAAGACTTAGCAGGAATGTAGCCATTGTACATGATTGCTGGCAGCGGTGGTCAAGGGAATGTACGGTGGCAAGAAGACGGGTCTCCGGACGGCCACACGGCACTACCGAGAGGAAAAAACCTTTGTGTTCGGCGTAAGGCTCTGGTTCGATGTGCAGCATCTGCATCAACAATTTGAGCAGCAGATGGCACCACAGTGACACAACGAACTGTTAAAAATCGGTTACTTCAAGGACAGTTCCTAGCCAGACAGCCTGTAGCGTGCATTCCACTGACCCCAACCACTGCCATTTCCGACTTCAGTGGTGTCAAGCGAGAGTCGTGGAAGCAGGAGGGAGATCTGTTGTGTTTTCTGACTCGGTGACAGTGAACGCCCTGTGTTGGTTAGGAGGATGCGAGTTGAGGGCCTGCAGCCAACCTGTCTGCGTGCTGGACACACTGGATGTACTCCTAGAGTTACAGTCTGGAGTGCGATTTTGTTTGACACCAGAGCACTCTCGTGGTTATCCCACGCACCCTGATTGCAAATTTATACGTCAGCATGATGTAACGACCGGTTGTACTGCCATTCATGCACAGCATCCAGGGAGTGTTTTCCAACAGGATCACGCTCGTCACGAAGCGCTGTTGCAACCCAACATGCTGTACACAAAGTGTTGCTTTGGCCTGTAGATCACCAGATCTCTCTCCAATCGAGCACATATAGTACATCACCAGACGATAAACTCATCCTCATCCACATATACCATTAACCGTCCATGTATTGACCGACAAAGTGCAATATGCCTGGAATTCCATCCCACAACTGACAACAGGCTCCTGTACAACACAATGCGTGCAAGTTTGCATGCTTGTATTCAACATTCTGGCGGTTAACCCGTTATTAATGTACTAGAATTTCATATTTGCAATGGCTTATCTCGCACTTACGAGGGTAAGACAAATATCATCCGCAATTTAGTTACATTTTTGTTTATTTTAGTAGTACTGTCGTTTTACGTTGATGACGCGTGCTATGTTTATTTTTTGTTATATCTTCGCAATTTTCAAGCTGCTAGGTTAGTTTCGTTATCGCTGCCGCGCTGTTAACCATGGTTGCTCCGCTGTCTATTTGCACCTAAGAAGAGCAACGTTCAGTAATCCGTTTTTTGTGGTCGTAAGGCGTATCAGGGGCCGAAATTCATCGAAGATTTTCGGTACAGTACGGGAACAGCGTTTTGCCACAACTGAGTGTCTACGAATGGACTGAAAAATTCCATAATGGTCGCAAAAGTGTTATGCACGATGAAGCAGCCGGACGACCGTTTACCGCCACAAATGAAGAAACCATTGAGCGTTCACGTGAAATGATCCTCTTACACAGGCGATTAACTATTGATGAAGTGGCACATCTTCTGAAAATTAGACACGGTTCTGATTACGAAATCATCCACAACAGACTTGGGTTTCATAAAGTTTGTGTAAAATGGGTCCCAAAAGAACTCACACAGTTGCCTAAACAAACGCTCTTGGACATCTGCAAAAAGCATTTGGATCCCTATGGTAATGAGGACAACTTCTTAGACATGATCATTACTGGTGACGAAACATGGATCCATCATTAAGAGCCGAAGTGTAAACGACAGAGTATGGAAAGGAAACATCCAAATTCGCCGTGCAAGAAAAAGTTCAAGACCCAATCGTCCGCAGGAAAACTGATGCTTACGGTTTTGTCGGACGCACAAGGCCCAGTACTGGAACATTATGGGGAAAGGGGCACAACAATAAACAGTTACAGTGAGATGCTTACTGCCAGGCTAAAGCCTACTATTCGAAGCAAACGCCAAGGATTACTGTCAAAAGGTGTTGTGTTGTTGCACGACAATGCCCGTCCGCACACTGCTGCCCAAACTGCTGAAACGCTCCAGAAACTCAAATTTGAAGTACTGGATCATCCTCCTAATAGTCCCGATCTTGCCCCTCCTGACTATCACTTGTTTGGTCCACTCAAACAGGCATTAAGGGGCCGTCGATTTTACTCGAACGAAGAAGTGAAAGAAGCGGTGCATTCCTGGCTCGCAGCTCAATCGAGAACCTTTTTTTATGAGGACATCAGGAAGCTTGTACAACGATGGATCAAGTGCGTTGAAACACAAGGAGACTATGTCGAAAAATGATCTTATAGGTTTCGTATTTGATTACAATAAAATTTTATAACTACTTTGCGGCTAATAATTGATTTACCCTCGTACATTAACCTGTGATCTTGCAATGTTAGCCACTCAGGTATGTTACCTAGACAAATGTATTCCTGAAATTTCATTACTCTGCTTTGACTTTGTTTTGATATTGCAATTTTTTTCCGTCACTGTAGAAGGATGTTAGAAACGTAGGTTATAGAAGCAGGTAATAAGTACTCCAATATACTGTAATGTCATACATTACAAACGCTTTTGTGTACATACTGCACAAATCTACGCAATTCTAACAAATTGTATTTTCAGCGTTAAGTGTCGGTGAGGAACTGTACAGAACGCCTTCCTGAAGTCAATGAACATGGCATTACATGGGCGACGTTATCTACTGCCTTCTGTATCGCGTAAACGCACTGATCGAGCTCTTCTTATAATGTTCATGTCTTGCCACGTATATGTTATTTTAAATGTTCTTCAAATATGAAATAATTGACGTGATGCTTTAAATATCTCATATATTCTTAATAAGTACAATGGACAAAAATTAGTCACCCCCAGGAGACACAATGTGGAACACAACTCTGGCACTAACTCATGCCTTGACAACGGTCTCGGTCGTCAAGAAAGAGAGTCCATTAGTTTCTTCAGCTATGACATATCTAGTAGAAGCTACTCATTGGTGATTAGATCCTGTGGAGCTATCAAAATGCGCGGTTGTTACTGTCACTATTCACCTGCTGTTCGAAATGGTCACAGATATTTTATATGGAATTAAGATCGGCTGATTTGACTGGCCACAATGATTAAACCAGTTCTTATGTATGGCAGTGAGGTATGGGTACTGACGGAGGCTTTGGAGAAGAAGCTAAATATCTGGGAAAGAAAAGTGCTGAGGAAGATTTTTGGTCCTGTAAAAGGAGAAATGGCTCTGAGCACTATGGGACTTAACATCTGTGGTCATCAGTCCCCTAGAACTTAGAACTACTTAAACCTAACTAACCTAAGGACATCACACACATCCATGCCCGAGGCAGGATTCGAACCTGCGACCGTAGCAGTCGCGCGATTCCGGACTGAGCGCCTAGAACCGCTAGACCACCGCGGCCGGCTGTAAAAGGAGAGGTATGGAGAGTAAGAACTAATGAAGAAATAAGGTCTCTGTAAAAAGGACATGATTTGGTAACCTCGGTCAAAATGGGAAGGCTAAGATGGTTAGGACATGTCCAGCGGATGAAGGGTCCCGGAAAAGCAGATGATGGAACATCCTGGTGGTAGAAGAAGGAGAGGACGACCATGTGTGAGATGGCTGGAAGATGTGGAAGCTGGCCTGAGAGCAGTAGGAGTGATTAGGTGGCGCAGGCGTACTGAAGACCGAGACGACTGGAAGTCTGTGATTGAGGAGGCCAAGGTCCTCAGAGGACCGTAGTGCCATTGAGCAAGTACGTAAGTAAGTAGTAAGATTTGACGGGCCACTAAAGGTGCGGTACGGTGTCTGATTGTTCATCGAACCACGAACTTACGTCAGCAGCCTTGATAACATAGCTGTTGCTCTCTTGGAAACTGGCAGTATCACGACATACTCATCATGCAGATGAAGAATATACAGTAACACTCTGTCACCCGAATTTTGAAATAAACATTCCGAACAGATAGCACTCCTGCTTCCATTTTTAATGCGGTATTTCCTGCCGTTTTATCTGAGCACCACGACCGTGTAGCTGTTTTTACGGATGTGTCTAAGCAGGGTCACTCCGTTGGTTGCTCTGTCGTCTTCCCGGATCGTGTCCTCAAGATCAGACTGCCTCCCGAATTTACCATCCTTCACACAGAACTGTATGCAATCTTGCGGGCACTGGAGCAGAGGAGACATTCTCCCAGTGTTAGATTTCTTGTCTGTTCAGATTCTTTGAGCGTCCTTTACTCTCTCCAGCGTTTGTACTCAGCAGATAAAGTAATCCAGACTATCCAGGACGCCCTACTCCAGCTACAGCGACTGGGGAAGGAGGTGTCTTTCGGCTGGGGGTCAGGGTACATGGGAATTCTGGGGAATGAAAGGGCTGATCGAGTAGCCAAGGAGACGTGTCGTGACCGTCAGATCTTTCAGTGTGCTATCCCCCTGCATGCCCTCACCTCGCTGTTGCGGTATAAAATCCTGTGTCGCTGGGAGCATGAGTGGCTAGAAGTGACCGACAACGTGTAGTCAAGCCCACAACTCGGTCGTAGCGTACTTCCTTCCAGCCACGTCGACGGGACGAGGTCCTCCTTACTCGTCTTTGCATCGGCCACAGCCCTATGACGCATGGATTTTTACTCCGGCGAGAGGACCCTCCGATGTGTGGTGCTTGTGGCGTGCAGATCACGGTGCACCACATTTTATTGGACTGCATTTTATTTGCTGATCAGCGGACTGCAGCGGATTTGCCGGTGGATCTGCAGTCTGTTTTATGCAATGATCAAACGAATGTGGTTTGCGTTTTAAAGTTTTGTGAATTGTCCCACGTTTTTAACAAGATTTTGGAGAGGAATAGTTCAAATGGCTCCGAGCACTTCGGGAGTTAACTTCTGAGGTCATCAGTCCCCTTGAACTTAGAACTACTTAAACCTAACTAACCTAAGAACATCACACACATCCATGCCCGAGGCAGCGGTCGCGGTCGCGCGGTTCCAGACTGTAGCGCCTAGAACCGCTCGACCACTCCGGCCGGCTTTTCGGGAGATGTTTTTAATGTGTCAGCAGGGTAGCTCGCCCACCCAAGCTTTTTGTAAGTGGTCAGCCAGTCACATTTCCTTGTGCTGTTCTTTTAACTCTTCTGTTTTTTGTTTTCCCTCTGTTTTAATTTCTTGATTAGCTATCGTGCCTCCTCATTGGCTTTAGTACATGTGGGAGTGCCTGTGCGATGGAGTAATTGTGTGGTCATTTCGTGTGCGTGCGTGTACGACAGTTTTCGTTCCTAACCACATTCGTTTATTTTAATCATTGTTAGGGCGCTGATAACCTCGCCGTTGGCGCCCATAAGATCCCCAAACCACACACAAACACACACGCACACACACACACACACACACACACACACACACACACACACACGATTTATGTTCAATGAGTGAAACCATGTCGTGGCAGCAACAACGTGGCCAAAAAATCACAGAACCACCTTCGGCTTGAAAGACACCCTACCGATGCTTATTTTAAAAGCGTCATTGGACCGTCTGCACACTTGACACCTTGCATTTGAAAAGTGGCAAAATCACGGTTCGTCAGACTACACTGCTCGCCTCTATCCGGCTACTGTGTGTTGCTGTAGTGTGTGGGCAACAGAAGACGTGAAGCTTTGTGTGGCTCTGTGAGCAGTGACTTTCAGCGAGGTATCGAACTCCAGAGGCCTATAGCAAGCAGTTCCCTTCGCAGTCTTTGCTCAATAATTGTGTCCCCTGAAAACATCGATTGCTTTCTGGCTTGAGATCTATTGTCATTGACATGAGGAGACTCGTCTCCAGTCCTTGTCGATTAGTATTTTTCTACGATCACTGTACCTATGACGGGTTCCATGGCTGCGAGTGGTACGTCATTCCTTGTAGACATGTTGCAGAGTCCGCATCTGTAAGTAAACAAATCAGGCAGTTTCATTCACAGACCGGTCGAGAGCGTGTCCAGCAGAATAGTCCTTTGCGCTTTTTTATCACGTCAGCACGTCGATCCATTTCACTGCGTTGTTTCCTTACAACCGATTGGCACACACAACTCATTACTGCCGTGGCTTGAATCAACGAAGGTTCAAATAACCGTCTGGTACTAGCCATAGAACATCTAAAGTGCTCCTTTGAGGAGGTGGCTAATAGGTTTTTCGGTAAGGTTCGCCGCTCCTAAAATTTGTGTGTGCAGGGGTCACTTGCATATTCTCTGTTGGGGGATAAGACTAATTCACATTCCCCCAGAGGCGTCTGACGTTACGAGGTGACCCACAGTGTCTGATGCCATGCTGGGCTGGCTGATGGAATAATTTGCGGCGCCTTCTGACCGCCGGTCATTACTAAGGCGCCGTCCGCCGGCCGCCGGCCGCGTGGGAAATCAGCGGACCTCTCTGTCGACAACTTCGCCAAATGAAGCGGCCGGCGACTTCCACGGCACGCCGTGGCACCCAGCCAAGCTGAGAAAACTCCCACGCAGGGTCGCGCTTGATTAACTTCCGAGGCGAAGGAACGGAGGACGTGTGAAACTGGTGGCGCCCTGGCATGGCCCCATCATTCCCTCTAACACACAACCTTTTCTACGACAGTGTTCTGACCGTCTGAATCACGAGTGTCCATTTTACTTTTTATAAATAAATTTAATTTTAATACGGGAACAGTGGATAATCCAGGATGGTGTAATGGCCATGTTATGGAAAGGGTAGATTGCTGCTCACCATACAGCGGAAATGTTGAGTCATAGATAAGGACAACAAAAGGACTGTGAAATAAGTAAGCTTTCGACCAAAAATTGCCTTCTTCAGAACCAGACAACATAACACACTCTCACACAAATGCAACTAACAGACACGTGATTAGTGTATCTGGAAGTGTGTGTGTGTGTGTGTGTGTGTGTGTGTGTGTGTGTGTGTGTGTGTGTGCATGCTGTCAAGTTCGGAAGAAAGCCTTTTTGGCCGAAAGTTCGCTTGTTTGAGAGTCTTTTTGTTGTGCTTATCTGCGACTCAACGTCTCTGCTATATAATTTCAGTACTGGGTAGATAAAAAGAACCTAATAATAAACTTTGAGCAGCCTACGGGACGTCGAAGCGGATAAAAGTTTCTAAACAACCACAGGTGGGAAAGGCATTGTTGCAAATCTGCTGTCATAAAACAAGTCAGTCGGCCATGTCCGCGTCGAAGTTTGTCCGTAAGCGAAAATCCTTAGGTTTGTCCAACCGTGCGATATTGTCCAGGAACTTTCGAGAGCATGCGCCATTTATTCCCTCGGTTTTTAGCGATGTCAGAGGCAGAAATTTCGATCACCTGCTGTAGAGAATGTGATTTGAGTTAAAAAGAAATAGAGTGAAATTAACCACTGCTCCGAGAGTTCATTAAACACAGGCAAGGCGACCTGGCAGTTGTGAACTGCTACGTTAACGGAGCTATATATTTTCCTCTATAACAAGTTGTCGTGATATACGGTACAAGAGCGATAGCGTTACTTACTCAACCATCAAAGTAGATTCTGCAATATAAATTAATAGACAAAAGGAGAAATTGGATAGAAAGTGCATTTTCTACCTTGAGATATGAGTTATATTGTTATTCATTGGTCTGACAAGGTTCTGCCTAAGAATGAACTTACGCCTTCCAGAATACCGACAGAAGGCTTTGTTACTAATATCGTAGCTGGAACTGGTTTTTTGCATTACTAGCTGCAGATGAAATATGTGTTTAATCAGTCAGGATATTAGCTTAGCTCAACAAAAAACCACCTAGCAGTGACTTAAAAAGGTGAGTTGAAAGTTCACTCAGATTTAAATTCTGATAAAGGCATTCTAATTCGTCCGACAGATAAAGACAGCGGTACAGTGGTAATGAAGAAAGAAAATAAAATTGAGGACATAATAGAACCAGAAAGTTACAGAGAGCTTCAATGAAACCCAACAACTGTTTTTTTGGATAAGGAGTAGGGTAATAAGAGCCTCTTCGATTTCTTCCGTTGACAAGAAAGGTCTCAACAAATCAGAATTGTTGCCACCAAGATTCTATGGTTTACCAAAAATTCACAAACCTGGCGTTACATTAAGACATACTGTTAGCACTATTGATTGTCTGACCTATGGAACTGCCAACACTTGGCCATTCTCCCACAGCCATTTTTAGGCCAACCTGACACTTGTATTGTACGAGTATATTATGTTCATTTTATAAAAAAATTAATATCCTCCAGGTAGAGTCCAAGTGATTTTATGCTCAGTTATAATTTTATGTCATTATTTACTGTTGTTCCTCATAATGAAGTGCTGTCACACTTGAAAAGTTTTTATGCAAATAACATGGCGCATTTCGTAAACATTACCTCAGTGGTACAACAATTTCTAAGAACAAACTTATGGTGTGACTATAAGGAACCATCCAGCACAGTTGTAGTGACTTTTCAGATGGAAAAAATTGAAAAAACTGACTTTTAGACGATGAAAAAGAAATTATCGTGTTGGCGATACCCGAGTTTTGTAACAAAAAATGGTTCAAATGCCTCTGAGCACTATGGCACTCAACATCTTAGGTCATCAGATCCCTAGAACTTAGATCTAAATCAAACTAACCTCAGGACATCACACACATCCATGGCCAAGCCAGGATTCGAACCTGCGATCGTAGCAGTCGCGTGGTTCCGGACTTAAGTGTTTTGTAGCCTTGTAACCTCCCCCTCACTTATCGACCTTAATGACAGTGAAAAATGAAACCGCGTGTACCTAATGGGAACTTTGGAAAAGCAATCGTCACCGAAGTTAACCTGTCGGTAAAGAGGGAGGAAAGGGTTACATCTAAATGAAAGGAAAAATGCAAGTGAAACTGGTGGAAATTAATTTTGATAGGGATAAAGTTAATAAAGAAAGTAAATGTGCTGCCGTTACGTTAACAATCAACTAGCGGTAATCAGATATTTGAGATTTGGGGGAAATTACGGTCGCCAGTCCTATGGACAATTACTATAATAACTGAAAAAGAAAGGTTATTACACATATAATTAGCACTAGAAGCGTGGCAACTGAAGGTTGACACGTGTAGTGTGAAAACTGAAAGTTTGTCAGAAGTAATAAATTTCGCTACACTCAATTTAGCAAAAGAATTAATGAAACCGGAAAATCGAAAGTTAATTTAGTGACTGAAGTTAATAGTGAGCTTTCTTTCTGAAGCACATCGAAATACAGTTAGTCTTGGACAACTTCAACAATCATTTCTAAAGCTACTTGAATCTACGCAATTTAGAAAGAAGAGATTTAACTTTGAACTTGAATTAAACGATTCTGAACAATTAACAATAGTAAAATTTAGTACGTACCAAGCTGAGCTGCTGTCACAGGTAAGCTAAAATACGGTAACAAAACTCGCACTCTTAATTTGTGCTTGTGTAATCTAACTATTGTAGCCAGCTATGAATACTTAAATTGAACTTTGAAATTAAAGCAGTGAAATGGAATTATGCTGGCGTTTGAATTTCAACGACACTCGGGTTCATTTCGGAAAAGGAAGGGACCCTGCTTGGCAATGCAATTGGGACAATGAGCAACAAAGGTTCATGCTAAGTTGCTGTAATTTGGCGAGGCAAACGGAACAATTTGAAAAGCTGAGGTCTGCCACACAGTTCTGAAACTTTACGTGCTTTTAGTCTTCCTTGTTGGTTGATTGGAGGTTTGAAGCCTTCGATCGAGGAGGTGGTGACAGTCACTCATTGTCGGCCGTCGCTGTTGCAGAAGCTGGATGTTGGCGCGCCTTCTTCTCGACACGGTCACCAGGCGAAACGGGCTCTTGGTGTGCGCCAGCTAATGCTTCCCGTCCGCGACACCATGTCAGAAACTATCATCGCGAGTCGAGCGCAATTACATGCTGCCAAACCCCGAAAGCGCGGCAACTCGCGGGAGCGTCACACAACACACCTGCTCCACTCGCTACTCCAGCCAGACTCCCCCTGCTCTGCCCGCGCTCCACGCGGCAGAGTTAACACTACCAAAGATCCTACACACTTTGATTCTTCACACGACCTATCGATGTAATCGTTCGATAGCAGTTTTCCCTAGGCAAGACCCAGCGTAAAAATACAAATAATATTTACGAAACAAACCAATTATACGTCGACATAAATGCATAAATATATATATATACAAATAGTAAAACAATTACAATATGTAAAGACACAGAAATGTCATATATTCAGGTAACAAAAATAAGGAAAACAAATTATAGTACAATAGATGTAAATAGGAGGATACGCATTTCCGGCGTTACAGCCTCATGGGGAAAAAGAATCCTGAGAATTTTTAAATTTTCTGGATGATACTTATTTTAACATAAAACTTGCTATGGAAAAAGAAAAAGAACGTGAAATTTTATTTTTGGATTTATACAGGTACTTAAAAGAACAGAGGTAACTTTAGTGTACAAAGTCTACAGCATGTCCATTCATGCCGATGGACACATGCACGGAAATTCCAGTCGCCATCCCAAGTGGAAAAGAGGAGTGTTTAAAATTTTGGTCAACCACGGTAGAAAAATCTGTAAATCCACAGATCTTGAGGGCAAGCGCGATGGCTTAACACCTATCTTCAGAAGGGAAGCTACGACGATAAAAAGAGAAATAGGGGACTACATCAGTCGTGCGAAGTGGTGCCCGTCATTAGGGAAATATACTTCTTTTTTGTTGAGTTCTTGATAGATATGTCATAGCTCTAGAGTTCTCCGCACAAATTATAGTTCCGCAGACTTTCTGTAACAAAAAACTATGATTAGAGTTTCGAATAGCTCACCAAGAGTTCCATCTAAAACCTTAATGACATTTTTTGTAAGGTAATAGTTTATGAGATAACTGATATAATGAGTTCGAGTCTCGGTCCGGCACACAGTTTTAATCTGCCAGGAAGTTTCATATCAGCGCACACTCCGCTGCAGGGTGAAAATCTCATTCTGGACGGTATACTTTAATTACAATGGTAGTCGAATAGTTCACAGACTTTTCCGTTTCGGAAATACTTCCACCCTTGGTTCGAAAGCTAATGATGAAGCCCTTTTGGATATCAGACAAATCGCTCCGCTTCTGCGTTACAACAACGATTACACGGTTTCCGCGTCCCCACGGCACGGTTTAACTACACTGACCTGCTGGTTCTGTAACCTGCTGTCTGTGTGTGATTACTGCACTCTAACATCGAAGATACACTACTGGCCATTAAAATTGCTACACCACGAAGATGACGTGCTACAGACGAGAAATTTAACCGACAGGAAGAAGATGCTGTGATATGCAAATGATTAGCTTTTCAGAGCATTCACACAAGTTTGACGCCGATGGCGACACCTATAACGTGCTGACATCAGGTAAGTTTCCAACCGATTTCTCATACACAAACAGCAGTTGACCGGCGTTGCCTGGTGAAACGTTGCTGTGATGCCTCGTGTAAGGAGGAGAAATGCGTACCATCACGTTTCGACTTTGATAAAGGTCGGATTGTAGCCTATCGCGATTGCGGTTTATTGTATCGCGACATTGCTGTTCGCATTGGTCGAGATCCAACGACCGTTAGCACAATATGGAATCGGTGGGTTCAGGATGGTAATACGGAACGCCGTGCTGCATCCCAACGACCTCGTATCACTAGCAGTTGAGAAGACAGGCATCTTATCCGCATGGCTGTAACGGATCGTGCAGCCAAGTCTCGATGCCTGAGTCAACAGATGGGCACGTTTGCAAGACAACAACCATCTACACGAACAGTTAGACGGTGTTTACAGCAGCATGGACTATCAGCTCGGAACATGGCTGCGGTTGCCCTTGACACTGCATCACAGACAGGAGCGCCTGCGATGGTGTACTCAACGACGAACTTGGGTGCACGAATGGCAAAACGTCATTTTTTCAGATGAATCGAGGTTCTGTTACAGCATCATGATGGTCGCATTCGTGTTTGGCGACATCGAGGTGAACGCACTTTGGAAGGGTGTATTCGTCATCGCCATACTGGCGTATCACCCGGCGTGACGGTATTGGGTGCCATTGGTTACACGTCTCGGTCACCTCTTGTTCGCACTGACGGTACTTTGAACAGTGGACGTTACATTTCAGATGTGTTACGACCCGTGGCTCTACCCTTCATTCGATCCCTGCGAAACCCTACATTTCAGCAGGATAATGCACGACCGCACATTGCAGGTCCTGTACGGGCCTTTCTGGATACAGAAAATGTTCGACTGCTGCCCTGGCCAGCACATTCTCCACATCTCTCACCAACTGAAAACGTCTGGTCAATGGTGGCCGAGCAACTGGCTCGTCACAATACGCCAGTCGCTACTCTTGATGAACTGTGGTATCGTGTTGAAGCTGCATGGGCAGCTGTACCCGTACACGCCATCCAAGCTCTGTTTGACTCAATGCTCAGGCATATCAATGCCGTTATTACGGCCAGAGGTGGTTGTTTTGGGTACTGATTTCTCAGGATCTATGCACCCAAATTGCGTGAAAATGTAATTACATGTCAGTTCTAACATAATATATTTGTCCAATGAATACCCGTTTATCATCTGCTTTTCTTCTTGGTGTAGGAATTTTAACAGCCAGTGGTGTATGTTGTAGTCAGATTAATGTAGATGGACCGTGTAAAAGCCTCTTGCATCTACGCTCAAGTGTACGTAGCAACTACAGAAAGAAGCCTTAACATCCGCCTTAAGGAACACAGGAGCAATTGTCGTCTGGGCAACACGAACAGATCGGCAGTAGGTGTGCATCTACTTCGTTTCACCAATAATATTTTATCAAGATCCAAACATCAGTATGCTACAATGTGCACAAAAGTCGTATAAATCCGAAAGAAAAGAAAAAAACAAAAAAAACTTTAACACAATAAGAGGGTAATTTCCAGGAAGAATTGCAAGCGATGTATATCGAACGCATGACTGTCACGGAGCAAGATATCGATTTTGTTTACAGCAATAGGAACTACTACGACAAATGGCGAGCGACGTGGATTTCGGTTATAGCGATGTCAACGACAAAAACAACACATGAAAGTTGTCCAATGACGACATGAAACGTAATCTCACTTACCCCACTCGTCACCGATGTCTTCGTGCTGGACAATTCCGCGTGATGTGTATGCTGCTGGCAGAGGTCTTTTTTCCATAGGTGGGGTACACTCTATCAATATCTCTTAAGGAAACTGGGTTAGTCTCACAAGGAAGTTTTATTCCATGTAAGCGCAAATGGTGGAAATAGATGTATTGAAGTATATACAATTCAAGTCGGGCTCCCAGTTGTCCTTTTTTGGTGGATAATTTCAGGGATTTCCATAATCGAACGGTGTTCTGTGTGAGCATAGACAGATCATCAGAAGACACGAATTCGATGGAACGGTTTACAAATTCGTGGAGAAATCCCTCTACCTTCAAAGATTTCCATCCATCTGCAATGACTTTGGTGCCGGGCAACATAAAGTTCTTAATAAGAGTCAGGAAAGGTTGTTTAGTTCACAATGAAGCACTTTCTTGTTTCTTTTTATGCCTCTGACTACCCAAATCTGTTCAGTTTCGTCCTTGAAAAGTCGACCTTTCCCGTATTTTTGGCTTGTTATCTGCGACTCATATATTTCCGCAACGTTTTTGAAGCCACCTATCGGACTACTGTCATTCAGAATTACGTAACATACTTCTCGACAGAAACCGTAAGTCACAAACAGTATTAATCGATAGTCCAGTTTCCGACGCTGCGTTTTGTAGTATGTAATCTTTAATGCTCTGCTTTGTTGTTAGTTTAGAATTATCAAACCACGTGTTTTTCCCTATGTTTCTTTTCCAACATTTGCTACAATACAACTCTAATGGGAACTTACAGTCGCTACTTTTTTAACCAAGTTTGGCATAGTTCTCCCATAACAATCCAAGCAATTTCTAGTGCCTTGGTTCTGCAGCAGATGGTACTCCCAACAGAAGGCTAAACAATTTTCAACGGTACTCAACCTAGGGACCAAACCATGCCACCTGAGACTAACACTAGTGCAAACTTAGCTGCTTCGGTCATGTCGAAGAGACCGCTGAAAATAAATACTCTTTACCACTTCTTATGCGTCAAAGTTGCCGCTCGAAGCGAGATTCCTTAACGCAGATTATATCTCATCGCTGTAAGCAAAATCGGTAGCTTATATCGCGACAGTCGCGAATTCGATTTACATCACTTGGAAGCGTTCTTGTAAATTACCAGAAAAATCCGCTTGCTTAGTTGAGTGGTAACGTGCTCGCCTCCCATGCAAGCGGGCCTGGGTTTGATTCCCGGCCGGTTGGATGTTTTCTCAGCTCGAAGACTGGGTTTTGTGTTGTCATCATCATCATTTCATCCTCATTACCGGCGCGCAAATCGCCCATTGTGGCGTCGACTGAAATAAGGCTTGCACTTGGCGTCTGAACTTCCCCGGATGGGGTCTCCCGGCCAACGATGCCATATGCTCATTTCATTTTTTTTTTTTACCAGACAAATAAACGAAAAAGAACAAGTTTAGGGTCTCACTGATAAATCAAGCAAACAACGCACAACTCTTCCCCACAGCAAGTTTCAAGGCAAACATCAATGCTACTCCGCAGTCTTAGGCAGCTGCTGATGACCTCACGAACCAGCCGTTGCCTGTTCGGCTAGTATGCAAACTGACAGCATCACAGAAGTGATAAGGACCTAGATCCTGGCAGCGGTCTGCCAAATGCACGCTTGCTACTCTCCTTTAGAATCCAGACTTTAATAAAAATGGCAAGGTAGTGTTAATCAGAACACAGGGAGAAGTTGTGATCTAAATGACAATAGATTTATTCATTCTTAATATCACAAGACAACTGACTAAAGAAACGTCACACGAACATTTTTATTTGACAAATGCTTTCACAAACAAGGGGTCTTTGGTGGACAAAGTGATCAGCTGTGGATCGACACACGACACTAACCGGAACACTAATTGCTTTATCTGACTTCATACACGTGAAACCGGGCTATGGCACAAAAACTACGCCACCATCAAGCATCTATACTCTACTATTCCAAAAAAAGAAAAATATGGTTCAAAAGCTGGCCCTGGTGGCCGAGCATTCTAGGCGCTTCAGTCTGGAACCGCGCGACCGCTACGGCCGCAGGTTCGAATCCTGCCTCGGGCATGGTTGTGTGTGATGTCCTTGGGTTAGTTAGGTTTAAGTTATTCTAAGTTCTAGGGGACTGATGACCTCAGAAGTTAAGTCCCGTAGTGCTCAGAGCCATTTGAACCATTTGGTTCGAAATAACAGGGTGCTGAGAAACCTATATTGGAGCTCTACGCTGTAGCAGCGAATATTTACCCTTCTGCTGGTCGGGGCATCACACCATGATGCGTTCGGTGACTGAAGTCATAGACGGCCGCAATCTGTTATTAATGGCGGCAGCCCGAAAAATCCAAGTATGTGGTCTCGCGTTCCGGTAATTCAGAACACAGGTACTTCCCTATGAGCCTCTGGAACCCCGGTGGATTCCAGTGTGCAGGTGGACCTGTTTGCTGGTCTGCCAAACCAATTTGACTCCGTGCCATGCCTATATGTGATGGAAAGTGTCAAATGTTTAGACAGCCGACTCAAGACAAATAAGTACACCCACGCATCACTCGTTGCGTGTGCGATGCTAGAAGTAGTACCTCTGACGGTTCAGAAGGTGACTGGCACAGGCTCTAAGTGGCACACTAGCAAAGGACACAAATCTCATCGTTTAGGTAGAAACCTGCAGTTCTTTACTAGCGAAGTGCCAGTACATGAGTGATTTCTACTCTTTCTGTCTGCTTCCTCCTCAGCTCGGTAGCAAAGCGCATTTACATCTTAGACTTCCCCCACTCCAGCACAAGCCAATCACCAGCTGGAGCACGGCATTAGATGCTGTGAGAGAGCCCTTTGCTCTGCATACACCGATTTGACGAATCAGGACTTTAAAGTTAATTGGGAGAAAAGGAAAAAAGATGCAACTTCGCGGCCTCTTTGACACACGTTTACACCGTGTCTTTTGCTAACAACATGGCCAGGATGGAACCACAGCCTTTCATAAAAGCTTGTTATCTCTCCTGTTGCGTTCATTTCGAAGATTCCAAAGAACGGCCATAAACTCGCTAAAAGCCTCATGCTTTCACAGATATGTTTTGTAACAGAGTCTGGACGTCTGGGCGCCAGTGACCTGTCCCACGGAAATTCGCAGAATACACACAGATGTCCCTTTCGGCTTCCTGCCTAACAAGGCCCCATCCTCTGCTTTATTGCTGGTCTACAATGTGCTGGCCATTGCAGCGGCGACTTCTTGGCGCTAGTCAATCTACCTGGATGTGGATGCCAATGGACTGGCACCAGCCAACGTGTCTGCACAAGAAGACCGCAGAACTCGGCCGTCCGGAAATGTTTCCACCCAGGTCCTGCAGAAAAAACGTGCTTCCCTCGGCCCACCGTCACCGTGCTTTTACTGCAGTCGTTCAAATCGGCACCCTATTCCTATGAATGCAAGTAAAGCTTACCATTATTTCTTCTCGAGAGCATGCAAGCAAGAGCAATAACTATTGACCACCATTTCATCATGATGTATGAAGTCAAATTGCAATACAGATCATATTCCCTAAGAACATGAAGCAGCATAGCATCGAATCAGAAGTGAGTGCCCTGCAATCTCTCAAACGAACATTCTAAAAGCAAAGGACACTTTGATACCAAATTACGCTATTCTCACCCCCCCCCCCCCTCCTGATGTCGTGTAGTAAACCCTTTCTAATCGTTGGCTATAGAAAAAAGCTAACCACAAGTAAAAAATGATCATTTACTGTTTATGTGTACGATTTTTAAATGACTGAGAAAATTAACGATCCAGCCAAGTTTAAGATTTGTGGTGTAATATGGCTCCTGGTGGCATAAAGAGTCCTCCCATCGTCATTTAGGAAAGATAACCGAAGTTACAGAAATGTGATGAATGAAACTTCAGTTCGAAAATGGTACATCATACTCGTGTTTAACGGCAAAAGAACGAATGTTCATGATGGACAACTATCATGTCGACCTTCACCTGTGACTGGAGAACTCACGTCAAGAAATGAGGAAAAATTCAACACAATAGACATTTCACTAGTGATGAACTGAACTTGTGCTTTCCTACAATTTCCTGATTATTCTTTTATCAAATTGGTAGTGGTGATTTAGGCTAAAGAAATGTATGTGCCATTTGGGTTCCTCGACTTTTGACAGACGAATGCAACAAACAACGAAAGAGGGCTGGTCTCTGTCTTCTCAGTCGATACGACAAGGATGGTGAGTAGTTTGTGAGCATCATTGTTACTGGTGGCGAAATCTGGGTTCGTACAAAAGTTCAAAAACAAATCACTAGTCAATGGAATGTCATCATTCAAAATCCCCAGACTTGGATCCAAGTGATTAGTATCTTTTACTCAAATTGAAAGATTTTACTGGCAGGAAGCACTTTGGAACTGAAAAGAAATGAAATAGGACGTCAGTAACAGTTTCAACAACTTGACGGCAGCTGAATATGCACAAGTCATTGAAAAGCTTGCGGAGCGCTACGACAAATGTCCAGATTTGAACGGCAGCTACCTACAAAAATAGCTGAAACCTGTTTTACACTAGCGACTTTCTGGTCAAAATCGACTACTCGTTGTGGTTTTGCGTCAAATACCAGCGTATAAATCAGTAGCCAACGACGTCGCGCGTGGGATAGTGACGTCAGTAATCAACTGACTGTGCCGAGTGCAGAGCTCTTAAACATTGAGTATGCTGCACACTGGGCATGCTCAGAATCAGGAGAATGTGTCATCGTCTGCCAACATCGGAAGCTAACGTATTCTCGCCGAGCTCAGTGCTATTACAGTAATGGATCTTGTGTCTTCTTAACCTTTATTTTGTTGTTTGCTTTGTTCTCGTGACACATTGCAAAGATTGCACAAGCGCCCGGTATTTTACCCACTAAAACTGACATAGCGTACAAAAAACTCAAAACAATCTTCAGTGAAATTAAAATGGGAGATGCACTTTTAAATCCAGAGGAGAGCAGAGAGGTGAAAAGAGTACACTGAAGGCCTCGGGGGGGCGGGGGGAAAGACATGTCTGATGATGAAACATGAGTCGATAGGGAAGCGATAGGGTATCCCCTAATAGAATCAGAATTTACAGAAGCTGTGGAAGAGTTAAGATTAAATAAGGCGCAATGGATGGATGACTTTCGATTGGAAATTCTAAATCTTTGGGGAAATGGCAACAAAACGATTATTCACATTGGTTTGTAGAATGTATGAGCCTGGCAAGTTACCATCAGAGTTTCGGAAAAATATCATAAATACAATTTCCGAGATTGCAAGAGCCGACAAGCGAGCGAATTATCGCACAATCGGGTTAATGGCTCATGCATCCAGGTTGTTAACAAGAGAAGTATAAAGGAGAACGGAAAAAAAATTGGAGATCTGTTAGATGACGATCAGTTTCCCTTTAGGGAGGGTAAAGGCAACAGAGAAGCAATTCTGACATTGCCATTGATAATGGAAGCAAGACCGAAGAGAACTCAGGACAGGCTCATAGGATTTGTCGACGCGGAAAAAGCGTTTTCCGTGTAAAATGGTGCAAGGTGTTTGAAAACCTGAGAAAAATACGGACAAGCTATACTTAAAGACGGATAATATACAATATCTACGAGAACCAGGAGGGAACAATAAGACTGAAAAACCAAGAACTAAGGGAATCGATTAAAAAGGATATAAGACATGTAGTATTCCGCCCCTTTTGTTCAATCGGTACATTGAAGAAGCAACGACGAAAATAAAATAAAGGTTCAAGAGGGGGATTAAAATCCAAAGTGAAAGGATATCAGTGTTAAAATTGACTGACAATATTGCTATCCTCAGTGAAAGTAGAGAAGAGTTACAGGAGGTGTTGGATGGTGTGAACAGTCTAATGAGTCCTAATGTGGACTGAGAGTAAATCGAAGAAAGACGAAAGTAATGAGAAGTAGCAGAAATGAGAATACAAAGAAAATTAATATTACAATTGGTGTTCACGAAGTAGATGAAGCGAAGGAACTCTGCTACCTGGTCAGAAAACTAAAGTATGGCGCACGGAGCAAGGGGGAAATAAAAAGCATACTAGCACTGGCAAAAAGGCCATTCGTGGACAAGAAAAATCTCCTAGTATTAAATATAGGCGTTAATTCGAGGAAGAAATTACTGAGAAAGCACGTTTGGAGCACAGCATTGTGTGGCAGTGAGGCATGGACTGTGGAAAAACTGGAAGAGAAGAAGAGAAGGACAAAGAGGAGAAGGAGGAGGCGGAGAAAAAGGAGGAGGAGGAGAAAGAGGAGAAGGAGAAGAAGGAGGAGAAAGAGGATAAAGAGGAGAAGGAGGAGGAGAAAGAGGAGAAGGAGAAGAAGGAGGAGGAGATAGAGGAGAAGGAGAAGAAGGAGGAAGAGGAGAAAAAGTAGAAGGAGAAGGAGGAGGAGGAGAAAAAGTAGAAGGAGAAGAAGGAGAAAAAGTAGAAGGAGAAGAAGGAGGAGGAGAAAGAGGAGAAGGAGAAGAAGGAGAAGGAGGAGAAAAAGTAGAAGGAGAAGAAGGAGGAGGAGATAGAGGAGAAGGAGAAGAAGGAGGAAGAGGAGAAAAAGTAGAAGGAGAAGAAGGAGGAGGAGAAAAAGTAGAAGGAGAAGAAGGAGAAAAAGTAGAAGGAGAAGAAGGAGGAGGAGAAAGAGGAGAAGGAGAAGAAGGAGGAGGAGTTAGAGGAGAAGGAGAAGAAGGAGGAGGGGAAAGAGGAGAAAGAGAAGGAGAAGGAAGAGGAGGAGGAGGAGGAGGAGAAACTGCCATGGTACTAGAGGGAGCTGTAGACGGTAAAAATTGTAGGTTTAGCCACTGAGGACTGCAAAGGAATGGTACAAATTCAACTTAGAGACGAAGAGATTGACACAGGAGAAGAATTCGTGACGGGTTGCATCGAACCAATCAGATGAGTGATGATTCACAAAAAAAAAAATGTAGCCTGCACTTGTAGTGATTACTAACCGGCCGGGTATTCTTCCACTAGAGATACAAAGTCCTGAAAGAAAAGAAGTACTTAATTTTCACATTATCTAGATAAAGTAATCACCTACCCTGTTCATAAATGTGAAAGTAAATAGATAACCGTTTTTTAATGAATAACAGTTTTCGATGTTATTTGGCCTTCAGGCAGAAAACAAAAACACATAGGCTAACGTACGTATTGTTTGGTGTGTTTTTAAATATGTATTTTCTCAACTATATAAATTGTAAGTGGGCTGCTTCTGTGTTGGCAGTGCTGTGTTGTCTTTGCATTGGATCTCTGACTGCGCTTTGTTTGTAAGAGACTCTGTGGCCGGTTGGACTCGTTGAAAGTTAATCGCCAGTACTGTTGGGCAGCTGGAAGTTAGTCGCCAGCAGTGATGAAAGAACTGTTGGGCAGTTGGAGGTGAACAGCCAGCACTGATGGATATTAAATGTGAGAAGTTAGCGTTGATGGAGGATAGAGGTCTGAAGTGTTAGCGTAGGCTAAGCATCTGGAAGTATCCGACTTGGAGATTGAAAATTATTCATGATTATATATCTTTGGATGTCAATGACGATTTATATTCGTGTTTGAACTGGATGTCACATTATTAAGGTGAAAATATATTATTTGGTTTGCAACAAAATCTTTCCTTTGCTAACCACATTCCTATGAGGAATTAGTGGCTTTAGTAGTTACAATCTTTTATTTAGCTGGCATTATCGACGCTCGCTGTATTGCAGTAGTTCACGTAATGAAGATTTTTGTAAGTTCTTAATTAAATGTACACTCCTGGAAATGGAAAAAAGAACACATTGACACCGGTGTGTCAGACCCACCATACTTGCTCCGGACACTGCGAGAGGGCTGTACAAGCAATGATCACACGCACGGCACAGCGGACACACCAGGAACCGCGGTGTTGGCCGTCGAATGGCGCTAGCTACGCAGCATTTGTGCGCCGCCGCCGTCAGTGTCAGCCAGTTTGCCGTGGCATACGGAGCTCCATCGCAGTCTTTAACACTGGTAGCATGCCGCGACAGCGTGGACGTGAACCGTATGTGCAGTTGACGGACTTTGAGCGAGGGCGTATAGTGGGCATGCGGGAGGCCGGGTGGACGTACCGCCGAATTGCTCAACACGTGGGGCGTGAGGTCTCCACAGTACATCGATGTTGTCGCCAGTGGTCGGCGGAAGGTGCACGTGCCCGTCGACCTGGGACCGAACCGCAGCGACGCACGGATGTGCACGCCAAGACCGTAGGATCCTACGCAGTGCCGTAGGGGACCGCACCGCCACTTCCCAGCAAATTAGGGACACTGTTGCTCCTGGGGTATCGGCGAGGACCATTCGCAACCGTCTCCATGAAGCTGGGCTACGGTCCCGCACACCGTTAGGCCGTCTTCCGCTCACGCCCCAACATCGTGCAGCCCGCCTCCAGTGGTGTCGCGACAGGCGTGAATGGAGGGACGAATGGAGACGTGTCGTCTTCAGCGATGAGAGTCATTCTGCCTTGATGTCAATGATGGTCGTATGCGTGTTTGGCGCCGTGCAGGTGAGCGCCACAATCAGGACTGCATACGACCGAGGCACACAGGGCCAACACCCGGCATCATGGTGTGGGGAGCGATCTCCTACACTGGCCGTACACCACTGGTGATCGTCGAGGGGACACTGAATAGTGCACGGTACATCCAAACCGTCATCGAACCCATCGTTCTACCATTCCTAGACCGGCAAGGGAACTTGCTGTTCCAACAGGACAATGCACGTCCGCATGTATCCCGTGCCACCCAACGTGCTCTAGAAGGTGTAAGTCAACTACCCTGGCCAGCAAGATCTCCGGATCTGTCCCCCATTGAGCATATTTGGGACTGGATGAAGCGTCGTCTCACGCGGTCTGCACGTCCAGGACGAACGCTGGTCCAACTGAGGCGCCAGGTGGAAATGGCATGGCAAGCCGTTCCACAGGACTACATCCAGCATCTCTACGATCGTCTCCATGGGAGAATAGCAGCCTGCATTGCTGCGAAAGGTGGATATACACTGTACTAGTGCCGACATTGTGCATGCTCTGTTGCCTGTGTCTATGTGCCTGTGGTTCTGTCAGTGTGATCATGTGATGTATCTGACCCCAGGAATGTGTCAATAAAGTTTCCCCTTCCTGGGACAATGAATTCACGGTGTTCTTATTTCAATTTCCAGGAGTGTATAATGTATAGGGTATTGTCAGGATTATTTTTAGTCAGGGCCATTCTTTTGTATTAATTATTTGAAGTCAGGTTGTATGAATTTTTTTTTTTTTGACATGGTAAGAGAAGTAAAGAGAGGCTCAGTACGTTCAGTTTTACACACCTGTTTCAGAATCAAGTAACGTAGACGTTTTATCTTCTCAGTCATTCAGCAATTTAAGTACAGACGCACACATTTAAATAAAGAAGTTTCAAAATCTGGGTGTGGATGATACGTTTCACATTCTTTCAGTGTTGAAGAGTGAAGACTAATATAAAAAAAAATCCACAATTAATTTTGGTTTGGTCATTAATAAACTGTGTTATCATTCATTGTTTCTACATTCTGTTGTTATATTTACATTTTTTTCGAAAAAGGACGGTCCCTCCCAATCTCACACACGCCACCTCTTGCAAGATACGCAGATTTGACGCCGACATCTAAAATGCGAGACTTAGTACGTGAAGAAACCTTCAGGGGGACTGCAGTAGACTCACTTGTCACCATTAGTAGATTGAGCCATAAATACCGCTCGTGAAACGGGTTGTTATATAAGGTTTCTTTAAGTATCTTGAATAAAAGTCTCTCAAGAAAAAAAATTTATGTCTTTTGGAATGACCCACGTACAACAGCTTTTGGCGGTTCAGTGAGGTCGTTCCTGAAATGGGGATGATAGCTGGCAGGCATGTGACAAGAATGGAGAACTACGTCAAACCGAGCAGCAACAACTGCGCTGAGTTATACGGTGCCAGGTATTCGGCTATCCCGGTATTTATTACTTCGCAGAATTTCGCGCGCGGGCCTAAGCTGTAGCCGACCGGCGCTTTACCGAATCGTGGAAATCCCGCCGCACAGCTGTCGGCCCGCTCTCCTGCAGGGCTGAAGCAACACAGATAGCCGCGCGATGGCGCCGCGCAATCCCGCGGCCGCGCCGTTCCGGACTACATTTCCGCAGCAGAGCGCAGATACGAATATTCCGCCGATGGAAGCGGAAAGCTAATCCTATTGTCGGGCCGACAGAACGGCGGGAAAAAGGAGGAAGGTACGGTATAGAGAGAGCGGGGGAGAAGCGGCGAACAGCTCGCGGGCAGGAGACGACAATGGGACGGCGCACAGCCGGCGTCAATTCAGCGCGATCGTGGAAACGGCAGCCAATGAAAGCCCTCACCGAAAGAAAAAAAGAGTGAAAGAAAAAAAGGGGGGAACGCGGCAGAGGAAGCGGTAGTCGCTGTTCCGATGCAGCCGTGTTTGCGCACGAGCACAATTCTCTACCCGGCGCGCAGCGCGGATGCTCATGCCGACGTCTTCTGCGGAAATGTGCAGGCTGAGCAAGTTATTACTACGCCTTCAAAGGATTCCGTTTCATTGTCTAGTCGCCTACTGTTATAGTTTGACACTTCTACGGGTATACATTCAGGTAATAAGGTTGTGTGATGCCACGCTCTCCAGCCATCACAAAAGTACACTGCCTGAGAAATAAAAGTGAAAGAAATGAAACAGATTGAGAGGTAATGTAAGATTATTGCAGAGATTACAAAATAGGGTCAAATTTACAAAGAATGTGGCTCCGTAAGCTCAGAGTATGCTTAAACAAATCCTGAATAGTGTCATCAAAGGAATGAGAGAGCGGATCTATAGAATCTTTGATGGGAAGGCACGTGAGTACGATGCTACATCAATGCTGACAATCCTACACTATTGGCCATTAAAATTGCTACACCAATAAGAAATGCAGATGATAAACGGGTATTCATTGGACAAATATATTATACTAGAACTGACATGTGATTACATTTTCACACAATTGTGGTGCATAGATCCTGAGAAATCAGTACCCAGAACAACCACCTCTGGCCGTAATAACGACCTTGATACGCCTGGGTATTGAGTCAAACAGAGCTTGGATGGCGTGTTACTGCAAGAAAAAAAGGAATAAAAGTGAGATAGTGTAAATACTTTCATCCTTCTTTACCTCCTCTGCATTACTGCAGATGACGTGTCACTGAGCACATTTGTAGTGTGCATGCAGTACACGTGAGGTGCTTAGTTGTTTCCACTGCCCTGTGTGGAATACATAAGTTCTTCACTAACCTGCTGTCTTCATGATGATGATGTCCCCAGCGCAGAAAACAGCACGCAGGTCCTGGATTCTTTTTCTTGAGGCTGAAATTAACTTCGCAAGGAACTGCTGCTACGAATAAACTATAACTCATTTGGGATGCCACTCGCGTTTTTATTGATATAGACACGTGAAATTATTCTTGATCACAACGTATTGAACATATCTTTCCACAGTCATTATATCTGGCTAAAATAACATGAAATACATCCTGCCACAGACAACATGTCTGTCTACTGGAACGGTCAGAACTGGAGAATAAAATTACGTGAATCAAATACTACTATTACAGACAACATGTCTGTACCTAGCGACGGTCGGAACTGTAGTAAATAAAACTGAATGAAACAAATACTGCTGTAACAGACAACATGTCTGGCTACTGGAACGGTCAGAACTGGAGAGCCGGACTGCCGAGCACTTCGCGCGCCAAGCCAGCAAGGCGTGACCCGAACGCCACCGACGTGCATCGGCAGTAATATCGTCAGTCTTTTGTTTTACTAATACTTTGATTTTAATAATTCTGAAATGAATAATTGATAGCTGGCTGTTGAGAGACGTTTATTTACAAAAATGAAGTAATTTGGATGACAGGTTTAATTAATAATAGCAACTAAAGTTTAACGCTTTGGCGCCCTACCGCCGAACACAGCAGTCAATCACAGAGCAGCAGCATCATGTAGGCTGTCTTTCTCACGGGAATGGTACCGAATCTAACATCTGTCACCGGTACCTCATCCCACATTGCGTCATCTCTATGCTTCTTGCATCTCCACTGCCCTGGGAGTAGCTTCTTGGAGCCTAGTATGATGGCTGTATAAGCCAGAAATATTACACTGTACAGGTACAGCTGCCCATGCAGCTTCAACACGATACCACAGTTTATCAAGAGTAGTGACTGGCGTATTGTGACGAGCCAGTTGCTCGGCCACCATTGACCAGACGTTTTCAATTGGTGAGAGGTCTGGAGAATGTGCTGGCCAGGGCAGCACTCGAACATTTTCTGTATCCAGAAAGGCCCGTACAGAATCTGCAACATGCGGTCGTACATTATTCCGCTGAAATGTAGGGTTTCGCAGGGATCGAATGAAGGGTAGAGCCACGGGTCGTAACACATCTGAACAGTAGCGTCCACTGTTCAAAGTGCCATCAATGCGAACAAGAGGTGACCGAGACGTGTACCCAATGGCACCCAATACCGTCACGCCGGGTGATACTCCAGTATGGTGATGTCGAATACACGCTTCCAATGTGCGTTCACAATTATGTAGTCAAACACGGATGCGACCATCATGATGCTGTAAACAGAACCTGGATTCATTCGAAAAAATGACGATTTGCCATTCGTGCACCCAGGTTCGTCGTTGAGTACACCATCGCAGGCGCTCCTGTGTGTGATGCAGCGTCAAGGGTAACCGCAACCATGGTCTCCGAGCTGATAGTCCATGCTGCTGCAAACGTCGTCGAACTGTTCGTGCAGATGGTTGTTGTCTTGCAAACGTCCCCATCTGTTGTCTCAGGGATCGAGACGTGGCTGCACGGTCCGTTACAGCCATGCGGATCAGATGCCTGTCATCTCGACTGCTAGTAGTACGAGGCCGTTGGGATCCAGCACGGCGTTCCGTATTACCCTCCTGAACCTACCGTTCCATAATCTGCTAACAGTCGTTGGATCTCGACCAACGCGAGCAGCAATGTCGCGATAGGATAAACCGCAATCGCGATAGGCTACAATCCGACCTTTATCAAAGTCGGAAACGTGATGGTCCGCATTTCTCCTCCTTACACCAGGCATCACAATAACGTTTCACCAGGCAACGTCGGTCAACTGCTGTTTGTGCATGAGAAATCGGTTGGAAACTTTCCTCATGTCAGCACGTTGTAGGTGTTGCCAACGGGCCAATCTTGTGTGAATGGTCTGAAAATCTATTCATTTGCATATCACAGCATCTTCTTCATGTCGGTTAAATTTCGCGTCTGGAGCACGTCATCTTCGTGGTGTAGCAATTTTAATGTCCAGTAGTGTATATCCTTCTCAAAGACGGTTTAATTTAATTTGGCTGATGAAATCGGTCATATTCTTGAAGTGGTGTACACAGTGAACAACGATCGGAGTGAGGAGGCGTGCCAGATGTTTCACGAGTCTGTCAGTCGGCGATCCAGTCTGGTCATGATAGAACGTACAGGTGTATTCTTCTTGTGAACTTTGGAAGGCATACAGTGCGAGTGGTCTAGGAGGGAGGAAGTTTCCAGTGAAGACCGCTTGAGAAACTCCGACGTCTTCTTCATTACTTTGTATGTTGAGTCTCGTACTAATTTTTGATACCTCTTCTCCTCCAGAACAACCGTCATGGTCGGCTATTTGCACAATGATAGCTGCATTGCACTTGCCACCTGGCAGGATTACGATGAGAGGATCGTTGTGGAGTTCGCGAAGAGCATTGTGCTCAGCTCCTGTCACGTTAAAAGTGGTCACCACATATACATCTACATCTGCATGGATACTCTACAAATCACATTTAAGTGCCTGGCAGAGAGTTCATCGAAACGCCTTCACAATTCTCTATTATTCCAATCTCGTATAGCGCTCGGAAAGAATGAACACCTGTATCTTACCGAACGGGCTCTGATTTCCCTTGTTTTATCGTGGTGAACGTTCCTCCCTATGTAGGTCGGTGTCAACAAAATATTTTCACATTCGGAGGAGAAATCTGATGACCGGAATTTAGTGAGAAGATTCCGTCGCAACGAAAAACGCCTTTCTTTTAATGACGTCCAGCCCAAATCCTGTATCATTTATGTGACACTCTCTCCCATATTTCGCGATAATACAATACGTGCTGCCTTTCTTTAAACTTTTTCGATGTACTCCGTCAGTCCTACCTGGTAAGGATCCCACACCGCGCAGCAGTATTCTAAAAGAGGACGGACATGCGTAGTGTAGGCAGTCTCCGTAGTAGGTCTGTTACATTTTGTAAGTGCCCTGCCAATAAAACGCAGTCTTTGGTTAGCCTTCCCCACAACATCTTCTATGTGTTCCTTCTAGTTTAAGTTATTCGTAATTGTAATACCTAGGTATTTAGTTGGATTTACGGCTTTTAGATTGGACTGATTTATCGTGTAGCTGAAGTTTAACGAGTTCCTTTTAGCACTCATTTGGATGACCTCACACTTTTCGTTATTTAGGGCCAACTGCCACTTTTCGCACCATTGAGATATCTTTTCTAAATCGTTTTGCAATTTGTTTTGATCTTCTGATGACTTTATTAGTCGATAAACGACAGCGTCATCTGCAAGCAACCGAAGACGGCTGCTCAGGTTGTCTCCCAAATCGTTTATATAGATAAGAAACAGCAAAGGGCCTGTAACACTACCTTGGGAACGCCAGAAATCACTTCCGTTTTACTCGATGACTTTCCGTCAATTACTACGAACTGTAACCTCTCTGACAGGAAATCACAGATCCAGTCACATAACTAAGACGATATTCCATAACCACCAATTTTTCTACGAGCCGCTTGTGTGGTGCAGTGTGAAAAGCCTTCCGGAAATGCAGAAACACGGAATTGATCTGAAATCCCTTGTCAATAGCAGTCAACACTTCATGTGAATAAAGAGCTAGTTGTTTTTCAGAGGAACGATGTTTTCTAAACCCATGTTAACTGTGTGTCAATAGACCGTTTTCTTCGAGGTAATTCATATTGCTCGAACACAATATATGTTCCAAAATCCTGCTTCATATCGACATTAACGATATGGGCCTGTAATTTAGTGGATTACTCCTACTATCTTTCTTGAATATTGGTGTGACCTGTGCAACTTTCCAGTCTTTGGGTGCGGATCTTTCGTCGAGCGAACGGTTGTATGTGAAGGGCTTATTTCAATAGTGGTACAAGTCCACTTTTGGTCAGTCTGATATACACAGTCCTAAAGTTAAATGAACGCTGAATAACCTACAGTTGAGATACCAGAAATATTCAAGCTTCTGGTTAGAGATGAACCTTTCTTTCTGTTTGTTTGGACCATTAATGTCAGAAGCATTATAGACAGAAAAGTGGAGGTAATGGATTTGTACTACTATTGAAATAAGCCCTTCATATGATTGTTAAGTATGGAGCTAATGCATCAGCATACTCAGAAAGGAACCTAATTGGTATACAGTCTGCACCAGAAGACTTGCTTTTATTAAGTGATTTAAGTTGCTTCACTGCTCCGAGGATATTTACTTCTACGTTACAAATGTTGGTCAGATTCAATTTTGACAGAACGTAGCTCATTTCTTGACGAATCACTTTTGCAGTTTCACTGGGCATCTTGCGAATTGCTTGTTCCACACTGCTTATCACGTCAGCCAAAGGGATACTCCGCGACGATAGTGCAAAAGTAAGTCCCTTCTTAACTGTCAACGTGGCACCCTCGTCGATGTTTCCTATCGTCACGTTGCGTTCTGTTGATCATACATTCTGCTGTTACTGTGAAAACCGACTGAATTTCCGTTTCCGCATTTCCGTGTTTTCCCTTTGTGATGCCACCTTGTTATGCTACTGTGGCTCCATCAGCCATGTTCGCAGCCAAAGTTGAGAGCGACTGCATCAGTCGTAGGTGGACGCCCAAAACTCGCGGACGTGTGTATCCAACTATTTTCTGGTGTGGTGTATCCTCCCTCGCAGCAGGGCGAAGCTGGCACTACGAAATATTCTCCTGGCTGCAGCAGTGTTAATATGATGGCTCACAACGGCGAGCGTAGTAGGAAGGCTAGGGAGCTTAATAAATTACCCTTCTTAGCATGCAGCCTCCCCAGGCATTTAATGCTGCACCACGTTTCCTCCTTGTAGAGGTATGTAACACATAAATGCGGCTGTATAAAGACGGCAGGAGCAACCGTAAGGCAGTCACCACGTGACAAATGCCGAGGAATACTCGGCCCAAAACTCGTTCCGCTTCACGTGGCTGGAAGCTCGAGAAAATTTTATCAGTATATATTGCTCGGGAGCAATCATTCATGCATCATGTATGTGTGGTTTATTATTTTTATTCACCAAATTTTGTCTCTCTGTCCCGTAATACCTCGTATCCACGTACTTTTGAAATCTATTTCAGTTACCTCATTCAAATGCGTGAGTATTAGTAACGTATTTTTGTGTCTTTTACCTAAATATAAACATTATTTTAGTAGATTCTTCTTTAAATAGAGTTTTGCTAACCCTGTCCACTCTTTATCAAAGCACAACCATTCCACTGTGATTCTGTAGACTAGGTCCAATAACAGCTGGAAATCGATTCTTTGGCAGGTTCAGGACCGGTTGTAGGATACTGAGTGCTCTTATCCTACAGATTGACCTGGGAAAGTGGTTTCATCTTCTCATTTGATAGACTCCCCCTCCCCCTCCCCCCTCTCCCCCTCTCCCCCCCTCTCCCCCTTCGACCCTCTCCCCCCCTCTCCCCATTCCCCTCTCCCCATTCCCCCCTCCCCCCCCCCTCCCCACCCCACCTCTCTCTCTCTCTCTCTCTCTCTCTCTCTCTCTCTCTCTCTGTGTGTGTGTGTGTGTGTGTGTGTGTGTGTGTGTAGGGGGCTGGTGATACTTCGTAACATCACTATCTAATCATAGATCACGTTTGAGCAAAATCTTTAAGCAGCCGGAACACAGTCCATGGTAGGACCATCTTAGATATTCAGCCAAAGTCCAGATATTTTTAAATAAAATAATTCTGCTTTTAACTGTTAAAACATTTTTACTGCGATTAAAATTTGACATATGGTCATTTTCTAGCATTGTGAAAACAGTCAGTCATCCAATGTGGTACACTTAAACATTATACTGATAAACGTTGAAAGTGAAAATTTCAAAGTTACTTTGGGAAGTTGTAAGCCATGCTATAATGCAGTATAAAGTTGTGACATGCTGTATAAGAGCAGTGGCATGTGGTTTTGTAAATTTATCTACTATTCCATATACCATACATGTCAGAAAGCTGGTGAAACAATGATGTAAACACTTAAGCTTTATGTAACAATTGTGGTAAATGAAGCTGCAAAGATTTAAATATACAAACAGTATGCCGCTAATATATGAAGACGATGTCATGTGGTTTGCGAAATGTGTGCACAAAAAGAAAAAAGTGACTTTTCTCCTTTCTGCGCACACATTTCACTAACCAAATGATATCGACTCCATATATTAACAAAAGTGGCAAAGAGTATGAGCTGTGGAGTGCAGTTCTGACATTTTCCCTGCAACCAAGGGACACTTCCTGAAACTTTGGTCAGAACTGGAGGATGAAAGCTAGTTTCAATTTCATTCTCGGACAATATTTCCAAGACAAGAAATATAGAACCCTAATGTACGTACATGACTAATTGTTTACGGAGTAAGGTCGGTGACTTGCTCGTCGTGTGAACAGTATCTATGTCCATGTTGAATATGTGACGGTCGTGTGAAGTATGTTTATAGATTTATGCCATCACGTGTCGGAATTCTACAGTGAGGATCGTGACGTATCGAGACTGCGGTTTATCGTTCCGCGAAATTGCTGCTCATGTCGAACAGTATCCCATGACTGTCATGAGGATACGAAACCGATGGATTTGCGAGAGCCATACTCTACGCCATGAAGGATCTGAACAACCCTACGTGACTAGCGCTTGAAAGTACAGATCGTTAGCTTGGCCGTCCATATTCGTCCAACTACGTCACGTTCATTGAGTCCGGAATTGGGATTGTTTACAACAAGGCAAGTATCCACAAGGAGCATACGGCAACCTCTAGAGTGCCAAGGACTTTCAGCATGGCTACCGTTGTTCAGTTTCCCTTGACATGGTAGAGACAGGACCGCGTCAACACTAGTGGGTCCAACGACAACTCTGGACACAAGCGTCCCTATTCTGTCTGGAAGCTTCAGAGAGAACGAACATTGCCACGTTCCCAGAATGAGATTTTCACTCTGCAGCGGAGTGTGCGATGATATGAAACTTCCTGGAAGATTAAAACTGTGTGCCCGACCGAGACTCGAACTCGGGACCCTTGCCTTTCGCGGGCAAGTGCTCTACCATCTGAGCTACCGAAGAACGACTCACGCCCGGTTCGCAGGAGAGCTTCTGTAAAGTTTGGAAGGTAGGAGATGAGATACTGGCAGAATTGAAGCTGTGAGAACCAGGCGTGAGTCGTGCTTCGGTAGCTCAGATGGTAGAGCATTTGCCCGCGAAAGGCAAGGGTCCCGAGTTCGAGTCTCGGCCGGGCACACAGTTTTAATCTGCCAGGAAGTTTCATTGCCACGTTGCATCCATCGCTCATGGGCCCAGCTCCTGGCGTCATGGTATAGATACTTTTAAGTTCTGTACACTACTTATGCTGAGATTGTGCTAACCAACTAATATAACAATTAACACATGGTTTAATGTCACACACATCAACATATCCTCCGTCTACAAACTCACACGAGCAATTACACGAAAGAGCAAGAAAACAAAGAGCAATTACCTTCGAATTAGACGGACGAAGAGAACAAATAAGCGACTTTCGAATGCCAAATAGTAATGAAAGATGAAATGTTGTGCGTAAGGAAATCCTGTTATCGGTGCATACAGGTAGAATAGCAAGGAAAAATTGTTACTGATGGTCACAGCTACTCTGCAGTACGATACATAAATAATAAAACAAGCCGCTGAGGCGTCCTCAATGAACTACAATTCACGATTCACAAATAAACAAAGTAATAGTATCACATCACGAAATACCGACCATCCCGTCATAAATAGCTCAGAGAATTGACATTGCAGCTAAATTATGGGTCCTTTCTCCTCTGTCGCCTAGTAAAACAAGCGATTTTTACAATTTTTTGAAAACTAATAAAGCAATGAACGTAAATCTTTTTGCAACTTACTTATTGATCCTTGGACAATATTTTCTGGCTTTTTTAAGAGCTACAGTCATAATTAAGCCCCCCATGTCGAGAAGTTAAAGATACCCTGTCCAAAATTAGGTGTGTCCATAACGGTTTCATCTGACAGTTAAAAAAGTCTTATTCTGTAGGATACTGCGCACCGAATAATAGCCCATATTTTTTTTAGAAACATAAAAAAATAATAAACGACAGAAGTTGGAAGCGAAGACGTAGTTTTACCGTGTGTTTTCGTTCACGTTTTTTGGAATAACCTATGAATACATAAAAATAAATAAATTAGCCTATTAAACCTTGCGGAGATGCCCGATAAGTAATTCAGTTAAATTTAAGAAAGATAACTTTCTTATTGTGCCCGCAATCCATTCCGCCAGCTTGAGATACACTGCATTTCAGATAACATTTTCAGACTGACGGACTGCCATTATGGACACACCTCATTTTGGAGAGAGCAACTGATGGGAGACTTGACTGAAGTTTTTAAAAAATCAGAAAATGTTGTCCAAGAATCAGTAAAAAATGTGCAAAAAGATTTGCGTTGATTGTCTCGTAGCAGTTCTCTCTACGTACGGTACAAATTTCATCGAACTATGTTACTTGTCAGTAACACATCACGTGAACTTTCCTCGTTAACTTTCGCACACCAGTGTCTTTCAATTTTCGCCGAAGTACAAGGAGTGTGAACGAATTTTTACATTTAGTTTTTCCAAAAAAATCGCTTGTTTGATAGGCTAACTGAGGAGAATAAGACATTAAGCTGCAAGATTGAGATCAACCTTCGCCCTACGAGATAATATATTTATTACAGAGATAGATAATAAAAGAAATCTTCCGAGGCCATTTCAAAGAAACCATCACGACATTCATCTGAAGTGGCACAGCACGAATCTCCTTGTATCGCCAGTTCTCACAATTTCAACGCTAACTTCTCCGAGATCCACGACGCCTTTCTTGTAACGCCTGCCACTATTGTTTCTTGAACATCTCCGAACTGCTCTCACATTTACTAAACGAAAGCCGGCCACTGTGGCCGAGCGGTTCTAGGTGTTTCAGTCTGGAACCGCGTTGCTGCTACGGTCGCAGGTTCGAATCGTGCCTCGGGCATGGATGTGTGTGATCTCCTTAGGTTAGTTAGGTTTAAGTAGTTCTAAGTCTAGGGGACTGATGACTTCAGACGTTAAGTCCCATAGTGCTTGGAACCATGTGAACTAAACGAAACCATGGCGAAACGTGGCACTCGTCTTTGATGTTCTCTATCTACTCTACTATTTCTAAGGGGTAAGTGTCGCAGACGAGCAATACCCTTCAATCGATCGAACTTCTTTCACTCATGAATTGCATTTCCATAATATTCCTCCAATGAACCTCTGCCTGGTATCTAGGCATCTGCTTTCCTTACAGTTAGGTTACGCCGGCAGGTCATTGTTATGCGGCTGGCCTTGCTCAACCCCGATCACGAGGTCCCTGGTTCGATTCCCGGGCAGGTCGGGGGGTTTTCCCCGACTACGGCTGAATGGTTGGGTCGTCCTTATCATCGATTCATAATCGTCGAAGTGTAACTCGTCCAAGTCATGTCGATAGAATTCCCCAAAAAGGGACACCCGGCCAAAAATTCCATATGTGCATTTCACACCTAGGTTTTTGAAGCTCATCTTTATGTCGCTCCACATGATGCCTCCGAGATTTTTACGGTTAATACTGGCACCACTATTTACAACCAATAGTAGTGCAATAGTAGTAATCAAACGAGCCAACGGCCTTGCCGCAGTGGTAACACCGATTCCCGTCAGATCACCGAAGTTAAGCGCTGCCGGGCTGGGCTAGCACCTGGACAGGTGACCATTTGGTCTGCTGAGCGCTGTTGCCAAGCGGGGTGCACTCAGCCCTTGTGAGGCAAAGTGAGGAGCTAGTTGATTGAGAAGTAGCAGCTCCGGTCTTGGAAACCGTCATACGGCCGGGAGAGTGGTGTCCTCACCACATGCCCCTCCATATCCGCATCCAGGGATGCATATGGGGTGAGGATGACACGGCGGCCGGTCGGTGCCGTTGGGCCTTCATGGCCTGTTCCTAAAGAGTTTAATTTTAGTACCAATCAAACAGTAATTGGTCTTTATGCATAACATGTACAGTTATTTACTTTAAGGGTCAACTGTAAGTCCCTACACCAAGCGTCGATCCTGTGCCAGTTTCCCAGCATTTGGCTACAGTTTACTGGCGTTAAAAATTTTCTATAGGTAACAGTTTCGTCCTCGAGCAGCCTCACGGAGTTTCCAGTACTACTCACCTTATCGCATCCACCGCGAATAGTAGCTGTTATGTTATATCCCCCCCCCCCCTTCGGGCAAGCTCGATTTTATTTCAACATCTCATGATTTCGCCCCGTAAAGATTTATGTGTTACCTTATATCTGTTAGGAAGCTCCGAAATCAGAGTTGTTCCATAATTTGTAAGCTGGAATTTGTTCATGGTGTTACGGACCGGAAATATATCTCTTGTCTTCTGGAATTCCAGAAGAACGGTATAAATTTGGTGTTCTGCTTTGCAGCCGTCTGGATTTCATAGCCGAACAGAGCTGAGGTTCACATTATCGTTGGTCGTGGAAACCTTTTAGATTCTTTCCTAAGGAAAAGGCGTGGCGCGTGAGCATAAAACGTGTTGGATAATTATACAACAGACTCATGTGAGCTATACTCCAAGATGCTACTCCACGTGAGTGTAAAATGAACGTGAGCAACGGAAAATAATAAACACTAAAATCAAGATTTGGCCCTAGCTGACTACCCCCTGAAGCAGATCTTAGGATCTCTTAATTCTATAAATTACAATCCAAACATAAATGAATGATGAAGGCACTTATCCTACTAAATGATAAACGTTGTTCCTATTTATGTATTTATTATAGATTTTAAAAAAACCTTTATATTGCAAAGTTTACATTTCCTAAGTAAATTACTGGTTCAAAAAATGGTTCAAATGGCTCTGAGCACTATGGGACTTTACATCTGAGGTCATCAGTCCCCTAGAACTTAGAACTACTTAAACCTAACTAACCTAAGGACATCACACACATCCATGCCCGAGGCAGGATTCGAACCTGCGACCGTAGCGGTCGCGCGGTTCCAGACTGAAGCGCCTAGAACCGCTCGGCTACTAGCGGCCGGCAGTAAATTACTGATCAATTGCCCAACTCTGCCCCGTATTATGACTGCGCGGTTCAGTATCAATAACGCGAAATGACTGACATCATCTACGTACCAAACACTAGAAGACACTACTTTCAAAGGTGACCTACGGTGGTGTGGAACCTCAGTGGAATTAAACTAACGTGATCACAGCTGTTTTGCTTTTATAGCCCTAATAAGCCAAAGCAATTTGCAATATCACCTTATGTACTGCGTCCGGTGCGTCGAAGTGATGGTTCTCGTACTCGTCTTCGACGATGGAAGAACTCCAGCCACAAACAAACTCATTCAAACACTAGGACGGCAGAAGGCGATCCTCTTACTAATATACTCTAATACTGTCTTTTTCCCTCTTTGTTCTACAGACGAGAAACGCGAACTCCCAACCACAAGGACGGAGTTCAGATAACCTTTCAATGTAAGAATAGGCAGAGAAAGTGCTCTCAATTACTGAACGCTGCGTACTCAACAACGACTTATAACCCGTAGGTGAAGTCCAGAATCTTATAGGTTCGCGACAGTACAGTTCCTAACTTTTCTAACTATAAACTCTACTGAGAGCAAAGTCAGCAAGTCCGTCTGTACCAACAAAAGCTGATATAGAGCGACCGTCACACACACAATGGAAGACCTCGTCTCTCTGCCACTGGACTCCCTTCAAGGCTCGACTCCCCACCCTCGTAATACCAAAAACGAATCATATTCTGGAAACCACGGAATATTCTCCCTCTCTACAGATTCTTCCGAACGCCGACCAACCATATTTAAGTCTTTTGTCGTCCAGAGCGGAAAGTTTTCGAGGAAAAACCTATACAGGGTTATTACAAATGATTGAAACGATTTCACAGCTCTACAATAACTTTATTATTTGAGATATTTTCACAATGCTTTGCACACACATACAAAAACTCAAAAAGTTTTTTTAGGCATTCACAAATGTTCGATATGTGCCCCTTTAGTGATTCGGCAGACATCAAGCCGATAATCAAGTTCCTCCCACACTCGGCGCAGCGTGTCCCCATCAATGAGTTCGAAACGGTAAGGCTTCTGCTTTAGCCTTTTCCGTAAGATTTTCCAAACCGTCGGCTGTGGTACGTTTAGCCCCCTGCTTGCTTTATTCGTCGACTTCCGCGGGCTACGCGTGAAACTTGCCCGCACGCGTTCAACCGTTTCTTCGCTCACTGCAGGCCGACCCGTTGATTTCCCCATACAGAGGCATCCAGAAGCTTTAAACTGCGCATACCATCGCCGAATGGAGTTAGCAGTTGGTAGATCTTTGTTTAACTTCGTCCTGAAGTGTCGTTGCCCTGTTATGGCTGACGGATGTGAGTGCATTTCAAGCACGATATACGCTTTCTCGTCTCCTGTCGCCATTTTGTCTCACTGCGCTCTCGAGCGCTCTGGCGGCAGAAACCTGAAGTGCGGCTTCAGCCGAATAAAACTTTATGAGTTTTTCTACGTATCTGTAGTGTGTCGTGACCATATGTCAATGAATGGAGCTATAGCGAATTTATGAAATCGCTTCAATCATTTGTAATAGCCCTGTACTCATAAATGGTATGCTTCTGAGTAAAAATCCTTGGCAATAACCAAGCCTACGTGGTTTCCATGGTGCCGCTTCTTCGTTCCTCTCACCTGCGCCCAAGATTTGCAAAGTTCGGAAGTATTATCCGGTTATCCTTCCGCTGGTCGCGACTCTATTGTGCCCCAGCGTTCAGGTGTCTCAACGTGTCTTGCTACTTCCTATGTTTAAGCAGGACCAACACACCCTGGGCTTGAGTTCCGCCTGCCGTTTCATTTCCACTGTCGTTCCAACCTCTACTAGTATGATAGTAAAGGCACTCCGTCACCTTTAACGCAATAAGCCTTAACAATTATTTACAAGGCATACGTGACCATGTCAGTCTCCTTTATATTCATATATACCATGTACAACCTATCACATGATACCTAATTGTGTTTGTAGATCACAGCAAAATATGTGGACGAGTTCTTGTAAGGTGCGAAATTATGGCCACCTTACAGTATGCCTCCAGTTACTTGTGTCTGTCCGGCGCCCCTTCACGACAACAGGAAACTTCGATTGCCGGACAGATGTTGAGCCCTGAACCACCTCACTGAGAATTCATAGTCTTAACCATCTCGCTTGGTACCAAAAATGAAACACAGTTATCAGCCAAAACATTATGATCACCTGCTTACTAGCTTGTTGGCCCACCTTCGGAACGCTATGCAGCAGTGAACCCACGTGCCACGTGTTAGGAGAGTTCTTGGTAGAGTCCAGAGGTACGTTCCACCAGATGTCGAAGCACAGATCGTTCACTTCCGGCAGATTACTGTGATTTCTAGGCCTGGCGCTAGCGCCTGATACCGTCCCGTGTGCAGCTATGGGGTTCAGGAGAATTTTATCGCCAAGACATGAAGCTGAGTTCACTATAGCGCTCCTGCAGTCACTGCAGCAAGATTACGTCGTTGTGACACACATAGGTATCCTGCTGAAGATGCCATCAGGAAAGAAATCGAGTGTGGAGCGATGTGGGCGGTCCGCAATTATGATAATGCAATCTACAGCTGTCATGGTGCCTTCTGACCACACCACAGATTCCATGACACCAGGTGAATGTCCCACACAGCCTAATACGCCACCCACCGGCCTCTGCCCGTGGTGTGGTGCATGTTTCTAGCAGCCATTCCTGGATAAAGGTGTGTCGGGACACAACCATCGAGCTAGTGTAAGAAGAAAGATGACACCTCCTACTAGGCGAAACATTTCCTTCACCTACCGTCAAATCTCGATTAGCCCGTCTCCATTGCATTCGTAACTGAAGGTGTCGTTCACTCAGGACAGAATCTGGTGCGGATCCCCATAGTCAACACTGTGCACAGGACATTGTGCTGCGAAACATTTGTGCCTGCACCAGCACTGTAATCTTCTGTCAGATCGTGGTCTATTCTGCTTTTTAACCACTTTCCACAGATCTTTCCTTTGTCAAAATTGCTTACGTTGGTGGATTTCGTACTCACCACAGCAGTTCGAGATCAGCGGACCAGCTTCGCCGTTTTCAAGATGCTCGTTCCAGGCACCGAACTACATCAATCTATCCTTTCTCAGACAAATGGCTGGTCGGAGTGGTCGTGCGGTTCTAGGCGCTACAGTCTGGAACCGCGTGACCGCTACGGTCGCAGGTTCGAATCCTGCCTCGGGCATGGATGTGTGTGATGTCCTTAGGTTAGTTAGGTTTAAGTAGTTCTAAGTTCTAGCGGACTGATGACCACAGCAGTTAAGTCCCATAGTGCTCAGAGCCATTTGAACCAATCAGACAAATGGATTTTCCCATTTGCGGCCTGTGTCGCCACTAGAAAAATTTTATGTTCCTCACTGCTCCTTTCTATACTTTTCTTACCGTAACACCACCACCGGTATTCATTCTTCAGTGATGAGGTATTGTCTCATGAGTGTACTTCTGTTGTATGAGTATTTTACTACACGTAATGAAATGTATCATTAATAAAGAGGAAGAAAAGGACTGATCAAGGATACATAACTTCCTCAACTATATAAAACAGTGAGTTTTCTGGAGACCTGAGGGATTAGTTTATAACCCTACTGTATTTCGGGTTTACTATCATACACTGAAGGTAATAACGCCATGCATCCAGTTAATTGTCTCTAATGTTGTATACAGATACGCAAAAGACTGATTTTTTAACGAGTTATGCTCTAATACTTCACTTATGAATATTTGTTCGGGCTATATTCCGCCTCCGAGGACACAACAGCGGAGCGGGACAGAACGCCAGCCAGGAACTTGGAGATCTCACGGTCTGCCTCAAAGAGGGCAGTGACAGCGGTCTGCAGCAAGACCAGGAGGGGCTCGGTTCCACTCCAGTCTACGGGCCACGTTCGCTTCCCACCTGGCGTACCGGGGTCCGGGCGAGGTGTACGCTGTGGGAGGCGCAGCACCGCTGCCAGAGACGGCAGCGGGTGTTGCCATCCGGCAAGCATCACTAGCGGCAAGTTGTGGCACAGTGTCCAGGAGGGCGCGGGTTCGAGTCCAGTCTTGTCCTGGGAGCAGCGGCGGCCCCAGGGCCACACGTGACCAGTACATCCACCTTCGTCCCATGATCGGACAGAGATGGCCAAACGGGGCGAAGAGCGGCGAGGACCAGGGACTGTAGCAGTCTCCAGAACCGCGGGCAGCAGCGCAGAGCAGGCCTCAACGCATCGGCGGGCGGCGACCGGGAGAGCGGCTGTCGACTTCCACCGGCGGGCGCCCTTGATGACGACAGCAGCGGTGTCGGCATACCAGGAGTCTGGTGAGCTGACTGGACTTGCGGGACGTCGGCGGGCGGCACACTGACACTACGCTTCACCATCGAGTACTGTAAATTACCTGAATAAAGTAATGTTACCGAATACCGCTGTATTACTCTGCCGCTCGACGCTCTGGAACTTGCTCGGCCTCCTGACGAAATAGGGCGCGGTGGGTCCCAGCTTCAGCTCTGGCATCTGGAGTCCCGGGTTCGACACACCGACCCCGCAACAATTCATTAAAAGTTTAACTGGCTATATTTAGCATTTTTAGACATAATTTTTATGTAGGAAAAGGAAGACTAGTGTTTGTAAGGAGTAGTGAAAGGAATAACGCCACCTTGAAATTATCTCACATTTATGACACACAACGTACCTCACATTAGTGAGAAATGAAAAAATGCACAATTGTAACCAATAAAGGAAGTGATACATTCAACAGTTATAGGAACAATGCAAAATTCAGGCATACAATTAACATAAAATTCAGTCACTTTCAAGTTCAGCACAGCCGTCTTCACACAATGCACACAGCCCTGATTCTTTTACAGATCCATTTTCACATTGTTTCATTATACAATGTCTTACATTTGTCCACTGAATCCAATCCATCTTGCTCCTTTTGTCGTAGAAGTAATGACCACAGTCACACCAGTGACTTGGAGTGTGCTTTGTTAGAGGTTTTCTTGCCAGGGTGTGCAAGGCCCGATGTTGATGATGCTGGTGATCTGGTATTAAACAACACTCTGTTGGTAACTGTTGCTTTGGCCGCTCGGGATTTGCCGAACGGTCTGGGGCGCTGCAGTCACGGACTGTGCGGCTGGTCCCTGTGGAGGTTCGAGTCCTCCCTCAGGCATGGGCGTGTGTGTTTGTCCTTACGATAATTTAGGTTAAGTAGTGTGTAAGCTTAGAGACTGATGACCTTAGCAGTTAAGTCTCATAAGATTCGACAGATATTTGAACATTTTTGAACTGTTGCTTTGGCGTTAAGTGACCTTTTGTTGGTACCTTTCCTTCCTATCCTTGAAGCTGGCATTAGTTGTTGAACTGGCTATTTCTCAGAAATCTTCTCCCTTTGAGCTGGCAAGATAACTTCTGCAAATAGCCTCTCAGACACAGAACTCGGTGCAGATAAAGTTTCTGAGAAAACAAAGGGGTTGTATGGAAAACTCTAACTACCCTAAACCAAGCACTAGTATTAGAAGGATTTGCAGCTCGGTATCATGCTTTAGAAAACAGTTTTGGAAATTGTAGCTTGTCAAGTGGTCGTCCTGGATTCTGATGACGGAAACTGTCAACAGCCTCATTTCAGTAGAAAAATGGTTCAAATGGCTCTGAGCACTATGGAACTTAACATCTGAGGTCATCAATCCCCTAGAAGTTAGAACTACTTAAACCTAACTAACCTAAGGACATCACCCACATCTATACCCGAGGCAGGATTCGAACCTGCGACCGTAGCGGTCGCGCGGTTCCACACTGAAGCGCCTGGAACCGCTCGTCCACACAGGCCGGCCATTTCAGTATACTTCAAGAGATTTGAAAAAGCTCTTGTCCAAGGGCTCGAGCTCATGATTGCAATTGGCAGGAAGTTAGAGTATCCTTATACATAGTTCTTTGCTAAATCCAGTATACTGACCTCTGTGTAAATTCTATGGCCGTCCAAGATAAGCAGTGTCTCCAGAAGAACGGTACTGTATGAAATACCTCAGAAATGAGCAGCAAATCTCTGTAGTGATGTAGCCCTTTGTTGTTGGTTGGTTGGTTGGTTTGGGGAAGGAGACCAGACAGCGTGGTCATCGGTCTCATCGGTTAGTGAAGGATGGGGAAGGAAGGCGGCCGTGCCCTTTCAGAGGAACCATCCCGGCATTTGCCTGGAGTGATTTAGGGAAATCACGGAAAACCTAAATCAGGATGGCCGGACGCGGGATTGAACCGTCGTCCTTCCGAATGCGAGTCCAGTGTCTAACCACTGCGCCACCTCGCTCGGTCCCTTTGTTGTCGTACAAAATGTGCTGCCAGTTGGCAAGTCATCTCATAATTCCTTTTTTGGCGTAGACATCTTTGTAGAGGACCAGGATCCACATAGCAGCAGCATTACAACGTGCGACAACTTGACGATGGCACTATGGCTCCAGTACATTAGGACATGTTTTTATAAAATAGATCTGAATATGGTCATTATACAGTGTGGTCCATTGATAGTGATCGGGCCAAATATCTCCCGAAATAAGCATCAAACGAAAAAACTACAAACAACGAAACTCGTCTAGCTTGACGGGAGAAACCAGATGATGCTATGGTTGGCCTGCTAGATGGCGCTGCCATATGTCAAACGGATATCAACTGCGTTTTTAAAAAATAGGAACCCCTATTTTTTATTATATATTCGTGTAGTACGTAAAGAAATATGAATGTTTGAGTTGGACCACTTTTTTCACTTTGTGATAGATAGCGCTGCAATAGTCACAAACGTATAAGTACGTGGTATCACGTTACATTCCGCCAGTGCGGATGGTATTTGCTTCGTGATACATTACCCGTGTTAAAATGGACCGTTTACCAATTGCTGAAAAGGTCGATATCGTGTTGATGAATGGCTATTGTGATCAAAATACCCAACGGGCGAGTGCTATGTATTCTGCTTGGTATTTTGGACGACATCATCCAAGTGTCGGACCGTTCGCCGGATAGTTACGTTATTTAAGGAAACAGTAAGTGTTCAGCCACATGTGAAACGTCAACCACGACCTGCAACAAATGATGATGCCCAAGTAGGTGTTTTAGCTGCTGCCGCGGCTAATCCGCACAGCAGTAGCAGACAAATTGCGCGAGAATCGAGAATCTCAAAAAAGTCGGTGTTGAGAATGCTACATCAACATCGATTGCACCCGTACCATATTTCTATGCACCAGGAATTGCATGGCGACGACTTTGAGCGTCGTGTACAGTTCCGCCACTGAGCACAAGAGAAATTACGGGACTATGACACATTTTTTGCACGCTTTCTATTTCGCGACGAAGCGTCATTCAACAACAGTGGTAATGTAAACCGGCATAATATGCACTATTGGGCAATGGAAAATCCACGATGGCTGCGACAAGTACAACATCAGCGACCTTGGAGGGTTAATGTATGGCGCGGCATAATGGGAGGAAGGATAATTGGCCCCCATTTTATCGATGGAAATCTAAATGGTACAATGTATGCTGATTTCCTATGCAATGTTCTACCAATGTTACTATAAGATGTTTCACTGCATGGCAGAATGGCGATGTACTTCCAACATGATGGATGTCCGGCACACAGCTCGCGTGCGGTTGAAGCGGTATTGAATAGCATATTTCATGACAGGCGGATTGGTCGTCGCAGCACCATACTATGGCCTGCAAGTTCACCGGACCTGAAGTCCCCGGATTTCTTTCTGTGGGGAAAGTTGAAGGAAACGAAACTTCCTGGCAGATTACAACTGTGTGCCCGACCGAGACTCGAACTCGGGACCTTTGCCTTTCGCGGGCAAGTGCTCTACCATCTGAGCTACCGAAGCACGACTCACATCCGGTACTCACAGCTTTACTTCTGCCAGTATCTCGTCTCCTACCTTCCAAACTTTGCAGAAGCTCTTCTGCGAACCTTGCAGAATTAGCAGTCCTGAAAGAAAGGATATAGCGGAGACATGGCGTAGCCACAGCCTGGGGGATGTTTCCAGAATGAGATTTTCACTCTGCAGCGGAGTGTGCACTGATATGAAACTTCCTGGCAGATTAAAACTGTGTGCCCGACCGAGACTCGAACTCGGGACCTTTGCATTTCGCGGGCAAGTGCTCTACCATCTGGCTTCCAAAACAGGGAGGTGGCGTCGCCCTTAGTGAAACACCGCTGGCAACGATATATCGCAATCAAGGTCGCACCGAAGAACGTTCAGTTTTGATGCGAGATAATACAGGATTCCACGTTTTGCTAAGAGGAAACCCATTGTCTCTGTTGATTAAATTATCAGCCAACCTAATTTCAATCGCCTCTTTATAGACACTATTCCAAAAACCGGAAATGTTGGCAATCACAACAGTTTCCTCAAATTTCATTTTGTCTCCCTCATTTAGGCAGTGTTCCGCTACGGCCGATTTTTCCGGCTGGTGTAGCTTCGTGTGACGGCGATGTTCCAGACACCTGTCATTCACTGTACGAATAGAACGGCCAACGTAAGCTTTCCCACATTGACACGGGATTTTGTACACCCCGGGTTTCCTGAGTCCCAAATCATCCTTCACAGAGCCGAGCAGAGCCCTAATCTTAGAAGGTGGACGGAACACACTCTTAATATTAAAATTCCTTAAAATTCGTCCAATCTTAAACGATAAGCCTCCAGCATAAGGAAGAAAGGCCACAGAAAACAGTGAAAAACTGGATGAAGAGCTGGTGAAGCTTTGTCGTCATGTGCTGACCTCCACATATTTTTTATTAAACAGTAACATTTTTGAACAGAATGACGGAGTGGCTATGGGTAGTCCTTTATCACCCACAGTCGCCCATTTATTTATGGAGGACTTCGAGGGCATGGCACTGAGGACTTCAGCTTTGCAACCAACGTGCTTCTGGAGATACGTGGACGATACCTTCTTCGTATGGCCGCATGGACGTGATGCTCTTAACAGATTTTTGGACCACTTCAACTGTCTTCATCGACGTATCAAATTTACTATGGAGGTTGAAAATGATGGGATGCTTCCATTCTTAGACGTAATGGTTTATAAAAAACCAGATGGAACTTTGGGACACAGTGTTCACCGAAAGCCGACACACACAGATTGGTATTTGCACCCTAAGAGTTGTCATCCACCACACCAACGTAGTGGCGTCCTTAGGACCATGGTACGGAGAGCATATGCCATTTCTGACGCAGGCAGCTTAACCCAAGAACTTGAGCATTTGATGACTGCCGGCCGAAGTGGCCGTACGGTTAAAGGCGCTGCAGTCTGGAACCGCAAGACCGCTACGGGCGCAGGTTCGAATCCTGCCTCGGGCATGGATGTTTGTGATGTCCTTAGGTTAGTTAGGTTTAACTAGTTCTAAGTTCTAGGGGACTAATGACCTCAGCAGTTGAGTCCTATAGTGCTCAGAGCCATTTGAACCATTTGATGACTGTTTTTAAGGAAAATGGATACACCGAGAATCAGATTCGTTGGGCTACGGAATTTGGACCGTCTCCGGAGGTGTTCGAAGAGGAACATAGATCTGTGGCCTTTCTTCCTTATGCTGGAGGCTTATCGTTTAAGATTGGACGAATTTTAAGGAATTTTAACATTAAGAGTGTGTTCCGTCCACCTTTTAAGATTAGGGCTCTGCTCGGCTCTGTGAAGGATGATTTGGGACTTAGGAAACCCGGGGTGTACAAAATCCCGTGTCAATGTGGGAAAGCTTAAGTTGGCCGTTCTATTCGTACAGTGAATGACAGGTGTCTGGAACATCGCCGTCACACGAAGCTACACCAGCCGGAAAAATCGGCCGTAGCGGAACACTGCCTAAATGAGGGACACAAAATGAAATTTGAGGAAACTGTTGTGATTGCCAACATTTCCGGTTTTTGGAATAGTGTCTATAAAGAGGCGATTGAAATTAGGTTGGCCGATAATTTAATCAACAGGGACAATGGGTTTCCTCTTAGTAAAACGTGGAATCCTGTAATATCTCGCATTAAAACAGAACGTTCTTCGGTGCGGCCTTGATTGCGATATATTGTTGCCAGCAGTGTTTCACTAAGGGCGGCGCCACCTCCCTGTTTTGGAAGTCAGAAACCGTGATGGGCGGCGCATGCGCCGTGTACTGAACGGTGGCCTATATAGGACGTCGAATTGTATTCTTGCGTCAGTTCTCAGCGGGACTCATCAGCACAAGCACCATTTCCTGAAGTTGGCGAACAGTTGGATCGCCGAAATATCGAGTCAAGTTGATTTTAGGATCCGGCAGCAAACCCGAAGAGACTCTGAACAGTAAACAAAGTTTCCCCCTTGTGACCCACGTGACTGCTCAATTATTTTTTAGAAAAGTAAGTCCTACAAAATAAAATAAAAATCGAAACAAGCCTCCTGTGAGGAATGTAATCAACACGGCTCACGTAAATTTACAAAAATATACTCCGCAAGCCATCATATAGTGTGTGAAGGAGGTAATTTCGTGTCGCTATTAGTGATTTTCCGTCCTACTCCATTCGTGTATTGAGGACAGATAAATTACCCTAGATGACTCTATAAGCATCCTAAAATCTCTTATCTCGTTCTCATAAAGCCCACATACTTCAAAGTCGTACTGCTAACTGCCTACATAAATACGCTATCAAAAATCTTGCAAAATCAAGAGACGTCAGAAGTAGGTGAGCGACCACATTATATTATTATACAACCGGATACTCCCCACGACGGATGACCGCAAATATAGTCTGCAAGCGTCCGTGAACGAAAGTCGTCAGGTTACAAGTGGATTATTTCATCACTCTGAGAAAACTCTAAGATAAGGTTGCCAAAGCATGGCTTCCAGCACTCAAGTGCAATCTATAGCGAAGGTTCTCGATATAGTTCAGAGAAAGAGGGAAAGAGAGACTTGGTGCTGTTTTTTGGGTCTTCCTTTCGAAGGCTAGCATTATTCAACTCTCCACCCTAGTCTATCCTGAGTACGTCTCTTCATATCTACCACAAGCAGCATACTTTTGCGCCCCAGAATGACATTCAGGATGCGCATTAAAAATGTCAGCGGGCGAGAAACGCAGATGGTGTAACGGCCATCGTGAAAGCTATGGTGACGCCCTGGATGGGATGAACGTTCAAACAAGCGACGTAAAAAAATGACGTCATGATGACAGAGGGATATCGTCATAAAAGTGTCTGCACAAATTATGACAAGAAAGCTCAAATCTAAAGCAAGAGTAACTCTTCAGGTCTGAAAGTCTAAGCTGCGCTTCATGAAGCGTCCAAGAATGCTGATGAGCTCAGAAAGTTATGGCAAATTCATCACCCCCGAAGAAAGGTAACCGGACAAGTACAAAAAAAAAAGTGTGTGAAATCTTATGGGACTTAACTGCTAAGGTCCGACAAGTACATAAACCCTCACTTCCACAGCTTAGTTCTCAGTATAGTTCACTGTTGCAGCTAATACCGTGGCAGAACCTGTGACGCTCTGCCCACAACCTATTGAGATGACTATAGATCTATTTCATATACAATACCACCGTCATCTAGAAACGACGGACTCTACTGCCGAGAGCTGTTGCCTCATCCTCCCCTTCGCTGATGGGAATATCTTCCAGCACCAGGCCTCACTGATGTCCCTTAGCGAGCTGATCAGTCACCATCATTCTGAGGGAGTGCAGTAATTGCTGCCCCACCGAATCACAGATACGAGCTGACTCCAATGTCACGGCCTGATCAAATGCAGAGAGGCCATGACGCGACTTTCGACGACTACGGAAACCTTGTGCAGAGCCTCTGATTGCCTTTCCGGGGCGCCATCTACGACGTCAACGGGAGCGCTCTGATAATCCGGTGAGGCCGGTATTACACTATCAAATTTCTTTGTCAAATATCTTTGTCCAATATCTTTCTCAAAGATATTTGATGGTGTAATAGGGAACTTTGTCAAATGTCGTCCAATATTTGATCAAATCTAGGGCCTCGCTGTAGATTTGATCAAAAAAGTCGCTTGTTTTCTGTTTACCGCAATGTGACATGTTACCACATGGGGCGCTAGCATCGCTGCATTCTGTCGTCTGTAGTGTTTTTAAAAACATTGCCGGTAAATACAATTGGTGTTTGCCGACAACTACAAAATTAATAGAGATGTATGAAGCTGATGAGGCGCTTTACAAAGTGAGGCACCCAGAATACAAAAATAGATTACAAAGATTGGAGACCTGACCTAACATAATCTAACCTAACCTAACCCTCTCCTGTAGCAAGGAACCGGAGTGTTACAGTGAGCCTGCCTTCTGCAGATGTAGCTGTTGTTAAGCGAATATTGTGCTTTGTGATATGAGGATACACTTCACTGAGCACATACAGAAATGTATTCTCATCCATTCTTAAGTCATTGATGTACGACTTGACGTCCTCCATTATAAGCTTGCGAAATAAGTTTTGTTGAATGCTTTTATCGTGTCGTCGTAAAACCCACGGCTTCACCCAGGTATGTTTCCTTTTTTCCCCCGCTTCTCTTCCGCATGTGCACACAGTGCAATTGTGGTACATGCAACTGCTGCGGCTAATAACAAGTTGCTGTTGTCAGCCATCTTGAACTTTGACGAAAAATATGATGACAGTGTAATACCCCTTCTAGAGCTATGTCAAAGATCTTTGTCAAATATATTTGACAGAATATTTGATCACATCTTTGATCAAATCTTTGACAAAGAAATTTGATAGTGTAATACCGGCCTGAGCAAGGCTGCAAGCCACATGGCATTGCTGATCGCTTTTGGAGCGCTACTTGGTCGACGACAGCTCATGAGGCAGTAACATGCTACCACCATCATGCCGACAGTGAAGGGTGTTCCCACGTCAGCAAACGCCGGTTGGCGAGTGCTGGAGAGGCTCGCCTGGCTCCCATCGATCTCTCATATCTTATCTTTTGTGGTCCTAACGCGCAATGTTGGCAGCGGCAGAACAGTTCCGCAGTCGGCTTCAAATATCGCTTCCCTAAATTTTCTCAATAGTGTTCCTTATAATGAACGTCGCCTTGCCTCCTGGGATCCCCATTTGAGTTCCTAGAGCATTTCCTTACGTGATGTTCGAACCCACTGGTAACAAATCTTGCAGCACACCTCTGAACTGCTTCAATGCCCTCCTTCAATCCGACCTGGTACGGATCCCAAACACTTGTGCAACACTCAAGAATAGGTCGCATCAGCGTTCTATAAGCACTCTCCTTTACAGATGAACCACACCTTTCCAAATTCTCCGGAAATTTAATTTCTCCCGGAAATTTAAACGAAAGGACTGTCAATCAGTACGCTACTAATGCTTTACCCAAACGTTACAGCTTTGTTTTTCCTGTACAACTGCATTATTTACATTTTTCCACATTTAGAGCTAACTACCACTAATCACACCAACTAGAAATTTTGTAAAAGTCATCGTGTATCATCGTACAGTCACTCAACTTCGATACCTTACCGCACACCACAGCATCAGCAGCAAAATACCGCAGATTACTGCCCACCTCGCCCGCCGAATGATCATTTATGTGTATAAAGAACAAAAGCGGTCCTATCAGACTTTCCTGGGGCACTCCTGAAGTTGACCTTGTCTCTGATGAACGCTCGCCGTTGTGAACAACAAATTCGGTTCTGTTGCTTAAGAAGTGTTCGTGACATTCACATATCGGTGAACTGCCATATGCTAGTACCTCCATTAACAGCGAGCAGAGAGGCACCTTGTCAAATGCTTTCTGGAAATCTAGAAATGTGAAATCTGCCTGTTGCGCTGCATCCATAGTTCGCAGTAGATCATGTGAGAAAAAGACAAGATGAGTTTCGCACGAGCGATGCTTTCTACGAGGGATATTCGGAAAGTAAGTTCCGATCACTTCGCCTTTTTCAGTTCTGAGCGCATGATGAGCGCACAAAGATGCGTAGAAAGTAGTGTCTCCCGCCAAGTATGAGGTCCTGGTGAGAGATTTCGCCTGATGTTATGCAGCCCACATTACAGAACTGTCAGATGGTTCCTACTTTGTGACAATTCTCCGTCGCAATCTGCAAGGGCAATGAAAATGTTCCTGCAGCGTTTTCGATGGGAAGTGTTTGATCACCCTCACTACAGCCCGTAATTGGCTCACTCTGCTTTTCATCTCTCCTCACATTAACTACTGGCTATGAAGACAACATTTTCGCACAGAACACGAGCTATAGATGAGCGTAGAGAACTGGCGGGAAGCACAGGCGGCTGCCTTCTATGATGATGATATTGGAAAATTGGTAAAACGCTACGATAAATGTCTAAGGCGGAGTGGTGACTTTGTAGAGCAGTAGCGGGAAGCTGTAGCTAACTGTCGCAGATAAAATATTTCTGATTTTCAAAGTGGTTTCCATTTCGCGATCAATCGGAACTTACTTTACGAATCTCCCTAGTAAAACCATGCTGATTCGTGGACATAAGTTTCTCAGTCTCAAGAAAATTTAATCTATTTGAACTGAGAACGTGTTCAAGAAATCTGCAGCAAACCGATGTTAGGGATATTGGTCCGTACTTTGTGGATCCGTTCTTTTACCCTTCTCATACACAGTAGTCACTTGCACTTTTTTCCAGTCGCTTGGGACTTCGTGCTGGGCAGGAGATTCGCGATAGGTGGAAGCAAGGTAAGGGACCAGTGCTGCCGAGTGCTCTTTGTAAAACTGAGTAGGGGTTCCATCAGGACCTGGTGACTTACTTATTTTCAAACCATTGAGCTGTTTCTCTACACCAGGGATGCTTATTACTATGTCGTTCATACGGAAGTCTGGCCGATGGTCAAGCGACAGTATGTTTGTACGTGGGGCGTTTGAAAAGCCCGTGCAAAAATAAAAACTTCTTACATGTTTGGGGTAAACCTTTTTTTGTCGACATAGTCTCCTTTTAGACTTATACACTTCGTCCAACGCTGTTCTAATTTGTTGATCCCTTCCGAATATTAGGAATTGTCCAAGTCTGCAAAATAGCTATTAGTTCTTGCAATCACCTCCTCGTTTGAATAAAATCTTTGTCCCGTCAGCCATTTCTTCAAATTAGGGAACAAATAGTAGTCCAAAGGAGCCAAGTCTAGAGAATAGGCGGGATGAGAAACGAGTTGGAATCCTATTTCCATTAATTTTGCGACCACAGCTGCTGAGGTGTGTGCTGGTGCACTGTCGTGATAGAAAAGGACTTTCTTGCGGTCCCATAGCTTGCTTTTTGGTGCAGATTCTCCCTTGGTAACCCATTGTTTAGATTGTTGCTTGGTCTCAGGAGTATAGTAACGTATCCACGTTTCATCCACAGTGACAAAACGACGCTTAAAGTGCTGCGAATTCTTCCTGAATAGCTGGAAACCATCCTTTCAACACTTCACACGATTCCGTTTTTGGTCAAGCGTGAGCAATCGCTGAACCCATCTTGCGGATAGCTTTCTCATGTCCAAATGTTTATGCAAAATATTATGTACCCATTCATTCGAGATGCTCACTTCACTAGCAACCTCACGCACCTGAACTCTTCTGTCATCCATCAACATATCATGGATTTTATCAATGATTCCTGGAGTCGTAACCTCCACTGGTCGTTCAGAAATATCAGCATCACTTGTGCCCATATGGCCACTCCGAAAATTTTGTAACCCCTTTTAAACTGTTCTAATCGAAGGTGCAAAGTCACCGTAATGTTTATCAAGCTTCTCTTAAGTCTCCTGAGGCGTTTTACCTTTCATAAAGTAATGTTTAATCACCACAAGAAATGCTTTTTCGTCCATTTTTTGACAATCACTCGACTTCCGTAATTCACACGAATGCCAAACACAAAGAAATAGACCAATACGACTGAAACTTGATGTGTGTTCTTTCCAAAGATGCTACTAACTAAACATCACCTCGATACGCGCCGGTGGTGCCATCGCTCAGACTTTGCACGGACTTTTCAAACACCCCTCGTACGGTTCTCCTGCGTGAATGAGTTCTTGAACACAAAATTTAAAACTTCGGCTTTCGTTTTGCTATCTTCGACTTCCACACAAGACTACTCAAGAAGGGACTAAATGGAAGTTTTAGACCCGCTTAGCCTTTACATAGGACCAAAATTTCTCGGGTTCTCTGTCAGATCCTTCGCTAAGGTACGTCGATGGTGGTTGTACGCTTCGCGCATAATTTTTTTCACAGACGCACGAATATCTACTAATCTTTGCTTGTTGTCATTTTTGCGTTCTCTTTTGAACCGAGAGTGCGACAGCCTCTGCTTCCTCATCGTCTGCCGAATTTCGTTATTAAACCATGGTAGGTCTTTTCCATCCTTTATCCACTTACCAGGCACTTAACTCTCCAGACCACGATTTGCAATCTGCTTGAACTTTGCCCATAACTGCTCTACGTCCATCTTACTGGAATTAAGTGAAGTCGATTCGTTCTGTAAGTGAGATGCTAACAACTGTTTATCTACTCTGTCTAATAGAAACACTCTCCTAGCCTTCTTGACTTACTTATTAACTTTCGTAACCATAGTTGCTGCAATAACATCATGATCGCTACTCCCAGTTTCTATACTGACATTGTCGATAAGATCCGGCCTATTAGTAGCTACGAGGTCTAAGATATTTCCATTGGATGTGAGCAGCCGAGCTAGCTGCTCTAGACAGCTTTCATAAAACGCGTTGAAAAGTGTTTCACACGACTGTCTGTCTGTCCTCACACTGCACTCCACATGACCCTATCGTGACGACCATAGACACCGCAGCCCAGCCCTCTATAATACATTTGAACCTACGTAATAAAGTGAAGCCTTGATCTCACTCTACAAATACTAAGCCCCCACATTTCTCTCCATTACCAGATTAACTATTCTTTGTGGCCTCAGGATGTCACCTAGTTCCAGGATGTCACTTAGATGGCCGTAGAGGGATTATAGGCGAAGTTTAAGCAGATTATAAATCGTGGTCTGGAGATATGTGCCTACTAAGTGGATAAAGGATGGAAAACTTGGTTTAAGGTTCATAAAAGAAGATTTATAAACCAAATTTTAAATTACAATATATTTCCAGCAACAGATGTAGACTCAGATCAAAATGTAGTTTTGTTATTAAATGAATTTTAAAGCTGATGACCTTGCAGAAATACAGACAAAAGGAAAAGCGGAGAACAAGATAAGTTGACAGAACCAGAATCTGCTAAAAGTTTTATAGGAAGCGTCACTCAATGATTCGCTGGAGAAAAACCTTGAATAAAAGAAGAATGGGTAGCTTTCAGAAATAGTGAAACCAGCAAGGCAACATCTATCCTAGGCTCATCAATAATCTCTAGTTGATGCAGGATATATTAAATCTCACTTACCGAAGGACACAATATAAATATGGAGCAAATGAACAGGCAAAAGGGAATACGGACGTCCAAACATGAGACTGAAAGGACGTGTAAGTTGACAAAACTGGTATGGTTCAAATGGCTCTGAGCACTATGGGGCTCAACATCTATGGTCATCAGTCCCCTAGAACTTAGAACTACTTAAACCTAAATAACCTAAGGACATCACACGACACCCAGTCATCACGAGGCAGAGAAAATCCCTGACCCCGCCGGGAATCGAACCCGGGAACCCGGGCGCGGGAAGCAAGAACGCTACCGCACGACCACGAGCTGCGGACAAAACTGGTATGACTATAGGAAAAATACAAATCTCTAGAAACATGCAGGACTGTAGAAAAAAATGGTGGGCACAGGAAAGTTAAATTTATTTTTGGAGAAAAGAAAAGTACGTATATGTTGATAAGAGATGAGATGACAATAGAAAGCTCATAGAAAGGAAAGATAATTGAAGACATTACTGTAATGTAGGATGAAGTGGATGAAGATGAGATGTTTGAGGGGCGATACTGCGAGAAGTATTTGACAACGCACTGAAAGACCTAGGAGTGAACAAGGCACCCGGAGTAGACGACATTGCCTCTGAATTTCTAATAACCTTGGGAGAAGTAACCCTGAAAAGACTATCCTAGCTGATATTCGGGATGTGCGAGACTGGCGAAATACCCTCGGACTTCAATAAGTAATGACAGATATGAGTGTAATCGAATAATCAGTTTAATAAGTCATAGTTGCGGAATGAATTATTTGCAGGAAACTGGATGACTGGTAGCCTAAGTGAAGTTAGGTCAGTTTTGGTTGTGGAGAAATATAGAAACGCACGAGGCAATACTAACTGTATGACTTATCTGACAGCCGGCCGCGGTGGCCGTGCGGTTCTAGCGCTGCAGTGCGGAACCGCGGGGCTGCTACGGTCGCAGGTTCGAATCCTGCCTCGGGCATGGATGTGTGTGATGTCCTTAGGTTGGTTAGCTTTAAGTAGTTCTAAGTTCTAGGCGACTGATGACCTAAGATGTTAAGTCCCATAGTGCTAAGAGCCATTTGAACCATTTGAACTTATCTGAGAAAATAGAGTCAAGAAAGGCAACCGACATTTTTGGATTTAGAATACAGTTTTCTCCTATATCCATCCTAGTACACTCCTAGAAATTATGAAGTTTTCAGTGATAAAACGGAGGCATCTAAAGTTTTCATACAAAATGTACAGAAACCAGACTGCAGTGATAAGAGACGAAAAATGTGAGAGGTAGTAGTTGAGAAGGGGGTGACACCCGGTTGTAACTCATAACATTGTGAATCAAGCAAGCAAGCAAACAGTAAATGCTACGAAGGATAAATTTGGCAAGGGAATCAAAGTTCACGGAGAAGAGATTGCAAAGTTTGTTGGTTACACTAAAATTCTTAGGGCAATTGCAACGCTCTTAAAAGATTAGTTCTACGAAATGGATAGTGTCTACAAAAGAGGCAAAAAGGGAATATAAAAAAGTAAAACAAGGGTAATAGCGTGTGATACTGACGCCGAGAGAATAGGAGTAGAAAATTTGACCCTAAATAAGTAGACAGTTTTTGTTATTTGTGCATCACTGACGATGGTGGGACTAAAGACAATACAAAATGCATGCTGCCATTAACAACAAAAATGTTTCTGAAAAAGAGAAATATTGACATCTAACACAAATTTAAGTTTTAGATTGTCATTTCTGAAAATATTTACCTCGATTTTTTCCGATACATGAAACTGACCATGGGCGATTAAAATTACAGACAACGGAAGCTGTTTAATTTGGTTTTATAGAAAAATTTATGCTATTAGATAGTCCAGTCGAGTACTAATGAGAAGGCCTTCTCGACCAATGCAGAGACAGAGTGGCGGAGTGGAGGGCTGGTACACACAAGGTTGTCAAGAGAATAACGAAGGAATGTCCACAGGGCTCGACATGCGGACCAAGATTCTGGGGTATCGCAATGGAGCCCTTGTTGAACATGCTGGACGGTGACGATAGGTTAAGAGGTGTGGTGACGTAGGCACATGTCCTGCTCATAGTGGTGTCAGCCAGCTCGAGAGCAGCACTAAAGGCAAAAGGCACGCAACAGGTGCAAAGAAAATAAATTAAAAATTGCTCCCAACAAAACTATATATTTGCTGCCCAAAGGGACACTACTGAGGAATCCAATTCTAAAATTAGACAATACAAGCATACAGAGGAAACAAGCCACACGTTATCTAGAACTGCACCTAGATGAAAAACAGGCTTTTAACTATCATATCAAATTGACAATTGACAAAGCCCCCAAAATTATGTACAAACTAGCAAGACTCAACACAACTCAGTACAAATTACCTATTAAGACGATAAGGACCTACCACATTGCGATATTTGAATCCATCGTATGGAGCGCCGCAAGTGCGTGGGCCCACAGACTGAACATACAGAATAACAAGACAGTTGCAAGACGAAGTCAACGTAGAGTAGCCGGCCGAAGTGACAGCGCGGTTCTGGCGCTGCAGTCTGGAACCGCGAGACCGCTACGGTCGCAGGTTCGAATCCTGCCTCGGGCATGGATGTGTGTGATGTCCTTAGGTTAGTTAGGTTTAACTGGTTCTAAGTTCTAGGGGACTAATGACCTCAGCAGTTGAGTCCCATAGTGCTCAGAGCCATTTGAACCATTTGAACGTAGAGTACTCCTGAGAATAAGCGGAGCTTTCAACACCACATCACTAGAGGCACTTTTCTTTGTGATGGGGACCTATCATATACAAATAACAATACGGAATAGAGCTGTACTTTACTGGCTTAAGAGGGACAGGCTTGATAGGGTCACCGAAATTACAGGAACGAACTTTAAGAACAAAGCACAAATGAAACAATGGCGGATTCAAACATGGCAGAGAGAGTCTGACCCATCCGACAAGAGTCGACGAGTACACTCTTTCTTCCCTGACGTTCGCGAAAGATTACAACTGAAACATCTCGACCCAAGTCGGGGGATGGTCCATTTCCTGACAGACCACGGGCCGTATCCGGTACATTTAAACCGCATGGGACTAACTTACGATGACCCGCCCGGTTGGCCGTGCGGTCTAACGCACTGCTTTCCGGGCGGGAAGGAGCGCCGGTCCCCGGCACGAATCCGCCCGACGGATTTGTGTCGAGATCCGAGATCCGGTGAGCCGGCCAGTCTGTGGATGGTTTTTAGGCTGTTTTCCATCAGCCTCGGCGAATGCGGGCTGGTTCCCACTATTCCGCCTCAGCTACACTATGTCGGCGATTGCTGCGCAAACAAGTACTCCACGTACCCGTACACCACCATTACTCTACCACACAAACATAGGGGTTACACTCGTCTGGTGTGAGACGTTCCCTGGGGGGGGGGGGGGGGGTCCACGTCCACCGGGGGCCGAATCGCACAATAACCCTGGGTTCGGTGTAGGGCGGCGGAGGGGTGGACTGCGATAGTCGTCGTGGGGTTGCGGATCACTGAGGCTGCGGCGGGAACGGAGCCTCTCCGTCATTTCTAGGTCCCCGGTTAACATAACATAACATAATTAACGATGAAATATGCGTTTGCGGAGAAACTGGAACACCAGAACGTGTCACACTGCTATGGAACACGCTGGCACAAGTGAGACCTATACAGAACGACAGTGGCATCACCAGAATAATACGTAAGCCCGACGATTGGAACACAATAAATAGCGTAGCCGATATTGTATCGAACACACTGCATGAAGAATACAAGCGCCAAAACCCATATAGAAGGAGGCGTAGACAAGCACAAAAAACACAACAAACCCCGTGGGAGGACACAAGCACGACCACATATTCCGAAACTGAGGAAGGAACCAACACACTAAGTGCATATGACTCAGAAGGGATCAACACGTAAGGAACCCAAACCAACAACGCAAGACACTGCATGCCACAACACAGTTACAAACAACACAACAGGCAGTAACAATCATAAAACAAACACCGACACCACATACTAAGACTCTAGTAATAACGTAACGTGGCTTGGGAGGAGAAGGTTCGAAGAACTTTTATTCCGAGGCTCCTACTCCCCAATGACATTTTGCATAGTTTTTAAAGTATACTGCACACAAGTAGTAATGTATTATTCGTCTTGTTATGTGTAGAAAGAAGTATATTCTCTTCTCTATTTAAAGCTACATTGAATTAATTTTCTACATCAAATGTATTTTCTGTATAAAGTATGTATAAAAGTATCAAGTTATTTAAGGAACGCCCGCATCTCGTGGTCGTGCGCTAGCGTTCTCGCTTCCCACGCTCGGGTTCCCGGGTTCGATTCCCGGCGGGGTCAGGGATTTTCTCTGCCTCGTGATGGCTGGGTGTTGTGTGATGTCCTTAGGTTAGTTAGGTTTAAGTAGTTCTAAGTTCTACGGGACTGATGACCATAGATGTTAAGTCCCATAGTGCTCAGAGCCAGCCATTTAAGGAACTACATTTTTTTCTAGTACCAAATTTACAAACATAAGTGTATTTCTTATGTAAAGCTAAATTTCATGTATCCACGTATCAAATGCTCAGTCAGTATTTAATCTGTATAGTACCAGGTGTATGTATCTAAGGTATCACATAGAATATACCGCAACTACCAACAATAGGACAGACAAATAGCTGCTGAATTTCATGTAATGTCTTGACTTTCTACGCTCCCAGTAATGTACCAATGCACAGAAACACAGTAAACCTACATAAACACAAATCATTTCAGATGAGAATAGCTTGAGACCTCCTCACCTGAAATAGGTATGGCTCTGGCTCTGAGCACTATGGAACTCAACATCTGAGGTCATCAGTCCCTTAGAACTTAGAACTACTTAAGCCTAACTAACCTAAGGACATCACACACATCCATGCCCGAGGCAGGATTCGAACCTGCGACCGTAGCGGTCGCGCGGTTCCAGACTGAAGCGCCTAGAACCGCTCGGCCACACCGGCAGGCTGAAATAGGTATAAATAGGCCATTACCAACGGACATGCTACACACGCTGTATTACACATCCAGATACAGTACATCACTTCCGTCTACATATTGCAAATTATTTCTACATCTACATCTACATCTACATGGTTACTCTGCAATTCACAATTAAGATACTCTGCAATTCACAATTAAGTGCCTGGCAGAGGGTTCATCAAACCATTTTCATACCACTTCTCTACCATTCCACTCTCGAATGGCGCATGAGAAAAAGGAACACCTAAATCTTTCCGTTCGAGCTCTGATTTCTATTATTTTATTATGATGATCATTTTTCCCTACGTACGTGGGTGTCAACAAAATATTTTCGCATTCGGAAGAGAAAGTTGGTGAATGAAGTTTCGTAAATAGACCTCGCCGCAAAGAAGACCGCCTTTGTTTCAGTGACTGCCACACCAACTCGCGTATCTTATCAGTGACACTCTCATCCCTATTGCGCGATAACACGAAACGTGCTGCCCTTCTTTGCACATTTTCGATGTCCTCCTTTAATCCTGACTGGGAAGGATCCCACACCGTGCAGCAATAAATTGCTCTGAGCACCATGGGACTTAACTTCTGTGGTCATCAATCCCCTAGAACTTGGAACTACTTAAACCTAATTAACCTAAGGATATCAAACACATCCATGCCCGAGGCAGGATTCGAACCTGCAACCATAGCGGTCGCGCGGTTCCAGACTGTAGCGCCTAGAACCGCTCGGCCACCCTGGCCGGCGGCGCAGCAATATTCCGGCAGAGGACGGACAAATGTAATGGAGGCTGTCTCTTTACTGAATTTGTCGCATTTTCTAAGTGTTCTGCCAACAAAGCGCAGTCTTTGTTTCACGTTTCCCACAATATTATCTATGTGATCTTTCCAATTAAAGTTGCCCGTAATTGTAATTCCTAGATATTTAGTCGAATTGACAGCCCTTAGATTTGTGAGATTTATCGTATACCCAACATTTCTTTTAGTACCACAATCATTGTGTTACATTTTTGTTTTCGTTTTTCTTTGACATTTACATGTATAAATTATATTCTCATCAGCTAGGCAGAAACAAATTGTATAGAAGCAATTTAACAACTCTTAAGCATTCAGTTCGCTGCGCCCTTAGAGTAATTTTTATATTATGTTCTTTATATTATTTTTAAAAAAGCATAACAACCGTATATCAATAACATTGTAATACTGAAAAGTGTTTGCTGTTGGATTCAGAAGCACCCGAACCACATTACATTTCAAGGTGGGGGTTACTCTGTACTGTTAATGAAATAAATAAAATAAAATAATATGGCTCACATTGGAAGAATAGGACTTCTGCCTATGTCACCGCCGGTCACTGTGGCCGAGTTTTTCTAGGCGCTTCAGTCCGGAACCATGCGGCTGCTACGGTCGCAGGTTCGAATCCTGCCTCGGGCATGGATGTGTGTGATGTCCTTAGGTTAGGTTTAAGAAGTTCTAAGTCTAGGGGACTGATGACCTCAGATGTTAAGCGCCATAGTGCTTAGAGCCATTTTTACCTATGTCGCCGCCATACTCTCCTACAGGGCCATCCGGGGAGTAATGCAGTACCGTGAACACAATGCGACGCCACTCACCAGCAGTTCATGCTTCTCAGTCACGGCACCACTGAAGGCTCAGGCACTTGTATTGTGGTGTTAATGGCAGCCTACTCATGGGATGGTTACTGCACGGTCCGGCTGCTGCCAGTCTCCGACCAGTTGCGCAGGATGACACCCAGTGTAGGAAGAACATTACATGTTCCCAGATGGCAGGTGGAGATGTGAAAGATCTACGATGTTCTTCGTAGTCAGTACAAAGATTTTCTCTTCTGGGGATCAGACATGGACAACCGGAACCTTGCCGACTAGCATGTCTGCCCCCACGTTCCTGTCTAGTCCAGCATCGCGCTGCTGTCGCACTCAAATTCCCCACAAATCTGGATTTTGCGCGGTACGGCCATTCGGCCAAATGGAGACCCACAATAAGGCATTATCAGATTCTGTAGGTGCTGACAACGCTGTCTCACATGAGTACGTAGCATCTCCGTGTTCTTCACAGTGTTCACTCAACATCGGACACTGTTCGCGCTCTCTGCACAGGATGAACATTAATAAAAAGGGTGAACTGCGGCAGTGGATCCCTGACTGGAAGCAGAGGAAGGAAGGTCCCATGAACATGTATCTGGAAGTGCTCGTTGCCAGGGTAGATGGCGCTGACGAATAAAAGTTCCTCTGACCACATGCCGTATGTCCCTTGTGTGTTGCAGGCTGTGTAATTGACGCACCGTACTGTAACCATCACAAGAGTTCGGTATTCATGTCGGGAACAAACTGAAATAGTATATGTATATGGTGAAGCAGATGGAAACGGTCGAGAGGCAGCACGCCATACTAAAACAAGTATCGTCACAGACACCAACACATCACGCATCATTTCATGCCATTTTTAAGTGTTTGTGTGATCATGGGTCCTCTCAGACAGACGTGCAGGGAGGCGGTGGATTTTGCGTACACGAGATTTGGAGGACTGAGTTCTACCAAATATTGATACGAATTCTGGTACAAGCTCCAGGCAAGTGGCCCAACAACACAGTGTAAGCCGAAGAATGAGCATGTGTTTTCTATGTACTTTGCATCCCATGGAGGCCGCTTTGAAACTCTTTTGTGACGTGGATGCGATGCAGATCTGTATTGTGTTCCGGGACAATTTGTTATCGTTGCTCGCACACCGCTCGTTTCTGGACACATCTTCATGGGACCATTTTTCCTACATTTCCAGTCAAGAATCTGCCTTTGCTGTTTGATTTTTAATGTTCGCCCTGTATACCCTAAAGACCTGGAAACAACACTAAACATGAAGAAAACTAATACGCTCTGGTGGTCGTTTTACCTGTCACAGTCAATCGCAACTTGAATCATTTACATTACCACCGATGGGTGCTTCACTTTTTTTGCCATCATCTTCACTACTTTGACAGAATCATACTTTCCACAATATAAATTAGAATAGTTTGTTTCCGTGAAACATGCTGAGCGGGAAGACGCTATTTACCGCTATGAGCAGTCAACAGGGAGCTAGGGACGGAGGCCATGTGCTGGGTGTCGGCCACTGCTGGAACGTGGAGCCGACTTTGGACGCTCGCTTCAGCTTTAAGGTAGCTAAGACATAAACCCTCTCTCTCCTTATTTTTTGGACATTCTTGTAACACCAAAATTACATCTTTCCGTCACCACCCTGGATAATCAATGGCCTTGAAGGCAGTACAGTTTCACAAAACATGAGACTTGAAACAAAAGAAAAGACCATATACTCTAGAATACTCCGAGAAATAACAAAACAGTAATGAATGTCACGGAGTGACAATTGAAATACCGGTATTGTTCCGTGAGCATGGAACAAGATCTCTCTCTTCGAACCACGAGTACTAAGTCTGGACATTACTGAAGGTACAAGGAGTTGGACAAAAATATCGAAGAACCGCGCGAAGTAGATGCTGGAACATAAATGCAGATGCTAACCAAGTCTGCAAGTTTCAGTGAAGTATTTAACCATGAAAGGTATCTGTGAAATGCCCTCAATAAGTTGAAAATGTCAGTTATGGTCAGAGCAATGTAGTGTGAAGTTGTTGTGCATTATGTCGGAGCTAAGTGAATTCGGAAATGGCGAAACTGTTTGTGTTCGTGTGGTGTATGCTTCCGTAACCAAATGGAATCGAAGAGTTCAGTGTGTCGGGGCGTAGCGCATCGAAGATTAATACCGCACTTAGTGACAGCGGGAAAACGTCATCTACTGAGTCACAACGCGGACGAGAGACTGTGTTGAATGATCGTGTCAGACGATCACTAAAGAGGATTGTGAATAAAAATAAGAGGATGACACGTTCAAAAGTCAAGCAGAACGGAAAGTCGGACTCGTAAACCCTATCAGCAGGAAAACAACACGAAGGGAACTCAAAAGGCGATAAATTGCAGAATTAGCTGTAATTCAAAAACCAGTCGTGGAAGAATGTCATCTGGTCCGATGAGTCTTGTTTCACACTGCTTGCAATTTCCGGCCGAGTTTACGTCCGAAGAGTGAAAGACTGGAGGGGCTCGGTGATGTTCGGGCAGTCGTGTGGTGCTATTCCATGCACCCCATGGTTGCTTTTCAGGCTCCCACTACTACTAAACATTATGTGACCATTGTGGCTGGTCGGGTCCAACCAATGCTACAATGTTTGTTCCCCAGTTGTGAATCTGTGTTCCAAGACAACAGGGCATCTCTTCACATTGCTCGTATCGCCCAAAATTTCTTTTGTAAGCACGAGGATGAACTGTCACATATGCCCTGGCCAGCACAGTCACTGGCTCTCAGTATTATTCAGCCTCTGTGGTCTACTCCGGAGAGTAGGGTACGTGATCGATATCCACTTCCATCATAATTACCTGAACGTGTCTCTATTTTGCAGGATGACTCGCTCAACATTCCCTTGAAAAATATACAGAACATATATTTATCCATTCCGAGACGACTGGAAGCTGTTTTGTTTGCCAACAGGTATCCTACACCAGACTAGGCATGGCAATGGTTTTTTTTTTATTTTGGTGATAACGTGTTTTTGTCTGACAGGTATAGCTCTGAAAGGGGTGGAAACAAAACATTACCCCAAGCAGGGCTAGCACAGCCGCGACCTCACCATAATTCATCTAGGTTACGGCGTAGGAATGACCTTCCGAATGTGAGGTCAACTCAGTAGACACAGCTCCGAAAAGCGTGAAGATCCAGCGGAACCAGCAACAGGAATCAACATAGAATGCGTAATGCCTTTGTCTAGTGATCACCAGGGCAATTTTTCACCGAGCTTTACCTGGGTTCACCTGACAGGTCAGCCAACGATACTTTCAGAAGTACCGACTACAGATATACCTTGACTTTGTCATCCAAGGGCTTTAGCTTGCTTGTCAGTCCTCGCAATGGGCATAGAATGTCTTTGCAACTTCTTAACGCAAAAATTCAGGTAAAAATGAATAATTTGAAAGACGAATTTTAATGAACGGCTTTTAACTACGAGGGTCACTCCAAAATAAATGCACACTATTTTTTTTTAATCCATCTTTTATTCCACATGTTTGAAAGTTTTACAGTGTATAGATACATCCTTTAGGAACAAAATTTTCATTTCTCCACATAATTTCCATCCCTCTCAACTGCCTTACGCCATCTTGGAACCAGCGCCTGTATACACGCACGGTAAAATTCTGTACCAACCTGTTGGAGCCACTGTTTGGCAGCGTGCACAAGGGAGTCATCATCTTCAAACCTTGTTCCACGAAGAGAGTCTTTCAGTTTCCAAAAGAGATGATAGTCACATGGAGCCAGGTCAGGACTGTAAGGCGGGTGTTTCAGTGTTCTCCATCCGAGTTTAGTGATCGCTTCCATGGTTTTTTGACTGACATATGGGCGTGAATTGTCGTGCAACAGCAAAACATCCTGCTTTTGCCGATGTGGTCGAACACGACTCAGTCGATCTTGAAGTTTCTTCAGTGACGTCACATATGCATCAAAATTTATGGTGGTTCCACTTGGCATGATGTCCACAAGCAAGAGTCCTTCGGAATCGAAAAACACCATAGCCATAACTTTTCCAGCAGAAGGTGTGGTTTTGAATTTTTTTTCTTGGGTGAATTTGCGTGATGCCATTCCATTGATTGCGTCTTCGTCTCTGGTGAAAAATGATGCAGCCATGTTTCATCACCTATCAAAATTCTTCCAAAAAATCATCTCCACCATTCTCGTACTGTTCCAAAAGTTCGCTGCATACCGTTTTTCTTGTTTCTTTGTGAGGCACTGCCAACATCCTGGGAACCCACCTGGAACAAACCTTTTATAACGCCAACGCTTTCAGTATTCTGCCAACACTTCCTTCCCCTATCCCAACATAGCGTGACAATTCGTTCACTGTGCTGCGTCTGTCAGCAGTCACCAATTCGTTAACTCTCTGCACATTGTCTGAAGAGTGTGTGCAGTACGAGGCCTGCCGCTGCGAGTACAGTCGTCAATATTGCCGTGCCCGCTTTCATCACGTAACCTGCTTGCCCACTGACTAACTGTACTGCGATCGACAGCAGTATCTCCATACTATAGATGGGTCGAACTCGTTCATTCCCGTGAACTACTTCATTCATTTCACTCTTTGACGTGAAGCGTTCAAATGAAGTAGTTCATTCATGAAGTACGGAAGCCTGGCGAAGTTGCCCAGGTCGCCGCTAAGCCGCTGCTACGCCCGCTTCGCCTCGCTCGTACAATAAAGCTTCGTAATACTTCATAATTTTACCAACAGATGGCCGAACTACGCAATAACGTACACGCAAAGTTTTACGCTCTTACAGCGTCTGAGTTAAATAGAGCATGGTCGAAGGGGACAAAGGAAAGATAAACAGAGAATCCTGTCACATATAAAGAAGATATTACATTTAATCTTGCTCGACATTTTCTCATGAAGCGCCCAAAAAAGTCTTTATCTGCCAAATGAAACGTTATTCGTTGTCTTCATGGACTGAAAACTAGGGCTACCAACGAAATGCAGTCCAATTTTATGTCCCTTTTAAAATTTAATCCAAAATAGAATCAGTATGTTTACCACTGTCATAAAGTCTATATACCTACGTTAAGTAATTATTCAGAAGTTTTCCTGAAGATTTTATTTTTGTTGAGAATAATAACCCTCCAGATTCAAAACGTAAACTGTCACATGTAGTCACTGGTACGATTTCAGGTAAAAATCCCTCTTTCAGTGTTATTAACAAACCTTTTATTTTGATGTTGGCTGCTCACATATCCAGCCTCTTTGTTTGTACCTTTAATATTCATTTGTCTGCAAGCGCTGCCAACGGTAGGCTACCCGTAGACGCGAAGTTTAATTGCAAAAATAGTCACGGGTAATGATGTCAGCACAGCAGGAAGCAACTGACGCTGCTTTCCCCTCGCCCCTCATCACCCCTACCCATCGTAAACCTATCGTTCCCCACACGCGATTCGTTAACAGGCAGTAGAGGGAGGACTGAAGTCAAGGGAGGATGAGTGACGTAGCCCCGATGTAGTGGTAGAGGGAGAGGGGAAGAGAGTGAGTGAACTAGAAAAAAGTGTGGTGTGTGCTATCTGTGAAGAGTTTGAAGTACCAGTTCATTGAAATTGAGTGGTTAGTTCACACTTCACTGGAGTGAAGCGTTCATTTGAACGACTCATCCACGAGCTCCCCAACACTACTCCATACACCTTTTGCAACCTCTTGTGGATGTTTCCCACTGTCTCGTTTTCACAGCACAGGAATTCTATGACAGCACGATGCTTCTGACGAACGTCAAGTGTAGCAGCCATCTTGAAGACATGCTGTGACGGCGCCACTCGCGGGAAGAGGTTGAACTAAGTTTGAAAACAAGCGGGAAGGATGTATCTACACACTGTAAAACTTTCAAACATGCAGAATGGAAACTGTATTTTTAGAAAAACGGTGTGCAATTCTTTTGGAGTGACCCTCGTAATATACGTAGAAGTACTAACACGTCTGCTAATTTCCTTTTTTTGGGGGGGGGGGGGGGGGAATGTCGTGACTCTCCCTCCACCTTTTCTGCTCCCCGCTCCCCCCTCACCGCTATCTTGGAGCAGCGGCACCACGTAGCGCGGCTGGAAGTGGCGACCGGTTGGCGCCGCTGGTTAAACGGCCAGGCAGAGGGCGAGGATTTAGATGCAGATGTGGCCGGGGCGCAACGCGAGACGCGCCGCGGGAGAGTAATGATTGCCACAGCGGCGGGCGGCGCGCGGCGCGGTCGTCGCTCTTGTTCACATTTCACGCAAAATTAGCTGCGGCGCGCCGTAATCCGTCTTGGCGGCGGATTACGGTTGCCGCCTGCATTATGTATGAGCGCGCCGCCGCCGTCTGTAACGGCCCAGACCGCTGCGGTGATCCGCCCTCACTGCGGCCGAGGCCTCCTGCCTGCGGGCGAGCGTAACGCCAGTGGGGAGACCAGAGAAATAATACACTGCCCTAAATGAAAAATGATCACAATCCAACAGCGATCTCACGTGAAAAAACCCTTATCCCTGTACTAGCTGATAAGCTTGCATTGCACGATAAATTAGTACAGCCTTCTAGACGTTTCCAGTTCACTCAAAATTTATTGTTGCAACAGCTGAAAGGGCACAGTAATGCCCGACACAGAAAATATGTACAACTACATTCTTCGATGTTCTTGTCAGAACAGCACTTTTTTTGTATAATAACACCATTTTACACTGCTACCCATTACAATTGCTACACCACGAAGATGACGTGCTACAGGTGCGAAATTTAACCGACAGGAAGAAGATGCTGTGATATGCAAAAGATCAGCTTTTCAGAGCATTCACACAAGAATGGCTGCGGTGGCGACACCTACAGCGTGCTGACATGAGGAAAGTTTCCAACCGATTTCTCATACACAGACAGCAGTTGACCGGCGTTGCCTGGTAAAACGTTGTTGTGATGCTTCGAGTAAGGAGGAGAAATGCGTACCATCACGTTTCCGACTTTGATAAAGGTTGGATTGTAGCCGATCGCGATTACGGTTTATCGTATCGCGACATTGCTGCTCGCGTTGGTCGAGATCCAATGATTGTTAGCAGAATATGGAATCGGTGGGTTCAGGAGGGTAATACGGAACGCCGTGCTGGATCCCAACGGCCTCGTATTACTAGCAGTCGAGATGACAGGCATCTTATCCGCATGGCTGTAACGGATCGTGCAGACAGGTTCAAATGGTTCAAATGGCTCTGAGCACTATGGGACCTAAGAGCTATGGTCATCAGTCCCCTAGAACTTAGAACTACTTAAACCTAACTAACCTAAGGACATCACACAACACCCAGCCATCACGAGGCAGAGAAAATCCCTGACCACGCTGGGAATCGAACACGGGAACCCGGGCGTGGGAAGCGAGAACGCTACCGCACGACCACGAGCTGCGGGCGTGCAGCCACGTCTCGATCCCTGAGTCAACAGATGGGGACGTTTGCAAGACAACAGCCATCAGCACCAACAGTTCTACGACGTTTGCAGCAGTATGGACTATCAGCTCGGAGATCATGGCTGCGGTTACCCTTCACGCTGCATCACAGGCAGGAGCGCCTGCGATGGTGTACTCAACGACGAACCTGGGTGCACGAATGGCAAAACGTCATTTTTTCAGATGAATCCAGGTTCTGTTTACAGCATCGTGATGGTCGCATCCGTGTTTGGCGGCACCGCGGTGAACGCACACTGGAAGCCTGTATTCGTCATCGCCATTCTGGCGCATCACCCGGCGTGATGGTATTGGGTGCCATTGGTTACACGTTTCGGTCACCTCTTGTTCGCATTGACGGCACTTTGAACAGTGGACGTTACATTTCAGATGTGTTAAGACCCGTGGCTCTACCCTTCATTCGATCCCTGCGAAACCCTACATTTCAGCAGGATAATCCACGACCGCATGTTGCAGACCCTGTACGGGCTTTTCTGGATACAGAAAATGTTCGACTGCTGCCCTGGCCAACACATTCTCCAGATCTCTCACCAACTGAAAAGGTCTGGTCAATGGTGGCCGAGCAACCGGCTCGTCACAATACGCCAATCACTACTCTAGATGAACTGTGGTATCGTGTTAAAGGTGCACGGGTTGCTGTACCTGTACACGCCATCCAAGCTCTGTTTGACTCAATGCCCAGGCGTATCAAGGCCGTTATTACGGCCAGAGGTGGTTGTTCTGGGTACTGATTTCTGAGGATCTATGCACCCAAATTGCGTGAAAATGTAATCACATGTCAGTTCTAGTATAATATATTTGTCCAATGAATACCCGTTTATCAGCTGCATTTCTACTTGTTGTAGCACTTTTAATGGCCAGTAGTGTATTTAATACACCGAAGCCGGATATCAATGTAGGAAAGAAGGACAAGTTATTTATGTAATTATTCAGATATGCATTTCCTTAAAATAGATCCCTATATACAGTTTGGTGATGATTGTGAATTGAATGAATGGCTGGTCGTCTGCTGACCACAGATAGTGAAGGTAGATTCTATAATCATCGTTGAGACAGTCCTCTGGTCACCTTTGGCAGAACCAAAGAGAGAGGGGAAGTATACCAGAGCACTAGAGGGCCTGGGATGTGACTGACCAATACGGTGGCAAGGTCCCCCTCACTTTTGTGGAAGCGCGGGATGACCTGATGAACGGCCGTGTTTCAGCACTTTGTCGCTGAATCCTGAGGTGTGAAGACGTGTTTTATGTGTGCTCCATAGAAACAAATTTAAATGAAAAACGATACGCATGTGGAATATTTAAGAGTAGATAAAAATAATGATTTCTCTTTTCAGAAACTCTTGATGGGAGGCTCATGTGAATTGTTCGGAAAAGATAGGCAGGTAAAATTCATTGGGAACATAGGATTCTTCGGAAGTGACCAGCGGTCACAATGAAACCGCATGTTGTAATTATAAGTTGAAATACTTTCGTGTGGTAATATTAAGATGAAATACTTGCGTGTGTAAATCTAAGTCGAAAATATTTAAGAACTGCGTGTGCATAACTTGAATTAAAGACAAGCACTTCCGTGTGGTGAGTGCAGTGTGAGTCTCAACCTGACTATGAGACAAAAAAAATAGAAAATAGAAGTTCTTGTCCAAGCTTTCAGTTGAGGATCCATGTGTGAGATAATTAAAATACCAAAATTTCCATTATGAGATACATTCGTGTGACGCTAGCTTGGTGTTTTGATAGTCTGAGAGAGAATTAAGGTGAGTCAGCCATCTACCCGACAACACCATGTGGGTTGCATTGTACAGGGAGATCTGCATAAATCCTCCAGAGTTTTTGGTAGGGAAATTTATTAGCTGGGTCAGTGACGTGTGAACCTGGAATGTCTATTGAATGATGTGGGAAAGCAGAACAAGTAGATAACAAAACATTTTGTTTTTGTGATGTGCTTTATAATGGCAATGTGATTCATTTTGTATATTTAATCCGTGTGATTTGCACGAGACAGTAGCGAATTAGTTTCAAATACGGAGGGTCAAGGACGATAGTCAGTAAATTCGTTATGTTGCTAATGAACGAGCTTATGAGAGTGTGGGAGAGGATGAAGTAGCGAAAGATTCCTTACCAATCAAGAAAGTGCACAGTAGGAATAGACAGATACGTTACGAGACCACAGAATAGTAAAATGCTTACGTAATGTCATGCCCATTGGGTGGAGAATCCCTTGTTTAACTACTGTGTTGAAGTGTGACGCAAGAAGTTTTGCAACATTAGCATGAAAGAATTCATTATAACAAAAGAGGAGATATATGAAACAAATGGTGGTCTTGATTATTTAGTTGTGGGTAGCCATTTTGTTTAGGCATTATACCATGAGCTCCATTTCTTGCTAGGATGCCCAAGCTTTGATTAAAATACACTACTGGCCATTAAAATTACTACACCTCGAAGATGACGTGCTACAGACGTGAAATTTAACCGACAGGAAGAAGATGCTGTGATATGCAAATGATTAGCTTTTCGGAGCATTCACACAAGAACGTGCTGACATAAGGAAAGTTTCCAACTGATTTCTCATACACAAACACCAGTGTTGCCTGGTGAAACGTTGTTGTGATGCCACGTGTAAGGAGGAGAAATGCGTACCATCACGTTTCCGACTGATAGAGGTCGAATTGTAGCCTATCGCGATTACGGTTTATCGTATCGCAACGTTGCTGCTCTTGGTCGAGATCCAATGACTGTTAGCATAATATGGAATCGGTGGGTTCAGGAGGGTAATACGGAACGCCGTGCTGGATCCCAACGGCCTCGTATCACTAGCAGTCGAGATGACAGGCACCTCATCCGCATGGCTGTAACGGATCGTGCAGCCACGTCTTGATCCCTGAGTCAACAGATGGGGACGTTTGCAAGACAATAACCATCTGCACGAACAGTTCTACGACGTTTGCAGCAGTATGGACTATTAGCTCGGAGAGCATGGCTGCGGTTACCCTTGACACTGCATCACAGACAGGAGCGCCTGCGATGGTGTACTCACGACGAACCTGGGTGCACGAATGGCAAAACCTCATTTTTTCGGATGAATCCAGGTCCTTTTCACCGCATAATGAGATGGTCGCATCCGTGTTTGGTGACATCGCGATGAACGCACATTGGAAGCGTGTATTCGTCATCTCCATACTGGCGTATCACCCGGCGTGATGTTATGGGGTGCCATTGGTTACACGTCTCGGTCACCTCTTCTCTCATTGACGGCACTTTGCACAGTGGGCGGTACATTTCAGATGTGTTACGACCCGTGGCTCTACCCTTCATTCGATCCCTGCGAAACCCTACATTTCAGCAGGATAATGCACGACCGGATGTTGCAGGTCCTGTACGGGCCTTACTGGATACAGAAAATGTTCGAATGCTGCCCTAGCCAGCACATTCTCCAGATCTTTCACCAGTTGAAAACGTCTGGTCAATGGTGGCCGAGCAACTGGTTCGTCACAACACGCCAGTCACTACGACTGATGAACTGTGGTATCGTGTGGCAACTGCATCGCCATCCAAGCTCTGTTTGACTAAATGCCCAGGCGTATCAAGGCCGTTATTGCTGCCAGAGGTTGTTGTTCTGGGTACTGATTTTTCAGGTACTATGCACATAAATTCCGTGAAAATGTAATCAAATGTCAGTTCTAGTATAATATATTTGTCCTACGAATACCCGTTTATCGTCTGCATTTCTTCTTGGTGTACCAATTTTAATAGCCAGTAGTGTATTTAGAACTCGTTACGGCCATGGCACTTGTGGTGAACGAGAAACTAACTATACAGGGTGTTACAAAAAGGTACGGCCAAACTTTCAGGAATCATTCCCCACACACAAAGAAAGAAAATATGTTATGTGAACATGTGTCCGGAAACACTTACTTTCCATGTTAGAGCTCATTTTATTACTTCTCTTCAAATCAAATTAATCATGGAATGGAAACACACAGCAATAGAACGTAGCAGCGTGACTTCAAACACTTTGTTACAGGAAATGTTCAAAATGTCCTCGGTTAGCGAGGATACATGCATCCACCCTCCGCCGCATGGAATCCCTGATGCGCTGATGCAGCCCTGGAGAATGGCGTATTGTATCACAGTCGTCCACAATACGAGCACCAAGAGTCTCTACATTTGGTACCGGGGTTACGTAGACAAGAGCTTTCAAACGCCCCCATAAATGAAAGTCAAGAGGGTTGAGGTCAGGGGAGCGTGGAGGCCATGGAATTGGTCCGCCTCTACCAATCCATCGGTCATCGAATCTGTTGTTGAGAAGCGTACGAACACTTCGACTGAAATGTCCACGAGCTCCATCGTGCATGAACCACATGTTGGGTCGTACTTGTAAAGGCACATGTTCTAGCAGCACAAGTAGAGTATCCCGTATGAAATCATGATAACGTGCTCCATTGAGCGTAGGTGGAAGAACATGGGGCCCAATCAAGACATCACCAACAATGCCTGCCCAAACGTTCACAGCAAATCTGTGTTGATGACGTGATTGCACAATTGCGTGCGGATTCTCGTCAGCCCACACATGTTGATTGTGAAAATTTACAATTTGATCACGTTGGAATGAAGCCTCATTCGTAAAGAGAACATTTGCACTGAAATGAGGATTGACACATTGTTGGATGAACCATTCGCAGAAGTGTACCCGTGGAGGCCAATCAGCTGCTAATAGTGCCTGCACACGCTGTACATGGTACGGAAACAACTGGTTCTCCCGTAGCTCTCTTCATACAGTGACGTGGCCAACGTTACCTTGTACAGCTGCAACCTCTCTGACGCTGACATTAGGGCTATTGTCAACTGTACGAAGAATTGCTTCGTCCATTGCAGGTGTCCTCGTCGTTCTAGGTCTTCCCCAGTCGCGAGTCATAGGCTGGAATGTTCCGTGTTCCCTAAGACGCCGATCAATTGCTTCGAACGTCTTCCTGTCGGGACACCTTCGTTCTGGAAATCTATCTCAATGCAAACGTACCGCGCCACGGCTATTGCCCCGTGATAATCCATACATCAAATGGGCATCTGCCAACTCCGCATTTGTAAACATTGCTTTGACTGCAAAACCACGTTCGTGATGAACACTAATCTGTTGATGCTACGTACTGATGTGCTTGATTCTAGTGCAGTAGAGCAATGAGTCGCATGTCAACACAAGCACCGAAGTCAACATTACCTTCCTTCAATTGGGCCAACTGGTGGTGAATCGAGGAAGTACAGTACATACTGACGAAACAAAAATGAGCTCTAACATGGAAATTAAGCGTTTCCGGACACATGTCCACATAACATCTTTTCTTTATTTGTGTGTGAGGATTCTTTCCTGAAAGTTTGGCCGTACCTTTTTGAAACACCCTGTATAAAGAAATTTGATATTTGATGAGAAGCATCTGTGATGTGTTGTTCTAGCGAAAGAACCAGAAAAAGATATTAGTTTCAAGTCATTTTTTATTTTTTCCCCCATAATCCTCAGTCTCTTCGTCAACCGGAGGCTAAAGAAAACAAGCAGAACCTTTCAAATAATATTCTGTGTTGTTGCGAGTGGTTTATGTAGGAGCTAAATGTTCAAATTTGTGTGAAATGCCGGCCCCGGTGGTCTAGCGGTTCGAGGCGCTCAGTCCGGAACCGCGCGACTGCTACGGTCGCAGGTTCGAATCCTGCCTCGGGCATGGATGTGTGTGGTGTCCTTAGGTTAGTTAGATTTAAGTAGTTCTAAGTTCTAGGGGACTGTGGACCACAGATGTTATGTCCCATAGTGCTCAGAGCCATTTGAACCATTTGTGTGAAATCTTATGGGACTTAACTGCTAAGGTCATCAGTCCCTGATGTTACTCACTACTTAACCTAAATTGTCCTAAGGACAAACACACACACCCACGCCCGAGAGAGGGCTCGAACCTCCGCCGGGACGGCCGCACAGTCCATGACTGCAGCGACTTGGACCGCTCGGCTAATCCCGCACGGCTGTCGGATCTAAGTGAATTTGAATGTGGGCAAATTTTTGGTGCTAGTATGGTGCATGCTTCCGTAGGCAAATGAGCCAAAGCAATTGATTTTTCAAGAGCCACTGTATCTCAGATTCGTATATAGGGAACGCGGGGAAATATCATCCGCTACGTCACAAGGCGGACGAAATTGTGTGTTGATTGTTCGCGACAGACGATCTTTAAAGAGGATTGTGACAAAAACATTTTCGTCATATCAAAGGGAGCCAGCACCTGATGGCGGGAGTGCCATCGGATGTACAACGCAATCACCCGTAGTTTGGATAGCTGGTAATTTAGCCGGCAGCCACCACATTTCTAAACTGTCAACGCCGTTGGCTGTGACCTATCTTTGAGATCTCTGTGACGTTGTCTTTCAACAAGATAAAGCAAGGCCGCCTGTTACCCGTGCTGTCTCGACCTACTCCGATACCGAGACATCTTAACCGTTGCCTTTCTGGAGCGTTCTTCAGGTCACACACATATTGAAAACATCAGTCACAGGTTTTCGAGAGAATGGCGCAGAGTGAGAGAGAGAGAGAGAGAGAGAGAGAGAGAGAGAGAGACGGAGAGAGAGAGGGAGAGACCATATGACAGCAAGATGAAACAAAGATACGGACAGATCTTCGAGCTGATACGCAGTTTGCTTGTGACGATACAACACAGCATATCTGTAAATGATACAGAATTACTTTTGTATTATTGGACTGCATTGTTTTTTACGAACATATTTTTTTATTGCTTTGTTGTACAGGATGAAGGTATAGGTACACATCTCTGATAACTGCACATCAGTGTGCTAGTTTTTTTTTCTTTTTTTTCCTCTGTATCTAACAGTTTTCCCATCTGATATTATCGGCATGGTCATAACTGCACTACGAAGTGCACTACGCCTGTCAGTATAGACATCCGTTTTGCTTCGCACGTCAACATTTCAATACCTGGCCTGTTGCACATGTTTTCTAGAGTCCTTAGTCTTCCAGAATGCATTCGAACTCGGTTCTAGTAAATTTTGGGTCTTCTTATTGCAGAATTAACTGATATTTACCAAATTTATGGAGAAGCAAGGCAATCTGTGGTAATGGTAAGTGAGATCTGCCATCACAGATTTCCAAACCGTCGCGTTCCAAACGCACGAACCTTCGTTGCTGTGCAGCAAAGACTACGAGAAAAAATATCTCTTCACCCTAGATTCGAGGATCGCGGACTTCATCGTGATGCTACAGTTCTTTAGAAGTTAGGAGGAAACTTGGACAATACTTCACAAATTACCCAGCTTAAGGTCCGTAAACCATGGACCTTGCCGTTGGTGGGGAGGCTTGCGTGCCTCAGTGATACAGCTAGCCGTATTGTAGATGCAACCACAACGGAAGTGTATCTGTTGAGAGGCCAGCAAACGCTTGTTTCCTGAAGAGGGGCAGCAGCATATCAGTAGTTGCAGGGGCAACAGTGTGGATGATTGACTGATCTGGCCTTGTATTATTAACCACAAAGGCCCACATCCCACGATTTAAATCCACTGGATTCTTATTTCTGGGAATACATCAAGCAGCTACTCTATAGAGACATCATAGATGATGAAGCAACTCGAACAGAGGAATCCAAGAAACTGTAACAACCTTCAGAAGTGACGCTACAGAATGGAATGGGTGAAATCATCGGGGTATTGCCGCTTCCAAGCTAGCTGTGCAGTTGAAGGAGACCATTTGAGACACTTGCTTCGTAGTAATAACAGGTTTCTGGATTGTGTTTTAAGCGCCACAGATTTTGGAATGAAATATCGTGGGAATTTCACAACATCTTAGTCTCGCCCGAGAGCCATTTCTACAACTACCTCAACACCATGTATATGGCCAGTTCCAGTGTTCTGAAATGAAATTGATAAAGAAGTTTAAGAACGATTTTTGTAACTTTTGGATAGTGGACACACAGGTAATATCAGAGATGTAGTTTTATATACATTCAATGAAATTATCTGAAGCGTAAAATGAAACTTTTTGGAGTATGCGTTAAGACAAGAGAGGCAGTAGCAAACAGAAGGTGAACGTGATTTAGCAGCGAGTGAAAGAGGACGCAAGAGTGCGTACAAGTTTCTCTGGCTTGTTGCCTATTCCTGAAGTAGTTAGATTGAGGAGATAATTATGATGAAGACTACGTTGAGACACTTGATACAGAGGACTTGTCAGAGAAAAAATCTATGTGCCATTTCAGAACAAAAACATAAAGTGAATGAGGAACCAAACATGAAAAGAACCTCCAGATGATACAATACCTGGTCGATGGCGAATTCAAGCCGTAAAAGACTTTGAAATCCGAAAACCAAAGAAACATCCAGATATAGGTGATCTACAGTTAAGCAATATTTCTTGGACTGATCTCATGGTCAATCAAGATTTGTTGTGGTAGTACCAATATAACTCTAAAAGTAAGACAATCAAACAAACGTTTATCCCTGTTGAAATTTCCTTTAGATACTTTATCACAGGTCAGTGCCATGTTACAATCATTTTTGTTTATATTGTAGATAAACCCAGACTACCCATTATGTGAGAAAATGGTGTCAAAGTCATAGGGGCTACTGGAAAAACCAGGAAACCAATTAAAAACAAGAATTTGACATAATTCAGAATAAAACAAGAATCTGAAAATAATTTTCTGGTCATTCCTGAATTGAATGCCGAAGTGATTTTGTGAAGGGATAGGCTAGATATTGAAAAAGAAATTATTGACTTTGGTAACGAAACTGTGCAAATTAATAGTAAATCAGGCACTTTAGAAACAGCATTTGCAGAAATATAAATTACACATGACACTAAATTGAGCCACTGCAAGTAGAAACTGATCCCAAGAATAGTGATTCGTCTAGCATTTTCAAAATTTACCATGTTAAGGCTAACTGATGATAATCAGAGGGAGAATAATTTTAAAGAAATCATTGAGAACTTATATGACCTTATATCACGACAGGATTCTGAATTGCACAGCATATGAGAAAGAAGCCGTAATGTATTTTCAGATAAACCTGGTCTAGTTAACAAATTCGAATGCTGTTTTGAAGTATTTCCTCAGTAACCATTTTTCGTGAGACTTTATTCAGTTCCCTTGGTTAAGAAACTACCTGTTCAGGCAGAAGTAGATAAAATAGTTAAGTGGAAGTGACTGAGTTAAGCAACTGTGAATACAATAGCTCTCCCATTATCGTAAATAACATAGATGGGGAGTGCGAGTGGTGGTTGATGCATGAACTTTAAATAATGTTGTTAAAAGAGAAGTTGACTGACCTGAAAGTTTGGATGATAACATGTTACAGACATTCCATGATGTACAGTATTTAAAGTGTTGATTTGACGCTGGATACTGGCAAGTTCCATTAGATGCTGAATCTCGTAAATACACTGCATTTTTATTTGCTGGAAAATGTTGTCCCTTTTGGTCTCCATACAACCGTTTCGATCTTTATTCCAGTTTTAAATTCAGCCCTGGGGCGGGATCTAAGTGCCAGAGTAACCAAATACGTAGATGGTATGTTAATTGACCTATTAGAGTGGCGAGAACACTGTGAATTGTTAAACAAAGAGCTCACTGCTCTTCAAACAGCGGGGCTGACCTTAAAACTTAAAAAATCTGAGTTTCTTAAAAAAGAGATTAAATTTCTGGGGAATATCGTTACGACGTCTGGGATTTGTAGGGACCCAGAAAAGTTAACAGCTATTGAAACGTGCCCTCCACTCAAGAATAAAACGCAGCTTTAGAATTTCTTGGTCCGTGTGGATTTAAGACAAAATTTTTAAGTAGTGCTCATTTAAACAATCTGCTTCGAAAAATAGTAAATTTATTTGGACTAAGGAATGTCAAGATGATTGTGAAGCATTCAAAAATGATGTTTTATGTCATCCAATACTAATGGAACTGTTTCATGTGAGTGCTGACAACAGTGTGTATGAAATAAGGGTCAACATTTTCCAAGAAGCCAATATCCTGGAAAAAACAGATCACAAAACTATTGCATTAATGCGCAGGACTAGCTAAATATGAAAGAAGTTACACCACATCGGAGAAAGAATCTTTGGCTATTGTTTGAAAAAATTCCTGAATTATTTATGGGGGGGATGAAATAGTAATTCACACTGATCACAAGGCATTAACATTTCTAAAATATTGTCATCTATTAAATGTGAGATTAACCCACTAGGCAATATAATTTGAACAACTTGATTACAATATTTGTTACCTCAAAGGCACCGACAATTGTGTAGCAGTTGTCTTAGTTAGGTTACAGGAAAATCTAAACTGTCCTCCTAAAGAAATTAATGAAGACAGTACAATCCAGATGCATTTTATTAAAGAAGTAACTGTGGAAAAAGAAAGCTGAATATGTATGTAAAAATATGAGACATTACCAAAACGATTTTTAAGTTTGGAATTCAACAAACTTCAGTTTTGATAGTGCATATCGGCCTCAAATCGCGAAGTATTACGAAATTTTAAAAGGTATTTTGTACAGACGAAAAGCTCTGGACATGGCGGACTGGAAGGTATGTTGACCATCACAGTCTGACTGAAATGCTAGAGAGACTATTTCCACCTTGCACTGTGGGCCCAAGAAGTGTATCAAAAATCTTCCATATGTCATAGCAATCATTAATAACATTGTAAGGAAGGTGACTGATAATATAATATCGAGTGACATATGTCAAACGGCTAAAGTAGCAAACAAGAACTAAAAAACATCCAATAAGGGTGCTAAACAAAACAACATACTGGAACATGCATTCGATTTGCTTCCCATGGATTTATGTTGCCCATCCCTAAGACTTCAAGTACATTTTGCATATATAGTAGTGGAACAAGAAATATTTTCCACATTCATCAAACTCTATTGAATCAGGAAACCAATAGCTACAGCTATATTTAACAGAATGGTTGAATACTTTGCAACTGTAGATAAATGAAGATCAGTATTGCCAGACAGTGGACCCAAGTTCATTTAAAAATTTGGAAAGAGGTAATGAAGTATTATAATGTTCAAGTAACGTATATTTCAGCTTACAACCCGGCAAGTAATCTGGTTGAACGCTACATGCGTGAGCTTGTGTATAACGTACTTCCAGTACATGGGGGAGATTAGTTTCAGATATTGAAGTTGTCATTAATTCTTTACATCATGAATCTGTGGGATTTACCACATAGGAAATACTGACAGACACTAAAAGTAAAAGCATAATGAAAAATTTGTTAGAATTCCCACTGTGTTTAGAGTTTAAATTGGATCGAAAAAATGAATTACTGAGAGAAAGAGTGAAATAGAAAGCGAAAACTATATCTAAAAGATTTTGTTTTCATGGAAACCCATAAGAAATCAAGTGCTAAACCATGAGATTGCCATACTTTAGATGTATTTCCAATGGTCAATTTAAAATGCAAGGAACAGACTGCCAAAAGTCTCAACAGGTAACCAAAGCCTTTCCTGACTGAGTCTGGTTTATAAATGAAAATGCTTAATATGAACTGCCTGAAATGATGAAGGAGCAACAAAAAGTTTTTTACTTATATCAAATAGTGTGTTTTAATTACTTTTGTGTTGTTTTGTTGGACTGTGCGAAATTTCAGAAGCCAAAGGTACCCTTCAAATGAAAGTAATCTCTTACTGAAGTGTCTTTCACTAACTGAAAGTAAAATATTTTAATAGTTTGCTATAAAACAAAGTAAACGAACTGCTTAAAACTTGATGCAAATTCCTAGTATAACTAAATCACTCTGTAAATAATATTCGTGTAAATATGTTACAATTGTGTATTTGTATAGCTGTATTGTGTATCCTCTTGTATGTATATGTTTTGTGCGTGTATTTAGGCACCGATACACGAATTTTTCTGTGACACAAAGACACTTTCCTGCGATTATGTATTTATGTTGAACATAGCTGATAGTTATCTTTTGAAAAAAAATTCGTGAGATAATCTTCCATATATTACTGTCTACATAAAAGCGTTGCTTCGGTAAAGCTTGTACGTCGTTGCGTTGTGTGCGAAGTATTATAGTGTTTCACTGATGTATCCTTAACAGGAAACACCATTAGGCATATGTAACACTTATGTACGTTATCGATATAATTTCTTTTACTAAATTTCTATGTTCATAAGAATATGGCAAGATCTGTGTTATTATGTTGTTTGGATTTACAAGATGACAATAACTGTTCATAATATCTGTAAAGTTATTTAACAAAAATTGATTTGTGAATGAATTTTTCAATACTTATTTCTTTCATAATGCTAATGTGTTAAAATATTTTTGCAAAACTTATTCATGCGTAAGAACATAGGATAGTACAAAATTTAAAACCTGGAAGGAAGTCCATCCGCAAAGAAAAACTTGAGGCGAGAGCATAAAAGGTGCTGTGTCGCGAAGTACTGCAAGAAGTTTGTGTAGCACAAATAGTCAGTGGTTAGCGTCCAACCAGTTAACAACTTGTGTGCTAAATGGGGTAAGAATTGTAAAAAGATTGGATTAATTACCTCTCGGATGTGGATATGTATTGGCTATTAGATCATGACATTCATTGATTTGCATCGAATAGTAAAATTCCCACATCAAGAAGATAATATGCTGAGCATTTTTTACGTCAAGAGCCATGATAGTATATGAGGGCTTCATACTTCTGCAACAGAAGATCAGCACGGCCACCACCTCCAGGAAAGGTATTTATTTGCATGGACCACTAATTTGCTGAACTTCTAAATAATAACGAATCCATTATTAACTTTGTGTCAAGAGTACCAATTTATCCTCAGTCACTAACGTCGATAGGGTCCTCTTCCTAGTGATGAAACGGTAAGAGTGTCCGAATTCTAATGAACCGCAGGAGCATTACTGTTTCAAAAGTTTTTATTACTTTTCCTAAAGTGATAATTTTCTCAAATGTCTAGTTAGTCTTTTGTTTGGAATATTCTACATGCTCAGTAAAGCGAATAATTAAAGTATGTGAAAAAACATGAGCGCAGTTAGAAAATATCCATTACAGCGATTATTTCTATTCTTATAAAAATCTTAGCGCAATACTAAACGTAACTGAACAGAGTCGTGATTATAAGAAACATTTGCAGGCCATAACAGTTTAAAGGCTTACATACATCTTACTTGCTTTACATGATTGTAACAAGAACGGATTTGGTTTTAAGTGTGTATCATTACTATCCTGTTAGTTGACTTAGTTTTAAGCCCAATCAATAGACATAAGAGTTTCTCGATCTCCCCACCAAGTGTATAGCCAGTAATGTAGTAATTCTTACAGTGAAAGTGTTTATGAAGTTTAGGAAACATTCTAGAGAGATTTGTGCTCTTGTAAATATAACTGGCAACAACGTATTAACATTCAGGGTCATCTATGTTCTGCATAATGAAACGACTTACACGCTCCATTCGCAAAGAAATGGTAATCAAGTTAGTTAGCATAACAGACTGAGAAACATTTCGATATTACTCTCTTACAACAATGAAGTTTTAAAGACATCTCCCATCCAACTTGGGCGTGCTCCTCGCGTATTAAGTGGCACTGTGTAATCAATTTTTCTTTCTTCTTTTAAAACAGACAGTGTACGTTAGTGGGAGATTTTCTGTTGCCAATAGTTTTTAATCTTTTGTCTCTGTTACTCATGCTTAGCTTCTCTACCAATGCTTACTATATTTTACTGTTTTCGTGACCGAATTAAAAAACAATTTCAGTTCCAAGTAATGTCACATTAACAGTTACTTTTCTTTATTTAAAATATATTTGTTTGGAATCACTTTGCCTAATGAATCTGGCGACTGTTTTTGATTTACATCACTACAGTTTAAATTTATGACTTTAATGCCTTGGTTCGATTGCCGTTATTATTACTGTAATCTTTCTGGCTACAAAACCCTGTCCCACTAATTGTCATTACATTTACATCTTCATCTACGTACATACTCCGCACGCCATTGGACAGTGGGTGGCGAAGTGTACCCTGTACTAGTGATGGACGTTGTCTTTCCTGTTATGCTTGCAGATAGGCCGAGGGTAAAATGACTTACAGGATGTCCGGAAATTCCCGTTACAGACGTCTAGGACTCGTAGAGGGGAGTGAGAATATAATATTTTGAATAGAAATCCATATCCGGAAACCTCATCCAACGACGCTACATAGTATCAAAGCTATAGGCGCCGGCGCCATTAAAATTGCCACGCCACGAAGATGACGTGCTAGAGACGCGAAAATTAACCGACGGGAAGAAGATGCTGTGATATGCAAATGATTATCTTTTCAGAGCATTCATACAAGGTTGGCGCCGATGGCGACACCTACAAAGTGCTGACATGAGGAAAGTTTCCAACCGATTTCTCATACACAAACAGCAGTGGACCGGCGTTGACTGGTGAAACGTTGTTGTGATGCCTCGTGTAAGGAGGAGAAATGCGTACCATCACGTTTCCGACATTGATAAAGGTCGGATTGTAGCCTATCGCGGTTGCGGTTTATCGTATCGCGACATTGCTGCTCGCGTTGGTCGACATCCAATGAGTGTTAGCAGAATATGGAATCGGTGCGTTCAGGCGGGTAATACGGAACGCCGTGCTCGATCCCAACGGCCTCGTATCACTAGCAGTTGAGATGACAGGCATCTTATCCGCATGGTGGCTGTAACGGATCGTGCAGCCACGTCTCGATTCCTGAGTCAACAGATGGGGACGTTTGCAAGACAACAATCATCTGCACGAACAGTTTAACGAAGTTTATCGGCATTGACTATCAGCTCGGAGACCCTTGACGCTGCATCACAGACAGGAGCGCCTGGGTGCACGAATGGTAAAACGTCATTTTTTCGGATGAATCCAGCTTCTGTTTACAGCATCATCATGGTCGCATCCGTGTTTGGCGACATCGCCGTAAACGCACATTGGAAGCGTGTATTCGTCATCGCCATACTGGCGTATCACTCGGCGTGATGTTATGGGGTGCCACTGGTTACACGTCTCGGTCACCTCTTCTCGCATTGACGGCACTTTGAACAGTGAACGTTACATTTCAGATGTGGCTCTACCCTTCATTCGATCCCTGCGAAACCCTAAATTTCAGCAGGATAATGCACGACAGCATGTTACATGTCCTGTACGGGCCTTTCTGGATACAGAAAATGTTCGAATACTGCCCTGGCTAGCACATTCTCCAGATCTCTCACCAATTCAAAACGTCTGGCCAATAGTGGCCGAGCAACTGGCTCGTCACAACACGCCAGTCACTACTACTGATCAACTGTGGTATCGTGTTGAAACTGCATGGGCAGTTGTACCTGTACAAGCCATCCAAGCTCTGTTTGACTCAATGCCCAGGCGCATCAAGGCCGTTATTACGGCCAGTGGTGGTTGTTCTGGGTACTGATTACTCAGGATCTATGCACCCAAATTATTTTGTGGAAATGTAATCACATGTCAGTTCTAGTATCATATATTTGTCAAATGAATACCCGTTTGTCATCTGCATTTCTTCTTGGTGTAGCAATTTTAATGGCCAGTAGTGTACATACCACGAAATCACCCTGTATATACATATATTTAGAAGCTTCGGCGGCTGTAGTTTTGTTGCGCTGTAGAGTCGTTGGATGTCGTTTCCGGACACGGGTTGTTGTTCAAAATATTATGTACTCACTGCCCTCTACCAGACGCAGAACTTTTTAACGGGAATTTGAGAACACTGAATGTGTCTCCGTATGAGCCCTAATTTCTCGTATCTTATCTTCGTGTTGCTTAGCGAAATGTATGCTGGCGGCGATAGAATCGTTCTTGAGTCAGATTCAAATACCCGTTCTCTAACTTTTGTCGGCAGTATTTCTCAGAAAGAAATACCTCCAGGGATACTCATTTTAGTTCCCGAAACATCTTCATAATACCTGCGTGTCATTCGAATCAACCGGTAACAAATCTAGCAGCTCGCCTCCGAACTGCTTCGATGTTTCCCTTTAATCCGACTTCATTTGGATCCCAAACACATGAACACTACTCAAGAGTAGGGCACACTAGCGTACTATATGTGGTCTCCTTTACAGATTAGCTACACTATCCAAAAATTCTCCCAGTACAACAAAGACGATCAATCGTCTTCCCCATCAAAATCCTCATATGCTTGTTCCATTTCATATCACGTTGCAGCGTTACCCCAAGATATTTAAACGACTTGACTGTGTCGACCAGGACAGTAGTTATGCTGTACAAATGCGCGTCATATGGTTCACTGATCACGAGCTTTCGGCAGAGATCTCCTCTGCCATTGTCAATTGGTTGACTGTCTCGTGGATGCCGCCGCCGTGCTTATATAACCGCACTGTCGCCAGTGACGTCATTGGTGCTCAGTGCTGCAACTTATGGCAATCTTTTGGTGGCGCTACCGCCGCGCCCGCTGCAAGCCCCCAACCACATGATCTCAGGCCGCATTTAGCTGCAACCCATCATCTTTATTGAGGGTACTGCTCGATATTACGCCATCCCAGAAGTTGTTGGTTCGTTTAATAACAGAAACCTCGTCGAACGCAATTCGGTGTCCGTTTCCTAGTGCTTGTTCCGCTACAGATGATTTTGATTTTTCGGAATAGCGTAGGCGTAAAAACAGTTCATGTTTTGCGCGGCTCTGTTCAATAGTGCGGACAGTCTGACCGAGATAAAACTGTCCACACACCAGCGGGATTTTGTATATTCCAAGTGTTCTGTGGCCTACATCGTCTTTCACATGCTTCATTACTTGCCGGATCTCTGCCGGGGGCCTGTTGTTGAGCCACAAAACGATAAAAACGCAATCTCCTTTTTGCCGTCTTCGGAAGCCTTCTGCTTTCGTGCCTTAGATGAAACTGTTGCGAAATTAATTTGTTGTTGTAACCATTTTTCTTCAGAACTTAACGTAAGTGGCTCATTTCCCTCAGCAGACTTTCGGCGTCTGAGAAGATTTCAGCTCGATGTACCAAGGTCCTCAGAACAGTGTGTTCCTCTGTTGGGTGGTGGTAGTTTTTTCGTTCTGGCACATGTTGTTTTTGTTGTTGTGAAGCCAGACTCAATTTCCCTTTCTGCTGCTCCGTGGCTCTTCGTTGTGTTCTCATCGTTTTGTGTCTCAATAACAGGGAAAATTAACCGAATTCTAAGGAGACATGATATCGACAGTCCTCAGATCGCGAGCGAAGATCAGGCAACTAAGGATGCCTGTGAAAGATGTTGGAATATGCAAAATACTGTTAGAGTGTGGCAGTTTTACATCGATCAGACTGTTCGTACTATTGAACAGCACTTCACAGAACATGAAAGGTGTTTCCGCCTACGCTAGCCCGAAAAATCAGCTGAAAAACGGAAACCGGTTTGCATTCGACGAGACTTCTGCTATTAAAGGACCATCTGCTTTTGGGATAGCGTAATAAGCAAAGCAGTAGTCAAAATATTGGGTTACACCCTCAATAAAGAGTGTCGACTGCAGCTGGGGCGGCTAGCGCGCTGTGATTGTGGAGCTGAAGATGGCGCGGCGTTCGCGCTATCAAAATAATACAGTATTTGGTGCGGGACTGAGCACTGTGACGTCACTGGCACGATGCTGCTATACAAGCACGACAGCGGCATCCACACGACAGTCAACCACTTGACAAAGGAAGAGAAGACCTCTGTCGAAAGCTCGCGGGCAGTTAACCACTTGATGCTACTTGAAACTCGAGAACATTTTATTAACTACTAACGCTGCAACCGAACATCACGTGTTTGTTTCTCCTACTCATCCGCATTAACTTACATTTTTCTACAACTAGAGCCAGCTGCCATTCACCATAACACCTACCAATTTTGTCTAAGTCATTTTGTATCAACCTACAGTCGCTCAACTTCGACACCTTCTCGTACACGAAGCATTATCAGCAAACAATCGCAGACTGCCGTCCATACTGTAGGCCGGATCATTTATTGATATAGAAAACAATAGCGGTCCTATTACACTTCCCTGGGGCGCTCCTAACGATACCCTCGTCTCTGACGAACACTTGCCCTCGTGGAAAAGATACTAGGTTCTATAACTTCAGAAGTTTTCGAGTTACTCACATATCTGGGTATTTATTACGTATGCTCGTACCTGCGTTAACTGCCTACAATGGGGTACCGTGTCAAATGCTTTTCGGAAATCTAGGAATGTGGAATGTGTTTGTTGCCTTTCATCAGTAGTTCGCAGTATATCATGTGAGAAAAGAGCAAGTTGAGTTGCTTCGTGGACATAAGGTTCTCAAATGGTTCAAATGGCTCTGAGCATTATGGGACTTAACATCTATGGTCATCAGTCCCCTAGAACTTATAACTTCTTAAACCTAACTAACCTAAGGACATCACACAACACCCAGTTATCACGAGGCAGAGTACGGTTCTCAGTCTCAAGGAAATTTATACGAATATGTTCTAGAATTCTGCAGCAAAACCGATGTTACGGATATTGGTTTGTAATTTTACGGGTCCGTTCTTTTATCGTTCCTATGTGCAGGAGTCTAATGACCTCCTTTCCATCGCTTGGGACTTTGTAATGGCCAAGAGATTCGCGGTAAATGCAACGGTCCAATGCCGTAGACTACTCTTTCTAAAACCGAATTGGAGTTCCATCAGTACCTAGTAACATGTTTGTTTTCTACTCTTTCAGTTGTTTCTCTACGGCAGAGATGCTTATTACTATGTCGTCCACACGGGAGTCGGAGCGATGGTCAAACGACGGTTTGTTTTTACGATTGTCTTCCGTGTACGATTTCTTAAAAGCGTTTTTCAAACTGTCTTTAACTTCCGCACTACATTAACCAATGAGTGACTGATGCACTTAGTGATTTTACATGGAAATAGAAATTTCTTGAGTTTTCGGCCATATCGTTTGCTAAAGTATGACGATGGTAGTTGTTGTATGCTTCATGTATAAATCTTTTCACAGACGCACGAATCTCTACTAATCTTTACCTGTCATTATTTGCCCGTTCTCTCTAGAACCGAGAGTGCAACAGCCTTAGATTCCTCATCATTTTCCCAATTTCTTTGCTAAGCTACTGTGGGTTTTTCCGTCCTTAGTCCACTCACTAGGCACGTACTTGTCCAGAGCACGATTTACAATCGTTTAAACTTTGCTCATTAGCACACCATCACGGTCGACCGAAATAGTAACATTACTAGCAGCTTACTCTTGTAGTCTAACAAATTGAACTAAACGTGGGAAGAAAAGTCGAGGCAGAAGGAACTGTAAAAGCATATTCGCTCCTGAGTAATGTATTCCCGTTAGTATGACGTTTGCATGTTCAGAAACGTACTGAATGTTGTTAGGAAAAGCATACTAGCTCCAGAGTAATGTATGTCTGTTGGTATGCATGTTTACGTGTTGATAAACGTACTGAATGTCGTTAGGAATCCATTTAATTGGTTTTCAATCTTCGTTCAAAACAAACTCCGCAACTTTTAGTTAAAAAATCGTTATAACCTTTCACATTTCTGTTACGTTGACATCGGATGAAGCTGAGCTTCGAAATATACTTTGCCGAATAAAGTACGCCACTGAAAAGATAGATTTGTTACTAATTTTCCCAAAGTATTAATTGTTTTTAGGATATTCGTAAATTTTAGGAATGGATAACTAGATCACTCGCAAATAAGAAGGGGTACATGAATGATAAGAAAAAGAAGTCTTCAGAAGTCGTCCAGTGATTTAAGATAATCAAAGAGCAACCGAATAAAGTCGAGGATAGCGTTTCTACCACTGTGCCCGTTCTTTTCGTTAATGGAATGAGATAATAACACTCGAGCTCAGAGCAGTTTCTCAAGACGCCGTTCATTAGAGTCCTCAGTCGCTACCATATCTTCCTGTAGAAGTAATGAGAATGTATCTGAAAAGAATTGTGCACTAAAAATTATGGCCAGCTGCAGCAGCATCAGCAGCAGAAGCAGCAGCAGCAGCAGACTGCGCCTTATCTACTAAGGACGCAGCCCGCGCTGCAGCAGCGCTTGCTTGGCTGCCCGTTAAGCGGGGCGGGCCAGCGACGTACTGCATATTGGCCGGGAGAGCACAGCGGCGTGCTATTCCGCGCAGCACGTCGCCCAGCTTCTTTACCTCCGTAATCTCGCCGGGCAGCGCCAAAATCTAATTACCGGAGCATCACTTGTGTTGCAACAGCAAGTTAGTGCGCAGTCAGATAAGGGTGCTGCCACGCTCCGGACAAAATAACAGTAATGGCTTCAACACAGAATGATCCTTAGGACCAGGGGTTCTGATACAAAGTATTTAGCGTGGGTAGACGTACTGAATGAAACCATTGCGTCTGAAGCAGTTACGTACTTTTTTCTACAGTGAAAGATAAGAAAGTAGAATAAAGTTGCAGTTTTGCATGAGATAGGTGATGATAGAAAAAAACAATTACTGTGATAATTTTGGAGATCTGGTACCCTTACGATTATTGTGATATGTTCAGGAGTCAATTTTTAGTCAACCTTTCACTGCGTGAATTTTGTCGTTAGCGAGTAGTGGCAACCGACATTTGTGAGCCGTGATAAAAATTGCTGTTTTGAAGAGCGCGCCGGAAGCGCGTTCTGTAAAGCAGTCTCCCTCCGTTTCTGGCGGTGGCGCCGCTGTGGAAATCGCAGCTTTGGTGTCTCCCTCTGGTGGGAAAGGGGAAATGTTGCCTGTTCACGTGCATTTAAAGGGCGCTATCAGCTCGGCAGGACCCCCCCCCCCCCCCCCCCATCTGTCCTTGGCTAGGGAGTGTCACCTTTGTGCCGACATTTTCGTACAGTGTTTTACAGTGAGTGTTTTACAGTGAGTGTTCCGTGTTGTGTGTCTTTTGGGAAGTGTTGCTAACGGCCATCACACTGTCGCTGGGTGTGATTTTTTTATCTCTTGCGAACAGAAACCAGACTGTCGCCATGTTTTTTAATTGTGTGTCTACTATGTTCCTTGTCTGATTCCTGTGTATTTTATTAACACTGCCAACCCCTTTGCTTTCCGTTTTAACTTTCCGCAATTTTCCGCCATTTTACACTTTTACTCGCCAGGAGGTCAGTCCGAGTGAGGCTCGGTCAGTCTCGCGTCACCAGTTGCTGGTCTGTCTCTCGTTCGCCGGCCGCAGTGGCCGACCGGTTCTAAGCGCTACAGTCTGGAACCGAGTGACCGCTACGGTCCCAGGTTCGAATAGTGCCTCGGGCATGGATGTGTGTGACGTCCTTAGGTTAGTTGGGTTTCAGTAGTTCTAAGTTCTAGGGGACTGATGACCTCAGAAGTTAAGTCCCGTAGTGTTCAGAGCCACTTGAACCATTATTTTCTGTCTCTCGTTTGCATTTGTGCGGCAGTGAGTGTCTATCTGTCGTCGGAGTGCTAGTATGGCTGTCGTTTGGATCAAACTTTGAAGATAGAAAATGAGAGTCTTGCCACTCCGCCAGTCACAGACCTCTGCCAGTGGTCTTCCGGTCGGGGCTGTATTCCTGCATCGGAGTCTGCGCGTTAGGCCGCCAGTCTGCTCGAGTTGCTTGGGCAACTGTCATTGGCGGTTGGATCGGTCGTTTGGTCGGTCGTGCACTGAGACACAAGGTGACTGGTCCGCCTTGAGCGTCGGCGCATGTAAGGTCCCCACATGAGTCCAGTGGGCCGCGCCGTATAGAAATGGGTAGTGGCTTCGCGGAAGCAACAGGAGTCAAACCACGACATCGGGCTGGCCGGGACGAGCTGCGACGCCGTGAGACGGGAGATCGGCGCGCCTTCCTGCGTCCGTTGAAGCAGCTGGCAGTGGACGGTTCGGGAGAGCGTTGGGGATGCTGCGCCAGGTCTTCGCCAGAAATCGCAGTTTATTAGAAGTTAAGTGATTGGAGATACGTTGTTTCATTTACTTGTTAAACTCTACTTGTTTTCTTGGTGAGGTCACCAGCCGCTTTGTTTTGGGGTCGTCCCACTATTCTTCTCAGTTTGCCCCCCCGTGGGGAGGTGGTTATTTGTGAATTGGGTGGTCCGTTTTCCCTTGTGGAGTTGGGGCGGGTTAGAGCAATCTGCGGTTCGGGTTGTTCAGTAATCCCCCCATCAATCTGCCTCTGTCATGTTTGTCGGATTCGGTATTAACGAATTTATTGCTTAAGGTGTAAAGGCCGAATTCCTGAAATATGTTTTTATTTTGCCTATCATCTTGCGAGGTGGTATATGTGTAATGTAGAACATGTTGGTACATTTTATGTAAAACTGCATATCAAGGACTTTATTTAAATGGTCATTTTAGTATATAAAGTTGCCACCCTTCCACCGTAAGAGTTCTTTTAAAAACAAGTTGCACTTTCGGTGGCAAATAATGCTTTGTACCATCTCCATCCCTCTTACGGGGTGCATAGTTTATGCGTTTGCGTGAGTTGTTAAAATTTTTAGTTTATAGTAATCTGGTGTGTTGCAGATTTGCACTAGTCTAGTCTTTCAGAGGTTGTTGTCAGCGGTCATGACTACGGCCGTGTTAAAAGGAAGCTGCAAGGTTCTCAGCCCGAAAGCTCATACTATCAAAAAAAAAAAAGTTATTTCTGCCTCTGAAAAATTGTAACTTGATATTTACAGGGTGCTTTCTGATTATAATTTTAAATCTGTTTAAAAAAAGGACTTTTAGGAATAAAATTTCCATTTATGAAAAAAAAATTAATTTGTTTCATCAGTTAACCATTGGCAACTACTTCCACGCTTACATAGTGTAATTAAATGTGTTAATGTTCTTGATGAATCGCTAGTAAGTAAAGTAAATTCTTAAGAAAAGGTTTTGAAAGTAAATTCACGGTTCAATTTGTTCCACAGGTCAATAGATCACAATGGGTCGAGTGATACTGAACTTTTCCTATCTACATCACGTGTTGCGGTATTTACTTACGAGTGTTTCAGACTCAGTCGGTTGTAACTTGCAGCTGTAAAGATACCGCGAATGGTCGCGCATTGGGAGGGAGCTGTACTTTTCCATTTCTACCGCTGGTAGAGTTCTATGGCCTGCCGCACTGCTAGTACGAACGTTGAAGACTGTCGCTTCGGGGAACGCCAGCGGGAGTTTTGGTAAGTAGATGTACGTTCGCGCTGGAAAAATCGCCCAGCGATTTGTGTTCACTCGCACAGTCGACTTACAGTACATCCATGTATTGAGAGTGCTGAATATCATTTAGAAATTTATATTTGATGGAAATTTCGTTTTCCCCTGACATGAATTGTACTGCGAAGAACTTTTATCGCGGAGAGACTTATTTTATTGGAACCACGTGAAATTTCGTAAAGACACTTGTACGCAACGGTAACAGATTCAACTATGGAGCATAGTTTGAACCTCTACAGTCCAACCTTACGACAGCAACTGAATTATACGAGAGGCGGATTTCATATTAGTTAATACGACGAACAGCCGGATTTACACTCTAGTAGTTCAGTAATTACTGTGATAGATAAACCGATTTTCTAATCGATAGCTTGTAATTTCAATCAGTATGAAGTGTTCAGATATGTTTTGAAGAACAAAATCAAAACAATAAAAATCAAAGTTTCAGTCTCTTAACGTTCAAAATTTCCAAGTGTAATATTTCGTTCTCGGATTTGAAATGCAATCATATTTGTGCTCAGGGTACACGGTAAATTGTTAGGCTCAATTAACGGCTATGAGACTCTCGAACACTTAATCGTCCGGTACCTGAATTTGGAAGACTGTGATATAAGGGGCGATCAAAATATTTCTGCTTCAGTGCGTTGCTGCAACGTACATGCAATCCAGCGCGACTCCGATGTCGGTATATAAACACCGACATGTAGGCAAGGGGTTAGTTTGGCTTTCGAACGGAAACTTTTTGACTGACTCTTCCAGCTTTTTGATGTACAGAATTTACACGCAGAATCGATACTTATTTTTATTTTCTCAAGAACAACTTTTCTAGCTATGTGGACAGTTATTTATTGGCCAAACACAGTTGTAAAAGACACAATAAGAAATTCTCAGATCCAGCCATTGAAGTGTTTGGTACCGGCGGGCAGTGTCCTACAGTGTCGCTAACAGTGGTCAACAGCGAACACAGTACGATTCCAAAGTTGTTGGGTTGTTGTTGTGGTCTTCAGTCCTGATACTGGTTTGATGCAGCTCTCCATGCTACTCTATCCTGTGCAAGCTTCTTCATCTCCCAGTGCCTACTGCAACCTACGTCCTTCTGAAAACAGTTTCGTGTATTCATCTCTTGGTCTCCCTCTACGATTTTTACCCTCCACGCTGCCCTCCAATACGAAATTGGTGATCCCTTGATGCCTCATAATATGTCCTACCAACCGATCGCTTCTTCTAGCCAAGTTGTGCCACAAACTTCTCTTCTCCCCAATCCTATTCCAAAGAGCGTCCACAAACTGAATAAAGTGGCTTTTCTCACTAGTTTGATGAGAACCCAAAATATTTCCTCTCTTTTGTCAATTTCTTCATCTCAAACACCCCACGTGCTCAGTTATTTGTGGATGTATTCCAATAAATGTACCACCCTAAATTTTTTATCCTATGCACCTCTTTCTAGTACCATGTGACTTTTTCCTTTACCTCTTAACGCATTTCTCCTAATTCTGCCCCTTTTTGTTATCAGGGTATACGGCAAATTCCTTACCACGTCGATTCTACGGAGAACGTTCTCATTTCTTATGTTATGAGTCAACTCAGTTACTAGCATCCTTCTGCAACAACACATCTCAAATGCTTCGATTCTATTTGTTTACAATTTTCCCACACTCCATGATTCACCTTCACACAATGTTGTGCTCCAACCGCACATTCTCGGGAATTTTTCTTTCAAATTAAGACCAATATTTGTTGCTAGCGGATTGCTTTCAGGGAGCAGCGTTCTCTTTCTGCTGCAGTTGTCCACCGCATGATTTGTCCTTCATGAATCATTTTTCTTACAGGGTATTAGAATCCCTCCACATCGTATACAATATGGTGGCCTCTTTGTGTGTTAAGTTTATCGCAAGTCTTATTTCTGCTGCTGCTCAATATTTTCATCTATGTTTGGTATATTCTCAGTTCATATTCTGTGCTCGGCAGACTGTTCATTACAATCAACAGCTCACGTAATTCTTCCTCATATTCACAGATCAGTAAAGTCGTCAGCGAATCTTATCACTGGTATCATTCCAACCTGAATTTTAATCTCACTCGCAAACTTTTTATTTCATTTCCTTCACTGCTTTTTCGATATACAGGTTGAACATTAAGGAAGGAATCTTTTTAATTCAAACGTTTCTCTGCTTTTCTTACAATCTTATTGCTTCCTCTTGGGTCTTGTACACAGTGGTCTTTTTCTGCAGTGATTTCAGACACTTTTCATCCATTTGCACTGGCGAACGTATTGCCTGAGTCAATGAATCTTATAAAATCTCTTTATTTTTCGTAACTCTTGTTTCCATTATCAAGCGCAAATCAGAACTGCGTCTCTCGTGCCTTAACTTGTACAAGGGAGGCGTGAAGCGCATTCTGTCGAAGCCGAGAGCCCAGTGAGTACAGTATTAGAGTTTCAGTCCGCCTTTCATCTGCAGTGTGGTAAGAGAGCCGCACGAACTGCCTCACTCCCCTCGAACGCCACTATTGGTCGTAACGTTGACAGATGGTGTCCGCAAACGAGCCTTTTCATTCTCTCTTCTCTGCCGCTGCTATAGCTGTTCACCAATGTAGCTGTAACTTCTCAATATCCTCCGTATGTTATTTCTGCACTCTGTATTTTACCTACAGCCCTTTTTGTTGTAACCAGCGTTTATTCCTATGAAGGAGAACAAGAGGAGTCACAATACCATAACATTTTACCGTTGTTTACGGTTGATGTTTATTAACAACTGGCATCACATATAGCATGATTCACAGTTTCTATTACACGCTTCTAGATAGTGTAGAGGGAACTTAGTACATAAACTTTTGATACGGAACTCATGTCCAGAAATATACCTTTTGGATGTAAAACGTGTATGAAGATTGTGAAACTTCCAAGTCTCCCGCTGCAAGGTGTGTACACACACACACACACACACACACACATATATATATATATATATATATATATATATATATATATATATATATATATATATATCATTGAAATTGAGCCTTAAGTTGCAATTTCTACAGGAGTCCGTGGTATGGGACATGTATCGAGTATTCGTCTTCGGATTCCTCTCTACAAGACGACGGACACCCTCTTCAGACCCGAGCGACCGTTTAGCAGCACACTCAACCCTCCTAATTACGGAACGTACCAGCAGGTGTAGTCTTTCAGCTCTAAGATGTGACTGGGGTTGACGGAGCTCATGGGGTCAGAATTGTTGTCGTGGCGGCATAAGACGATGTCATATGTACAGGATGCAAGCGCTCAAATTTTCTCTTAGCCTCAGTTAGCCTCAGTGTAGGTCAGTCGATTCAGTGTCTTTTACTCCATGATTTTCCTTCCTTTCTGGAGAATCCTGCCATCTGGCGACCAAGGTGAATGGTGCTCTCCGTAGTTGACACAGATGGGAGGCAGGGCACATGGAGAGTATTGGGATGTGATATGGGAGTCATATTATTAAACCCAGAGATCAAATGGGGTATGCGTCATAAAGGGCAATCCATAGACAACAGGTGCAATCAGTGTCCGGAAAGAGGAAATTTCCATGTTAATATGACTTGAAAATTATTTCAGGAAGCCTCGAGTAAGTTATGAAGTATTGTTGCTTGTGGACGATCGATGAAACGATTAGGTGGTCACTAGCCGTGGACAGTCGACAGCCATGCGAGCATAAGGCCCCCGGCAAAGAATGTACCAGTGCAAGAAAAAAATGAAAATGTGTCATAACCTAGAGGTCTGTGGATCGGAACTACGCTCTACTATCAGTTTAGATCCCGATATCATGGGACTGGAGAGGTGGATTATTAAGTGTCGAGGCTGGAATGGAATCACTCTTTATAATTCCTTTAAATGGGTTTAAACAATTGAACAAGCTCTCCCGGGTGTTCAACATGCCTCGACCGCTGTATGACGACAGGAAGTGGACGTCCTCAGTCCTGACGGTGCTCTGTACCTTTGCTATCCCTCCCAAGAAGACCTACCGCAAAATCGGTGGATGAGACTAACCCAGGGCAAACGCGAAACACGCTGTGGCAGGATCCCTGAGACTAAAACCGCAGCCAATGCCTTCATCTTGGAAGTAACTTAGCGCAAAATTAGGAGCAGGATTACGAGCTTAAGCTTTCAATGAACAGTTAAATAACAGAGGTAAAGTGATTAGCTCCATCATAAGCGTAAATATCAGTGAACAAGGAAGAGTAGTAAGCAACTTCAATACGTAGTAAGCAACTTCAATACTAGGGGAACAGTTAAATAACAGAGGTAAAGTGATTAGCTCCATGATAAGCGTAAATATCACTGAACAAGGAAGAGTAGTAAGCAACTTCAATACGTAGTAAGCAACTTCAATACTAGGGTTAGGTTTTAACCATCAAATACAGAAATGGCACGAAAACAGTCAAGATTTAGCAACACGGTTCTTACAACTTAACAGTGGTCAAGTGCTAAATTAAGCTAACAGGGCCCATCTTTAGTAAGAGGTTTTATAAAACTTGCTGCGCTCTGGTCAAGTGCATGATTACTACACTCAAACAGAATCGGCTAACACGGCTTAGCAACAAGGCCTTTAAAGCTCACTACACTAAATACTGGCCAAGCTCAATGATCACTGCATTCGAACAAGCTATTGTCACCCAGACGCACTACACACACTCAGGGCCATAACCGCAATGCGATAGCTTAACGTTAATGGAGCGCAGACACGCAAGCGATGCCGAACATTGGGCAGGCTGTAACCATGCGGACACTTCGGCGCTGCGCAGAACAGTGTTACATAAGCCCACGCAACCATAGCCAGCTCATCAGTTGCGATACAAAAAGTTTACTGTACTAGTGCACCACTTTACTATTCTACAAAAGCGAAGCACGCTATTTCAAGAACGCACACCACCATAGAAACGCCCCAAAGGGCAAGATGCACAGATTATAATAGAAACTTTAGAGCCAATGCAAGGGAACAATACGATAAAAGCTGTGACTATACAAACCCTCCACTGCCAGGACATTGTACCCACACAACACAGCACAGTCAGGTCTCAACTTTCACAGTCCGAGCTTCAGCTTTTTTAAAAACACAACGTACCCACGTGATAGACCAGTACCTCCCCGTTTTGGGTTAGATCAATTGCAACAACCAGATACACCAGATGCGGACGATCCAGCATCGCCACAGCCAAGAATGGTATCACTGCTGAATAATGGACCTTCCCTCGGCCTACTATGACGGGTCACGTGCTAACTCTCGGTTGCAACTAACGAAACTTTCTCCACCAATATTGGTGCCGGAGGCAATCCTCACAACATTTCACAACGACCTCACCACACCACAAGAAAAAAGGAGAATCAAACGCAGAACCTCTACAATGATAGCAGCTACGGTCGTTTCCATCACTTTACTACGGTGGGCATGCTTTTGTACTTCTTCTTATCAACAAGAAGATTACTAACAAGGGAACCTCCCCATCGCAACCCCCTCAGATTTAGTTATAAGTTGGCACAGTGGATAGGCCTTGAAAAACTGAACACAAATCAATCGAGAAAACAGGAAGAAGTTGTGTGGAACTTTGAAAAAAATAAGCAAAATATACAAACTGTGTAGTCCATGTGCAACATATACCATATTCAGGACTCTACAAGTTCAGGAGCGCTGTGGTTCCGTGGTTAGCGTGAGTAGCTGCCGAGCGAGAGGTCCATGGTTCAAGTCTTCACTCGAATGAAAATTTTAATTTTTTATTTTCAAATAATTATCAAAGTTCAGGCACTCACACACAATCAACTTCGCTCTCAAAAATTCCAGGAAATGTTCAGATTTGCTTGGACATATGCCGGATTTGACGGTCTACACACGGAAAAATTTGAAAACGTTAAAAACATATGTTTTGACAGAGCACAGGGAAAACTGTGCGACTGTGAAACTGTTGCATTCATTTGTTGCAGTTTACGTGACAAACTCTTATGTTTTCATCACTTTTTTGGGAGTGATTATCACATCCACAAGAAAACCTAAATCGGGCAAGGTAGAAGAATCTTTTTACCCATTCGACAACCGTACAAGTTAGGTGGGTCGACAACATATTCCTGTCATGTGACGCACATGCCGTCACCAGTGTCGTATAGAATATAACAGACGTGTTTTCCTGTGGAGGAATCGGTTGACCTATGACCTTGAGATCAAATGTTTTCAGTTCCCATTGGAGAGGCACGTCCTTCTGTCCACTAATCGCACGGTTTTGCGGTCGCAAAACACAGACACTAAACTTACAGTGAACAGAGACGTCAATGAACGAACGGACAGATCATAACTTTGCGAAAATAAAGAAAGTAAACTTTTCACTCCCGGGAAGACTTGAACCAAGGACCTGTCGTTCCGCAGCTGCTCACGCTAACCACGGGACCACGGCGCCCCTGCGCTCGCATTTGCCTTGATGTTACGTATGTTGCACATGGACTACTCAGTTTGTAAATGTTGCTTATTTTTTCATAGTTCCACACAACTTCTTCCTGTTTTCTCGACTGATCTGTGTTCAGTTTTTCAAGGCTTATCCACTGTGCCAACTTATAACTAAATCTGAGGGGGGTGCGATGGGGAGGTTCCCTTGTAAGCACAGCTGTTGTCAGAACCAATCCCTGCAATAAATCGTGATGACCGCACCACAAAGTGAGACAAGGAAATCAACAGGTTGCGTACAGTTTAAGAATAAGGCCTACACTTCACTAACGAACCAACGTAGCTCTCTTATTCAGTTCTTGTAGTCAACTACCGTGGCAACACCACAGCTTCTTATCGTCGCTGTGGCCTGTCTGAATCGTCTTCTTAGAAATAAACGTCACAACGACGCTACTCATCACTTAACTGAACCTGGTAGGCAACTGAGGCGTCGCAGCTAGGGCGCGATCGCCAATTTGTCTATTAAAGCTTTCTTGTATGAATGTATGTGGGCTCCAGTGTAAGCAGTCAGAATCTTATACGATCTGCAACGGGCGAACTGTGTCCTGTAGGCGTGCGTCGTGACCATAATGCCTGACTATAGCGTGCGAAAGTAGCGGAGAGGCGCTTATAGAGTAGTTACATTCCCCGGAACTATAAAAAATTGATAACTGATCTAGAAATAGCCTGAGGAACTTCAAATTAGGTACATAACTTTCTGCTGTGTAAAGGAGCAATGTGTCAAAATCTGAAGTCAATAACTGTCATAATTTGGAAGTTACAAAAAAAGAAAAGTCAGTAAAAAACCTAATTATCCGACACTTAAAAAACTAAATCAATATATATATATATATTGATTTAGTTTATATATATATGTGTGGTGTCACCGCCAGACACCACACTTGTTAGGTGGTAGCTTAAATCGGCCGCGGTCCATTTAGTACATGTCGGACCCGCGTGTCGCCACTGTGTGATCGCAGACCTAGCGCCACCACAAGGCAGGTCTCGATATACGAACGAGCACTCGCCCCAGTTGTACGACGACATTGCTAGCGACAATACGGACGAAGCCTTCCTCTCATTTGCCGAGAGACAGTTAGAATAGCCTTCTGCTAAGTCCATGGCTACGACCTAGCAAGGCGCCATTAGCCTTACATAGTTTGAGAATTATAGTATAAATGTCTCAAGAAGAACGCTGTAGTCATCAACTAATAAAGTTAAGTATAAAGCAGCTACGTACTTTTCTTGCTACCATTCAATAGTTATCCTGTTCCAGAATTCACGCCCGTCTGCGTTAGATAGCGTGCCTATCGGCCCCCTCAAAATAACTCTGTGTCGGCACTTGTGTCGACACATCATTTGGCGACGATTTAAAGTGTTCTTTCTGATTGCTTACATTTACTTGTCATGGCTTCGCCAGATGTACTGTCCGAATTTCATCGCTTGCAGAATCAGCAGACGCAGGCGTTATTGGATGCCCTTGGACAGCTCGTCCAGGGTCAACGTGCCATTCAAACCGATGCGGCGGCCGCCGCTTCACCGCTACCGCAGCCACAACATGCCGTTGCACCGCCTTTTAGGCACTACGACCCGGCGCACGAGTCGTGGACCGAGTGGTCCCGACAGTTCGCCTTCCATCTCGCCGCCTACAGAATTCAAGGTAATGAGCGGCAGCCGTTTTTGCTTTCTTGTGTCGGTATGTCCACATACCGTGTGATAGTGAAATTGTTTCCCCGACGCGACGTAGTAACTCTGTCCTACGAGGAAATTTTGTCTGCTTTAGATGCCTATTTCAAAGAAACAGTTAATGTGGTTGCAAAACGGTATACGTTTTTTCGTACAAAACGTACGGCCGGTCAAACTAATAGGGAGTGGGTAGCAACATTGCAAGGACTTACTAGGGACTGTGCCTTTGACTTTGACTGTGGCCTTTCTTATTCAGATACAATGGTACGTGATGCAATTGCACAGAACGTTTCTGATGTTCGCATATGGGAGCACATTTTGAAACTAGTTAATCCCTCCCTTCAACAAGTGATAGACATATTGGATAGACAAGACACACTTGACTGTGCTCAGGAATCTTTTGAAACTTCGCCAGCAGTGTGTAACATTAACCGGCCTGCCGGGCGAGCTGCGCGGCCCGGTCAACTGCCATCGCGCACACAAACACAGCTGCCGCCGCGCTCTAAACCAGGTGTGCCGCGCCAGCCCACAACTGCAGTGAAATCATGCCCGCGGTGTGCTACTAGACATTCGCGTGAACATTGCCCGTCCCGCCAAGCTATTTGCTTTTTCTGTAATAGGAAAGGACATGTTCAAAGTGTTTACCAGAAAAAGCTCCGATCAGACAATCACAATCATTCCAGGCCCTTTGCTTCGCGCCGGAATCGAACCAAGGACACTCAGGATCGTGGACCTTCGCCCATGGACATTCATGTCGTTAATTCCGATTCGTCCAGTGCCACTTTCTCTAACAGTGACTGTGTTCGTCCCACACAAACTGTGCGTCGACGTCGCCGGAAATCACGTCAATTAGCAAGTGATTCTGTACAAGTGTCTGTTCCAATTGCACAAAACAGTCGCTCTTGTCGTCAGCAGGACAATAAACGTTTTGTAGATTTGGACTTTAATGGCAAGGTCATACCGTTCCAGCTCGATACCGGAGCTGCAGTTTCATTGCTCAATCACGACACGTACAAACAACTGGGCGCACCTCCATTGCTTTCCGCCAATGTTAAGCTAACTACATATTCCGGACAGACAATTCCTGTGTCCGGACAGTGCACTCTTCTTGCAACATATAAGGGACAAACAAAACTTGTGTCATTTTACGTTCTTCGTTCTTCTTCTGCAGTGAACTTGTTTGGTTTAGATTTATTTCAGTTGTTTAACATGTCTATTGTCAATCAGGTCCTATCAGTGAATCAAACTGTGCCTTCACACAGTGTTGCTCTTCTGTGTGACGAATTTGCAGACATTTTTGGACCGGGCTTAGGTTACGCTAAAAACTATGAAGCACATTTGGAGCTGAAAGTAAACGCGCAACCGAAATTTTTCAGAGCGCGCAATGTTCCCCACGCATTGCGTGATGAGGTCGCAAGAACTTTAAACGATCTAGAATCACAGGGTGTAATTGAACGTGTGCAAGCTTCTCTCTGGGCCTCACCCATAGTAATTTTGCCAAAACCTTCCGGCAAATTGAGACTTTGCGTGGACTTCAAGGCCACAGTGAATCCACAACTAGTGACTGCTACTTTTCCTTTGCCCCGCCCGGAAGATCTTTTTGCTACGCTGTGCCCGGGAAAATATTTTTCGAAGTTGGATCTAGCCGATGCGTACTTGCAAATACCGGTGGACGACGAATCCCAGCGCGTATTGGTGGTTAACACGCATCTTGGATTGTACAGGTTCAAAAGACTGCCGTTCGGGTGTGCATCCGCCCCTGCCTTGTTTCAGCAATATTTACAAACTATTTGTGCGTCGGTCCCTACTGCAGCAAACTATCTGGACGATATAGTGATCTCCGGACAGACAGAAGATCATCTTGCGAACCTACGAACGTTATTTCAGGTCTTGCGACAAAATGGTCTTCGCTTGAGGAAGGACAAATGTGTGTTTTTTGCTCGTGATTTACCATACCTGGGCCATGTCATCAATGCCCAAGGCATACATCCGAGTCCAGAGCACCTCCGTGCCATACAAGATTTGCCTTCCCCTCGAAATGTGAAACAGCTGCAGAGTGTGTTGGGTAAAATTACCTACTATCATCGCTTTCTTCACAATGCCTCTTCCATTTCAGCTCCGCTTCATCGCTTACGCCGTAAGGGTGTTCCGTTCGTCTGGACGACGGAATGCGAACGCGCCTTTCGCCAGTTGAAATCGGCGTTGCTTTCTAATACTTGCCTCACGCCTTTCGATCCGCAGAAACCCCTTTTGTTGATGGTAGATGCATCGGATTTCGGGATCGGTGCTGTGCTTGCGCACAAAGTTGGCTCGCATGATCGCCCTATTGCCTTTGGGTCAAAATTGCTCTCGTCTGCGCAAAGAAATTATTCCCAGATAGAGAAAGAAGCTTTGGCTCTCGTGTTTGGTGTTACTAAGTTCCATGGTTTCTTGTATGGTCGTCACTTTACCATCATCACAGACCACAAACCTTTGACATCGCTTTTTCATCCGCCCCGGTAGCTGAGTGGTCAGCGTGACAGACTGTCAATCCTAAGGGCCCGGGTTCGATTCCCGGTTGGGTCGGAAATTTTCTCCGCTCAGGGACTGGGTGTTGTGTTGTCCTAATCATCATCATTTCATCCCCATCGACGCGCAGGTCGCCGAAGTGGCGTCAAATCGAAAGACCTGCACCAGGCGAACGGTCTACCCGACGGGAGGCCCCAGCCACACGACATTTCCATTTTATCCGAACAAGCCTGTACCTCCGCGTACCGCGCAGAAATTCATTCGCTGGTCTATTTTCCTCTCGCAGTACCGCTACGATATCTTGTATCGGTCCACTGCTACGCACGGCAACGCTGATGCGTTGTCCCGTTTGCCTGTTGCTGAGGATAAAGCATTCGATTCTTCCGAACTTGCTTGCATGTTCATTGATTCGGAAACCGATGAAGTGGTCGAATCGTTTCCGATTGATTTTCGTCGTGTAGCTACAGCCACAGCTGCTGACCCTGTCCTTGCTACTGTTTTGCGTTTTGTTGCGACGCAATGGCCTTTGTCAAAGTCTCGGATCGAGGATCCGTTGGTTCGCCGATTTTTTACTCACAAGGAGAGACTTTTTGTTCGACGTGGTGTTTTGTTGTTGCGTTCTGATAATGATCAGTCCAGAGTCGTGGTCCCACGTTCGTTACAGTCCTCTGTTTTACGGCTTCTTCACCAAGGACATTGGGGTATAGTGCGAACGAAACAACTTGCTCGTCAGCACTGTACTTGGTTCGGAATCGATGCTGCGATTACGAATATGTGTTCTTCTTGCATGCCCGCATCTCGTGGTCGTGCGGTAGCGTTCTCGCTTCCCACGCCCGGGTTCCCGGGTTCGATTCCCGGCGGGGTCAGGGATTTTCTCTGCCTCGTGGTGGCTGGGTGTTGTGTGCTGTCCTTAGGTTAGTTAGGTTTAGGTAGTTCTAAGTTCTAGGGGACTTATGACCACAGCAGTTGAGTCCCATAGTGCTCAGAGCCATTTTTTCTTCTTGCATAGCGTGTGCCGAACAACAATCCGCACCGCCGCGGAAAGTCTTTGCATGGCCAAAAGCCACTTCCCCTTGGCAACACTTGCGCATTGATTTTGCTGGTCCATTCTGGAATGCTCGATGGTTGGTTCTGGTCGACGCCTTCAGTAAATTTTCCTTTTGTTGTCCGGATGTCTTCCACGACGTCCTCCGCCACCATCCAAGCGTAGTCTGCTATCTTTTGCATTGAAGGTCTTCCGCAGACTATTGTTTCCGACAATGGCCCACAATTCATGTCCGCAGAATTTCAGTCATTCTGCCAGGCCAATGGTATTCAACATCTGACATCCGCGCCGTTTTCGCCTCAGTCAAACGGTGCCGCTGAACGATTGGTCCGGACTTTCAAGTCACAGATGTTGAAATTGAAAGAGTCGCATTCTCGGGAGGACGCATTGTTGCTCTTTTTGTCTTCGTATCGCTCTCAGCCCCGAAAGGGTCGCTCGCCGGCTGAGTTGCTCCACGGTCGTCCTCATCGCACCTTGATGTCTTTGCTGCATCCGCCGCATCCGGTTCCTGTGCAGCGGCAGACTCCTGCTTTTGCTCCAGGCGACGTTGTATGTTATCGCAACTATCGAGGTTCACGGCGTTGGCTCGCAGGGCGCATTCTTCGCTGCCTCGGCCGCGCGATGTATTTGGTTTTGGGGGCCTCTGGTGAGGTGCGTCGGCATCTCAATCAGCTGCGCCTCTGTCGTCGCACGGGTTTGCCGCTCCCCGTCTGCTTTCAGCGACGGTGCCGTCCGGTCAGCGCCCTGGGGACCCATCTACTGGCTCGCCTCATCCCCAGGTGTTACCGACGATGCCTTCCATTTTGCCCCATGGCGACGCGCCGCCGCCGCCGCAGCAGCCGCCGCCGCCGCCGCCGCCGCCGCAGCCGGCGCCGCCCGCATCCGACGCTTCGCTGCAGCCGCCAAGCGCCTCCCAGGGTCACGCGCCGCCGATCGCTTCCCGTGACCAGCTGTCCTCCGCCATGGAACTCCCGCCCGCTCCGGACCACATGACGTCATCGCGCGTCGGCTACCCCGCCGCAATGGAGGTCGACCCTTCGGCCCCTCCTGTCTCTTTACGGGCGCATACGCCGCATACGCCGCATGTTGACGTGCACCCTGGACTAGGTTTTCAGGCGTTTCCTAGCTCCCCTCGGACCGAATGGCCGGGTGCGGGTGGCACAGCCTCGCCTGTTGTTGGGCTCCCCACCTCATCGCATACGTCAACATGGGGTCCTCCCCACGGCGGGCGGCAGCCTTATCTCACGACCGTTCGCCGATTTGCGGGGGAGGAATGTGGTGTCACCGCCAGACACCACACTTGCTAGGTGGTAGCTTAAATCGGCCGCGGTCCATTTAGTACATGTCGGACCCGCGTGTCGCCACTGTGTGATCGCAGACCTAGCGCCACCACAAGGCAGGTCTCGATATACGAACGAGCACTCGCCCCAGTTGTACGACGACATTGCTAGCGACAATACGGACGAAGCCTTCCTCTCATTTGCCGAGAGACAGTTAGAATAGCCTTCTGCTAAGTCCATGGCTACGACCTAGCAAGGCGCCATTAGCCTTACATAGTTTGAGAATTATAGTATAAATGTCTCAAGAAGAACGCTGTAGTCATCAACTAATAAAGTTAAGTATAAAGCAGCTACGTACTTTTCTTGCTACCATTCAATAGTTATCGGCCCCCTCAAAATAACACTGTGTCGGCACTTGTGTCGACACATCAATATATATATATATATATATATATATATATATATATATATATATATATATATATATATATTAATAGTTCACCAACTGTGACTATTTGAAAAGATATGATAGCACCTTCAGTGTTTAGATTCAAATTTGGAAAGTTCTCGTTTTAGAAAGCCTTTCGTAATTTTTCTGTAGTAATAACTTTCCTGTTAGGGTGAGTGTGAAAGAGAGTACTTGTGTATGTGGGACATTCTACAATATTAAATTTTCAGTTTGTAATTCTCTATAGGAACTTGCAAGTGTTCCAGCTTTGTATCGTGGGAACGAATCCACCAGTGGTTCCCCTACTAGTGGATGGCTGATGTCTAAGCATGTTTGAATATGTAAGAGACAGCCAGAACGTTCGCGACTATATAGTTAAATTCCAGACGTAAAGTACAGCTTAAAGTTTATTTCATTTTATTTGTTTAAGAAGAGAGTTTTGAGTTGGTTGTTTTAATGACGTCAATGAGCTGAGAGCAGTGGTTGGTTCTTGCTAGATTTTGGCGCGAGCCGCGCCCTGAAAGTCAGGTCTGATTGGCCGTAATTCTGTACAGCCAATAGGAAGTGAGACGGTTTGCCACCTAACGGAGGAGATAGAGGTGCTTGTAGAGGCAGAGAGAGACGAAGGAAGTGGTGGACTAGCTATCGAAGGAGACGGTCATACTGAAAGTGTCCGAACGCATTATGTGTAAAATGAAGTGATATTGTGACTTCCGCGTTTCGGTACAGTGATAAAGGTAGCTGGCGTTTACCAGAGTCAAGAGATAGTTTGTTCTGGACAAAATCGCATGTGTAAACTTTGAACTAAAAGCGTGGCGGTATTAAGCAATTTTTTTTTTACTGAGTATTTATGGCGAGCAAAAGCTTTATTTAAAGACAACCACTGAATGCCGAGTGCAAAATTGCAGTTTATTGACTGTGTTACTCTCGTAAATGATTTCGGAATTGGATAGGAAAAGTTCTGGCTGTTTGAGTGTGACGAGGACTGTGAACATGAACTTTAATGTGGGCTGATGATCTTGCTTAATAGCAATAAAAAAATCCTAATGCAAGTTTAAAAGGACCATTGAACTTAGAAATTTGAACAGCAACCCATTTCCGATTTATTCTTTAGAGTTCACAAGACTATTTTCAGCTTTTTGTACTTATAGCGGCCTCCGACATGTAGTTATGAAATCTCAGTTTCTTCAACACTGCTTTTCTGAGATCTCTTAAGTAGCTGCATTCAGGAGTTATGTGTGCAGGTGTGCAGCAGTATCGAGGTAGGTGGACAATTTATGTTGCATAACCGCCGTCGATATGCGAAAGAGCGCATTACGTCGCACAACGTTGAAAAAAGAGAATGGAAACATCAGCCAAACCTAGCCACAAATTTTGGCTACGAATTACTCTCTCTAGAGGCCTGACTGAATCCAGCTAATAACCAAAGGGATACAGCAACATAGAACTAAACCACCAGAGACGTATTTCAGCGCTTTCGCAGAGCTTAACGCCAACGGACACGGCGCTGGCCAACAGCTGTCGCTGCGGTGCCCCTATGCAACGCTGCGGCCGTAAACACCGGCAGTCAAGAAATGAGAGCAGAGCCTAGCTTGCATTACTCCACACTGTCAACTTTGACGCCCCTTTCGCCGCCGCACCATCACTCGCGCACCTAGGCACAAACAACACTCCGTGGAATGCAGAGGAACTGTGGTACAACCGCAACGGGGTGAAATGCAAATTTCTGGAGGAGGAAACCAACCGGCACAGTCAAAAAAAGTTATGTTCTGTTTCTTATCTGTTTGTCAATTGGTAATTATCTTCACCGCGTGAAGCCTGATAGATTGTGATTTATAGATGTAACAAGTGATTGTGAAAGCTATTGACTGTACATATTAGGAAAAAGTACAGTGTCGTGAAATTTAATTTTTGCTGGAAGTGTGTTTCGTAGCTTGGCTCTGGATGATTTACTCTGCTGAATTATAGTGATATTATATGACTGATTTGAACCGTTCGATTAACAACATCTAGAGACAAGATGAAACAACCATATTGCGAGGCCTAGCTAAGCGGCTATCGTAATGTATACGACACCAAAAGAATTGTAATGGCTCGTAAATTTAGCGATTTTTGAGTTGATACTTCGAAACATCCCCTTAGAAAAATTTATAAATGACTGTGCTGGAAAACCTCTACGTTATTTGATTTTCAAACAGCTGAGCAAAACTGAACGCACTATATAACCTATACCTTTCATGAATCACTTACCTCACAAAAATCTTCGTTACTGAAACAACGGCAATACAGCGAGCCCCAATACTGCCAGCTAAATAAGATACTAACAACTGAAGTCACTAACTACTGATAGACATAGTTAGTAAATGAAAGATTTTGATGGAAAACAAACAATGTATTTACCTTAATAGTGTTCAAAAGTCATAATATATATATATATATCAGTTCATGACATCCAGTGTTACAAATTTTCTTTTTCTGACGGACACACGTCCAGATCGTCCGCTCTCAAAACTCTGCCATCTCTCTCCCCACATCCACCACTGCTGGCGGCTCACATCCAACTGCCCAACACTACAATACTGCATATTCCAACAATGCCAACCAGCCACAGATTGCACACAGCACAGTCAGTGATTTTCATACACAGCGCTACGTGGCGTTACCAACATAAAAACCTAAACAGCCTACTTACAACTTGAATGAGGCAAATTAACCGAGGCCACACACGTAGTTGTTAATGTGGAAATGAGGTATAACTGCAATTATTTTCGTGCATAGCATACCCCCCCCCCCCCCCCCCATGAACCATGGACCTTGCCGTTGGTGGGGAGGCTTGCGTGCCTCAGCGATATAGATGGCCGTACCGTAGGTGCAACCACAACGGAGGGGTATCTGTTGAGAGGCCAGATAAACGTGTGGTCCCTGAAGAGGGGCAGCAGCCTTTTCAGTAGTTGCAGGGGCAACAGTCTGGACGATTGACTGATCTGGCCTTGTAACATTAAGCAAAACGGCCTTGCCATGCTGGTACTGCGAACGGCTGAAAGCAAGGGGAAACTACAGCCGTAATTTTTCCCGGGGACATGCAGCTTTACTGTATGATTAAATGATGATGGCGTCCTCTTGGGTAAAATATTCCGGAGGTAAAATAGTCCCCCATTCGGATCTCCGGGCGGGAACTACTCAAGAGGACGTCGTTATCGGGAGAAAGAAAACTGGCGTTCTACGGATCGGAGCGTGGAATGTCAGATCCCTTAATCGGGCAGGTAGGTTAGAAAATTTAAAAAGGGAAATGGATAGGTTAAAGTTAGATATAGTGGGAATTAGTGAAGTTCGGTGGCAGGCGGAATAAGACTTTTGGTCAGGTGATTACAGGGTTATAAATACAAAATCAAATAGGAGTAATGCAGGAGTAGGTTTAATAATGAATAAAAAAATAGGAGTGCGGGTTAGCTACTACAAACAGCATAGTGAACGCATTATTGTGGCCAAGATAGACACAAAGCCCATGTCTACTACCGTAGTACAAGTTTATATGCCAACTAGCTCTGCAGATGATGAAGAAATTGATGAAATGTATGACGAGATAAAAGAAATTATTCAGGTAGTGAAAGGAGACGAAAATTTAATAGTCATGGGTGACTGGAATTCGTCAGTAGGAAAAGGGAGAGAAGGAAACGTAGTAGGTGAATATGGATTGGGGGGAAGAAATGAAAGAGGAAGCCGCCTTGTAGAATTTTGCACAGAGCATAACTTAATCATAGCAAACACTTGGTTCAAGAATCATAAAAGAAGGTTGTATACCTGGAAGAATCCTGGAGATACTAAAAGGTATCAGATAGATTATATAATGGTAAGACAGAGATTTAGGAACCAAGTTTTAAATTGTAAGACATTTCCAGGGGCAGATGTGGATTCTGACCACAATCTATTGGTTATGAACTGCAGATTGAAACTGAAGAAACTGCAGAAAGGTGGGAATTTAAGGAGATGGGACCTGGATAAACTGAAAGAACCAGAGGTTGTAGAGAGTTTCAGAGAGAGCATAAGGGAACAATTGACAGGAATGGGGGAAAGAAATACAGTAGAAGAAGAATGGGTAGTTTTGAGGGATGAAGTAGTGAAGGCGGCAAACGATCAAGTAGGTAAAAAGACGAGGGCTAATAGAAGTCCTTGGGTAACAGAAGAAATATTGAATTTAATTGATGAAAGGAGAAAATATAAAAATGCAGTAAATGAAGCAGGCAAAAAGGAACAAACGTCTCAGAAATGAGATCGACATGAAGTGCAAAATGGCTAAGCAGGGATGGCTAGAGGACAAATGTAAGGATGTAGAGGCTTGTCTCACTAGGTGTAAGACAGATACTGCCTACAGGAAAATTAAAGAGACCTTTGGAGAGAAGAGAACCACTTGTATGAATATCAAGAGCTCAGATGGCAACTCAGTTCTAAGCAAAGAAGGGAAGGCAGAAAGATGGAAGGAGTATATAGAGGGCTTATACAAGGGCAATGTACTTGAGGACAATATTATGGAAATGGAAGAGGATATAGATGAAGACGAAATGGGAGATAAGATACTGCGTGAAGAGTTTGACAGAGCACTGAAAGACCTGAGTCAAAACAAGGCCCCGGGAGTAGACAACATTCCATTAGAACTACTGATGGCCTTGGGAGAGCCAGTCATGACAAAACTCTACCATCTGGTGAGAAAGATGTATGAGACAGGCGAAATACCCTCAGACTTCAAGAAGAATATAATAATTCCAATCCCAAAGAAAGCAGGTGTTGACAGATGTGAAAATTACCGAACTATCAGTTTAATAAGTCACAGCTGCAAAATACTAACGCGAATTCTTTACAAACGAATGGAAAAACTGGTAGAAGCGGACCTTGAGGAAGATCAGTTTGCATTCCGTAGAAATGTTGGAACACGTGAGGCAATACTAACCTTACGACTTATCTTAGAAGAAAGATTAAGAAAAGGCAAACCTACGTTTCTAGCATTTGTAGACTTAGAGAAAGCTTTTGACAATGTTAACTGGAATACTCTCTTTCAAATTCTGAAGGTGGCAGGGGAAAAATACATTGAGCGAAAGGCTATTTACAATTTGTACAGAAACCAGATTGCAGTTATAAGAGTCGAGGGGCATGAAAGGGAAGCAGTGGTTGGGAAAGGAGTGATACAGGGTTGTTGCCTCTCCCCGATGTTATTCAATTTGTATATTGAGCAAGCAGTAAAGGAAACAAAAGAAAAATTCGGAGTAGGTATTAAAATCCATGGAGAAGAGATAAAAACTTTGAGGTTCGCCGATGACATTGTAATTCTGTCAGAGACAGCAAAGGAGTTGGAAGAGCAGTTGAACGGAATGGACAGTGTCTTGAAAGGAGGATATAAGATGAACATCAACAAAAGCAAACGAGGATAATGGAATGTAGTCAAATTAAATCGGGTGATGCTGAGGGAATTAGATTAGGAAATGAGACACTTAAAGTAGTAAAGGAGTTTTGCTATTTAGGGAGTAAAATAAGTGATGATGGTCGAAGTAGAGAGGACATAAAATGTAGACTGGCAATGGCAAGGAAATCGTTTCTGAAGAAGAGAAATTTGTTAACATCGAGTATAGATTTAAGTGTCAGGAAGTCGTTTCTGAAAGTATTTGTATGGAGTGTAGCCATGTATGGAAGTGAAACATGGACGATAACTAGTTTGGACAAGAAGAGAATAGAAGGTTTCGAAATGTGGTGCTACAGAAGAATGCTGAAGATAAGGTGGGTAGATCACGTAACTAATGAGGAGGTATTGAATAGGATTGGGGAGAAGAGAAGTTTGTGGCACAACTTGACTAGAAGAAGGGATCGGTTGGTAGGACATGTTCTGAGGCATCAAGGGATCACAAATTTAGCATTGGACGGCAGCGTGGAGGGTAAAAATCGTAGAGGGAGACCAAGAGATGAATACACCAACCAGATTCAGAAGGATGTAGGTTGCAGTAGGTACTGGGAGATGAAGAAGCTTGCACAGGATAGAGTAGCATGGAGAGCTGCATCAAACCAGTCTCAGGACTGAAGACCACAACAACAACAACATAGCATACATAACGTGATTAGCACATTTGTAAACAAACTGCTGACATCTTGGAAAAATGCGTTATTTTCATGGGTATGAACTGTCAGGAACAACTAGGGGCACTTCTAAATGAGCAGTAGTAACTGTAATACATTCACATGTTTCCAATTAATATTTTTATGCAAAAACACTGAGACATACACATCACAGTCGGTTGCATTCACATACTCCATTACCAAACAAATTCAGTGTCTAGAATTTAAACAACGTCCACTTTCAAATGATTATGAATCGCAGTATACACTAAGTAATGCGACTATACAGATAGATCGCTATACATATGAGGCGTCCGGTCGTAAAAAATGGTAACCAAAAAAATGAAAACTTACGGGAAATCGGCTGTTAAGTTTTGAGGAAACTATCAAATAGTTTGCTCTAACAAAACTCACATAATTATGTTGCGCAGATATTCTATGTGTACTGAAAAGTAAAATTCGTCTTAGATGCTCCTCATAACATTTTGTTTGCGAATATAAGAACTAAAATCAGAGGAAAGATGCCCGTAGATACCATATTTTTCATTCACCTATGAGACATTGCTACTTTGTTATCTTCCAGATACCATGTTTCACAACAACTGACGTTAAATGTTGCTTCTGGTACGTGGCAGTTACCACATAGATGGAACCTTACCGGGATGTTTACAGTGCAGTGGTGTAACATGATAATCACATTGGAAATAAAATAAAGTAGCCATAAGTTGCATTACCAATTGTTTTATTAGTAATTTTTAGGTACAATAATTTTACATTTAATGCTCAGGAACTAAGCTTTTGTAATATCCTTGATATGCCTTTGGAACGTACTTGAACAGGCTGAGGACATCGCGCAATTTTTCCTTATTGACTGGTATTGGTGTATTATACAGCAGTGGAAGAGGTGCGTTAAATTTCCCCAGAAAATGTTCTGTAAGAGGAAGACCTTTCAGCTTCAATGATATTTCTTCACCAGATCCGAAATATGATTTATAAACAGTCAGAGAATCTGGTTCTTCGCGGACCAACAGAAGTTTACATTCTTGGTGCTCTAAACAATGCCTTCAGTGAAGAAACTTAAGAGAAATCTCCCTGCTGCATTCTGTACACATTAAAGGGAGGTGAGCGTTGGGCGTTTTTCAAGATCTGTCCCCATTCCTCCGGGCAGTACACATACTGAATGTGATCCCTCACATACTGCTCTACTCGGCCGAAATCTCTATCTGATGGCAACATAGTATGTCCAACTACTGGAAAAACATGTTCAACACGTTTTACACGGCCACTTGCCAATAATTTAAGCCAGAGAGCGACTATTGTCCAGTTTTTATTTTGACCATAGCAGTTATCTGATATTAATATCAGTTTCTTGCGCTGTATGTCATTCACGGCGAAGTGTTTCAATATGCAACTTGCAATTTCATCACTTCCTCTCCTAGCAGTAGCCTCGTCCCAGTAATAAAAGTATCCTACGTTATTGGAGCAATCATGAATGCTAAGGTTGTAGCAAAACAATTTTCTTTTGTAAAATGCAGGTCCAGTGGATAATTTTTGAATGGGCAACACCTGTTGGAGATCAAATGTTAGAACAAGGGCTTCTTTGTCCTCTGGGGCAACTTGCAAAAATTTTTCGCCGGCAGCAGCATGTAGGTGGTATCTCTCGATTTTGTGTCCAATTTCTTGGACTTAAGCGTCATTTTTATCGTTTTCGGTTTGTTGCAGTCCTCACATGTGTCTGTCTTAGGAGACTTGAATCCTATATTAAATTCTTCTGTAAATATTCTTCTGAACTTGTCTGAAGATACAGGACTGCTACCACTTTCTGAACAGAACTGAGTATATTCTTCAAAACAACGTTTAACTGTGTATTCCATAGACATAAACATCTTATAAGGATTTTTGCGCCTGGTGTAGTGACTTTCGTATTTGGGAAGTTTCGATATAAAAGTATATGCACATTTGTTACATCGTCTTCTGAATACTTTTTCTTGTGGTGCCCATGTGTACCTCTTTTATCTGATGGTGGAGTATGAGCGACATTGGTTTTTTTTAAACCAAAATTTCGACTCTCCCCCTACTTTTTTGCAGTCCGTGCATGTTGAGGAAAGCAGTTTTACATACTTCTACTTTTTGCCCTTCAACCAAGATATTGTAAGTAATGGTAAATCTTCTTCGAGAGGGACTTCCACTCTTTTTCGTACTTTTGGCAGTTTTTTTAACATCTATTAGACCAAATAGATAAGCGTTTTGGATGTTGTAGTTTCCAATTCTATTGAACTCTTCAAACACCGAGTGTCGTTCGTCAGCATCAATCTTTGAAAAACATTTTTTCTTACAAAGGCAATCTGGGCCTGCTTCTCGAGGTGCTTGAGGATTTCCTTTTCCTCGATAAGACAAATAGCTTTTACCTAAATTTCTTAATTTTTTTATTTTTTTCCTGTTAGTTTATCCCACGTTTCCTTTTTCTACCTTATTTGTTTGATTTTCTCTGATCATATACAGTATCCTTTTGTTCAAGAGGTACCGACGATCCTGCATAACGGACTCTACTGGGCGGATTAGATTTTCCAGAAGCGGTAGGTGACCTTACATCCGCATTGTTTTCATCATGACTGTTGGTTGTAGACCTACTGGTACATGGTTCCGATTCGCAATCCTGGCTGATATTGAGCGCGGTCGATTTCTAAAACAAAACAAGGAATACCTGTATCGAAAAGCTCATTACCATTCTTCCTAAAAACAAAAAAAAATTACAAGGGATAATAATAAAAATCTCGCGTGCCTGTCGATTCTGTTGATAGTCTATCAACTTGAAGCCACTCGAGAGGTTCCCGTACCCCCAATCTGCAAGAGAAGGGATCTACAGTTCATGGCGGAAGCCGAACCGCAGCTGTATCTGTCGTAATTCGTATCTTATTGAAAACGATCGGTCCGAAGATTAACTGAAAACGCTTCGTGATCCGATCAGGATTCAATCTCGAGACCTTTGGCTTGGTAGTCAAGTGCTTAAGTCGCTACACTACAGGACGTAAGGTAAAAGTGTTGTGTTTACGTTTCAGATAGACATTTGTTCTGAAGAGTTGAGTTACACCATGATAATACTCGTAGAAAAAATCCTGAGTTATTTAACCTAGTGGGTGTAAAACATGGGAACTCTAGTAGATACCGTGGTCACCCTGGCATATATTTATAATTTGCTAGTCAAAATGAAACCTATTTCGGTTATTTCTATATAATGCATTATGTTTATGTTTTACGAAGTTTGGTTACCACGTACTCAGTTCATATTTGATGAAAGGAATGTTCAGAATTTCCGTTTTTGAAAAGTTTCAATACGGAACAGGCAGTAAAACTTTGTAAGCGCAGTACATACCATCTTTTACTTCAAACAGATTAAGAAATAAAGGCATCTGTTCTTACCTTTTTAAGGAGTAATTTACATCCGATTTGTTTGCATTCATAAACAGGATAAAATTCTGGGCTTTCATCTTCGTCATTATAGGAAGAACTGTAGTCAGAATTATTGTTAGCGCTCGAAACTTTCGATTCAAGTTCCTCATCACTACGGAACAGACTGTGTCGGGCCGCCATGTTTGTTACTTACAATGTTTTACCTGCAGTCAGCTGTCACTTACCATAACATAATACCAACATAATTTCTTACAACGTACACATCTCCCACAGATTCCTTCACCAACCTATGAAATCAGCCGTAAGGAGTCCGACGTTGCCAAAAACGCCAATTGGCAAAAATTGTTAGATACCATGTTTTACGACCGAGTGCCTCATATTAATAATACAGTCTTTTTTCACTATTTTCATCCAGTTCTTCTGTAAAGATATTACATTAATTTTGAGTTCCTGAAGTCTGTTACACTAAATTCTTTTTAAATAGTCATTACGGCTGGCTACACTAATCTTCATGCTTTCCTACAGTACTGATGCCTCCATCGTGTTCCTCTTTCATCTGGTACCTCTTTGTATCGTTCTGCAGATTAAGATAGGTAAGCTGGACAGATCGGAAGAAGGCCTGGCAAGGCATTTGTATCAAGCAATGATTTTCAAAGTGCAGCAGTTATGGTTTTTTTCTTCTGTGGCAGAAACTTCCCAGGTAATGCTGCTAGCTCTGAAATGCCTATGACTCACTTCAAAAATGAGCAATTACGGACGTTAATCGTAATACATTCAAGCCTAATGATAGGGGTTGGGTTGTTTGGGGTAGGAGACCAGACAGCGAGGTCATCGGTCTCATCGGATTAGAGAAGGATGGGGAAGGAACTCGGCCCTGCCCTTTCAAAGGAACCATCCCGGCATTTGCCTGGAGCGATTTAGGGAAATCACGGAAAACCTAAATCAGGGTGGCCGGACGCGGGATTGAACCGTCGTCCTCCCGAATGCGAGCCCAGTGTCTAACCACTGCGCCACCTCGCTCGGTTTAATGATAGGGAAAAGACTACTACACCGTAATCTAAACCACGGATTACTAAATTACATTCAGAACAAAACTTACCATTGAGTAATTACTTACTCGAAATCCGGCCTTGGAATTGAACTGGCGTATATCGTCCTCATTACATCGTCTGTACGAAACTTGAACACATGAAACTACTTTCCTACCTCGTAATTTCCAATACCTTTCGGTACGCAACACTTCATGACTGCAGTGAAGATGAAACTGCTTAAAAAATATAGCGTTGCGTTAAAATCATACAAACAACACTCGGTCAATATGATTTCTGCTCACTTAAATAACAAAACGATCACACATCACAATGGGTTTTTTATGCCCATTAAGTTGCTGATACAGCGCAAGACAGTTGTTGACTTTCACCGCTTCTCTCTAATGTAACTTCATACTCTCGCAGTTGTACGGCCTTTACATCTAGGTCATGCAGGTTGAACTGGTTAGTCAGATTTGAATAGAGGATTGCCGCTATATCTTTGCAAACGACCGTTTAATGATTATGAGCAAGTGAGTTGCTATCAGGAAGTCGTGATTTTATTCAGTATTTGTAAACTTGAAGTTCGTCCTCGGCAGTTCCTGAGTAGAGTCAAACTATTAATATGAAACTTCCTGGCAGATTAAAACTGTGTGCCCGACCGAGACTCGAACTCGGGACCTTTGCCTTTCGCGGGCAAGTGCTCTACCATCTCAGCTACCGAAGCACGACTCACGCCCGGTCCTCACAGCTCAGGTGGTAGAGCACTTGCCCGTGAAAGGCAAAGGTCCCGAGATCGAGTCTCGGTCGGGCACACAGTTTTAATCTGCCAGGAAGTTTCGTATCAGCGCACACTCCGCTGCAGAGTGAAAATCTCATTCTGGAAACTATTAATACTCGCCTGGAAGACTCTCGTGAGATGGTAAAGCCGGCCGCGGTGGCCGAGCGGTTCTAGGCACTTCAGTCTGGAACCGCGCGACCGCTACGGTCGCAGGTTCGAATCCTGCCTCGGGCATGGATGTGTGTGATGTCCTTAGGTTAGTTAGGTTTAAGTAGTTCTAAGTTCTAGGGGACTGATGACCACAGATGTTAAGTCCCATAGTGCTCAGAGCCATTTGAACCATTTTTTGAGATGGTAAAATAAACGGGGATAATCACACTGACGTGACAGAAGTGATGAAACAGCGATATGATCGTATACATCTGGCGGTAGTATAACGTACACGAGGTATAAAATTGCAGTGCATTGACGGAGCTGACATTTCCACTGAGGTGAGTCATGTGAAAAGATTTCCTACGCGATCGTGACGGCACGACAGGAATTAACAGACTTTGAAGGCGGAATGGTAGTTGGAGATAGATGCAAGGGATATTCCATTTCAGAAATCGTTAAGGAATTCAACATTCCGACATCCACAGCGTCAAGAGTGTGCCGAGAATGTCAAATTTCAGACATTACCTTTCATCACGGATAACGTAGTGGCCGACGGCCTTCATTTATCGACCTATAGCGGCAGCGTTTGCGCAGAGTTGTCAGTGCTAACAGACAAGCAGCACTGCGTCGAATTACCGCAGAAAACAATGTGGGACGTACGACGAACGTATACGATAGGACAGTGCGCCGAAAACTGGCTTTAATGGGCTATGGCAGTAGACGAGCGATGCGAATGCCATTGCTGACAGCAGGACATCGCTTACAGCGCCTCTCCTGGGCTCGTGTAGTATCTGTTGGACCCTAGACGACTGAAAATAGTGGAGCAGTCAGATGAGTCGCGATTTCAGTTGGTAAGAGCTGATAGTAGGGTTCGAGTGTGGCTAAAGGCCCACGTACCAATGGACCCAAGTTGTCAACAAGGCACTCTGTAAACTGCTGTTCGCTCCATAATGCTGTGGCCTATGTTTACATGGAGTGGATCGAGTCCTCTGGTCCAACTGAAACGATCATTGACTAAAAATGGTTATGGTCAACTACTTGGATACCATTTGGAGCCATTAATAGCCTTCATGCTCCCAAACAAAATTTTTACGGATGACAGTGTGCCATATCACAGGGCAACAATTTTTCGCAATTGGTTTGAGAACATTGTGGACCATTAGAGAGAAGGATATGGCCAACCAAATCTCCCGACGTGAATCCCATAGAACATGAATGAGACGTAATCGAGAAATCACTTCGTGCACAATACTCTGTACTGACAATACATCCGCAGTTACGGACGACTATAGAGGCAGCATGGCTAAACATATCTGCAGGGAACTTCCAGAGACTTGTTGAGTCCATGCGATGTCGAATTGCTAGTCTGTGCCTCAAAAAAGAAGGTCCAGAACGATATTTAAAAGTATCCCTTGACTATTGTCTCCTCAGTACTCAGTGGCGTGAAATTTAAGTTTTGCTCGACCTGCTTTGGGTAGCTTGACTCTGGACGATTTACTCTGCTGAATTATGGCGATACTATATGTGGGGTCTTGCCCATTCGTCTCGTATAGGGTGCCTAAAGGACGCTGCGTTCTCGGATTGCTATACAACAATTCAAGCAGTCACATTAATACACTCCTGGAAATGGAAAAAAGAACACATTGACACCGGTGTGTCAGACGTACCATACTTGCTCCGGACACTGCGAGAGGGCTGTACAGGCAATGATCACACGCACGGCACAGCGGACACACCAGGAACCGCGGTGTTGGCCGTCGAATGGCGCTAGCTGCGCAGCATTTGTGCACCGCCGCCGTCAGTGTCAGCCAGTTTGCCGTGGCATACGGAGCTCCATCGCAGTCTTTAACACTGGTAGCATGCCGCGACAGCGTGGACGTGAACCGTATGTGCAGTTGACGGACTTTGAGCGAGGGCGTATAGTGGGCATGCGGGAGGCCGGGTGGACGTACCGCCGAATTGCTCAACACGTGGGGCGTGAGGTCTCCACAGTCACAGAGTAACTTGTCTGTGCCACAGTACATCGATGTTGTCACCAGTGGTCGGCGGAAGGTGCACGTGCCCGTCGACCTGGGACCGGACCGCAGCGACGCACGGATGCACGCCAAGACCGTAGGATCCTACGCAGTGCCGTAGGGGACCGCACCGCCACTTCCCAGCAAATTAGGGACACTGTTGCTCCTGGGGTATCGGCGAGGACCATTCGCAACCGTCTCCATGAAGCTGGGCTACGGTCCCGCACACCGATAGGCCGTCTTCCGCTCACGCCCCAACATCGTGCAGCCCGCCTCCAGTGGTGTCGCGACAGGCGTGAATGGAGGGACGAATGGAGACGTGTCGTCTTCAGCGATGAGAGTCGCTTCTGCCTTGGTGCCAATGATGGTCGTATGCGTGTTTGGCGCCGTGCAAGTGAGCGCCACAATCAGGACTGCATACGACCGAGGCACACAGGGCCAACACCCGGCATCATGGTGTGGGGAGCGATCTCCTACACTGGCCGTACACCACTGGTGATCGTCGAGGGGACACTGAATAGTGCACGGTACATCCAAACCGTCATCGAACCCATCGTTCTACCATTCGTAGACCGGCAAGGGAACTTGCTGTTCCAACAGGACAATGCACGTCCGCATGTATCCCGTGCCACCCAACGTGCTCTAGAAGGTGTAAGTCAACTACCCTGGCCAGCAAGATCTCCGGATCTGTCCCCCATTGAGCATGTTTGGGACTGGATGAAGCGTCGTCTCACGCGGTCTGCACGTCCAGCACGAACGCTGGTCCAACTGAGGCGCCAGGTGGAAATGGCATGGCAAGCCGTTCCACAGGACTACATCCAGCATCTCTACGATCGTCTCCATGGGAGAATAGCAGCCTGCATTGCTGCGAAAGGTGGATATACACTGTACTAGTGCCGACATTGTGCATGCTCTGTTGCCTGTGTCTATGTGCCTGTGGTTCTGTCAGTGTGATCATGTGATGTATCTGACCCCAGGAATGTGTCAATAAAGTTTCCCCTTCCTGGGACAATGAATTCACGGTGTTCTTATTTCAATTTCCAGGAGTGTAGTTTTGTTACAAATAAGAAGAGTGATAATACTTGACTTGTGTTTACAACAAGTGGTCGCAATCGATGGCGACATGCAACATAAATCAGAGTCCTTTGCTAAGTACAATGTTCATGCATGTTTGACACACAGTTTGTAGATCACTAATAATTGCTATCGTAGCGTTCTCTGCTAGGCCTGTCCGTATACTGTCCTAATACTGAGCCGGTACTGAGCGGCCAAGAATGGCAAGAGCTACGCTTATATTTTCCTCTTGTAGAGGCCGCTCCTGTTGTGGTGCAGTCCTCATCAGTCCACCACTGGTCGACAACGTTTCCCCGCCTCCTCTTCTCTTGCGATCTTCATCTTCGTTCCAGCATTTGTGGTTGCGCCAGAACATTCCTCTCCCCCAAAGCGATGGACCGGCGTCGTGTATGTTGTGCGACCACGGCGGGGAGGGCAGGAGTGTTGGCGCATCGTCGGGCTGGAAGCTGTGGCTGCAGGGGACGTCAAGAATCGAGCCGTACCCCGCCATCCGGCCTGCGTTCTGGTGAAAACGTCCCCCGGAAAACGACCAGAAGGGTACGCGTCCACCTCCTGCTGCCGTGAACCAGATGAAGAAGGCGGCGACTGCTGTGGTGTCAGCGGGTCCAGCTCCATTGGTAGGACGAGAGCAAGCGGAGGAGGCGAAGGCACCGTCTCCATGGGGTCGTCCCGCAGTGTCGTGATGACACCCTCTGGTGGTTGCTATTGCTGCGGTGTCCTCTAGAACCGTGAATCTGGGGGAAGAGAGACTGAAAGATCATCGTGTACATGACAGAGGCGAGGTTGATTTTGATGGTGGCGCTACAAGACATCGGCACCTGAAATAAGATACATGCAAACGCCAAGTCGACGGACGATTTCGCCTCGCGTCCCACCTTCTGCTGCCGCTAAAAACCCTGTAAAAGACAATATCAAGAGGCGCGAAGCGATACTTGCGGCCTCCCTGCGGCGCCGGATGCTGAGGAGGGTGCAAGAGGTGGAGCAGCGTCCATTGGCGGCGGCCGTGAAACAATAACGCCGGCGATGGTCCATCTCGTAGGTGCAAACGATATGAGGCGAGAAACTGTTGCAGTACTTGATGCCTGGTGTGTGCGGAGCGAAATTTGGCCATCTGCTGCTTGAAAGTTTCGACAAAACGTTCCGCTTCACCTTTTGACTATGGACGGAACGGTGCACTAGTTAGATGCCGTATGCCATTGTGTTCACAGAATGTTTCAAATTCATTTGACGTGATTTGAGGCCCGTTATCTGACACTATTACTTCAGGTAAACCTTCGAGGCAAAAATCTGATGACAACACCTGAATTGTGCTAAGTGACGTTGCCGAGTTCACGGTCACAGAGGTCCCGAAAAGTCTATGTGCACACATTGCCATTGCGATTGCTACTCAGGTCAAGCGGAGAATTTTTGTGGGGGAGTGGATTGATTTTCCAGCACACGCGTGACACTGTGGCGTCATCTGTTCTATTTGGGTGTCCATACCCTGCCAAACAGTGCCGACGCGCTAACTGTTTCGTACGAACAATCCCCCAATGCCCTTGGTAAAGTAACTGCAACACTTGTTTTTGCAAAGCTTTAGGGATCAACATACGTGACTCTCCGCTGACATTCTGAACAAGAATCATAGCTTTTTGTACAGCGAGGCTATGACAACGTGCAAAGTATTGGCGCACTACAGAGTTGTTTATTCTGTTTAATGAGCGAGGCCAAGATGTGCGAAAGTGTGTTAGCAAAATGTTCAAATCTGGATCAGCTTCCATGGCCTGTGCAATTTTCTCATAGTTCAGCGGAAAAGACTGAAGCAATTCAGAATCCTGAGCATAGATGTGATAAGAAGATGCAGCAGAAGCGCCAAATTCTGTATCAGGGACAATCGGAACACGAGAAAAAGCGTCCGCATTGCCATGTTGAGCCGTCGGACGATAAAACAATCACACTTGTCCAGGCTACACTTTAGTCCTGCCTCAGATAACACACGAAACAAATCACGTAAATTTGCCATATGTTCTTCAGGTGTACGATATACTATTACAATATTATCCAAATAGTTTGAACAATTTGACACTTGTGCAGTCAGCTGTTCCAAATACCGTTGGAAAATGGTGGGTACGGATGATCTGCCAAAAGGCAAACGCAAATATTTAAAGAAGCCCAAGTGAGTATTCACTACATACACTTTTTGGGATTCTTCAAAAAATGGTTCAAATGGCTCTGAGCGCTACGGGACTTAACATCTGATGTCATCAGTCCCGTAGACTTAGAACTACTTAAACCTAACTAACCTAAGGACGTCACACACATCTATGCCCGAGGCAGGATTCGAACCTGCGACCGTACGGTCGCGCGGTTCCAGACTGAAGCGCCTATAACCGCACGGCCACAACGGCCGGCCTGAGATTCTTCATCGAGCGGTATTTGAAGATATGCGTTGCGCAAATCAATTTTTGAAAAGTAGCATCCAGCGCATAATCTGTCTACGAGATCCTCTAGGCGTGGCAACGGATAAGTATCAATGACAGTTTATGGGTTGACTGAAGACTTAAAGTTAACACAGAGGCGAATGCGACCTGAAGGTTTGGGTAGCAAAACCAGTGGACTTGCCCACTGACTACCTCATATGAGCGCAATAACTCCGCTATCTTGCAAGTCTTTAACTTCAGCAGCTGCTATGTCCCGTAATGCAATGGGAACAGTTTCGGTCCGGCAAAATTTCGGCTGAGCGTTGTCTTGCAGAATAATATGTCCAACAAAATTATTAGCTTTGCCTAAACCTTCAGAAAAGAGTTCCGAGAATTCTTTTAGCAAGCTAACTGCGATATGTTTTGCGTTCAATGCAGACACTGACAACACTTTAGCCTGACTGTTAAAGCCAAACAAATCAAAAGAATCAAGACCAAATATGTTCTCACAATCGCATGATTGTAGCACTGTAAAAGTCACTGTTCGCGTATGCGAGCGATACATAGCACACAACGTACATGTTCCGAGAAGTCTTAGACAGGCGTGGAGAGCCTAACAGTTCATATGTGTGACGACTGAGCAGTATGACAGAGGCATCCGTGTCCAGGTGAAATTTAACACGTTTCCCACAAATAAGTAAACGAACTAAACGTTTGTTTGACTGGCGTATCACTGATGAAACTGCACGCTTGCTAGGTTTGCTAACGCCTGCTGCAGATCTGGAATATATTGCATTAACGACATGGGCCTGATGTCTAGATTTTTGTGAGTGGGCCGAATTCTTATGTTTGTTCCGTTACAAACATACGAATTGTACAAGTCCTTCCACAAGTGTAACACTGAGCTTGTCGGGAGGGGCAGTCTTGGTGTTTGTGCCGTGAATAACACCTAGGGCAAGACTTAATTCTATTCTCCTGTGTAGCCGCCTGTTTAGCGAACTGCTTATGCGGAGTGGAGAGGCGTTGTTTACACGTCTTGGCTAGCGCAACCACTGTGCGGAATGGAGCGATCGCAAGCAAGGGACTAAAAAAAATTGTTCAAATGGCTCTAACGACCATAGGACTTAATATCTGAGGTCATCAGTCCCCTAGACTTTAGAACTACTTAAATATAAGTAAAATAAGGACATCACACACATCCATGCCCAAGGCAGGATTCGAACCTGCGACTGTAGCAGCAGCGCGGTTCCGGACTAAAGCGCCTAGAACCGCTCCGCCACAGCAGCCCACAGCAAGGGACTCAACCCAGCAAATATCTGACTGCTTAAATGTATGAGCCGACAAGGTGTCGGAATCGTACTGATCTAGTATTTGCACTACTTGCTGAAATGATGGATCGGACTGTTTCAAAATTTGTTCTCTGAGTTTGACATCAGGTACATTGTACACGATCGCATCATGCAACATAACATCTGAATATAATGCGCCACAAGCATATTTGAATTTGCGTTTCCTTGTCATGAATCTGTGACCCACTCACAATAAGATTTTTCTGACTGTGTTTTGCAATTAAAGAATTGATATCTAACTGCTACCACATTCACTTGTTAATCATAATAGTTAGTTAGTCGTGGTACCACTTCATCGTAAGCAAGTTCACTCGGAGTTGCATGAGGGAATAGTTTTAGTAGGAGCCTAAATACTGCACTTCCTACTGTTGATAATAGATAGGGAAGTTTCACATTAACTGTTACACTGTGAGCTAGTAGGTGGGCCTGAATTGGTGTAACCACTCCAGCCATTCCTCTTCTTGTTCACGAAACTGTCGAATAGGCGTTATAGCTGTAGGTGTTGCTGGAGGTGGTGCTTGTTCCGTCAGGCGCGCAGCAGAGGCCAGTAGCTGCTGCACCGTTGAGTAGTGCAGAAATCTGCTGTGTCTGGAATTCAAACATCTGCATTAGCTGTGTGGCATCTAACGCTTGCGGCTGTAGTGCCTGAGCAGGGGGCGGGACAGGAGGGGTGGACATTTTGGAAGAGACAAATACAACAAACAGACAAAACAAGGAATCTAAATAATGACAAAATCAAAGAAATTTTCTGCTACGCCCACCTGAAAACACTGATTAGCGAAAACGACAAGAAGCTGTTAAAGCCATAAGCGCCCCTGCAAAGTAAAAAGAAGAAAAAATTAAGGCGCAACCACATCAAATAAATATTCTGTGGCTGCCAGGCACAGGGTTCGGAGGATACTCGTCGCCAAATGAGGTGCCTTGCCTACTCGTCTCGAATAGCGTGCCTGAAAGATGCTGCGTTCTCGGATTGCTATACAGCAACTCAAGCAAAGTCACATTAATAATTTTTATTGCAAATACACTACTGGCCATTAAAATTGCTACACCACGATGATGACCTGCTACAGACGCGAAATTTAGCCGACAGGAAGAAGATGCTGTGATATGCAAATGATTAGCTTTTCAGAGCATTCACACAAGGTTGGCGCCGGTGGCGACACCTACAACGTGCTGACATGAGGAAAGTTTCCAACCGATTTCTCATACACAAACAGCAATTGACCGGCGTTGCCTGGTGAAACGTTGTTGTGAAGCCTCGTGTAAGGAGGAGAAATGCGTACCATCACGTTTCCAACTTTGATAAAGGACGGATTGTAGCCTATCGCGATTGCGGTTTATCGTATCGCGACATTGCTGCTCGCGTTGGTCGAGATCCAATGAATGTTAGCAGAATATGGAATAGCTGGGTTCAGGAGGGTAATACGGAACGCCGCGCTAGATCCCAACGGCCTCGTATCACTAGCAGTCGAGATGATAGGCATCTTATCCAAATGGCTGTAACGGATTGTGCAGCCACGTCTCGATCCCTGAGTCAACAGATGGGGACGTTTGCAAGAAAACAACCATATGCACGAACAGTTCGACGACGTTTGCAGCAGCGTGGACTATCAGCTCGGAGATCACGGCTGCGGTTACCCTTGACATTGCGTCACAGGCAGGAGCGCCTGCGTTGGTGTACTCAACGACGAACCTGGGTGCACGAATGGCAAAACGTCATTTTTTCGGATGAATCTGGGTTCTTTTTACTGCATCATGATGGTCGCATCCGTCTTTGGCGACATCGCGGTGAACGCACATTGGAAGCGTGTATTCGTCACCGTCATACTGGCGTATCACTCGGCGTGATGGTGTGGGGTGCCATTGGTTACACGTCTCGGTCACCTCTTGTTCGCGTTGAAGGCACTTTGAACACTGGACGTTACATTTCAGATGTGTTACGACCCGTGGCTCTATCCTTCACTCGATCCCTGTGAAACACTACATTTCAGCAGGATAATGCAGGTCCTGTACGGGCCTTTCTGGATACAGAAAATGTTCGACTGCTGCCCTGGCCAGCACATCCTCCAGATCTCTCACCAATTGAAAATGTCTGGTCAATGGTGGCCGAGCAGCTGGCTCGTCACAATACGCCAGTCACTACTCTTGATGAACTGTGGTATCGTGTTGAAGCTGCATGGGCAGCTGTACCTGTACACGCCATCCAAGCTCTGTTTTGACTCAATGCCCAGGCGTATCAAGGCCGTTATTACGGCCAGAGGTGGTTGTTCTGGGTACTGATTTCTGAGGATCTATGCACCCAAATTGCGTTAAAATGTAATCACATGTCAGTTCTAGTATAATATGTTTGTCCAATGAATACCCGTTTATCATCTGCATTTCTTCTTGCTGTAGCAATTTTAATGGCCAGTAGCGTATTACTTAACTCGTATTTACAACAAGTGGTTGCAAGCGATGGCGACATGCAACATAAATCAGAGTCCTTTGTTTTATACAATGTTCATGCAAGTTTGACACAGAGGTTGTGGGTCACTAATAACTGCTATCGTAGCGTTCTCTGCTAGGCCTGTCCGTATAGTGTCTTAATATTCTGTGAATAATGAACTGATACTGAGCGGCCAAGAGTGGCGGGAGCTGCGCTTAATTTACCTCCTGTAGAGGCCTCTCCTGTCATGGTGCGGTCCTAATCAGCGCACCATTGCCCGACATCGTTCACCACCTTCTCTTCACTTGCGTTCTTCATCTTCGTTCCGGCGCTTGTGGTTATGCCAAAACACTATATGACTAATTTTGGATAGTTGTACTGATTAGAGTTGGCTTTGAATAGAGGATTGACGGCACATTTTTTTCAAATCACAGTGTATTTATTCTGTGCAAGTGAGTTGCTTTTAGGAAGTTGTGATTTTACTCAAGATTCCTAACACTGAAGTCGTCTCTCGAAAATTTCTCGATATTCAAACAAACTATTAGTACAGTCTTGGATTACTATTGTGAGGTATATGAGGATAACAATATAGGCCCCATATTAGTGTTGGGTCTCCCTAGGACTATAGCTCATACTCGTTGCGCCTAGGTAACTTAGAAGAAGATCTGTTCGGAGTAGTGAAGCAACTTAAATCACTTAATAAAAGCAAGTCTTTTGGTCCAGATTGTACACCAATTAGGTTCCCTTCAGAGTATGCTGATGCGATAGCTCCATACCTAACAATCGTCTACAACCGCTCGTTCGACAGAATATCCTTACCCAGAGACTGGAAAGTTACACAGATCGCGCCAGTATTCAAGAAAGACAGTAGGAGTAATACACTAAATTTCAGTCTCATATATCGTCGACGTTGGTATGCAGCAGGATTTTGGAACATATATTGCGTTCCAACATGATGATTTAACTTGAAGAGTGCTGTTTATTGACACACAGTCAATGGATTTATAACACATCGTTCTTGTGAAACGCAAATAGCTCTTTACTGACACGAAGTGTTCAGCGCTATTGAGAAGGGATTTGGATTTCAAATTGATGCCGTATATCTAGATTTACAGGATGCTTTTGACACTGTACCTCGGACTGCGTGCTTGTGGAATATCTCTCAGTTATACCACTGGATTCGCGATTTCTTGTCAGAAAGGTCACAGTTCGCATTAACTGAGTGAAAGACGTCGAGAAAACAGAAGCGGTTTCTGGCGTCCCTCAAGGCAGTATTGTAGGCCCTCTGCTGTTCCTTACACATATAAACGATTTAGGAGACACACTGAGCAGCCGTCTTAGGTTGTCTGCAGATGATGCTGACGTTTATCGTCTAGTAAAATCGTCAGAAGATCAAAAGAAATTGTAAAACGATTTAGGAATGATATCTGTATGGTGCGGTAATTGACAATTGATCCTAAATAATCAAAACTGTTGGGTCAACCACATCAGTGAAAAGGAATCCGTAAACTTCGGTTAAGTCTGGAACTGCGCGACCTCTATGGTCTCAGGTTCGAATCCTTCCTCGGGCATGAATGTGTGTGATGTCCTTAGGTTAGTTAGGTTTAAGTAGTTCTAAGTTCTAGGGGATTGATGACCCCAGATGTTAAGTCCCATAGTGCTCAGAGCAATTTGAACCATTTGAAACTTCGGTTACACGATAAAGCTGTCAAATCTAAAGACCGCAAATTCAATTAAAGAAAGAACACATAGAAACTGTTGTGGGGAAGGTGAACCAAAGACTGCTTTTTATTGGCTGAACACTTAGAAGATGCAATAGATTTCCTACAGAGACTGCCCTCAGTGAGATTGCCCGTCCTCTTTCGGATTACTGCTGCACAGTGTCTGATCCTTGCCAGACAGTGTTAAAGGAGTACATCGAGAAAGCTCGGAGAAGAGTAGTACATTTTGTATCATCGAACAATAGGGGAGAGTGTGTCATTGACATGATACAGGATTTGCGACGCCCATCATTGAAACAAAGGCGTTCTCTGTTGATGAAATCTTCTCACGAAATTTCAGTCACCAACTTTCTCCTTCGAATGCAAAAATATTTTGTTGACGAAGACCTACATAGGGAGCAACGATCACCATGACGAAGTGATGGAAATCAGAGCTCGCACGGAAAGATATAGATGTTCGTTTTTTCGCGTGATGTTTGAGATTATAATGAAAGAGAATCATCGTGAAGGTGGTTCGATGAACAATCTGCCAGGAACATGCGTGTGATTTGCAGAGTATTCATGTAAATGTAGATGTAGGTTGCTACTGGCCGACTGGTTGACAAAATAGATTACACCGAGCATAGCACCACAACAGAGTAGGCAGGGAAAGAGAGAGAGACAGGAGAGATAAGAACAAAGAGACAGAGGATTAGGAGAGAAAGGAAGTAAGAAAGACCAGAAAGGAGGACGTCCGAGAAAGAGGGGATATGGAGCGAGAAAAAGACACACTGCGATGGGACGCTGTTCAGCATTTCAGAGATATCGCTTAACAAGAAAATACCGGCTGTGCGTATCAGATTGAACCCGCCGTATTTTTCACAGAACCACCGTCTCTGGCAGAAACAAATGCGCGGCGGAGGGGATTCCCGCAGCACGTGCCGGGGACGGGAGCCGCCAAATGAACAGAGCCGACCAGCTGCGGGAACGAATTCGTCGACCGCAGCTTCGACCGCGACGTCTGTGGGGCGCGATATTTTGGCATCGAGCGACGCGATGGTGGTGCGATTTCATAAGCGTGCCACCGGTGGCGGCGACCGCGGCTGCGGCGCATGCAAAGTGTGCGGCCGCGCGGCGGACGGCAGCCGGCCGGAATGGATCATCGCCGCGCAGCGCCGCGCGCCGCGTCGCCAGTTATTCGCCGCGAATATTGCGGCCGCCCCGCTGCCGGCGCTAAGTTATTCATAAAGCGCCGCCTGACGGACGGCCGGCGCGTGACCGCCACGGCCGCCGCCTGGATGGCTGGGCCTTTATCCCCCGCACCACGGATTTCGCTGTCGTACCACAACACGCAACTGCCGACACTGAGCCCAGGAACAAATCAAAACTTTCAAGTCGGTCATTTCACCCAACCTGACAGAAAAATTCGGAGTAGGTATTAAAATCCATGGAGAACAAATAAAAACTTTGAGGTTCGTCGATGACATTGTAATTCTGTCAGAGACAGCAAAGGACTTGGAAGTGCAGTTGAACGGAATGGACAGTGTCTTGAAAGGAGGATATAAGATGAACATCAACAAAAGCAAAACGAGGATAATGAAATGTAGTCGAATTAAGTCGGGTGATGCTGAGGGAATTAGATTAGGAAATGAGACGCTTGAAGTAGTAAAGGAGTTCTGCTATTTGGGGAGAAAAATAACTGATGATGGTCGAAGTAGAGAGGATATAAAATGTAGACTGGCAATGGCAAGGAAAGCGTTTCTGAAGAAGAGAAATTTGTTAACATCGAGTATAGATTTAAGTGTCAGGAAGTCGTTTCTGAAAGTATTTGTATGGAGTGTAGCCATGTATGGAAGTGAAACGTGGACGATAAACAGTTCGGACAAGAAGAGAATAGAAGCTTTCGAAATGTGGTGCTACAGGAGAATGCTGAAGATTACATGGGTAGATCACACAACTAATGAGGAGGTATTGCATAGAAGTGGGGAGAAGAGTAGTTTGTGGCACAACTTGACAAGAAGAAGGGACCGGTTGGTATGACATGTTCTAAGGCATCAGGGGATCACAAATTTAGCGTTGGAGGGCAGCGTGGAGGGTAAAAATCGTAGAGGGAGACCAAAACATGAATACACTAAGCTGATTCAGAAGCATGTAGACTGCAGTAGGCACCGGGAGATGAAGAAGCTTGCACAGGATAGAGTAGCATGGAGAGCTGCATCAAACCAGTCTCGGGACTGAAGACCAGAACAACAACATCAGAAAATGGCTAGTACAAAGTATCTGGGTCCAGTGACACTACAGTCTGAAGAGTTCTCGGGTGTCCAGCCGGATACGATCGTAGAATGTCCACCATATTTCTGCGAATAAACGTTCCGCCATCAACAGGCGTGCTGATACAATGGTTTGTCCGCTCTCTGACGCTAATATTTATCCCTCGTGGATCCCGGTGCGATTCCGTGCGCCGACGGTAGCGGCTTGTAGAGTGGTAGCTGCGGTAGGTGGTGAATGGGGTGTGTGGTGGGTGGGTGGGGGTGGGGGGGGCGGTAAATGATCTCGTGTCCGCTTGCAAGGTTGTTACTTAATAGACCTTAGTACTGTTTTCCAGGACATACTGAGTTGGTTACCAGTGACCCTGTTGATGAGGATCTCTGTTATGCGAATTTCTATGGCTTCTTTGAAGGTGCAGCCGCAGCGTGTAGTCCAGTACTTCTGTCTCGTCATAATTCGCTGCGTGTCCGTTCTTTATGCAATGTTCTGCTAGGACAGATTGGCTTGGTGACCTAGGCGGTTGGTGTTGGTGTTCTTTGCCCCCTTTCTTGAGACCGACACCATGTTTCACCGTTCCTAGTAAGGCGCGCATCTTGACCGGGGAGCGGAAGACTGTGTCGATTTCGTATTGCCTGTCTCCCTATTTCGAACGACCTGCAAAAGATAGAAACGCCAGTCATTTTTTCACTTCTTCAGTTTGTTCTTCGTCTTGGTCCCTACCGCACTTCTGTTGTCGGAAGGCCCTCTGGATTTGGCGCTTGCCATATCCATTATTGTGGAGCACAGTCTCCAGGTGTATCATGGGCATTCGACAATCATATTCGACTGGACACCTGAGAAACCTTTAAACAGTATATGAGCCGAGAGAGCCTAAGATCACAGTAACATTATCATTTGTTAAACTCTGCATCTCTACTAATTGCAGTACACCACGGCTAGCCACGGCATGCCAAACTTCACGTGTGCTGGGTGTTCGGGCCATGACCTGGCCTTAAGATGAGTGCGGCAGTGACTGCAGCAGCAACGCACCAGCGAAGGCGTGCAGTCAGCAGCCAGAGGCCACCACACAGCGGAAACGCCGTCACATACTCACCACGTCGCCAACCAGTGACTGTAAAAAAGCCTCAATAAAAAAAGTTATTGTAACCATCATTGGTCTTTCTTCAGCTGCACGTCGTTTAGCCGGCCGATGTGTCCGAGCGGTTCTAGGCGCTTCAGTCTGGAACTGTGCTGCTGCTACGGTCGCAGGTTCGAATCCTGCCTCGGGTATGGATGTGTGTGATGTCCTTAGGTTAGTTAGGTTTAAGCAGTTCTAAGTTCTAGGGGACTGATGACCTCAGATGTTAAGTCCCATAGTGCTTAGAGCCATTTGAATAACATCCTTTCTCAGCTGAAAATGTCCGCCCCCGGTAGCTGAATGGTCAACGTGGCGGATTGTCAATCCGCTTTGCCCGTGTTCGATTCCCGGCTGGATCGGGGAATTTACTCTGCCCAGGGCCTGGGTGTTGTGTTGTTCTCATCATCATCCTCATCGACTGCAGGTCGCCGGAGTGGCGTCAAATTGAAAGACCAGCACCTGGCGAATGGTCTGCCCGACGGGGGCAGCTGAAAATTCCAGCCCGCACTGGACACACGGTTAAAATTGGTCCCAGAAGTGTGTCAATTGCTAGCTCCCCCTTATACTCCTTACGAACATGGGCGTCAATGCAGGAATTTTTCGATGATCGGGAAGGGGGGAGGGAGGACAGGAGAGGGATCAAGAAAGACTCTCAAAATGGCTTTTTTGACCAGCTAATTTGCTGACTTTCAAACCCTGTCGTTCGGAAGAAGTAAATTTTGTAGTAAGCACATAACACTTTTTGTATCTCAAACGTCTTATAGTTATCCCTTTATTAGATTCTAAGACAAAAAAAGGATGTGATGTACATGTATAGGCAAACGGATAAAATTTCAGAAAATGGATGATTTATTCAAGAGAAAAAGCTTCACAAATTGAGGAAGTCAGTAACGCGTTGGTCCACCTCTGGTTCTTATGCAAGCAGTTTCTACTCTTCGCACTGACTGACAGAGTTACTTGGTGTCTTCCTGAGGGATAACGTGCCATATTCTGCCCAACTGGCGCGTCATATCGTCATAAATCCAGAGTTGGTTGGAGGGCCCTGTCCATAATGCGCTCCAAACGTTGCCGGTTGCCGAGAGATCCGGCGATCTTGTTGGCCAAGGTGGGTTTTGGCGACCACGAAGACAAACAATAAAAACTCTCGCCCTGTGCCGGCGGCCATTATTTTACTGAAATTTAAGTCCAGCATGGCTTGCCTTGAAGTGCAACAAGACGAGGTGGGTACTCGACGAACGGTTGTGCTGTAAGTGTGCCGTACATGACAACGAAAGGTGTCTAGCCATGAAAAGAACTGGAACCCGAGACCATCATTCCCGGTTGTTGGGCCGTATGGCAGGCGACAGTCGCTGGCCATCTGGACTGAGTTCCAAGTAGGATTCATCAGAGGAGATTCCAGATCTAAATATATCTGGAGACGCCCAGGATAGTGGTGGGATACCAACCTGAATGTTGCTCTCCATACAGCCCAACAACCGGGAGCGATTGTCACCCCTTTAGGATAACTTTGAGGAGCTAACGAGTGATTTGGACAGGATTTGGCACGACATCTCTCAGGAGGACATGCAACAAATCTGTCAATCAATGCCAAGCCGAATAAACGCTTGCCTCAGGGTCAGATATGAGCCAGTGTTATTGACTTCCTCAGTTTCTGAAGCTCTTTCACTTAAATAAATCATCCAGTTTTACGAATATTGTAATCATTTGTTGGTATGTACATGTACATCAGTCGGTTAATTCCTTCGTGGTGTCCTTTTTCTAGTGTGTATTTTAAGGAAGATTTCTTTGATACCTAAACAGTAAGAGTATTTCAGTACTATATGCAAAGGATATTTTTTTAATTTTTGTGCTATCACGACACGTCACACGTTTAGCGGCGACATGTAAAATGTGGCGAAATTATGTGGTGGCGTCAAGGCTGCTGCTGTTTTCTCGCCATTTACGGGAAGGTGCGGCATTTGACAGAGGCGGACCGCCAGGAGGAAATCCCGTCGTGACTTCAAGAGAGAATTTTGTGGAGCAGTGGAATAGGACGCACTTGAAGAGGCGTCTAGGCAGCCGCTGGCACTTTGGCGGCTGACGTCATGGTCTTACAGTCCCGAAGGGTGGAAGTACGGGAGGTCCGATGCTATTTCCGTGGCCAGCAGTCTGTTCCTCGCTGTTCCTGGGGACCGCAAACTGGGGCAGCGTCTATAGTTGCGCATGTATGCTTTACGTACATGACTCTCACGGGTGCAGTGCAAGTTGTTAAGTTTGCCCGTTGTACGGCTGGTGTATTTACAGCAAGCAGCAGACATTACTACTGTGTGGCGCGTATGGGCCGTTATCAAGCCCGCTTCTGAGTATACGGGCTAAAAGTATTTCGAGCTGTTCATATAATTCACAGCCGGCAATTCAGATTTCGGTTTTTCGCGATTTCCCTAAATCGCTCTAGGCAAATGCCAGTATGATTCCGTTGAAAGGGCATGGCCAGTTTCCTTCCCCATCCTTGACGCAATCCGAGCATGTGCTCCGCCTCTAATGACCTCGATGTCGACGTGACGTTACACCCAGTCTTCCTTCCTTCCTTCTTGTATAGAATGATTTTATTTAGCCCACTGGTTCCATTCGCTTTGAACTTATTATGAATCTTGCGCATTCATTATCCCCTTGACTTTCTCGAGTTTGTTCTGTCGCCTTGGATTTTTATTGTTCTTGTAATCAGTTGTGCATTCTGTCTCTACCGAGTAATACTTGACCTGCTGTTAAATATTTGTTTCTCTTTGCCACACTGGTGGTGATTTACATTTTTTAAATAAAGGTTTGGAATTTACTTAATTCCAAACTGTTAAATAAAATGTCAAGTTGATGTTCGGTCACAGTTCAATCCAATCCTACCACTTGCCTGTACTACTACAATTTTATTAATGCGAATACGGAAGACATGTTGCTAAGGGACAATGTATAAAACAATTTTATGCTGTAGCCTCGTAAACTTTCTGAATGGAACAGCAGGACATCTGAATTCTGGCGTCTTAGCTCGTGTTTCTCCCCAGTTGTTTGAAAATGGGTAGAAGGACCAGCAGCAGGTTACAAGAGGACCTCACATGTTCAATGATATTGTCAAACTGTCAATATATTGACTATCTGAGGGCACGTATTGACGTATTGTCAGTATTAGAAATACTGATGAGCAAGATTGGCTTCAAATGGTTCAAATGGCTCTGAGCACTATGGGACTCAACTGCTGTGGTTATCAGTCCCCTAGAACTTAGAACCACTTAAACCTAACTAACCTAAGGACATCACACACATCCATGCCCGATGCAGGATTCGAACTTGCGACCGTAGCAGTCGCACGGTCCCGGACTGAACGCCTAGAACCGCGAGACCACCGCGGCCGGCATGCAGGATTGATGGGCCTCAAAACATTCTCGGTGTTATCAATAAATACTGACTGTTCGACAATATTCTCCATTCTGATGTTGACAGAGCTCCAGGAACCAACCACGCGGCGTTAATATGCAGTGTTTATTCCTTCAATTCGCTGTTGTGTATATCATAGCTTGGATTCAGTTTTTAAGAAGTCTTTTAACATAAAAGAATTTTAATAGGCGTATGCAAGAGTAATCACTGTGTATGCCACTTTAGGGTGGATAACGGAGGACTCTCTAATACATTGCTTATATCATTAATTTGGAAATATAGTATAGATTGTTGCTACATAGCAGTTTTGAAAAACACTCTAATTTCGAAAAATATGTCGTATATCTACATTGACTACTACGTGGTCTGCGAAATGCATGTCAGTTTCACCAAATTATCACAAAGCGTAAAAAAAAAGTTTTACGTTTATTGCCTGAGCAGGTCCTAACGAGTAAGGTACAATTACTTCACAGGTTTCCATAGAATTTTGCTAATTGTGCTTCCTCATATTACAGAACTAAGATCCGAGTATTATAATGATCTGTCTGTAGCCAGACATCTCGAAGTTACTCCTGATCTCTTCTTGAACTCGACTGCCTATCTCATTAACATACTTTTCTCCTCTATTTTATATCTCATCAACACTAGTAACTTGGCGTACGATGCACAGCTCATAGGAAAAAATTATGAAATCTTTCAGGTTCTTGATTCTGATTCCAGTCACTCCTTTTTTCAACCAATCCCTCACCCTTTTCCTATTTTTCGTTGTTTTCTGTTGCTTGCAAGTTATAGCTAATTTAATAGCAGCACACTCTTTCTTTTGGTGGTTCGACATCTTCATCTTGTAAAATCACATTGTCAACCGACAATTTTTTTAAATGTTATTGATAGTGTAAGGTCGCTTCAATATATTACAGGTTTGACAAACTAGTATTGTCGATACTAGAACAGTTATGCGTTGGATGGACAGCAGCGAAAATCCGAGTGTAAGGTCGCTTCAATATATTACAGGTTTGACAAACTAGTATTGTCGATACTAGATCAGTTATGCGTTGGATGGACAGCAGCGAAAATCCGAAGGTTTTCTGCAGGCTTTCCCTGCATGCGGGTTTGTGGCAAATCTCCGACTTCTTCCCCTCCTACGGTGATTTTTTGGAAATGTTTGAGAATTGAGAGTCAGTCAGGTAGTCACTTTGTGGCAAATACACCATGACTGTTCTTGTTTACGTAGTCTTTGCAGTGCATAGCTCACAGTTTTCGAGTCTCTTCCGCACCTTGTGACTGATTTCTGTCTGTAGTCCTCTATCATGCAGGGACCAATAGTCGATGCTGTGCTGGGATCGAGAGTTGATGTTGTCAAGTACAGTCGCCTTTGTGAGTTGCCCAGGCTTTGGAAAGTGATTTGCATCTTTACAGCCTTCCAGAGGGAATTCCGGTGCCTTCTGCACAGATACAGTGCTTCTAAATTTGAATGTTATCACCCTGCTGATTCTGTAAAATCTTGATACTGTATGAATATTGAGATGCCTCCTGCAAAGACACAGTGATTCTGAATTTGAATATTGTCACACTGGCGGTTCAGTAGAAGCTCGATATTGGATGCACATTGAGGGGCTTGCTGCGCAGATAAAGTCTTTCTGAATTTCAATATTTTCGCGCTAGTGATTCAGAAATCGCATATTGATGTTACCCTTAATGAAAGTAATTGTACATTAATCCATATTCGGGTGGAACAGTATTGACTGAGGACAAAAAAATTAGTATTTTTGAAGATAACTTTTTGACACTCACTCATTTCCTCCTACAACGTTCTGATAAGGCGACTCCTTTTTTTATAGCCGGCCATTGTGGCCAAGCGGTTCTAGGCGCTTCAGTCTAGAACCGCGTGACCGCTACAGTCGCAGGTTCGAATCCTGCCTCGGGCATATATGTGTGTGATGTCCTTAGTTTAGTTAGGTTTAAGTAGTTCTAAGTTCTAGGGGACTGATGATCTCAGATGTTAAGTCCCATAGTGCTCAGAGCCATTTGAACCATTTTGAACCATTTTTTTATAATACATATCGTCAGGCGGTTCTAGTTCACTGAATTACACTCTCAGTGTGACGGTGTTTCCAGTGTAGTATAGGTGTCATCACGAGAAATAAATTCTTTTCTTTTAATCTGGAAGGTTGGATGGGTCCTTTTCTATTAGAAGAATTTAACTGAATTTTAATTTGTTGTCAATGAAATTTCAGGTGCGTTAGTATTTAGCAGCATAAATAATTGTGGGTTACACACCAAAAACCTAACGTAGAGGTGAGCAACAAAATGTATATAGCAGTTACAGAAATTCAGTATAAACGTTGGGGACCACTACGTGCACACAAAAACTATATAATTTTCACGTCGTATATGTTTTATTTGGCGTCAGTAGGTTTAAGAACAAAATTATACAAAATTTGAAGAAAATGAAACTTTCTGTGTGCAGTGGCTTTAACAGAAATCACTATACAAGTGCCAGTTTCATTCATTTCGCAAAGTTCTCGTAAAACCACTTATTCTCCTGTTTTACAATTGGAATCATTTTAGCTAAATCCCATCACTTTTCTTCAGACAATCTAGGTTCACAGTGTAGCGTTTCCAGTTGCACCTGTTGACATCGCAAGGCTTCACGTTCCTCTTCAAGATGTAATGTCTGTTGAACCCATCAGTTGCATTGAGAGTTGATCAAACTTGCAGTACCCCTAGCCTTTCAGCAGTCAGTCAGATCCACTGTGCTTTAGAAAAATGCATATTGGTGAAATTAATATTTTTGCAGAAGCTGACTTGAAGTCGTAAAAACCTCTTTTCTGAGTAAGAGTCATTGTGAATGGTGTTGCTCGCGTAGATTCAGCTAAAAGGCTAACAAAATCTTCCAGAACTTCATACACAGTTATCCTCTTTCTTTCTTAATGTGAGAAAAATCACTATCGCTAGACATAAACGAGTGTCATTATACCAAAAACTAATGTTCTGTTTCCGAAGAGTACGCTTTTCTATAAGGTAAGTAAACGATTCCACCCAAGTAGTTAATTATAACCTCATAATCAGAACAATGACTTTCGTCGTCAGAGTTGGCGCATGTCTCATTATTTTAACATCGATGTACGTCTTAGAGTGTAATCTTTAGACAGCTGCAAACACTGTTTCCCGCTGTTCTGGTACTTTTGTCAGAAAATATGTTAGTGGCCTTGACATTTACAGCGTAATTTCATCAATAACTCAAATTTTCCTTTTCGGTGCTTGACCAGTTATTTACTTACATGCCACAATTGTCTTTGTGACTGTTGTACGATTGTGGTTGTGTTCTACCAATACACAGAATTGCTTGTTTGATCTTTCCTGTGATGTATTCACGAGTGTAGCAGACAACTTGCACGACCGTCTGTTGAATCCTGGTCGAATCGCACTCCACACAACTAAAATAGACAACTATTTCACGGAAAGGAGTCACTGATTTTTAAAGATCAAGAGCCTAATGTACATCTACATCTACATACATATTCCGCAGGCCACCTGACGGTGTGGGGCAGAGGGTACCTAGAGTACCTCCATCGTTTCTCCCTTCTATTCCAGTCTCGTTCGTGGAATGAAAGATTGTCGGTATGCCTCCGTATGGGATCTAATCTCTCTGATTTACCCTCATGGTCTCTTCGCGAGATATACGTAGGAGGGAGCAATATACTGCTTGACTCCTCGGTGAAGATATGTTCTCGGAACTTCAACAAAAGCCCGTACCGTGGTACTAAGCGTCTCTGTTGCAGAATCTTCCAGTGGAGTTTATCTATCATCTCCGTAACGCTTTCGCGACTACTAAATGATCCTGTAACGAAACGCGCTGCTCTCCGTTGGATCTTCTCTATCTCTTCTATCAACCCTATCTGGTACGGATCCCACACCGGTGAGCAGTATTCAAGCAGTGGGCGAACAAGTGTACTGTAACCTACTTCCTTTGTTTTCGGACTGTATTTCCTTAGGATTCTTCCAATGAATCTCAGTCTGGCATCTGCTTTGCCGATGATTAATTTTATATGGTCATTCCATTTTAAATCACTCCTAATGCCTACTCCCAGATAATTTATGGGATTAACTGCTTCCAGTTGCTGACCTGCTATATTGTAGCTAAATGATAAAGGATCTTTCTTTCTATGCACTCGCAGCACATTACACTTGTCTACATTGAGATTCAATTGCCATTCCCTGCACCATGCGTCAATTCGTTGCAGATCCTCCTGCATTTCAGTACATTTTTCCATTGTTACAACCTCTCGATATACTACAGCATCATCCGATAAAAACGACAGTGAATTTCCGATGTTATCCACAAGGTCATTTAAATATATTGTGAATAGCAACGGTCCTACGACACTCCCCTGCGGCACACCTGAAATCACTCTTACTTCGGAAGACTTCTCTCCATTGAGAATGACTTGCTGCGTTCTGTTCTCTAGGAACTCTTCGATCCAATCACACAATTGGTCTGGTAGTCTGTATGTTCTTACTCTGTTCATTAAACGACTGTGGGGAACAGTATCAAAAGCCTTGCGGAAGTCAAGAAACACGGCATCTACCTGGTAACCCGTGTCTGAGAAGAATTGGAATTACGTAAGATAATTTACATGGTTATGATCGATTGTCCTAGCTCAATGAATTGCTCTGCAGCTAGAACATTCACACGCATGACACACGGCACTGTTACACTACAAAGTCTCGAAGATGGAGAGTTCGTAACGCGAAACCGGCGGTTTCCTGCGATAGTTGACGGCTCTCTACATTGCTTCTCGGCTCCTCTGTAGCAAAGTCCATTGACATACTCTAAAGCATTCTATTCCTCTGGTAATGTCACCCAACAACTCGCCACTACCCAGTAGTGGCAGGAGCATGCCCCTCTTTACTGGCTGAAGGTCTGCTTCGTGGTATATTGTGGCATTCACGCACAGGTACACAAACTGCAGTGGTCCCTGCACCAGGGTAATGGTTACACTCAGTGACACTACCAAGTGTAGTCGGCCACGTGGTGACAAGGCTAGTTCGCTGCTCGAAGGCACAAAGGCAACGAATGCAATCAGGACTCTCTCAGAACAAAAGAAACAAAATCATTAATGAGGCAGGAATTATCTGGAACAGTATTCCGTCCAAGAGCTACTTCAGAAGACTATTTCCTCGAATCTAAAAGTCTGGGTGCTTATTATTCAAGGCACAGTGCCGCGGTCATCTCTGAGTGTAATATTCGGAGGATTATAATCCTTCCTGGAAGCTGAGGCCTCAGAATCGTCCCATAAATGCAATCAGATAAGGTGACCACCGTATAGTTGTGTTTTCGCGTAACACGTTGGTAGATGCTGTTATGGCAGCTGCTCATTCATTCAATGGCGTTACTCCTCACACAGTTCGTTTTTGTGCCTGCCACCGTGGGAAGCGTCGAGGGCCGTGCGATGCGCTACCTTTCGCCTCCGTCACTCACTCCAAAGGACAGCAGCGACTCCATGCTGCCACCTTCATGGGAGTTGGAGGAGTCGAGCCACTCCTCTTTTTGCCGTCGCCTGCTTGCCTCATTCACCTTCTCATCTGGCCGGACAGCTGACCGTCCAGTCCACCGTCCACAATCTGCTGTCCGACATTACCTGCTCCATCAATCGGCCCCTCCAAACGTCGAGCCCTATGGGGTCAACCGACTCAGCGCGTGGCATCTGCACAGAGTTCTTGGCAAACAAATTACTAACATCCCTAATTTGGTTAAAATACATAGAAAACCATGGCTTAGACTTACACAGAAACGTTAAATGATTTTTCCATTTGTTAACGTTAAGGAGGTTACCCAACAAAAGTAACTTTTGAGAACATTTCTCCTGGAGAACAGCGGTTTTTCTTAGTTCTATAAAATGAACATAAATAGTATCGACAGCAAGAAGCCTTTTTTTGTGGTTACCAGTTTCGGTCAGTTACTGACCATCTTCAGACATCGCAGCATGTCGGTAGCCGGTGGCGGTGAACGGTCCAGGCTTTACGAACTCCACGAACATCAACTACTGATAGTTGTTGACGTTCGTGGAGTTCGTAACACATGCTCGGTTCACCGCCACCGGCTACCAACATCCAACATGGTATGAGGTCTGGAGAAAGTAACTGACCGAAACAGGCAACCTCAAAAAAAAAAGCTTTCTTACGGTCGAGACTGTTCCTGTTCTCTTTAAACCTACAACTGATATTGATTACAACCTTATCCGTAACATCAGACAAATTTCTATCACACCATAGGCTGTATGCGTTAACATGAAATACTCTTGCATCTGTCAACTACGAAGCAGTACCAAACTTTGCGTACAGTTCTGACTTATTTTTACGGATACATCCTAGGGATGATTATCTATCTTTTGCTGTTAGTTGTTCTTTTGCTGTTAGTTGTTAGTATGGATTAAGCTATCTACTTTCACAAATATTTCTAATCCATGCGTAACACTAATATGTTGAAAATATCTCCGTTATTTTTATCAACTAAAGCACAATCCTCGTCCCACATCGCGCTCTTAAATTACAACTCCCTTAGCTAAGACTCCTCCAAGTATCTTACATATCACATCACCGATTGCCAAGTACTTACTTCTAGATCACATCGACCCACTTTGAAACAGACTTTCCTAACACCAGATACGGGCAAACAATAAACAAACGGCTCCAAGAAATTTCAATGTGGAACAAAATCACGCTACTTTTACTATTGACAAACCTGCAGTGAACATCACTTACAATTGATTTGCTTCACAACCAGCACTAATACAACATTGTTTTAGCATACCTTCATTGTCCTTCCCCTTTCGTCCTCGTCACGTGCTGACTCGTATTCTTCATGACGTAGTATATAATAAATTTCTGTGAATGTCGGATTGACTCATTCCGCCTTCTACTCAGACTATGCCTTCGGCTTGGAAGACAGCTGTTGGCTTCCATCCATCCTCTTTCTCAGCAAGATGGTCCTCCCAAATCTACTTCAAAACAGAAGAATAGAGCACATTATCAGTCAATTCGCTACATACTGCTTGCATGTGCTTCGTTTATGGCTGTTGTACGCCAGACGTCGTTATGATACGTTGAATTCTTATCCGTGACTCCTTCCGTATCAACATCCAGCAGGGAACTTCCCTCCTAGTCACCTCTCATCTTGTTCCTGTAACAAAAGAAAAGAAGAACCTGTCATCCATTACGCAGGGTCCTCACGTACCCTCGACGTCGGCCAGTAAATACCCACAATGGCCCAAAACCCTCGCTAGGTGTGGGCAAAAACTTCGTCACTTTCCTCTTTAACCTAACACATGTACTCTACTACAATGTGAACATCACAAGACAAAATGGAAGCATCCAAAATTCCAGTGTGCCAACGAAGAATAGACTCTGGCCTTTATCAAGCAACTGACGCTCAGCTTTTAATCAATTTCTCGTACTAACACTCATATTCGTCGCCTCCTCCAACGACCCCTCACTACCGCTATGAGAGTACGAAATTAATACTGTCCGCACCCCGCACGACTCTACCAACATCTAAACTCCACTACATAAGCAACACCTCGCTACGTAGACATCGCTAACACTGCAGCTATGACTTAATGACTGCAGAATGGAGTTCGATGACAATACTTCATGTGCTCTCTTAGCGGATAACAGACACTGAAGACGACCGAACATCACACTCATAATTCATCGTGCTACGCGACAGTCAGAATGTACACACCTGTTAAACTACAGAACACTCAAAATTTGCCATCATCTACGGACATAAGACCAGAACGTTTCTATACCGAAATAAATTTATACCTGATGACCTAATTATGCTATCTTTCATGTTTGTTGTTTCTTACCTATGATTTTATTCAATGAAGGGCTTAATATTACTGATATGGTACGCCCCACAAGATTTGCGTGGCTTCGGCGATTCCACCTTTACTGCTCGGTTAGTCTTCCTGCTAACTCATAAACGCCTTATAACTGACAAGAAAGAGGAAAAAGAAGTTTTCGACAACAAAATGGTTCAAATGGCTCTGAGCACTATGGAACCTAGAACTACTTAGACCTAACTAACCTAAGGACATCACACATATCCATGCCCGAGATGGGATTCGAACCTGCGACCGTAGCTGTCGCACGGTTCCACACTGTAGCGCCTAGTACCGCTCGGCCACCCCTACCGGCCTTTTCGACAACAGAAAGACAGAAGGAGAGTAATTATATATTAATTAAGCAGATAACCTACACTACAACATACCTATTAAATGATTAGACATGCAATGGAACAAACAGGTTGGCATCTCTACATTTAACACCGATGCTTAAGCCCGTTACTGTCTACTCTGATGCGTCACCCGTAGGGTAACAAGGCTAAAGGCTCGGCTTTCACCAGTTATTGTCATATCGACCCGCACTCGTTTTGGTAGGCTCGTAATCATAACTTTTGTTTCCTCGCTGCCTCTGCGATTCCTGTCGCCAAATCTATCTTGTGGCAAAACTCATCCACTCAATAAACCCCGTTATCATACCATTAAACAACAATACAAGCTTACTAACTAACACACAATATTCTTCACTAATTACACACTCTGAAGATGAGAGGAGAGACGTTCCACTAAAAACATTCACACTTCCCTTTTTACCCAAAATTTCTTGAAACGAGGTAAGAAATCCATCAAATCACCGACGGCGAAAGCATACATCAACAATAACGCACTGTTCCTTACTCCTCCACGCACAAGTCAAAGATAAATTCAACCATCTCGTATCACCACAGTCTGGTAATCGATCTCAATCAGGTCTTGTGATCACCTCTGTGGCGGCTGTTCTACTCATAACTTAGCGAAACGTCAGTAAAATGGCCAGTTATATTCGTCCCTTGCAAATTTCCATCGACACACAGCATCTGAGTCCTAATACAATGAGAACTGATCAGGTGGTATGATCCCATCACTAAATCAACTCTGCTAACTATCCCCTAATCATCAACTATACTTACGCAATCTCTTGATGGAATTAATCAGTAAATCATATTTCACAATAAATCTTCTCACAAAAACCCCTTTAGTACTCCGCAAGCCACCTAACGGTCTATGGTGGAGGGTGCTTCATGAACCATCAACTAATTACCCCTCCCCTATTCCACTCACCTGTATTAGCTCTAATTTCTCGAATTTTCTCGTCGTGGTCATTTCTCGACATAAATGTGGCTGAAAGTGACTATCATGTTTTCCGAATCTTCCTGAAAAGTACTCTCTCGATATGTCAATAGCAAACCGCTTCGTGTTGCACAACGCCACTCTTGTAGAACCTGCCACTGGAGTCTGCTGAGCATCCTTACAACGTTCTCGCGGCGACCAAACGATCCCGTGACGAAATGCAACGCTCTTCCTTGGAGCTTCTCTATCTCTTCTATCATTCCTATCTAGTAATGGCCAGCCGGCCGCGGTGGTCTAGCGGTTCTAGGCGCGCAGTCCGGAACCGCGCGGCTGCTACGGTCGCAGGTTCGAATCCTGCCTCGGGCATGGATGTGTGTGATGTCCTTAGGTTAGTTAGGTTTAAGTAGTTCTAAGTTCTAGGCGACTGATGACCACAGCTGTTAAGTCCCATAGTGCTCAGAGCAATTTGAACCATTTAGTAATGGCCAGAGAGTGATCAACAATACTCAAGAATCGGTCGAATAAGCACCTTGTAAGCCACTGCTTTCGTGGATGAGTTACATTTCTTTAAGATTAATCCTATTAATTTGCTTTTTTTCTGTTTGTATTATGTGGTCAGTCCACTTAAGAGAGGAGGAGTAGACTAAGCGTCGGCTTGAGGTTTCTTCCCAAATTTTCTCCCATCATCCTCAACAAGATGAGCACCTCACTATACTATACACACTTTTCTTACAGTTACCAACACGCGGCACTTGCACTTTGGACACATAAAATTCAAGCAGCCAAAGTGACCTCAGTTACAAAATGATTGTATGTAGCGGTGAAACAATCGATTTATCTTCAATTAAACACAATCAAAAAATGGCTCTGAGCACTATGAGACTTAACATCTGAGGTCATCAGTCCCCTAGAACCTAGAACTAATTAAACCTAACTAACATAAGGACATCACACACATCCATGCCCGAGGCAGGATTCGAACCTGCGACCGTAGCGGTCGCACTGTTACAGACTGAAGCGCCTAGAACCGCTCGGCCACACCTAAACACAATCGAATAAGTCGAAAAAGAAGAACAATAACGTAACGGCTCATCATGTATGTAGCTCAGATCACAGCAATTCCTATCTGAGAGGTCTGTGTCCACCCATTACCAGGCAGTGTCTTTCTTCACAGACTATAATGTCTGTGGTGTGTTGCTCAAACTCTGACACTGAATTTGCGTATCAGTAAGAAAATATTGAAAGAAAACTATCGTTCCCTTATTGTATTATTTCTTCAGACGGTTACATGCAAAGAAGAGTCTACGAAATTTAAAGTACCTGAAACGTCTGTCATTTATGTGAAACCACATACCATAATCTTCGAAAATCAGTACCCTGGACCTAGACACGCTATAAGTTGAAATCGCATCTCATAACAGAAATGACGAAATATCATAATCGCGAGAAGAAATATAGATTTGTGGGAATGAAGGAGAAGTTATATCGATCTTAGCCGCTAAATAAATTGCTTATTCCAACAATTCATTATTCAAGTGGCGGGTCTTTATGGTTACTAAATTCAGTCAGTAAGACACCTACGACAATTTTCTTGTTAATGAATTTTCGATTACTCATCTCCGTTTCCACATAGACGTTATTTTACAAGCAGAAGCTTAATAACTGCATCCCAGTGAATGCAAATGGTATTCTGTTCTTTGCAGAAAAGCCACTGCTTGGAAAAGACATAAATAAAATCTCATCTGGTATTTTGTGCGCAGAACTTGCATCAGACAGTATGCGGATGGTAATTAAGTCTGCTACCTGACGCGGCAAGAGGCAGAATTTCCCCCGGACACCTTACTCGGTCGTACGTACCATCAAACATCAAAAACTTCTCCACGTCCTTCCCCAACATTTTCACGAGCACTGAGCAACATTAAACGTCTCTTTGAATTCCTCCGACCGAAATGAATATCTGCTACAGATAATTAATTAGTCGACGGGGTATTAAAGTGGGCGTAACAACAGGAAGAAGTCGATGTTACCGATAATTTTTTTCCGGTGCATCCAGCATGTCCAAACCTTTACACAACTGCTGAACTGCAGGTACGCTGAAATTCTTCATACGAGGCTTGACTGAAAAGTAGTGCCTCCACCTTCGTAACTCTTCAACAGTTGGCAGCATTGGTATGCGACAGGTACTGGTTTGTTCCGTAGCCTCTACAGCTCCAGTTGGCGAGAAGCCTTAGCATTGAACGGTTGTGTTATTACAGTGTAAAGTATGGAACCCTGCACAGACGGCCGGTCAGTGCGGTTTAAGCAACGTGCAATCACTGAATTCTTGACAGCAGAAGGTGTCAACCCAAAGGAGATTCATCAGAGAATGAAAGCAGTTTATGGTGATTGTGTTGATGTGAATACTGTGCGCCTTCATTCTTGTAACGCGAGATCAGTTCCTCCCAAATTTCAAGTCTGTGTGCTTTCATTTCAGGAGTTAGCATACGGGGTACCCATCGTGCACAGATCTTCCAATAGCCAAGAAAGCAATGATGTGACCCGCACGTTCTTGTAAAATGCCGATTGTAATTGCAGTTTCTCTCTGAGTGATACAACGATCGTCCTGAACCAATCTGTCAACATTTTGCTTGCGAAAGTCGGTGGTTGCTGTCAGAGGACGTCCAACTCTTTGTTTGTCACGCAGGTCAGACGTTTCCGCCTCAACATCTTTCAACTTACTCGCCCAATGATGCACACTACTCACATCAACACAATCACCATAAACTGCTTTCATTCTCTGGTGAATCTCCTTTGGGGTGACACCTTCGGCTGTCAAGAATTCAATGACTGCACATTGCTTAAATCGCATTGACCGACCGTCAGCGCTGGGTTCTATACGTTACACTGTAACAACCGTTCAATGCTAAGGCTTCCCGCCAACTGGAGCTGTAGAAAAGAGGTTACGGAACAAGCGAGTACATGCCGCATACCAATGCTGCCAACTGTTGAAGAGTTACGAAGATGGAAGCATTACGTTTCAGTCAACCCTCGTACATAGTAAACGTGAATTATGGCTACTGAGCGATTTCAAATTCATTATTAGTGTTAGGAAATTATTTGAACCTGATGCACCTGTAACTTCTGGGAATCAAAAGCGGAATGGTGCAGCTCCAAACTATAATAGTAGTCTAGATCTGATTATTATTGATGGGATAAATTCTCTTTCTCATCCTATGGGATATTTTATTTGCATCAGCAAAATTGAAAATAATAATATTGTCGATGCCATTGTTTGGAAAATAAAATATTTAATTCATGTTTCATTTATTACCATATTTTTATGTCTTGTTAATATGGGGATAAATGAGAGTAATCTGATCTGTAGTTCTATTCAAACTTCTAATCAGGAGTTTGATGAGATGGACAGAATCGTCCCTATCACAGCAGTTTTAGTGTCCATATTCGTTTGTTTGTTGTAAGAATAAATATAGTTTGAGGATTCCACCTTGAGTAACAAGAGTTTTGCTGTACATTCATCACTCTGGAGGAACAGATATAAGAGAAGTAAACATTGAACCATGGGGTGGTATGGATATAGTTAATAGTGTTGTGAGAACGTGTAAACCGCGACCACCAGTTTCAGAATTGCAGGTGAAAAACTATAAAAATATCACCTTTACCGCACAAGACCGACTGATGTACATCACCACACAACAGTGAACAATAAGAAATAGTCTTTCAATAAAAAAAAATGGTTCAAATGGCTCTGAGCACTATGGGACTTAACTTCTGAGGTCATCAGTAACCTAGAACTTAGAACTACTTAAACCTAACTAACCTAAGGACATCACACACATCCATGTCCGAGGCAGGATTCGAACCTGCAGCCGCACCGGTCGCTCAGTTCCAGACTGTAGCGCCAAGAACCGCTCGGCCACCCCGGCCGGCTCTTTCACTCAAGGTGGAATCTACAAAACATACTACGTGAAAAAACAGTGAAGCACCCGGAAGTCATGGCCGGATGCCAAGGTATTTTTTTACAACTACACATTATCGGCTGATATGTAATTGCTGCAATTCTCTGTGACAGGTAAAACGTCCACCAGATTTTATTAGTGCTGTTCGTATTCTGTGTCATTACCAGGCCTGGTAGGGCATATATGGTGCATGAAGAGCGTCGTATGTTGCGTAATCACTCTCAAGGACACGAAGAAGCAGCATACTCGTGTGAGGTAGTGTTATAAACACCGACAGTTTTAAAGGAGTGTAGAGGTTCCCTCTGCTGGACTGCAAAACCATACTAATTAGTCAGGAAGCAGACCGAGGAACTGTGTAGCGTCGTTAGATGCAATAAAACAAACCGCTAATTTTGTGCTACGTAATCTGGAGAAGAATCTGCCGAGTCCAATTGCGGACTCGCGGCTGACGCAGACGCTGCTTTAGCTCGGGGTGGAAGTTAATGACACCCTGATGCTTCTGTTTTGCCGCTCACTGGCGCGGTTGGCACGCCCCGTCAGTAGCTTGGCTTGAAGACAGCGGTGACCAAGACGTGTGTGTTTTGACACACACGCCGTTTCCGGAAGTACTCAGTCCCTCCCAGATCACTGCCCGCGTTGTCCCCTCAAGTGCACCGCGATGTTGGATGCCGTGTATTTATTTATTTATTTGTTTATTTATTTAACCTGATCAGATTAGGGCCGTCAGGCCCTCTCTTTCATCGGACCAGTGTTCCACACATGCAGCATTTGACACATCAGAGTTACATCATGACAATAGTTTAAATAAGAAAATTAGATTACTCTAGTGACTATATGAATAAAGAGTAATGACTAAGACCTAATAAAGTAAATGCTGGCAGTATTTTTACAGCGGGCGCTATACATAAAAATTATGATAAAAGCAGTAATAATAACAGTAAAAAAATCAAATAATAATCATAAACATGAGAAAAATTGGCAATAGTAATGAAGATTTGTGCAGATGTACATTAATATCTTGGTGTGTAAAGTAGATGTTTACTAGTACAGCGAGTTTTGGGGAAGGGAGATTTAAGGAGGGAGAAAGAGGGAAGTAATGAGGTGAAGTGCATTGATGTACAGAGGAAGGCATTACTGTTGCTTAAGTAGATACGTCATTAACTCTTTTTTGAAGCCGGACATGTTTTTAAGTTCTCTAACATAACGAGGGAGGTTATTCCAGAGTCGGGTCCCCGCTACTGTAAAGGACTTAGAGAAGGTGACTGAGCGATGCAGTGGAACAGAGAGGATTTTATTGTGATGGGAACTTGTGTTTCTGTCATGTTGTTCCGACATGAGCGTTAGGGACGAGTAGAGATATGAGGGACAGTGTACATTTATTAGGCAGTAGATGAGACAGAGTGTATGGAAATCTCTGCGTTTGTCTGCTCGCAGCCAGGACAATTTTGCATATGCTGGTGAAATGTGATCAAAAAGTCGAACGTCACAGATATATCGGACGCAGGCATTCATGACCAGTTCCAGACGTCGCGAATTTTCCTGAGAGAGGCCTTGTAGGATAATATCGCTGTAGTCAATGATTGGGAGTATAAGCGTTTGTACTAATTTCTTTTTCAGGTCTTGTACTAACTTCTTTTTCAGTAGTCGTGCGGATTGCTGAACATGGCCCTCCAGTCAGGTGGGGTTTCAAACCCGCACTACGCTGGAGTTTAGAACAGCTTCTGCTCCGGATCGGAGACGTGTGGGTAGACCCTAGGACTACTCACCTGCGCTGGATGCTGTGCTGACGTCAGTACTGGGTGCCTGATTCCACCAGCCATGGCTTCGGATTATTGATCGTCCCGTAGGGCAGCAACTGTAGACCAACACTAGAACAGTGTCACACACAAGGTGTTACCGTGCTATAAGCGGAGAATCGAGTGCGAACGACATGAACGCCATCGATCCTATTGACAGAGTGCCAAAAGCTAACGAGGGTAGAGTATTTATGTCACTGAGGAGAGGCTCTGCTCTAAGACATGAATTACTGAATTGATTCTGCTCTTTCCGAGTCGTCAGCAGTCTTCAGTTCTGCTACATCTGCTTAACAAATTTGTTACACGGTCTTTACTGCTTAGTCAGACTCCTTCTAGATGTGTTCTACGTAGTGTCTCTTATGTATTGTTATGGGAGTAACAAAGGCGTTTCTTACCAATTTTCTGTTAAGCTGCTTTCAGTCTTTCTTACAAATATCGATGTGGCTGTCTTCTTGACCTAGTAATGGTGTTGAAATATTTACGCTTCCCGGCTGGCGTCTGGCGAAACTTCCGCGTCATAGACTAACGTCGGCTGTTCCGAGTTAGAAGTCCACATCTGCAGCTGCGCGGTCAGCGCGTCGGATTGCGAAGCAAAAGGGCCCGAGTTTGATTCCCGGGAAGGTCGGACATTTTCTCCGCTTGAAGACTATGTGTTGTGTTGCCCTACTTTCGAATCGTCATAGTTGGCATTACTGTTGAGATGATTGAATGGATACGGCCTTAAAGCCAACAAAAAGAATTACAAAAAAAATTAATTTCACGTTTCCTTGCTAATTTCGTCATGTAACATTCCCCTTCACTTTAGTAAAATTCGTCCCGAATTTGACCCTTTCCTATCTGTTTGGGTAACTATCTTATAAACTTACATTTACTTTGAACCTTTTGTTCCTTTGATCACAAAAAATCTCATCCTATCTCAAACTTATTTTTCTAGTATGCCTATTTTTTACATTTTACTCTTCTTACTTACTAGTACGAATCCATTCTACAGGAACTCTGTGAATGCTTATTCCCAATGCGTGAGTTATTCTTTTCCTGAAACAAAAGTAGACTACACAAATAAAAATTAGTATCATAACACTGGTGGTTTACATACTCATTATCACTGTATTTTGTATATGCTTCTCTTGTTATCTCCAAACATCCTGTAACATTTGAACCACCGAAATCTGACTTTTTCTGCAATGACGTATTCATCTATTGTTCATCGTAAAGTGGGATCTAAAGTATTAGATTTTGCACGGCTAACACGTTTAAGGGGTTCTACGACCAATGCAACATTGGTCGAGTTCCTGTACTTACCGCAGTACCTCTAATCGTAACAATAACGTGAAACTTTGCCCAGATATAACACACTTAGTTCCACTTTCTAATAATCCACTTTGTTTTAACCCTAATTTTGTCATCACCATTAATGTTTTATTACTGTAGCAATTCACTATTAATGCCTCTGCCGAAAACACAGAATATAAACAACGACTGCCAATTCTCTGAAAATGTGGCTGCCGCATTGACACTACTCTTTATACGTTCTGGTGCTTCAGTATTCCCTAGGAGCAATTGAATTTCACACGAGCGTTTTTCAGATCGAACTACCTATCATGGAGAAATGCTGACTAACTCCTTAGCACAATTACTGTTGTTGTTGTGGTCTTCAGTCCAGAGACTGGTTTGATTCAGCTCTCCATGCTACTCTATGCTGTGCAAGCTTCTTCATCTCCCAGTACATACTGCAACATACATCCTTCTGAATCGGTTTAGTATATTCATCTCTTGGGGTCCCTCTACGATTTTTACCCTCCACGCTGCCCTCCAATGCTAAATTTGTGATCCCTTGATGCCTCAGAATATGTCCCACCAACCGATTCCTTCTTCTAGTCAAAATGCGCCACAAATTTCTATTCTCTCCAATTCTATTCAATAAATCCACATTAGTTATGTGATCTACCCACCTAATCTTCAGCATTCTTCTGTAGCACCACATTTCGAAAGCTTCTATTCTGTTCTTGTCTAAACTATTGATCGTTCACGTTTCACTTCCATACATGGCTACACTCCATACAAACACTTTCACAAACGACTTCCTGACGCTTAAATCTATACTCGATGTTAACAAATTTCTCTTAGTCAGAAACGCTTTCCTTTCCATTGCCAGTCTACATTTTCTATCCTCTGTACTTCGACCATCATCAGTTATTTTGTTCCCCAAATAGCAAAACTCATTTACTACTTTAAGTGTCTCATTTCCTAATCTAATTCCCGCAGCATCACCCGATTTAATTCGACTACAGTCCATTATCCTCGTTTTGCTTTTGTTGATGTTCATCTTATATCCTCCTTTTGAGACACTGTCCATTCCGTTCAGCTGCTCTTCCAGGTCCTTTACTGTCTCTGACTGAATTACAATGTCATCGGCGAAACTTAAAGTTTTTGTTTCTTCTCCATGGATTTTAATTCCTACTCCGAATTTTTCTTTTGTTTCCTTTACTGTTTGCTCAATATACAGAGTGAATAACATCGGGGATAGGCTACAACCCTGTCTCACTCCCTTCCCAACCACTGCTTCCCTTTCACGCCCCTCGACTGTTATAACTGCCATCTGGTTTCTATACAAATTGTAAATAGCCTTTCGCTCCCTGTATTTTACCCCTGCCACCTTCAGAATATAAAAGAGAGTATTCCAGTCAACATTGTCAAAAGCTTTCTCTAAGTCTACAAATGCGAGAAACGTAGGTTTTCCTTTCCTTAATCTATTTTCTAAGATAAGTCGTAGGGTCAGTATTGCCTCATGTGTTCCAACATTTCTACGGAATCCAAACTGATCTTCCCCTAGGTCTGCTTCTACCAGTTTTTGCATTCGTCTGTAAAGAATTCATGTTAGTATTTTGCAGCCGTGGCTTATTAAACCGATAGTTCGGTAATTTTCAAATCTGTCAACACCTACTGCACAGTTACTAAGATCTCCTATTGACACAACAACACGTGTATCTCTTTGTTCTGACACAATAACGCTTCATTAGTTTGCACTTGCATCCAGTTTTCCATAATTTTCCTTTTGATAAAATACAGATGAATCGCGAAACATTGGTAACGAGAATTTAAACTTGTAACTGGAAACTATGATAATATACACCCTAGCTCGACCTGAATAAACCTTAACTGAAACATGAAAGAAGAATGCTATACAACCTTTCATTAGTGGTACAACATGTCGTATCCCTGTTGGAAATTGTTTTTCCGCTTGCTTTGTACTCAACTATCCAACTGTGGCATGGAGTATCGCTTCTTGTACCTGTTCTTCCATTTTGCAAGATATTCGTTATTTTGTGCAGCAGCCAGCTTCTCATCTAACATCTTTAATGATTCGGTACCTCCCTCCAGTATTTATTCAGTGTTTCCATCGTTCCTTCCGTATACTGTTCCATATTTGTAATCTGTGTCGCATGCCAGCTAATTGTTTTTTTCTGTATTTCTTACCGTTTCTTGTAGTATCTGTATCATACTATTTAAATCCTTATTTCCTTTCCTGTTCACTTCACTGACCTCACTAGACACTATATTGAGCTTTTGCATTTCCCTTTTCAGGTTTTCTAGCACCCCTACTACGTTCAAATTTCTGACATTCGACGCCACGACGTTACCTTTTCGTTGGTTATTCAGTCTTTTTTTCATGGTCACCACCTCCTTGACAGTCCCTCCCAGAGATCTGAATTGGGGACTAGTCTGAAATCTTTTGCCGGTGGAGAGATCTTGATGACACTTTTTTCATTTTCAGGCCAGATGTACATTGACTACACATTATGTATCTGTAATGCAGTGGTTTCCATTGCCTTCTCGTCCTCACGTCGTTGATCATTGCTGATTCTTCCACCTTTAGCGGCAGTTCCCAACCCAAGGGCAAGAGAGTGCACTGAACCTCTGTCCGCTACTCCGCTCTCTGTGACAAGGCCGTTGTCAAAATGAGGGTGACTTCTTATACCGGAAGTCATCAGCCGCCAATGCAAATGATTTTTATTCAACATCTAAACGGTGGCAGGGTTCGAACCTGGGACGAGGACGCTATGATTAGTAACCAAAGACGCTACCCCTAGATCACGGGTCTGTCCCCTACAGAATATGATTGTGTGGACAAGCTCTGACATCAGCTGCATCCCTACGCCAGTATTCAAGATATGAAAGAATAGTTACATCAGTTGTGGGCCAGCTTCTCTCAGGAGAGAAAGCAACCCTTTCCAATCGCATCAGTGGGCACAACCAGACCAGAAGGATTGCAACGTCATACTGATAAATTACTGTGCTAACTCAAATAATATCACGTATCCTATCAAACTGTTAAGTTTCATATCATTCCGTCCTCCGGGTGCTTCACTTTTTTGTGAGGCAAAATACATTTTTAATTTCAAATAGGATACGTAATCTGGTGATGAAAGATGTGTTTTAATGTCCACCGTTAACTGATGCTTCTGTGTCTCTGATCATGACATTGCAAGAAGAGACATCGATACTTGAAGTGAAAGAGAAATCGAGATTCAATGTCTTGTCGACGACGAGGCAGTTAGAAATAGCCAGAAGCTCGGATATGGGAAGGATGGAGAGGGAAATCGGTCATGCCTTTTTTTTTTTTCAGAGGAGCAATCACGGCATTTGCCTTACGTAACTTCGGACAACTACAGAGAAACTATAGGCCATCATTCGAAGGTTTGCACGCATATCGAAAGCATCATCCAACGATGCTACGGAGCATCGAAACTATACATTTTGGAGCCTACCACCGTTTTAGTCGAGTCCCTCCTTATATTAACCTTGAAACAGAGCGTATTTTAATGATCTATGGAGGATAATATAATTGTCAGTGGACGAGAATCTTAAGACGCTTGAACCTGGTAAGTGGTTTGGGAATATTCATAATATAGACGGTTCATATTTATCAGGCTGTGAATTTAAGTGTTCTTGAACTCCATTTGTTGAGGTATTAGTCTACCTTTCCTTCTCTACAGCTGAGAGAGTGAAAGGTTACGACAAAAAATCAAGACCAAAACAGAGCAGAAAATATAAAACATAAATTTCATATCCGCATGAAATTATAAATAAGAAAACGAATAATATTGTTTTGCTCGGGGTGTTACGTCATTATATGCTAACGCGAGCAGATTCCTGAGAATAAATACGGAAACATGCATGTCATATTAAGTTAATTTTGAAGTAGATAAAGGTAAATCGGTGTAGTGGCAAACATTTACAAGACTATATACCACATAACATGGCGTCATGGAAACTACATCCATTTCAGCATTAAACAGGGGTCTTTCCGCAAAGGTGCTCAGATCTTCGTAGCCCAGGACTTCAAACAAAAGTACACATCCCGTTAACTATCAGCATGCAAAAGGGGATAAACAAAGGTCGCCTTCGTTGTAAGTACTGTCGCTCACCGTTAATTGAGGAATCATATTTTAAATGGGAGTCGGGGAAGCTTCTGGTGAATCTTCCTGGTGATGTGGTCATAGACCCTGAAACTCTTCCGTTCCTGAAATTTCGTCCACAGCTGTGCCGGACGCCTACAGACGTGCTCCTGGTTCTGCGGAATTGCGGAATCTTGCCGGCTGACGGGTCAGACGTTGGGAGGCAAGTAGTTGGTATTCGCAGGTAACTGGCACAGACAACCCTCGCCAAAAATAAAACTTATCTATCGAAATATCGTCTGTCAATGATAAATCTCATCTATAGATTTTGTCAACCTATTGTCCGTATATCATTAAGTTTCAGGACTTCTTTTTTCTGTTAAAACTGTCCCTATGTGTACATAGTTTGATGACTTCGCTATATAGCCTTGCATAATCGTTTGCCATTGTAGATAAAATACGGGTTTCAGAAAACCTCACTGCATTGTTTCCTGACTGCAGAACATGCTGTGCTACGGCTGATTTCCTCCTTCCCCTAGTCGACAAACACTTAAGCATTCCTTTACGTACTTATTCATGCTTCTCTTTGCAGTTTCAATGTAGACCTCATCACCCATGTATGCGATTTTATATACCCCGCCTGCAGATGGAGGCGAGCGCTTATCCTTTACAGATATAGGGGCTTGACGTACTTTCTTTGTTCGTCTAAAACACTATTCTGACCATATGTTACTGTAAAATTTGATAACTAACGTTTTTAATAAATGGTAGAAAAACTGTATTTTTCCATCGTTTGCCATTGTAGTTCTCCAGACAGCTGTTACTTGGTCACAACACTGTATTTCCTTCTTTTTCTGAATGTCCATTGTCCTGGAAAGCCTGCTTTAGGAATTTTAATTTAGTGTAAACATATTCCGGTGTAAAAATTCTGTTGCCTCTCTGGACAAGACTTTCATTGACAGTCCTCTGTTAATGTAATTGGTGATTCGAGTTATTATGTAAATACACTGCTGGCCACCGTAAATGCAACACCCTGAAGGAAGCAACCGAATCAAGTGAAATTTACACCATGGGTTTGCAGCAATGATATATGCAACTGATTAGAATTTCAGCGCAGACGCACGTCACGCGCGCCTGTGGCGCCACCTCATAGCGCCATTTGAGGCTTGGCGATTTCGACGAGTGTACGTTCGGCACGTGTGTTTACCTTGTGGTTGTTTCACAAGACGATCAGTTATGCCTCGTAGACAACCGCGAACATCTTTTGATCAAGTATTCGAGTTCGACAGAGGAAGGATAGTGGCTTACCGAGATTGTGGATTATCATACAGAGAAATCGCTAGTCGTGTTGGACGAAACCAAACAACTGTAATGCGGATATGTGACCGTTGGATCCAGGAGGGTACGACGGACCAACATGGTCGATCGCATTCACCTCGGTGCACCACTGCACGTGCTGATAGGCAAATTGTGCGCATGGCAGTGATGGATCGCTCAGTGACATCCCGAACCATAGCACAGCACATTGCGTCTGTAACGCATCATCCAGTGTCTGCGTGTACCATTCGCCGCCGTTTACAGCAGAGTGGTCTGTCCGCAAGACGTCCATTGCTTCGTCTACCATTGACGCAGAATCACAGACGTCTCCGTCGCCAATGGTGCGATGACAGACGGATGTGGACGGCAGAATGGAATGACGTTGTCTTTACTGACGAGGCACACTTCTGTCTGCAGCACCACGATGGTCGGATTCGAGTGTGGAGACACCGTGGAGAGAGGATGCTGGACAGCTGCATTATGCACCGCCACACTGGTCTTGCACCGGGTATTATGGTATGGGGCGGTATTGGATATTACTCTCGCACGCCTCTAGTACACATTGCCGGTACTTTAAATAGCCGGCGCTACATATCCGAGGTGCTGGAGCCAGTTGTCCTTCCTTACCTTCAGGGCTCGGCCACAGCCATATTTCAACAGGATAATGCGCGACCACACGTGTCACGCATTGTCCAAAGGTTCTTCGTCAATAACCAGATTGAATTGCTTCCCTGGCCGGCTCGCTCTCCTGATCTTTCGCCGATAGAAAACATGTGGTCCATGGTTGCTCAACGAGTGACCAGATTACATCCCCAGCTGCCACACTAGATGATCTTTGGCAACGTGTGGAAGCTGCTTGGGCTGCTGTACCCCAGGAACACATCCAACGTCTCTTTGACTCAAAACCGAGACGTGTGGCAGCGGTGATCTCCAACAATGGCGGCTACTCTGGCTACTGATTCTGGCAGGAACTACATGTCACAGACGTCTGTAAACGTAATCATTTGATACTTGGTTAACATGTTATCTACAAAATAAATCTTGTTGTGCTACCTCTTGTCTTTCTTGGTGTTGCATTTACGGTGGCCAGCAGTGTAGCTATCCCACTTTGCAAAAAACCTTTCTTCGAACTCATTGATTTGTCTGATAACCAAAACATTCTAGAAGAAGATTCTGCTCTCATTTTCCGTTTCCTTGGTAAACTGGATTTTTGTATTTATACTATTTAGATAAAAAATTATTTTGATACTTTGTTACATGTGACCCACCTACAAATGTATCATGCACAAACCGATGCCTTCCAGATGCTTGATTCTTTGCATTTTCTAGAACTGATTATTACACATAAAAATTAGCACTCGCAGTACCCAATGAGTTATCCATCGTGACAGCATCAAATTTCTCAATGACATTGACTAAGAAAGGCGACAGATTGTTTCTGACAAAATGAATTTAGATTAGATTATTTATCTTTAGCTGCTGCATCTGCTGATTTGTATTTGCTTTTGAGAATGTCAGTACTCCAGACACAAAAAACAGCATGCTGAGCAAGAAGTAAGTCACTTTTATTTTAGGTCAGATCTCACCTTGCACTCTTGTGCAAACAGGGTGTGCGCAATATTGTCAGATGTCGTGCTAGCAAGTGCATTAATTTACAGTGAACAGTGTCGGCAGTGTCAAACAGTTATTTTCTTCCGAGTAGAGTAGTATTTTATTTTGTGGATATTCCTACTCTAACATTGCACTTGATATTACGCATCGTTTATAATATGTTCCGGTACTAATTTTTAGTTATATAATTTTCACTGATCATTTTCTCTATTTCAAATTTTGTATTTCATGAAGTTTAAATTTTTATTTCACGACACTGTAAACTTGCGCAAACAGGCCAATCAACAGTCAGCTCTGCTCAGCAATTGAATACGTTATCTAAAATACACGTCACACGAAGTTTCTGAAATTATGTATATATTCAGGTTGCTCATATGCAGAAAATATTTTATAGAAAGGTTGCAAGCGATTTGACTCAGATTCTTTTGCGAGCTCATTTCGCATCATAACCTCGAATTACTCTGCATGTAAAGCCACAGACGAACTTTAAAAGTCTTTGTAGGGTAGATTGTTGATATATATATTGTAGACATAACAATTTGTTTATTGATTTCCGGATTCCGAGGGATTTTTGTGTCAGCTGTTGCGAGTTTGGCAGCCAACTAGCGTTGATGAAAGAACTAGTGGTGCACCACAAAGTAGCCGTGTTTCCAGTGAATAAATTATTTAAAAGTAATACATTGTGTCACCTCCTTCGTTTGATAAATGCCACTCCGGCAACACTTATTTATTCATATTTCAGTTACCAAGTCGGCAAAGACCAATATAAACTTGTCATTCTTTAAAAATTGGAACTGTTTTACATCGGTGTGTTATCGATTTCTGATGAGCCAAAATCAGTTCCCGTAAATTCGACTGTGCACTCATATTCCCCTCCCAAGGTACGCTTATTAAACAAGATACGTAGCTAGCAAGTCTAATGCGCACGCATTATGGGTTGAAAGTAAACCGAAGAAAGACGAAAATAATTAGAAGAAATGAGATTAGTGACATATTTGAAATCAAATGAAGGAATTCTGCTACTCTGGAAGAAAGAAGGACATAAAAGGCAGACTATCCCAGGCAAAGAAGACACTCCTGGCCAAGGGAAGTGGGCGGGGTGTGGCCCATTCGTCAGTGGGAGAGTGCGCCGCTGTTAGCATACTGGGCCACACTTCGCCTTCTGCTTGGCCGGCGGAGCCACCACTGGTTGCACGGAAAACGACCTGCCTCTGGAAGCAAGTTGCTGATTCTTCCGCAAGTTAGAACTGCCTTCCAAGGAATTTGGACGTAATAATCAAATTGATTTATTTTCATAACCCGTTTTACAACTCTATTATTTTAGAATGTTTTTGGCCAAGCTTTAGTTCCTAGGGCACAGTTTTTTATTTATTAGATGCACATAATTATAACTGCAACTTTTTGCTAAAATCAAATGTATTTAATAATAAAGTTCATGCGATACATATCCTCATCTCGTTGTTTAGCAAGGTCTTCGTATCCATCCTCTCCTTATACTCCATCAATACCTGAACCAAACACCACTTCTTATTAACCAATGTGGCTGTCATCCCAACTTCTCCTCTGATGACCAGTTCATGCACCTCATCCATCTGCCATCCTCCTAACTCAGCATCAGTAAATCCGCTCTTTCTGTCTCCCTGTAGCTAGAGAAAGCCTACGGCCATACAAGTCATTCCGCTCTTCGCCTCAAACTGTGGACTTATACTCTTCCAGTTAACTATGTCCACCTTTTTGCATCCTTCCCCTCTAATCGTCCACCCTTTGTCACCATTAACAATACTAATTCCTTTACCTTCCATCACACTACAGATTTACTCCAAGGCTCTGTCCTCTATCCTCCCCTTTATCTTCTCTACATTGCTGTCAGGCCCAAATCACCTCCGCTGATGCACTTCTTTCCTTGCCCTCCACGCAAAACTCCAGAAATCCCAAAGATCTCTCCAAATCTACTTCAGTTAGTTTACCTCCTCGTGTAACCGATGGTTCCTCAGGATCAACCATACAACTATCGAACAGAAAGACTATAGTAGACTGAAACTAGTTAAACTACTAACTGGCTGAACTTGTGGATTACACCTTTCCGCTAATCGCCACGTTTACAAAACCTTGACCTGATCCATCCTTTCCTCTGCTAATGTTCCACGGATATATGCTCCCCCCCCCCCCCCCCCACAATAGTTCTGTGAAGCCCTCCAAATCCTGGAATTCTCAATCATTCCACCTTGCTTTCTGTTCCATTATCGCGTTATATTCCCCCACATATATCGTCTACAATCTCATCAAATTTCCATCCTTCCTCACCCGTATCGAACACCACATATCCTACACTAGCTGTAAGCCGAATTGCAATAACCCTACTATTTACCCTCTGATCACCAAGCCCAGTATGATGCAGCATCTTTACAAGCACATCCCACTGTCCCTCCATCTACACACACTCCATGTCTTATCCCAATACTACTTCAACAAACTCCCTCTCTCTCATAAAGAGATCCGCCCCAATATTCAACCATCCTATCAATTTTAACTCTTGCCCACCTCTCCCACTCCGCAGAAGGTTCCTCTCTCATTTTCCCACTCCATGTCTCCCTGTTCCTAGCCTCTTGATACCACTACCCTACCCACAGAACAAAACATTCCTCACTCTCTGTCTTCCCAGTTTCCGATTTCCCACTAACAATCCCATAGTTTCCGGCTTTGTCTTCCCACTTTCCAATTTCCCGCTAACCGCCCTATAGTTTCTTACCTGTAAGACATCTACATTTTCTTTGCGGACCGCTTTCAATCCTATAGAACATATCCTCTCCTCCCCAAATCCTTTACTCCCAGGGCAGGTCCTTCATTTTCTAAATAAAAGTGCAATGCTTTTCCTTAGAAGAATTCCATTTTTCTTCAATGTGTTTTTAAAATGTATACCTTTTTGCCTTTACCTTAAAAATAAGGTAACATTCTCAATGTTTTTATGTGAACGCCAGAAAATTGATCCTATTTATGACTTTGAAAAGCGAAACATTGTACTGCTGACAGCCTACCCCCTTCTCCAATCCCCACCAACATGGGGAGAGGAGGACGAAATAACAAAACGAAAAAACGCGGTTATATCAATCTCTCTCTTTCCAAACATTAATCCCGACTTGCGGGATCTACTGGTTACGCAGATAAGGCAGGTTAATTTTAAGGGGTGGCCGTATGCCCTTCCTGCCACCATCCCTTACTCCCCCCCAGGAAGGAATTAGTGTATCCCAACTGTCTGCGTCTAGTGTAATCCATGGAATAGTGCGAATGTGTTCAGATGTCTGCCAGCTGCGTAACTGAGGCGGAACGTGGGGACCAGCCCGCTATTCACCTAGCATGATGAGGAAAACCGCCTAAAAACGACATCCAGGCTGGCCGAAACACCAGCCCTCGTCGTTAACCCACCGGGAGGATTCGATGCGTGGCCGTCGCGCCTACCCGAGTCAGGGAAGCAGTGCATTAGCGCTCTCGGCTACCCTGATAGGTCGTTTTTGTATCAGTATTAGTAACATATACAATGAGTACTTGAAGCCAAAATTAGGTGAATAGCACATGAACTAATCGTCGCTATCTGAAAAGTTAATGACATGACTGTACATCTACACTCATTTAAATTGTGTTTTTATTTTGTCTGTTATTTGTAGTTTAAAGAATGTATCTTTCTGTGCATAAAAAGGAAGGTAAAAGATAAAATAAAAGTAAAATCTGAAGGCAAAGTCCTTCACACTGCCACAAGTTTTCAGTTGAGCCGCGCAGAGTGGCCGCGCGGTTTGAGGCGCCTTGTCACGCATTGCGCGGCCCCTCCCGCCGGAGGTTCAAGTCCTGCCTCGGTTATGGGTATGTGTGTTGTTCTTAGCATAGGTTAGGTTAAGTTAGTTTAAGTAGTGTGTAAGTCTAGGGACCGATGACATCAGCAGTCTGATCCCTTAGGAATTCACACATATTTGAACATTTTTTTCAGTTGACGCGTAGATTGGGTAAGGTGGTTAATATTAACACTGAACCTTGTTTCACAGCTTCAGAGATTTTGGTCAGTGAACTTTTTAAAAATATTTTTTATTTTTTTGATTTATGGAGCTTGATGTTGAATAACAGAAGCTTATCATTCTATGTATTCCTTTCTTCCTAACAGTGAATGTCTGATACTGGAAGTATCCGAATCGTCGCATAAATAAATAACTAAATTTTATTTAGCGAGGTAGGTGGCTTTATCACAAAATGTTCGTGATGATCAAGGACTCGTACTGGAAATTTGTATCCTTTATTAAAAATAGTTCATAAATTACCACATGAAATTAAGATTCATGTAACCTACTGGAAACATATCGACACTGTATGGAGATCCACGATGAAGCCTGACAATCTCTGCATAGAGCAACGTGGGTTGGGGAGTCTCTTGCAGAAGGTTATGTCTACGACCTCAGTCGTGTTCTTCCAGCCATTTTCCTGTTGACGCGTAACACATCATTTTTCGTAAGTTTATGAAAATTGGTGAAAATGCTTGCTAAATGACTCACATAATCTGCCTATCTTAGAAGGAGATTACCTCTTAATTGCTTCTTACCATGTACATTTATAATGTAATAATAAAAAAGCTGAAATGTGACTGGAACCAAAATCCCCTCCGTGGGCAGGGTTTCTGCTGTAACCGTACTCAACTCATCGATGGGAGACAACTAAACAAAAAAATGTGTGTGAAACTTATGGGACTTAACTGCTAAGGTCATCAGCCCCTAAGCTTACACACTACTTGACCTAAATTATCTTAAGGACAACAACACACACCCATGTCCGAGGGAGGACTCGAACCTCCGCTGGGATCAGCCGTACAGTCCATGACTGCAGCGCCTTAGACCACTCGGCTTAGCCCGCACGGCGACAACTAAACTCTGACGTATTTGTCCCAACACCTGATCCAATATTATTAGTCACGATGCTAGTGAACAGCTGCTCTTCAGTCATCGCTGTCGTCCGCACTGCTTCTCAATAGCGTGCCAAAGACTCTTGTTTCTGGGCAGCGGATCTAATAGACGCAAACGGCTAATTAGTCAACGTTAGAGGGTTTCCACTGTCTGAAAGCGTTCAGGCGTATCTGTATAACTTTGCAACGCCAGGAGTGGTGTGATCATCGTGACAGAATAGCGAAGTACATAGTTGCAGGGACCTTTTTTTGCGTACGACCGCAAGGAAACGCGGCAAAAAAGTTGCCCGTTACATAATGGGCAGCAGCTGGAGGAGTTCCACCGGCAAACAATTCTTCGGGGGCCCTGTGGGCGGCGGCTACCAACTTTCCGCGAGCGGAGGGAAGTTGCGTCCGGCGAGGCGGCGGCGCGGCGTGGAGCCGGTGGCCGCTGCCGCTGCGGCGTCTATTATTCAGGCAGCAGCCGGCTGGCCGTTCCCGCCCCACCAAAGGAACCCGCCGGGCGCATTGTTCGGCCGAGGACGCTCGCTGCTGGTCCGTGCCCGCACAAACCTGCCACCGCTACTCTTTCGGAGCCAATATTTCAAGTCCTCTTCAGATACTTGTGAGACAAATGGCTCTAAGCCAGACTCGTAATTTACCGTAAACGATAAACTATCTTAAATAGTCAGGCAAAGAAATCCTTTTCTTATTATAGCTTAACACTGCTGTTAATAGACTCCAGTAGTTACTCTTATACAGGGTGGTCCAATGATGGTGACCGGGCCAAGTATCTCACGAAATAAGCGTCAAACGAAAAAACTATAAAGAACGAAACTTGTCTAGCTTGAAGGGAGAAACCAGAAGGCGCTATGGTTGGCCCGCTAGATGGCGCTGCCATAGGTCAAACGGATATCAACTGCGGTTTTTTTTAATAGGAACCCCCATTTTTTAGTATATAATCGTGTACTACGTAAAGAAATATGAATGTTTTAGTTGAACATTTTGTTTCGGTTGTTCCAATGTGATACATGTACCTCTGTGAACTTATCATTTCTGAGAATGCATGCTGTTACAGCATGATTACCTGTAAATACCACATTAATGCAATAAATGATCAAAATGGTGTCCGTCAACCTCAATGCATTTGGCAATACGTGTAACGACATTCCTCTCACTATTGAGTAGTTCGCCTTCTGTAATGCTCGCACATGCATTGACAATGCGCTGACGCATGTTTTCAGGCGTTGTCGGTGGATCACGATAGCAAATATCCTTCAACTTTCCCCACAGAAAGAAATCCGGGGACGTCAGATCCGGTCAACGTGCGGGCCATGGTATGGTGCTTCGACGACGAATCCACCTGTCATGAAATATGCTATTCAATACCGCTTCAACCGCACGCTAGCAATGTGCCGGATATCCATCATGTTGGAAGTACATCGCCATTCTGTCATGCAGTAAAACATCTTGTAGTAACTTCGGTAGAACATTACGTACGAAATCAGCATACATTGTACCATTTAGATTGCCATCGATAAAATGGGGGCCAATTATCCTTCCTCCCATGATGCCGCACAATACATTAACCCGCCAAGATCGCTGATGTTCCACTTGTCGCAGCCACAGTGGATTTTCCGTTGCCCAATAATGCATATTATGACGGTTTACGTTACCGCTGTTGGTGAATGACGCTTCTTCGCTAAATAGAACGCGTGCAAAAAATCTGTCATCGCCCCGTAATGTCTCTTGTGCCCAGTGGCAGAACTGTACACTACGTTCAAAGTCGTCGCCATGCAACTCCTGGTGCATAGAAATATGGTACGGGTGCAATCGATGTTGATGTAGCATTCTCAACACCGACGTTTTGAGATTCCCGATTCCCACGCAGTTTGTCTGCTACTGACGTGCGGATTAGCCGCGACAGCACCTAAAACACCTACTTGGGCATCATCATTTGTTGCAGGTCGTGGTTGACGTTTCACATGTGGCTGAACACTTCCTGTTTCCTTAAATAACGTAACTATCCGGCGAACGGTCCAGACACTTGGATGATTTCGTCCAGGATACTGAGCAGCAAACATAGGACACGCCAGTTGGGCATTTTGATCACAATACCCATACATCAACACGATATCGACCTTTTCTGCAATTGGTAAACGGTCCATTTTAACACAGGTAATGTATCACGAAGCTAATACCGTCCGCACTGGCGGAATGTTACGTGATACCACGTACTTATACGTTTGTGACTATTACAGCGCCATCTATCACAAAGCGAAAAAGTGGTCCAACTAAAGCATTCATATTTCTTTACGTACTACACGAATATGTAATAAAAATGGGGGTTCCTATTTTTAAAAAAAACGCAGTTGATATCCGTTTGACCTATGGCAGCGCCATCTAGCGGGCCAACCATAGCGCCATCTGGTTTCCCCTTCAAGATAGACGAGTTTCGTTCTTTGTAGTTTTTTCGTTTGATGCTTATTTCGTGAGATGTTTGACCCGGTCACTATCAATGAACCACCCTGTATGTTTGATTGATGAAAGTCTGTCTACTGTCTGTATTTCGATTTTTATTTCCGATATACGGAATGATTTTGCTGATAAAGCAATACCCGCTCGAAATCATTCCTAAGAGGATAAGGAGCAAAAACATCAAACGCACTGTTGGGATTTTCTAACTGAATTTTTCTGTGTATTCAGCCCAGAGATCCACAGTATAAGAAAACTTATTTCAACTATAAACTAAACGCCGTCCGAACAGATCCTGAACTGCCAACGGTACTGACCGACCACCATATCACAGGCATGTTGTCAGCACACCGCTCCCCCGGCCGTTGCCAGGTTTCGTGGCCTGAGCCGCTACTGATCAGTCAAGTAGCTCCTTAATTGTCCTTACGAGGGCTGAGTGCTCCCCGCTTGCCAACGGCGCTCGACAGTCCCGGACGTTCATCCATCCAAGTGCTAACCAAGCCCGACAGCGCTTAACGTCGGCTATCCGATGGGAGCCGATGTTACCACCGCGGCCAGTTTCCACAGCTCGTGGTCTAGTGGCTAGCTCTGCTGCCTCTGGAACACGGGGTCCCGCGTTCGATTCCCGGGCGGGTTGGGGATTTTCTCTGCCCGCGGGCTGCGTGTTCGGATTGTCATCATCATCATCATTCATGATACTGGCAAGATTGAACTGTGTAAAAAAAATGGGTTGTGTAACGGGCGTTGATGATTGCGCAGTTGAGCGCCCCACAAACCAGACATCATCATCATCGTCACTGCGGCCAGGCCGTTAGCTTGTTTTTACCATAGATAATTAAACTGTATGGCAGTATGCATGCTAGTTTTACTATTTCAACACTTGCTCGACAGGTCAGCATTATAACAAAAACGTGACAACACAATAAGAAATAACCAATAATATTTATTAAGAGTTATGATACAAAACTTTACTTAACGTTGGTAAAAGTTTTATGTGTGGCACTTGATGTCCTAGACCTAATACAGTGGAGTCTAAATAGTTTGCTATCTGTGATATAGCCACTGTGAATGAAAGTACAGCCGGCCGCTGTGGCTGAGCGTTTCTAGGCACTTCAGACCGGAACCACGCGGCTGCTACGGTGGCAGGTTCGAATCCTGCCTCGGGCATGTGTGTGTGTGATGTCCTTAGGTTGGTTACGTTTAAGTAGTTCTAAGTTTGGGGGACTGATGACCTCAGCTGTTAAGTCCCATAGTGGTTAGAGCCATTTCAATCATTTGAATGAAAGTAAATATGCAGACACTTGTTTGACTACATGAATAATAACAATTGATGCCAAGAGATGTATTGTGATCGAACGCCGTTTATTCAAAAGATGCTACCAGTTTCGACACGGAAAAGCATCGTCTTCAGGCCCCGAGCGCAATCTGCCATCAACGTACGTGCCACAGTAACAAAGACCATTGGTGGGCTTGTTACTGGATGTTACGGAATCCAGTTGATTTTATCCCCGCTGCACTCGATTTGGTTGGCTGCACATCCTGTCGTAACGTGTTTAATAAGTTGTACTGTTTCGAGTTGAAGATTCCGCTGGTCCTTCTCATTATGATTCGTACGTTGATGGCAAATTACACCTGGGGCCCGAAGATAACGCATTTCGTCGTCGAAACTGGTAGCATGTTTCGAATAAACGACATTGGATTACAATACTTCTGTTGCATTCAGTTATTATTACTGAAGTGCTTCGTGTCCAGTTGCTGTCCCACCGTCCACGGGCCGGCCTGTGTGGCCGAGTGGTTCTAGGCGCTTCACTCCGGAACCACGCGACTGCTACGGTCGCAGGTTCGAATCTTGCCTCGGGCATGGATGTGTGTGATGCCCTTTGGTTAGTTAGGTTTAAGTAGTTCTAAGTTCTAGGGGACTGATGACCTCAGATGTTAAGTCCCATAGTGCTCAGAGCCATTTGAACCACTGTCCACGATGAATTACCAGAGACTCGTTTGACTGTCCTGGTTCTCTGCAAATACCGACTGCTATGTCGGAATTGTTGTCCTCTGAACGGGAATGGCAATACTGTGCTTTGTAGTGTAATGCGGGACTGACCTGAATTGGCTGCAGAACTGAACTGTGAAAGTGTCCAGGGCACGTTGTCTTTTCTGACAGTCGGTGGAGGGATTTCCACTTCCGCCAATACTAGGCGCAAGTGGAGCAAGTTGACAGCCCAATATTTCATGGCTGGCAGCACTTTTGGTGGACGCGCTGATGAACGTGGTGGCGGAAGCAAAAAGTGGTCACAAACACGGAGCACCATGTGGAGGCTTCTGCTCAGATCTGAAAAGTATCAAACAAGTAGTTGTGCCTGTATGGTGGTGGTCTGTGGTGGCATTGTTGTATACTTCTTGATCCATGCACACAACAAGAACGGATGGCTGGAAATGTGTTCCGAGGGGCTAATCAAATTTGAAGTTGGAGATAAAAGTTCTTCGACATTGAAGGTTTCAGTGACTGAAAGAAGACATGAGAATACACCAGTCAAGAGAGAATGTTCTGTTTGTACTACTGTTTTAGTGGTATAGTGGTAGCAAATAACCAGCACCCGTTCAGCCTCAATATTTGCTTGGGAATTACTGACGATAGCCTGGTGCGACCGCAGCGCCACACATGTGAGGCGTATCAGTACTGCCTGAGGGTGACCCTGCATCTCCTGCTGAATGGTATGTCTCTGGTAGTACAAGAGCAATGTCGAACTCCTTGATGGTGCTCCAGATCACTTCCACATTTCCGTGTGGAGAGATTTCGATAACGTCTATCCCGACCACACACTGAGACTGAACATATGCTGTTGGTCTGCAGCCGCCAAACATTAAACATTGGTGCCTGGTGTTCTCATGTGTGCTTTCAATCTTTGAAACTTACGAAATCAAAGATCTTTTTATCACCATCTTCAAGTTGGTGTATCTCCCTTGAAACGCTTCCTGGCCATATGTCACCGTTCCTGCTCCTCATCATTTGAGGGATAATTTTCTGCAGTTTGTGCCCGTTAACCAAAATCACAGTGTATATTCCGGAGCAGAAGTTCCGTCACTAGGGATACCAAGACTGATTTGAGGCTTTTTCCCATACCTAACGAAGTAGTCACACCTGAGGAAAGTTCTATCAATATATAAACTGAAAAACGTATGTGGGCACGTAAAACACAACTATAGCGCTACATATTTCGAGTATCTGCTTCGCTGGTGATCCGTGTTGAAATTATTGTAAGTAAGAAATACTGTTAAACTGAAGCATCAAAACAGTGAAAACAGATATCCTACGGGACCAAATATATTCTCTACAAATATTCGTACCGGTAAAAAAACATAGCTGTCAAAATTCACAACTCTCGAACTTTTTTAGTATTTTTATTAAACTTTTTAGATATTAGGAAGCAAATAAACTTTACACTCTTGCATCCAACTACTGATACTATCACCGATAGTAATATTCCACTCTGTCTTGTGTGATCTAAGGTGTAAATGAAACTATGCGTCTTCTCACCAAGTGGGAACGTCAATTTTCAATTGCTTGTAGTCATATCAATTACCTTGAGAGAGGTATTTTAAATGATTTACTTTTAGGGTTTTGTATCTCCATCTGTAAAAACTGAACACCTATATGACCGTCTGTTTGTCAGTCTGTATGTCCGACTGTACTTTCCTAAATAAATATCCAGCGTTAGTCCAAAGGATCGGTGAACTACAGCAAAATCAGGGCCGGGAAATATAACGATAGACCGAATTAACTGAACAACTCTTACGTTCACTTACACCTGCCACACAAATATTTCGGGACACCTTGAAATGTAGTGACAACGCAGAATACCTGAAAAAAATTAAAGGAAGGAGAGACTGCTAATGAGGACTCTTCAGTATAAATAATATAAGCTATTTCATTAAATTTAAATCCAGTGTAACGCTGTTAGATTAACACCCTACTGTTCTGGATTCATATCTTAAGCAGTTTCTAGACGTTTGACACGTTTCATTAACTTCCTAAGTAACTCATAGGTTCACCTATTCGCAGTAACAGAGAACTGCGGGTCTTTCAGTCCTTTACAGAACAGTTCCTTCCTTCCACCCGCAAAGTAACTCAACCTGTTCCCGTCATCACTGAACATTCAGCTATGCAAACGATGAATCTTCGTTTTCCGCCACTCCCGATAGAACTCCCAGCCTCTTTCTTCGCGCAGCTTACCCACTACCGGGTTTCTTCACACTCCACACTCACCAGTTCACCTTTGGGTGGCCAACACCAGCCTGACGCCGACTGACTCCGCTCCCTTCTAGCTCCCGTGCCCTGATACACATTGATGGCTTCTTCATCTTTTTTATTCGTTGTCTCTTAATGTGCTCACATTGACTACTCTGCTCTAACTACCCCGTCACCTCGCTTCCTCCTCCAAGGTGAATTTCCCCGTACTCCTCTTAGTCCGGAAACCATAAATATTATGTGTTACCTTAACCAGGGATGTAAAACCTTTATAGCTGTCAACCCACATGTGTTTGATGTTAATAAATAGCCTCCGAGCTCGCAGAACTGCTATGATTCCGTAATAATTCCGCGTATTGCATAGACATTGTAGCAAACATTGTCGTGAATGTGTTAACACTTTTGCTGAGTCCGTTGTTCCCCAAGCACTTGGTAAGCCGGCTTTCTGGCTCCACAGTGGTATGGACAAAACGGCCTGTCACCATTTTTCTTCTGGAGACTATTAACCAGGGGGTCATTCTCCTTGCGGCCTCAGCAGTATTCCCGCATTCCCCTTCAACCAAAAAATCATCTGTACAAATATTTCCGATATCTTCAGATTAAAGTCTTCCTAAATGAGCCGTCACATGATCTCAGTGATAAACGTGCCACTCAGATTGCTACTCTTTGTCCCTTGCATATGTTACGCTTATTGACTGGAAATAATGTTCTTTGCATAGACTCCACTGACCTGTGGGTTATGATGCACACATCCTGAGTAATAAAAAGAGAAGGCATTAATTGATATTTATTTGATTCGGACGATTTTACTGTCCTGAACTGAAAAACTTGTACAAAAGGTTCGGTCCTTCACTTACTACCCTGATCATCATTCCAGCTATGTATGTTATACAAAAATTACTCGTGGTTTACATGTGGTAATGAAACAAGCTTTGAGTTAAATGATTCTACATGGACACATCTTGGGACATTTCATTCTACGATGAATAAGAGTTTTAAATTTTCAAAATTGTATTTAAGAGCTCTATTCGAAAAGTAATCCGATCGGTCACGAAATGGAAATCACAGTGAAACACAAAAATGTTTTTTTTTTTTTTTTTGTAACAGTTTGCTAAACCTTCCAGCTACTCCTCTACAAAGTCGCCTCTCCGACTCAGACATTTGTCAAAGGGTTGTAGCGGCCGAAGTGGCCGAGCGGTTCTAGGTGCTGCAGTCTGGAACCGCGAGACCGCTACGGTCGCAGGTTCGAATCCTGCCTCGGGCATGGATGTGTGTGATGTCCTTAGGTTAGTTAGGTTTAACTAGTTCTAAGTTCTAGGGCACTAATGACCTCAGAAGTTGAGTCCCGTAGTGTTCAGAGCCACTTTGAAAGGGTTGTACCAACTTTTCAATACCCTCCTCATAGAAAGAAGGCGCCTGTGCTTTCCGCCACTTCTCTACGCTGGTCTGCAGTTCGTTGTGTGTGCCAAAATGTTGTCTTCATAGTCGGCGGTTCGTGAGAGTGCAGATGAACATCAGAGAGAGCCAAGTAAGGGGAGTGTGGTGGGTGATCAAACACTTCTCATCGAAAAAGCTGCAGGCGCTCCCTCATGGCAACTTAATTTTGCGGTCGAGAATTTTCATAAATGAATTTTATGAAAGGTACGTCATGTGGGGTCCCATGAAATCAGGCGAAACCTCGCAGTGGGCATCCACACTTGGCAAGAGACATTAGTGTTACAGGCATCTTTATATGCTCTGGTGCGCTCATAAACGAAAAGAGCGACGTGACGCAGTTGATGTGCGTACTAGAGATATTGCCTAACACATCTGGGCAAAGCTTCATTGGATTTTCACTGTCGTTTCCATTTCGCGACCTATCGGACCTCACTTTGCGGAAAGACCTGGTATGTCTCAAGTGCAAATATTTTCTCGTACGCTTTCGTAATTATTAATTTAAGAGGCACGTTATTAGTTAGTGCCGACTGAATCATTGGTATATCTATGTGCCACAAACATCCACCATTTTTTCAGTTCGGCAAATTAAATTACTCTGAATTAGTACAAAGTATAAAAAGTAACCAAGTCTGGGGTCCAGACAGAAGAATCCTACAGAAAAAAGTTTCAGGACAAAAAAATTTTCATTGGGCCTTTTGCGAAAAGCGTCTTAGTATGTATAATTTTTTAGGATCAAACATTTCTAATATCGTCTTAAACTGAATTCAATAATTGTGTTGCTGACAAACAACGACTCAAAAGTGTTACAACGTCAAACCCTAATTGAAAACGTACCGTTGATCAGAAATGCGTACCCCTCTGTTGAAGCTGACTTACCCGCCAGTATTGTGTCCCTGAAGGCCAGCCGCAGTTTCTCGATTTGTCAAACTCATCTGACCTTAGCTCCAGTACAGTTATCATTATGCTACGTTTCAATATATAATTTTGCCTAGTTAAGTTTTCAACATAACCCGACTTGGGAATTTTATCGCACCTACAATTGAAGAGAAACTAATTCTGTGTTGTGGAGGCCGATTGTCCTCAAAATAAATCGTTGCACATTCATAAGTATATAGAAATAAAATCAAAGATGACTCTTATCACAGAGCTTGATCAAAAGCGAATGTGCCGATACCTATAGCACAAAGTCCACACGTAACACTTCACTCACATAACACTTTATATTTCATAAATTCCACAGTTAACCTATGTTAGGGAGATGCAATTAATGCTCCTTGTCATGCAGGACTTACCAAAACTTGCCACGATAGTTTGGGAAGCTGGAAATAATTAATTATATATTATCCAAATCAGTGAGTCCACTAAATCATGAGCCAGGAGAAAAAGGCCAGAGGCGACGAAAATTTCAGAATACTTGAGCAGTTAACAGCCTGCCAGTACTCTGTGCCCGACCTACTTTCACATTTAGGTTGACGTGCACCACACACGAGATACGCTGTGGTGACAAAAGTCATGGAATACCTCCTTATATCGGACCTCCTTTTGCCCGATGTAGTGCAGCAACCTGCCGTGGCATGGACCCAACAACTCGTTGGAAGTCCTCTGGAGAAATATTGAGCCATGAAACCTCTACAGCCGTCAATAATTGCGAAAGTGTTGTTACTGCAGATTTTTTTGCATGAACTGACCTCTCGATTATGTCCCATAAATTTTCGATAGGATTCATGAAGAGCGATTTGACTGGTCAAATCATTTGCTCGAATTGTCCAGAATTTTCTTCAGATCTATCGCGAACAAATGTGGCCTGGTGACATGGTGCATTACCATACATAAAAATTCCATCGTTGTTACGGAACACGAAATCCATGAATGGCTGCAAATATTCTTCAACTAGCCGAACGTAGACATTTCCAGTCAATGATCGGTTCACTTGGACCAAAGCACCCAGTCCATTCCATGTAAACAGAGCCCGCAGGTTTGTGCACTGTGCTCATTGACAACTTGAGTCCATGACTTCGTGGGATCTGCATTACACTGGAACCCTACCATCAGCTCTTACCAACTGAAATCGGGATTCATCTGACCAGGCCACGGTTTTCCCGTCGTCTACGGTCCGGTCCTCTAGTATCCAACCGATATGGTCACAAGCCCAGGAGAAGCGCTGCAGGCGACGTCGTGCTGTTGACAAACTCGCTGTCGTCGGTCGTCTGCTGCCCTAGCCATGACAAACTGCCAATTGGCTTCTGTCTCTGGTTCTTCGGCCGACGTTCATCTAATGATTTTTCTGACGTTTCACCAGCACGAGTGGCTGGCATTGTCAAAGCTTCACCCTCCATTGCCGGTGGTGAACTGGAGCCGAGGTCGCGGCCGCAGACTATATGTACCTGGCGCGCCAACGTCCGAGGGCTTCTCCGCGGTCATTTCCGGTGCGGTTCTCCTCTTGCTACCTGCGACGGTCGTTCGCTGCAGTACGGAAAGCCAGGATCCGTTTACCTTAAGGCTTTCCTCTTTCTTGTTCAAACTGTTCGCGTGTTTTTGTATTTCTACAGCTTCTCTGAACAAGCGCGTGTGATAGTGCTTCTCTACAGCCAGAACTTCCGTGTTGGCGAATTTTATTACGTGGTCGGTCTCATTCAGTGCGTGATCTGCCACGGCCGGTTTCTCCACCGGCCCCAACCTGCAATGTCGCTTATGCTCTTTGATCCTGGTGTTAATTGATCGTCCAGTCATTCCGACATAAACTTTTCAGCATGTGCATGGTATACGGTATATTCCCGACATTGCAAGTGGGTCTGTTTTCTCCTTCGCCGATCTAAGACACACTTTGATCTTCCTTGACGGTTTGAAAATCGTCTTTACGCCATGTTTGCGCAGTATACGGCCGATTCTGTCCGTCACTCTGGGAATGTATGGCAGAAAGGCCGTACCCGACATTTCTTTTTCTGGTTCCTTACTTCGCCGATAGTTTGGCTCTGTTACACTTCTAATATAATTTGTGGAGTACCCATTGCTCCTCAGGACAGTTTCCAGGTGTTGCATTTCTCGTTTGAGGTGTTGCGGCTCACATATTCGTCCTGCTCTCGTTACGAGCGTACTAATCATGCCTCTTTTCTGGCTCGGGTGGTGGTTTGACAGTTTGTGCAGGTATCGGTCCGTGTGTGTCGGTTTTCGATACACTCTGTGTCCCAGGTTTTCGCCGTCCCTTGTGACCAGCACATCTAGAAATGGCAGTTTCTTGTCCTTTTCTACTTCCATGGTAAATGTTATGTTGGCATGGAGGCTGTTCAAGTGTCTTAGGAAGTCACCGAGCTGTTCTTCACCATGGCTTCACACCACGAAAGTATCATCGACGTACCTGTACCACACCTTAGGTTTGCAAGTCGCTGAGTCCAGTGCCTGTGCTTCGAATTGTTCCATGAAGAAGTTGGCCACCACTGGACTGAGGGGACTACCCATGGCGACGCCTTCCAGCTGTTCGTAGAAATCGTCATTCCACGCGAAATAGCTCGTGATGAGACATGCGTGGAAGAGCTTTGTGATGTCTTGCGGTAAAATGGAACCGATGTGCTCCAGAGCGTCACTGAGTGGCACTTTCGTAAATAACGAAACAACATCAAAGCTGACCAGGATGTCGTTTGGTGCAAGTTTCAGTTTCTTGAGCTTCTCAATGAAATGTCCTGAGTCCTTCATGTATGTGTCGGTCTTCCCCACGTGTGGCCGGAGCAGAGAGGCCAAGTGTTTTGCCAGTTTATATGTCGGTGAGCCAGGAGCGCTAACGATCGGTCTCAGTGGAACGTTGTTCTTATGGATCTTGGGTAATCCATACAGCCGAGGTGGTAGGGCTTCTGTGTTGCGCAGGTTTCTCTGTATGTCCGTCGGCAGAGAAGACGCCTTGATTAATCGATTCGTATTCCGTGTGATACGCTGCGTCGGATCTGCCCTTAGTTTTCGGTGCGTCGTCGGATCTAATAGGACTCGGATCTTTCGCTCATAATCTTCGGTCTTCATTACGACGGTCGCATTCCCCTTATCGGCAGGCGGTATCAATATACTCTTGTCGGCGTTGAGATTGTTAATGGCTTGCACCTCTTCTTTCTTCAGGTTGCAAGCTGGTGGTTTTGCTCGGCGCAGTATCCTGGCTATTTCAGTGCGTATTTCCTCTGCCCTTTCACAAGGAAGGGTCCGAATGGCTGCTTCAGTGTTGGCAATGATGTCCTCCATTGGTATAATTCTCGGGGTGATAGCGAAATTCCCTCCTTTTTGAAGAACAGGCACTTCCTCTTCGGTCAATTGTCGTTCAGTGAGGTTGACCACTGTGTGTGATATGTCGGGAATCGCCTTGTCGGTCTGCTTCCGGCATCTTTCAAACCTTTTCTTCTGTCGCTCGGTGCAGCGCTCGAGTTCGTTCTGCATGCTCCTGTGAGTGATGCTGTCGATCTTGTCCCAGTCGTCTCGATGCATTCTGCTACTTAGTTGATAGAAAATGTGCAGAAGTTCCTGATCCGTTCTTGCCAAGTCTCTCCGTGTTGTATGTATTCGCTCACGAAGAAAAGCTCGTTCCATTCTGTCGTAGATACGATGTGCTTGGGCGGTGGTGAATAGGCGGAGAAGCCCTCGGACGTTGGCGGGACAGGTACGTATAGTCTGCGGCCGCGAGTTCGGCTCCGGTTCACCAACGGCAATGGAGGGTGAAGCTTTGACAATGCCAGCCACTCGTGCTGGCGAAACTTCAGAAAAATCATTAGATGAACGTCGGCCGAAGAACCCGAGACAGAAGCCAATAGGCAGTTTGTCAACAAGTGGCCACGAAAGCCTTAACAATTTTGTGCCCTAGCTATGTTTCGCCGCACTGTCCTAACGGATACTTTTTCACAGGTCCCACATTGATTTTTGAGGACATTTTCCACAATGTTGCTTGTCCGGTAGGACTGACAACTCGATGTTAACGCCGCTGCTCTCGGGTCGTTAAGTGGAGGCCGTCGACCACTGCGTTGTCTGTGGTGAGAGGTAATGCCTATATTTTGGTATTCTCGGCACGTCCTTGACACTGTGGATGTCGGAATATTGAATTCCCTTACGATATCTGAAATGGAGTGTACCATTCCTCTAGCTCCAACTACGATTCTGCGTCTGTTAATTCGCGTCGTGCGGCCATAATTACGTCAGAAACCTTTTCACATGAATCACCTGAGTAGAAATGACAGCTCCGCCAATGCACCGCCCTTTTATACCTTATGCACGCGACATTACGGCCATCTTCATGTGTGCATATCGCTATCCGATGACTTTAGTCACCTCATGGTAAACTATGTTCATTAACTACCTGCGTGTAAGCCTCAACAGTTTGCCACCAGCACAAATATACTTAAAACACATTTATAAATTTCGCTGCCTGTGCAGTTTTACAGTAGTACAGTATGAGCCTTAGCAAAGCTTACTGTGCAATCTCAATGGAGTGGTACTCGGCAGACGTCCTTCCGGTCCAACTTCCAAGCCGTGTCTCAAGCAAAGGCAGATCGCCACACTGCTCCCGGTTCTTGGTGGCAGTGATATCGCACTCTGCGGTTTACCAGTTATTAATTCCGCCCGTAATTATATCTTTCTCTACAATTTACTGAGATAGAGAAGAACTCTAAGCATTACTTTAATAAGCATGGCAAATTCTCTACTGTCTGCCACAGTAAAATGCTAGCTGGAACATTTTTCCCTTTAGCTGGATCCGCTGATGGACTCAGCCATGGAAGCAGAGTGAATTGGTGTCCACTCTTGAAAACTATGTATTAACTTTCATTTCACGATCTCTTTCAGTATCCTTGTGCATACAGCTCCAATTTCGAAACCCGTTGCTTAGCCATCATGCCGACTGGCAATATTCGGGGGACACCGGCCGCTCCTGTGCTATCTAGCCTCCTTGCACTCCATGTGCTGCAGAGAAAATTCTGATAGTCTTGCAGATTTAAAACTCTAACATCTCGACTATATACACTCTGACCAGTATGCTGTTTTCACCATTCTTAGTGTCATAAGATATTACATTAATTAACATTTTTCCACCTAATTCCTTTTCTTGATTATTATGTTTAATTGTTTAATTCAGTCAATTGTCAATCAGAGCACTCACAGAGTTGCCGTAGCACACTGCCATGTCCCAACGAGATTAGACTTCCTCAACTTTCCGTCATTTGAAAAGGGGCAGTTAAATGATAATTAGTCAGATGGAAAAAGAAAAATCATCATTTCAAAAGCAGTTGCCGTAACTGTCAACACTATTACCCCACTGTGGGAAAAGGCAGCCACTGCATTCATGAAGAAATGTTTGTGTCTGCCTCGAAACCATGATTGTACCTTGCATGAACATCTTTGTCCAAAACAATTGCACAATCACGAATGTCTTTCTCCAGGGACCTAAAAATATGGAAATCGCATGACCAGAGATTGGGACTGTATGGAGGATATGTAATGGATACCCAGCGAAACATCTGCAGCATACTCGACAAAATTTTGGCTGCATTTGGGACTGAAACTAGTGATCAGGAAGGAGAGCAAAGCAAAGTGTCGGATTTTATCGGAGATCAAGGGAAAGTATTTGGTCTAGTAAAAAATTAATAAATGCTCGAGGACAGATGTACGAAAATGCAATAAGAAAACTGTGATCAAGAATGAACTCTATGAAGCAAGGTATAGGCAAGACCTGAATCATTATATAATGATCTACGAGGGAGAGTAGATACTCTAACTACTAAAGTAGATAATGTTTCGCAATGAGTGACTGAGGTAAACAAAGCCTTAATAAGTGAAATAGATACTAGGATGGGACATTTTTCTACAGGAGAAGGGTAGAATGAGAAAAAGTTTGAAGATGAAAATTAATATCAGCAGGGAAAAGAGCAATAAAAATGCAATTTCTAACAGAAGTAGCATTGCTTAGTAACTAGACAAGTGTAGTATCTAGCATAGTTGGTAACCTCAAAAAAACAGTATATGATAACAATACGTTACTACGTGAAGAGGTTTCAGATATTTTTAAAAACTAAATATTTTACATCAAATTGTAGGTACAAATCACATAAATAATAGTAGTGATAATGGTTTGTCAGCTAATGTATCAATAAAATGTTTCTCAGGAGTGGTAAAGTACCATGCTTTGATTTTGTTCAGTACTGGAGAGATAACGTTGCACATAGCATGTCAAATGCTCAACAATTAAGTTCTGTAAAAGACTTCGAAATGGAAAAGTTTTTACATGGAGAAACCAAATTAGTTTTATAGATGTTACTAATTCTCATTCTGAAAAGTGTTTTCTCAGCATGTCCTGGGGTGAGGCTAAACAAGCAAGAATTCACAATAAGTTACTGATAGAGCGTTTCTAAAGAAAAAGCTGAGGACCCGTGAAAGAATTCTGTAAAAATCGGTTAGGAAACCTGGTCCATTCAGAATGACTATTTCTTGTTCTAATAGAGATTTCTTACCTTAGAAAAAATGTAACTGACAGTTTGCAATGGAACTTGGTGAATGCTTCCACTCACTGAACAGAACAATTTCTTGATTGTTTGGAAAAATTACACATGGCAGTGGAACATAAAATCCAGAAGAATCACAGCTCAACCAACATGCACCACCGGGGGTGAAATCAGAAAAGGAACACCTCAAAACACGCACTAGATAATACCAATAATGACTTCAGAAAAAATAACAGTGAAAGAGGGCAACACACGGTTTGCTGGGAAATTATGGAAGAGAGTAGGTAATGAGAACGTGATATAATCACAAATTAACAATTTTTCGGATTTTTCCTTTAGTTTTAGTGTGAAGCCTTGCTCTTCCGAAATTTCGTAATTCTAGGTCAACAGGACTTTCGCTACAAATTTTGATGAGTGAGTTCGTATCAAAGTACGTGACGCAAATGGCCATATCTTTGAACTGCGCTGAGTTAGAAGCTTCGGTTTTTACACTGCCGAGGGACTTAAGCCCTTGCTTGTTAGTGCAAGACATGAATTTCAACTTGATCCGTCTACCCGTTCCTTAGAAAGAGGTTTTTCAACAGTCTGTCACACAGACCTACAGAAAACAAAGTGATCCTATACGGGTCCGTGCTGCCGACTGAGGTCTGAAACACTAAAAATGATACAATTCATTCGTAAAAGTTATACACTGTCGCTTCTGGCCGAGCCACTAAGCGACACTGTGGTGTAGCGCGGGTTGCAGTGCTTCCCATATGCCAGAGTACACAAAAGAGAAAGGAAACTGAGAAGACTGATTCTGATTGCGACATCTCTTTGAAGAGTGAATACTGCATAGGTAATGTCAATCCTTTTGGAGAATCCACACCAGATCCTATTTTAATGACAGATGCGGCACATGTAGGTAGAAGAGACCTAATCTTGTCCAAATTTCGAGAAAGAAGGATGAATTCATTGATTACATGTACGAGGGTTGGAACTTAAATAGTGGCAACTACTTATTGACAACCGATACAAAAGAGTTACATGTTTGCACGTGTTACTGTCCTTCAAAGTAGTCACCAGCGTTGTATAGAACCCGTTGCCAGCGATGTGGAAGGCGTAGTATACCGTTAGCCGAGCCTGTTCTGTTGATGGAGCGAATGGAGGGGTCTACTGCCTGTCGAATCTCTGGAACAGTTCTGAAGCGAAAGCCAGAAGTGGTTCCTTCATCTTCGGAATCAGACCAAAGTCACAAGGTCTTGGATGGTACAGTACTTCCCAGTCCCATCGACCGAACAGAGCAGCCACAGCTTGTGCTGCATGCGCTCGCCCATTGTAGTGCAAAATGATGGGTGGGTTGCGCAGAAAGTGTCGCCGCTTCTTTCGCAAAGCTGGTCGCCGGTGATGCTCCAAAAACGAACAGTAATACTGTGCATTGACGGTCTGCCGTGGAGGAACGTAATGCTTTAGATAACACCATCACAGTCGTACACGAGAATCACAACTTTCACCATACTGGGGCTCTGACGTACTTTCGACTTTTGCGGTGGCCAATAATGACGTCATTCGTTTAATTGGCGTTTGAGTTTTGGTTCGTACGACGTGGCCCATGTCTCATCCAGTGTTACGATACGGCGTAAGAAAGCCTCTTCTTCACGCTCATAGGGCTCCAAGTGCGTCTGCGCAGCGTCGTAACACATCCATTTCTGCATTTCCTGCATATGCGGAACCCATCGTGATGCAATTTTTCGCATGCCCAGGCGTTCCTTCAGGATGCGAAGCACAGTCGTATGCTCTAACGAATCGTATGGCGAGCTCACGAATCGTAAGGCGTCGATCGCTGTCCACTAACGCGGCAACAGCATGCACTTCTTCTTCAGAAACGCTAGGACGATCTGCCCGATGCATGTCTGCCACATTTTGCCGACCTTCGTTGAAGGCTTTTACGCATCGTACCTGTGTTCTGTACGGCAATGCCGATTCCCCGCACGCCTCTTGAAGACCTTGATGACACTGTCGTGCTGTACGATCTCTGGCACATCCAATCTTGATCCAACTCCGTTGTTCCTGTTTCGAAACATGGTGACACCGTTACGTTAGACCACAAGTGACTGTTTCTGTTGTGCACACGTCTATGACGTGGGACGGGCGAGTCCATTTGCTCGGAGGTCAGGTAGATATGTCAACAACGTGTGCTATCAGCGACAATGGTAGATTCCATTGCATAGTGTCTCCACAGCAGTGTTTCCACTATTTAAGTTCCAACCTATATATATATGCATCATACAGAAAGAACTGGAAAATAATATGGAAGTTACGGCTGTAGAGTCTCAACAAGACCAAAATAATTTTTAAATTAAATGAAAAAGATATTTTTCTTATTAGTGGGAGTGATGTAGCAGACGACTAGCTAATTACTCGTGTTGCTGCTGGAGTGTAGGATATCAAATCAGGAATCTTCTGTGTGTTTAATGGCCGTGTTCATGTTTATGAAAAAGTAACACAGCGAACCTCTTTTGTGTATCTCTTAGTTTTGTATTAGTGTCCGGAGAAATAAATAGACATTTCTACACTATATTTAAGAATTACTGTTCAAAAAATGATACCCTGTTTTTATTTTTCTATTCCACATTTGTAACCAACAATTTGAATACAGTGTCATTTTAAACCAGCTTATACTCTCTAACGTTTACAGTTTGTGAGCAACAGTCTTTTCTCTCAAAACTACACATAAATTTACTGTTTTTGTATCACATGTAGCTCACCTTACCCTGTGACCATTATAGTAGTATGCCAGCATTCAGACAGTGGAAGGTTGTAACACCATAGCTCTAATACTCTACGGATTTATTTTGCTTTTGTTTCATTTAATGTTACATCATTGAGTTTCTGTAAGTGTGTTTGATAGAATAGAGAACACAAAATTGTATACTCCTTTCTTTGTTAAAACTTTGATGTCATGATTTGATTGTATGCTGTGTAGCACATCTTTCATTTAAACTCTTTGTCCCATTTGGAGGGAACAAAACTTACTGTATATAATTGTAATTTTGTGTGAATAATTTTTTGTAGAGATGTCAATATGTGTAAATGTTCTGTTTCATTTAATGTATTTGGTTGCTGTTATGTAAACTGCTGATCCTCACTTAGGGCTCTTAGTTATTCTGTATGTAAACGTTGTTGTGGTTCCCCTCGGGAACGGAACTGTGTAGCGCGCGCAAATTGTGGTTGGCCTATGTAGAAAAGGTGGAACTGATAGTCAGTCGGGGACGAGCTACGAGTCTGGGACGAGCCAGCAAACTGTGCACTGCCATGTAAAAGATGCATATTGTGCTGGTTCCGAGAGAGGCTTTTCCTGCCGCTTTCCAGTGCCTCGGAAGAATGGATAAATAGCTGTAAATATTCTGGGATTGGTATCAATCATCGCCACCAAGAAATGACAGTCCAGCAATTCTACCTGCAATTCCACCTAACAACATGCACTCGCCACCACATTGCGCAATCATTACATCGGAATACTACAATTATGTCCAGTGAAGGATCAGCTTAATGGATGTGTTAGTGTGCTCAAATATAAGGTAATTTATATCTGAATTTATGTACCTACCCTGATTTTTCTCCTCATCATAACACCTCTCAGGTTCCTTTCCGTTTGAACTAAAGTAATTACCGAGTGTCCCTACTGTAAGAACATTTATGACCTATGTTATGCTAATTAATGCGTCTTGAACTTAGTAAAAAGAAAGTTAAAGTTAATGTGGCAAGAGAGTGAGTTAAAGTAAATGTTGTTTGCTGAAAATAATTTTCCTATTAAAACTGCTTATTAAAGTGCTGTTGCCAACTGCAAAAGTAAAAGTTCTTAAGACTGAGGCTTCTAAAGTTTTGCTTAGCAAATGATCACCTTGATATCTGTAGTAAATTCAAAAAGGTGAGTCAGTTTCTTGCAATTTTGTCATCATTGTGTTTCGATGTAGTAAAAATGGAAAACTGCAGTTGTGAAACGTTATATACTCATGTTTGTTAAGTGTATGTCTCTCTTGTGTATAGGAAGTGCATATTAATAATATAACAGGATCCACAGTTTGTCTATTGTATTAATGCTGGGTAACAAGTAATGGGAAGACCACTAATTATAAAAACCATAATTTCTTTAAAGCCTGAAAGTAATAGGGTGTCTCGGATTCTCTTATAATTTTGCAAATAGTTTGTGCTGCTCCAGTTGTTAGCTTCAATCTTAAAACATATGTATGTGTCAGAGTTCATTGCACTCGCGTAAGGCCAAGTCTAGGTTGTGTTTGTCCGTTATAGTTACTTATACCTACTTTCTTAAACGAGAATGTTAATCATTCTCTTGCCTAGTTAGGCTGGCGACCGTTTTCTTTATCCATTAAACAGTGCAGATAGGCAAAATTTTGTTTGTTACTGTTCAAACATTTACGTAATTCTGACTTTCATTTCCGATAAGCCACCTCCGTTAGGTACAACACGGTCAACATAACAAAATTCCTCTCAGAGGGTAACACTGCTCTGTTGCTATATACCATAATTGCTTTAACAAAATAGTTTTATTTCACAACCTGTTTCCAGATATAAGGTTATGGTGCAGTAGTAGCAGACAGGAGTGTTATAAGGTCACTACTCGTTTATTTCGTAATGAATTGCGAAGTGTTTTAACTCCGACGCAGTTTCGTAAATTGAGATAAAATTTCTCGTTATAGTAATTCTAAAGGTTTGCTTGGAATGTTTTCTGCTTATCACTCCACAGAAAACTTTCAGGGTCTGTTCTCCAGTTCCAGGGGAGTCTGATGAAAGGTGTCCATGACTGTCTCCAAATTTCCACATGTACTGTTTTTACGCAATTTTCTCACGAGCAGCTTTCTGTAGTGTTACACTGGTGGCACACTGAGTGACTTCCCAAAATTCATGGCTGTTTCGCCTGCGCGATTGTGTCTTCTGAGGTCTCTGAGTCGATAGTGGCTTCGGCCGATGTCTAGCAAAGGCATGGTCACCACAGAGGGCTTACTTGTTTTGAAGGATTACAAGACGTTCTACTTGCATCTATTCTGTTTGGCCTGCTCTCGAGTACACGAGTGTTTTCTCGTGTGTGATGTGGTGTGGTAACGAACGTGGTAGCATTAGCATACTGGGAGAGCGAGAGAGCGAGAGAGCGAGAGAGAGAGAGAGGGAGAGAGAGAGCCATGCATGAAAGCCACAATGGACTTTTTCTGTCAAAGTGATAGTAACAAGCATGTGCAGCCTCTCTGTGTTTCTATTCTGCAACACAAAGTAATATGTTTGTTTATTTTACGGCTTGTCGAGCTATACTGGACCAGTGTGGTTGCCTAGGCAGTGTCATCGAACGAGTGGAAGAATGACCCTCGCAGTTACCAATGTGGGGCAGATTCCGTTTTGCTTATATCTGTTTCTGATTCGCGTTCAGATTTAGCAAACCGGTATTTCTATGATATGTGTTTTTCAAATCTACTTTATGGAACAAATGTTTGTATGATTGTGTGAGAGTGCAGCGTGAGTCATGGAAGATAAACCTGATTCTTTGGCAGAGAATCCTAGCTCCTTTTGGGATAAATAATAATACTAATTTTAAAAGAAAATCTCATGACTTTAATGTTGGGACAAGCATAGTTATCTATAGTATGAGATGCCACAAGGGCGCGATGAGTGGATATTGTCGTAAACAGCTGTTAAATGTTTTGTAGGGAGTAATTCACATGGGGTAGCTTAAAGTGATGGGAGATTTGATGTAGTAACACAAGGCAGGATAGATGAGTAGATGGGCTCAGAACTGTAGATGGAGTGTGGGGCCTCTGAGCTTTGTACCCACAGCTACTTAATGTTAAGAGGGAAACTGTAAATGGTATGTCGTAACCAAGTATGTGAATGCAGACTGACCACAGGTTCAGACCTAGAGTCCGGGTTTCCCAAGGAGGAGAGGAATTTAATGCCGCCGCTAATTTTGGGCATTACTGTGAGAAAAGCAACTACATTGCACCGGTATATGAGGCGAGCCTGTTTACCTACTGCAAGGAGACCAGGACGAGCTGTCCAATGTATGTTACAGAAAGCAGTACAACTAGAACCGCCCTCACGTGAGTTTTCGCTCCACTGGGTCACGAAGTTGTCCATCTGAATGTATCTGAGCGCAACGTATCAGCACAACAAGCGTAACTTTAATCACTATAAATACCCTTTGATTCTAGCACAGTGATGTGCAGTCTGGCAGTGCCTCTGTGACACCAGCCTCCACCACGTACGGGCCGGCGAGCAGCAGACGATGGTCTGGGCAGCCATTTCCACCAGACCAGGTCATGGAGTTAAGTCTACATCCGTGGACTTGGAGCAGAACAATAGAAAAGCCGTCTCCAGGTTCTGCAGCAACAGTCGGACCTCTGCCTTGGCGGGCAGCGGTTTGTGGCCTGGGCGGTATGATCGCCATTCACCTGCATTGGGGCGAGCTTCTCTTCCGGTAGCAGTGGATCTCTACGACAATCTGGGCAGACGTCCAAGTCGCTGGCACTTGGCAGTCATGGTCGCACAGTACTAATTACGTCACGCGCTGCTGAGTAAAGCAAACAGTCCGAACAAAACAGGGAGTGGACATTCCAAGTCCAGTATGCCACCACGGCATTCCGCAGCTGACTGACCAGTTGGGAGGAGGTGGAGAGGGGCTTGTCTGTGGTGACGCAGCGCTTCGATCATTGTAGCGCAAGACTGAGTCAAGATGTTTTACCTCGTAGACGAGTGCTCACAGCCACCTTTTGTCATTACCCCTGCCTCAACATCCCAACACCCGTAGACCGTAGCTGCCCCCTCACTCCGAGTCGCTACAACATATACTACTGAATCGACCTAAAAATTAAATCACTGTACGACACATACTTCAGGAGATAAGACATCATAAACATTTAGATGCATGAAAAAAGAGCTCTACTTAAAATGGAGTGCAAATTACCCAGAATATATTCATCCAGTATTTCATAATGGAAGTGCTTAACTACTTCGAACAATCTTTAAGGATAATTTCAAACCTTTCCAAAACTATACCCGCTTACATTCTTAAAGTCAAATATTTTAACACACTAATACAGATTTAATAAGACGATGAACCTTTTTTATACGTGGGAGTTCGATTCTTTAAGGAAGAGGGTGCTTACTGGTTTCCCAGAAAAGCGCTCCCGTCCATTCAAACTCTCAACAATCCGTATATGCTCTTTACATTTCGCTTTGCTTCGCAATGTTATACCCAGTTACTTAATCGCTATGGCTGGGCCATGCATCGTAGCTCTAATACCGCATTCGAACATTACAGGCATGATTCTTCCACAAATCCTTACCAACCTACATTCATCCACACTTAAAGTAAAAAGTCATTCACTAGCAGAATGGGGCTATGTCGAGAAGTAAGTACACACACATACACAGACACAAGCACACAGACAGACATATATATATGTATATAAGGAGAGAGAGAGAAATTACTGTTACATATATAATACACATCTTAGTAGGGTGAGCTAGCTGAAAGCTTACTATTCCTTGATTCCCCAATATCTGTGAAAGATACATTCTAACAGGCAAATCGTTAACTGATAGTTGCCTGTTAGGTATCTAAAAATGTATCCTGGTGGAGCAAGCCGACTGAAAGTGTGCTTGTCGATTAACTAACGTGTTTAAACTCAATTCTAGCCTGGTAGGCTACGTGAAAGACTGATTGCACTTTGATCCTATATGAACCCTGGCAGGAAGACGTTAATGAAAAGTAGCCAAAAACGTCTTTCGTTTTAATGTGATCTCTTTACTAATACTGCTGTGGCCAAATAAACACTAAAATTAATCTGAGAATTCTTCATACTAGCTTCCTTGCCTGTCGTTTTGGTAATTAATATGAAGGATTAAAACACGGCCCATGAACCATGGACCTTGCCGTTGGTGGGGAGGCTTGCGTGCCTCAGCGACACAGGTGGCCGTACTGTAGGTGCAACCACAACGGAGGGGTATCTGTTGAGAGGCCAGACAAACGTGTGGTTCCTGAAGAGGGGCAGCAGCCCTTTCAGTAGTTGCAGGGGCAACAGTGTGGATGATTGACTGATCTGGCCTTGTAACACTAACCAAAACGGCCTTGCTGTGCTAGTACTGCGAACGGTCGAAAGCAAGGGGAAACTACAGCCGTAATTTTTCCCGAGGGCATGCAGATTTACTGGATGCAGCTTTACTGTATGGTTAAACGATGATGGCGTCCTCTTGGGTAAAATATTACGGAGTTAAAATAGTCCCCCATTCGGATCTCCGAACGGGGACTATTCAGGAGGTCGTCGTTATCAGGAGAAAGAAAACTGGCGATCTACGGATTGGAGCGTGGAATGTCAGATCCCTTAATCGGGCAGGTAGGTTAGAAAGTTTAAAAAGGGAAATGGATAGGTTAAAGTTAGATATAGTGGGAATTAGTGAAGTTCGGTGGCAGGAGGAACAAGACTTTTGGTCAGGTGAATACAGGGTTATAAATACAAAATCATATAGGGGTAACGCAGGAGTAGGTTTAATAATGAATAAAAAAATAGGAGTTGGGGTAAGCTACTACAAGCAGGGTAGTGAACGCGTTATTGTCGCCGAGATAGACACGAAGCCAACGCCTACTACAGTAGCACAAGTTTATAAGCCATCTAGCTCTGCAGATGATGAAGAAATTGATTAAATGTATGATGAGATAAAAGAAATTATTCTGGTAGTGAAGGGAGACGAAAATCTAATAATCATGGGTGACTGGAATTCGAGAGTAGGAAAAGGGAGAGAAGGAAACATAGTAGGTGAATATGGATTGGGGCTAAGAAATGAAAGAGGAAGCCGTCTGGTAGAATTTTGCACAGAGCATAAATTAATCATAGCTAACACTTGGTTCAAGAATAATGAAAGAAGGTTGTATACATGGAAGAACCCTGGAGATACTAAAAGGTATCAGATAGATTATATGTATAATGGTAAGACAGAGATTTAGGAACCAGGTTTTAAATTTTAAGACATTTCCAGGGGCATATGTGGACTCTGACCACAATCTATTGGTTATGAACTGTAGATTAAAACTGAAGAAACTGCAAAAAGGTGGGAAATTAAGGAGATGGGACCTTGATAAACTGACTAAACCAGAGGTTGTACAGAGATTCAGGGAGAGCATAAGGGAACAATTGACAGGAATGGGGGAAAGAAATACAGTAGAAGAAGAATGGGTAGCTTTGAGGGATGAAGTAGTGAAGGCAGCAGAGGATCAAGTAGGTAAAAAGACGAGGGCTAGTAGAAATCCTTGGGTAACAGAAGAAATATTGAATTTAATTGAAGAAAGGAGAAAATATAAAAATGCAGTAAATGAAGCACGCAAAAAGGAAAACAAACGTGTCAAAAATGAGATCGACAGGAAGCGCAAAATGGCTAAGCAGGGATGGCTAGAGGACAAATGTAATGATGTAGAGGCTTATCTCAGTAGGGGTAAGATAGATACTCCCTATAGGAACATTAAAGAGACCTTTGGAGAAAAGAGAACCACTTGTATGATATCAAGAGCTCCGATGGAAACCAAGTTCTAAGCAAAGAAGGGAAAGCAGAAAGTTGGAAGGAGTATATAGAGGGTCTATACAAGAGCAATGTACTTGAGGACAATATTATGGAAATGGAAGAGGATGTAGATGAAGATGAAATGGGAGATACAATACTGCGTGAAGAGTTTGACAGAGCACTGAAAGACCGGAGTCGAAACAAGGCCCAAGGAGTAGACAACATTCCATTAGAACTACTGACGGCATTTGGAGAGCCAGTCATGACAAAACTCTACCATCTGGTGAGCAAGATGTATGAGACAGGCTAAATACCCTCGGACTTCAAGAAGAATATAATAATTCCAATCCCAAAGAAGGCAGGTGTTGTCAGATGTGAAAATTACCGAACTATCAGTTTAATAAGTCACAGCTGTAAAATACGAACGCGAATTCTTTACAGAATAATGGAAAAACTGGTAGAAGCCGACCTCTGGGTAGATCAGTTTAGATTGCGTAGAAATGTTGGAACACGAGAGGCAATACTGACCTTACGACTTATCTTAGAAGAAAGATTAAGGAAAGGCAAACCTACGTTTCTAGCATTTGTAGACTTAGAGAAAGCTTTTGACAATGTTGACTGGAATACTCTCTCTCAAATTCTAAAGATGGCAGGGATAAAATACAGGGAGCGAAAGGCTATTTACAATTTGTACAGAAACCAGATGGCAGTTATAAGAGTCGAGGGGCATGAAAGGGAAGCAGTGGTGGGGAAGGAAGTGAGACAGGTCTGTAGCCTCTCTCCGATCTTATTCAATCTGTATATTGATCAAGCAGTAAAGGAAACAAAAGAAAAATTCGGAGTAGGTATTAAAATCCATGCAGAACAAATAAAAACTTTGAGGTTTGCCGATGACATTGTAATTCTGTCAGAGACAGCAAACGACCTGGAAGAGCAGTTGAACGGAATGGACAGTGTCTTGAAAGGAGGATATAAGATGAACATCAACAAAAGCAAAACGAGGATAATGGAATGTAGTCGAATTAAGTCGAATGATGCTGAGGGAATTAGTTGAGGAAATGAGACACTTAAAGTAGTAAATTAGTTTTTCTATTCGGGGAGCAAAATAACTGATGATATTCGAAGTAGAGAGGATATAAAATGTAGACTGACAATGGCAAGGAAAGCGAAGAAGAGGAATTTGTTAACATCGAGTATAGATTTAAGTGTCAGGAAGTCGTTTCTGAAAGTATTTGTATGGTGTGAAGCCATGTATGGAAGTGAAACATGGACGATAAATAGTTTGGACAAGAAGAGAATAGAAGGTTTCGAAATGTGGTGCTACAGAAGAATTCTGAAGATTAGATGGGTAGATCACATAACTAATGAGGAGTTATTGAATAGAATAGGGGAGAAGAGGATTTTGTGGCACAACTTGACAAGAAGAGAGGACCGGTTGGTAGGGCATGTTCTGAGGCATCAAGGGATCACAAATTTAGCATTGGAGGGCACTGTGGAGGCTAAAAATCGTAGAGGGAGACCAAGAGATGAATACACTAAGCAGATTCAGAGGGATGTAGGTTGTAGTAAGTACTGGGAGATGAAGAAGCTTGCACAGGATAGGGTAGCATGGAGAGCTGCATCAAACCAGTCTCAGGACTGAAGACCACAACAACAACTTAGTAAAAAACTAATGTCGCGCAACGGAAACGACGTTTGATGTTTACTTCTTATGATGCGGTTAATTACTTGAACACGCATGTAGAAGACCAAGATATTGTTCACAAACAACGAATAATTACCAATACGTTAAAAAGCATGGAATGATCTCCCAAATATAACGATTCTGTAAATACACCGGAAATGCATTCAGTTGGATAATAAATTAAGGAAATTGTTGCTGATGAGAGGGAACAAATATTACTCTCTCCCATTCCTTCCCATTCCTTGCAGGTATACCTAAGAAACATGCTTCTCTGCTAAGTACCGTCCACTATTACAAATACAGGTGATAAAGTGAGTGAGAAGTACAGCCTGGCGTGGAACTCAAACCCTCTGATACTTTTGTTAAATCCAAAGGCATTGTGAGTCGTAAGAACGACACCGAAAGCCTCCCTGACTTCATCAAATAACCATAACCGAACGCGGAAGAACATCGACCTATCATGATGTAACTCGGACAGAAGTTCTCCCGCAACCGCGTCTGCTCACACTCCTCCAGCAAATAGAGACCGTCAAGTAGTCGACCCGTGAAAGAAAAGAATGAAAAAAAAAACTCAGAAGCACGTTTGTTCATTCGGCCATGTCTGAAAGAGCGGACATCACGTATATAACTGAGGCAATGACGGCTAATAGCGAACGGCCTTGCCGCATTGGTAACTCCGGTTCACGTCAGATCACCGAAGTAAAGCGCTGTCGGGCTGGGTTAGCACTTCGCCGGCCGGAGTGGCCGAGCGGTTCTAGGCGCCACAGTCTGGCACCGCGCGACCGCTACGGTCGCAGGTTCGAATCCTGCCACGGGCATGGATGTGTGTGATGTCCTCAGGTTAGTTAGGTTTAAATAGTTCTAAGTTAAAGGGGACTGATGACCTCAGATGTTAAGTCCCACAGTGCTCAGAGCCATTTGAACCATTTAAGCTGGCACTTCGATGGGTGACCATCCGGTCTGCCGAGCGCTGTTGGCAAGCGGGGCGCACTCAGCCCTTGTGAGGAGTTACTTGATGGACAAGTAGCGTCTCCGGTCTCGTAAACTGACATACGGCCAGGAGAGCGGTATGCTGACCACATGCCCATCCAGTGACGCCTGTTGGCTGAGGATGACACGGTGGCAGGTATGTATCGTTGGGCCTTCATGGCCTTTTCGGCCGGAGTTCAGTTTTAGTTTTATGACAGCTAATAATCCCTTCAGTACAGATACGCACCAAGCTAGAACTCTTACAGCAATCGGCGATATGCCGCGAGTAATGAGGCTAATGAGCAAGGGCCACATCAGTAGTGTCTGGAATAAGTTGAAAATTTGGGTCTGACGGAAGGTGTGCTCGGGTAGTCCGGGCGGTTGTGTTGACGACTGTGTCCGGATAAAGTAGTGGTCAACGTATGTGCCAAGTAAGCGGGAGATTTGGGTTCGAATCCAGGTCCCGTACAAGTTTTCGACTTGCCACATTGGTATACATCAATGCTCACTCGCGGCTAATGTCTTTCATTCCCCTGTGTCTTGCTGTCCATGGGAGAGTGGGGAAACAAAAATAGGTTTAATTTGAAAATGATCAGTCGAACTCTCTCCTTTCTGTGGAAGTTTTTTCCATCCGTTTCTGAAACTATCCCTCACTCAGTAGTCTCCATCCCCGCTGTCTCGCAAGCACAGCTCCCGCATCCAAAGAAAGGGGGGAAGAATCTCGTTAGCTTTCTTGCGTGAGGCGGCATTCCTCTCTTTCACCACCTGGTTGTCCTCTTTGGCTCCAAAACGGCGCTCTGTCACATGTATAGAGGGAAGGATCCATTACCTTCGAAAAACTCCAATCACGGTTCGTATAAGACTACGCCTTTATCTGTCACGCCAATGGTTCTCTCGTTTGAGGTTTGGCGTTTCGCCATGTCCCTCACTCAATGCACCTCTCTGCACGTCCCAAGTGACGTTATTTTTCGGATTTCGTTAAAGTTCAAACATGCTAATGATTCCCTCGTTTGCGTTTCGTCGTTTTACCGTCTCCCTGACGTATCCACCTCTCTGCTTATCCAGAGTGACGTTCTCTGTCGGAGGGTGGGGAGAAGTTTTCGTTAAAATGTTGAAAAATCAAACGACGTGCCAGCCTGGCCCTTTTCCTTCCTCTGCTGCCATGGTGCGTTAATTCTGAACTAACCGTCAAATTACCCAACTATAACTGCACATAGAACAAGGAGTAAAGGAACTTAAATGAAATAGAAACACATAATTTGTCCTATCTCCCTTCCACAGGCTCTAGTGCAGTCTTGCGACGGTAATACGAAGGGCGTTCAATAAGTAATGCATAACACTTTTTCTCGGTCAGTTTCGGTTGGGAAAAAGCGGAATTTGTTGTGGAACATCGTGGAATATTGCCGCCTCAGCCCCTATAGCTTCATGTAGTTGCGATAGGTGGCTGCACTATACGTAACCTTCAAAATGGCGTGTGTAGCGGAGGTACGTTAGTAGAAGCAGAGCTGTTCTTTCGGCGGAAAATCAGAGTATCACAGATATACATAGGCACTTGGAGAATGTCTACGGAGGCCTGGCAGTGAACAAAAGCACGGTGATTCGTTCGTCAAGATGTCTGTCATAACCGCAATAAGGTTGCGCAAACCTGTCTCTCTCCCGCACACAGCTGTGGCTCCTGCCATGTTGGAACGTGCGGACACTCATTCTAGATGATACAGCATGCAAACGAACTTCTCTTTCTCCATGACAGCGCAAGGCGTCACACAAGGCTGCGCACACAAGAGGAGCTCACAAAACTTCATTGGGTTGTTCTTTCTTATCACCATACAGCCCGGATCTCGCACGTTCCAACCGTTCGGTCCAATGAAGGATGCACTCTACGGGAAGCAGTAAGTGGATGAGGGGGAGGTTATTGATGCAGCAAGACATTGACTTCGACGTCGACCAGTAGAATGGTGCGGCAGTACAGGCCCTCCCAGTAAGGTTGCGTAGGGCCGTCTCATTGAATGGAGACTACGTTGAAAAATAGGATTTGTAGCCGAAAGAGAGGGGAATAATACGGTCTATTGGAATCCTGAAGGTGTTGCATTACATATTGAATGGCCATCGTATTTTAGCAGGCTGGCTCTGTACAGCTCCACAACCATGACGCGCAGATAACACTGATAGTCTATATGACGGACCAGGGGCAGGCTGGCACCACCTACATTGTTGTTCTTCATCCTTTGAACAGAAGTTAGAAATACATAAAAATAGATTTTTAAGAGTAAAACGTGATGTGACCCTTCATGATGTTTGATGTATGTACTTTGGAATCCAGAATCATGGTGCTATGGGGTCCTGTCGAAAATCTAGATAAAGTATACTGACGAAAAAATCACAATACCAAAAAAAATTAATTTATGGCAATGAAATTTCGGGAATATACCTATCTAGGTAACATATTTAAGTGATTAAGCGCGAGTTAAGCCATTACAGCCATTACAGTATTTCACAATAATGCTACATTAGTACCCGGTGTAACCACCATAATGTTGAATGCAAGCATGCAAACGTGAGTGTATTGTGTTGTACAGGTGCCGGGGGCCCAGAGCTACGCCGACGTGAATATATGTACGTATGATCAGGTGCGACAGACCAACAGGCACAACCGCAGCACTTGCAGCGAGGTACTTCATCTGGTGACGTCACGTAAAATTCTATGTACCGACTTGACAGAAAATCCTAGGAAGTTCTGGTCGTACGTTAAATCAGTAAGTGGCTCGAAACAGCATATCCAGACACTACGGGATGATGATGGCATTGAAACAGAGGATGACACGCGTAAAGCTGAAATACTAAACACCTTTTTCCAAAGCTGTTTCACAGAGGAAGACCGCACTGCAGTTCCTTCTCTAAATCCTCGCACAAACGAAAAAATGGCTGACATCGAAATAAGTGTCCAAGGAATAGAAAAGCAACTGGAATCACTCAATAGAGGAAAGTCCACTGGACCTGACGGGATACCAATTCGATTCTACACAGAGTACGCGAAAGAACTTGCCCCCCTTCTAACAGCCGTGTACCGCAAGTCTCTAGAGGAACGGAGGGTTCCAAATGATTGGAAAAGAGCACAGATAGTCCCAGTCTTCAAGAAGGGTCGTCGAGCAGATGCGCAGAACTATAGACCTATATCTCTTACGTCGATCTCTTGTAGAATTTTAGAACATGTTTTTTGCTCGCGTATCATGTCATTTCTGGAAACCCAGAATCTACTATGTAGGAATCAACATGGATTCCGGAAACAGCGATCGTGTGAGACCAAACTCGCCTTATTTGTTCACGAGACCCAGAAAATATTAGATACAGGCTCCCAGGTAGATGCTATTTTTCTTGACTTCCGGAAGGCGTTCGATACAGTTCCGCACTGTCGCCTGATAAACAAAGTAAGAGCCTACGGAATATCAGACCAGCTGTGTGGCTGGATTGAAGAGTTTTTAGCAAACAGAACACAGCATGTTGTTATCAATGGAGAGACGTCTACAGACATTAAAGTAACCTCTGGCGTGCCACAGGGGAGTGTTATGGGACCATTGCTTTTCACAATATATATAAATGACTTAGTAGATAGTGTCGGAAGTTCCATGCGGCTTTTCGCGGATGATGCTGTAGTATACAGAGAAGTTGCTGCATTAGAAAATTGTAGCGAAATACAGGAAGATCTGCAGCGGATAGGCACTTGGTGCAGGGAGTGGCAACTGACCCTTAACATAGACAAAAGTAATGTATTGCGAATACATAGAAAGAAGGATCCTTTATTGTATGATTATATGATAGCGGAACAAACACTGGTAGCAGTTACTTCTGTAAAATATCTGGGAGTATGCGTACGGAACGATTTGAAGTGGAATGATCATATAAAACTAATTGTTGGTAAAGCGGGCACCAGGTTGAGATTCATTGGGAGAGTGCTTAGAAAATGTAGTCCATCAACAAAGGAGGTGGCTTACAAAACACTCGTTCGACCTATACTTGAGTATTGCTCATCAGTGTGGGATCCGTACCAGGTCGGGTTGACGGAGGAGATAGAGAAGATCCAAAGAAGAGCGGCGCGTTTCGTCACTGGGTTATTTGGTAACCGTGATAGCGTTACGGAGATGTTTAATAAACTCAAGTGGCAGACTCTGCGAGAGAGGCGCTCTGCATCGCGGTGTAGCTTGCTCGCCAGGTTTCGAGAGGGTGCGTTTCTGGATGAGGTATCGAATATATTGCTTCCCCCTACTTATACTTCCCGAGGAGATCACGAATGTAAAATTAGAGAGATTAGAGCGCGCACGGAGGCTTTCAGACAGTCGTTCTTCCCGCGAACCATACGCGACTGGAACAGGAAAGGGAGGTAATGACAGTGGCACGTAAAGTGCCCTCCGCCACACACCGTTGGGTGGCTTGCGGAGTATCAATGTAGATGTAGATGTAGAACATTTGTCATCCACTTTTGTGACACCATGTGTCTCGTATTAAATCACCTGTCTCAGCGTCATCTATGTCGTTTCGGGGTTTTTTAAACGTCGACAAGCATCATCCCGTACAATTAAACTATTAATGTGAGAAACATTACCTCTCTACAACGGCTAACGTGTGGTATTAAATGCAACCTTACATTTTGTAGACTGGCATGCAGTTATCACGCTCGCTCTTCAAATAGGTGTGTCAAATATTAAAAATAAAGGTCAATGCTAAGCTTTAATTAGACGCAGATTGCGGACAGAAATAATAAAAATGCCACCGACGTACAGAGTTTCTTAGTAACACCGTAAAAAACATGTTAAGAATGGAAATAGCATAACAATAAAATTTACGTAATCGGATAATAAAACATTAAAAACAAAATACCAAATTTTGGTGTATTCACCGTTTGTATACGGTTTATATCACCATAAAGCATCGATATGTCCATGAATCTTTTAACTAAGTAAGTGTGCTGATAATAATAGCATTACACATTGAAAACACTTACTTATTCCTATTGACAAGATATCTGCCACCCAGGGGGATAGCAGTGCAGTGTTGCTAAGTATTGGGATGGAGCATAAGTTTCTAGCGCTTTCCTACAAGTTTAATAAACACAACAGATTAATATAACAGACACTTTAGTATCTATAATACATTCTCCTACACTATTTACAACAGTCTGCCACGCTGGCGTAACATTTCGATATCGCGATTGTAGAAATCACAATGGTTTTGAGGCTAAGAACCCTACGAGCCATGTTCGGAGCGCATTTTCATCCGGAAAGGAAGTTCCTTGAAGGTATTTCGATAGAGAGCGGGCAAGATGAAAATCTGAGGGGTCAAGGTCAGGTGAATAAGATGGATGCGGAATGACTTCCCAACCGACTCCTTTATTGTGTTGTTTGGCAATCTAGCAGAATGTGGAAAGCCATTATCGAGGAGTAGCATTACTTCACCCAGTCTTCCCGGTCGCTGTTCTTGGACTGAACATATCAGCAGTGATGGTTACACCTCGGGGAAGCAATTCGTAGCAGACAACAGAGTCGCTGTCCACCAGATGCAGAACATTATCTTTTGGGGACGCGCGCAGTTCTTTGTACGGGAATTTGCTACTTTGTTTGGGCTCAACCATTCCTTCCTTTTCCTTATGTTAGCATAAAGACACCATTTCTCCTCAGTACTAACGATAGAGCTTGGGGATGGTCGGTGTTGCTCACGAGCCGATCTATGACGAGTAAGCAGAGAGGCACATATGGCCACCCGTTGATTTTTGAGTTTAGCTTAGAGGATGTGGTTCCCATGCTATCGATTTCTGGACCTTCCCCTTTGCATGCAAATGTCGCACGATGTTGAAATTATCACAGTTCATTAGGTTTGCCATTTCTTGAGTTCACTGACGGCAGTCATTGTGGATAATACGTTTAAACGATCATCAAACCTCGAAGGACTTCCTGTATGTAGAGAGTCACTAACGTCAAAACGATTCTCTTTAAAACGAAAAAACCGTTTTCTTATCGTGCTCTGTCCAATGGCATTATTCTCATACATGGCGAAAACGTTTCTCGCTGCCTCAACTGCTGTCACTACTCTACTGAACACAAACAGAAGAATATTTCGGAAATGTTTCGATTTCTCCACTTGGCATTTCATTTTCTAGCGTCCACATCTCCAGTCACTATCTCCGAATGAGAAAATGACAGTATGTAAACTCAAACAGCAACAGTGAACAGCGAACACTACAATTTAAAAATCTCATTCAATAAGTCAACCTATATCAACCCGAATACGAACGTGCAAAACGAAGACACTACGAACTTATGTCCCGACCTAACACACTATTGGCCATTAAAATTGCTATGCCAACAAGAAATGCAAATGACAAACGGGTATTCATTGGAAAAATATATTATATTAGAACTGACATGTGATTACATTTTCACGCAATTTGGGTACATAGATCCTGAGAAATCAGTACCCAGAACAACCAACTCTGGCCATAATAACGGCCTTGATACGCCTGGCCATTGGGTCAAACAGAGCTTGGATGGCGTGTACAGGTACCATGCAGCTTCAACACGATACCACAGTTCCTCAAGAGTAGTGACTGGCGTATTGTGACGAGCCAGTTGTTCGGCCACCATTGACCAGACGTTTTCAATTGGTGAGAGATTTGGAGAATGTGCTGGCCACGGCAGCAGTCGAACATTTTCTGTATCCATAAAGGACCTGCAACATACGGTCGTGCATTATCCTGCTGAAATTTAGGGTTTCGCAGGGATCGAATGAAGGGTAGAGCCACGGGTCGTAACACATCTGAAATGTAACGTCCACTGTTCGAAGTGCCATCAATGCGAACAAGAGGCGACCGAGACGTGTAACCAATGGCACCCCATACCATCACGCCGCGCAGGGTGATACGCCAGTATGGCGATGACGAATACACGCTTCCAATGTGCGTTCACCGCGATGTCGCCAAACACGGATGCGACCATCATGATGCTGTAAACAGTACCAGGATTCATCCGAAAAAATGACGTTTTGCCATTCGTGCACCCAGATTCGTCGTTCAGTACACCATCGCAGGCGCTCCTGTCTGTGATGCAGTGTCAAGGGTAAACGCAGTCATGGTCTCCAAGCTGATAGTCCATGCTGCTGCAAACGTCGTCGAACTGTTCGTGCAGATGGTTGCTGTCTTGCAAACGTCCCCATCTGTTGACTCAGGGATCAAGAAGTGGCTGCACGATCCGATACAGCCATGCGGCTAAGATGCCTGTCATCTCGACTGCTAGTGATACGAGGTCGTTGGGATCCAGCACGGCGTTCCGTATTACCCTCCTGAACCTACCGATTCCATATTGTGCTAACAGACATTGGATCTCGACCAACGCGAGCAGAAATGTCGCGATTCGATAAACGCCGGCTGGGGTGGCCGAGCGGTTCTAGGCGCTACAGTCTGGAACCGCGTGACCGCTACGGTCGCAGGTTCGAATCCTGCCTCGGGCACGAATGTGTGTGATGTCCTTAGGTTAGTTAGGTTTAAGTACTTCTAAGTTCTAGGGGACCACAGCAGTTAAGTCCCATAGTGCTCAGACCCATTTGAACCAACCATTTTTGATACGATAAACTGACAGGTTTCAGATAGATTACATAATGGTAAGACAGAGATTTATGAACCAGGTTTTAAATTGTAAGACATTTCCAGGGGCAGATGTGGACTCTGACCACAATCTATTGGTTATGAACTGTAGATTAAAACTGAAGAAACTGCAAAAAGGTGGGAATTCAAGGAGATGGGACCTGGATAAACTGACTAAACCAGAGGTTGTACAGAGTTTCAGGAAGTGCATAAGGGAACAATTGACAGGAATGGGGGAAAGAAATACAGTAGAAGAAGAATGGGTAGCTTTGACGGATGAAGTAGTGAAGGCAGCAGAGGATCAAGTAGGTAAAAAGACGAGGGCTAATAGAAATCCTTGGGTAACAGAAGAGATATTGAATTTAATTGATGAAAGGAGAAAATATAAAAATGCAGTAAATGAAGCACGCAAAAAGGAATTCAGACGTCTCAGAAATGAGATCGACAGGAAGTGCAAAATGGCTGAACAGGGATGGCTAGAGGACAAACGTAAGGATGTAGAAGCTTATCTCAGTAGGGGTAAGATAGATACTACCTACAGGAAAATTAAAGAGACCTTTGGAGATAAGAGAACCACTAGCATGAACATCAAGAGCTCCGATGGAAACCCAGTTCTAAGCAAAGAAGGGAAAGCAGAAAGGTGGAAGGAGTGTATAGAGGGTCTATACAAGGGCGATGTACTTGAGGACAATATTATGGAAATGGAAGAGGATGCAGATGAAGATGAAATGGGAGATATGATACTGCGTGAAGAGTTTGACAGAGCACTGAAAGACCTGAGTCGAAACAAGGGCCCCGGAGTAGACAACATTCCATTAGAACTACTGACGGCCTTTGGAGAGCCAGTCATGACAAAAATCTACCATCTGGTGAGCAAGATGTATGAAACAGGCAAAATACCCTCAGATTTTAAGAACAATATAATAATTCCAATCCCAAAGAGAGCAGGTGTTGACAGATGTGAAAATTACCGAACTATCAGTTTAATAAGTCACAGCTGCAAAATGCTAACGCGAATTCTTTACAGACGAATGGAAAAACTAGTAGAAGCCGACCTTTGGGAGGATCAGTTTGGATTCCGTAGAAATGTTGGAACACGTGAGGCAATACTGACCTCACGACTTATCTTAGAAAATAGATTAAGGAAAGGCCAGCCTACGTTTCTAGCATTTGTAGACTTAGAGAAAGCTTTTGACAATGTTGACGGGAATACTCTCTTTCAAATTCTAAAGATGGCAGGGGTAAAATACAGGGAGCGAAAGGCTATTTACAATTTGTATAGAAAGCAGATGGCAGTTATAAGAGTCGAGTGACATGAAAGGGAAGCAGTGGTTGGGAAGGGAGTGAGACAAGGTTGTAGCCTCTCCCCGATGCTATTCAATCTGTATATTGAGCAGGCAGTGAAGGAAACAAAAGAAAAATTCTGAGTAGGTATTAAAATCCATGGAGAAGAAATAAAAACTTTGAGGTTAGCCGATGACATTGTAATTCTGTAAGAGATCGGTTGGTAGGACATGGTCTGAGGCATCAAGGGCTCACCAATTCAGTATTGGAGGGCAGCGTGGAGGGGAAAAAATCGTAGAGGGAGACCAAGAGATGAATACACTAAGCAGATTCAGAAGGATGTAGGTTGCGGTAGGTACTGGGAGATGAAGAAGTTTGCACAGGATAGAGTAGCATGGAGAACTGCATCAAACCAGTCTCTGGAGTGAAGACCACATCAACAACAACAAACCGCATTCGCGATAGGCTACAACTCGACCTTTATCAAAGTCGGAAACGTGATGGTACGCATTTCTCCTTCTTACAGGAGGCATCACAACAACGTTTCACCAGGCAACGCCGGTCAACTGCTGTTTGTGTCTGAGAAATCGGTTGCAAACTTTCCTCATGTCAGCACGTTGTAGGTGTCGCCACCGGCGCCAGCCTTGTGTGAATGCTCTGAAAAGATCATTTGCATATCACAGCATCGTCTTCCTGTCGGTTAAATTTCGCGTCTGTAGCACGTCACCTTCGTAATGTAGCAATTTTAATCGCCAGTAGTGTATTATTCTGCAACTGTTGGTTAATGATCTTTGGCCGCTTTTCCTGTTTCATGTTTATCCCAGCAGTATGTGCTTGTACGCGGGGGCTATCGGCAGCGCCGCATTGCGCTTCCTCCACGCCGTGTACAGTTTAAGTCTATTGTGGCCTTTCGTTTAATGATTATAGTTGAGAGTCCCAGTCTGGCTTTTGTTCGAGTGTTAGTCCATGGTAACTTTGGGCTCGTACGCATCGATCTAATATTGATTCTGAACCTGTTGCTCGTCAAGGCGTCGTTAGCAGATTGTTTCTCGTGTGGCGGAACACGACGTCCCTAACAAGCACAGTCTAGCCAGTGGGGTTGATTGTAATATGCACGACCGTGCGGACGGGCCACTGGTGCGTGGCCGTCTACGTCAGACCCGCGAAATGACTGCTTCCCGCGGGCGAACTGTAATTTCCGTTGCAGCCACCCCCTCCCTCTAGCACCCCCCTAAATACACCATGAGCACGCGCTGATTGCATCTCGCCACTTGATTACTGCGTGCGTGCGCTTAATTGTCGGCGTTCCTAACGGGATGAGCTTTAAGTATTCACGCTGGCGCGTCACGCTGCCCCGCCGTCGCCACTTGGCGTCAGTAATCACCAGACAACGGCGTCCCGTCTCATCGATAGGTTCGCCTCTGGGCGTGGATGCGGTCAACTCCCTCCATAACGTGTCTCTTAAACTGCAGAAACATAGGAAAAAAGATACTAGGGAAATCCGCGGATCTGTCGTACCGATGTGAAGAGCTCTGTGGTTGGTGAGGTTTAGGCACAGTGGGGAAGTAGTCTGAGGTGGCTAATGGCTTTAGATATCTGCCAAAGTGTTGGATTGTGAGGGTCTGTCTTTAGCGTTGCGGTGTCCATAAAGACCCTTGTAATGCCAATAATTTATAGCGAAGGAAAGAACTGTGAAAAGACATGACAGTAACTGCATTTATTGAAGTATTATGTAACATATACAAGATCAACTGTTACCAGGTGAACCGGTATGAAATGTGTCGATAGGGAACATTTGTTGTGAACGAGCCTTAACTTTTTTTTTGTTTGTTTGGTATGACATCTGTCAAAGATATTTAGTATACATCAAGGCATGGAACAAACAACATCATATGTTTTCATCGTGTTAACAATGTCGAATTTTGTACCAGAAAGTGATGATTTGCGGAAAGCATAAATTTTTTGTTTTCATTTGAAAAAAAGGGCTGCAGAGTCGCATCGAATGCTTGTCGAGGCACATGGTGATCATGCTCTATCAGAAGCAACATGCAAAAGATGGTTTCAACGGTTCAGAAATAATGATTTTGATGTAAGAAATGAAGAACGTGGAAGACCACCAAAAAAGTTCGAAGACGCCGAATTGCAAGCAATATTGGATGTAGATGATACTTTGAGTCAGAATCAAATGGCAGCAGTGTTGCACAACAAATAATTTGTGACCGTTTCAAAGCTATGGGAATGATCCAAAAGTCTGTAAAATGGGTGCCACATGAACTAAATGAAAGACAGATGGAAAACCGAAAAACCATTTGTCAAATTTTGCATGAAAGACATGAAAGAAAATCAATTTTGCATCGAATTGTTACTGGCGATGAAAAATGGATTTATTTTAAGAATCATAAACGGGAAAAATCATGGGTTAATTCGGGACAACCATCAACATCGACTGCAAAACCAGATCGATACGGCAAGAAGACAATGCTCTGTGTTTGGTGGGATCAGAAAGGTGTGGTGTATCATGAGCTTCCAAAACCCAGTGAAACTGTGAATACTAATCACTACAGACAACAAATGATCAATATGAACACTGCATTGATCGAAAAAAGACCTGAATGGGCCAGAAGACATGGCAAAGTAGTTTTTTTACACGACAATACACCTGCACACAAAGCAAAACTGCTTCAGGATACAATCAAAACACTTGACTGGGAGCTGCTACCCCACCCGCCGTATTCACCAGACTGGGCCCCTTCCGACTACCATTTGTTTTCATCAATGGGACACGCATTGGCTGAGGAACACTTCGATTCCTACGAAGAAGTCGAAAATTGGGTGTCTGATTGGTGTGCTTCAAAAGACGAACATTTCTATTGGCGTAGTGTCCACAAATTGCCAGAAAGGTGGTCAAAATGTATAGAAAGTAATGGTCAGTAATTTGAATAAAAGGTTTTTATTTTTCAATTCAAAATTAGTGTTTCATTTTCACCAAAAAACGCTCATTTCATACCGGTACACCTGGTAACTGACACCCATGTATGCACACTTTTTTTTAGTTTTCTTTTTTTTTTTTAGTTTCATGTGGTCCGCCACGAATTCCCGTCCTGTACCAACCTCTTCACCTCAGGGTAGCACTTGCAGCCTACGTTCTCAATTATTTGCTTGACGTATTCCAATCTCTATCTTCCTCTACAGTTTTTGCCCTCTACGCCTCCCTCTAGTAGCATGGAAGTCATTCCCTCATGACTTAACAGATGTCCATCATCCTGTCCCTTCTCCTTTTCAGTATTTTCCACATATCCTTTCCTCTCCGATTCTGCACAGAACCTCCTTATTCCTTATCTTATCAGTCAACCTAATTTTCAACATTCGTCTGCAGCACCACATCTCAAACGCTTCGAGTCTCTTCTGTTCCGGTTTTCCCATAGTCTAAGTTTCACTAACATACAACGCTGTCCTCCAAACGCACATTCTCAGTAATTTCTTCCCCAAATTAAGCCCTATGTTTGATATTAGTAGACTTCTCTTGGCCAGGAACGCCTGTTTTGCCACTGCTAGTCTGCTTTTGATGACCTCCCTGCTCCACCCACCACTGGTTATTTTGCTGCCTAGGTAGCATAATTCCTTAACTTCATTTATTTCGTGACCGTCAATCCTGAAGTTAAGTTTCTCGTTGTTCTCATTTCTGCTAATTCTCATTACTTTCGTCTTTCTTAGATTTACTCTCAATCCATATTCTGTACTCCTTCGACTATTCATTCCATTCAGCAGATCATGTAATTCTTCTTCACTTTTAGGATAGTAATGTCATCAACCAATCGTATCATTGATATCCTTTCACCTTCAATTTCAGTTCCAGTCCTGAACAATTCTTTTTTTCCATCATTGCTTCTGCGATGTACAGGTTGAATAGTAGGGGCGAAAGACTACGTCCCTGTCTTACACCCTTTTTAATCCGAGCTCTTTGTTCTTGGTCGTCCACTCTTATTATTCCCTCTTGGCTCTTGCACATATTGCATATTACCCGCCTCTCCCTTCCGCTTACCCCTATTTTTCTCAGGATTTCGAACATCTTGCACCATTTTACATTGTCGAACGCTTTTTCCAGGCCGACAAATCCTGTGGACGTGTCTCGTGTCTTTATTTTTCTTTAGTGTTGCTCAGTTATCAGCCGCAAGGTAAGGATTGTCTATCTGGTGCCTTTACCTTTCCGAAAGGCAAGCTGATGGTGAAACGTCCCCTTTGAACAATTTATACATGACTGTGCTTAAACTGACATACAATATTTTTAGCGCAACGCAATCTGACTTTCAAAAATCCCTATAAAAGAATGGCCCTGTCTAATATTAACCTATGCATTTCACAAATCGCTTACCTCACAAAAATCTTGGTTACTCGAACTACTGCAATACAGCGAGCGCCACTACTGCCAGCTAAATAAAAGATTCAAACTATGGAAGGCACTAACTACTGATAGGGACAGTTAGCAAATGAAAGATATTAATAGAGAACAAACAATGTATTTACCTTAATATCATATATATATATATATATATATATATATATATATATATATATATATATATATATATAGCAGTTCATGACAAATTTCAAAACTCCGCCATCTCTCTCCCCACATCCACCACTGCTGGCGGCTCACCTCCAACTGCGCAACGCTACGCGCTGTTCACATCAAGCTGCCGCTGCCCAACACTACAATGGCAGACAACAATGCAAACTAGCCACAGACTGCACACAGCACAGCGAGTGATTTTCACACAGAGCGCTACGTGGCGTTACCAATAAGAAAACCTAAACAGCCTACTTACATAGCCCCCATGCTCCCCATAAAAAATTTTACAAACTGTTTTGGGCAGTGGCCACTAATGATTTGAAAAAATTTTTCATAATTACAATAACAAAGAAATCAAATGCACACACTTATTGATACAATGTTGGTCAAAAGCTAAAAGTTTGTCACAGTGCATAAAGACAGTCCTGATCATTCATCATAATAGTAATTACAGTTTTTTTTCACAAAGTCTCATTAGTAAAAGAAATTGCACACAGAAGTAGTGGATTTCCATGCAGTCTTGAAGAAGTAGTGTTGTCCTTCCAACGGAAAGACAGCAGAGCAAAGCCACAGCAGAGTCAGTCGAAGTTTTGAAGAATATTGGTAGGTAGGTCATCACAGAGCCGACCACTGTAGTCCTGGTAGAGATTACGGTATTGGTGGGTCACCAGAGGTGCAGACCCACTGCAGTCCTTGTAGAAATAATGGTACTGGTGAGTCAGCAAAGGTGTAGACCCACTGTAGTCCTTGTAGAGACGGCCAGCAGCCATCTGTTGCGACTGTGCAGGTACACAATCACCATCAAAGAGTCTTGCAGAGAATATAGCAAGTCCATGAACCACCACTTGTGCACTCACCATTTTTTTTTAATGTACTTAGAACCAGCAATGCTGTTATCCAGTCCCTTGCTGAATTATTAACACACGTGCAAGCACTAACAGTCCCAATTTCTCACATACTGTGCATATACTATGACCAACAGAAATGTGTGTAGTGAAATGTAACTTACAAGTTACTTAATTTGATGACCTGGTGTCAATTACAATTTTATAACATAAGAATACAATAACAAAGGTACAAAACACATCATTAAAAACATAATAATACAGATAACATTTGTAGTAATAGGGGCTTTACAAAAGAATAGAAATAAACATATACATCAGTGTTACAGGAATTATGACATAAGTAAATACATAAAAGATCAGAATAACTTTTGAAACATCAACTTCACACATGAGCATTAAAACAAAACAGAATAAATAATGTCTAAACATCTTTACAAAGAAAATAACATATTATAAATGCAAATTATTTTTGAGTATAACATTCCAGGTTCGAATCCTGGCAGGGTCGCCATATGAAACGTCCTCTTTGAACAATTTATACATGACTGTGCTTAAACTGACATACAATATTTTTAGCGCAACGCAATCTGACTTTCAAAAATCCCTACAAAAGAATGGCCCTGTCCAATATTAACCTATACGTTTCACAAATCACTTACCTCACAAAAATCTTCGTTACTCGAACTACTGCAATACAGCGAGCGTCACTACTGCCAGCTAAATAAAAGATTCAAACTAAGTAAGGCACTAACTACTGATAGGCATAGTTAGCAAATGAAAGATTTTAATAGAGAACAAACACTGTATTTACCTTAATATCATCATATATATATATATATATATATATATATATATATATATATATATATATATATATATATATAGTAGTTCATGACAAATTTCAAAACTCCGCCATCTCTCTCCCCACATCCACCACTGCTGGCGGCTCACCTCCAACTGCGCAATGCTACGCGCTGTGTCACATCCAGCTGCCGCTGCCCAACACTACAATGGCAGACAACAATGCAAACTAGCCACAGACTGCACACAGCATAGCCAGTGATTTTCACACAGAGCGCTACGTGGCGTTACCAATAAGAAAACCTAAACAGCCTACTTACAATCGTCATCTAGCGCATCCTCAGTTTTATTTTCCAATTTTCTGTATATTATTCTTGTCAGCAACTTGGATGCATGAGCTGTTAATCTGACTGTGCGAAAATTCTCGAACTTGTCAGCCCTTGCAATCTTCTGAATTGTATGGATGATATTTTTCCGAAAGTCAGATGGTTTGTCGCCAGATTCATACATTCTACACACCAACGTGAATAGTCGTTTTGTTTCCAGTTCCTCCATTGATTTTAGAAATTCTGAGGGTATATTATCTATCCCTTCTACCTTATTTGATCTTAAGTCCTCCAAAACTCTCTTAAATGTTGATTCTAATACTGGATCACCTATCTCTTTTGAATCACATCAGGCAAACCTTCCCTCTCACAGCGGTCTTCAGTGCACTCTTTCCACCAATCCGCTCTCGCTTCTGCATTTAACAGTGGAATTCCCGTTACATTCTTAATGTTACCGCCCTGGCTTATAATATCACTGAATATTATTTTCACTTTCTTATATGTTGGGTCAGTCCTTCCGACGATCATTTCTCTTTCAATTTCATCACATTTTTTGTCCAGCCATTTCGTCTTAGCTTCCCTGCACTTCCTATTTATTTCATTCCTCACTGACTTGTATTTCTGGGTACCTGAATATCGCTGAACAGTTCTGTACTTCCTTCTGTCTTGGATCAACTAAAGTATTTCTTCTGTTACCCATGATTTCTTCACAGTTACCTTCGTTGTACATATATTATTTTCTCCAACTTCTGTGATTGCCCTTTTTAGAAACATCCACTCTTCAACTGCACTGCCCTCCGAGCTATTCGTTATTGCTGTATGTATAGCCTTGGACAACTTCAAGCGTACCTCGTGATTCCATAGTACTTCCGTGTTCCACTTCTCTGCTTACTAATTCTCCCTGAATAATCTCTTAAACTTCAGCCAACTGTACATCACTGCTGAACTGTGATCTGAGTTTATATCTGCTCCTGGGTACACCTTTCAATCCAGTACCTGATTTCGGAATCTATCTGACCACAATGTAATATTATTGAAATCTTGCAGTATTTATTACAAAATTCAGTTAGTCTTTCTCCTCTCTCATTCTCATACAAAATCCATATTCTCCTGTAACATTTTTTCTACCCCTTCCCCTATAACTGCATTCCAGTTTCCCATGACTATTAGATTTCATCTCATTTTACTTACAGTATTACCCTTCCAATATCCTTGTATACTTTCTCTGTCTCTTCATCTTCGACTTGTGATCTCGCCATGTATACCTGAACTATCGTTGTCAGTGTTGGTTTAATGGTGGTTCTGAGAAGAACAACCTTATCACTGAATTGTTCACAGTAACACACTCTCTGCCCTACCTTCCTATTCATAACGAATTCTTTTCCCGCTACACCATTTTCTGCTGCTGTTGATATTGTCTTCTTTCCATTTCACTTCACTGACCTCTACTATATCTAGACTGACCCTTTGCGTATCACTTTTCTGATTTTCTAGCTTCCCCAACTAGTTAAAACTTCTGACATTCCACACCCCGACTCGTAGAACCTTATCCTTTCGCTGGTTATTCAATCTTTTCCTCACGGTCACCTCCCCCTTGGCAGTCACTTCCCCGAGATCCGAATGAGGGACTATTCCGGAACTTTTTGCCAATAGAGAGATCACCACTTTTTCAATTAGAGCCCACATGTGCTGTGAATGGACGTTATGTGCCTTTAATGCAGTGGTTTCCATTGCCTTCTGTTTCTTCATGTCGTTGATCACAGCTGATTCATCCACCTTTAGGAGCAATTTCCCATCCCAAGGACAAGAGAGAGCCCTGAATATCTGTCCGTTCCTCCGCCCTCCGTGGCAAGACCATTAGCAGAATGAGGGTAACTTCTTATGCCGGAAGTCTTCGGCTTCCGATACTGATTATTAATGAAAATTTAAGCGGTGACGGGTTTCTAACCCTGGGCCGAGAACAGTACTGTTTGGAAAAAGTAAAACATCACGACCGGGAGATGTGACGACAATGAAATTTATTCCACCGATTAGGGACGTGACAAGAGACAAATTATTATGTTTACAGACCAATATATGCACTGTGGCTATGGAAATTCATGAGTAGCGACACCACATGCTGCAATCAGAGACGCTAGACATCGTCGCACAGGATTAAAAAAATCTGCATATGCTGCTGGACAATACATTGCCACATGGATTGCGGTAGCGTCCACCAAGCATAAACAGTGGCTGTAGTAGAACCTGGGTGATGTTGTCGACCGACCATATCCGAGATATGTTCGATTGGCGACATGTCAGGCGAACGGGCAGGCCAGGGAACAATGATATCCGTCGTTCTTCGAAGAAGACTTGTACATTCCTCGCCACATGTGGCCGGGCGTTGTCATGTTGAAATGTGGCATGTGGAAAGGCCTGCAGGTTGGGCAGTGCCCAACCTCCTTGATGTAGCGGCAGTGTTCGGTTTACCCTCAAGACATTCGAGAAGAGATCACATGTTGTAGGCAATGGTGCCCCAAACAATAACACTTGGCGCTCATCCGCTTCGTCACTCACCAGCACACTCTGCGCGACTGCGTCCACCACGGCGGCGTCGAAAGCGTATGAGGCCACCACTGCAGGAACAAGTGGAAGCGGAACTCGCCCGAAAATATTACTCCGCACGCCAGTGTCGGCGTTCACGTGTTCATTGCAGTAGTCTGTAGCATTGGTCGGTTCTGATCAATGGAGAAGACAGCGTCGGACCTTCGACGCTGAAATGTCCACACCTGTTGCAGTGCTCCAAATTGTCTCCAACACTATGGACGAAGCATTTCCGTTACTACCAAGAGGACAAATGGCGGCCATTTCGCGCTGTGATCACATTATGTCTTCCAGTACCCTGTCTGTGCTGTGCACGGCCCTCTTCTCTCTACTGGTTCCACATACGTCTCACTGTTGCCCTGTATGAGCCGCAATGTCATGGAGAGGCAGACACGCTTCCCGGAGCCAAATTATTCTGCCTCGTTCGAACGCACTCACATGCCGATATTCTAACCTGTGATGTCGACGAGGCATAGTGGCACTTGGTAACACATTTCCACTTCGTATGACGGCTCCGCACAGACTGAGCGTTGCTGAACACTATCCTGTCCATTCACACAAAGAGGGTGCTGTTAGGCCTACTTGCAAGCCACATCTCTGCCATTAAAACCACTTATTATGATTCCGCTGTTCTACGTGTCCTCTTATCGTGGTGTGTTTCAGACCATTCCTTCTGGTTGTTTCACTTCTTACAAACACTAGTGTGGTGTCACCGTCAGACACCACACTTGCTAGGTGGTAGCCTTTAAATCGGCCGCGGTCCGTTAGTATACGTCGGACCCGCGTGTCGCCACTATCAGTGATTGCAGACCGAGCGCCGCCACACGACAGGTCTAGTCTAGAGAGACTCCCTAGCACTCGCCCCAGTTGTACAGCCGACTTTGCTGGCGATGGTTCACTGTCCACATACGCTCTCATTTGCTGAGACGACACTTTAGCATAGCCTTCAGCTACGTCATTTGCTACGACCTAGCAAGGCGCCATATTCAGTTACTATAATTACTGTCTTCCAGAATGTATTCTGAATAGATAATATTGTGAATCATGTACCGTCAAGAGCGACGTTCATCATTAATGGATTAAAGTTAAGTATCAAACTAATTACGTCCGCTTTCTGAATTCTCATTCCTTGTCATGTTCCAGACCTCACGTCAGTATAGTTCTTCCATTCTCACGCCAGCCTGCGTGAGCTAAAACGCGTGCATTTCGGCCTCTACTCGTAACACGGTGTTGGCTCTTCTGCTAACACAAAAACTAGTATAATCTGAACTTCTGTAATCGGTAAGCTATCTACGAACTTGCTGAGAGATTGTCAGACGGAAAGACTACAGTGGAGATAACGCCCGCTCAATGTTAAGACCACAGTCTCCATCGCGATACTCACTGCTGCGAAAGTTGTTACCAACTGGCACTGCCGCAGAGAGTGGCCGCGCGGTTTGAGGCGCCATGTCACGGATTGCGCGGCCCCTCCCGCCGGAGGTTCGAGTCCTCCCTCGGGCATGGGTGTGTGTGTTGTCCTTAACGTAAATTAGTTTAAGTTAGTTTTAAGTGGTGTCTAAGTCTAGGGACCGATGACCTCAGCAGTTTGGTCTCTCAGGAATTCACATTCATTTGAACAACGGGCACTGGGAGCAACTCTAGAACGTCTAAAGAACCACTTTTATCTTAAGTTCTTTTGTTTTTCAATTTATTGGCTATCATTACGTGCCCTCACAGCCATCTCAGTAGTGGAATGTCAATTATGACGAGGCGAACGTAAGGACAACACAACACTCAAGTTTTTGTATGTGATCTTTGTGACCGATGGTCCGTGGGAATTCGGCTGTTCACTTACGTAATAAAATGAAACATCTGACGTAGTCGTTTTGATGTTATTTTATCACAGTGGAACCGGTTTCGGTGACTCAGGCCTTAGCTGACGCTGAGAGTTTTGGACTCAAATCGTATACACGATCCCATCAGTGGCCAACATCTAAGAACTGGCTTCGTAGGGCACTGTAACAGCGTTGCTGTGTCTGCAACCATCAGAAACAACACTGTTGTTACAGTATTTTTCGGAACCAGCTCATAGATGTTGGCCACTAATGAGATCGTTTATACGATCGGAGTTCACCCCCTCAGCGTCAGCTAACGCCCTAAAGATGGTGTGCTGAGCCACCGAAACTAGTTTCAGTATAAAAAAGAGCATTAAGAACGATGGCTGCAGGTGTTTCATTTTATTAGGTAACACAACACAGTCCCCGAGCGGACAAAAATTCACGGCTTTGCCGGGAAACGAACACGGGTCTTTTCAGTTAGCAATCCGCTGTGCTGACCGAGCAGCTATCGAGGTGTTTCACGCGATGTAGGAGAAATCTTTTAGGAGTTATCTTTCTTTTTAAACGTTTTTGTACATAATTTACGCATTAGTCGGTATATTTTTGCGTCGTAAGAGATAGTAAAATAACGCACATGAATGATCGTGAAATAAATGTAGACAGAGCAAAAGCTCTTGAATGGCGATATGTACTACTTTACAGGCACTAGAACTCCCATCGCCAATAATACAGTTTTCGTGATACATTGCGTGGTATGAGATCGTTTCAGTTAAAGGTTGAAGTGTGATTCAAACTTTATGCTGCATACCTTACATTACAGTTAACATAAACGTATGTATTACATTAATAATTCCCCGTATTGCATATTGACAAGCAGAGCGGACCCTTGTAATTTGTAGCAAGAGAAATAAATTAAATGAATGCTCATAAATTAGCAGCCCAAATGAGCAAACCATCTATGACATTTGTTGTCTGTTCTTATTATGATAGACTATGATAGGTACTGTGCTTATTACATAATAATTTTGCACAGAGTCTAATGATTTATAAAGTCTTAAACGTAATTCGATTTTCTACTATACACACTACTATAATACACGAACAGCTTTATTTAATCTAATTTCTTCATATCCTAAATATGTCTGTCTTGAAGGTTCTAACGTTTGTGGTTCTAATGTAGTGACGATTGCAGAATTAGATTTTTCTGTGTACGGAAAGAGTTTCATAGTCACTCACGTTTTGTTACCACGACTGTGTGTAGTTTTCTCCACAGCGAAAAGTGAGGTCACTTATTTCGTACGTTAAATAATGTAAGTTTTCCTGTCTGCCCAAGTGAAGCGAACAAAATTCTGCGTTATTGTGTAGATGTATGACATCTTTCTGCGAAAGATCCTCTGTTCCGTAATTTAATAACAATTTCTTACTCCGAAGAGAAACAATAGTCACCGAATGACTGCACATTACAAGAGACTCGCCAATAAATAGTGCTGCAGTGTGGCGTTCCATACATCGGTACTCTAAGAATGCCAGCCGGTGTGGTCGAGCGGTTGTAGGCGCTTCAGTCTGGAACCGCGCGACCACTACGGTCGGAGGTTCGAATTCTTCCTCGGGCATGGATGTGTGTGGTGTCCTTAGGTTAGTTAGGTTTAAGTAGTTCTAAGTTCTAGGGGACTGATGACCTCAGAAGTTTAATCCCACAGTGCTCAGAGCCATTTGAACCATTTTCTTTTAAATCTAAGAATGACAAATGTGGTGTCTCGTTTTTGTTATTTATTGCGTTACATGCGCTTCCTTTTATAAAGACCGTTCTATAAATGGATTCAAACAGATACTTTTCCCTTTCATCAAACATCGTACTGAGTCTTGTGGCTTGTTGGCGCTTGCCCCGCTGCCGTCACAACATATGACAAACATCAGTTCCAGTGTCGCGACTGTATATGTTACACGATGATTGAAAACAACTACAAAGAGTAAACAGTGACAATACGACTTGGAGTAACAGATGACAGGGCTATTGCCAGTGTTTGTAGGATATACACAGGGCATAAAAAACTAAGTATACAAAATATTAGAGGCGATAAAAAGAAACACTTTTTTATACAACAAGAATTTTTGAAGAGCAGCAGGTGTCCATGAAGTTTTGACGCCAGTGATGTCCAGAGACGGTGCTCAAGCTGCCGTGTTATAAATACTATTTTAGAGATGTTGCTGAAAATGTCCGTTTACATCAATACAGAAATGACATCTGCGTGCTAATGATTGTCTAAGAGACTCGAAACAACTAGGTGTTTCAAGAGAATGGCTACGTCAACCAAATGAACAACCGGCTCGTTTACAGACTGCATCGGTGTCACATACACCAAACGCTTCACCTCTCCCCACAAAAAGAAATCCAGAGGACGTCAGTAACCTGTGAAAACATTATTTCTTTTTTATTTCTTCTGAACATTCTAAATTCTATACACGCATATTTTACCCCCTATGTAGAGAGTACTTTAGCAGCCCATACCTTTTGTTTTTATGCAACCCGCAACGTCTTCAAATACCAGATGCAAGATTCCATATTCTTTCACTCACTGCATGCGAACTGTTAGTCCCACAGAAAAAATGAAGAGTACTTTTTTGTAAGAAATTTAATGTACTTAAATTTTGTACTAGGATGCATTTTGGCTAGAGGCCATACATTTTGAATTATTCAAGGAAGACATACAAAAGTGACCTTCAAATTATTTTTCTTGAATAACTCGGAAACCAAGGCCTCTAGCGAAAATCTGTCCCAGAACAAAATTTGACTACATTAAATTCCTAACATGAAGATCATGTTCATTTTTCTGTAGGACTAGAAATTTGTTAGTAGCGAGCTAGAGGATATGAAAATATCATTAATGGTTTTGGAAGACGTTGTGGGTTGCATAAAATCCATAGGTAGGGGGAGATGAATGACTCAGTGTATCAGTGTGTCCTGTTACCCAGCATATCTGGTATCCAATTCATCTAACCTTTTCACACCACCCATCATTTCCTTCACACATAAATATTCCACATCGTTTTCTGTACGACTCCCTGTACAGTAGTTACCGCACCCAACCCCTACCCTCAGCTACCTGAAGCCCCCAGCATATCAGCCTCATAATGAAGAACATGTACATAGTGGTATCGATAGCTACGATGCCACAATGTAGGTGCGCTCTGCTAGGTTGGCACTACGACACCGACGACAGCGCCCTCTAGCCGGCGCTGTGCAGCTCTACGAGTGCCGCTCCAGATTCAGCCCATTTGATTCCGAGCCGACGGCCAAGCAACTTATCTACTAGTTCATAGGGGGCTAGCCGTTACAGACTTTGTTACTTCAATGATAGTATGTCCACAACTAGTAGCTGTAAGCGTTGATACCTGTACGGCTTCGTACCTACGTGCTCATCTCAGCCAAAGTTGAGTAAGCCTAATGTAATCCTAATTCTGAATATAGGAAACTCGTAAAATTTACCAGTAGTACTGAAGCATTTCACCTTTTCCTGCTCCTACTCGCTTTCTACATTCGGCCTACCCTTCAGTTTACAGGAGCAGACCCATGCGCCGCCTACCAGGCGGGATACAAAATACAACACTAGCATCATCACTTCAGAAACATAATTTGCTTTACTGTCTTACATGTTTTGTATCAAAATTATTAACTGCATAGTCTAATAAGTGGCCACAGTCGTCTAGTGCACAGAGCACTAGACTTCAGCCCTGGGGTTCTGGTTTCAATCCCAGAAAGGACTACCGATTTTTATCTTTCCAAACCATCTAGTACGGTCCCAGGTTCCTTCAGACTGCTATCGAATAAATACTTGCCATCTTACCCAGAACCAGGTGCAAAAGAGCCACAACACTTACCCTCCTAGGGCCAAGGAAAGCTGCACTCTGACTGCAGTCAGGCCATAGCCCAGCCATGAGTGTCCATCACTAACGCATATTTACCTTTTATATTGAATAGCCGAAGAGCGACAGTTTGACTGCTGCCAACACGCAACTGGTAGGGGCAGCCTAAATAACTGCTACATAAAAAAGATTAACCAGTAGCCGCCTAATGACTACAAAAAGACACTGATCTGATGACTTACTCCAAATCAGAACTTTTGTTCTGTTATTTGATAACCGATAAATGCAAATGCCATTTCTACATGGCTTCATATTGCGAGGTATGAGTAAATTAAAAAGCCTCCATAAAGCAGTGTATAAGTCTAGCATACACTGAATTATGGGTACTTTACCCCTTTACCCATTACCTGTTTACCCATCTACAGATTACCAGTGTAACCCTTTGCGTTGAAACTAGGAGGAGAGGAGAGGGGAACGAGGGGAATGGTTATGAAGTACAATTGTGCTAGTTCTGCAGAAAATTACAAACGTTTTGAACTGCAGGGTGATGATAGCACCCCAGCACGAGGTCACTTATAATTGTTGTATGATTGGATATTGGTTTTAGAGACGAGCTTTTGATGAGAGAATAAGATTGTCTTATTCAGTGAATTTCAAGCTGTAAGTTAGATCAGCATTAGCACTCATATGCGTTTTGCAGTGTTATGGAGCCAATTTTTAGGCGTTTTCATGATCTGAGGCACTGAGAACCATAAGAATCCAAAATACGAAAAAACTTTTTTGAGAAAAATAGATGTTTGCGAAAATCAAATCTATATACAAACTACCAATCCCATAGGTCTGACTCCTTTTTTAAGCCTCAACATCCTATACTTCCTAAAAAAATATTGTACCCACTTTATTTTATGAAATACCACTTAATATTTAAGATCATATTTGTTATTAACATTAATTCGCAAATGCACGGGAAACTCAGGCCATGGCGCGTACGTCACGAAGGTAGGCCTACGCTCGCTCGCTTGCTCAACTCAGCAGACATGCCACATTACAACACCTGTTAACTCGTGACTAGGTGTGTACGTACAAAAGAGAACCGCATCTTCTACTAGAATCCGCTATTATGGAGTCTTACTGTTATTAGTCCTACAGTGATCGGAAATCCAAAGGCCTACTTATAATTTGTTACGGCTGTACTGGGGTACAACAAAATTAAAATCGTGCCAAAATGATTATCAGTTCCATAAGGCACTACTTCTTGTATGAAATGAGAACTGTTAAGCAGAAGAGATTAAATACTATGAACAAGTTATTATACGATTTACATCGAGTTGTTGTTGTTGTGGTCTTCTGTCCTGAGACTGGTTTGATGTAGCTCTCCATGCTATTCTATGCTGTGCAAGCTTCTTCATCTCCCAGTGCCTACAGCAACCTACATCCTTCTGAATCTATTTAGTGTATTCATCTCTTCGTCTCCCTTTACGATTTTTACCCTCCACGCTGACCTCCAATACTAAATTGGTGATCCCTTGATACCTCAGAATATGCCCCAACAACCGACCCCTTCTTCTTGTCAAGTTGTGCCACAAACTCCTCTTCTCTCCAATTCTACTCAATACCTCCTCATTAGTTATGTGATCTACCCATCTAATCTTCAGCATTCTTCTGTAACACCACATTTCGAAAGTTTCTATTCTCTTCTTGTCCAAACTATTTATCCTGCACGTTTCACTTCCATACATGGCTACACTCCATACAAATACTTTCACAAACGACTTCCTGACACTTAAATCTATACTCGATGTTAACAATTTTCTCTTCTTCTGGAACGCTTTCCTTGCCATTGGCAGTCTACATTTTACATCCTCTCTTCTTCGACCATCATCAGTTATTTTGCTCCCTAAATAGCAAAACTCATTTACTACTTTAAGCCTCTCATTTCCTAATCTAATTCCCGCAGCATCACCCGATTTAATTCGACTACATTCTATTATCTTCGTTTTGCTTCTGTTGATGTTCATCTTATACCCTCCTTTCAAGACACTTTCCATTTCGTTCGCCTGCTCTTCCAGGTCCTTTGCTGTCTCTGACAGAATTACAACGTCATCGGCGAACCTCAAAGTTTTTATTTCTTCTCCATGGATTTTAATACCAACTCCGAATTTTCTTTTGTTTCCTTTACTGCTTGCTCAATATACAGATTGAATAACATCGGGGATAGGCTACAACCCTGTCTCACTCCCTTCTTAACCACTACTTCTCTTTCGTGTCTCTCGACTCTTATAACTGCCATCTGGTTTCTGTACAAATTGTAAATAGCTTTTCGCTCCCTGTATTTTACCCCTGCCACCTTCAGAATTTGAAAGAGAGTATTCCAATCAACATAGACAAAAGCTTTCTCTATGTCTACAAATGCTAGAAACGTAGGCTGGCCTTTCCTTAATCTATGTTCTAAGATAAGTCTTATGGTCAGTATTGCCTCACGTGTTCCAACATTTCTACGGAATCCAAACTCATCTTCCCCGAGGTCGGCTTCTACCAATTTTTCCATTCGCCTGTAAAGAATTCGTCTTAGTATTTTGCAGCCGTGGCTTATTAAACCGACAGTTCGGTAATTTTCACATCTGTCAACACCTGATTTCTTTGGGATTGGAATTATTATATTCTTATTGAAGTCTGAGGGTATTTCGCCTGTCTCATACATCTTGCTCACTAGATGGTAGAGTTTTGTTAAGCCTGGCTCTCCCAAGGCTGTCAGTAGTTCTAATGGAATGTTGTCTACTCCCGGGACATTGTTTCGACTTAGGTCTTTCAGGCTCTGTCAAACTCATCACGCAGTATCATATCTCCTATTTCATCTTCATCTACATTTTCTTCCATTTCTATAATATAGTCCTCAAGATCATCGCCTTTGTATAGATCCTATATAGACCCTTACCAACTTTCTGCTTTCCCTTCTTTCCTTAGAACTGGATTTCCATCTGAGCTCTTGATATTCATACAATTGGTTCTCTTTTCTCCAAAGGTTTCTTTAATTTACCTGTAGGCAGTATCTATCTTACCCCTAGTGATATGCGCCTCTACCTCCTTACATTTGTCCTCTAGCCATGCCTGCTTAGCCATTTTGCACTTCTTGTCGATCTCGTTTTTGAGACGTTTTTATTCCTTTTTGCCTGCTTCTTTTACTGCACTTTTATATTTTCTCCTCTCATCAATTAAATTCAGTATCTCTTCTGTTACCCAAGGATTTCTACTAGTCGTCGTCTTTATACCTACTTGATCCTCTGCTACCTTCACTATTTCATCTCTCATTGCTACCCATTCTTCTTCTACTGTATTTCTTTCCCCTGTTCTTGTCAGTCGTTCACTAATGCTCTCCCTGAAGCTCTCTACAACCTCTGGTTCTTTTTTCACTTTATATAGGTCAATCTCCTCAAATTCCCACCTTTTTGCAGTTTCTTCAGTTCTAATCTACAGTTCATAACCAATATATTGTGGTCAGAGTCCACATCTGCCCCTGTAAATGTCTTACAATTTAAAATCTGGTTCCTAAATCTCTGTCTTACCATTATATAATCTATCTGAGACCTTCCAGTATCTCCAGGCTTCTTCCATGTATACAACCTTCTTTTATGATTCTTCAACCAAGTGTTAGCTATGATTAAGTTATGTTCTGTGCAAATTTCTACCATGCGACTTCCTCTTTCATTCCTTAATCCCATTCCATATTCGCCTACTACGTTTCCTTCTCCTCCTTTTCCTACTATCGAGTTCCATTCACCCATGACCAACCGCTACGGTCGCAGGTTCGAATCTTGCCTCGGGCATGGATGTGTGTGATGTCCTTAGGTTAGTTAGGTTTGAGTAGTTCTAAGTTCTGGGGGACTGATGACCTCAGAGGTTAAGCCCCATAGTGCTCAGAGCCATCACCCATGACAATTAAATTTTCGTCTCCCTTCACTATCTGAATAATTTCTTTTATCTCATCATACATTTCATCAATCTCATCGTCATCTTCGGAGCTAGTTGGCATAAACTTTTACTATTGTGGTAGGCGTGGGCTTCGTATTTATCTTGGCCACAATAATGCGTTCACTATCCTGCTTGTAGTAGCTTACCCGTACTCCTATTTTTTTAATCATTATTATACCTACTCTTGCATTACCCCTATTTGATTTTGTATTTATAACCCTCTAGTCACCTGACCAGAAGTCTTGTTCCTCCTGCCGCCGAACTTCACTAATTCCCACTATATCTAACTTTAACCTATCCATTTCCCTTTTTAAATTTTCTAACCTACCTGCCCGATTAAAGGATCTGACATTCCACGCTCCGATCCGTAGAACGTCAGTTTCCTTTCTCCCGATAACAACGTCGTCCTGAGTTGTCCCCGCCCGGAGATCCGAATGGGGGACTATTTTACCTCCGGAACATTTTACCCAAGAGGACGCCATCATCATTTAAGAATACAGTAAAGCTGCATGCCCTCGGGAAAAATTACGGCTGTAGTTTCCCCTTGCTTTCAACCGTTCGCAGTACCAGCACAGCAAGGCCATTTCGGTTAGTGTTACAAGTCAGATTAGTCAATCATCCATTCTGTTGCCCTGCAACTACTGAAAAGGTTGCTGCCCCTCTTCAGGAACCACACGTTTGTCTCTCCTCTCAACAGATACCCCTCCGTTGTGGTTGCACCTACGGTATGGCTATCTGTTTCTCTAAGGCACGCAAGCCTCCCCACCAATGGCAAGGTCCATGATTCATGGGGGGAACGAAAGGTTCAGGAGCGTAATTAAAATCCAGGTTGAAAGGATATCAATGATACGATTCGCTATGATATTACTACCCTCATGAAAGTGAAGAAGGAGTACAGGATGTATTGGAAAAATGGCAAGTGTAGTGGGTACAGAACATGTATTGACAGTAAATCGAAGAAAGACGGAAGTAATGAGAAATAGCAGAGACGAGAACAGCGAGAAACTTAACATAAGAATAAATAAATAGCATCAAATTTCCGTCCAATTTCACTTTTGCCAGCATTCTAAAAAATTTTAGAGAAAGTAATGTACAGACCATCTTATCACAAATAACATACTGTCAAAGTCGCAGTTCGGATTTCTGATATTGAGAAGGCTATCTACACTTACAGTGAAACTGTACTTCACAATATCCTTTTAAGTAAATTAGAATATTATGATGTAACAGGAAATTCTGCAAAATGGTTGAAATCTTATACCTCTGGCAGGAGAGAGACATGTATTAAGCTATCAGGCATCATCCAACTGGGAACTAATTACATATGGGGTCCCATAAGGTTCCATCTTAGAGCCGTTACTTTTTCTTGTGTTTATCAATGACCTTTCATAGCATTACCAAGTTTTTTTTTCCAATGATACAGATATTAAAATAAATAGCAAATCAAGGGTAGTCTTAGAAAGATCGGCTCGTAAAATATTTGTGGACATTAATCACTGCTTCCTTGCCAATTCTTTGTCACTGAAATCTAAAAAAAACACATTACATGCAGTTCAGAACTTGTAACGGGGTCCCACGGGTCTGTGCCTAACATACGATGACAAGCAGATAGAAGAAGTGGACAGTGCTAAATTCTTGGGATTACAGCTTGATAATAAATTCAACTGGGAGAAGCACACCACAGAACTGCTGAAGCGTCTTAACAAATCTCTATTTACAATGCGAATTGTGTCAGAGATAGGGGATGTTGTTGTTGTTGTTGTGGTCTTTAGTCCAGAGACTGGTTTGATGCAACTCTCCATGCTACTCTATCCTGTGCAAGCTTCTTCATCTCCCAGTACCTACTGCAACGTACATCCTTTTGAATCTGCTTAGTGTATTCATCTCTTGGCCTCCCTCTACGATTTTTACCCTCCACACTGCCCTCCAATACTAAATTGGTGCTTCCTTGATGTCTCAGAACATGTCCAACCAACCGATTCCTTCTTTTAGTCACGTTGCGCCACAAATTTCTCTTCTCCCAAATTCTATTCAATACCTCGTGATTAGTTATGTGATCTACCCAACTATCTTCAGTATTTTTCTGTAACATACAGTAAAGTTGCATGCCTCAGGAAAAATTATGGCTTTAGTTTCCCATTGCTTTCAGCTGTTCGCAGTACCAGGACAGCAAAGTGTTTTTGGTTAGTGTTACAAGGCCAGATCAGTCAATCATTCAGACTGTTGCCCTTGCAACTTCTGAAAAGGCTGCTGCCCCTCTTCAGGAACCACCCGTTTGTCTGGCGTCTCAACACATACCCCTCCATTGTGGTTGCACCTACGGTACGACTATCTGTATCGCTGAGGCACGCAAGCCTCCCCACCAACGGCAAGGTCCATGGTTCATGGTCTTAAATTAATTTTCTTGTAGTACTATTTAATCAGTGCTACTTCACAATAGCAGATTGCAGTTCAAGACGTAGTTCTCATTAGTACATGCCCAGCTGCGAGTTAACAGGTTTAGAAACGCATTTTGTCTGCTGCGCTGAGCGAGCGAGCGAGTTCAAGCCTATCTTCGTGGGTACGCGCCGCGGCCTGTCTTCCCGCCAGTGGAAAGAGGGGACAGCGCCACACCTCGAGGAAGACAGGGTTCAGTGCCCCCTGTCAATGCTGATTTAACCAGCCGTCCATCGCTTGTCGGACCCCACTTCGGTTGCAGACTAGTATTAAGTAACAGGAAGACGATACTTAGTATGCATTCTGAGAATGGTAATAGGGAGCGAGGCACAGGAAACAAAAGAAGTTAAGCGTCTTTTATTTTTAGTAATATAGTTTTCTATTAATTAGAAAGTTTTGTACAAATACTTTTGGATTCCTGCCACTGGCCATCGCAACTTTACTCCTTCCTTGTTTGTGTCTGTGTTAACCCCCCAGTGGCTGACACACACACACACACACACACACACACACACACACACACAATTACGGCCAATTCCAACACTTCATCGTCCTCATTACCAAGATTTTCATTAAGCATATTCTACAGCTGGAGGTTCAGATAAAACTGCCGTTTCACCTCCGCTACATACATCACGTAGACACGAAATTGTGTTATGTATCCTAAGATAACAATTGAGCAGTGCAGCAAGATACACTTTTGCTTCGGGTCGCCATGGAAATGAATAACCGAGAAACCGGTGATACAACTTTTCGTGAATGGTCGTATATACTGTGTAGGACTACACTGTATTGGTTCACCATAGCTGGTTCATCATAAGATTAAAAGATGTCAGGAACATCTGCACACGGTAAAATTCATAAATCGATGAAACTGTGATTTAAGACCTTATGGTTCTCACCGCTTCAATTTAATGCATGGTAGAAAGGTCGAATTATGCTCATTTACTAAATTAGAATTAATTTCACTAATGTCAATAAGTGTTTATTTTAATAAGAAATATAGACAATTTTGATGTGGCATTATTTGATTTGAGGTCCGCAGCTCGTGGTCGTGCGGCAGCGTTCTCGCTTCCCACGCCCGGGTTCCCGGGTTCGATTCCCGACGGCGTCAGGGATTTTCTCTGCCTCGTGATGACTGGGTGTTGTGTGACGTCCATAGGTTAGTTAGATTTAAGTAGTTCTACGTTCTAGGGGACTGATGACCATAGATGTTAAGTCCCATAGTGCTCAGAGCCATTTGAACCATTTGAACCATTTGATTTGAGGGTCTGTTGTACCTAGTACCAAGCGACGTTCACAGATGGATGCACCAGAGTTTACATGTGCTACCGTCTGTTGGTGAGGACAAGCAACTCGAGCACAAAATAGCGGTTTACTTTATGACACATCTTGAAGTTTTGCAGAATAATAGTTGGCGTAAAACTCATATTTGGTGACTGTTTATGTCTAATTCATTAATTACATTGCATAAGCGAACACTGGGGTTTAATTATTTATGCAGAGTAGGTTTTATACTCGTTCTCATATTCCACAGGAATAGCATGTTTAGCATGGTTCTTTTTTTTTAGCCACTTATGTTTGGACTCGAAAATAGCATTGAGACAATTACTGAATATGCCAGTGGTAGCGTTAAACGAAGCTTTATGAGCTGGTGCGTTTCTAGCGCTCATTTTCATCTTTGAGTCGACTTCCATGTTGATTGCTCTTCCTCGTATCTTTGGCGGCGGGCATTTAATGGCAGCGCGTGCGTTCTGCTGGGTCTCTTGCGTGACGTGGGACTGTGTACGTAGGCAGCACGCGGAGGGGCCGAGTCAGCACGACGAAGGAGAGTGGCCAGCCGCTACGGCGTGTTGAATCGTGCAACGGCGATCCATTTCCCATGGTAATTTGGTTTTCCTAGAGGTTGGAAGGACAAGTTCCTTCGTGTCTGTTACAAGCTATACAGGCCGAATGAATTGGAGTCGTCGAATTGCTTCGATGGGTTGTGTGCATCTTAACTGAACATGCCAGTGTACTGAAAACTATTTGGAATTGTTCTAGTTGTTTATCACGCAACTCGGTGTCGTGAGTTGATACTTGACGGCAGTTAAGGACGTGTGTCTACGTCCAACAAACCGACATGAAGCGTGGCTAAATACGTAGGTAGAAGAGCAAGGAGTAGTGCGTAAGTCGGTGTCTGGCGTTCGAAGCCATGTCAAGATATTTCTTCCATTCTACCTTGTAGTTCATTTTGTAGTTTGGCGTTTAAATGTGAGCCGAGATAATTCTTATCATTTTAAATTTAGGACGTTATTTTAGTGGTCCTTTTGCGAATTGGTTAATCACATTTTAAGGGTCGTGACAGGTCAAGTAACTCAAGGTGGCTGATTTCATTGAAAGTATTGATCACCTATTCTCTAGAAGAGGTCGTGTATCTCATGCCTCAGAATATTGTCCACCGCTGATGTGTTTTGTGTTGCAGAAAGTTGGCAGTGGTCGACGCCAGCAAACTGGGAGCAGAGTAACACGGTGGCAGAGTGATATTTAAGGCCCTTCAAATGGTTCAGATGGCTCTGAGCACTATGGGACTTAACATCTGAAGTCATCAGTCCCCTAGACAAATCGGATGACTGGAAATTTCACTCCTTGTTCATCGTTCAAAAAAAAAAAATAATAATAAATAAATAAAAAAAATGGCTCCAAGCATCTGCGGTCATCTGTCCCCTAGACTTAGAACTACTTAAACCTAACTAACCTACAGACATCACATACATCCCTGCTCGAGGCAGGATTCGAACCTGCGACCGTAGCAGCAGCGCGGCTCCGGACTGTAGCCCCTAGAACTGCCCTGCCACAGCAGCCGGCATTTAAGGCCCTGCCACCCCTTTTACATCTCGGGTTATGTTGTTATTGTCTTGTGATTCCATCCTTCCCGTGAAGAGTTATGGTGTCTGAAGTTCAATTGCAGTGCTAAGTTGATTACATTTCTACTTCATTTGCTGTCTCGTGGATCTCTTGTATTGATTAAAATCCTTTGGTGTGCTCGCGTCTATCACTAATTCACACGCAGTATTGAAGCGGCCTCATTTTAGGGACTATCATCAAATGGTCATGTTCTAGTAGTAATGATTTTAACAACACTGTTGATTAATCTACTGAGCTAAGTAAACTTGAAAATTTGTTTGGTCAAGTTAAAGCACCTCCTTAATTGTGGAAGTGATTTTATTGTAATAAAGCTTTTAGGAATAGTGTTTTATTTAGGAAAGTTGGCTAGCCAAATCTTGCAAGATCTGTGTTCCGTCACTTAATGTATTCTTTAGCTGATTAGGAGTAATTAGAAGTTCTGATAGGAATCGTGTGGATATTAGTTCCATCTAAGTAATGGAGTTTATCTGAGTTAGTTTAACTAGTTATATTCAATTTTCAAGTTTTTATGGGTCTTGTTCTAGTTAAAGAAATTTGTTCGTCATTTATCCAAGTGATCTGGCTTTATAAGGCAATCGCCTTTATTATTGTGGTTGTGATTTGATAATGCTTTATGACTGAATGAAGTGAGTGGCAACTACAATAGATTACTATTGTGATTTCGGTGTGTCCTTATGACCCACACCTCACTTTATTATGTTACTAAACATGCAACAAGAAAATAAGAGACACTATTTGACAAGGAGGAATAAGGTAAACGCTGTATCCACCAATAGGAAGTTCTCCGATCGATCACTGAAACAGGGAACTTCTCACAGCTTGTCACAGTTCCACAAGGCAGCGGTCAGCGGTGAGCAGTGGCTGCACCTGTTGACGGCTGAGCGCGTCGAAGAACAAGAGCCGGCGGCGTCAAGCGAGGCAGTGGTCTGCAGGTGAAACACATAGCATAGAAGTAAACAGAGTGACCTTAGGAATGCACAAGGTGTGTCAAGCTTCCCCCTCTCTCTGGGTACCCACAATAACACAGGTGGTGATCGCTCCACACAACTCAAATCGAACGATGAACGCAGGCCGCTGTGGCCTAGCGGTTCTAGGCGCATCAGTCCGGAACCGCGCTGCCGCTGCGGTCACAGGTTCGAATCCTGCGTCGGGCGTGGATGTGTGTGATGTCCTTAGGTTAGTTAGGTTTAAGTAGTTCTAAGTCTAGGGGACTGACGACCGCAGTTGCTTGGAGCCATTTTATTTATTTATTTATTTATTTGAACGATGAACAAGGAGTGAAATTTCCAGTCATCCGATTTGCCTAGAAAAAACTTTTATTTTGATGAAGCTAAGCTACATCTGACTCTAATTCCTCAGTAAAACTTTTACTTGTCACATAAGGAAATAAAAACAACTGTTTAGACAATGGCGTGTGTTCTTCACTACAGTCATCCTTATTCGAAAAAAAGAAGAAAAACAATATTATAGCCACACACCCCAGCAAGATAATGAAATTGTTTTCTTTTCGTTATTGCCCATAGTTCAAAGTAAAGTACAACACCGCACCATATTTTGAGAAGATTCCTCTGAAAAATGTAGTTGCTGGTCAGTTTACTTCTGGTGCATTTTATGATAAACATTACATCGTATGAAAAACACAACTTACATATCGAAATTGTTTTTCACTTTGGAAGGAGAGTCATACACCTCTCCATTCTGGAGAAAATACTTGAGATGTGTTGGAGACTGTCGGCGACGAGGCTGGCACCTACGTGACACACGCGAGTACTCTCCGCTACGCAGTCTTTCTTATTCGATTTTGAGGAAGCTACTGGCAAAAAGACAAAAAAATGTGTTTGAGTATCTTATAGCCATACATTGTAGCTCGATAATGAACTCGTTTGCTTTTCTTTATTGCCCATAGTTATTGTGATACTTCAAAAAAATGGTTCAAATGGCTCTGAGCACTATGGGACTTAACAGCTGTGGTCATCAGTCCCCTAGAACTTAGAACTACTTAAACCTAACTAACCTAAGGACATCACACACATCCATGCCCGAGGCAGGATTCGAACCTGCGACCGTAGCAGTCGCGCGGTTCCGGACTGCGCACCTAGAACCGTGTGATACTTCAAAGTAAAGTACAGCACCGCATATATTTTGAAAAATTTTCAGTGAAAAATGGCCAGTTTATGATCGGTTCGTTTTATACCATACATTCGAGCCTACGAAATGTAGCTAACAAGTCGAAATAGCTTTTAACGGTAGAAGGAGAGCTGTATCACTCTCGAGAAAGCGTGAGATATATTCTAGACTGTGCGCGATGAAGTTGGCAGCGGCGAGCCCACGTGCGCTTGTTGTCGCCTGCTACATGGAGTGCGGAACTGCCTCGCGCTCCTCTTCTTTGTATGCTACCGATACAAACCAAATTTGGAAATGAAAGGACCACTTTATATAATTAAAGACACTGCGAGTCATCAACTCATGACGATGACTTTATGTTTTTTGTGTTCCATACCTAAATGGTTAAAAACTGAACTCTTATAGGGGAACTTCGTTGTCCCTCTGTCTGTCTATCTAACTGTTAAGAAACCCTTTTCTCAGAAAAGAGCAGACATATTAATTGGAAATTTGTCACAAAGTATAATCTATGGTCCCTTGGCGTTTAAAGAAATTAAACTTCTATGTCAATGAAATCGAAAGATACGGCCGTTCCTGTCACATATTTTGATACTTGCAAAGTCACTCATCAAAACCTATAAGGTACTCCCATTGACCTATAAACATCAAATTTGGCAAGAATCAAGTTGTACAATACAAGTAAAGAAAAAACTCCGAAAATTGTTAATTTGTAATCATATCACACGACAATTTTTTGCTCATATTATCTGATCGTGTCTGTGCGCCTGTTAAGACCCATTTTTCTCAGACGTATCACGTTGAGTCCTACAGTATGTCACATACTAAAGTCTATGGTCCCTTGGCGGTGTAAAAAGTATGTTAGCTCCCCGATCAACACAATTGAAAAGTATGGCCATTCATGTCACATATTTTGATAACTTGCCAGTATCAGTACCTATATCTCTCTCCGTCCGAAGAGGTTTCGGAAGATCCACCGCTACTGACCGACCGCCGTGTCATCCTCAGATTATATGGGTCATTGATGCAGATAGGAAGGAGCGTGTGGTCACCATACCTTTCTCCCGGCCGTTGTCAGTTTTCGTAACCAGAGCCGCTACTCAATCAAATAGCTCCTCAATTCGCCTCAAAAGGTCTGATTGCACCCCGCTTGCCAACAGCGCTCGGCAGACCTGATGGTCACCCATCCAAGTGCTGCTAAGGCCGACGGCACTTAACTTAGGTGATCTGATGGGAACCGGTGATGCCACTGCGGCAAGGTCGCTGGCTATCGATGTCGATAACAAACAAAAATCGTCGAAATTCTCGATTACCCGGATGCATGATCTATACACAGGGTGGTCCATTGATCGTGACCGGGCCAAATATCTCACGAAATAAGCGTCAAACGAAAAGACTACAAAGAACGAAACTTGTCTAGCTTGAAGGGGGAAACCAGATGGCGCTATGGTTGGCCCGCAAGATGGCGCTGCCATAGGTCAAACGGATATCAACTGCGGTTTTTTTTAATAGGAACTCGCATTTTTCATTACATATTCGTTTAGTACGTAAAGAAATATGAATGTTTTAGTTGGACCACTTTTTTTCGCTTTGTGATAGATGGCGCTGTAATAGTCATAAACATATGGCTCACAACTTTGGACGAACAGTTGCTAACAGGTAGGTTCTTTAAATTAAAATACAGAACGTAGGTACTTTGAACATTTTATTTCGTTTGCTCCAATGTGATACATGTACCTTCGTGAACTAATCATTTCTGAGAACGCATGCTGTTACAGCGCGATTACCTGTAAATGCCACATTAATACAGTAAATGCTCAAAATGATGTCCGTCAACTTCAATGCGTTTGGCAATACGTGTAACGACATTCCTCTCAACAGCGAGTAGTTCGCCTTCCGTAATGTTCGCACATGCATTGACAATGCGCTGACGCATGTTGTCAGGCGTTGTCCGTGGATCACGATAGCAAATATCCTTCAACTTTCCCCACAGAAAGAAATCTAGGGACTTCAGATCCGGTGAACGAACGGGCCATGGTATGGTGCTCCGACGACCAATCCACCTGTCATGAAATATGCTATTCAATACCGCTGCAACCGCGCGCGAGCTATGTGTCGGGCATCCATCATGTTGGAAGTACATCGCCATTCTGTCATGCAGTGAGACATCTTGTAGTATCATCGGTAGAACATTACGTAGGAAAGCAGCACACATTGCAACATTAACATTGCCATCGATAAAATGGGGACCAATTATCCTTCCTCCCATAATGCCAGGCCATACATTAACCCGCCAAGGTCACTGATGTTCCACTTGTCGCAGCCAACGTGGATTTTCCGTTGCCCAATAGTGCATATTATGCCGGTTTACGTTACCGCTGTTGGTGAATGACGCTTCGTCGCTAAATAGAACGCGTGCAAAAATCTGTCATCGTCCCGTAATTTCTATTGTGCCGAGTGGCAGAACTGTACACGACGTTCAAAGTCGTCGCCATGCAATTTCTGGTGCATAGAAATATGGTTCGGCTGCAATCGACGCTGATGTAGCATTCTCAACACCGACGTTTTTGAGATTCCCGATTCTCGCGCAATTTCTCTGCTACTGATGTGCGGATTAGCCGCAACAGCAGCTAAAAGAGCTACTTGGGCATCATCATTTGTTGCAGGTCGTGGTTGACGTTTCACATGTGGCTGAGCACTTCCTGTTTCCTTAAATAACGTAACTATCCGGCGAACGGTCCGGGCACTTGATGATGTCGTCCAGGGTACCGAGCAGCATAAATAGCACAAGCTCGTAGGGCATTTTGATCACATCAATACGATGTCGACCTTTTCCGCAATTGGTAAACGGTCCATTTTAACACGGGTAATATATCACGAAGCAAATACCGTCCGCACTGGCGGAATGTTACGTGATACCACGTACTTATACGTTTGTGACTATTACAGAGTCATCAATCACAAAGCGAAAAAAGTGGTCCGACTAAAACATTCACATTTCTTTACGTTCTACCCGAATATGTAATGAAAAATGAGGGTTCCTACTTTAAAAAAACGCAGTTGATATCCGTTTGACCTATGGCACCGCTATCTAGCGGGCCAGCCATAGCGCATCTATTTTCCCCCTTCAAGCTAGACAAGTTTCATTCTTTGTAGTTTTTTCGTTTGACGCTTATTTCGTGAGATATTTGGCCCGGTCACCATCAATAGACCACCTTGTATATAAATAAGTTTAAACAGAACCATCGGTACCCGAGTCCTGATATCTATCCGAATTTTTTTTTCATTCTGTGTTACCTGGTTTCAGGAAACAATGTAACCTATATTAATTTATTATCTATACAATGAATTCATTTGTTCTTTTATGTAATCAACTTGAAAACTAACAAATGTAAAGCAAAACCCGATAGAAAGGCGAGCTGAAGCAGTGAGTAAACAAGCAGACGCAGACAAAACAGTAGCGAGATTAATGCTGCGCTGGGTGCCTATGTACCCAGGGAAGGGGGGGGGGGGACGTTTCGGAGTGCGAGCCCTCCGGTCCTTCTCCACGGGAAAATTTCCGCTGCGTACTTCAGTACTGTATGGGGTGAGCGGCGGCTGCACGGGTCGTGTAGCATACGGAGCTGATTTCACGAGGCTGTGGTCGGGGGCAGGCGATGGCGAGGCGACTCGGGATTGTGCTGCTCGCACCTTCAGGGCTGTTGCAAGTCTCGACTGCTTGGTTGCTCTTGAAGACGGCTGGTGTGCATGACTGAAGCTCAGCGACCCCACACACTCACGCACGCCAGGTGGAAGAGAACATGATAGGTTTCCAGGCGGCAAGTGAACGAGGTATGAAAATAGTTCCGTGATTGTGGCCCCAAAATGTGTGTGAAATCTTATGGGACTTAACTGCTAAGGTCCCTAAGCTGACACACTACTTAGCCTAAATTATCCTAAGGACAAGCACACACACCCATGCCTGGAGTGATGCCAGCTCCGGTGTATTGAGCAATGTTTTCTGTGGGTCTGCCAGTAAATACAGGGTGATTATAATTAAACTTACAGTTTCAAAAAGCTGCACAGGAAAAAACCGCTGCTCGGAATGACGTCAAATTTGATAGGTATACTATCGAAGAAGGGGGAAATGTTGTGAGAACAAAAAAAAGTCATCGAAAATTTTCTCACTGGATATCTCTGTAAGTGGGATAAGATAAATGGGTTCAGCTACAAATGTCAGATCAGTCATAAACGACGGCTGTGGTGTGACATGCAGATTAGATCAACCATACTGTGCAATGTGCACGACCGCACAAGTTTGGCATTTAGCGAAAGGCGAAATATCAGTTTTTAATTGTTCTGAAGCCAAAACTGCATAAAAAGCAACAACGACATCGGTTTTGAACTGTCCTGCTGCCTAAATCAGCATAAAAAGCAATAGTGAAATCAGTTTTTTAACTATCGTGAGACTGGTGCAAGACATGTTCAGTATGCTGTTCGCTGTTTTCTGTCTCAATTTGAAATCGAGAAACAGTATTAGCCACACCTATCACGTTCAGAATCTGTTGCACTACGTGTGCCTACAATTTGGCTATGTTCGATATCGGAGCACTGAATATAGCATCTTTCTGATAGCCCCATAACCAGAAGGCACACGGATTAAGATCAAGTGATCTGGACGACAGGCTGTAGGGTAATGACAACTGATAATTCTAGCATTTACGAAATGCCTCTGCAGCAGCTGCTTCACTGGCCGTTAAATGTGCGGAGGAGTGCCATCTTGTATTAAAATGGTCTTACCCATCCATTCACACTGTTAGGAATGATGTTGATGCCCAAAGCGTTTAATAGTGATGGTGCAACTAACTGGACCCGCAGGACCCGTCTCGAAAAAATATGACCCCACGAGAAACTTTGACGTCAGCATGTACCACACAGCTGTTCGGTGCAGAATGAAGCACTAACGGTTGATATATGGTCATATTTTCCGTTGCCCATATTCTGCAATTGTGTATTGACATGTCCTTGGAGACGCAAATGAGCGCCGTCTGTCCACAGAATATTCCATGGCCATTCATTGTCCACTTCAAAGCGAGCAAGAAATTCTAGAGCAAACTTTTGTCTTACTGGCAGGTCAGCAAACAGCAACTCCTGAACATTGGTGTTTTAAGCACCAGTCTTACAGGCGTGTCCAAGGTTCTGGCAGTTCCATGTGCGCTGCCTGTTTGGACACTATCGCTCGATGCTTCCAGCAATGCTATAGCCACATCTTGTAAAGACATCGGATCAATTATTTTGCTCCCTCCGTCACTTTGCACTTCAAGGGTACCTGTCTTTTCGAATTTCGTACTCATTTTCTCCAGGACCTTCGCTGACATTGGACCAACGCTTCTTTCATACTCTTCAATATATATAACGTTTACAGAGCTACTGACGCACAATCATCGTTCTCGTTAAAGAGCATTACCAGTAGCGCACGATCCTACATTGAGAGTTATGCCGAGAATCTTTGGCAGAAAACGAGGAATAGCCGTATAGCCTGCGTCTTTTATTTTGCATATCTGAAGCTTACAACACTATCTAGTGGTATAATTTTCGTTATTTTTTTCCATAACTCTTTGTCCTTCGATAATATTCAGCTCAAATTTGATGTCATTCTGAGCAGTGGTTCTTTTTTTATTATTACAGCGTTTTGAATCTGGAACTTTATATACAGGGTGGTCCCTTGATCGTGACCGGGCCGAATATCTCACGAAATAAGCGTCAAACGAAAAGACTACAAAGAACGAAACTTGTCTAGCTTGAAGGGGGAAACCAGATGGCGCTATGGTTGGCCCGCTAGGTGGCCCTGTCATAGGTCAAACGGATAACAACTGCGTTTTTTTAAATAGGAAACCCCATTTTTATTACATATTCGTGTAGTACGTAAATAAATATGAATGTTTTAGTTGGACCACTTTTTTCGCTTTGTGATAGATGGCGCTGTAATAGTCATAAACATATGGCTCACAACTTTAGACGAACAGTTGCTAACAGGTAGGTTCTTTAAATTAAAATACAGGACGTAGGTAAGTTTGAACATTTTATTTCGTTTGTTCCAATGTGATACATGTACCTTCGTGAACTTATCATTTCTGAGAACTCATACTGTTACAGCGTCATTACCTGTAAATACCACATTAATACAGTAAATGCTCAAAATGATGTCCGTCAACTTCAATGCGTTTGGCAATACGTGTAACGACATTCCTCTCAACAGCGAGTAGTTCGCCTTCCGTAATGTTCGCACATGCATTGACAATGCGCTGACGCATGTTGTCAGGCGTTGTCCGTGGATCACGATAGCAAATATCCTTCAACTTTCCCCACAGAAAGAAATCCGGGAACGTCAGATCCGGTGAACGTGCGGTCCATGGTATGGTGCTTCGACGACCAATCCACCTGTCATGAAATATGCTATTCAATACCGCTTCTACCGCACGCGAGCTATGTGTCGGGCATCCATCATGTTGGAAGTACATCGCCATTCTGTCATGCAGTGAAACATCTTGTAGTAACATCGATAGAACATTACGTAGGAAATCAGCATATATTGCATCATTTAGATTGCCATAGATAAAATGGGTGTCAATTATACTTCCGCCCATAATGCCGCACCATACATTAACCCGATAAAATGGGGGCCAATTATCCTTCCTCCCATAATTCCGGGCCATACATTAAACCGCCAATGTCACTGATGTTCACTTGTCGCAGCCAACGTGGATTTTCCGTTGCCCAATAGTGCATATTATGCCGGTTTACGTTACCGCTGTTGGTGAATGACGCTTCGTCGCTAAATAGAACGCGTGCAAAAAATCTGTCATCGTCCCGTAATTTCTATTGTGCCGAGTGGCAGAACTGTACACGACGTTCAAAGTCGTCGCCATGCAATACCTGGTGCATAGAAATACGGTACGGGTGATATCGATGTTTATGTAGCATTCTCAATACCGACTTTTTTGAGATTCCCGACTCTCCCGCAATTTGTCTGCTACTGATGTGCGGATTAGCCGCGACAGCAGCTAAAACATCTACTTGGGCATCATCATTTGTTGCAGGTCGAGGTTGACGTTTCACATGTGGCTGAACACTTCCTGTTTCCTTAAGTAACATAACTATCCGGCGACTGGTCCGGACATTTGGATGATATCATCCAGGATACCGAGCAGCATACATAGCACACCGCCGTCGAGCATTTTGATTACAATAGCCATACATCAACACGATATCGACCTTTTCCGCAATTGGTAAACGGTCCATTTTAACACGGGTAATGTATCACGAAACAAATACCGTCCGCACTGGTGGAATGTTACGTTATACCACGTACTTATACGTTTGTGACTATTACAACGCCATCTATCACAAAACGAAAAAAGTGGTCCAACTAAAAAATCATATTTCTTTACGTACTACACGAATATGTATTAAAAATGGAGGTTCCTATTTAAAAAAAACGGCAGTTGATATCCGTTTGACCTATGGCTGTGCCATCTAGCGGGCCAGCCATAGCGCCATCTGGGTTCCCCCTTCATGCTAGATAAGTTTCGTTCTTTGTAGTTTTTTCGTTTGACGCTTATTTCGTGAGATATTTGGCCCGGTCACTATCAATGGACCACCCTGTATAACCACCTTTCATGCTTATATTTACCGACAGTGGGCGTGGAGTCTCCAACGTTTATTACAGGCTGAATGTGTTGCGGTACAGCCGAATTTCCAAGGGGTACCGTCCTCGGATACCGCAGTTAGCGTACCATCCGGAACCTGCCAATATGTAGTCTAAACTGCAGAGTTCAAACAAATAATTCACTGGTTAACAAACTGAAACTCTTATTCTGCATCTGGTTTCTAACTGGATGGATTTACCTAATACAGGTATGACGACTAACAGGTGCAACCTACTATTTTGCAATCACGTCACACTCCTTAGATAAAAAAGTATCGATTTCGTGTCCAACATGTGACAAACATTCATAAAACAAAAGTAAGACACACGTGAGACAAAAGTCATTTAAATACTTATATAAAACCTCAAAACTGTCATCATATTATACAAAAAAGACGTATTTCATCAAAACAATAATTAAAATCATAAAGATACTACAAAGTTTAATGACAATTCATTTGGGTAAGCGGTTCATAATGCTTTTCTTTCCTGAAATGTCTCTTGAATGTTCTTGTACAAAACCCAACAATAATCGCACATCACTGAAGGGATCCAGCTTCTCTGATAGCGATGTTCTATTGAAAGAGTGGCTTCGTGGAGGAGTTGACTATGTTCATCGCTAACAGCACCGAAGTTGCGGAAAAAAATAAAGGCGCGAATGTGAAACGTGTATTTTTAATTAATTTCTACACTATTTTTTGTTATCCTTTTTTCTCTTAACAAAAATTTCATGAACAATTGTTCTGACAGCAGTTTTGGCTTTTAACTCAAGATGAGTTTACTATCAAAGGAATCAGTGATCAACAACATCCTGATCTGTGATCTGATAAAAACACCTTCTTTAAACTTGGCCTCATTGATCTAACAGAAACTCACCCGGTTTATGAAGAACATTTGAAAAATTCTTCGTGAGATCTAACTTAATGTGAAGTGACAGCAGTATGACTTTACGTAACACAACTAATGATTTGTTCTTAATAATTCCTTTCTTGCAATATTCATTTCTCTTATAGGCCATTCCTTAACACTGTAGCAGTTTCTGATGTCTCGGCTGTCCCACAAACACAGAAAAAAATTGTTGTCAAACCAGCTTATAAACATGTAAGAAGCAAACTTTTAAGTCAGCGCAGATCATCCATTTACGATCTTTATATCTGACGGCTTTCAGTAGAAGGACCATGCTTTCATGTATCTATTTTTTATCCACTAAATAATGCAAAGACACTAATATAAGTTTAATGTCATTATATAACAAAATCCATTTAAATTTTTTAGACGCAACAACAAACAATATCAAGTCTTGAGGGTAATGTTGAAAACCCACAAAACTACTCTTATCTCCACACATATAAAAAGAATTTTTCTGCCCCAAGAATACAAACCAATATTTCGAGACATAAACGTTGAAATTCTTGTTTACTGATCTAAAAGATTCCATTTCTTTCATCGGGAACGTTTCTAAACAATTTTAAATCGTTTAGCATATAAGGTGAGGTAAAATATCTTGTGATAAGAATGTACTCGTCCACTGGTGGAGCATCTGATTGCCTTCTCTTCGATATTTCAAATACTCTTGCTTTCCAGCTGTCAGAGAGGATCAGGAAATTTTTCGCCGTAATTTATCTACTGAAGACATATTAGGATACATAATACTACGTTTGGTTTCACTAGAATGGCCTGCAATATTTGCTACGCAAAAACAAAATGTCTCTGATTTTTTGGCTCCCAGTAGATCACTGGAAAATCAAACGTCATGGTTCGGTGGCTTTCTACATTCCGTTTAACAAGATTTGTTGTGCAGGTTTATGCAAGAAAACTGCGGCGTGAACGTTTTATCCTGGTCAGTAAAAACACAGTGTAAGTACAATTCATGACCATTTTTTTTCTATCTCTGCTTCCTTTGTCTGGTTTGAGTGAACAAACCACACATACGGCAGAAGTCATCGGGGTGATTTACACATGCACGCACTTTACTAGTAGTGCCTTCAACTGTTTCACACATTGTAACAACCGGACTAAAGAAACTGTCACTGCCTCGTGACTGATAATGTACATCAAAGGGCACAACAAAAGAAAATGCAACAGATTGAGTAAAAACCGAATTCCATAGCTTTACTGCACAAGAAAAGACGAAAAATACTGTAACTGCTGACCTGAAAATACTCGTAAATATTCAGACATTTAAAAGTTAACTGATATTGCAACTCAAAACGTGTTGACAAACTGTTCTTACATGCCCCCTAGCAACTGTTTTTTAAACCGACTTTACTTAATGTAAAATAACAATAAAATAAATTAATGCTTATACCTTTTATATTTTGAGTGTATAGAAATAAAAGAGCGAAACCAATTGCAAATGTGAAAAAATAAATACATAATTATAGATTTCTAGAACGCCTTACGGGGTACCACATTTCTATAGGTTCGACTCTACAACAAAAATTCACGAGAATTGATATTTCACATCCCACACGCAAAATGATTATTGACAAGTGTAATTACTGATTTATCCATAGAGCGCGTCATTGCTACTCTGATAGAATTACTCGTAGCAAATAAATTATAAAGAAAATTTAAAGTATCTCTCAACACTACTGGGATTCAAATCCGTCTAATTGCTGCCTCAAATCTGTGAGCGCACCTCGGAGACTGGCTCAAAGTTTCATTATAGAGCATCCCCGCTGAGGCAGAGAATGTACGGCCTGGGGACAAATTATTTCTTCTCTGCGTTATTTCCCCCGGGAGCTCTACATCCTGCCAGCTAGCTAGGAAGCCTCTGAATGGTTAGACAAAGTACAGGAGAGGTCGTGACGGAATGAAGCATTAAATCAATGCGGCGTTGATTTCACATTTGCAGGAGTAATGCTACTGATCCGTTTCACGTCCACATGAAAAAAGCCTTACCTGGTGACTATCTGATGCTGCTTTCAGGTGTTCCGATGAAGGTCAATGGTGGCCGATACCATCAAAAGACAAGAAAATTTTTTCTGTGATTGCGTCAAATAAAATAGTAAGTGTAGGATGAGTGGTGCAAGTTGACGAGCGGGCTATGATAAAAGTTTATATTTCAAGGTAGCACCATTAGGCGGACTCTATTAACACTTCACACGATGATACAGTAAAAACTCACTCTGTAAAACCACAACTACCAGTTCAGTGTGCGTAAGGCACAGGGATTGGACAAACATGTAGAAAAATCGCGAGATATGTATGCTTGAACATAAAAGCAGATGCTAGCCAAGCCTTCAGTTTACGCTGTTGTATTTGGCCACAGACAGGATATGTTCAGTGTCCTAAATGCTTTGTAAGTGTCCGTCGTCGTCAGAACAGTGATCTGTGTAGTTACAAGTGTACTATATCGAAGCTCTGTGCTTGCGCACGCAAGCAAATTGTTACACTACTGGCCATTAGAATTGCTACACCACGAAGATGCCGTGCTACAGACGCGAAATTTAACTGACAGGAAGAAGATGCTGTGATATGCAAATGATTAGCTTTTCAGAGCATTCACACAAGGTTGGCGCCGGTGGCGACACCTACAACGTGCTGACATGAGGAAAGTTTCAAACCGATTTCTCATACACAAACAGCAGTTGACCGGCGTTGCCTGATGAAACGTTGTTGTGATGCGTCTTGTAAGGAGGAGAAATGCGTACCATCACGTTTCCGACTTTGATAAATGTCGGATTGTAGCCTATCGCGATTGCGGTTTACCGTATCACGACATTGCTGCTCGCGTTGGTCGAGATCCAGTGACTGTTAGCAGAATATGGAATCGGTGGGTTAAGGAGGGTAATACGGAACGCCGTGCTGGATCCCAACGGCGTCTTATCACTAGCAGTCGGGATGACAGGCATCTTATCCACATGGCTGTAACGGATCGTGCAGCCACGTCCCGATCCTTGAGTCAACAGATGGAGACGTTTGCAAGACAACAACCATCTGCCTGAACAATTCTACGACGTTTGCAGCAGCATGGACTATCAGCTCGGAGACCATGGCTGCGGTTACCCTCGACGCTGCATCACAGACAGGAGCGCCTGCGATGGTGTACTCAACGACGAACTTGGGTGCACGAATGGCCAAACGTCATTTTTTCTGATGAATCCCGGTTCTGTTTACAGCATCATGATGGTCGCATCCGTGTTTGGCGACATCGCGGTGAACGCACATTGGAAGCGTGTATTCGTCATTGCTATACTGGCGTATCACCCGGTGTGATGGTATGGGGTGCCATTGGTTACACATCTCGGTCACCTCTAGTTCGCATTGACAGCACTTTGAACAGTTGACGTTACATTTCAGATGTGTTACGACCCGTGGCTCTACCCTTCATTCGATCATTGCGACACCCTACATTTCAGCAGGATAATGCACGACCGCATGTTGCAGGTCCTGTACGGGCCTTTATGGATACAGAAAATGTTCGAATGCTGCGCTGGCCAGCACGTTCTCCAGATCTCTCACCAATTGAAAATGTTTGGTCAATGGTGGCCGAGCAACTTGCTCGTCACAATACGCCAGTCACTACTCTTGATGAACTGTGGTATCGTGTTGAAGCTGCAAGGGCAGCTGTACCTGTACACGCCATCCAAGTTCTGTTTGACTCAATGCCCGGACGTATCAAGGCCGTTTTATGGCCAGAGGTGGTTGTGGGTTTGATTTCTCAGGATCTATACACCCAAATTGCGTGAAAATGTAATCATATGTCAGATCTAGTATAATATATTTGTGCAATGAATACCCGTTTATCATCAGCATTTCTTGTGGTGTAGCAGTTTTAATGGTCAGTAATGTAGTTCCCGTATGGTGAGTGCTTCCCTAAAACGTAGCCGTAGTGATGTTTCAAGAGGCGCCTTATCGAATATTTATACCGCACACAGAGAAAGCGGAAAAACGTCATCCGCTCACAACACGGACGGCTGTGCGTTGAGTGATTCTGACCGACAGCCATTGAAGAGTATTGTGATGAAAAATATGAGTACGACAGCTACAAAAGTCACTGCGGAACTGAGTGTCGCGCGCATGAACCCTGTCAGCAAACATCACGAATGCATCTCCGTAAACAGGGAATTTCAGGACGCGTTGGAGTTGCAAAGCCATTAATCACTGATGCAAATGCCCGTAATAGGAAAACGTGGTGCCAAAGCCATAAAAGCTGGCGTATGGAGTAACGGAAGATAGACATTTGGTCAGATAACGCTTTTCTCACCCTGTTTCCAACTTCTGGCCGAGTTTACGTCGCAAAAGTGAAACCTAGCGGAGGTTCGGTGATGATTTGGACAGCTGTAGCAGGCATTCCATGATTCTGACGGATCGCTACTCTGCATGGTCTCATTACTGCCAAGACTATGTAGAGGTAATAACTGTTCAAGTCCATTCCATGGTACAATGTTTGTTCCACCGTGGCAATGTGGTGCATCAAAACGACAGCACCCTTATTTACACAGCTCAAATCATCCAGAACTGGTTTTGTGACGACGAAGATGAACTGACGCGTCTCGCCTGGCTACCCCAGTACCAAATCTCAGTAGTATTGGTCCTTTCTTTCTACTTTGGAGAGAAGGGTACGTAATCACTACTCACCTTCCTCGTCGTTACCTGTACTTGCTACTATTTTGCAGGAAGAAAAGAGTAAGATTCCTTTCAAAACCATGGAGGACCTGTATTAATCCATTCCAAGACGATTGGAAGCTGTTTAGAATACCAATTGTTTCCTTACAAAGGCACAGTAATTGTGGTGTCACCGCCAGACACCACACTTGCTAGGTGGTAGCCTTTAAATCGGCCGCGGTCCATTAGTATACGTCGGACCCGCGTGTCGCCACTGTCAGTGATTGCAGACCGAGCGCCACCACACGGCAGGTCTAGTCTAGAGAGACTCCGTAGCACTCGCCCCAGTTGTACAGTCGACTTTGCTAGCGATGGTACACTGACAAATACGCTCTCATTTGCCGAGACGATAGTTAGCATAGCCTTCAGCTACGTCATTTGCTACGACCTAGCAAGGCGCCATTATATTGAGATTATAATTAATGTATCAACAAGAGCGATGTTCTCCAATTATGGATTAAAATTAAGTATTACATCAACTACGTACTTTATTTGCTACTATAAATTCCCTTAACTGTTCCAGACCTCACACCAGTCTGCGTGAGCTTAACGCGTGCATTTCGGCCTCCTCTAGCAACACGGTGTTGGCTCTTCTGCCAACACATCAGTAATGCCTTGTCTTTTTCGCTTTTCCCTATTTTTGTCCGACTTCTGTATCTGTTCTGTACATCTTCTTGATGAGTTATAATTTTCAAGACAGTCAGCATCAATTTTTGTGCTATAGCTGGTAAGATATTTAGTTATTCTCTATGATAGATATGTTTTTCATATTCATGTCTTCCTATTGTTGATACTACTCCATAAATAGAAAACTTTTAACATAGCCTCATGTGGTAAGTTGACGTCCCCGTCATCTATTCACCACTATTTCAAAGCAGCTGTAGTCCATAATACAGTTAATGAGATCTAGGAATGTCAGATCGAAACTTGTGATCCCCTTGTGTTTAATGAGCATCATTTTTCTGCAGCGAAAACCACAGATCGTGTTCTTGTTAAGTACTACACCGAAAGTCTAGCCGTAGTAAGTAAAGGCCAACACAGGTGAACTAATTATTCTTCTGGTAAACGTCAGGCTGAGCATAATGAAAAATCAGCACCTATCAACAAATGCTTTTCTCATTAAGCATAAACATTGAAGAAATATTTTCCATTTTCAACCATTGGCTAAGAAATGCCATGCGTGAAAAAACGACAAAGTCACAGAACACAAACTTCAAGTTTTTCAATAATCTCAGCAATAAAATCTATGTTGGTTGAAAAGGAAGTAAACAAGATTGTGCAGCGTCCTGCGTATAGTGAAATCTACGTTAAACCTTCTCTAGAAGACAGGATAGAACGTTCTAAATGCTACACGTGGTTAGTTGACGGTAGCTCAGATTTTTGCGTCTGATTTTTGTTGATGAAAAATCCTAGTCTAGAGATATATCAATTTTTAACACGATACTCCTTCAATAAATATTATCCAATAAGAGGTAGATAACAATGAATCATTAATAAACTGTCTTATGCATTACGAGAATTAAAATGTATTCAGAGTTTATCACTACCGTCATCTTGTCCCGTAGTGAGAGTCATGTTGCCTCAGTACTAGGACGAGATGGCACTTTCGCACTAGCTTCTCATATTAGCCAAATAGTTGTGACTGTGTTACTGTGTTTAATTTTCCGCCATGTTGGATCCAAGCCGTGAAAATATGGCTCCATGCTGCGTTACGCGCATCAGAGAATGGATTAAGAAGAAATCTTCCGTTTTATATGACTAAGATTGTTCGTTACCCGTTATTAAGCCTTTGATTTCTCATCTTTATGAACTACACCATTTGTAAGCTTGAGTGCAGATTTTTGGCCAGTTTCATGCTACTAGGTATTATCATACATTGTTTTCACAGTCAGTTTTCAAAACCCTCAGGAGAGGAGGTGATGCAAAGCCCGTCATTTGAGCATTCTACAAGTAACTCAAACAATGCGTAGTCCAAAAAATATCAGATATTCGTACCATCCAGTCACTGAAAACTTGCTTCCTCTTTCCTTAAAATAAACTGACTATCTGACTTCAGTAAAATTCCCTGACGATATTGTCCTTTGATGTAAGATTTTGACCCGCGAAAAGTATTAATGGTGTTTGACCACTGTCTAACTGAATCATTCAGAAGTAAGAAACGCTTTCATTCCACAACGGGAAAGACATAGAGGAGCTGAAAACGAATATCGGAATAAACGAAAGATCACAATTCCTGCAATTATTCCTAAGAGTGAGACCTCCCTTATAACCAGGTCATATGCAATGAGAATGTGCAACCTCACTTACACGGTTAATGCCTAACCACAAGAACATGAAATAACAGTCACATTGGAATATCAAAGTCTGACCAACACTAACTTACTTTTCTCGTTATAAAGGCATGCAAATAACTTGAAATATTTCTTCTGGTGGCAGTTCTTTTTTGACCGATAATCCCGCTGAAGGCAGAATGTACATAATAAATCAGCTACTGCAAAAATATGACAGCTCGTGTAAACAGTTCAAGAGTCATTCAAACTTCATGAATGACTGTGGGATGAAAATAAATCAAAAATATTTGAATGATATTCCTGATTATTAATAAGTAACCAATAAGTAGTGAAACAACAAAATTACTTTTGTCCTACGATGGACTACATGGTGTGCAGATCCACGATACATAAGAATCAGAACACAGGAAAACGTCATACACCGTGAAGACTCTGAGCAGTACTACAACAGTGGGAAGGAAACAACTGCCACACTCTAATCTCGTGGATGGACAACTGAAAGACGATATCGTCCCGCAAGCATGGGTTTAGGTTTTCTTTGAATATGTTGTTGTTGTGGTCTTCAGTCCTGAGACTGGTTTGATGCAGCTGTCCATGCTGCCCCATCCTGTGCAAGTTTCTTCATCTCCCAGTACCTACTGCAACCTACCTCCTTCTGAATCTGCTTAGTGTATTCATCTCTTGGTCTCTCTCTACGATTTTTACCCTCCACGCTCCCCTCCAATGCTAAATTTGTGATCCCTTGATGCCTCAGAACATGTCCTACCAACCGGTCCCTTCTTCTCGCCAATTTGTGCCACAAACTCCTCCCCAATTCTGTTCAATACCTCTTCATTAGTTATGTGATCTATCAATCTAATCTTCAGCATTCTTCTGTAGCACCACATTTCGAAAGCTTCTATTCTCTTCTTGTCTAAACTATTTATCGTCCATGTTTCACTTCCATACATGGCTACACTCCATACAAATACTTTCAGAAACGACTTCCTGACACTTAAATCTATACTCGATGTTAATAAATTTCTCTTCTTCAGAAACGCTTTCCTTGCCATTGCCAGTCTACATTTTATATCTTCTCTACTTCGACCATAATCAGTTATTTTGCTCCCCAAATAGCAAAACTCCTTTACTACTTTAAGTGTCTCATTTCCTAATCTAATTCCCTCAGCATCACCCGACTTAATTCGACTACATTCCATTATCCTTGTTTTGCTTTTGTTGATGTTCATCTTATATCCTCCTTTCAAGACACTGTCCATTCCGATCAACTGCTCTTCCAAGTCCTTTGCTGTCTCTGACAGAATTACAATGTCATCCGCGAACCTCAAAGTTTTTATTTCTTCTCCATGGATTTTAATACCTACTCCAAATTTTTCTTTTGTTTCCTTTACTGCTTGCTCAATATACAGATTGAATGACATTGGGGAAAGGCTACAACCCTGTCTCACTCCCTTCCCAACCACTGCTTCCTTTTCATGCCCCTCGACTCTTATAACTGCCATCTGGTTTCTGTACAAATTGTAAATAGCCTTTCGCTCCCTGTATTTTACCCCTGCCACCTTTAGAATTTGAAACAGAGTATTCCAGTCAACATTGTCAAAAGCTTTCTCTAAGTCTACAAATGCTAGAAACGTAGGTTTGCCTTTCCTTAATCTTTCTTCTAAGATAAGTCGTAAGGTCAGTATTGCCTCACGTGTTCCAACATTTCTACGGAATCCAAACTGATCTTCCCCGATGTCGGCTTCTACCAGTTTTTCCATTCGTCTGTAAAGAATTCGTGTTAGTATTTTGCAGCTCTGACTTATTAAACTGATAGTTCGGTAATTTTCACATTTGTCAACACCTGCTTTCTTTGGGATTGGAATTATTATATTCTTCTTGAAGTCTGAGGGTACTTCGCCTGTCTCTACCAGATGGTAGAGTTTTGTCAGGACTAGCTCTCCCAAGGCCGTCAGTAGTTCTAATGGAATGTTGTCTACTCCTGGGGCCTTGTTTCGGCTCAGGTCTTTCAGTGCTCTGTCAAACTCTTCACACAGTATCGTATCTCCCCATTTCCTCTTCATCTACATTCTCTTCCATTTCTATAATATTGTCCTCAAGTACATCGCCCTTCTATAGACCCTCTATATATTCCTTCCATCTTTCTGCTTTTCCTCTGAGCTCTTGATATTCATACAAGTGGTTCTCTTTTCTCCAAAGGTCTCTTTAATTTTCCTGTAGGCAGTATCTATCTTACCCCTAGTGAGATAAGCCTCTACATCCTTACATTTGTCCTCTAGGCATCCCTGCTTAGCCATTTTGCACTTACTGTCGATCTCATTTTTGGGACGTTTGTATTCCTTTTTGCCTGCTTCTTTGAATAATGGAAGTTAAATCTGTAGCCATGAAAGCGATGAAAACAAAATATTACATTAAGTCTCACTAGCGTAGCCACAACCTCACCACTATCCTTGTAGTTTACAGCATGGGATAGCTATCGGAATGTAACGCCACCTGAGCTCGCACCAGCATGCCTCCCTCTAACCATACTAAGACGTTGTCGTCGTGGTCTTCTCTCTGAATACTGATCTGATGCTGCCCTCCATGCTATCCTGTGCATGCCTCTTCGTCTCTGAGTATCTATTGCAACACACGTGCATCTGATCCTCTTGACTGTATTATCCCTTGGTCTTCCTCCACGATTTTTACCCCCAGGCTTCCTTCTGTTATCAGATTGACGATTCCTTCATATGAGTCATATTATCGATCGCCACTTTTAATCAAGTTCTGCCATACATCTGTTTTCCTCCGACCTCGATTCAGTGCTTACTCATTAGGCACTTGGTCGACCCGCTTAATTTTTCGCTTTCTTCTATAGCACCAGGTTTCAAAAGCTTCTGTTCTATTCTCCTTTGAGCTTTTTGTCACCACGTTTCACTTGCGTAAAGGGCTATTCTCTACACAAATAACTTAAAAATGACTTCGTAAAATACAAATTTGTAAAACGTGCCGGCCGGAGTGGCCGAGCGGTTCTAGGCGCTCCAGTCTGGAGCCGCGCGACCTCTACGGTCGCAGGTTCGAATCCTGTCTCGGGCATGGATGTGTGTGATGTCCTTAGGTTAGTTAGGTTTAAGTAGTTCTAAGTTCTAGGGGACTGATGACCTCAGAAGTTAAGTCCCATAGTGCTCAGAACCATTTGAACCTTTTTTTTTTTGTTGAAGGTGTTAACAAATTTTTCATTTCGAAACACTTTTTTTTTCTTTTTGTTTTTTCCAGTCCGTTATTTATATTCTCTCTACGTCGGTCATCATGAGTTACTTTGCTGCCCAAATTCCAAAATTTAACTATTACTGTTAGTGTCTCATTTCTTTGTCTAATTCCTTCAACATCACGTGATTTAATTTTACTGCACTCCAGTATCCTCATTTTGCTTTTGTTGATGTTAATTTTACAATCTCCTTTTCAAACCACTAAACCACTCCATTCAAATGCTGCTCCAAGTCTTTTGCTGTATCTAACAGAATTACAGTGTAATCGATACATCTCTCAGTTTTTATTTCTTCTCCTGAACATTAATTCACCATCTAAGCTTCTCCTTGGTTTCCTTCACTGCTTGCTCAGTGTATACACACATCAAAAAAAGTTTTGCATCACCTCGGTTCAGAAACTTCCGGAATATTTACAGAAAATTGGAATAGAGATCAACATAAACATCATTTCAGCCCTTTTTTATTGCTCATGAAAACCACACATTGCATGTTGTACCACCATACAGCGAGACCTTCAGAGGTGGTGGTCCACATTGCTGTACACACCGGTACCTCTAATACCCAGCAGCACGTCCTCTTGCATTGACGCATGCCTGTATTCGTCGTGGCATACTATCCCACTGTCCCACTCCTCAAGGGCGATTCGGCGTAGATCGCTCAGACTGGTTGGTAGGTCACGTCGTCCATAAACAGCCATTTTCACTCTATTCCAGGCATGTTCGATAGGGTCCATGTCTGGAGGACATGCTGGCCTCTCTAGTCGAGCGATGTAGTTATCCTGAAGGAAGTCATTTTCAAGATGTGCACGACGGGGTCGCAAATTGTCGTCCAGGAAGACGAATGCCCCGTCAATATGCTGCCGATATGATTGCACTATCAGTCGGAGCATGGCATTCACATATAGCACAGTCGTTACGGCGCCTCCCATGACCACCAGCGGCGTACGTAGGCTCCACATAATGCCACCTCAAAAAAGCAGGGAACCTCCGCCTTGCTTCATCCGCTATACAGCGTGTCTAAGGCGTTCAGCCTGACTGGGTTGCCTCCAAACACGATTGTCTGGTTGAAGGAATATGCGACACTCGTCGGTGAGGAGAACGAGATGCCAGTCCTGAGCAGTCCATTCGGCATGTTGTTGGGCCCATCTACAACGCGCTGCATGGTGTTGTGATTGCAAAGATGGACCTCGCCATGGACGTCGGGAGTGAAGCTGCGCATCATGCAGCCTATTGCGCAGAGTTTGAGTCGTAACACGACGTCCTTTGTCTGCACGAAAAGCATTATTCACCATGGTGACGTTGCTGTCAGGGTTCCTCTGAGCCATAATCCGTAGGTAGCGGTCATCCACTGCAGTAGTAGCCATTAGGCGGCCTGAACGAGGCATGTTATCGACAGTTACTGTCTCCCTGTATCTCCTCCATGTTCGAACAACGTCGCTTTTGTTCACTCCGAGACCCCTGGACACTTCCATTGTTGAGAGCCCTTCCAGGCACAAAGTAACAATGCGGAAGCGATCGAACAGCAGTACTGACCGTCTAGGCATTGTTAAACTACAGACAACACGAGCCGTGTACCTCCTCCTGACTAGAACTGATCGGCTGTCGGACTCCCTCCATCTAATAGGCGCTTCTCATACACAGGGTGTCCGAAAAGTCTTTCCCTGATTACATAAATTGATAACTCAGGCTAGAAGTAAGATACAAATATGAAACTGGCTTGGTAGCACGTAGCACATCTAGGCGATATTCAATTGCCGTCCACACATTAGCCAACATCACTGGAAGGATTGATTCAACGACTGTGGTTATCCGTTGCTGCAGGGTTTCAAGATCTGGTACACGTGTTCGGTAGACCTCGTCCTTGACATAACCCCATAAAAAGAAGTCTAATGGGGTTATGTCAGGAGAGCGTGGAGGCCAAACCGTTGGCCCATCACGACCAATCCATCGCCCAGGAAAGGTCATATCGAGATAGGCACGGACGTCCAAACCCCAATGAGGCGGTGCGCCGTCTTGCTGAAACAAGACATCGGGGTGATACTGAAGCAGCTGAGGAACAGCATACAGTTGCAACATGTCCAGATACACTACAGATGTGATGGTAGCCTCAGCGAAGAAGAATGGCCCGATAATCCGATAGTGCAATAGCGCGCACCAAACATTCACCTTTGGACTGCCTCTGGTGCACTCCATGACCTCGCCAGGGGGTTGTGAACCCCAAATGCGCACATTATGGCGATTCACTACTCCACTGACAAAAAAGGTCGCTTCGTCGGAAATGGCAATCCGTCTGAGATAACCATCATCGTCGTCAATACGTGATAGCATTTCGACCGCAAAGTCATATCGACGTGTACTGTCAGTGGGCAACAAGGCCTGAACGATTTGCACTTTGTATGCACGAAACAATAAAGGTTTGTGTAAAATGTCATGGAGAGAGCTTTTTGGCATCTGTAATTCACGTGAAGCCCTGCGCACCGATTTCTTCGGACTTCGCAGAAAAGACTGCCTTACAGCTTCCACCTTGTCTGTTAAGGTTCTTGGTCGACCAGACCTCGGAAGGTCAGCAACCGATCCTGTGTTCTTGAACTTCTCATACGAGGCTGCTCTTGACATCAGGTGGCCAGCCGTTGTGGCCGTGCGGTTCTAGGCGCTTCAGTCTGGAACCGCGTGACTGCTGCGGTCGCAGGTTCGAATCCTGCCTCGGGCATGGATGTGTGTGATGTCCTTAGGTTAGTTAGGTTTAAGTAGTTCTAAGTTCTAGGGGACTGATGACCACAGATGTTAAGTCCCATAGTGCTCCGAGCCATTTGAACCATTTTTGACATCAGGTGGATTCCTTCCAAATGTTGTCTGGAAGTGTCTCTGCACTGTGGTTGGTGATCGTGTCTCATGGTACCACAGGACGCACTGTGCCTTCTCCTGATTGGTTAACATGGCTTCTAGGGCACTGCACCTCATCCACTACTTACGTCCTGCGAACCCAAAACAGAAAAAAAGACTTTGATAGTTGTAAACAATTCGACACAAGTTTCATATTTGTATCTTACTTCTAGCCTGAGTTATCAATTTATGTGATCAGGGAAAGTCTTTTCGGACACCCTGTATGGTTGTTTACATCTTTGGGCGGGCTTAGTGACATCTCTGAACAGTCAAATGGACTGTATCTGTGATACAATATCCACAGTCAAGGTCTATCTCAGGAGTTCTGGGAACCGGGGTGATGCTAAACCTTTTTTTGATGTGTGTAGATTGAATAGTATTGAGGATAGACTACAACCATGTCTGACTCACTTCTCAGCCACTGCTTCCTTTTCACGTCCTAACTCAGATTGGTAACATGATAGCGGACTAATGATGAGGAGGAGATTTACCGGGAGAAACTACAATAGAAGAAACGATGAGAAGAAATTCAATTGCACTGAAAATCTAGTGACGCAGAAATTTTACTGCTCGCAATAGAAACGAACGCTAATGGTGACGTGCTTCAAACCGAAAACAAATATTTTGTTATTACTGTACAAAATGAAAATCTTTTCTTTATTTCCGCTCTGTCCTCGTTCATTTAGAGTCCGTGCTTCACCTGTGAAGCACTGACATCTCTTCAAGCTCCCTCTGAAGTATGTATTACCGCAGGCCTGCGTCATTAAACAGATGGACTACGACCATCTGCAATTACATGGGATGCTTTTAGCCGTTATGAAACAACAACATAATGTGACGCGGGGAAATTTAACTGTTGCATTAGGTAGAAGTTCGCCTGTGGAGAGACAAAAGAGAGGCAGTTTTCCGCTGATGGATCTGTGTACTGATCTCCTTCCTCCTTGTTCTCCAACCCTCATACAGTGATATTGGTACAGGTAGATGTGGGTCGCAGTGCATATTTAGATACACCCATCTATGGTGATGAGGGGAACAGTTAACTCGGAGAAAAAGCTTTTGTACTTTCGATCAGTACTTGTAGATCTACAACCATAGCCCAAAAGTCATGGTACATCGTGTGCCACTGTCACTTCCCCCTTTTTCCTGTTTCAGTTGTAAATGATGCACGATAAGAAGTAAACCTCAGTATGAACTCGAATCTTTCAAATTTTACCTTCATGGACTTTGGTGCCTTCACTTATATGGGATGATTTTGTTAAATGGGGACAAATTGCAGGAAACAATCTCTGAGAGAATTACAAGTGAAAGCGGTCACATTGACCGATGGGTGGAAATGTGGTCCAAGGGAGGTACAACCCACCGAAGGTGAAAATAAAAGATCTCTGACAGTGTAGTCTTCAACGATTCAAAGCACATATTACAACACACCAGGCGAGCGGGAATGTTTGTCTCTGCTAATGTTTTAACTCCATACTCAAGGGGGCAGTGAGCTGGAGCACCACCATGTAGTAGCCACATTACCCACTGTACCACTAAAGCACGTCTTCCAGCAGCGGAGGCACGGTCACCCTCAGGCAGTGGAGATATGTCTCGCCTTGTGAGGCGTTGTGGAAGGATGACTGGTCCCACGAGACGAATAATCCCTGCTCACTCACTCAGGCTGAACCAATGCTTATGGTTTCCTGCACAGTACCATGGGAATCCTCCGTAGCTCTCAGGTGGTTGTTGTGAACGTTGACGATACCAACCGTCATAAAGGTTGATTCATCTGTGAATATGCTGAATGAGTGAAATCCCAGCACCGTGGTGGCCTCAGCGACGAAATACGGACAAAACTATCGCCGCTGAGAGAAGTTCGTGGGTAGTAAGATTGCACGCTTTGTAAGCGATACGGATAGCGCCAGCTATCGAGGAGTACAGTCCACACGGTTCTGTGGCTTACCCCATTCTGGCGGACAAACTTTCTACTGCAGATACTGGAGTCACTCTCATCATTTATCTCCACCTTTAAGTGGAAGTACCTCCCCTGCAACTTATTTCCGTCCACATATCCATATGACCCTTTTCTCTGCTTATTCATTCTGTGACTGTTTTCTTACGTTTGTCCCAATTTCAGTACTTAATTTCTGACGGAACGGGATTCCGACACTTTCCAGAGAATTTTTGTGAATTCCCTGAGACAAGTAGTACCTGTGTACTAAATTATCCATGTATTAAATCGCAACCTAACTATAATTTGACACTGCTACAGGAACAGACAGTAGCACCTGCCGTTTACATTAAATCTTGTGGTTTCATTGCTTCAATTATAATAAATTATGTTAACTGACAAGAATAATATACAGGAGAACGGAAACAACTTGAGAATCCTTTAGGTGACTATCAGTTACGCTTTAGTAAAGGGAAAGGCACCAGAAAGGCAGTTCTGGCGTTTGCGGTTGATAATGAAAGCAAGACCGAAGAAAAATCAAGACATGTCCATAAGATTAAGTTAACTTGTTCATGCTGAGCGAGAAGATTCGATCTCTAAACATTCAGCTTGGAGAGAGACGCCAACTAATTTCGCATTTATAAAACCTTCATTTACGATCACCGGTTTCGGTAAACAGAGTTACCATCATTTGATATGAACTAACTTACTACGAACCTGTACTGAGATCAGATAATGGTACCTCCCGCTACCGAAATCTGCCATCATAAATAAAAGTTTTACAAAAACGACCTTCACTGAGAAGTTGTGGGTGGGATTAAAATTCAAGGTGAAAGGATATCAGTCATACGGTTCTCTGGTGACAATGCTGTCCTCAAAAAGCGAAGAAGAGTTCCAGGATCTGTTGAATGGAATTGTGTCTAATGAGTACAGAAAATGGAATTTCTGTAAATCGAAGAAAGACAAAGGTAATGAGAAATACAGAAATGAGAACAGTGAGAATCTTAGCATCAGAATTGGAGATCACGAAGTAGACTACATTAAAGAATTCTGCTATCTAGGCAGATGGACGAAGCAACAAGGACATAAAAAGTAGACTACCACTAGAAAGAGGGCGCTCCTGCCCATGACAATTCTTTTTGTTTCAAACGTATGCCTTAACTTGAGGAAGAAAAATTTTGAGAATGTACGTTTTGAGTAGAGATTTGTATGGTAGTGAACTATGGACTGTGAGAAAACCTGAACAGAAGAGAATCGACGCATTTGAGGTGAGGTTCTCCAGAAGAATGATGAAAATTAGGTGGAATGATAAGGTACGGAATGAGGAAGTTCTCCACAGGTGTATATGGAATACACTGACAGGAAGAAGGGACAGGGTGACAGGATATTTTTTAAGACATCAGAGAATAACTTCAATAACTTTCGTGCTACTATAGGAAGCTGTAGAGGATAAAAACTTCAGAGGAAATCAGAGATTGGAATATATCCAGCAAATAACTGAGGACGTGGCTTGCATTTGTTACTCTGAGATTAAATTAAGTTAAAGGCTGATGATTAAAAATTTAAAAATTTGAATTTGAGAGCAATACTTTGTAAGGAATTATTTCTCATTGACAGTTTTATCACAAGTTTTCCGAAATCGGGACTTGTGATTTTAATGGTTTCGTGGAGGGGGAAGGGGTTGTATGGTTGAAGAGGCGCGTTCCAACACCAAAAATTTTAGTAATTAAGCACTGCTCCATTTAACAAACTCACCCTGTGTACAAAAGAGAGCAAGATGATGCTTGACTGTTCTAGGAACGTACGCTCTCGGAATTTTAACAGTAAACTGCACAACGCATCTTTTGAAGTGTCTGTCACTTGAGTTGAAAAAGCATCTATGTGAGCACCTCCGCGAATCTTTGAGGAAATGTATTGTTCCTATTAATGTCTTGCCTATTTCCTCCATCAATCCCATCTGTTAAGGATTCTGAATAGATGCACAATAGTCAAGTATCAGTCGAAGGGAATTCTGTAAGCCACTTCTTTCGTCGATGAGTGACATTCTCTAGAAATTCTTTCAATGAATCTCAGCCTGGTATCTGCTTGGTCTACAAGTAGTTTTATGTTATCGTTCCATTATAGGTCGCTTCAGAGAGACCCTCCTAGATATTTTGCGTTTGATGTTGTTTCCAGTGATGTATGGCCAATACTGTATTGAGCAGTAACGGAGCTTTCCTCCAGTTTATGTGCACCCTCTTACGCGTCTATAATTTGTGTGCCAGTTTCTTGTCCACAAACCACCTCGACTGTTTTTCACAAGTATTCAATTTAATTTATATTGCACGGTTAGCAAATTTCGTCCTTACACACCATTTTAATGCGCAGTAGTTGTCGATGTGCTGTACAATTATTATCCTGTTAATAAACGGCGACGTAGCCGGTCTGAAAGCGAGTACATAACGTGCAAGCGTCATAATTAAAACCAGAAACAGCAATTTTTGAGAACATATCTCATGGAGAAACAGTGATCTGCCTAAAAGTACTTTAAGAATGAACGCAAACAGTCTCGACCGAAAAAACTTTTATTTCGATGGTAACCGACTTCGGTCAGTATTTGACCGTCCTGAGACTCTCATATCGTGATGGTAGGCGGTGGCGGTGAACGGAGCTGGTGTTGTAACTTTACGAACGTCAGCACTGTATCTTCACGAACTTCAAATGATGACGTTCGTGAAGTTGCGAGTACAACACCCACTCCATTCACGTCCTATCATCATGGTATGATGGTCAAATACAGACCGAACCCGGTTACATTCGAAATAACTGTTTTTGTGGTCGAGACTGTTTGTGTCCATTTCTAAATTAAAACAAGAAAGATTACTGCGTGCAGTATTAGTCATCTTCATAACTATTGCAGCGTTATAGAGCGCTTTATGTGCTCGCATTCGTTGTCTAACACCAGGTTGAATACTTGTAAAAAAGTTGTTGTTGTGGTCTTCAGTCCTGAGACTGGTTTGATGCGGCTCTCCATGCTACCCTATCCTGTGCAAGCTTCTTCATATCCCAGTACTTACTACAACCCACATCCTTCTGAATCTGCTTAGTGTATTCATCTCTTGGTCTCCCTCTACGATTTTTACCCTCCACGCTGCCCTCCAATGCTAAATTTGTGATCCCTTGATGCCTCAGTACATGTCCTACTAACCGGTCCCTTCTTTTTGTCAAGTTGTGCCACATACTCCTCCCCAATTCTATTCAATACTTTATCATTAGTTATGTGATCTGCCCATCTAATCTTCAGCATTCTTCTGTAGCACCACATTTCGAAAGCTTCTATTCTCTTCTTGTCCGAACTGCTTATCGTCCGTGTTTCACTTCCATACATGGCTACACTCCATACAAATACTTTCAGAAACGACTTCCTGACACTTAAATTTATACTCGATGTTAACAAATTTCTCTTCTTCAGAAACGCTTGACTTGCCATTGCCAGTCTACATTTTATATCTTCTCTACTTCGACCATCATCAGTTATTTTGCTCCCCAAATAGCAAAACTCCTTTACTACTTTAAGTGTCTAATTTCCTAATCTAATTCCCTCAGCATCACCCGACTTAATTCGACTACATTCCATTATCCTCGTTTTGCTTTTGTTGATCTTCATCTTATATCCTCCTACCCGCAAGAATTATTTGAGCTGTCTTGACGGTTATCAATATCACTTGGAATTTCCATACACCAACTGCTCAATTACTTTTCTTAATAGTTTAGCTCGGCTAAGTACTTGTGATTTCTTATTTTACTCACTCCCTTCCCAACCACTGTTTCCCTTTCATGCCCCTCGACTCTTATAACTGCCATTTGCTTTCTGTGCAAATTGTAAATAGCTTTTCGCTCCCTATATTTTACCCCTGCCACCTTCAGAATTTGGAAGAGAGTATTCCAGTCAACATTGTCAAAAGCTTTCTCGGAGTCTACAAATGCTAGAAACGTAGGTTTGCCTTTCCTTAATCTTTCTTCTAAGATAAGTCGTATGGTCAGTATTGCCTCACGTGTTGCAATACTTCTACGGAATCCAAACTGATCTTCCCCGAGGTCGGCTTCTACTAGTTTTTCCATTCGTCTGTAAAGAATTCGTGTTATTATTTTGCAGCCGTGACTTATTAAACTGATAGTTCGGTAATTTTCACATCTGTCAACACCTGCTTACTTTGAGATTGGAATTATTATATTCTTCTTGAAGTCTGAGGGTATTTCGCCTGTCTCATTCATCTTGCTCACCAGATGGTAGAGTTTTGTCAGGACTGGCTCTCCCAAGGCTGTCAGTAGTTCTAATGGAATGTTGTCTACTCCCAGGGCCTTGTTACGACTCAGGTCTTTCAGTGCTCTGTCAAACTCTTCACGCAGTATCGTATCTCCCATTTCATCTTCATTTACATCCTCTTCCATTTCCATAATATTGTCCTCAAGTACATCGCCCTTGTATACACCCTCTATATACTCCTTCCACCTTTCTGCTTTCCCTTCTTTGCCGGCCGCGGTGGTCTCGCGGTTCTAGGCGCTCAGTCCGGAGCCGCGTGACTGCTACGGTCGCAGGTTCGAATCCTGCCTCGGGCATGGATCTGTGTGATGTCCTTAGGTTAGTTAGGTTTAAGTAGTTCTAAGTTCTAGGGGACTGATGACCACAGATGGGAAGTCCCATAGTGCTCAGAGCCATTTGAACCATTTTTTTCCCTTCTTTGCATAGAACTGGGTTTCCATCTGAGCTCTTGGTAGTCGTACAAGTGGTTCTCTTTTCTCCAAAGGTCTCTTTAATTTTCCTGTAGGCAATATCTATCTTACCCCTAGTGAGATAAGCCTCTACATCCTTACATTTGTCCTCTAGCCATCCATGCTTAGCCATGTTGCACTTCCTGTCGATCTCATTTTTGAGATGTCTGTATTCCTTTTTGCCTGCTTCATTTACTGCATTTTTATATTTTCTCCTTTCGTCAATTAAGTTCAATATTTCTACTGTTACCCAAGGATTTCTACTAGCCCTCGTCTGTTTACCTACTTGATCCTCTGCTGCCTTCACTACTTCATGTCTCAAAACTACCCATTCTTCTTCTACTGTATTTCTTTCCCCCATTCCCGTCAATTGTTCCCTTATGCTCTCCCTGAAACTCTGTACAACCTCTGGTTCTTTCAGTTTATCCAGGTCCCATCTCCTTAAATTCCCACCTTTTTGCAGTTTCTTCAGTTTTAATCTACAGTTCATAACCAATAGATTGTGGTCAGAGTCCACATCTGCCCCTGGAAATGTCTTACAATTTAAAACCTGGTTCCTAAACCTCTGTCTTACCATTATATAATCTATCTGATACGTTCTAGTATCTCCAGGATTCTTCCATGTATACAACCTTCTTTCATGATTCTTGAACCAAGTGTTAGCTATGATTAAGTTATGCTCTGTACAAAACTCTACCAGGTGGCTGCCTCTTTCATTTCTTAGCCCCAATCCATATTCACCTACTATGTTTCCTTCTCTCCCTTTTCCTACTCTCGAATTCCAGTCACCCATGACTATTAAATTTTCGTCTCCCTTCACTACCTGAATAATTTGTTTTATGTCATCATACATTTCTTCAATTTCTTCGTCATCTGCAAAGCTAGTTGGCATATAAACTTGTACTACTGTAGTAGGCGTGGGCTTCGTGTCTATCTTGGCCACAATAATGCGTTCACTATGCTGTTTGTAGTACCTTACCAGCACTCCTATTTTTTTATTCATTATTAAACTTACTCCTGCATCACCCCTATTTGATTTTGTGTTAATAACCCTGTATTCACCTGACCAAAAGTCTTGTTCCTCCTGCCACCGAACTTCACTAATTCCCACCATATCTAACTTTAACCTATCCATTTCCCTTTTTAAATTTTCTAATCTACCTGCCCGGTTAAGGGATCTGACATTCCACGCTCCGATCCGTAGAACGTCAGTTTTCTTTTTCCTGATAACGACGTCCTCTTGAGTAGTCCCTGCCCGGAGATACGAATGGGGGACTATTTTACCTCCGGAATATTTTCCACAAGAGGACGCCATCATCATTTATCCATACAGTAAAGCTGCATGCCCTCGGGAAAAATTACGGCTGTAGTTTCCCCTTGCTTTCAGCCGTTCGCAGTACCAGCACAGCAAGGCCGTTTTGGTTAATGTTGCAAGGCCAGGTCAGTCAATCATCCAGACTGTTGCCCCTGCAACTACTGAAAAGGCTGCTGCCCCTCTTCAGGAACCACACGTTTGTCTGGCCTCTCAACAGATACCCCTCCGTTGTGGTTGCACCTACGGTACGGCCATCTGTATCGCTGAGGCACGCAAGCCTCCCCACCAACGGCAAGGTCCATGGTTCATGGGGAAGCTGTAAAAAAGTAGCCAAGGGAAAAACTTCAACATGTCCTTCACCAAATATACGGCTGTAGTGCCCCAAATGAAGAAAATCACTACATCATTCACATATATTCCACGAATCAAAACTTTATGCTACTTTCCATCGCGAGATTGATTGCTGACTGGTGGCGATACGAGACTTGGTAAGGAAAGTATGTAAGCGCTGTACGGATCGCAAATACGGAAATCCCCCGACATAAGTGACTTTAACAAAGGGCGGATGATTATCACACGGCTTCTAAGAACGAGCGTCTCGGAAATAACAAAGCTGGTTAGCTGCTTGTGTATTATTGTTGTGAGCGTCTATGGAAAGTGGTTGAAGGACGTCTCGGGAGGGAAGGTGGAGGTCGGAGGATTGTTCGTACTACTAATCAGGATAGGTAGCTGTCTCTGTCAGATCTGACAACAGAGTACAACGTTGGTGCAGAGATAAGTGTTTTGGATCACAACGTTATTCTGTATCCAGTGGAGCTGGATGCCCATGAAATAAATCCCAATACTTTACTGTATATTGTACGGTTTCGTGATTTGCTGCCATGAAGTTATTTTTTGTAATGCGCAGTGTATACCAACGCCATCTTTGTCCCTCAACTTTCGTATTCCCTCCATGCATAACAGACTGATTCTTCCTCCTAGACATCGGTTCAAGCACGAAGTTTCATTTTATTCATTTACCGTGTATTAGACCCCGTATTAAGTATTCAAATCACTGTCAGTCTCACTGGAAAATATGTGGTTGCTACAGAACAGATAGTTCATTCAGAACGGTAAAGAGCAATAATTAGTCGTCGTTTTCGTTCTAGCTTTATTAGAGCATCCTCCATTTTCAAGAGAACATTAGAATCAGGTTACAAATGAGAGAATAGTATAGATCTGATAAAATACAAGAAAATTTGATAAGGGAAGTAACTTATATCATATCAATAAAATTGTTCTCAGACATTCTTGAGTCAGTTTCCGTATCTTTCAACAGGGAAGTCGAAGAAGAAGTATGTTTTAAGTTCCACGATTTTCCGCCATTTTACCATTTAAGTCACCTGTTTTTATTATTTATTATCTTCATAATTTTAAAACAAATTCTGTAGGATGAAGAGCGGCGTACTAAGCTGCTGCCAGCCCGCCCCCTTCGGGGGGAATCGAAACTCAACAAAGGAAAAAAAAAGAAGTACGATTAAGTGAACCACATTTGTTTTTCTGAGGACGCAATACTATTCATACCGATAGCAAATGAACTTTAACGAATGCAATAGCTAAACAAACAAGTTTGAAAATAAACAAAAATATTATGTATAACAAAACTAAAATAATGAACAGATTTAAATGAAAATAGTGAAAATTAACACTGAAATCATACTCGTAGTACTTGTTGCTGAGGTAATTTAAACATTATTCACAGTAAGAGAGACTCCAGTAATATTATGATTGTACGAAGGGTGTTCAATAAGTAACGTAACACATTTTTTCCCGGCCAACTTTTCTTGAAGAAATGTGGAATTTGTTGTGGATCATCGTGCAATACTCCCGCTCCTGCCCTTGTAGTTTCATGACGTTTCGATAGGTGGCGGCGCTATATGTAGCGGCCTCTGCGACGGAGGTGGGTTCCAAGCGGAGACCTGTTACTGAATTATTTTTGTGGAAAACCATAGCACCGCAGATATTAATAGGTATTTGCAGAATGTCCACGGGGACCTGATAGTGAACAAAAGCACGATGAGTCATTGGGCGAAGTGTCTCGACAAACTCACAAATCTTCAGTTGACTGTTCTTCCTCATCCTTCCTACAGCCCTTATCTCGAACCATCCGACACCCATCTGTTCAATCAATGAAGGATGCACTCCGCCGGAAGCAGTACATGGTTGATGGGACGTTATTGATGCAGCAACATGCTGGCTCCGATGTCGACCGTAGACAGATGCGGGCATACAGGCCGTCCCAGTTGCATAACGACGTCACATTGAGAGGATATTATGTTGAAAACAGAGTCTTGTAGCCGGAAGAATGGAGAATAATGTGGTGTATTGGACTCCTGAATAGAAACAACCTTATTTCAGAAAAAAATGTGTTTCATTACTTACTGAACACCCCTGGTACGTCACACAAGTTTTTGTGTTAACAAATTAATCGATCGCGTAATGAAACCTCCGTCTGAGACATTCTCACTAAACACCCATTCTGAAAGTCACCATCACAGGTTGAGATCCTCTCATGGTTTAAAGAAATAAATTCCTTATGACGTCCGTGATTAATACGAAGTAATATGAAATGAAACGAAGCCGTGGCCCTTCAAGGAGGTCAGTGTACGTGTCTAGTGCTGCTCCATCTGGAAGTTAGCCTTACGGCAGAGGTGGAAAGATGTCATAGACGTATTGCTAGCATCCTAACAGATCTTTATCGACCACACGGAAGTATAATGACAATATTGGGGGGACTTAAATGTGAATAATTCAAACAAAATCTACTCTGCACTCACGGAAACTTGAATGAATTTAGTAATTCTGCATTCGCTGCAAACTGTGTATCGAGTTTTCCTCTTTCTTCGTGTGTCTTACGTAGGTGTACTGAGAACAAGAGAGGTTACGGCGCGTAATAAGAATTACGTGTAGTCGTTTTCCATTCTTTCAGGTAACATACATACGTTGATGTAAAAGTTCCGTGATTGTTCTTTCGTAACATTCTTTCGGTGAAGAAAGTGGAACGTGAGTACATAAACAAAAACTCGAAATATAGAGAACTTTAAATTCAATATTGCAACATAATTATCGTAATGAGTGTGACCAAAATATAATTTAAATATTTATTTGGCACTACAATAGTGAAGCCGTAGTCACAGTAGATAAATTTTTTCTTTAAAAAATGGGTTACATTACCGGTTTCAACAAACTACGTCGTCATTTTCAAATGTAAAACATCAGTTGCAGAATATATAACATCCAACTGACGTTTTACATTTGAAAATGATGACGTAGTGCGTTGAAACCGTTAATGTAACCCCTTTTCTTTAAAATAAATTTTATGTACTGTGGCTATGGCTTCACTATTGTAGCGTCAAATAAACATTTAAGAACTTTAAATACTAGAATACGAAAATAAAACATCAAACCGTTGACGTCTTTACTGTTGGTGTTGTGTTGGCGGTGGTCTTCAGTCCGAAGACTGGTTTGATGCTATTCTATTGTACAAGCCTCTTCATCTCCGAATAGCTGCTTCAACCAACGCCGGCCGCTGTGGCGAGAGGTTCTAGGCGCTTCAGTCCGGAACCGCGCTGCTGCTACGGTCGCAGGTTCGAATCCTGCCTCGGACATGGATGTGTGTGTTATCCTTAGGTTAGTTAAGTTTAAGTAGTTCTAAGAGTAGGAGACTGGTGACCTCAGATGTTAAGCCCCATAGAGTTTAGAGCTATTTGAACCTCAACCAACATCCATTTGAAGCTACTTACTGTATACATCTCTCGGTCTCCCGCTACTATTTTTACCTTCCCCTACACCGCTTCCCTTCAATACTAAACAGATTATTCTTTTATGTGTCAGAAAGTGTCCTACGATTCGATCCCATCTTTCAGTTTCGTTACGCTACGAATTTCTTTTCTCCCCAATTCTGTTCACTGTTCCAAATGTATGTGAAATCTCATGGCACTTAACTATTAAGGTCATCAGTCGCAAAGCTTACACACTACTTAACCTAAATTATTCTAAGGACAAACAAACACACCCATTCACGAGGGAGGACTCGAACCTCCGCCGGGACCAGCCGTACAACCCATGATTGCAGAGCCTCAGACTGCTCGGCTAATCCAGCGCGGCTTCGCTGTTTCCTCATTAATTAAACGATCTACCCACCTAACCTTCAGCATTCTTCCTTACCATCTTATTTCAAAAGTTCCTATTTTCTTTTTGTCTGGACTTCTTATCGTTCGTATTTCACTCCCGTAAGAGGCTATATTCCATGTAAATACCTTCAGAAACACTTCCTAACAAATTTGTATTCGGCGTTAACAAATGTATCTTCTTCAGAAATGATTTTCTTGCCGTAGAATACGGCATCGCCTGCAATATCAAAATACCAAATGCAAAATGATGCTGGAGCTAGAAACATGGGTGTCTCCTGAAATTTTTCGTAGATGGAGGGTGATTGAGAACTTACCAGTCTGTATATAACTGATTCGGTAAGTTTTAAAATATGTTGTGCCCCAAGAACTCAATTTGAGAAGAAGTATACAAAACGTATAATGCTTCAAAAGATTGATATTTATCTAATTAGTGTTTGCAAGGTACATAACTTTAGTACCCAAACGATAAGCATATTTCAACAACGCACGCAAAGTACATCTTTTTATGATATTGATGTGCATATAGATGGCACTCTTTGGTTTAACGATCTGAAATTACGTCCTCATATGATTAACCACTGGCATCCAGTGACTTATGGAATAAATTAATAATGTTTACAAAAGTAATTTATTCATACTACCATAAAGTTAGGTTGAAACTGAAAATTAAAAGTCTGAAACAGGAAGGAAAATGTTGAGAAAAGCCTGCTGGCTATTAATAAAAATGCCTCATGAATACCCCACGGATTTGAATAAAAAGGGAATAATATTCAAAATACGTTTATTCGATATCGATGACATCTATGACATTTTGCTTATAAAACTCCACGTTTATTCACATTAATGGATTTGTTGCGTTACTTTCGCGATTTCTACTTTTTAGTGTCTACTGACATAAGTAAACCTGAACAAAATGTGTTTTGAAAGCTATATTTTTTGGGTTGTTTATGTGAAGTGTAACGCAGAGCCAGTATACAACTAGATGATAGTAGAAAGTCTCCCAAACCAATCCTCAAATTACCTGACAGAATCAACTTTTAGGAGCCTATGACTGCACTAAGGTGATCCCGTCTCTTCACTGTCAAATTATTGTACACAAACCAACGCCTCTGCTACCGGCCACAGCTATTTTGTAGTGGTAAGGTCTTATGGGACCAAACTGCTGAGGTCATCAGTCCCTAAGCTTACACACTACTTAATCTAACTTACGCTAAGAACAACACACACATCCATGCCCGAGGGAGTACTCGAACCTCCGACGGCGGGAGCCGCGCTGACCGTGACAAAACACGTGAGACCGCGCGGTTACCCCGCGCGGCTGGCCACAGTTATTTCCTTGGCAGCTCACACAACCCTTCGACCCTACACGTCACATTTCAGTTGTCTCTTCTAGGGCTGAAAATGGTTTTTATTTTTTTCAATTGATACGTTTAGTATTACGTGTAGATGTAGACATGGCCGTGCTTCAGAGTGCCTTGCATCGGTTCGTGTAAAACTGAATGTACAATCAGCAAGTCATGATGCGATTTCTTTTTCCATAAATAAATGCCGTTGTATATCAAGAGGAGGAGGCGTTCTTACGGGATGTGGGGAGAGATCACTAACTCGTACACTGTTGTCACATTTATGTGTTGGGAATCTACGATGGAATCCGTCCTCCAGGCTTTTAGACCGGGTTCTTGCTGCACCTCGGTAAGGGCAGAGCGAGGAAGAGACAGGAAAAAATCGAAGACCTTATTTCAGTACAGCTCTCTAAAGGTTCGTATCCATCTTGACTCATATCAGCGCTGAATCGGCAGATGTACCAAGAAATCGGCACAATTTCCCGTGAATAGAGTGGCAACTGAGAAAACCCAAAATGTATAGTCAAGCTAAAGCTGCAATATGTATCTCGCTCGGCATTGTTGTACATCTAAATCTACGTGATTACTCTGCAGTTCACATTTTAATGCCTGGCAGAGGGTTCTTCGAACCATCTTCAGACTATTTCTGTACCATTCTAATCTCTAACAGCGTGTGGGAAAAATCAGCAATTAAATCTTTCTGTACGAGCTCTAATTTCTCTAATTTTATGACGATGATCATTTCTCGCTGTAAAGGCTGGCCACAAAAAGTCAGAAGAGACGTTTGGTGATTGAAATTTCGTGAAAAGACCTTGGTGCAAGGGAAAACGCCTTTGTTTTAATGATTGTCACATCAACTCCCTTTCACATCCGTGACACTCTCTCCTCAATTTCGCGATAATAAAAAACGAGTTGCCCTTCTTAGAACTTATTTGATGTCCACCGTCCATTTCTTCAGGTAGCCCATACCGTAAAGAACTACTCTGGCATAGGACAGACATGTGTAGTGGAAATCTCTTTAGTAGACCTATTTCATCTTCTAAGTGCTCTCACAATACAACTAAATCTTTTGTTTGACTTCCCCACAATAATTTCAGGTCATCGACTGCAAAGTGTACAGTACATATGTCGTTGTCTAGTAGCTTCAAGAGCGCGTGCGCGTAAACAAAAGAAATCCATTAAATTTCGGTTACACGATAACTCACATACGCTGCCAATTCAACTAAATGCCTAAGAAAAACAGTTATGAACAAATTAAATCGGTACATTCACACACTGAGTGATTACAATTAATATGCAGCTACTCACGAAGACCCAGTGTGGGCTGTGATTTCGGGCATGGATGTGTATGATGTCCTTAGGTTAGTTAGGTTTAAGTAGTTCTAAGTTCTAGGGGACTGATGACCACAGATGTTAAGTCCCATAGTGCTCAGAGCCATTTGAACCATTTTTGGGCTGTGATTATCGTATAACAGCGAAACTTCAGATGTGTGCTAATGCTTTAAGTGGAACCAATTTACGATGGAAAAATATTAGTTCCAGTTTTCGCCATAAGGTGCAAATCCGGCGTTTTACAACATCTCGTCGATGTCTCCAGTGTTCATACTGAGCAAATTGTGTAAGCGGTAGTTAATAATGAAATCAACATCATGCCTTTCTCACTTGTTTGACCTTTGCTGACCATGTCCCGTTCCCAACCCATTACAGTTGGGAACATTTGTATATATCTTTCTTGTATTTGCAACGACAGATTTGCACCTGGTGGCCGAAATTGGAACTAATCTTTTTCTATAGTATATCGATTCCTCATTAACACATTAGAATATCACCAAGCTTCTCTGCCATACGATAATTATAGCCCAAACTGGACCTCCATGAGCAGCTGCACTTTAATTATAACCGCCTGGGGTCCTTCCAGTTTAATTTGTTCGTAATTGTATTTCCTAGCCATTTAGTTGAAATGGCAACCTTTAAATGTTTGTGTAACCGAAATCTCACAGATTTCCTTATGGACTCATGTGGATGGTCTCACACTTTTCCTTATTCAGAGCCAATCGCCACTTTTCGCACCATATAGATATTTTGCCTAAATGTTAAATGTGCAATTTAGAGCAGTTGCAGACAATGATTCCCAACATTCTAGAGAATTCGGTAATGAAAAGGCTGTACCCAGATTCTATAATGGAGAGAGAGCTACTCTTGACCTCCCTCCCCCCCCCCACCCCCCACCCACCCACACACAACCTTACTGTCGCCTACGGCAGCCAGGAGTTATTTAATACAAATATGCACAAAGTCACAGGAAGAAAATTTGGTAACCATTGATATTACTCCACTACTTCCAAGCGAGACAAGATATTTCAGCTAGAAACAATACATAATCCAAGATTTTCAAAAATTCATTAAGTGATAATCCTAGTGATCAATAATCAGGTAAAATTGGCTATTACTTTCTAAGCGGATGTCGCATGCTGAGAGCTTCTGCTCCCCCAGCCGTCTAATTTGGTATATAGACTCGGCTCAGGGCCACTAATCGGTCGATTAGCTCCCAATTGTCCTCACGGCCCAGAGTAAACAGTGCAAATTGATGTTCCCATTACCACCGAATAGGCGACCATTTCACGCGGGTCGAAGCAGTACCAATTGCGTTCGCAGGCCACTGCAAAGTGTACAGTACATATGTCGTTGTCTAGTAGCTTCAAGAGAGCGTGGGCGTAAACAAACAAAATATATGTTGTTGGACTGCTGCATCTAGAAACAATAATTCTCCTGCAATAAAATTAATGGCACGTACTCTAGCGATGGTAAATGGAAACAGTTCAAATGATACACAAGCAACATACTGTGTTTTCAAGCGGTCATATGTCATAATCACCATCCATCGTAGGCGATGTTTCCATTCTGGCACAAATAACTGAAAAAAAGATATGAATTTCGTTTATTGACAGACAGATTCACTGTATTTTTTGTCTAAGTGTAAGACCTGATAAAATGGATAGAAAATTTTTACGAGTAATAATGATGAAAGAATAATCCTACGGTAAGTGATCCTAGGTTTGAAGGAAAGGTCATCAGCCATTTGGCACCCACTGCTGGTGAAAAGCCTTCTCCAGAGCCGTCGTACCCAGATGATGGCGAGATGTGTCCCCTCCAAGGGCTCAGACACAGAGGAGGGGCAATAAAATTACGAGAAACAAAAGACCAAGTTCTCACAATCATCGTGTTCCTTTCTTCTGCCTACAAGAAGAAGCCTTTCCCTTTGTCGTGAGACAATTAGCTGTAGTTCATGTGTTTGCATTAGGTACTTTGTTGTCACTCCAGCGCAAATGAAATTCTGACATATGCTAAAGCAGTTTGCTAACCACGTTCTTGTATCAAATATCAATCGACAGTCGGTTTTGCTATTTTTCATTTTTATTAAACACTTTTTCAAAATTATAAAAACTATTAACTCTCTTTAAAAATATTTGTAGAAAAGTAGTAGTTTCAGGGTGAGGGGGGGGGGGGGGGGGTTGTTGACTGTTGTTCCAGTTAGTGCAGCATCATCTTGGTACAGCTCTGGCTTGCTCTAGACTTTTCCGTGCTTTATTGTCTACAGATGCACGGAACTATGTTGCTCCTGCATGTCATCTACATTAGTTCTATTTTATATCCACCTTCGATTAAGATGTCGTTTCGGTCTTACTGATGTCGATAAATCTGACAAAGAACTTCGTTTGTCCATCTATAGACCGTTCGCCTGGCTAAATGTCTTGCAGATCTTCATTATGTACATAATTACATCTTCCATTCCAGTCTGTTCCCTGAACGATTTGTTTTCCTCTCCCTCCTACTAACAATCATCTCTCCATTGTACTCTGAGAAGCCCTCAGTTTTGAATGGATTTCGCATTAAATGTCTACCATCCATAACTGAAAACTGGTAATGCACATTACGATAACTTTTGAAGCTTTCACAACTGGATGTTTGATTATGAAAACATTACTTATTTCATCAAAAACTCTCAGAGATATGTTTTTTTTTGCTCTCTTGGACAGTCCGCCCCGATAGCTAAGTGGTCAGCGCGGTGGACTGTCACGCCAAGGGGCCAGGGTTCTGTTCCCGTCTGGGTCGGAGATTTTCTCCACACAGAGACTGGGTGTTGTGTTGTCCTCATTCTCATTTCATCATCATCAGTGGAAGGCAACGGAAAACCACCACTGGAATCACTTCCCTAGACTCTCATACAATGGACCTCTCGGACGAGGATTCCCCCATGACAAGACCTGCCGTAGGGCAGAACACAAAGTTAAATACTGAACAGCAACTGTGTCTACTATGTCACCGTTAATTTTCATTATTTTATCTTCATTATTTTGGTAGGAAATCAAGGAGATGGAACCTGAACAAACAGGAAGAACCAGAAGTTGTTGAGAGTTCCAGAAAGAGCGTTAGGCAATGACTGAGTGAAATAGAGGAAAGAAATACAACATAAGATGGATGGTTAGCTTTGAGACACGAAATAGTGAAGTAGTTATGTGGCAATTTATCCCCAAACTGTCATGTGACATATCCCAACAGCACATCCCAATAGCCAGTACAGTCAGTTCTTCTCTAATGCTGCATCATAACTATAGACAGTATTCATTACTGCCAATAATTGATTATCTAGTTACTTCTTCTCTTCCCTTCCTTTTATTACAGTGAGTAGGCCTTGTTATTTTCTGCAGACTTTGGGCTTTTATTAGCTTGCTTGCACAGCACAAAAGTTGAGTTAAAAGGCCCAGAGGGTCATAAACGTCTTTGGAGCTGCATTCAGCCTTCCCAACCAGGTAGAAGATGGAGAATTCTCTATGGCCCATCTCAGCACAGCAGGCGACTTGGGGGTGGCCTGCTATCTGCCATAAAACTGTTTTGTGTGAGACACTAGGACAAAACATTTTAAGGAAGATAGAATCTAAACTAGGTGTAGCCCTCAGAATGGTAGGGCTTGGATTTGATCGTTCCTCTGCAGCTGCGCCGCAAAAGAATTTTTGTTTAAAATTCTATTAACAGAGATTGTGTTTAGCTCACAATAATTATTACTGTAGAAGACACACTTTCCTGTACATGTCTATGCGCAGCCGTTTCGATTGTCTGGGATTGTTAACCCGTCATGGAGTGGAAGAGAATTTCTGCCTTCCGCCATGTACCAGACCCACCATTGGCTAACGATGACAAAATCCCTGAGAACAGGAATTCGTTAAACTTATTTATAAATTCATTATTATTCGGGACTTGTAAGGTCTGCAGCAACTGGCCAGCGAGATTCTTATGGTGGCAGAAACGGTCAAGTTTCAATTAGTTAAGTCAGACGACACTTACCGCCAGGTGATCGAGGTGTACTTGCTTGCTATCGAGATGACTCACAGATGGAAGTCTCCACCAGTAGAAATGAGTACAGAGGGCGGGCTAGACACAGTTTCCAGCCATTGCTGCCACCACCTTCCACCTTCACACTCTATAGGAATGGTAAGAATGAGCCATGTTGCAATCACCAAATCAATGACGACACAGGGATAGTTAAATTACATCAGTATTTAATAAACAGAGTTTTTAAGTTTGCACCCAGATAGTAGGTTTCGCCATACCCTTCGGCGATCCTAATGGTGTTTGTTTCTTTTCTTGTTTTCTGTCTTTGAATCATTTTCACAGTCATGGGACATATCTGCGATATAATTTCACAGTATGTTTTCATATGTCTGCTCACCTATGTCAAGGCTATATTTCATAATTACGATCATTTTTTTCACTTATTAAATATTTACAAATTTAACTGAGAGGGTAATTTATTTGTTAAATATTTTATGGTAATAAACCAAACTATTGTAGTGACTGCTAGTTTCTTTTGTAAATAGATGAGCCCATTCATTAATATATCCATATGCGGTGTGGTATTTGTTTTCTCATGCTTAATTGGACCACCCCTAATAGTTTTCCTTCAATAAGCCGTTTTTCTTGAATGACAGTTTTTCTTAAATTTTCATGGTCTTACGGGAAGCTGCCCCTCTATGTAGGTCACAGGAGATCGGACTTACGGCATCGCAGAATTACGCTAAACAGCCCAACCAACACCTCAAGAAGACAGCAGAGTATCAAATAGGTAAACACATGGCCTAGTAGAAGTCTTGAGTAACACAGCAGATACTGGATTTAAATGACGAAAGGAGAAAATGTAAAATCCAGGAAATGAAGCGGGGCGAAAGGGTATACAGGCATGTAAATAATAGTTTGGCATAAAGTGCAAAACCGCTAAGCACGAATGATTAGAGGACAAATACAAGGCTGCAAAAGCATGTATAAGTAGAGGAGACATAAATGCCACCTAAAGAAAAATGAAAGTGAACTTTGGAGTAAAAAACGAGCAGTTGAATTAATATTAAGAACTCGGATGGCAAGTCAGTACTGAGCAAAGAAAGAAAATCGGAAATATCGAAGGACTATGTAGAAGATCTCTACAAGGGTGATGTAGCTGAACAAAAGATCACAGAAAAAGAAGAGAAAGTAGATTAAGACAGGAGATATCGTGCTACGAGAACAGACTAGCAGAATTCTCTCAGAATTACTGAAATCTTTTTGGGAGATATACAGAACAAAACTATTCCATTTGGTGTGCTGGAATATGAGACAGGTAAAATACGCTTACATTTCCAGGCGACTGGAATAATTCGATTTTCAAAGGAGGCAGATGCTGACACATGCGTTACTGAATTATCAGTTTAATAAGTCATGTTTACAAAACATTGTCAAGAATTATTTACAGAAGAATGGAAAAGCTGGAAGAGGCCGACCTCGATAAAGATCAGTTTGTACTCCGGAGAAATGTAGAAACACTTGAGGCAAGACTGATCCTACGATTTGTCTTAGAAGATAGCCTGAAGAAAGGCAAACCTCAGCATTTGTAGATTTGGAGAAAGTCTTCGGAAGTTTTGACTGGAATACATTCTTTGAAATTCTGAAGGTAGCAGGTATAAAATACAGAGAGCAAAAGATTATTTACAAATTTTACAGTAACCAGTCTGCAGTTGTAAGAGTCAAAGAATTACTGAAATGTAAGCAGTAGACGAGAAGCGACTGAAATGTAGCCTACTCTCTTCGTCCGAACAGGCCTCGAGAGACCCAACAGTAGCGACAGACCTCCGTGTCATCCTGAGCTGATGGGCGTCACTGGATGTGGACATGGAGGGCATGTGGTCAGCACACTGCTCTCTCAGTCGTTGCCAGTTTTCGTCGCTGGAGCCGCTAATTCTAAGCCAAGTAGATTCTCAGTTGGCCTCACAAGAGCTGAGCGTTTCCCCCTTGCCAACAGTGCTCGGCTGACCTGGACGGTCTACCACCCAAATGCTAGCCAAGCCTGACAGCGCTTAACTCAGTGCTCTGACGGGAACCAATGTTACCATTGCGGCAAGTCGGTTGGCGTTGTAGTCTCAGCCCAATGCTATTCAAGATGTAAATTGAGCGAGCAAAAGAAAGAAACCAACGAGAAATTTGGAAAGGAATTGAAGTTCAGGGAGAAAAAATAAAAACTTTTGTTTACTGACAGTGTTGTAAATCTCAAAAATGTTCAAATGTGTGTGAAATCTTATGGGACTTAACTGCTAAAGTCATCAGTCCCAGAGCTTGCACACTACTTAACCTAAATTACCCTAAGGACAAACACACACACCCATGCCCGAGGGAGGACTCGAACCTCCGCCGGGACCAGCCGCACAGTCCATGACTGCAGCGCTTTGACATCTCGGCTAGTCCCGCGGGGCGTTGTAATTCTGTCAGAGACAATATAGTACTTGGAAGTGCAGATGAACAAACTTGATAGTCCCTTGAGGCTATAAGATGAACATAAAAAAGTAAAGCTACGGTAAGGAAAGATAGTGGAATTAAATCGGGTGAACCTGACAGAACAATTTTGGGCATGAGGCTAAAATGTAGTAGAAGTGGTTTTCATATTTGGGCAGCAAAATAACAAGTGATGGCTAAAATGGAGAGGATATAAAACGTACACGGCATAGCAAGGAACGTATTACTAAAAAAAATTCTTAATGTCAAATATCAATTTAAGTGATACTAAGCTTTTTGCCGTTATGTTGATTTATAAGCAGTAAACATTATGCATAACTGCTTCAGGAATATTGGAACCACTCGTATAGATAAGGACAAAACTGTGTTCTAAGACGGTCACAACTGCCAGCTTCTTTGCAGTGTTTACAATCGAGGACGGATGAAATACATTGTTTTGGAAGAAAGTTAAGGCATCACAATAATTGTACCCTAGTACACCTTTTTCTTGTAGGAGTAAAAGCAACAGTATTCGGAGATGCTCGAAGCTTATTATCAGGAGATGGTTTTTACGACTTCCTTTTACGCTGGTATGTATTTACCAGTGCCTGCAGTCGACTTGTTTTTATGCTGGTAGATATTTAGCAGTGCCTGCAATTGAATCTAAAGCAATCTTTCATTTTCTTCTACAAGGAGCGCATCTCTTGGCGGTGACGTTCTTCCACCCGCGCATATTCTCATTATTCTGCACCATATTTTCTCCAGCTTTTTTAATAAATATTTTTGAGCATTCCCGGAGCCATATTCATGTGCTCCTTGGGAGCACGAAAGATGATTGGGTCTCCATAACTCAAGAGTCTAGTAGTATAATATGTAGCGACAAAAAGATATTTACTGACGCTATTAAAAACTGGTAGTTGAAAATTCCACGGATTATAAATATTGAAAATTTTAAAGGAATATCTCTGTCTCTTTTTTTTCCTGTGTCAGAATTTTTTGGAATATTCTCGTACGATACCCTGAGATGACAGTAGCTGCATAACATGGAATAGAGAACAATCATCTCTTTAATTCTGAAAAGTGAAAGACTGATCATGAGTGTTTTTTGAATGGTTCGGTACTAGGAGGTCATTGTCTACTGTGGCTCGTTTGTGAGTAATTTGATTAAGTGATGTCATTTTTCCTTAACTAGACTATTAGCCTACCGCAATCAGCTTATTTAGGCCTCCGTGGCTTTTATCAAGTGATCACTTACAGATGTTACTGAGATAGTGATCAGATCACGAGTCCTGATAAAGCTCGAGGATCCTGAGTCCTCACTGCAGAAGTGACATATTACCGTGGCGTCACGGAATAGCATAAATGCGAAGCTTAATGTGATATTTTTTTTGCTGACATCGCCATCTCATTTCGAGCACCACCTTGGTATTCATAATAACGCGAGCCGTTCCGCGAAGATGTATGCACTCGTTCTCTGAAATATATTCTTTTCATTAATAACTCAACCGGGCTGTCAGGTCCAACCTCTTGTCAAGACGGAGCCTCGACATTAAAAGATACCGCACTTGGCATTCCTGTACCGGTAGATATATTTCTGAGTCACTATAATCTCTCTTCGTTCCGTTAGGCACTCAACACCTCCGTGGGCTGAAATCTGGTAGTACCTGGAAGATTTATTATCCGACTTGGCCGGAGCGTAATTGCTGATCTAAGGCTTTTCGGAAGTATTGCACGTCAGAACGATTCATTTCTTTCCAGATGGAACCGTAAAACTCGCGATATTTTCTGACCTATCCGGCCCACCTTTCTCTGATATACTGATACAGTTGTCGAGAAAGGGTACGTATAAGAAATTGGCTGCCATAGTATCGTGTCAGATCAGTCTGCAAGGAGACCCTAACATCATACTGCTAGTTTTAAACATTCCGTGTCATCTTAAGACGTATCAAATGCTTCACTTGGTGATCGGTTTCGATCTCTTATAAGACCATCATCAGACCATTTTTTATTCTGTAAACAAGACCATTACATATTGTAAGTTGTCGAGAAATGAATACAATCATAAAAGTAAAATAACCGAAAATATCTTATTGTACTTCTATGCTTATATTCATTCCTCGACATCTTATTACATGTAACATTCTTGTTTGCAAAGTAAAAAGATAGTCTGCTGATGGTGTTATAAGGAAACGAAACCGATCACGAAGAGAAATATGCACAACTTTCATGCAATCTAGACTGTTTTATTTAAATAATTTTACTATAAATTTATTGCTCACTGTGTTCCCAAGGATAATGTTGCAAAATTTTTTTAAGAAATATCCGTTTTGGTTACGTAACTACCATCCATTTCTTCTTCCCTCAATCTAACTGAGGAGTTCACTCCAGCTTACAGCTGTCAGACAGGCAAAATGGGTTCAAAAAATTGTTCAAATGGCTCTGAGCACTATGGGACTTAACATCTGAGGTCATCAGAAAACGGAGGGTTCTTTACATCACTTATGCAAGCAACTATTACAGTAACTGCTATGAAAACTGTCTTGAGCTGCAAAGAAAGAACATTTATTTATTGATGACAGAATTCGGACTTTATGCCCATTATTAAATCAGCCATAAATGTAAGAGTTGCGTTACATCAGTCGTAGCAGTGGAAAATTGAACATGAAATCAATGAGTGTGATAGCAGATAACGTGATCTCCATATGTGGTCAACGCTAAGTGTTAGAAAAAAAACCCTAGCATACTGAAGGAACACTGATAGCTATTGTTTGCACCGTGTAACTACACCAACCTGTATACTATTTCTTCTGTTTATAGGGACCTGTAACTAACAATTTTTGTCATGTTTATGGGCAATAATCATATAATAACTTTTCAATGGTCACACCTCCATTTGGCTATATTGTTGTTTATTTAGTCACGACCCAGGTTTCTCCCTTTTATGTTATTTCAAGTGATTGAGTTTGTGCCTTTAACATATACTGCAGGGCATCAAGCTCAAAATTTGCCATACATTAAGAAAAATATTCGATCCCAACGAAATGCCAGATGTAATATCATCATCTTGTAAAAAGATCGGTAAATAATAGCAGGAGCTGGTCGTATTTCTTAAAAACAGGTTTATTGTGGTTTTTCATGGGGAGCGAATATTTTTCTTAATTTATGGCCAATTTTGAGCTTGATGTCCTGCAATATATGTTAATGACATGAACTCAATCACTTGAAAATGGCATAAAAGCCTGAAATCTGGGTCATAATTAAATAAATAACAATACAGTCAAATGGAGTTGTGTTCATTTAAAATTGTAATTAACAACATTCTAGAAATGCCAACAGCCTCTCAAAAGGAAGTACAGCTTTTGTGATTGTTTCAGCGGAACAGCAGTCAGCTTCCTTAGCCGTAGACTTTCTTTTGTAAAATGATGCGTGCCAAAGTGATGAGCCACTAGTCGTAACACGCCACGGCGGCGAACTAAGCGCTGCAACCCGCACGCCTGTCGGTGCTCAGTGAGTTACAAAAACAAGGGACGCGTTGGCACTCGGCATTGAGCCGTGCCGCGAATCTATAGCTCATGTCAAGCTCTCGATAATATTCGCCTTTGGCGTGGCGTGACTGGCGGCCTCGCTCTGTTGAAGTTCTGCCGGCGTATGCCAAGGTTCGGTGAGGAGTAGAGCCGTCAGTGGGTCATAGTTTTACTCCGTGTTGACTCGAGTGATCTCATGTTCTTGGTCCATGGCTCGCCGCCGAAGTCGTTCCTGGTGCACGGGGCGTACTATTCATGGCGAGTTGATGGACGAGAATAGGGCCGGCTGGACGGAGCAAGCCGCCTGGTGTTTATCGTCTTAAGGGAACACTGTACGTGAAATTCATTGAAATTTGACATTTTCTGTTTTCTGATCCACAGTGTACTTCGGATTTTACTGGACATTTTGGTATACAATACATTAAAATCAGACAATTTTGAGACCTCCAAATAATATGTGTGACTGTTAAATTTCGCGGCTACGCATATACTGCCACAGTTGAGCATTTATATTTTGGGAATTACACAGTCTATAAGGCTCTGAATTGCTTTGTTTTGTGCATACTACTACGTCTCAGAAGTTGGCATTACGAATAAATAAATCAGTCCTTTGTTTCTCATACTAGTTTTCTTTGAAAGTAGTGTGATTATTGGCTATTTTTGTAGTAAGCTAACTTCTATTGCTTTTTATACGTAAATAAAATGACTAAGCGTAAAAGTAGCTTCAAGAAACGCAAATTTGCGGGTAACAGATATGTGAGACCTGTATTTTCTTCTGAAGTAGTTGAAAGGACGTGTGCTAGCAGTGAAGGAAACCACGATAATTATTCTGAAGTTACCATGCCCCCTAGTGCGTCGAAAAGGAAAGTAACTTTAGAAACAGTCACAGTGGTAAAGGAAATGATATTACGGACAACGTCATTATTGATCTGCAAATCCTTGCCCAAGTTCTTTCTGAAACTGTCACTTGCTGTCTTTGTGGTGGTGAAGTTAAACTTTATGAGGATATTGGAACGAGAATATGTGTTGTGTCTAAATTAATTATTAAATGTCAGAAGTGCAAAAACGAAAATGCATTTCATACTTCATCAAAGTGTTCAGGTAACCAATTGTATGAAACTAATGTGCGACTGTTCTATGGCCTTAGATGCATTGGTAAAAGTGCAGGGGCTGATAATGTTCTTTGCACTGTGTAGAATTTGCCAAAACGATCTTCTAGGTATACGAAATATGTAACAGCAATTGGAGACTCTAAATGCTATGGCTGAAGATTCAGTGGTTGCTGCTACATCAGAAACTGTTGAACAAAATGAGGGTGACACAGACATCAGCATTGCTATGGATGGATCCTGACAAATGCGCGGGTTTAGTTCTAAAAACGGTTTTACATCTACAGTAAGTATTGACACTAGAAAAGTTTTGGATTTCGAAGTTCTCAGTAAGTACTGCCAAGGTTGTACAGTGAACCAGAAGAACAGATTATTTCATAAGCAGGAGTGTATAAAAACTATGATGTCACAGGTGGAGGAATGGAGGTAAAAGTAGCAGTTAACATTATCCAGCGTTCACAGAAGGAGAGAGATGCCATATATGTGAATTACTTAGGTTATGGAGACAGCAAGGCTTTCACTGCAGTACAAAACAGCTATGATGTTCCTATACAAAAACTTGAGTGTGTAGGGCATGTCAAGAAAAGGATGGGAACACGTTTGCGTAGCCTAAAAATCATGCTGGGTAACACAAAACCGTCTGATGGCAAGACAGTAAAATGTGCTGGAAGACTAGGAGACGAAGTAATTGATGAATTGCAGGAATATTATGGAAAGGCCATTAGAGATAACAGCGACAATTTAGAGAAGATGAAAAGAGCTGTGAGGAACACTTTCTTTCATCGAATATCAACTGTTGAAAAGCCATGTCATGCTTTGTGTCCACTTCCTCCAAACACTTGGTGTAAATACGGGCAAGCTGAATCTTCTGACACCCTGCATGAATTTACACATAAACATTCTCTTCCTTTGGCAGTAATGGAGGCAATCAAACCTATTTAAAGAGATTTGGCAAATGCTGAGCTACTAAAGAAGTGTTTACATGGGGAGAACCAGAATGTGAATGTGTCCTTCAATAATGTTGTGTGGTGCTCTGTGCCTAAAAAAGTTTTTGTTGGCCTTATGACTCTAAAGCTAGCAATGTCTGATGCTGTAATAAATTGTAATGGTGGGAGCTATTAAAGACTTAAGGTTCTGGAAAAGTTAGGTGTAAAATTTGGACAGAACACAGCTGAAGGACTACGGCAACTGGATGAGCTTCGTGTACGTGAAGCAGGGTTAGATGCTCAGCAATGACAAAAGAAGCAAGAAAGGAAATAAGGAGGCAAGCACTGGGCTACTGTGACACTGAAGAAGACACAGACTATGGGCCAGGGCAATTCTAGATTATAAAAGACGCAGAAATGTAAGTCTGTATAAGAATTTGTAATAAAAGAAGTTTTAAACCTCAATATCTCTGAACTACATTTTTTGCAAAAATGCCACGCGGAGTGGCCACGCGATTTGAGGCACCACGTCACGGATTGCGGGGCCACTCCCGCTGCAGATTCGAGTCCTCCCTCGGGCTTGGGTGTGTGTCTTGTTCTTAGCATTAGTTGGTTTAAGTTAGATTAAGTAGTGTGTATATCTAGGGACCGATGACCTCATCAGTTTGGTCACTTAGGAATTCACACACATTTGAATACTTTTTGCAATAAATGACACGTTTTCTAAAAAAATACTTATGGTAGAGACATGAAATTTTCTTGGCATACCAAGTGTGAGATTCAGCACATATGAAACTATAATAACTAATATATCCTGAGTTGTTTTATTATCATATTCATTTACTTACAAAACTCTGTCAACAAATTCAGTGTTTGAAAAAAAAGATAACATGCCCCACAATAAAATTTTATTAATAATTCTAGTGCAGTATATCCAGAAAGCTGCATTTAATAATTATGGAAAATTATAGGTTTGTACCTTAATAAGTTTCCTAGATAATGGGTCACAAAATTCGATAATTTAACAATGGCAGAGTAGGACATACAATGTCCCCTTAACATCGTTCTTGCGGGCAGAAGCTACCAGCGAAGGAGTTCTATTACTGGGGAAGGCGTCTCTTATATCGACGTCGACCTGTGTCCTCTGTCGGCTTGTTGGACACTTATTACGGCTGAGTGCATTTCGAAACTTTCCCTCTAGTTAAGACTGTATCGCACGTGGTGGTCTTGGGGCAAGACAGTTTTCTGTACTACCAAATCCCTCAATCTTTTCCGCGGCTTTAACCAACGATACTATGTATTCTGCCCTCGTATACTGACTGGTATAAATTTGGTTTTCCTGAACTGGACAAGCATGTTTTGGATTGTCAAATTTTTGTGCGGCGCAATACAGATTCCCTTTAATTATATTTCTTGACTCTGCAACATAAAGTACTGTACGCTCCACACATTCTCAATTCGGCAAAGTGGGTGGGCACATCCTATCTCTTGTTTACCGCCTTGCCATGCAAGTAGTTTGATGTTTAGCTCAACTTGTTAAAGTACTTGATCCGTATTTGGTTTAACTGAGTTTCCTAAATTTTGACACAGTTGCTGTTTTTCGAGTTCATTTAAGTTGAATTCTGAACTGACTAGAAATTGGTTAAGTTGTGTAGCTCTCTCGCCTTTTGAATCCTTGTGCAGTGCTATCAAGCATATTCAATTTGTTTTTGAAAGAAAGGTTCTTGTGATTAAGTATGGTGTGTAAAGTGTCAATTTGATCTGTTATTGTACGCATTTCAAGGTTGGCTCAAAAAATGGCTCTGAGCACTATGGGACAACTTCTGAGGTCATCAGTCCTCTAGAACTTAGAACTACTTAAACCTAATTAACCTAACGACATCACACACATCCATGCCCGAAGAAGGATTCGAACCTGCGACCGTAGCGGTCGCGCGGTTCCAGACTGTAGCGCCTAGAACCGCTCGGCCACCGGGGCCGGCTTTCCAGGTTATTTTACGTCTGTTTTAGGTGAGATTGTGTCTGATTTTCTTGACCAGTCTAGGACGTAAAGCCTTCTGATTAACGGGTGGCATCGCAGTTGAAACTTGTTCTTTGAACTTCAGCTGACCTCTTTTTTTACAGCGCTGTTAATTTTTACATTGTCAAGGAAATTGGTAATTGGAACAAAGTGTGTCTACAATTTCTCGCAAATGGTGTTATGCTCTGATATAAGAACGTAGGCTTCCGCGGCCGGTGTCATGGTTATTATGCCGCGTCATTGCTAAAAACTAACAACAATAATAAACTAAAACCGACGTTTCGGCCGAACTGCAACGGCCTTCCTCGGGGCACGATTGGTTTTGCATGGGGATAGGTGTTTCTTTTTATTACAGACTATCGATGTCTGACGTCACTGCTGTACAACTTTTAATTGGCCCTCTAATATGATTGGCTAGTCATGACGTAAGGGAAGATGGAAGGAAAAACGCTATTCGTGGATGTCCATGTCGTCCACGATTGGTAGCTGTCCGCCAATCAGCGTTCGGCTTCTGGTCGGCAAGTTTTCCGCCTGGTGTGCGCGGAAGTGGACTGACAGTTGCTCTGCAGCTGTTTGTGCAGATACGTCCGTGTCCCGTGTAGCTTCTGCCCTGCGACCGCTCGCGACCAGTTGGACTGTGATGGCCGGCAGCCAGGACGACGACGAGGTTTCAAACCGATTTTTCGAAGCAATCACAGGATCCACGAAATGATAGGTTCCACCAAGGATGTAGTCAACAATCTAAACACTGCAGGTGTTTACGAACTACGGTGTGAGTGCGGAGCTACCTACATAGGAGAAACAGTGAGACCTGTCAGCTTACGAGTAGCAGAACACGAACGCTATGTACGATTACAACAACATAACAAATCGGCGATAGTGGATCACCACCGTGACTATGGACAACCTAGCAGGTTCTGGGAAGCCCGAGTACTAGCGAAAGAATCGTGGATGCGAGAACGCAAAATACGGGAGGCGATTGAAATTATTAAGCAGCCTGACAACATCAACAGAGAAGATGGCTACTAACTCCTGGCGTCCTGGCTGCCGGCCATCACAGTCCAACGGGCCGCGAACGGTCGCGGGGCAGAAGCTACACGGGACACGGACGTATCTGCACAAACACCTGTAGATCAACTGTCAGTACACTTCCGCGCACACCAGGAGGAAAACTTGCCGCCTAGAAGCCGAACGCTGATTGGTCGACAGCTACCAATCGTTGACGACATGGACATCCACGAATAGCGTTTTTCCTTCCATCTTCCCTTACGTCATGACTAGCCAATCATATTAGAGGGCCAATTAAAAGTTTTACAACAGTGACGTCAGACATCGATAGTCTGTAATAAATAGAAGCAGCTATCCCCATGCAAAACCAGTCGTGCCTTGAGGAAGACCGTTGCAATTCGGCCGAAACGTCGGTTTTAGTTTATTATTGTTGTTAGTTTTTAGCAATGACGCGGCATAATACCCAGAAGAATTTTAATCACGGTGTTATGCTCTGTATGCCTAGTTCCATCTGCAAGACAACCAAGCGGCAGACTGCGTTTCAGGGGCGCATGACGTTGGCAGTGGCTGTTCAACTAACCCTCTCTGGGCGTATAAATACTGGCTGTCTAGCCAGGCTTAATTGGGAAGCCATGAAGCCAGCATCTGTTTTCATGTGGGTTTCTGCCGCCAATGACCAACGGTCACCCTGACAGGATTCCTGCCGCTACAGTCCAGCCGCAACATCGATTGGCTGTGGGTCGCACTGAAGCCCTCCCAGCCACCGATCCACAGGCCATCTATCTGTGCCGGACTCTTCCAGCCAGGGTCCAGCGTTTGTACCCAGATGCCTCCGTCACCTCAGTGGACCATCTGCAGCCTCGCCATTGGCCAAGCCCAACACGTCGCAAAGTCTCCTCGCCATCGTGCGAAGCCAGACACACCAACAGCTGGCTGAGTCACCTCTACATATCGTGCACTCCCGTTCGTTCATACTGTGTCCAGCGCCCAGCCCCAGTCTGACGTGAACAGAAGTTACCATTATACACTGTTGGGAAGTAGATAAAGGTTTCTGTCGGTAACGTGTTTCTTGTGACTCACAAATCTCCCACAGAGAACACACACACCCAGAACAGTATACTCACTTGTATCTCACATTATGAAAAATTCCATTATGTTAGTTACTTAGCCAGATATTAAACATTTATACACGATCGCCTAAAAAAATTGTTTGTCATGTATTAATTGGTATGCAGCGATCGCATCAGGCTGTCTGTGGTAGGAAGGACAGGGTCGAAGGGAGACTGAACATCATTCGTGTTGTGAATTTCTCTTCATTTTAACAGAACACACTAAGTTGGATTTATTAAACAGCTACTGGAAAAATCCCTACAGTTACACTGACTACTAAGAAACAGAATAATTTATAATCATAAAACTGCACCAGGTTGATTAATAGCAAACGGTTCAAATTCAATTATAAAAGCTGTAGCAATGTGAGCCACACTTGCATAAACATATTTAAGTAAATAAATCTAGTAATTACTCAACTGGCAAATTAGCCTGTTAACACTACAATAATTTACATGAGCTAGAAATTAAAAAAAATTAAAAGGAGAGCTGCGGTAGCCGCGCATTAGCTAAGACGCAAATAAGTACATCGACATTTTACACAACCCCGCCTTGGGAAGGCATAGTAGGCTCGGAAAGCGTAAGTGGTGCAGGGCCACTTGCACCGGGCTGGCCGTTCGGTCGAGCGCGGACTTGGCTCCATTTTCGGACAATGAGCTTGCTCTATCAACCACGCAGATTTCACCCATGTCCCACCAAAAGAAACACAAATGGTAACCTATTTAACAGAGAAATGCAGAATTTAGTCAGTAATTTGGTCAAGGCTCTACTCTGGACAGCGAGCCGCTGCATAACATGAAAATTACAACAACAAGAAAAACAACTAAACAGTTTTTGAGTGAATTAACGGAGTCAAACTAACGAAAATTGTAAGGCGGCCGAAATCGAAATACAGTTATCAATCAGGAAGTTCGACTGCCAACCACAAATTGAACCAAACTCGTGCCACGTGGGCGAGGGTAAACAAGTAACTGTCATGCGGAGCAATCTAACGCGTTCGGTTGGCTGACGAACCCCTGACTAACAGTATAGGGCATAACCTTTTGAATAACATTACAGTCACGTGTAAGATAGTAGTAACAAACGTAAAATAAAGTCAGCACTGAGAGAGAGACTTAACAATTAAGATTAAAAGGCCCCACCCTTACAAACAAATAAAAAAAAACATAGCCGAACTTGTTAGTTTAAACACCAAATAAGACAATAGATGGAATTGCGCGCTCCAGTAATAGTACATGCAGGACATGGCACATGGAATGAGCCGACTTAACATGCAAATGCGCACCACCACAGACCCGACGCCTTACAGCAAATAACACTCAGACTGGAGCATTAAATAAAGAAACAAATTCAGTAGTTTTAGAGGGGTGCACACGCAACTTCCTGTCTGGAGACAGAAGCAGAATCAATATGATATGGATCGGGACGTGAACCTCAGATAAAAAAAAAACAACCATAAACCCACCGAACTAAACAGTCACAGCACTGGTACAAGAAATAGCAAATATAGGTGTGGTTACTGCCGCAGCTCGGCTCACTCACATCCGATAAACCAAATCGGAAGTTAGCCAGACATATACGTACAACGATCCAGGAAGGACAGCGTGGAGCCGACACACGGCGGTGGTTCGCCATCCGCCTCCAGGTCTGGTCAGCTGCTGAAGCACAAAACAGGCTGCTTCCTTCGGTATGCGCCTCACACGTCCAAAGTGTTATATACACAGATTAACACCCATGTGCGAACAAAAAATTTTTTATTAGGCGGAGCAAGGCCACCGCTTAATTTTACAAAAAGATAAACTTTCTTTGAAAACAAAAGGCTTCTTCTCCTACCAAAATTTTATAACAAGCCAAAGAATATGCCACCTTATTAAATTGAAATGTTAGCAACTGTACTGAATTTACGTTCCTTGTCGGGTTTTATCTCGACGCTTTCCGGCGGATGCCGAGGAAGTAGACGGACGCAGAGTCCGGGGTCGATGGCCGGCGTAGTGAAGACCTGGACGTTCCGGCTGCGTCGAAGTCTCTTCCGGGCGGCAGTCCGCGGTGGGTCGGAAGACGCCTGCTTCCCTTTCTTCCAGCTATTTAACACGTCGGCTCCAGTCTTCCTTCGCTGATTCGGAGTGATGATTGGCGACCGTTGGCGATCCCTGACTGGTGGTGGTGATACCATAGTGTGACCACCCGCGCCGGAAAAAGGCTCGTGCGCGTGCGTAGTTCGCGGCTGATTGAATGTTTGGCGGGAATGCCCCTAGCGCACTAAGTTGCAGGCGCCGTTTAACTCTGCCGCGGTAGCCGACCGTTGCGTTTGTGTGGCTGTGCGCGCGATGGCACAAAGGTTTGCAGCCGGGCGCGACCGGTTCGCAATCCAGGAACCCGACTGAGTGTCTCTTCCTGGTATGGCAGCTAATTTCAAAGCCTGTGGCTGTTAACTGCTGAACTTGTACCAGCCACCAATTGCCGTCACACTGTTCGCCTCGCTTTCAGGTTCCAATCGGCCACTTCACCCCGAGCGAACTGTTTCACTTTCCCTGCCTCACTGCGACTGCCCTTGCGCCTCCGATCTCTACATCTACATCTACATCTACATTGATACTCCGCAAGCCACCCAACGGTGTGTGGCGGAGGGCACTTTACGTGCCACTGTCATTACCTCCCTTTCCTGTTCCAGTCGCGTATGGTTCGCGGGAAGAACGACTGTCTGAAAGCCTCCGTGCGCGCTCTAATCTCTCTAATTTTACATTCGTGATCTCCTCGGGAAGTATAAGTAGGGGGAAGCAATATATTCGATACCTCATCCAGAAACGCACCCTCTCGAAACCTGGCGAGCAAGCTACACCGCGATGCAGAGCGCCTCTCTTGCAGAGTCTGCCACTTGAGTTTATTAAACATCTCCGTAACGCTATCACGGTTACCAAATAACCCAGTGACGAAACGCGCCGCTCTTCTTTGGATCTTCTCTATCTCCTCCGTCAACCCGACCTGGTACGGATCCCACACTGATGAGCAATACTCAAGTATAGGTCGAACGAGTGTTTTGTAAGCCACCTCCTTTGTTGATGGACTACATTTTCTAAGCACTCTCCCAATGAATCTCAACCTGGTACCCGCCTTACCAACAATTAGTTTTATATGATCATTCCACTTCAAATCGTTCCGTACGCATACTCCCAGATATTTTACAGAAGTAACTGCTACCAGTGTTTGTTCCGCTATCATATAATCATACAATAAAGGATCCTTCTTTCTATGTATTCGCAATACATTACATTTGTCTATGTTAAGGGTCAGTTGCCACTCCCTGCACCAAGTGCCTATCCGCTGCAGATCTTCCTGTATTTCGCTACAATTTTCTAATGCAGCAACTTCTCTGTATACTACAGCATCATCCGCGAAAAGCCGCATGGAACTTCCGACACTATCTACTAAGTCATTTATATATATTGTGAAAAGCAATGGTCCCATAACACTCCCCTGTGGCACGCCAGAGGTTACTTTAACGTCTGTAGACGTCTCTCCATTGATAACAACATGCTGTGTTCTGTTTGCTAAAAACTCTTCAATCCAGCCACACAGCTGGTCTGATATTCCGTAGGCTCTTACTTTGTTTATCAGGCGACAGTGCGGAACTGTATCGAACGCCTTCCGGAAGTCAAGAAAAATAGCATCTACCTGGGAGCCTGTATCTAATATTTTCTGGGTCTCATGAACAAATAAGGCGAGTTGGGTCTCACACGATCGCTGTTTCCGGAATCCATGTTGATTCCTACATAGTAGATTCTGGGTTTCCAGAAATGACATGATACGCGAGCAAAAAACATGTTCTAAAATTCTACAAGAGATCGACGTAAGAGATATAGGTCTATAGTTTTGCGCATCTGCTCGACGACCCTTCTTGAAGACTGGGACTATCTGTGCTCTTTTCCAATCATTTGGAACCCTCCGTTCCTCTAGAGACTTGCGGTACACGGCTGTTAGAAGGGGGGCTAGTTCTTTCGCGTACTCTGTGTAGAATCGAATTGGTATCCCGTCAGGTCCAGTGGATTTTCACCTATTGAGTGATTCCAGTTGCTTTTCTATTCCTTGGACACTTATTTCGATGTCAGCCATTTTTTCGTTTGTGCGAGGATTTAGAGAAGGAACTGCAGTGCGGTCTTCCTCTGTGAAACAGCTTCGGAAAAAGGTGTTTAGTATTTCAGCTTTACGCGAGTCATCCTCTGTTTCAATGCCATCATCATCCCGTAGTGTCTGGATATGCTGTTTCGAGCCACTTACTGATTTAACGTAAGACCAGAACTTCCTAGGATTTTCTGTCAAGTCGGTACATAGAATTTTACTTTCGAATTCAATGAACGCTTCACGCATAGCCCTCCTTACGCTAACTTTGACATCGTTTAGCTTCTGTTTGTCTGAGAGGTTTTGGCTGCGTTTAAACTTGGAGTGGAGCTCTCTTTGCTTTCGCAGTAGTTTCCTAACTTTGTTGTTGTACCACGGTGGGTTTTTCCCGTCCCTCACAGTTTTACTCGGCACGTACCTGTCTAAAACGCATTTTACGATTGCCTTGAACTTTTTCCATAAACACTCAACATTGTCAGTGTCGGAACAGAAATTTTCGTTTTGATCTGTTAGGTAGTCTGAAATCTGCCTTCTATTACTCTTGCTAAACAGATAAACCTTCCTCCCTTTTTTTATATTCCTATTAACTTCCATATTCAGGGATGCTGCAACGGCCTTATGATCACTGATTCCCTGCTCTGTACATACAGATTCGAAAAGTTCGGGTCTGTTTGTTATCAGTAGGTCCAATATGTTATCTCCACGAGTCGGTTCTCTGTTTAATTGCTCGAGGTAATTTTCGGATAGTGCACTCAGTATAATGTCACTCGATGCTCTGTCCCTACCACCCGTCCTAAACATCTGAGTGTCCCAGTCTATACCTGGTAAATTGAAATCTCCACCTAAGACTATAACATGCTGAGAAAATTTATGTGAAATGTATTCCAAATTTTCTCTCAGTTGTTCTGCCACTAATGCTGCTGAGTCGGGAGGTCGGTAAAAGGAGCCAATTATTAACCAAGTTCGGTTGTTTAGTGTAACCTCCACCCATAATAATTCACAGGAACTATCCACTTCTACTTCACTACAGGATAAACTACTACTAACAGCGATGAACACTCCACCACCGGTTGCATGCAATCTATCCTTTCTAAACACCGTCTGTACCTTTGTAAAAATTTCGGCAGAATTTATCTCTGGCTTAAGCCAGCTTTCTGTACCTATAACGATTTCAGCTTCGGTGCTTTCTATCAGCGCTTGAAGTTCCGGTACTTTACCAACGCAGCTTCGACAGTTGACAATTAGAATACCGATTGCTGCTTGTTCCCCGCATGTCCTGACTTTGCCCCGCACCCGTTGAGGCTGTTGCCCTTTCTGTACTTGCCCAAGGCCATCTAACCTAAAAAACCGCCCAGCCCACGCCACACAACCCCTGCTACCCGTGTAGCCGCTTGTTGCGTGTAGTGGACTCCTGACCTATCCAGCGGAACCCGAAACCCCACCACCCTATGGCGCAAGTCGAGGAATCTGCAGCCCACACGGTCGCAGAACCGTCTCAGCCTCTGATTCAGACCCTCCACTCGGCTCTGTACCAAAGGTCCGCAGTCAGTCCTGTCGACGATGCTGCAGATGGTGAGCTCTGCTTTCATCCCGGTAGCGAGACTGGCAGTCTTCACCAAATCAGATAGCCGCCGGAAGCCAGAGAGGATTTCCTCCGATCCATAGCGACACACATCATTGGTGCCGACATGAGCGACCACCTGCAGATGGGTGCACCCTGTACCCTTCATGGCATCCGGAAGGACCCTTTCCACATCTGGAATGACTCCCCCCGGTATGCACACGGAGTGCACATTGGTTTTCTTCCCCTCTCTTGCTGCCATTTCCCTAAGGGGCCCCATTACGCGCCTGACGTTGGAGCTCCCAACTACCAGTAAGCCCACCCTCTGCGACTGCCCGGATCTTGCAGACTGAGGGGCAACCTCTGGAACAGGACAAGCAGCCATGTCAGGCCGAAGATCAGTATCAGCCTGAGACAGAGCCTGAAACCGGTTCGTCAGACAAACTGGAGAGGCTTTCCGTTCAGCCCTCCGGAATGTCTTTCGCCCCCTGCCACACCTTGAAACGACCTCCCACTCTACCACAGGTGAGGGATCAGCCTCAATGCGGGCAGTATCCCGGGCAACCACAGTCGTAGTCCGATCAGGGGATGCGTGGGACGAGCTGGCCGTCCCCGACAAACCCCCATCCCGACCCCCACAGTGATGCCCATTGGCAACAGCCTCAAGCTGTGTGACCGAAGCCAACACTGCCTGAAGCTGGGAGCGAAGGGATGCCAACTCAGCCTGCATCCGAACACAGCAGTTGCAGTCCCTATCCATGCTAAGAACTGTTTTGCTAAGAACGTCTGAACTAATCTACAGAGAGCGCAAACAAGTCGACAAAATTTAAACGGTTATTAAAATACAAGATTGCCTAGTAAATGCAGTAATGCTGCTACTTGCGCACTGCTGACACTGCTCGGCGGCGGAAGGAGACTAAGCGAAATTACACTATTCAGGTACTAAAACACGATGCTACACTCTCAAATACTATAATACGCCCGAAATTTATGAATTAAACAATGCAAGAACCAAAAACACGCAAAGAAATTAAGAATTAAACTATGTAACAAATGAGTGAGCTAGGAGTAAACGACTTGCTGCTCAGCTGCTTATCCAACGGCGGCAGGGAGCACACTGACTGCGACCAACCGACACTGGCCGTTCAAAACAAAACAGTAGACAAACGACTACGCGAATTTACACTATTCAGGTACTAAAACGCGATGCTACAACTCTCAAATACTATAATACGCTCGAAATTTATGAATTAAACAATGCAAGTACCAAAAACACGCAAAGAAATTAAGAATTAAACTATGTAACAAATGAGTGAGCTAGGAGTATACGACTTGCTGCTGCAGCTGCTTATCCAACGGCGGCAGGGAGCACGCCCTCCTAAGACAAATAAGTTCAAATAGAAACGGTGGCGTGACTTATCGATCGCGCAAGGGTTCATTGATATTCACATTACACTCCGTGATCGAAAAATGTTCAGAACTCGCGACTCTATACACGTTCACTTCGCGGAATTCCATATTTAATAACTAACGCACTTTTTCTTTCCACTTTGATATTCAATATTCGCCATAATTAAACCTGTATTCGCGCCTCGGGGCCGCACCTCAATCAATAAACACGACTCAAGAGCGCGTGCAGTCTCCCAGTAGTTCCGTTACTGTTCACACGTACCTCTGACTTCCAGAACACCAACAATGTTGTCGCAGTCGGAAATATTATGCTTATGTCGCCATTTCGATAATCGTACCGGTACTGTTACCCGTGCTGCTACCACGTGTCTTCGTCACTCAGCTTCGGCACACAAGCGACGCAATTACGACACTGATGATCTGGAGGGACGGACTCATGAAAATTGTCATTAAAAAGATAGGTCGCCACTGATCTCGGATTCTTTCATTAGTCACAGCGGGCGCCAAGACGGTGCTGTCGCTGCTGAAGTGTCTTACTCTCCCTGTAAATACACATCGATAAAACGAATATCGCACTAATTCTGGGACCACTGTGTCGAATAGGCATGTAAAATTCCTCTTTGAAAATTATTTTGTTTGTGGTGGGAACTAAACCGAAGGTTTTCATCGGCGCTAGGCGTCGCATGATAGACTTGGCAAGCAGTATTTTCCTGGGCTGACTCCAGTTACACATTGCAAAAACGAAATTGCAAATATCTGCCGTTGTTGGAGCAACGGAGCCAGAGTCTGGTAGTCGCTGGAAATATGAGGGGCAGTCAAATGAAAACGGAACACCCGCCGCAACGGGATGATGGAATGGTGCTACTCGAAAGCCGTCGCCACACGCGTTAAGGCAGTGGGACACGAGACGATCATTTACTGTTTCGCAGAACGCGGTCGGCCACTGACGGATCCACTACCGCACCCACCTTTGCACTTCCTCGTACGACAGAAAGCCAACGGCCTTGCCGCGTTGGTAATACCGGTTCCCGTCAGATCACCGAAGTTAAGCGCTGTCGGGCTGGGCTAGCACTTGGATGGGTGACCATCCGGTCTGCCGAGCGCTGTTCGCTAGTGTGGTGCACTCAGCCCTTCTGTGGCAAACTGAGGAGGTACTTGACTGAGAAATAGCGGCTACGGTCTCGGAAAACTGACTTACGGCCGGGAGAACGGTGTGCTGACCACATGCCCCTCCATCTCCGCATCCATGACGCCTGTGGGCCGAGGATGACATTGTGTCCTGTCAGTGCCGTTGGGTCTTCCAGGGCCTGTCCGGACGGAGTTTAGTTTTAGTACGACAGAAACCGACATCCATGCATGTCTGTCTTCAGGTGGCTAAGGATGTGAAAATCACGCGGTGAAAGAGCCGGCCTGCACAGAGGATGTTGCCGTGTTTCGTCCGGTTGGCAGTGTGGGGACAGGCGTTATAGCGCAAAAGTATGATTCCATCCGATAGCATTCCTGCAGCACGAGAGCAAATGGCAAAGGCAATAGTGGAAGAATCCCACATCTCCCTCGCCGAAGAAAGCCAAAGCTGTTCACTGAGATTCCGGTAAGGTCTTCGAGTTCCTCGAGCATGGAACCACAATCAATGCGCAGCGCTATGAATTCAATTTGCAGAAACTGTGACGTGCCTTTGAAAACGTTCTCACACATTCGCATGCGAGAACACTAGACGCAGACAGACAGGGTTCACAAATTCCGTCCTGGGGGAGAAGGAATGATGATAGCAAGGGCATCCGGTTACCGTCTACGTCTTTAGCATTGCCAAATCAAGATTAACCCTGTGGAGATATAGGATAACGCCAGGAAACAGGAAATTTGTAGCAAGTTCCTATGGGACCAAACTGCTGAGGTCATCGGTCCCTAGGCTTACACAGTACTTAATCTAACTTAAACTAACTTACGCTAAGGGAACACACACACCCATGCTCGAGGGAGGTCTCGAACCTCCGACGGGGGGAGTCGCGCAAACCGTAGCAAGGCCCCCTAGACCACGCGGCTACCCCGCTCGGGACGCCAGGAAAAAGATCAAAACAGTGCAACTATACGCCTAGCTTTGGGAACATGGCTGTAGCTGTATGTTATTAAACAGCGTATACACTGATGAATACATTGTGGCGTACAAATATACATTGATTTTGTACTATTGAACCTGCGTATAGTATATTACACCTGCTTCGTATCATCATTGGAGTAAGCGAGTTCTACTGGTACATTCGCAATGTCTTTGCAGAATGCTTAATGCTTCATGGCACTTTATGACTATGGTTCTCTCAAGAAAGCCAGTATGACTTCATTAGGTCAACCCGAAGACAATACAGTCGAAATTAGACATTGAATTAATATAGTCATATTGCAATTTCTCGCGGTCCATTTCAGCTTTTCTTCAAATCCTGCTCGTTATCTTTCACCCAAAAACTGAGACAGATTATCGGGATACTATCTTTCTTACTCCATCAGTGTAATGGTTGGAGTTTGTGCATTGATTCAGTTATGTTATGATACACAGCTGACTCACATTAATGTGACCACCACCTATGTTCGACATCAAAGAGCAATAACCACTCACAGACGGGAGCCGGCAGCACTAGCAGTGGTGGGTGTACAAAGCGTGTTGGGGGGTCGCAAACAACAGTGCAGTTGTTGTCGTATCGCGGAAACTAAGCGGTTCATCTGACGTCAGAAATGGAATGATAGAGACGCCCTTCTAAACCCGCAGGACAGGACAGGTAGTTTAAATTGTGGAAAAGGGGCCAAAATAAGGTGCTGTCAGTTACACTCGAACATACAACTTTATTATTTGATCGAACATTACAATAGCCCATAAAACAATTTTTTTAAACACACAGCTTTAATCTTTGGGACTTAATTACCGGCTGAAGGCCACTTTAATTTAAAAATGGCTGAAGGCCAATAACTTAAAACGCAACCATAATCAGAAATTTAAAAGGCAAGCCTTATCTTACAACAGTTCTGATTTTAGACTGAAGGCCCAAAGAATCTGAGATTTTCAGAGCAAACAATTTGAATTCAAAATCGGCTGAAAGCCCAACACTTAAGGACAAACAACATTAATTTAAAAAAAAACAAAGGCCTTATGTAAAACAGTTCTTAATTAGGCAAAACTCAACCAAACCCGAAATTTAAAAGACGCCAGCGGGACGCGCACACCTAAAACACCCAGTGTGCGCGTCCGGGATAACGCTCCCGCTGGCCACTGTGAAAACGCTAAGTCCACGCACAGTAAATAAGCGAGCGCGCTCTCGCGCTACGCTCAGTCTGTGTCTTGCTGCTGCACAGGTAACTGCATTGAACGCCGCGAGCATGCCATACAGGAGATTTCGACGTCGTTGTCGCACAACAGTTTACAAAAATATAGAAAACATTGAACTTACTACAACATCAGGAGACAAAAAGAATCGTATTCCGGTGAAGAGTGTTGCAGCCCACGCCCTCATCGATGGACATTCTGTATTTCTGGGATGTTCTCTGAAATTGTTCTTTAGTTAGGCTGAAGTCCCAAAGAATGAGACACTTCAAGATCAAACAAGTTAAATTCAAATCGGCTGAAGGCCTAACACTTAAAACCCCATAACATTAATTTTTTTAAATACCAAACGCCTTACGTGAAACAGTTTTTAAAATAGGCTGAAGGCCTAAAGAATGTTACGCCTTAAGGGAAAAACAATCTTAATTTTTTAAAAAATCGGATAGAAGCTATACAAGTACAAACAACAAGAACAATAAAAAAAGCAGTAAACCCAAGGGCACTCAGATGTTCGAGGGTCGACCTGGAATTCCAACACTAACGCTCACTTAGGTGAGACAGGCAGTCGGGCCAACCATTCACGATCCAACGACAACCCAACCGACTGACAGTCAATGGACCCATCGACAAGATAACTTCCACTTCACCCGACCAGGGCACAACAGAGAGTTCAACGGAACGATGTAGAAGATGTTGGCGCACATAACCAATCATACATGGAGCTGTCAAACTACATACCGCGCTGGACAGCAAAAATACGATTAGGAAACTACACTGCCTGAAATTTACGTCAATGGCCAGGACAGATGACCGGAACGTTAACGGCCACAAAGCAGAAGAAGCTGGTGCACTTCAATTCAAATAACAAAATACAGTGAAACTCCTCCAGAGGGTGTCTAGAATTTTCCAGCTTGAAAACCACATTGTTGCTCGCGAGAATATCCCAGCAGCCGACAACGAACTCCAAATGACACAATGTGAACAGTCTTGGCTTGCTGGTAGATTAAATCAAACTCAACTTTCGTGTTCAGGGTCGGTGAGCCACGAACCTCGTAGCAATGGGAACAGCGCCACACACTCGGACGCCGCGTAGAGACCACCAGCGGGCCCCGGCCAAACTACGTCCCACAGAGAATTCCTCGCTGCTCCACGCAAACCGACCGACTGGTCGCACACCGCACAGCTGGAAACTACAAGCGCCAGGTCAAAGATAGTCCAAGTTGCGGATATTGATACACACCGCTGCTGCCACCCACGGAAGGAGAGGATAACAGCATAATCGCGATAGCCCTGGGAGACTAAACACAGAATCGCAACGAAGGTTTAATCCAGCGCATAGCATGAGCCAGCCACGGCTCAATGATCATTGGCTTTCAGGCCAAGGGTGGAAACATTTCCGAAATGGTTACGTTTGTAAATAGTTCGCGTGCCGCCATCACTAAAGTATGCCGCGCATGGAAAAATGGGTCTACCGTACACAGTGCCGAGGCAGTTATGGTGCACCACGGGCTGTAGGTGACAAGTGCGAACGATGTGTGCGGAGATGTCTAAGAGCGAATAGACGTGCAGCTGTTGGGGAATTGACCACCCAGATGAACCAACGGCAGTTCGGTGAAGGATGCGGAGTATGAGCTACCCCAGCAGGCGCCTGATTCATGCACTCATATTGACTGCATTTGCTGAGCGTCCACTGAGTGGTGACAGATAGCCTTTTCAGATAAATCACGTTTTACTAGTATGGTCATCAGACAGACGGTCGTTCGCGTGTACCGCGTGAAACGTCTGAAAGCAAACACACTGCAACAATAGCTGGAAGCCTCCAGGCCGAAAGATGGGAGTGTTATAGTGGGGGGAATGTTGCCGTGGTGTTCCCTGGGTAATCTCGTCATTCTGGAAGGCTCAATGAGTCAACATAAATATGCACTATCCTAAGGGACCATGTCCACCCTCACATGCAGCACGTTTTTCCTCAGTATAAAGGCAGCTTCCAGCAGGACAATGCAATGGGTTACGCAGCTCGCAGTGTACGTGCGTGGTTCGAAACGAAGCAGTATGAGTTTACCGTACTTCCCTCGTCGCCAAAATCCTCAGATTTAAACTTAATCGAGAATATACAGGTCTGTATGGCTCCACATCCCAGTCTGTATGTTCAAGAACCTCATTGACTCTCTTGCTACCCGTACAGTAGTGATCCGAGCGGCAAACTTGTTATTCAGGCTTCTGGCTGGATAGTGCAGTAGGTGTTCGTGCATCGTAGTGTTGCTTTCTGTTGTTATAAATGATTACGCAAATAAAGTGTTACGACAAATCATAATGTGTAGGCTTTCTCGGCCGGTTTCTTCAGTAATTAAAACTTCCGAGCTAAGAGGCTGTGGTCGAACAGAATAAATTCTTCCACCTGACATTTCGTTGCCAACTGCGGGCAACATCTTACGAGAAGATGTTGTCCGAAACGTCAGGAGGAAGAATATCTTCTGTTCGACCATATCCTCTTAGACGGGAAGTTTTAATTAATGGAGCGTTACCACATCTTGGTTGGAACACACCAGAGGAGTTGTTCAAACGATTAACACGGAAGAGTTTTCTTCTTGCGCACAATGTCTCCTTCCCTTAGCGAAGGGTGCGTCTTGTATCTTAAGAATACAGTCTGAACCAAAGTACCTCGAAACTGCTACATAATGCAGAATTGAGCACAATATGTCACGAGAGGCTGGCCCGTCACTATAAAAGGAGGCGGTGAGTGTTGTGTTGCCAGTAGAGAAACAGTAATGGCAGAATGGGTCGCGCAGGAGATCTGAACTGGTCATTGGATGTCACCTGAGCAACAAATCCATCAGGGGCATTTCAACCGTTCCATTGCTGTCAAGTCGACTTTTGGTGCTGCGACTGTGAATTGGAAATCCGAAGAAACCACCACAGCTAAATCAAGACTGAGCCATGGAGTCATATTTTACTTCGCTTGGGTCTTGTCTGGCGCCACTGGCTCGAAATTGCTATCGATTTACTATTTGTTCAGTAAGCATCTTTGGTCGAAGTCGGCCGAGAAGGAAGTGCTGGCCGTGTGGTGTGTCTCTGGGTGGGAAGATAGTTGGCCTGAGACAGCGTAGTTGCACGTTAGAGCTGAATATGAATGTATGAAGATGGTATCCGTTTTTTCGGACATGTCCGAAAGAACAAATACTATCTTCATACAGGTAAGGCTTACCGGCCAATGATCTTCTTCAGTGTGGATACACTCACATTGCTCAAACTCTTACGGGAATCGTTAGATTGACTGCCGCGGGTGATGAGTATAGTGGGTAGGGGCACTACAAATGTAGTGTGTGGACAGTAAGTTGGAAATGTGCGTCTCGCATAAGCGTGCCAGAGATAAGTCCCTGCAGTCACACTCTCTGTGGTCGATGGCTCACTCGGATAGAGCGTCTGCCATGTAAGTGGGAGATCCCGGGTTTGAGTTCTGATCGGTGTACACATTTTCAACTGTCACCGTTGATATTTATCAACGCCTCTAAGCAGCTAATGGTCTGGATTTCGTTGTAATTTTTTTACAGCTGAGTTGTTCGTGACATCGGGTTCCTATGTGAGAGCTGAGTTGGGCTGTATGAGCCAAGTTGGTCAGCAAAAGCCGCATCCGTCCGACACAGGAAATTGGCTCTCGGACGAGTGGTGTGTGGGGGGTGTCGGTCGGTTGGTGGGGTCTGCCTTCCTCGCGTCCGCCAGTCAGTGCGGGCCTCCGGCTGTGTAAAGGGGCAACTTTGTGGCCGTCCGTTGGTTAGTGACATCGCAATTCATCGGGTTGTATGGACTGCCGCTTCACGTTGCTCGCAACCTGGTTCGTCTGCTTCACCCTGACCGATCTCCCCAAATCGCCATTCGACTGTTTTTTTTTTTTCCTAAATTATCATCTCAAGACATCTCATGCGTCCATGCAACGCCGTCATCTACACAAGATGAGTATTAAGTGTGGCTTCGTTTGACTACGGTAGTCTCAAAAGTCTAACCTTGTAGTCATATTTCTCAAACTGCGGCCTTAAGATTTAAATTGTAAATTTCACTTGTGCTTTTACGTAGCTGGCCCTTATCTTGTTATTATTATAATTATTATTATAAGCATGTTATATTTTTCCAAACTGGCCTTAAGATTTAAACTGCAAATTTCACTTGAGCTTTTACGTAGCTGGCCTTTTTTTTAATTATTATTATTACATTACTGGCCTTTAAAATTGTTACACCAAGAAGAAATGCAGATGAAAACGTCTATTCATTGGAAAAATATATTATACTAGAACTGACATGTGATTACATTTTCACGCAAAAAAATGGTTAAAGGCTCTGAGCACTATGGGACTTAACTTCTGAGGTCATCAGTCCCCTAGAACTTAGAACTACTTAAACCTAACTAACCTACGGACATCACACACATCCATGCCCGAGGCAGGATTCGAACCTGCGACCGTAGCGGTCGCGCGGTTCCACAATGTAGCGCCCAGAACCGCTCGGCCACTTCGGCCGGCATTTTCACGCAATTTGGGTGCATAGATCCTGAGATATCAGTACCCAGAACAACCACCTCTGGCCGTAATAACGGCCTTGATACGCCTGGGCATTGAGTGAAACAGAGCTTGGATGGCGTGTACAGGTACAGTTGCCTATGCAGCTTCAACACGATACCACAGTTCATCAAGAGTAGTGACCGGCATATTGTGACGAGCCAGTTGCTCGGCCACCATTGACCAGACGTTTTCAATTGGTGAGAGATCTGGAGAATGGGCTGGCAAGGGCAGCAGTCGAACATTTTCTGTATCCAGAAAGGCCCGAACAGCACCTGCAACATGCGGTCGTGCATTGTTGTTGTTGTTGTGGTCTTCAGTCCTGAGACTGGTTTGATGCAGCTCTCCATGCTACTCTATCCTGTGCAAGCTTCTTCATCTCCCAGTACCTACTGCAACATACATCCTTCTGAATCTGCTTAGTGTATTCATCTCTTGGTCTCCCTCTACGATTTTTACCCTCCACGCTGCCCTCCAATGCTAAATTTGTGATCCCTTGATGCCTCAAAACATGTCCTACCAACCGATCCCTTCTTCTAGTCAAGTTGTGCCACAAACTTCTCTTCTCCCCAATCCTATTCAATACCTCCTCATTAGTTACGTGATCTACCCACCTTATCTTCAGCATTCTTCTGTAGCACCACATTTCGAAAGCTTCTATTCTCTTCTTGTCCAAACTGGTTATCGTCCATGTTTCACTTCCATACATGGCTACACTCCATACAAATACTTTAAGAAACGACTTCCGGACACTTAAATCTATACTCGATGTTAACAAATTTCTCTTCTTCAGAAACGATTTCCTTGCCATTGCCAGTCTACATTTTATATCTTCTCTACTTCGACCATCATCAGTTATTTTACTCCCTAAATAGCAAAACTCCTTTACTACTTTAAGTGTCTCATTTCCTAATCTAATCCCCTCAGCATCACCCGATTTAATTTGACTACATTCCATTATCCTCGTTTTGCTTTTGTTGATGTTCATCTTATATCCTCCTTTCAAGACACTGTCGATTCCGTTCAACTGCTCTTCCAAGTCCTTTGCTGTCTCTGACAGAATTACAATGTCATCGGCGAACCTCAAAGTTTTTACTTCTTCTCCATGAATTTTAATACCTACTCCGAATTTTTCCTTTGTTTCCTTTACTGCTTGTTCAATATACAGATTAAATAACATCGGGGAGAGGCTACAACCCTGTCTCACTCCTTTCCCAACCACTGCTTCCCTTTCATGCCCCTCGACTCTTGTAACTGCCATCTGGTTTCTGTACAAATTGTAAATACCCTTTCGCTCCCTGTATTTTACCCCTGCCACCTTCAGAATTTGAAAGAGAGTATTCCAGTTAACGTTGTCAAAAGCTTTCTCTAAGTCTACAAATGCTAGAAACGTAGGTTTGCCTTTTCTTAATCTTTCTTCTAAGATAAGTCGTAAGGTTAGTATTGCCTCACGTGTTCCAACATTTCTACGGAATCCAAACTGATCTTTCCCGAGGTCCGCTTCTATCAGTTTTTCCATTCGTCTGTAAAGAATTCGCGTTAGTATTTTGCAGCTGTGACTTATTAAACTGATAGTTCGGTAATTTTCACATCTGTCAACACCTGCTTTCTTTGGGATTGGAATTATTATATTCTTCTTGAAGTCTGTGGGTATTTCGCCTGTCTCATACATCTTGCTCACCAGATGGTAGAGTTTTGTCATGACTGGTTCTCCCAAGGCCATCAGTAGATCTGATGGAATGTTGTCTACTCCCGGGGCCTTGTTTCGACTCAGGTCTTTCAGTGCTCTGTCAAACTCTTCACGCAGTATCTTATCTCCCATTTCATCTTCATCTACATCCTCTTCCATTTCCATAATATTGTCCTCAAGGACATCGCCCTTGTATACACCCTCTATATACTCCTTCCACCTTTCTGCCTTCCCTTCTTTGCTTAGAACTGGGTTGCCATCTGAGCTCTTGATATTCATACAAGTGGTTCTCTTCTCTCCAAAGGTCTCTTTAATTTTCCTGTAGGCAGCATCTATCTTATCCCTAGTGAGACAAGCCTCTACATCCTTACATTTGTCCTCTAGCCATCCCTGCTTAGCCATTTTGCACTTCCTGTCGATCTCATTTTTGAGACGTTTGTATTCCTTTTTGCTTGCTTCATTTACTGCATTTTTATATTTTCTCCTTTCATCAATTAAATTCAATATTTCTTCTGTTACCCAAGGATTTCTATTATCCCTCGTCTTTTTACCTACTTGATCCTCTGCTGCCTTCACGACTTCATCCCTCAGAGCTACCCATTCTTCTTCTACTGTATTTCTTTCCCCCATTCCTGTCAATTGTTCCCTTATGCTCTCCCTGAAACTCTGTACAACCTCTGGTTCTTTCAGTTTATCCAGGTCCCATCTCCTTAAATTCCCGCCTTTTTGCAGTTTCTTCAGTTTCAATCTGCAGTTCATAACCAATAGATTGTGGTCAGAATCCACATCTGCCCCTGGAAATGTCTTACAATTTAAAACCTGGTTCCTAAATCTCTGTCTTACCATTATGTAATCTATCTGATACCTTTTAGTATCTCCAGGATTCTTCCAGGTATACAACCTTCTTTCATGATTCTTGAACCAAGTGTTAGCTATGATTAAGTTATGCTCTGAGCAAAATTCTACAAGGCGGCTTCCTCTTTCATTTCTTCCCCCCTATCCATATTCACCTACTATGTTTCCTTCTCTCCCTTTTCCTACTGACGAATTCCAGTCACCCATGACTATTAAATTTTCGTCTCCCTTCACTACCTGAATAATTTCTTTTATCTCGTCATACATTTCATCAATTTCTTCATCATCTGCAGAGCTAGTTGGCATATAAACTTGTACTACTGTAGTAGGCATGGGCTTTGTGTCTATCTTGGCCACAATAATGCGTTCACTATGCTGTTTGTAGTAGGTAACCCGCACTCCTATTTTTTTATTCATTATTAAACCTACTCCTGCATTACCTCTATTTGATTTTGTATTTATAACCCTGTAATCACCTGACCAAAAGTCTTGTTCCTCCTGCCACCGAACTTCACTAATTCCCACTATATCTAACTTTAACCTATCCATTTCCCTTTTTAAATTTTCTAACCTACCTGCCCGATTAAGGGATCTGACATTCCACGCTCCGATCCGTAGAATGCCAGTTTTCTTTCTCCTGATAACGACGTCCTCCTGAGTAGTCCCCGCCCGGAGATCCGAATGGGGGACTATTTTACCTCCGGAATATTTTACCCAAGAGGACGCCATCATCATTTAATCATACAGTAAAGCTGCATGTCATACAGTAAAACTGCATGTCCTCGGGAGAAATTACGGCTTCAGTTTCCCCTTGCTTTCAGCCGTTCGCAGTACCAGCACAGCAAGGCCGTTTTGGTTAATGTTACAAGGCCAGATCAGTCAATCATCGAGACTGTTGCCCCTGCAACTACTGTAAAGGCTGCTGCCCCTCTTCAGGAAACACATGTTTGTCTGGCCTCTCAACAGATACCCCTCCGTTGTGGTTGCACCTACGGTACGGCCATCTGTATCGCTGAGGCACGCAAGCCTCCCCACCAACGGCAAGGTCCATGGTTCATGGGGGGGGGGGGGGGTCGTGCATTATCCTGCTCAAATGTAGGGTTTCGCAGGGATCGAATGAAGGGTAGAGCCACGGGTCGTAACACATCTTAAATGTAACGTCCACTGTTCAAAGTGGCGTCAATGCGAACAAGAGGTGACCGAGACGTGTAATCAATGGCACCCCATACCATCACGCCGGGTGATACGCCAGTTTGGCGATGACGAATACACGCTTCCAATGTGCGTTCAGCGCGATATCGTCAAACAAGGATGCGACCATCATGATGCTGTAAACAGAAACTGGATTCATCCGAAAAAATGACTTTTTGACATTCGTGCACCCAGGTTCGTCGTTGAGTACACCATCGCAGGCGCTCCTGTCTTTGATGCAGCGTCAAGGTTAACCGCAGCCATGGTCTGCGTGGTGATAGTCCATGCTGCTATAAACGTCGTCGAACTGCTCGTGCAGATGGTTATTGTCTTGCAAACGTCCCCATCTGTTGACTGAGGGATCGAGACGTGGCTGCACGATCCGTTACAGTCATGCGGATAAGATGCCTGTCATCTCGACTGCTAGTGATACCAGGCCGTTGGGATCCAGCACGGCGTTCCGTATTACCCTCCTGAACCTACTGATTCCGTATTTTGCTAATAGTCATTGGATCTAGACCAACGCGGGCAGCAATGTCGCGATACGATAAACCGCAATCGCGATAGGCTACAATCCGACCTTTATCAAAGTCGGAAACGTAATGGTACACATTTCTCCTCTTTACACGAGGCATCACAACAACGTTTCACCAGGTAACGCTGGTCAACTGCTGTTTGTGTATGTGAAATCGGTTGGAAACTTTCTTCATGTCAGCACGTTGTAGGTGTCGCCACCGGCGCCAACTTTGTGTAAATGCTCTGAAAAACTAATCATTTGTATATCTCAGCATCTTCTTCCTGTCTGTTAAATTTCGCGTCTGTAGCACGTCATCTTCGTGGTGTAGCAATTTTAATGGCCAGTAGTGTATTAAAAGCACGTTATATTTCCTCAAACATTGGCCTTAAGATTTAAATTGCAAATTACACCTGAACTTTTGCGTAGCTGGCCTGTTTGTCATTATTAAAAGTATGTTATATTTCCCCAAACTGTGGCCCTAAGATTTAAATTGCAGCGTTTATTTCTTTTATTTTAAGTTAAATTTTGACTTATCAGTAAATTGTTATTTGCATGAAATAATAACCAGTTGATTTGTGGGCATGATCCATTCCGTTTTCCTTGGCTCCTGACTGTCGAGTTCAAAGACCAGGCACATCTCATGTACTGACGGACTAGGATCTTATAACCCTGCGGAGGGTGATGGCAAAAATCTCAATAAATCAGCAGAAGGAATTACTTGTGAGTTCCATATTGTCGGTGGCAGCACCATGTGCTTAGAGAATTAAAAAGACCGGTGTGCAATGGTCAGTAGTACTTCGTTAGCTTCACGGTTTTGTAGTCAGTGCTACGTGACGCCAGAGTTGCTGTAAAGATTGATGCTACTTGACGGTGAATGACTGGGTACGATTTGTTTGGAGTGATGAAACACGCTATACCATGTAGCAATCCGATGGAAGAGTTTGAGTTTGGCAAATGTCCGTAGAATCTTACGGTATAGGAGTGTTTATTGTCGTTATGTTGTAGTCCCCTTATTGCGGTCAAGAAACTTCTATATGTGGAAGGATATGAACACATCCTACAGTATAGTGTGCTGCGTACAATAGAGATACACTTCGTAGGTGGTGACTGTACCACTGTTACTATGCTGTCTGACGTTAAACAGCATCTGTGAGGTAGTGGTTTGTGGACAATAACACTCCTGAAGTGGACTGACATGTCCAGAATTCCGATCGGAACCCAATGGAACACCTTTGGAATGAGTTAGAAAGACGACTTCGCTGCAGACTCCACTACCTTCTGTGGTTTCGGTTCCTGAAGAAGAATGGGCTCTCATTTCTCCACAGAAATTCAATCTCACTGGAAGTGCCCCCGGCGGAGCTCAACCCGCTATAAAGGTGAAGGTTGGACGCACTCCATGTTGACGTCCACCAATATATGTACAGATTCTTTTGATCAGATAGAGACTGCGCTGTTTTTTAATTCACTGTCAAATTAAAACTGATTGCACTTTCTTGAGGCAAGCTTAGTTCCCACAAATTATTTCTCACAAATATGCAGCATTCGCGGATGACAGCAGTATTATAGTCACTGAGAAAACAAGAGAACTCCTTGACGAGAAAGCAAATGAAACTCTCAAGGAAGTTTATGATTGGTCAATAAGCAATAAAGTGACATTGAACATAAAGAAAACTAATGCCATGAATTTCAGTTTGAAGAGGAAAAATGACCATGTTAAATTAAATGTAGTTGGCACCTCTACAGACTGTGTAACAAATGCAAAATTTCTAGGAATGATTGTTAATTCTCAGTTGAAGTGGTGTGAACACACAAAGGTACTTGCAAACAGAATGTCATCAGCATGTTATGCCCTTAGAATCCTATCATCAGTGTGTAACGTGCAGTGTCTTTTAGTTACATATTATGGCATTCTTTTTTGGGTAACCAACGCACAAAATATGAACACAATTTTCAAACTCCAGGAAAGAGCCATAAGAATAATAATCAAAAATACTAGTCGATCTCATTGTAAAGATCTGTTCGAAACACTAGGGATTTTAATTGCTACATGTGAATACATTTACCAGTCAGTTGTACATATCAAAAATAACATTGGTAATTACTGCACAAACAGTTTTGTCCATGACCATGCAACAAGAAATAGACTCAACTTACATTTACCAAGAAAAAATAAACATAAAAATCAAAACAGCGTTTTCTACCAAGAAATAAAACTGTACAATAAATTACCAAAAGAGATTAAAGAAATTGCAAAAATACGCTTATTTAAAAAGGCAGCTAAAAGTACGTGTTATGCAATACATTTTATACATTGAAGTATTACTTAGACAAAACAGAGTAGGAGTTTGATAAAATGCGTTATACAAATAAATAATAATAATAATGATTATAAAACATCCAACATTCCACATAACACCTTCACTTTAAGTTTTTTCCCTTCATCTTTCCTTTCTAGAAATACTTACCCCCAAGCTATGTATAGCACAATACTAACACCTCTTCCTCTTTCTGAGCTCAACATCTCACTCATTATGGAGGGATGCTGACTCAGTTTTTCAGGATAGCAAATGGGAAGTAGCGGTACAGAAAAAGTCCCAGAGATCACCAGCGTGTGTGTGTGTGTGTGTGTGTGTGTGTGTGTGTGTGTGTGAAGTGAGTGAAGTGTTATGAAACAATGTGTGTATAGTGTGTGCAGTGACTTATAGTGAGATATGAGTGAACGGTGTGGCATTACGTTATTGAATAAGTTATTTGTAAGCAAAGTATTGTATACCAGAAGTAAATTTAATGATAGTCTCTAACTAGAATTCTGTAAATATATGTGTATACGAATTAGCTTATTTTAAAGTGATCGAAACTTGTAAATACTTTGACGTGTCCTACATCCCTGTAAAAAGAGATCTACGGATGAATAAAGCTACTACTACTACTACTACTACTACTACTACTAACTTCTTTGAGGTTCGGGAAGCAAGTGGGAGGCCCTAATCGAAGCTGCGAGGTTGGGTTGTGAGTCATGCTTAGTCGGTAAGAGCACGAAGGTTCCGTGTTCGATTCCGGCCCAGTACATACTTTTACTCTGCCAGCAATTTTCCAAACTGGTGTTAATAATTTCCTTTTATCAACAGGACTCGAACAGGCTGAACTTTTAATTCCAGACGGTATACTCAGCGGCTACTTTTCCAACGCTTGCACGGGAAACATTTCATCTTCTTCTCATGAACCTTACTGTATTCATCGGCCTCAAATCTGGAAGGTTGCGACAGTCTTGAAACGTAATAACGAAATCACATCGACGATCCCACAATCGTTACGAAGTTTGTCACTAATTTGAAATAAACGGGCGTGACAGACGAAGTCGAACTGTACCGCAAGGGGACAGTTATTATCGGCCTTCGAATAACCGGAAATTGGTTATTTCCGACGAGCTGCCAGCTGGGGCAATTTCCGCTTTGCCGCTTTGCACACTCATTAGCAGAGCCGGCTGAATATTTCGCCAAGTGCGGCCACTGCGATCTTCTATAATTGTGTTCCCCGCCGCGCTTGTCAAATGGCCACGCAATAACCACTTCATCGAGCGTCCGCTTTCCGAACTGCTTTCCCAGACGTGATGATGTTCCGACTAGCAGAGAGCGCGCGACCGTGGAAAGGAAAAAAAAAGTATCAAATATGGATTTGCCAACAAACTAACACAGAGAGGCGGAGAGTAATGCTCTGTATGGGCTCTGCTGCAGCACATATCTTCTATTACGTTTTAAAAATCTATAATTAAACTTAGCTGTCAACTACACCTAGCATTTCTAGCCTTTCATACACGTCTCCCAAGAAATATTTACACTTCGTAGTAATCAACGGCATGATTGCTGAGAACTAAATTATTGTCATAAACTGTGTTTCCTGAACAAAGTGATGGGACAGTTACAGAACAGGGTGAAACTTAATCATATGACATTTATCATATAACAGTGGTTAAAACAATTTGCATTTCAAACATTGTATTGTATTGAACTGGGGACCTAGAAACGACGGAGAGGCTGCGTCCCCGCAATGGTACACAACCCCACCACAGGCTACAGCAGTCTACTCACCCCACCGCCGCCCCATACTGAACCCAGGGTTATTGTGCGGTTCGGCCCCCAGAAACGTCGCACACCAAATGAGTGTAACCCTAATGTTTAATTATCGTGTACGCGTACATGGAAAAAGTGTTTAAGCCGCAATTGCAGACATAGTGTAACTGAGGCAGAATAAGTGGAACCAGCCAGCATTCACCGAGGCAGATGGAAAACCGCCATAAAAACCATCCACAGGCTGGCCGGCACGCCGGACCTCGACACTAATCCGGCGGGCGAATTCGTGCCAGGGAGACCGTCACGCCTTCCTGCCTGGAAGCAGTGCATTAGACCGAAGGGCTAACCGAGCGAGCTGCATTTCACATACTGGCCCACACCTGTTCTGAAGCTGATATGCACGCCAGCTGTCAGTTCATATTGTCTCCACACACAGCGTTAGCAGCGAGCTGTTTGTAAACATCAGGTCGTAAACATCAGGTCACTGGTTGCCAAGCGAACGGCATGCCACCATTCGCCGATCATCACTGTTGATCTCTGCTGGCATAGAGCTGAAGCAGAATGGAATGACGTAGCCTGGTTAGAGACACCGTTACTGCCAGATGTGGCAGCTCCGTCTACTAAATTTTTTGTTTATCCCCGAACATCACTTTTCTACATCCACATAATAATTAAAATTCCGATAGTTACTACCCTTTCTGGTGTTGCAGTTTTAATGGCTGGCACGGTACACTCTAAGAAGAAGAACTTCGCATCACGAAGAATTATCACAGTTACACGAAAATCGGTTGATGTGTTGTACATTTACAGGCAAACAAACTGTTACAATTTCAGAAGAATTGGGTGATTCATTCAGGAGAAAGAGCTTCGCAAATTGAACAAGTCAATAATGCACTCGTCGACGTCTGGCCCTTATACAAGCAGTTATTTAGCTTGGCAGTGATTGATCGAGTTGCTGGATGTGCTTCTAAGGGACATCTGTCCAACTGGCGCATTAGATCGTCAAAACTCTGGGCTGGCTAGAGGACCCTGGCCACAATGCTCCATTGAAAACTAGCCTTTACCACCACAGCTTTATCAGCATATGCATTCGATACACTTACTGAATGCACCTCTTGCTCCCGCACTCTGTGTCCAACCTCTTCCTCCCTCTGTCTGTCCACATCATCCTCCCATCTCTATTTCGTCCTCCCAACTCTGTCTCTTCATCTCCCCCTTATCATTACTTTATCCATTTCCTCCATACCCTCTCTTTGAGCATATTTTCCTCCTCCATCCCTCTGAAAATAACTTCCTCCTCCCTCTCTTTCCATCTCTGCCTCCCACTCTTCCTTGCCCACCAGCTCACAATCCCTCTACCAATTCCAGCAGCCACATGCACCTCCTCCTCCTCCTCCCCTCTCTGTCTTCATTTACTCCTCGCTCTTGCTCTGTCCATCCCTTCCTCTGTCAATCCAAACCTGTCCCCAGACATCCTCATTAGCACTTGAAGTCCCTGCAGTACAGTTCAGTAAAGCAGGCAGACATTACTACCACAACACATCTGTCATGCAAGGCAGGCAACACATCCAGAGGCTTGAAAATCATTTATTTGCCCCTGACATACACGCTGCTGTTCAAACCAGATTCATAAAGCAGGCCGCTGCTACTCCAACAGAGCACAATTGTCATGAAGGGCAGCATATATATCAGGGTCTGGAAAACCGTTTCTTAGCCCTGGTGGAAATCCTTGGGTAACACAACAGATATTGAATTTAATTGATGAAAGGAGGAAATATAAAAATGCAGTAAATGAAGCAGGCAAAATGAATACAAACGTATCAAAAATGAGATCGACAGGAAGCGCAAAATGACTAGACAGGGATGGCTAGAGGACAAATGTAAGGATGTATAGATACTCCCTATAGGAAAATTAAAGAGACCTTCGGAGAATAAAGAACTACTTGTATGAATATCGAGAGCTCAGATTGAAAACCAGTTCTAAGCAAAGAAAGGCAGGCAGAAAGTTGGATGGAGTATATAGACTGTCTATACAAGGATGGTGTGGTTGAGAACAATATTATGGAAATGGAAGAAGACGCAGATAATGAAATGTTAGATATGATTCTGCATGAAGAGTTTGACAGAGCACTGAAGCAGAAAGAAGAAATAAAATGAACCTCAACAAAATCAAAACAAGGCCCTGGGAGTAGACACCAATCCATTAGAACTACTGATAGCCTTTAGAGAGCCAGCCCTGCCAAAAACTATCATTTGATGAGCAAGATGTATGAGATAGACGAAATTCCCTCAGACTTCGAGAAGAACATAATAATTCCAATTCCAAAGAAAGCATGTGTTGACAGGTGTGAAAATTACCGAACTATCAGTTTAATAAGTCACGGCTGCAAAATACTAACACGAGATTTTTACAGACGAATGGAAAAACTAGTAGAAGCCGACCTCGGGGAAGATCAGTTTGGATTCCGTAGAAATATTGGAATACGTGAGGCAATACTGACCCTACGACTCATCTCAGAAGATGAATTAAGGAAAGGAATACCTACATTTCTAACATATATAGACTTAGAGAAATCTTTAGACAATATTGACTGGAATACTCTCTTTCAAATTCTGAAGGTTGCAGGGGTCAAATACAGGGCTATTTACAATTTGTACCGAAGCAGATGGCAGTCATAAGAGTCGAGGGGCATGAAAGGGAAGCAGTGGTTGGGAAGGGAGTGATACAGGGTTGTAGCCTATGTATTCAATCTATGGATTGAGCAAGCAGTAAAGGAAATAAAAAAAAATTTGGAGTAGGAATTAAAATCCATGGAGAAGAAATAAAAACTTTGAGGTTTGCCAATGACATTGTAATTCTATCAGAGACTGCAAAGGACCGGGAAGAACAGTTGAATGGAATGGTCAGTGTCTTGAAAGAAGGAATAAAATGAACGTCAAAAAGAGCAAAACGAGGATAATGGTATGTAGTCAAATTGAATCAGGTGATGGAGAGAGTTAGATTAGGAAATAAGACACTTAAAGTAGCAGATGAGTTTTGCTATTTGGGGAGCAATATAACTGATGATGGTCGAAACAGAGAGAATAGAAAATGTAGGTTGGCAATGGCAAGGAAAGCGTTTCTAAAGAAGAGAAATTTATTAACACCGAGTATAGGTTTAAGCGTCAGGAAGTCTTTTCTGAAAGTATTTGTATGGAATGTAGCCATGAATGGAAGTGAAACATTGACGATAAATAATTTAGACAAGAAGAGAATAGAAGCTTTCAGAATGTGATGCTACATAAGAATACTGAAGATTATCTGGGTTGATCACGAAACTAATGAGGAGGTACTGAATAGAATTGTGGAGAAGAGGAATTTCTGGCACAACTTGAGTAGAAGGACATATTCTGAGGCATCACGGTATCACCATTTTAGTATTGTAGGGAACCGTGGAGGGTAAAAATCGCAGAGGGAGATCAAGAGATGAATACACTAAGCAGATTCAGAAGTTTTGGTATTTTACACTCTGTTTTACCGTATTTCCATCTCACCTCGTTGATTTAAATTACTGGCATTACTGAGTTGCTGTTTTGCCTGACCGTCATCGGCGCTAGTAGCGCGTATTGATGTATCCACTCTGATAGGATCTTTGCTCGGCTTCTATTACTTCCCGGTTGTCATCTGTCTTGGAGTCAGTCGGAACGTGCGAGGAGGAGAGTTCACGACACCACTTCGGCTCTTGAGATGGGCCCTGACAGTCAGTTGTAATGCGTCCGGAGCCCAGTCCGGGCCAGACAGTCGCCGGCTTGCAGCAGCAGTGAGCCCTGCGTGGACATCGCCCGCCCGACCGTTGCCGCCACGCATCCCTTAAGCCGGGCCTGACTTTTGGTGGATTGTTGGTCGGTCGGTTGGTCCGAGGACATCTCCGTGCGGTGTAGCCGACTGGGCCGCTAGCGGTCTTTGCGCAGTGTCGGAGTCTGTCTGGACCTACCCGTTCGGTACGAGCATCGTCGCTCGCCGAGCCAGGACATAAAGGTTGAGTGGTTTTGAGCATTACTTTGTTGGTTCCGGCGTTGCTGTTGTGAAGGTTTTCCTGTGAGCAACAACGAGTGAAGTGTTAGAGATAGCCGCCGTCAGGTGGAATTGATCAAATTAATTTACCCATAGTCAGTGCACCAGCGGAATTCTTTGCCTTGTGGCCGTTAGTGTTCTGGCTACATACCCTGGCAGCTAAAGTAGCTTTTAGGCAGTGTCTTTTCCTCACCTGCTGTTGCTTCCCAACATGGTGTGTAGTTATGGCAGCTCAGTTCACATACGCGTTCGTTTGGGGTAGTGATACTTGTAATTTTTGGGGGGCCTTGATTTCTCGCGTACTCCGTCGTGGCAAGCAAGCGGTTGATCGGTCGGTCCGTGACTGTCCCTTGGTGGGGTTCGCACGAATTAAGTGTAGTTGGACTCACCACCTGTCTCGCCTAAGTGAACGAGGGCAGACCGATCCACTGGAGACTCTTTGAGTGCCGTTCTCTTAATTATCCTTTTGGTAGTGTTAATGTTGTTGTAATTTAGCTGTATTTTACATTTTTAATTTGCACGGTTAGTTGTGGGCCTTCAGCCCTGGAAACATGTTCTCAGAGTTTCCTTCAAGTCCAAACATTATCGCATTCTTCTCTTCAAAAGTTATTGTAATTCCTCTGAAAGATTTTACAAGTTGTTGTGGGCCTTCCGCCGTTGATGTTGCAAAATGGAAATTTTTAAACTTAATGTATTATTTTACAGATCGTTGCAATATATATTTCCTTAATTTTCAGAATTTAACTTTGCGGCTTTCAGCCACCTTATTGCGTTTGTTTACCTATTTAAGTGCACACTGTGGGCTCTCAGCCCTGTTAGCATCTTAAAACATTGTGGCCATCTGTCTTCAGTAATCATCATAGCATATTTCGAATTTTGAAGTTTAATCCGGCGGCCTTCAGCCGCTCCGCATGCTGATCTCATATATGTATAAGATTTATCTTATTCGTAAATTTGACTGTGTGTCATGTCTTTTCAGAATTGATCTTATTCTAAAGCATCTGTTTGGAGGCCTTCAGCCGCGAAGCAAATTTAATCTTTCAAAAGTGCATTTGTGAACTAAATATTAATAAATTACAATTGTGAAATGAATCCGACCGCAACTCCCTTGGTCCTTTCCACAATCTTAATTAGCGGTTAGGCCTGCGTAATTTAGCGGGTGTTTCAGAGATGAAGAAGCTTGCACGCGATAGAGTAGCATAGAGAGCTGCATCAAACCAATCTTTGGACTGAAGACCACAACGACAGCCCAGACATTAAGCTGCCATGCAAAGCAGGTTGATTTGGTAGGGCGATAATATTCCCAAACAATATCTGTTCTGCGTGGCAGCCTATACGCCAGGAGCTAGAAAAACACGTTACTGCCTCTATCTCAACTTGAGCTAAGCGGTTATAAACGCAACATTGATGATACTCATGAGACATGCTCTTTCTGCGTCAAATTTCGTCTAAATCGAGCCAGAGTATTGGGATTTGATGCTATACACACACACACTATGCATTATATAATAGATAGCAGAAAAACATAATGGAGATGTTGTTGTGGTCTTCATTCCTGAGACTGGTTTGTTGCAGCTCTCCATGCTACTCTATCCTGTGCAAGCTTCTTCATCTCCCAGTACCTACTGCAGCCTACATCCTTCTGAATCTGCATAGTGTATTCATCTCTTGGTCTCCCTCTACGATTTTTACCCTCCACGCTGCCCTCCAGTACTAAATTGGTGATCCCTTGATGCCTCAGCACATGTCCTACCAACCGATCCCTTCTTCTAGTCAAGTTGTGCCACAATCTACTCTTCTCCCCAATTCAATTCAATACTGTCTCATTAGTTATGTGATCTACCCGTCTAATCTTCAGAATTCTTCTGTGGCACCATATTTCGAAAGTTTCTATTCTCTTCTTGTCTAAACTATTTATCGTCAATGTTTCACTTCCATACATGGCTACACTCCATACAAATACTTTCAGAAACGACTTCCTGACACTTAAATCTATACTCGATCTTAACAAATTTCTCTTCTTCAGAAACGCTTTCCTTGCCATTGCCAGTCTACATTTCATATCCTCTCTACTTTGACCAGCAGTTATTTTGCTCCCCAAATAGCAAAACTCGTTTACTACTTTCAGTGTCTCATTTCCTAATCTAATTCCCTCAGCATCACCCGACTTAATTCGACTACATTCCATGATCCTCGTTTTGCTTTTGTTGATGTTCATCTTATACCCTCCTTTCAAGACACCGCCCATTCCGTTCAACTGCTCTTCCAAGTCCTTTGCTGTCTCTGACAGAATTACAATGTTATCGGCGAACCTCAGTTTTTATTTCTTCTCCATGGATTTTAATACCTACTCCGAATTTTTCTTTTGTTTCCTTTACTGCTTGCTCAATATACAGGTTTAATAGCATCTGGGAGAGGCTACAAGCCTGCCTCACTCCCTTCCCAACCACTGCTTCCCTTTCATGTCCCTCGACTCTTATAACTGTCATCTGGTTTCTGTACAAATTGTAAATAGCCTTTCGCTCCCTGTATTTTACCCCAGCCACCTTTAGAATTTGAAACAGAGTATTCCAATCAACATTGTCAAAAGCTTTCTCTAAGTCTACAAATGCTAGAAACGTAGGCTTGCCTTTCCTTAATCTTTCTTCTAAGGTAAGTCGTAGGGTCAGTATTGCCTCGCATGTTCCAACATTTCTACGGAATCCAAACTGATCTTCCCCAAGGGCGGCTACTACCAGTTTTTTCCATTCGTCTGTAAAATCTCGTGTTAGTATTTTGCAGCTGTGAGTTATTAATCTGATAGTTCGGTAATTTTCACATCTGTCAACACCTGCTTTCTTTTGGATTGGAATTATTATAATCTTCTTGAAGTCTGAGGGTATTTCGCCTGTCTCAAACATCTTGCTCATCAGATGGTAGAGTTTTGTCAGGACTGGCTCTCCCAAGGCAGTCAGTAGTTCTAATGGAATGTTGTCTACTCCCGGGGCCTTGTTTCGACTTAGGTCCTTCGGTGCTCTGTCAAACTCTCCACGCAGTAACTTATCTCCCATTTCATCTTCATCTACATCCTCTTCCATTTCCATAATAATGTCCTCAAGTACATCGCCCTTGTATAGACTCTCTATATACTCCTTTCACCTTTCTGCTTTCCCTTCTTTGCTTAGAACTGGGTTTCCATCTGAGCTCTTGATATTCATACAAGTGGTTCTCTTTTCTCCAAAGGTCTCTTTAATTTTCCTGTAGGCAGTATCTATCTTACCCTTCGTGAGATGAGCCTCTACATCCTTACATTTGTCCTCTAGCCATCCCTGCTTGGCCATTTTGCACTTCCTGTCGATCTCATTTTTGAGACGTTTGTATTCCTATTTGCCTGCTTCATTTACTGCATTTTTATATTTTCTCCTTTCATTAATTAAACTCAATATCTCTTCTGTTACCCAAGGATTTCTACTAGTCCTCGTCTTTTTACCTACTTGATCCTCTTTATCCACTATTTCATTCCTCAAAGCTACCCATTCTTCTTCTACTGTATTTCTTTCCCCCATTCCTGTCAATTGTTCCCTTATGCTCTCCCTGAAACTCTGTACAACCTATGGTTCTTTCAGTTTATCTAGGTCCCATCTCCTTAAGTTCATTAATCGCCATTAATTCGGTGTCTCACATTAACTGAAATGGCCTGATAATGATGATGTAGTTCTTAGATTCAACATTGTAGAAAGCTACTGCTTTAGAGATAAAAACGTCACCAGTCCTAGTTTAAAGTGCATTTTCGTACACCAAGAAATTTTCTTGACTTGTTTAATAATGAGCGAGAAAGTTAATGTTTGAGAGTGCATGATTACAATATGTGCAGTAGGGATTACTCTCCAGCCACCCTCCACGACAGGATCAATCGTAAATCAGCAGAGTGCATACGGTCGCTCTCGTGCCATGGCAACACTTGATGCTGTATCTTTGACCATCTTTCTTATGTCGCGACCGCAAGGCATCTGTCATTCGCAATAGATAGCAGCTGCGATGGACACACTCCCGGGACGCTATTAGTACTGCAAAACACTTTCCTAGGCTCACTGTACAGATAAAATTACATTTCGTGCACTCATACTTCGCTACAAAAATCTTTTTTAGGCCCAACCATTACTTTTTACGAAGTAAGACACGATGGTTCAAATCCCAGTGTGATCACCCTCATTCAAGTTTTCCGTTGTTTTCTTAAAGCGTTTAAGGCACACGCTGGATTTTTTCCTTTCTGCTTCATCTCTAATGATCTTGTAGTCAGTGGCACTTTTAACCATAACCATCCTTCCTTTCATTTTTTCTCAACATTGCCCCCCTGAATGCAAGTGTCTCACGAAGCTTAAATGGTACAGTTCTTCGCATTCGTCATTACTCTAGTGAGCCATAGTCGAAAACTGTAAAAAAGCCCTTCATCAGAGCCCTTTGATCTTCTTTAATGTGGCGAATAATTCACGTCGGAACGATCCCACTTGAAACAAAAAACCATTTTTTCACGTGATTTCTACGATGTGTTTACCCCAGACATGGCACAAATGTTTCCAGCTGTCTTGCATGCCTGCAACGATTAAATCCGAAGAGAACAAAATATCACAAACTCTAAACCCTTTGTTTCGCACTCCACTTTCTAACGCTTAAACATGCTTCATAACTTCCAGCTACGCTACATTCAATAATTCACCGCAAGACTCTTACAGAAACTCAAAAAACGGTGATTGATAAATATACTTGTAGCAAACCATGTGACAACAGGCCAAATTAAATCTATATGAACTTACGCAACAATCTAATTTTTTCTCGAGAGTTTTGCCTACAAACGTAGATTGCATATTTCAGAATTCTTCACATTGTATGCTGCATGAGCAACGGTCATAACTTTGTTGCCTACACAATTACATCAGATGACAGTTTAAAAACAGATCAGTGTACTCTATATTTCGGGTTTGCTTCTACACTGCACCACTTTGGCCACTAGACTACTAATACATGCAGTACTACAGCAGATCAATGGGAAAGCAATAGTCCGTGTATAAATTTCGGCATCCTAATGTTCTGCCAGTTCGTGCTGATGACCGTTATATGATTTTATTTCAGTGAAAGCCCATTTTGTGAAGTGAAACAGCTAGTGAACAGTGGTGCAGCAGAACAAGGAAATGAATGTTTTGATCAGCCTCTAATCGACCTCGGAGTAGTCAGAATGCTCATACAGTATGGAGCAGCCATTGTTATGACAAAATCAGCTACATGTGAAGTTTTGTGGTCTTGTAATACCACCAGTCGGTATTGCTTTGATACGAATTTAAAACGAAGCGTTCAAAAATAGTAAAATAACAAAGGATCAAATAACATTTCATCACTTTAAAACCAATGTAGTAGTGAAGATCTGCATTAAAACAAAACACCAAGGCAGCAGTCAGTGACCAGTGTAGGTACTTCTTTTGCTCGCATTGATGCAGAATTATACAGTCAGTTTAAATATGAACATTGGTGATTATAATCAGTTTTAGTAAGGGGCAATCGTAATAGTCAATGATTTTACAACACAGTGAATGGTTCCACTAGTGTCAAATGACAGGTCTTGCAAGTCCACACGGTCATTACTAAGTTCGTTATATGAAAGTACACATGAAATATAAATAACTTCTTTTGGGTATGAAACATTAGCGAAAGATCATTTGTACTTCAAAATAAAATCCCATACAGTAAAACGTGCATCTTCTTTCAGATTCTACTGCACTAAGCAGTTCTCTTAATGCACCAAAGAAAATGTTAACAATGTGGAAAGCGAACATCTGATGTGTAACTGCAACCCAGTAGAAATAAAATGATCGAATACTTCACATTCACATCCATTATGCCCTAATTACTTCAACTTTAAACTCTATGGTCCATCCAACACTGCTGGGTGCAGTAACAGCTTCAGTGTAATTGTATAAGGCTTGCACAGTTTCATTATCTTCCACGCTACCTGATTGAGTAATTAGTAAACTTTTGATGCATTTGCATGTTGAACATATCAATTGGCAGCTAAGCTGCAAAGAGTCAATTAATATGTGGCAACAGGAGAACAGCAAGACTAATTCAAGGTCGGTTAGTTACTATTATTTAACGTTCTGATGAGGTTTTAGGGACATATCACAGTAGATAAATAAAAAATGAAACATTGCTGAGTCCCTTTTATCAATCAAGACACAACTGGTAGTCACGCAATCTATTAAAAATTGCACAATGCTTAACATTAACTTCGTAGTGTTGTAGGCGACTTTTTTGCCCAGCGGTTCCTTAAGTAAGACCTGTCCTCTTGATCACATATTTTGTGGTCACATCAACCCAATATCAAGTCATTAATACTGACGACAACAATCATTACAGGTTCACCTCTTGCTGTTCCATCCAAACCGTTGAACAGGTAGAAGAAACTTTCTTCACGCCATGTATCCATGAGGCTCACAGTGCGTATGCGCCAAAAATTCCAAATTCGCTCTTTCAATATAAGTAGTAGCATTCTCCACCAGTGAAACTGCGGTCCATAGAATTTAGTTTCAATATGTTGTATAAACTCAAAACATTTCAGTTCATTCTTTCTCTTTTTTATAACCTGGAGTCAAAAAATTAACTTTCGCACAGTAACAATTACAATGGATTTTTACAAAGTTATATAAAGACAATAATCTCATCCTTGAGTCCCATCTAGACTCAATCTAGACTTACAACCTAAACTTACAAAATCCTATTAGTTCCATCTAGCAAACTTTCGCAATGCCTGTACTATGGGTAGGTGTCTCAGCACTCGACCACGATTGTGAAAAGTATTAGTTTAACAAACAGAACACAGTTGTCTCCCATACACAATCATAGCCTATACCATAATCGTTTAATTATTTGCTAACATGTTACATCACAGTCAGTTGGAATGATTGTAGATTTTTGTGATAAAGGTCTGGGTTTCAAACATTCTACAGACAACAATTCTTAACAAGCACAAATATACCCTATATACATATGTTTCTCTCTATAGGATGTCCACAACTGTTGTATAGATTATTAATGACTGATAATATACACATATAGTTATATTACATTTCATTTTTCAATTAAAGGAAAACATGGCGAGGTTTCTGGACAACAGTCCAATCTGCAGGTTCATCTAAAAGACTACAACTAAATGTGGCGTGTATACATATGTCAAAATATATGTAAGCCAATAGAACTTGTAGTAACATTCTAGAGAATACCACAGTATCTACAAAATAACCATGCGAGTCAACTATAAACAGGTACTATAGCGATACAGCATAGTGTAAAGGGATACATGAAATGAAAGCAGAATGTACATTCTATTATTCTACAGCCACCCAGTAATACATCTGGTTCTGCAGAGATTAACTAAATAGATTGATAGTCACAATACACAAATTTATTTCTCTAACAAAGTATTATGAAAGTAAAAATTCTTCAATTTTGAAATGAAACAAAATTCTTTCACCAGAAAACAAACAAGCAGTAGTTCTTCAATTACAAATAAAGTTAAGATTCCTGAATCCCAAAAAAATAATTAAGTTTCTCAATAAGTGGAACTAATGGTAACACTTTTTAAAAGTGAGCCAAATCTTGAAATCTGAATAAAGTTAGCCTCAGAATGACGCATGTTCATCATTTCTTGGGTTTGAAAACAAAGTCTACACTTTAGTACAAACCACACAACAAAAACGTTTTCAAAGTACCTTACAGTAGTAGCTCACAGGAGAAGACAGTTTAGAAAATTTTCTAAGTACAGCAATGATAGACACACAAAGTAAAATTAATTAATTCTTCTATCAGCTCTTGTTAGAGCAGTATTATAATAAATGAAAAGTACTATGATGCTTTTGTTCTACAGGATTAATTTATTGTGTTCACAGTTTTCAGTTTTCACACTTTAACTAACTACTGTCGCCAATGAAGTTACAGTGTTTCAAAACAACACTGGGCAAAATAATACACATCTAGACTGAGGCACAAGCACACAGTAAATGGCATTTACCCATTATAGTGGTAATGTAATTTAAAAGGCAAAAATCTGAACAATAAATAAATAAATATAAAGTATCAAAGAGAAAAAACATTAACACTATAATGCAAAATCATGCCTATATAACAGTTTACAGCAACAAAGGCAAACATTGCCACTAAACCGGAAAATCATGCCTACATACAGTTAACATCAACAAATGAACTCAATAAAATTAGTACTTGACATGGTTACATCAACAGGTATTAAACATGGAAAGTGATACGAAAACCACTTAAAAAGAACAACACTTGTAAACAGTAGAATGTGTGAAGTTACAAGCAATCCTCATAAGATAAACAGAAATGAATAATTGAAGAAACACAGAAGAATATGAGGGTCAGACTGCAAATACCATCTTTCACAGTGTGATGGTAAAACTTTTTACCTTTTAAATTGTAGTATTGCTACACTGTGAAAGATGTCATTTACTGAGTGTTCCTTCGTAGTCTTCTATTTTTCTGCATTTATTCGTTTCTGCTTATCTTATTCATATTACTTATGTACAGTTGTTGAGTATTGCTTTTGATTGGTTTCTCTATCAAGTTCTATGTTTAAAACCTCTTGATGTAGTCTTGTCAAGTACCTTTTTTTTAGTGTGTTTATTTATGTGATTTGTTATGTAGGCATTTTTCCCAGTTTAGTGTTAGCGTTTTTCCTGTTTGCTCCTTTATATTTATTGTTCAGATTTTTTCCTTTTAAATTGCACTACCACCGCAGTATCAAATATGTAATTTACTGTGTGTTTGTGCCTCAATCTAGATGCATAACATCTTTCTTAATGTTGTTTACAAACATTATAACTAATTTGGCGACAATAATCAGTGTTTATGCCCTTGTAAGAATAGATTAAATTAGATTTACTTTCGTTCCAATTGATCCATAGTGAGGAGGTCCTCCAGGATGTAGAACATGTCAGAAAAACAATAACACATGACATATTTAGAACTGAAAAAAATAAGCTGCTGTACCTTCCACAGGTCCCAAGTGCATGATCGTCATTTTTTTACGAAAACTATATGAATGAACCATTTTACAAACACACATTTACTAAGATCACATTAATGCACTGAATTTAATATTTAAAAAATGTTTTTTTTATTTATAAAGTAATAATCGTATAATAGAACTAGTACAATACTTATTTACAATGAACACATTAATGCACTGAAATGGTGCATAAGTTAGATTGTACTTATAATTACGCGCACGCGCGCGCACACGCACACAAATCAGTTTGTTCTACTGAGAAATTCATCAATGGAGTAGGAGGAGTTGGCCACCAATAAATGCTTTAGGCTTCTCTTAAACTGAATTTCATTGGTTGTTAACTTTTTTATGTTTATTTCAGAAGTCACAACTTTTTTATGGCTTCTGGCAAGTTATTGAAAATGTGTGTTCCAGAATGATGCACACCTTTTTGTACAAGAGTAAGTGACTTTAAAGCCTTTTGAAGATTATTCTTATTTCTAGTATTGATTCCATGAACTGAGTTGTTGGTTTGAAAAAGTGATATATATTTTAATGACAAATTTCATTAAGGAATAAATATATTGGGAAGCAGTAGTTAGTATCCCTAGTTCCCTAAACAGGCTTCTGCAAGATCTTCTTGAGTTCACACCACATATAGCTCTTATTGCACGTTTTTGTGCCCAGGAAACTTTAGCTTGGCTTCATTAATTAAGCCAAAAAATAATCCCATATGACGTTATGGAATGAAAGTAAGCACAGTATGCCAGCATTTTCATTTATATATTTGTATCCCCTCGTCCCGTCCCCCCCCCCCCCCCCATAAAGCATGGACCTTGGCATTGGTGGGGAGGCTTGAGTGCCTCAGCAATACAGATAGCTGTACTGTAGGTGCAATCAAAATGCGGGGGTATCTGTTGAGAGGCCAGACAAAGGTGTGGTTCCTGAAGAGGGGCAGCAGCCTTTTCAGTAGTTGCATGGGCAACAGCCTGGGTGATTGACTGATCTGGCCTTGTAACACTAACCAAAACAGCCTTGCTGTGCTGGTACTGCGAAAGGCTGAAAGCAAAGGAAAACTACAGCCGTAATTTTTCTTGAGGGCATGCAGCTTTACTATATGTTACAGAAGAATGCTGAAGATTAGGTGGGTAGACAACATAACTAATGAGGAAGTATTGAATAGAATTGGGGAGAAGAGAAATTTCTGGCACAACTTGACTCGCAGAAGGGATCGGTTGGTAGGACATGATCTGAAGCATCAAGGGATCACCAATTTTGTATTGGAGGGCAGTATGGAGGGTACAAATAGTAGAGGGAGACCAAGAGATGAATACGCTAACCAGATTCAGAAGGATATAGGTTGCAGTAGGTACTGGGAGATGAAGCAGCTTGCACAGGATAGGGTAGCATGAAGAGCTGCATCAAACCAGTCTCTGGAATAAAGACAACAACAACAACAACAACAACAACAACAATCCCTATCTCTGACACAATTCGCATTGTAAATAGAGATTTGTTAAGATCCTTCAGCATTTCTGTGGTGTGCTCCTCGCAGTTGAATTTATTATCAAGCTGTAATCCCAAGTATTTAACACTATCCACTTCCTCTACATGCTTGTCATCATACGTTAGGCATGTACATGTGGGACACACCATACAAGTTCTGAACTGCATATAGTGTGTTTTTCAAAGATTAGTGACAAAGAATTGGCTAGGAACCAGTGATTAATGTCCACAAAAATTTTATTAGCCGATCTTTCTACGACTACACTTGATTTGCTATTTATTGCAACATTTGTATCAGCAGCAAACAAAACAAACTTGGGTCTGGTAATGTTACTGATACAAGGTCATTCATAAACACACAAAAAAGTAAGAGCTATAAGATGGAACCTTGTGGGACCCCACCATGTAATTAGTTGCCAGTCAGAATAACACCCTTTGTTTCCTGCCAGAAATGTAAGATTTCAACCATTATGCAGCATTTCCTGTTGCATCACAATATTATAATTTACTTAAAAGGATATTGTCGTTTACACACTTAAATGCCTTTGACACATCACAAAATATGCCAGTTGGCTGCAATTTTTTTTTAATGAATTTAGTATATTTTCACTGTAAGTGTAGATAGCCCTCTCAATATCAGAACTCTTTAGAAATCCGAACTGTGACTTTATTTGTGATAAGATGGTTATAAAGCTGATTGTACATTACCTTTTCTAATTTTTTTGAGAATGCTGGTAAAAGTGGCTTAAATGGGTCAAATGGTTCTGAGCACTATGGGACTCACCTGCTGAGGTCATTAGTCCCCTAGAACTTAGAACTAGTTAAACCTAACTAACCTAAGGACATCACAAACATCCATGCCCGAGGCAGGATTCGAACCTGCGACCGTAGCGGTCTTGCGGTTCCAGACTGCAGTGCCTTTAACCGCACGGCCACTTCGGCCGGCAAAAGTGGCTTAACTTCAGCATATTTCAACCATTCAGGAAGTATTCCACTGATAAACGACTGGTTACACAGATACCTTAATATGTTACTTAACTCAGAACAACATTCTTTAGTTAACTTCGTTGATATTTCATTGTATCCACTAGAAGTTTTTCTGATTTTAAAGATTTTATGATGGACATTACTTCTGCTAGGGTAGTGAGAGTCAAATTCGTATTATGGAAGTTACCTGAAATGTCTGGTCTGAGGAATTCCATAGCAGCAGCTACAAAACCTGACAATCCCATCTTTTCAGTAACAGTTATAAAATGTTTATTAAAAAGTTCTGCAACACTGTACACATCTGTCACCAATATATCATTACTCTTAATGCTATTTGTCCCTCTTCATATCTGGTTCTACCAGTCTCCTCCTTCGCTATATCCCATATTGTCTTTATTTTGTTATCTGATACGACTATCTTTTCCTCCTCTTATATTAGCTTTGATGTCCTTATTACAGTCTTTATTATGCAGTATTTCTTTTAATGTTGATGCTATAGCATCAACATCAGTACTCTGACTGACAGACCCAGTTTTCTTTTTGTTTTACAAGATACCTCTATTCCTTGGGTAATCCATGGCTTCTTTGTAGACTTTGCTCTAACTTTGGTTAGCTTAGGTGGAAAACAGTGTTCAAATAAGGAAAGCACTTTATTAGCAAAAGTGTTATATTTTTCATTCATGCCATGAGCATTGTAAACATCACTCCAGTAAATGTCTGTGAAGAGTGTCCTAAAATAATCAATTTTTGGCTTATTGTTTACCCTCTTGAGTTCAGATTTAACAGTCTGAGATGTATTCTACTATTTAATGGAAACGTCTAGGCATCTGTTCGAGATGGTCATTATTTATAGTTACGAGAGGAGCATAATGACGTGAAGACTACGATTAGTGTGCTACAATACCAGGATCACAAATCGACATTATGGGTGGACCCAAAAACGGTTAATATGCAGCCAGGTCAACAGAAAGGATTTACGAAGTATACCTTCTTTCCTCGCGCATGGGACAGCCGAACAAGATATAGGCACTGGAACCAGACGGAGTGGCCCGTATGTGATCAAAAGTACCCGGACACCCCAAAAACATAAATTTTCACATCAGGTGCATTGTGCTGCCACCTACTGCCAAGTGCTCCATATCAGCGACCTCAGTAGTCATTAGACATCGTGAGGGATCAGAACAGGGCGCTCCGCGGAACTCACGGACTTCGAACGTGGTCAGGTGATTGGGTGTCACTTGTATCATACGTCTGTACGTAAGATTTCCACACATTTAAACATCCCTAGGTCCACTGTTTCGGATGTGTTAGCAAAGTGGAAACGTGAAGGGACACGTACAGCACAAAAGCGTACAGGCCGACCTCGTCTGTTGACTGACAGAGACCATCGACAGTTGAAGAGGGTCGTAATGTGCAACAGGCAGACATCTATCCAGATCATCACACATGAATTCCAAACTGCAATCATGATCCACTGTAATTACTATGACACTTAGACGGGAGTTGAGAACTTGGATTTCATGGTCGAGCGGCTGCTCATAAGCCACACATCACGCCAGTAAATGCCAAACGACGCCTCGCTTGGTGTAAGAAGCGTAAAACATTGGACGATTGAACAGTGGCCGGCAGGAGTGGCCGAGCGGGTGTAGGCGTTACAGTCTGGAACCGCGCGACCGCTACGGTCGCAGGTTCGAATCCTGCCTCGGGCATGGATGTGTGTGATGTCCTTAGGTTAGTAATGTTTAAGTAGTTTTAAGTTCTAGGGGACTGATGACCTCAGAAGTTAAGTCCCATAGTGTGCTCAGTCATTTGAACCATTTGAACTTAATAGTGCAAAAATGTTGTTTGGAGTGAAGAATCGCGGTACACAATTTAGTGATCCGATGGTAGGGTGTGGGTATGGGGAATGCCCGGTGAACGTCATCTGACAGCGTGTGCAGTGCCAACAGTAAAATTCGGAGGCGCTCTTATTATGGTGTGCTCCCGTTTTTCATAGAGGGGGCTTGCACCCCTTGTTGTTTTGTGTCGCACTGTCACAGTACTGGCCTACATTGATGTTTTAAGCACCTTCTTGCTTCCCACCGATGAAGAGCAATTAGGGGATGGCGACTGCATCTTTCAGCACGATCGAGCACCTGTTCATAATGCACAGCCTGTGGCGGAGCGGTCAAAGGACAGTAACATCCCTGTAATGGGCTGACGTGCACAGAGTCCTGACCCGAATGCTGTAGAACACATTTGGGATGTTTTGGAACGCTGACTTCGTGCCACGTCTCAACGACCGACATCGATACCTCTCCTCAGTGCAGCATTCAATGAATAATGGGCTGCCATTCCCTAAGAAATTTCCAGCACCTGACTGAACGTATGCCTGCGAGAGTGGAAGCTAAGACTAAGGGTGGGCCAAAACCATACTGAATTCCAGCATTGCCGATGGAGGGCGACACGAACTTGTAAATCATTTTCAGCCAGGTGTCCGGATACTTTTGATCACATAGTGTATGTTAAGCGTTGTCAATGATTCAGCTGCCAGTCGAGAAAAAATAATTTTCGCACCATTCCCTATCAGTCTATGTTTCATTAAACAGAATGTTAAAGCAGTAGATAGATACGGTGACTTCTTCCAATTTATAGTCAGTGCTCTTCCTGCTTTTTCTGTTGAGAAGATCAAGGCAGAAGAGTTTAATGGACTCGAAATTCAGGCACTTGTACCTGACAGAGAATTTATGTGGATCGTGAACCTCGAGGAAAGGGTTGCATGGGTGTCATTCGATTCTGTAATCGATAACGTTCTTGGTAATATAAAAACTGCTTACTATGAAAGTCTCATAGCTGATATACTGTCAGCATTTAATGTCGTTGGTTGTAATAGGAGTGTCAAACTCCATTTCATATTCAGTTTTCTTGATAAATTCCCTGACAGTGTAGGAGACCAGTGACGAACAAGAAGAACGGTTCCTTCAGGACCTCAAGGTTACGGAAGAGCGCTATCATCAGAGATGGCACAAACATTCAATGGCAGACTACTGTTGGAATATTAAACGACATCTCTCTGAAGAACGGAAGAGTTTGAAACGAAACCGTCTGCGTCAGTATCTAAGTGTAACCTTTAATTGTAAGGCAGTCACTTTTATCTAACTGCAATCCCCTTCAGTGAAGATTTGTTATTCGCTGTAACAAATTGAATCGATTTAAACTGTGTTTTTATTTAATTTGCATGTACGTGTAGTTTAATTTATTTTAATTTAATTTGTATTATAAAGCTAAATTCAAGAAGTGAAATCAAATATTTATCCACCTACATTATGATTTAACGATAAAGTACACTACTGGCCATTAAAATTGCTACACCACGAAGATGACGTGCTACAGACGCGAAATTTGACCGACAGGAAGATGATGCTGTGATATGCGAATGATTAGCTTTTCAGAGCATTCACACAAGGTTGGCGCCGGTGGCGACACCTACAACCTGCTGACATGAGGAAAGTTTCCATCCGATTTCTCATACACAAACAGCAGTTGACCGGCGTTGCCTGGTGAGACGTTGTTGTGATGCCTTGTGTAAGGAGGAGAAATGGGTACCATCACGTTTCCGATTTTGACTAAGATCAGATTGTAGCCTATCGAGATTGCGGTTTATCGTATACCGACATTGCTGCTCGCTTTAGTCGAGATCCAATGACTGTTAGCAGAATATGGAATCGGTGGGTTCAGGATGGTAATACGGAACGCCGTGCTGGATCCCAACGGCCTCGTATCACTAGCAGTCGAGATGACAGGCATCTTATCCGCATGGCTGTAACGGATCGTGCAGCCACGTCTCGATCCCTCAGTCAACAGATGGGGACGCTTGCAAGACAACAACCATCTACACGAACAGTTCGACGACGTTTGCAGCAGCATGGACTATCAGCTCGGAGACCATGTCTGCGGTTACCCTTGACGCTGCATCACACACGAGCGCCTGCGATGGTGTACTCAACGACGAACCTGAATGCACGAATGGTAAAACGTCATTTTTTCGGATGAATCCAGTTTCTGTTTACAGCTTCATGTTGGTCGCATCTGTGTTTCGCGACATCGCGGTGAATGCACATTGGAAGCGTATATTCGTCATCCCCATACTGGCGTATCACCCGGCGTGATGGTATGGGGTGCCATTGGTTACACGTCTCGGTCACCTTGCGACCGAACCGCCGAGTCTTTCCATCAGTAAATGGGGTATGTTCTCAACTGACTCGGTTGTTTTAACCCCCTCCACTGACGGAATGACCCGCTTCCTAATTCCGTATGTATAAAGCCAATACGGACTTGTAGCTGTCACGCCTTTGCGCTTACTGCTACGTATTTTAACCGTAAATAGCTCAGTCCTAATGGTAAGAGGTAGTAGTGAATTCATGTTGTTAATCTTTGAATACAGCACAGCTGCCACAAGCTCAGCTCACTTTTACTCCACTCCTACCCTCGCCATTGCACCACATTAATTAGGTGCTACATGGACCTTGCTAAATTCACTTGCGTATACATTTTTGACCGTTACTCGCCAGTATTTACCTAATGATTAGTACACTCCTAACCGGACTATTTCCCAAAGAGCTGTGATGATTGAACGGGTTCGATCCACGGCCTACAGTGCCCTACAGTTCACACGGTAACACTGCCTACCTGACCCGCTTAACTTGGTAGTGAGCTTATGTATCCAACCACCACTGCTAGCAGCAGTGGATAATCCTATCAGCACGACGAGAGCAACAGACGTACCGTCGAATCCTCCTGAAAATACTTATAACTACGGTCGCCAGCTCTGAAGGAGCAAAAGAATAAATCAATTTTTTGGCTCGTTTCAAAGTGAAACGGCTTGAGTTGAATTTAAACTTAATTCTGAATATTACTATTTCTGATCATTCTAGGTGATTCTACAAAGCAAATACTCTCTCAATTTCTGTGAGTTGGTTTGGTAATTACCACCAAGACAACTTATGCAACTTAGGTTAACAAAATTCTATCCTTCAACTTATTTAATGATTTTGGATATTACTCTTTGGACAATTGATATAGAATTAGTTAAGTGACTTTACTTGAAAGGTTACTCAGAAAAATTTAAGTAACTATAAATAGGCGACTCATTCTGGTGTGACCATTGCTCTTTTCAACATTCTTATACGCTAAAGTATTCTACAACCAAAAGAATTGTAAATGAAAGAGGCGATGGTGGCCTCAGTCTGATTTCACTACACTATGTTTCAGGTTACTACACTTTACAATGAACAACATGCGTCGTAATTTTACTCATTACTATATTCTGTCCTCTGCACTTGCATAAAAGAAAACTGGTATTCTCCTTTTACATGTATATAAAGTTCGACTTAACAATTGCAAGCAGTCTTGCCTTGGGTAGACGTGTCGGTGCTGGTGGTGAGATGCATGTGGCTAACGCAGCTCCTCACGCCTCATTCCCTCAATGGCGGCTGGAACTACGAGCTGTAGCACTCGTATAAGCTACTGCACGTCCGCCATAAAATCTGGGCGCAGGAACTCTTACAGTCAGCCCCAGTGGCATAGAGACGGCTTCGACTACCATTCGTCGCGTTCTACTCCACAAACGGCGACGATATTCGCCTCTTCGCTGTTGCACAATCTCTTTTGCGTGACCACAGTTACGCACGTCCGGTCACGTCAACACTCCCCAGGCCATTCCATTGTTCAGTCCCTGTGTCTCCAGCTACCTCTAGCTACGCTCGTATCACCAAGAGTGGGGGCGTTCCCCTACCACCTTTTCACCGAAATCATTTAGTATTTAAGTATATTTATATTTATTACCCTGGAGTTCATACCAGTCATAATAATTTACTACTAGCGCCTTATAACATTAAATCATACAGTAATAACTTATAATTACCAAGAAAAAGAATACATTTGACTCCGAGAGCTTAGTGCATTGTCTGACAGGCAGCGCTAATTCCCAGTTTCGCCAATAGATGGCATCAGGGTGCACTCCCTGGCAGTCTCACACCAGCGCGCCCGTTTCTGACACGCGGGCTCCAAATTACTGTCAGCCCACCATCATTTCAGTTCCGTTACACATGCCCCACTTCTTATTGAAGTATCTAACAGTGATAATTCAATAAGAAGTCTCTCCTATAATGAATCTGAAATTTTCGTTAAGCTTTTTACCAAGGGTTTTTCCCTTTCTTACTGATACACCTCAGTACTTATATTACTTATTTAAAGTTAAACACCAATTCTTTCTATCTTTCCTGCTAAACATTACATAAATGATTTACATATATTCTTTCCAATTTTCTTACTTCTAAACACAGTACACTTTAAACATCTTTTTTACAAAAATTTTAAATACACTTTTTTTATCTCAGGCAAGTAAAATACACGTTATGCGCCTAATACTTTATAGCCCGTCCTTTTCACTTTACCTCCTCACTTTTCTACCTCTTCCGCAACACTTATTTACACATCTATTAAGGCTTTCTTAGAAGCTCAGTCTTTCTCAGTCTGTTTAGTCTCTACTTAAACTAGAAGTTTCATTAGAATACTGCAACATATTTTAGTGAACATTTACCTTTCACATAGAACAAAAGAAACAAAGCTATTTACATATTGGTTTACTTTAATATTTATTTATATATTTATTTTCAATCTGGTAGCATTCGTGGTTCATACCTTTTGAGATCCACTATGTTTCTTACTCCCAGGCGTTTGCCTGTTAATGGGTACTCTAAATAATAAGCATTCACATTGGGTATGGACACTATTTTAAATGGTCCATTACATCTATATTTAAATTTGCTGATCTCATTATTAATTTCACTTGACTTTTCATGTGTTTTTACAAGAACGAGATCACCTATTTTGAATTTAGGATTCCTTACTTTTTCGTCGTGACGACGAATTCTCGCATCTGCTTGTTTCCTCATCTTGTCTTTTACTAAGTTCTTTTTACTATCATAATCTAATTCAACTCTATCTGGAAATTCTAGTAGGTCTTCTACTAAACTTTTACTTCTCGTCTTTTTCAGGATTTCTTCTGGAGTAAATCCAGTGCTCTCGTTTGTTAATGAATTCATGATTTCTTCGAATTCACTCACATACATGCCCCACTTCTTGTGGTTACTATGGCAGTACGTCCTAAATAACTGACCTATCTCACGCATATATCTTTCTGACGGATTGCTTGATGGGTGATAAGCTGAGACATGTACCACTTCTACCTGTTTCTCAGTTATCCCATCCTTCCACAATTTTGAGCAAAACTGAACACCATTATCTGATGGTATTCTCTTTGGCTTCCCTACTTTCACAAAATAATCACACACCATTTTATCATACACAGCTCTGGCAGTAGCTTTCCTCAAGGGATACAGCTTTATATACTTTGAGAAAAGTTCAACTCCTACAAATATGTACACAAAACCCCCCATGGTTTTCGGGAATGGTCCAAAGATATCTACTGCTACTATTTCTAATACTTCATCAGGTTTTATTGATTGCATGGGCCCTTGATTAGTTGCATTTGTTACTTTCGCCTTTTGGCATAGATCACAAGATCTTATCCTCTGTGCTACCCTTCGTGCCATGTTGTTAAAGGTAATGCATTCATCTAACTTATCGGTACACTTCCGTGCACCACAATGGCCATATGCCAAGTGAACATAATCTATCAGCACTTCAGTGTGTTGTTCCGGCCAACATACTCTCCGCTTCCCTGGATTATTTAATCTTTGAAGATACAGTACACCTTTATGTATTTTATATGAAGCCCTTATGTTAGTTGCGTCCAGATTGTCAAACTTGACCTTTACCGACTTGAGTGCATCATCATTACTTTGATATCTTCGCATATTCCGACATATTTCCCTAATTTTTTCTCTTCCTTCCGCTTTTTTGAAGTAATTCACCTCAAAAACATCTTCCCTATTCTTTAAACTTTCTAGTGTCTCACATCCTTCCGGTAATCTCGACAAAGCATCCGGTACTGCATGTTCTTTCCCTTTAACATACTTGATCTCTATATCAAATTGTTGTAAAAACAGCGCCCATCTGGTCAACCTGTTATGTAACAATCTGCAGTCCTTCAAAAATATTAAAGCTTTGTGGTCTGTATGGACCACAGTCTTATGTCCCCATAAGAAAAGTTGAAATTTCCTAAAACCCCATACTATAGCTAAAGCCTCCTTCTCTGAAACTGTATAGTTTCTTTCGTTCTTAGACATGGTTCTACTCGCAAATGTTATTTGTCTATGAATTTTTTTCCCCATCTATCATTACCTCCTGAAATATGGATACTCCCAATCCATAATCTGAACTATCTGTTGCCATGTGGAATGGTTCACACAGGTCAGGGTGCCATAACTTTATGTTTTTAGCCAAATTGTCTTTTAGCCGGTTGAATGCTGTTTCACATTCCTCAGTCCATATATACACACTGTTCTTCTTAAGTAGGTTGTTCAGATGTGGGCTATTGAACACCTGATCATCCACATACTTACGATAAAAGGAACAAAGTCCTATAAACGACTTTAGTTGTTTTTTATTCTTGGGAGCCGGACAATTTCTTATTGCTTTGACTTTATCGGGATCCTTTTCAATTCCCTCTGGTGTTACTCTGTGACCTAAAAACTTTATTTCTTTCTTCACAAACTCGCATTTTTTCAGGTTCAGGGTCATTCCTCCTTTAATTAAAGCTTTGAACACCCTGTCGCATAACTCCATGTGCTCTTCCCATGTCCTTGTAGCAATTAACAGATCATCTACATAAACCGTGATTAGCGAACTAAGTTCACTCCCTAAAATTTTGTCTAAAGCCCGAATGAACGCTGAAACGGAAGTATTTAGGCCAAATGGTACCTCTGTGAAATGGTAGCATTTGCCATTGAATAAAAATGCCGTGTACTTCCTAGACTCCTCATTTAATGGGATTTGCCAGTATCCTACAGTTAGGTCTAAACTAGTCATGTACTTTACACCATTAAACTTCTGCAATAAATTATCTATGTTCTCTGGACGATCCAACTCCCTCTTCACTACTTTATTCAGAGTACGAGCATCTATCACTATTCGTTCACTTCCATCCTTCTTACCTACTATCACCAGTGGGTTATTATATGAGCTAGAACTCCGTTCAATGACCCCACATGAAACCATTTTATCTATTTCTTTTTGAACTGCTTCTTTCTTGGACAGGGTTACATTATATGGTGGTTTAAAGAAAGGTTCATGCTCCTCTACCTCCATGCAGTACTCATAATTTATCACTCATCCCGGTTTGTCCGAAAATACCTCCTGATTTTCTTTCAGAATTTGCCATAGATCCTCCCTTTGGGCATCAGATAGTCCTTCCGTTTTTTCCACTACATTTCGAAGGAGTGTCTCCTTATTTCCATCTTCAACTATCTGCCTCACCAGAAACCAATCGAATTTTTGACCTATTCCTGAATCATGATCATCTCTAAATTCTACCCATCCCAGCTGGTTCTCTTCCATTACTCTAGATGATTCAAATGGTATTTCTAATACCGCACTATCAACTTTACAAACTGTTATCCCTTTGTCACAATCTATAATTACTTTCTGTTTTATTAACCAGTCAATGCCTAAAATGATCTCGGCACTGAGCTCTGGAACTACTAAAAATGCATTCGAAAATAGCTTGTTTTTTATCTTAAATTCCATCATCACTTGATGTTTACCAGGTTTACTACATTTCCCTGTCGCCCCTATCACTTTAACACCTGTTACTGGCATCATGACTACTCTTCGTTGCTCTTTGATCATCTCAAAAAATGCGTGCGAAATAGCACTTATTTGAGCACCCGTATCCAACAATACATATAAATCGTACCCACATACATTAATGGGCAGGATTGTTTGCATCCTATTGTCCTCTTTCATACTTTCTTTATCTTCCCATAATAAATCCTTTTCCACCGCCAAGTCTTGCCATATTATTTTTCCGGTTTTTATACTGACCATTCCATCTGGAGGTTTCTTTCTCCTTTTCATCCTAAATTCTTTCACCACTTTTTCCAATAGTCCTTCGTCTAGGCTCTTTAATGCCATCTCGTTCTCATTCGAATCTGTCATGCCTGAACTCTCGGTTGCGGAATCGGAAACTTCCTCTACTTCTTTTTCTCCCTGGATGCTTTCTGATGATTCTGACGATAATTCCTCCTCCTTAGAAATATGACCTTCTTCGGATTCAAATAATTCTTGCAAATTATAATCCATTTCTCTACTTTCCCTTTGTTGGATAGTGCATTCGCCACCCTTACTTTCATTATTTTCCCCTACTAATGGAATTCCAGTCTCACTCAACTCATTTGCTCCAGTACTACAGGGATCGCAACACTCTTTCTCTTGGTTAGGTACACTTTCTCTAATTTCTTTAAAAGAATCTTCATCACAGTCATGTACTCTTGCTGTCACTAGGTACACATCATAATCGGTATGGCTCTCTGACACCGTCATATTCGGGTCCAAACTAATTACTTGAGTGGAAGATCTTTCTAATTGTGCTGGCTGGCTTTTGAGCTGATGTACATATTCTGCGTACGAGGTAATTTCTGAATCGGCATGCGTCCCTGCACTATGCCCCTTTTTCTTATCCACCCTTCCCTCTTTAATTACTTCTCGATGCGATTCGTCGACTATTCGTACGAACCTTTTACCATAAGTCACATCACTCCTACCTTGCCCCTGCCTCTCTGCACAGTTGCCATCCCTACCGACAAACAACGCCTTCTCTGACTCTTCCTTCATTAATTCGTCACTCTGACCTCGAATTGTACTTATTTCATTCACGTGAGCCTTCACATCCGACCGATATTCTTTTCCTACTTCATTTCCCTTAATAATTCCTCCCTGCTCTCTCTCCTCTGTTTGTATCCCTGCATTATACTTCGCAAAGTTTCGTTTATGTAACTGCTCTCCAGGCGAACGACGCACTATCCTACTATAGTACTGACTACTCCAATCTTCCCTATATTTGGGCCATTTCTTTCTTTCCGCGCGCGTTAGGCCCTTGACCTGCGCGGTATTTAGTTTTCCTGATTTTGATAATGCATCCCGTTTCCCTGATAGTGTCCTCTCCCTCGCTGAGAGTTACCTCCTCGACCTCTTCCTCTCATCATGTTAATTTGCGGTTCATTCCTACCACCTTTTACTATTCCATTCTGATTTCTGAAACCTCGAAACTCTCTAGTTTCACGCCACCTATCTTCATTCTCGATTTTTTCTAAAAATTCATCGAATGTTCGATGAGTGCCTCCTACATAACGCTTTGAATCGTCAGGTAGCTTTTTCCACAACTCCCACACTATCTCCGATTCTGATCTACGATCTTTAAGATACTCCAAACGCTTGAACCATCCTTCACAGTATTCTTTCATGAGCCCACGCCCATGTTCTGGCATTCTGGCGACAACAAATTCTCTCCACAACCTATCTCTCTGTTGTGTGCTCCAGAATTCCTCAAGGGACTTTTCTTTGAAGTCTGTAAACTTCAAATTGTCGATATCCAAATTCAATCCCCAACGTTTAGCATGACCTGCTAAAGCGTCTATTACTAAATTAATTTTTTCTTTATCCGACATGTCTGTTGGTAAGACACGTTCACAATTTTTTATAAAATCCATTGGATGCCATCCACCTTGTTTCTTTTGAGGATCGTATTTTTCCTCCCTACTCAGTATTTCCGATTTTTGCATTACCAATGGGATACCACTACAGTTAAGAAAAGTCTGATTCTGATCTTGCTGACTTAACAATTCTATCTCATTACACAGTGTATTTTCCTGCTCCTGCACACATGCATCAAAACTCAACATGGTATTGCGCAGTGTTTCAATATCAGCTGCCGTTTCTTTAACAATCTCTTTCTTCACAACTGGTACTATCACCTGTAATTTACTTTCAATTATCGGTTCTAATTTTTCACTAACCAAAGGTTCCACTGATTTCTCTATTCTCTGAATTTCGGTATCAAATCTTTTCTCTATTTCTGTGACTTTTCTCTGAACATTTATTTCAGCCCTAATGCTATTTACTGATTTGTTTACCTCTGTGATACGCTGGCTTTGCGTATTCAAAATATCTAAATTGGCTTTTATTTTACCAGATAGGTTTTCATCCAGTTGGGATATATGACTAGCCATTTCTGCTTTCAAACTAGCATTCCCTTCTCGAATTTGCACCATCATCCTATTTAACAAACTTGTTAATTCCATATCCTCTCCCTTGTGACTTGCATCCACAGATACATTGGGTTCACTTTTCACTACCTTTGGTTTCACTTCCCGTTCCTCCTGTCTTGTGGGTGTGGATTCATCTATAAGATTTTCCAACCCTACAACAGTATCTATGGTCCCTAATTCTGGGTCTGACCTTGTAATGTTTTCGTCTTGCTTGTTACTATTCGACTCCATCTTATGCTGCTGTATTTCGTGCCTAATAGAAATGTTTATTAAACCAAGTATTACTTGTTTAACTCCTACTATTGGACTTCCTTTTGCTGCTTTGCAGGTTGTCGTCTTGAACTTACCAATTGTGGTATATTTGTCTACAACAGAATTTTAAATTTAAAATTTTCTTGAAACTACAAGTTTATATAAAACACTTTTATTGCAGCAATTATTCTACAAACTTGGTAAGTCCTGTCACGGTCGCCACATGGGACCGAACCGCCGAATCTTTCCATCAGTAAATGGGGTATGTTCTCAACTGACTCGGTTGTTTTAACCCCCTCCACTGACGGAATGACCCGCTTCCTAATTCCGTATGTATAAAGCCAATACGGACTTGTAGCTGTCACGCCTTTGCGCTTACTGCTACGTATTTTAACCGTAAATAGCTCAGTCCTAATGGTAAGAGGTAGTAGTGAATTCACGTTGTTAATCTTTGAATACAGCACAGCTGCCACAAGCTCAGCTCACTTTTACTCCACTCCTACCCTCGCCATTGCACCACATTAATTAGGTGCTACATGGACCTTGCTAAATTCACTTGCGTATACATTTTTGACCGTTACTCGCCAGTATTTACCTAATGATTAGTACACTCCTAACCGGACTATTTCCCAAAGAGCTGTGATGATTGAACGGGTTCGATCCACGGCCTACAGTGCCCTACAGTTCACACGGTAACACTGCCTACCTGACCCGTTTAACTTGGTAGTGAGCTTATGTATCCAACCACCACTGCTAGCAGCAGTGGATAATCCTATCAGCACGACGAGAGCAGCAGACTTACCGTCGAATCCTCCTGAAAATACTTATAACTACGGTCGCCAGCTCTGAAGGAGCAAAAGAATAAATCAATTTTTTGGCTCGTTTCAAAGTGAAACGGCTTGAGCTGAATTTAAACTTAATTCTGAATATTACTATTTCTGATCATTCTAGGTGATTCTACAAAGCAAATACTCTCTCAATTTCTGTGAGTTGGTTTGGTAATTACCACCAAGACAACTTATGCAACTTAGGTTAACAAAATTCTATCCTTCAACTTATTTAATGATTTTGGATATTACTCTTTGGACAATTGATATAGAATTAGTTAAGTGACTTTACTTGAAAGGTTACTCAGAAAAATTTAAGTAACAATAAATAGGCGACTCATTCTGGTGTGACCATTGCTCTTTTCAACATTCTTATACGCTAAAGTATTCTACAACCAAAAGAATTGTAAATGAAAGAGGCGATGGTGGCCTCAGTCTGATTTCACTACACTATGTTTCAGGTTACTACACTTTACAATGAACAACATGCGTCGTAATTTTACTCATTACTATATTCTGTCCTCTGCACTTGCATAAAAGAAAACTGGTATTCTCCTTTTACATGTATATAAAGTTCGACTTAACAATTGCAAGCAGTCTTGCCTTGGGTAGACGTGTCGGTGCTGGTGGTGAGATGCATGTGGCTAACGCAGCTCTTCACGCCTCATGCCCTCAATGGCGGCTGGAACTACGAGCTGTAGCACTCATATAAGCTACTGCACGTCCGCCATAAAATCTGGGCGCAGGAACTCTTACAATCAGCCCCAGTGGCATAGAGACGGCTTCGACTACCATTCGTCGCGTTCTACTCCACAAACGGCGACGATATTCGCCTCTTCGCTGTTGCACAATCTCTTTTGCGTGACCACAGTTACGCACGTCCGGTCACGTCAACACTCCCCAGGCCATTCCATTGTTCAGTCCCTGTGTCTCCAGCTACCTCTAGCTACGCTCGTATCACCAAGAGTGGGGGCGTTCCCCTACCACCTTTTCACCGAAATCATTTAGTATTTAAGAATATTTATATTTATTACCCTGGAGTTCATACCAGTCATAATAATTTACTACTAGCGCCTTATAACATTATACAGTAATAACTTATAATTACCAAGAAAAAGGATACATTTGACTCCGAGAGCTTAGTGCATTGTCTGACAGGCAGCGCTAATTCCCAGTTTCGCCAATAGATGGCATCAGGGTGCACTCCCTGGCAGTCTCACACCAGCGTGCCCGTTTCCGACACGCGGGCTACAAATTACTGTCAGCCCACCATCATTTCAGTTCCGTTACAACCTCTTGTTCGCATTGACGCCACTTTGAACAGTGGACGTTACATTTCAGATGTGTTACGACCCGTGGCTCTACCCTTCATTCAATCCCTGCGAAACCCTACATTTCAGCAGGATAATGCACGACCGCATGTTGCAGGTCCTGTACGGGCCTTTATGGATACAGAAAATGTTCGACTGCTGCCCTGACCAGCACATTCTCCAGATCTCTCACCAACTGAAAACGTCTGATCAATGGTGGCCGAGCAACTGGCTCGTCACAATACACCAGTCACTACTCTTGATGAACTGTGGCATCGTGTTAAAGCGGCACGGGCAGTTCTACCTGTACACGCCATCCAAGCTCTGTTTGACTCAATGCCCAGGCGTATCAAGGCAGTTATTACGGCCAGAGGTGGTTGTTCTGGGTACTGATTTCTCAAGATCTATGCACCCAAATTGCTTGAAAATTTAATCACATGTCAGTTCTAGTATAATATATTTGTCCAATGAATATGAGTTTATCATCTGCATTTCTTCTTGGTGTAGCAATTTTAATGGCCAGTAGTGTATGAAATGCTGATTTGGTGATCGAAAAACATCTGTAGCTTTCATAAAGAAACTGGCCTCAGATCTGAAATAAGCTTCCATAAATTAGGTGCGAACAGCTGCTGAAAGCAATGCAACAAAAATGTAGTTGTCCACTGTTATCTTTAGTCTTATAACACTTACTAACTTACTTCGTGGCTCACTCATTTTTAATCACAGTTTATAATTCAACCTGTTAAAATAACAAGTTACCAGTATGTTAATCATGTTCTCCGAGAACTCTATGAACAATTCTTTCCACATAGCTGCCTCCTCTACAGAGCCATTAGAACTAATGCTGCAGTATTTGGTTCAGTAGAATCTTTATGGTTCGGTTTGGAATCTCGCTGATATCTGATTTTAACAACTCTGTTACTTCATCCGCCAGACCTCATTCCTTGGCCATCTTCCCATTGCTGCTGGTTTAAAAATTATTTGGTTGTACTACATCGATGTCTATGAGAAAAGTGACATCCTCAGGACTGTTGATTATTATTATGTCACGTCAATTACATATTTTTTCAGTTGTCACGCTGCTGTTTCAGATCATTTCGTATTCATAATTTTCTCCAAAAGTAAAGGGTCGTATCCACAGTGTGGACAGAAGTCCTACAATAACTGATTCTGCTTCACTAATTTCTGGGAATAGTTGTAGAGACCTTATGACACCTTTTCAAATACTCTGTAAGTGCGAGTGTTTGAATCCAGATGTAGTAACCGATTTAACTTCCCTCAGATTCGCTCACATCCTGCAGCCGTATCTATTTTTTGCTTCTCCAGGATACATTTCCAGTAGCTCTTCGTCGCTACGGCCAGATCTTTTATCGTCCTTCGGTTTCTGCAAGCAGAACTGCGTTCAGTACGTTTTGACTGAGTTTGTTCACGTGCTCCTCATGCAGTTCTTTCACAATCGTACTCATCAATCAATCTCAATAATTTTGGTCCTAGACTGTGTTGCTGATCCGGCTACTTCTGCCATATTAAATAATGTGTCATTTATATCTGCAAATACTGTTGCTTTACGGAATTTCTATTATGCAAACCCTGTTTCAGTTTCCAAAGTTGCTTTTCACGTAGCTTCCCAGTATTTGTTTGCATCCTAACCCAAAGTTCTCATGAGAAAGTCACAGTTTCAACACCTTATTTATTATGCTGGAAGCTGTACTTCATGAAAATTTCTTGTGTTTCGGGATGCCTCTGTAGCGTAGCGGTAGCGTTACCGCCTACAACCTAGGGGGGCCCGGGTTCGACTCCCGGCAAGCGACTGGGTGTTGCGTGTCCTTCATCATCGCAAGTCGCCAAAGTGGCATCAACTAAAAAGGATTTGCAATACGGCGGCCGAACTCCCCCGAATGGGGCCTCCCGGCCAACAATGCCATACGATCATTTCATTTTCTATTATTATACAGTAGTAGCACTAGCAGTTCTAGTGTTAATTCTTCTTCCAGTGTATTTTTTTTTTTATTTTGAAGGGAAGTGCACATGGCTATTATCAGTCAGAAATAAAGCAGTTATTACACGTCCATTTCAACTGTTCGGGGTTTGTAACTGCACTGGTAACTGGCAGCCCTGCGCCAAACGAGACGTGCGAGTTTCACTGCTCTCGTAAAGATAAGTTTCTTTTTATTGTACTAAAGTTCTGTAAATAACTGATTAAATACGTGTGTTAGTGTGTTTTTTAAGCTTACTACTAAATGTATCACTTTCTTTAGGTACTATACCAGAAAAAGCGAAAAGATCACAAGACCACGCAGTAGTCGTATTTTGGTTTACGTTTTGGTGCAGTTAACTCAGAGAACCCCGTTTTCTCGTTCTGTTTTCCTTTTTAACAATTAAGTAGAGCGTGTCCATTCATTATTAAGTTGCTAATACCGAAAACTAGCGTAGATCATAAGGTGTTTTCGATTTACAAACTTTTGCACTAGTAATTTGTTTATATATTGTTTCAATAATGTGTACAAGATGGTGATAGGAATTACTAACTCATATCTCTATACTGAATGATAATAATACTTTTAAATAATTAAAAATTATAAATGTTCATTATGTACCCATACTTACAAACTAATTTGCAATGTATAAAATGACTCTTTCCACATCATTACGATTTATCGTGAAAATGATCAGTGGAACATGTTCCATAACTTTTTGTATCGATGGGAAAGCGGTTTTAAGAGAATACAGTGACGCATTTTGCATTTGCAGCTCTACTCTAGATAGCCTGTCGAAAACTAAATTTTGTACATCGGTTTAGTCCGCGATGAAACGTGAGAGACGCTTTATCTGAATTGCTTTCGAATCCCCATTTCTGTAGGAATTGTGTTTGAGCCAACAAATTACACAGCTGTTGCTTTCGAATCCGAGTGCACTGTGTAAGCGGCCGGTGCGTTCCACGGCTGAACGAACACGATGTGCCGAAAAAAACGGCGCTCCGCCGATTACATTGTGGTCGTGAGTAAGCGTAAAGAACTGTTCTGAAAGAACTTAATTCAAGTGTAATACGTAATCGTAACTCTACAGCGTATTGAAAAAGCCGATAGTAACTTCACTTGTGTATCACAGTGTTATCTATAAAGTAGTAAATAATTTATTCCATAAAACTGTTACAATTTTGATTAAATATTTATACTTCCGTTGTTCTGTTTATTTAGTCAATGCTTTCAGTCTTGTGTCCAAATTATAAACGTAGCTTTTTGTGTAAGGAGATCTGATGATGACCACAGAGTGCCGAAACCACTTATACAGCCAATTACTGTATGCAAGCAGGACTTTTTATACTTACTCCTAAAGGTAATTTAATGACTGATTTGAATGTTTTTATCAAAGAAAACACAGTAGGTCTTCTCAACGAGGTCACGTTCTCAGAAGCGACGGTAGCGCAAGGAGTACTTTAGGTGAAGGTCATTACTGTCCATTGTTTAAAACTGAGCAGGCAGATGTCAGTAGCTCCCTGATCGCATTAGTTAATGAAGCAGGCATGCATAGCGAAGTTGCGTCACTAGAAAATCGTTGCGATATTCTGGGAGTACCTGATGGTGTAAATGTAAATGCTGGTGGCATCAGCAATTGCAATCGAATGCGCATCATCCGCTGTTGTTTTATTTTACCATAGCCTATGTATCACTGAAATGGTTATCACAAGGTAAAGCCGGTCACTACCTTCAAACTTTAACATGTGAATTCGTAAGGTACTATGGGTCCCGTTTTAATGTCCCGAAGAATTCATCTTTCTAAATGAAATCTGACTGATAGGAGAAAAACAATGCGATCTGACTATCTTTTATCTTATATGCTGTAGTGACCAGGAGCTTTCGCATAGCGCAGCAGATTTATGAAAGGGGATTTAACATAAGCTTAACCAAGGTCACTTGAAATAACAATTGTTCTAGCAGATCTCGTTAAGTTACTCCCTACCTGTGTTGTTGTGTCATTCCTTGTAGAGGAAATTCGTGCTGAGTAAATATAAGTGCCCACGATATCCTATAACACATAATAAATAGAAATGACATGGTTTGGGGGCTAAATATCGATGTCTTCATTACTGCAAATGCCTGCTTTGAAGTTCTATAGCGACACCCACTAACTTTTCTACCCGAAAATTTCATTTAAAAATATAGTAATATTTCTGCTGAAATCAGATCGTTCTCTTTTGGTGTGAGGTATAACGAAGCAGGAGTCTCAAACTGTGTTAATTAATGAATAAGGTAGTATATATTATACTAAAATTAATGCAAAGTCCCATGTCTTACAAACACAACAAGAAGGATCACATGACATTACATCACCACATACTTGCAAAAGTCAGAAAAACAACCTTTTATTTGTATTAACGCCCATAATATTATTTAATGAATGGTAAAGCAGCAGGATAAACTACTTGCAAACTCAGATGAATGAATAGAAAATAGATAACGAGTCTCATGCATTTCAACGAAGTTGTGAAGCAAAACAAATGGTTCAAATGGCTCTGAGCACTACGAGACTTAACTGCTGAGGTCATGAGTCCCCTAGAACTTAGAACTACTTAAACCTAACCAACCTAAGAACACCACACACATCCATGCCCGAGGCAGGATTCGAACCTGCGACCGTACAGTCGCGCGGTTCCAGACTGCAGCGCCGAGAACCGCTCGGCCACCCCGGCCGGCGAAGGCAAAGCAAAAAAAGTAACGTTGCTCACATGAAATTGCAATGTATCTCGCGCGAATAAATCTGAAAAACCACGTAATGTAAAAGTATAACAATGGTTCAAATGGCTCTAGGCACTATGGGACTTAACATTTGTCTTCAGTCCCCTAGACTTAGAACTATTTTAACCTAACTGACCTAAGGACATCACACACATCCATGCCCACGGCAGGATTCGAACCTGCGACCGTAGCAGCGGCACGGTTTCGGACTGAAGCGCCTAGAACCGCTTTTTTTTTTCTTCATTTTGTTCGGTATTGTTCATTGCGTTTGGTCTGGGCGGACGTGACAAGACATCCGTTCAAGTTGATCGTTGATTCCTTTACACAGTTTTTTATCACAGAGGGCGAGCAGCCCTCTGACCGAACACGCTGAGCTACCGTGCCGGCTCTCGGCCACAGTGGCCGGCTGTAAAAGTGTACAAAGGCCACTCAAAACAAAACCCGTGTCAGCATAATTCTGAGCGAAATCACTTCAATGTGTCCATTTCAGTATCACAAAACCAGTCAGTGTCTGTACCAAATAGCGCAGCATGTCCATGCAGGAAAGCAGAGCATGTTCGATGTAACAAGCGGAAGCGAAATGTGTGTTCCCTTTTCCCAGCAACCTTGAGGTGCCTCACTAAAAGGACCTACACACACACCAACCGACTGACAAATTAGATGCGTGTAGTCGTTTTGATGAACTTTCCCTATCGGGATGTGACGAAAGGGGGGGGGGGGGAGGGGGGAGTGTAGGGCCACAAGACAGTCGACTGCACCATCTCCCCCCTCCCCTTCCACACACACACACACACACACACACACACACACACACACCAGGAGACTTGCCGTGTGTAGTGCTGCCGTGGAAACCGCCCAACAGAAGATTGTCCCCTCTCACTGCACGCGGTATTAAATAAAATACATGACAGGCTGTAAGGTGAAAGAAACGTTAAGGGAGAAATTTGAAGACAGTAGATACTTGTGAGACACGCATATAGAAAGAATAAAAGTAACTCAACCTTCTGTGTTTCTGATTTTAGGTTTTATTTCCGACACTTACCAGAAATGAAATCTAAAAACCGAAATTTCGACATTCAGTGGATGTTAAATCGTAGAGTATACTTGCTTCATTGTCATAAATGTTAAAAGAAACGTCCAGCCTATATCCAAGCCCTCTGCTATGACAGCAAAACGTGGAATTTCTTTTACAGTTCTAATAATTACTAAGTACTTCATTTCTTATTTATCTGTTGTTGTATGTATTAGCTGATGTCCGCCAGCAAAATGCGTAGTCCTTCTTTTCAAATTTAAATGAATTTCTTAGGCTTACATCTCATCTTTTATGTTACATACATAAATAAATTAATAACGTTAACATGAACATCTTTTGTTTCGTTTATTCTGCGTCACTATGACGAATTTCGTCAGTGAACTATAAATCACGTTGCAGGTTCCAGTAATCATTTTATTTAATAATTGTGGGAACACAAAAGCACTGAATTTGAGGTCTTCTTAACTTCTGCCAGTGGCTAGAAATCGTAATGTAGCTAACAGCCTCTCCTTGCAGCTTGCAGGCTGTCTCATGACCGTATTCTTTTTCGTTAAGAATGGGTTGGTGATGTCCAGCAGCTCCGAAATGCATGATTCATCCATTCTTGGATAACTGGATAACTGCGAAAATTATTGGCTCGCAGATGCTTAACCCTCGCAATACCAAAGTGTGTGTGTGTGGGAGGGGGGGGGGGGGGGGGGGGGGAATTCTTCATGCCCACCTTTTGAAAATGTTGAAATCTACTCAGGTACTCCAAAATTTTGTAAAAAATATTTATTGTCTTTAATGAAGACTTCTTCCAGAGTTTATTATTGTTTTACATTTTTCGTTTCAGCTTAATCGGAAAATTTAAGTTTAAGGGAGGTGGTCATAAAGTCCCCCCCCCCCTCCCCTTGGTAGTAAATGCGACTTCCCACTTCGCACAACGGTCGTCTTACTCCACAAATAATAGCATTACGTGACCTTAGAACACATGGACATTTTATTTCTCTGGGTTGACATCAACAATTGTCTCAACAATAATTCATTTGCCTTTGGTTCTTTAATGTTTCCTGTTCAGTGGCACTTAGTCTAATGTTAGATACAACAGTGATTGAAAATGTATCGACAGTCACTTACTGAAAGAGAAATATCACAGATTTTGGAAGAATCTACAGATTCTCAAATTGAATTTTATGAAACTGACTTAGTGAGTGAACCCGAAGAGGAATGTTTTGTGTAAGAGGATTTGTACAGTGATATAGTACCTACAGTTGCTGAATATGAACTCTGGACACCTGAAACTGATGACGACGCAACTTGCGAGGTTAGTGACAAGTATATTACAAGCGCTAGAAAAATTTGTAGATCCAAACCTCCTCACATTATAGACGAGTAGCACAAAACATGGCGACAAGAAGAGAAGGCATAAGAGATGAAGGTAAAGTAGGAACAATAAGAGAATCATTTGAAAAATTTTTGTCTCCAGACATTGTCGACATCGTAAGAAGCATATCAATGAAGAGGCATTAAAAAAGAAAATACCCAAGATAGACAGACTTGAATTCATGGCATATATAGGGCTACTTATTATCATGGGGAAGGAAAACGCCAGTAAGTCATCTGTTACAGATTTATGAACCAACGACCTTGCCGTTGGTGGGGAGGCTTGCGCGCCTCAGCGATACAGATAGCCGTATCGTAGGTGCAACCACAACGGAGGGGTATCTGTTGAGAGGTCAGACAAACATGTGGTTCCTGAACAGAGGCAGCAGCCTTTTCAGTAGTTGCAGGGGAAACAGTCTGGATGACTGACTGATCTGGCTTTGTAACACTAACCAAAACAGCCTTGCTGTGCTGGTACTGCGAACGGCTGAAAGCAAGGGGAAACTACAGCCGCAATTTTTACCGAGGGCATGCAGCTTTACTGTATGATTAAATTATGATGGCGTCCTCTTGGGTAAAATATTCTGGAGGTAAAATAGTCCCCCATTCGGATCTCCGATCGGGGACTACTCAGGAGGACGTTGTTATCAGGAGAAAGAAAACTGGCGTTCTACGGGTCGGAGCGTGGAATTTCATATCCCTTAATCGGGCAGGTAGGTTAGAAAATTTAAAAAAGGAAATGTATAGGTTAAAGTTAGATATAGTGGGAATTAGCGAAGTTCGGTGGCAGGAGGAACAAGACTTTTGGTCAGCGAATACAGGGTTATAAATACAAAATCAAATAGGGGTAATGCAGGAGTAGGTTTAATAATGAAATAATAAAATAGGAGTGCGGGTAAGCTACTACAAACAGCATAGTGAACGCATTGTTGTGGCCAAGATAGACACGATGCCCACGCCCACCACAGTAGTACAAGTTCATATGCCAACTAGCTCTGCAGATGGCGAAGAAATTGAAGAAATGTACGATGAAATAAAAGAAATCGTTCAATTAGTGAAGGGAGGCGAAAATTTAATAGTCATGGGTAGTAGGAAAAGGGACAAAAGGAAACGTAGTAGGTGAATATGGACTGTGGGTAAGAAATGAGAGGAAGCCGCCTGGTAGAATTTTACACAGAGCACAACTTAATCATAGCTAACTCTTGGTTCAAGAATCATAAAAGAAGGTTGTATACATGGAAGGTTTCAGATAGATTATATAATGGTAAGACAGAGATTTAGGAACCAGGTTTTAAATTGTAAGACATTTCCAGGGGCAGATGTGGACTCTGACCATAATCTATTGGTTATGAACTGTAGATTAAAACTGAAGTAACTACAAAAATGTGAGAATTTAAGGAGATGGGACCTGGATAAACTGACTAAACCAGAGGTTCTACAGTGTTTCAGGGAGAGCATAAGGGAACCATAGATAGGAATGGGGGAAAGAAATACAGTAGAAGAAGAATGGGTAGCTTTGAGGGATGAAGTAGTGAAGGCAGCAGAGGATCAAGTAGGTAAAAAGACGAGGGCTACTAGAAATCCTTCGGTAACAGACGAAATATTAAATTTAATTGATGAAAGGAGAAAATGTAAAAATGCAGTAAATGAATCGAGCAAAAAGGACTACAAACGTCCAAAAATTGATATCGACAGGAAGTGCAAAATGGCTAATCAGGGATGGCTAGAGGACAAATGTAAGGATGTAGAGGCTTATCTCACTAGGGGTACGATAGGTACTGCCTACAGGAAAATTAAAGAGACCTTTGGAGAAAAGAGAACCACTTGTATGAATATCAAGAGCTCAGATGGAAACCCAGTTCTAAGCAAAGAAGGGAAAGCAGAAAGATGGAAGAAGTATATAGAGGATCTATACAAGGGCGATGTACTTGAGGACAATATTATGGAAATGGAAGAGGATGTAGATGAAGATGAAATGGGAGATACGATACTGCATGAACAGCTTGACAGAGCACTGAAAGACCTGAGTCGAAACAAGGCACTAGGAGTAGACAACATTCCATTAGAACTACTGACGGCCTTGGGAGAGCCAGTCCTGACAAAACTCTACCATCTGGTGAGCAAGGTATATGAAACAAAGTAAATACCCGTAGACTTCAAGAAGAATATAATAATTCCAATCCCAAAGAAAGTAGGTGTTGACAGATGTGAAAATTACCGAACTATCAGTTTAATAAGTCACGGCTGCAAAATACTAACGAGAATTGTTTACAGACGAATGGAAAAACTAGTAGAAGCCGACTTCGGGAAGATCAGTTTGGATTCCGTAGAAATATCTGAACACGTGAGGCAATACTGTCCCTACGACTTATCTTAGAAGGTAGATTAAGGAAAGGCAAACCTACGTTTCTACCATTTGTAGACTTGGAGAAAGCTTTTGACAATGTTGACTGGAATACTCTCTTTCAAATTTTGAAGGTGGCAGGGGTAAAATACAGGGAGCGAGACAGGGTTGTAGCCTCTCCCCGATGTTATTCAATCTGTATATTGAGCAAGCAGTGAAGGGAACAAAAGAAAAATTCGGAGTAGGTATTAAAATCCATGGAGAAGAAATAACAACTTTGAGGTTCGCCGATGACATTGCAAATCTGTCAGAGACAGCAAAGGACTTGGAAGAGCAGTTGAAAGGAATGGATAGTGTCTTGAAAGGAGGATATAAGATGAACATCAACAAAAGCAAAACGAGGATAATGGAATGTAGTCTAATTAAGTCGGGTGATGCTGAGGCAATTAGATTAGGAAATGAGACACTCAAAGTAGTAAATGAGTTATGAGCAAAATAATTGATGGTGGTTGAAGTAAAGAGGATATAAAATGTAGACTGGTAATGGCAGGGAAAGCGTTTCTGAAGAAGAGAAATTTGTTAACGTCGAGTATAGATTTAAGTGTCTGGAAGTCGTTTCTGAAAGTATTTGTATGGGGTGTAGCCATGTATGGAAGTGAAACATGGACGATAAATAGTTTGGACAAGTAGAGAATAGAAGCTTTCGAAATGTGGTGCTACAGAAGAATGCTGAAGATTAGATGGGTAGATCACATAACTAATGAGGAGGTATTGAATAGGATTGGGAAGAAGAGGAGTTTGTGGCACAACTTGACAAAAAGGAGGGACCGGTTGGTAGGACATGTTCTGAGGCATCAAGGGATCGCCAATGTAGTATTGGAGGGCAGCTTGGAGGGTACAAATCGTAGCGGGAGACCAAGAGATGAATACACTAAGCAGATTCAGAAGGATGTAGGTTGCAGTAGGTACTGGGAGATGAAGAAGCTTGCAGAGGATAGAGTAGCATTGAGAGCTGCATCAAACCAGTCTCAGGACTGAAGACCAGAACAACAACAACACAGATTTATAGTCCTACACTTCAGGAAGGTTTGTTTCTACTGCTACCATGAGCCGAACCAGATTACAGCAGCTCACTAAAATAGTAAGATTTGATGACAGAGAGCCGCAAAGCGATCGCAGGAAACGTGATAAGTTTTTTGCAATACGAGATGTTTTTGTTAAAATGTATGAGTTACTGCCAAAATATTATGCTGTTGGGATGCACACTGTTATCGATGAAATGTTGTCATTGTTCTGTGGCAGTTGACCCTTCAAGGGCTTCATGAAGGAAAAACCTGGTGAATACGGTATACTCACACGAATACTCACAGATGCTAAAACCAGATATGTTAGCAGCTTGGAGCCTTATGCTGGGAGAAGAAATGATGGTACACAACAATCAAATTCCGCTGCAGCTTGGTCAATCGCCTGGTGGTTTCTATACACAATTCATGGCGAAATATCACCACAGACAGATATTACACTTCAACTGATTTGGCCAAAGTTCTATGAAGGAATCACAAGCTAAATCTCACGGGAACATTACAAGCTTATGGGAAACGTATACCTCAAGAACTGAAAGATATCTCAAGACGAGAATTACATTTTAGTAAATTTGCTTTAGTGATACTAGTACTGGAAATATTTCAATCACAATTGTTTCTTATATCCCTCGGGAAAAACCCAAAAGGAATATGCTGTTTCTACATCTCAACATTACGACGCTGCAATTGCTTCACTAACTGACACTAAGAAGAAAACAGTTATAAATTTATATTATAATGAGACTAAAGGTGGCGTAGACACGATAGAACAAATAGTGAGGAAATATTCAACTAAGAGGGCTAAAAGAAGGTGGTAGCTGTCTGTTTTCTACAATCTTGTGGACAAAGTAGCGGTCAATACACCATTTTTGTTGAACTTCTCGGATTGGAATAAGAAAAAACCTAATAAGCGACGACTTTTTCTTCAAGAACTGGGACTCCCGTATATTGAAGAAAGGGCTACAAATATTGCAGGATTGTCAAAGTCTGTAATTTCAAGTATGGATGGTATTCTAGGACGGAAAGTCAAACAGAACTTTGGAGCAAAGGAAGCTCATGAAGGTAATGGCAGATGTCATTTGTGTGTTAGTGAAATCCGTTCAAAAGCAGAAAAGTACGACAAAGTGAACAAAATAACAATGATCTTCAAAAATTGTAAGAGATACGCATGTGGTAAACACAGCAAAACAACTGTTGTATATTCCAAGTGTAAAGTAGATTCCGAAGAAAGAGGTGAATAATTCTTCTCAGAAAACTGTTATGTACCTAAGCTGTTTGTATATTACCTCAAGTTTTTGTAATATTTTTTAATTAGAGTAAAGTGTACTTCCATAGTACAATAACGACGTTAACTACTAATTTTTCTCAAGATAATTAGACTCAGTAAATTTAAAAGACGATGTAAATGAAAAAAATAAAATGGATTTTTGAAAACAGTTTTAAAAGAAATATTCATGTTCTGGATCCTGATTAACATCAATACATCTTTCGAAAGTATGTTAACAATGTAATTCAAGAACAATTAATGAATTTTATTTATTTTTTTAATTTTTTATTGTGGGCACATAGTATCCACAGCCCCTTGGTAATAAATGTTACTGATAATGGCTTGGTATTGCGAGGGTTAAGTAACAGATCGTAGGTGAATTTCTCTCCTTGCATTATCCACTGCTATGCCCACACCTTTCTCCCGGCTTTTTAGGCCTTGTTACCTCTAAAACAGTCAAGGCAAACCTCCGCTTTCGTTTCTGTGAAAAGTCAAGCGAGATTTCGTAGGAAGTGCACTCAATGGACTTAAGACAGACACATCACAACAACAAGGCGCCTTTATAATCGATGAGCGCAGTATGCCGGGATGTGTGTAGGCTCCACGAAAATGGTCGGTCGGTCGCTCGGTCACTAGACTAGTGCATGTTTAGTGGCCTCAACCGATTATCTGCAGAAAGGCTGGCTAATCTCACACTTTAAGTAGTGTGCTGAAGACATGCCTCTGACGTTCTCAAACAAAGATGAAACTACTCTGGCAGACGGATGACTTGCTACCTATTCTTTGAGACGTGTAAGTGCTTATTAATACGACAAGGGAAAGAGGATTAGTGTTTAAAGTCCAGCCGTACTTTATTATTACGCGTGTAAACGCGTAGTATGAAAGACGTCTACAGTAGCTTCTTTTCGCAAACATCTGCGATAGGAAAATCCATCCGGAGCAATTTGAAACGATTATAGAAATCTAATATTGAGGATGGTTCACGCCAGACAGATTCATAATTATCGTCATCATAATTACGGTCTAAGTAGTTTCTATTGAAATCACCTCGTAACGCCATAGATGCATTGGCAGCATGTTCTCTTTCATTGTCCTTCATGAACTAACCGACGATGTCTTCGTCAATTATTAATTCTCTGAAAACATCTTGTAGTAGATACATCTACATCTACGCCTATAATCCGCAAGCTACCTTGCATGTACTGTGTGGTTGACTGTTCCAGTCGCCAATTGTGAGCGAGGAGAGTGTGCACAAATCTTGCTAATTTTACCTACATGATCTCTTTGCAACATATTAATAGGAAGAAGCAATGTATTGATTGGCTCTTGTAGAAACATAAGCACTCTTTACGATAACAGCAGACCATACAGCGATGCACAACACCTCCATTGTAACGTCTGCCGAGGGAGTCTGATCTCAAGTGACGTTCAAACGAATGTGTGAAAAAACGGTGAAAGGTACATACAAGGGGTATATTAAAACAAGTTTTGTAAGAAAAAATTATATTGAACCAGAGATGGTCAAATCTAGTATCGATTGTGTAATAGCGTCGCTGCTCAACAGAGATTGCTGATTCAAGGTGTTATGGGCAATGTGTAAGGTTAACTTTAGATCGAGTGATACATGGACGACTCTCAAGTGTACAGACGTGTTGTATCTAATGTGTGCTGGATATACGATTACTCGCTATGGGCAGTAGCAGTTTTTTTATTTGCAAGATACTGTGATGTTTGCTAACTGTAAAAGAAATCTCAACATAAGTTGGAAATAAGATAAATAAAGTCGTTTTGTTGCTAATGCAATGCGCGTATTCATAAGTGATGATTGAAACAATGTACGGCACTCACATCCAGCGATATTGTAAAGCTAATTGTTAACGTATAATCAGTCTATTGAGCGTGTTAACTGTGATCATTACTAATTTTCAAAGTGTCAGAATACAAGTTTTAAAGTTAGTCATGCTGTTACTTAGTCCAAGTCAATACTAGCCCCCAGGTCCATGTCATTTTTGATTATTTTTCTCAAGAATTTATTGTCTCAATTATTCGATTTAATTAAAATGTAAGCTAAGTAACAGCCATGCACAATAGCTGTTTGCTAACTATATAATTTAAGGCACTAACAGAGAGCATTGCGAAGTGCTTTACCTTGAGCAGATAAAGGTAAGAAATTTTATTATTTCAGGGATACCATTCATTAAGCACAGGGGCCATTATTTTCAAATCGATCATGTTTTTTTTCATTACCAGGGCCGATTTCAAATCAATAGTGTTGCATCATATTCAGTTTTTGTGTTACGTAAATTCATGCAGTGTTTGTTTGGTTTAAAGTTATTGACAGTTTACATTCTCGCAGATAAAGTAAATTTACATTATCGCACTCACTAAAGTTCAATACACGGCAAAGAGCATAAGTGACGAGATAAAATACACGTTCACGTGCCATTCTCATTGTAACAGTTGTATTTCAGACTACTGTTACTTAGTGAAACATGTACACAATCAATGCTACATTTGACCATCTATGGTTCAATATAATATTTTCTTACAAAAATATGAGTGCTACACATTGTTTAAATCATCACTTATGTATTCGCGCATTGGATTAATAACAAAACTACTTTGCCTAAATTATTTCAACTTCTGTTGAGATTCCTTTTACAGTTAGCAAATATCATAGTATATTGCAAATAAATAAAATCATTACTACCCATAGCGAGGCTAGTATATATCCAGCGCACATTAGATATAACACGTCTTTACACTTACGAGTCTTCCATACATCTCTGGATCTAAAGTTTCTCTAACACATTATCCTTAACACCTTGAATCGGCGATCGCTGTTGAGCAGCGACGCTACTACACAGTCGATATTACATTTGACATCTCTAGTTCAATACAGTATTTTCTTACAAAACTTGGCTTAATTTACTCTGTGTATATACCTTTAAACCGGATGCACTTCTTTAGAACTTCTCAATTTCTCTTTCAATTCTGTTTGCTACTGGTCCCAGACTGAAAAGCATTTCTCAAGTATCATTCGCACGAGGGTTTCGTAAGCTACGTCCTTTGGGAGTGAACTACATGCTCCGTTAATTCTTCCAATGAATCTTTCTGGCATCTGCCTTTTCTTTATGTGGTCACACCACTTTTAATTACTCTGCACGCATTTTCTCAGATATTTAATGAGTGTGACTGATTGCAACGACTTTTCTGGAATCGTTTAATCATACAATTATGAGTCTTCCTCCAGTTTATGCGCAGTATGGTACATTTGTGTTTGTTTGTGAGGGTCAGCTGCCAATAACTCCGCCAATGTCGATCCCTGCATGTCAACTTGCATTTCTCTAATATTTTTAAGTTTACCTGTCAGAAGTTGTGGTCTTGGTGGGGAAGATGGATCCTATAACAGCGTTGCACTAGCTGCCTTCCACACTTCTGTTTCCACATAAAGATGTAACTAACGAGGGTTTCCGGGACTCCAGAATCGATTGTTCTGTGAGTTTAAGTACAGCTGAGCTTCAATAGAGGAAAAGATCATATAAGTGGTTTTAATGATTTAACTTACTTTCACTGGTATACACCATATGACTGAATCACAGTTAAAGTTTATACAGACGTACCTTTAATAAGGCACACATGCTACCTTACTGTAACTGATTCTTTATATATCTTTTAGCACTGAAGATGGCCACACAATGACCAAAATTTGGATATGCAACAAACACTGTTGCAAACTTGTATTGGGTTTGTTTCTGTATTCGGCGGTGAGTTCCATCCGACAAAATTCTGAAAGATTACAATTTAAGTGCATTGTCAATCAAAATTTAATTAAGTTATTGAAGCCAGTTGTTTTTATTGTTTAACGGAATTTGATGATTTTTAAGATATTTCCAAGTTTTATTAAGTCCTAGAGAAATGTTCCAATTCATGGAAGCTTTCTGCTTTATAGGGATATTTGCAATTTAAATTTTGCAGTCTTCTTAGGTAGCAACCTTGCTGTAAGGTGTGTGTCAACAAGAATGACCATGTTATTTATACAGTTCTATGTTTCAGTGTAAACTGTTTTTCATGCATGGTGGTTGATTTCCGCCACTGCAGTGGTGCCATTACCAACCATCAGCGGTTGGGAAGCAGAAAGTCGACATTCTGATGATACAGGTGGACTTACTTGCTATTAAAGTTTAAAATAAAAGGAATGTTCAGCTTAAGTGCCTACTAGTCAATAAAACCCAGCCCTCCATTCCTCAATCACATTACATGGAACACTTTGGCAGCAGAGTGTAGTTGTGTGTACTGGGAGACATCAAGCTGAACAGGTGCGGAATATGTTAGGTGTATTCTGTTGGATGTTTCAGTATTTGTCCTTGGCTCTGTGGGACGCTGAGTAATAGAGTAATCAGTATGGGTCAGCCATTTATTCATATTGGTCCAAGCAACTCTCTGGTGTAATTGCGAGACTGAAACCATTTTATGACAGTATGGATGAACCACGCATTCAGACTGGCCACTAAAAGTCCCTGGTGTTAATTTCAGGGCTGTCACTATATCTTGATTTTCAGACTGGAGGACTACTCCCCAGCGTCTGATTTAATAGCTGTCACCCAGTGCACCGGTGGCAACATAGCAATTTTTCACAGCTTCAATCTCTCTGCTGGTGGCTAGGCATATCTGAAAACGTAGCACATTTTAAATGTTAATTAATTGAAACCCTCAGCTGCCGACAAGTGTTGTTGATATACCTTGATGGGGACAGCTGAAAATGTGTGCCCCGACCGGGACTCGAACCCGGGATCCCCTGCGTACATGGTAGACGCTCTATCCATCTGAGCCATGTAGGCAGTTATATCAACACCACCTGTCGGCAGCTGAGGGTTTGAATTAATTATCATTTGTTCTAGAGAAGCTGCACGGTCATCATTGGTATCTGTTCTTTCGAGAAGAGTTACTATCTTCATATATAGCCCATTATCTCGCTAATTTGTGACATCAGTGGGCTGAAAATTTCACGTCCCTGGAAATAAGCAGTCATTGGCTTAAGATGCGTTTATAGCATCATGTTATCCATATGCCTTCTAAGAAATAACCAGGTCACTGGTCGAAAGTAGAACTGTCCCAGGAAATGAGTAGATCGTGGGCTAAAAATAGTGCTCTTCAGTCCTGGGACACCACACACTCACCATAAAATAGAATATAAAGTAGGTCAGAGGGTGCTGTCCCAAGAATAATGGATGCATGCTACTCAGTTCACCCCTCGCGTCACGTGGTGTAAACTGAATCGAATGAGCTGTGGGACAGGGAGGACAGCTCTTACTCTAGAGAAATGATTGGTTGGATAGCCCGGACATTGACCTAAGATTTCTTTTCCTTTTGCTACCTGGAAAAGACCCACTTCGTTACGTTTGTGTGCCCATTTTCCCTGAAATGGAAAAAAATATGCACGTAATCATCTCATTTGCATAGCACCTAAGTTATTCAAAGTGTAATGTTATAAACTACAAATATGAATAAGTTTGTCCAACACGCTACATACAGATGTCCATGCGAGAAAAACGAGTCTTTTAAATTCATTCTCCAGCATTGGAATTTTTGCCCTTGTCTCGTTTTGTGCTCGTATTGTACGCTAATTGCACCAGAAGTCGAAGTTTTTTAAAGCAGAATTACTGGTTGGAATGATGGAATTCGTGGTACAATACTGACTTACCTTTTTGCTATATGGTTAATACTTCCACTTCTATGAAGTTTAGGAGCTTTTTGGAGGGGACATACAGGGACCATTGGGCGAATGTAGAAATCCTTCTTCAGTTAAAACTTCCGGGCTGAGAGGCTGTGCCGGCCGGTGTGGCCGAGCGGTTCTAGGCGCTTCAGTCTCGAACCGCGCGACCGCTACGGTCGCAGGATCGAATCCTGCCTCGGGCATGGATGTGTGTCATGTCCTTAGATTAGTTAGGTTTAAGTAGTTCTAAGTCTAGGGGACTGATGACCTCAGAAGTTAAGTCCCATAGTGCTCAGAGCCATTTATTTTTTGAGAGGCTGTGGTCGATTCATATACACCGTAAGTGGAACCAGCGGAGAGAACAGAGCCGTACAAAGCGCTGACAGGGCACTGAACGACACAATGTGACCGTAGCACGGGATGACTACCATCTTGTCGCTTGGCTGTAACGGACAGAACACATTTATCCACATTGTTGCGGAGACGTTGGAGCACTGCAACGGGTGTGGGGATGTGTGCGTCGTTTCGAAGCCGCCTGCTGCGGGCTTTAGTAGTGTAATGTATGCCACTGAGGAGGTTTCCACTGATCAAAACCAGCCAGCGTCGCAGACTGCAATAGGCACATGATAGCCGACACTGGCGTGGCGAGTGGCAAAATGCAGTGTTTTCGGACGTGTCCCGCTTCAGCTTGCCCTACAGCAGGGCTTCCCAACCTTTTCAGCTGGCGGGGTCCTTCTTCAATCGAAAATCCATGGCGGAATGGCGGACCCCTGGTCACTCAAGAGCACAGTAGCTTCCCGTGGGAACTGAAAGCTTCTTAATGCAGGTGCCATGTTGTTCCCAGTCGGCCCCCCCCCCCCCTCCCCCGCTCCACGAAGTATCAATAGTCTTTGGTTTAGAGATGAATGAAAACAACTTGAAATTAACGATCCAATTTGAATTCCCACTGTATCCAGACACTTACTAGTGGATTTGCTCCCTTTGTTCCATACACTATAGACTGATTAAAATTACGTGGTAATTGAAATTTCACACGTTGGAGCTTTCTTCCTCCAAGAGAAATCAACGTCACGTCCAAACTGTTCGCTGTTGACAAGCTGTCGCTTATGGTCTGTTCACTTCCACTATTTGGCTACTGTTGTGTAAGGAGCATGCATATTTCGTAACAGTCTGTGTGTGTGTGTGTGTGTGTGTGTGTGTGTGTGTAGTTTTTCGTGAAATCCGAAGAAAAATGTTCAATTGTACGTAAAGTAACAAGTTTCAGCTAGTAATAGCGAATACCCTGATCAAGAATCACAAGAGGAGGAGGTATACTTGGAAGAGGCCGGGAGATACGGGAAGATTTCAATTAGATTACATCATGGTCTGACAGAGATTCCGAAATCAGATACTGGACTGTAAGGCGTACCCAGGAGCAGATATAGACTCAGATCACAATATAGTAGTGATGAAGAGTAGGCTGAAGTTCCTGACATTAGTCAGGAAGAATCAATAAGCAAAGAAATGGGATACGGAAGTACTAAGGAATGACGAGATACGTTTGAAGTTCTCTAACGCTATAGATACAGCAATAAGGAATAGCGCAGTAGGCAGTACAGTTGAAGAGGAATGGACATCTCTAAAAAGGGCCATCACAGAAGTTGGGAAGGAAAACGTAGGTACAAAGAAGGTAGCTGCGAAGAAACCATGGGTAACAGAAGAAATACTTCAGTTGATTGATGAAAGGAGGAAGTACAAACATGTTCCGGGAAAATCAGGAATACAGAAATACAAGTCGCTGAGGAATGAAACAAATAGGAAGTGCAGGGAAGCTAAGACGAAATGGTTGCAGGAAAAATGTGAAGACACCGAAAAAGATATGATTGTCGTAAGGACAGACTCAGCATACAGGAAAGTCAAAACAACCTTTGGTGACATTAAAAGCAACGCTGGTAACATTAAGAGTGCAACGGGAATTCCACTGTTAAATGCAGAGGAGAGAGCAGATAGGTGGAAAGAACACATTGAAAGCCTCTATGAGGGTCAAGATTTGGCGGATGTGATAGAAGAAGAAACAGGAGTCGATTTAGAAGAGATAGGGGATCCAGTATTAGAATCGGAATTTAAGAGCTTTGGAGGACTTGCGGTCAAATAAGGCAGAAGGGATAGATAACATTCCATCAGAATTTCTAAAATCATTGGGGGAAGTGGCAACAAAACGACTATTCACTTGATGTGTAGAATATATGAGTCTGGCGATATACCATCTGATTTTCGGAAAAGCATCATCCACACAATTCCGAAGATGGCAACAGCTGACAAGTGCCAGAATTATCGCACAATCAGCTTAACAGCTCATGCATCGAAGCTGCTTACAAGAATAATATACAGAAGAATGGAAAAGAAAATTGAGAATGCGCCAGGTGACGATCAGTTTGGCTTTAGGAAAAGTAAAGGGACGAGAGAGGCAATTCTGACGTTATGGCTTATAATGGAAGCAAGGCTAAAGAAAAATCAAGACACTTTCATAGGATTCGTCGACCTGGAAAAAGCGTTCGACAATGTAAAATGGTGCAAGCTGTTCGAGATTCTGAAAAAAATAGGGGTAAGCTATAGGGAGAGACGGGTCATACACAATATGTACAACAACCAAGAGGGAATAATAAGAGTGGACGATCAAGAACGAAGTGCTCGTATTAAGAAGGGTGTAAGACAAGGCTGTAGCCTTTCGCCCCTACTCTTCAATCTGTACATCGAGGAAGCAATAATGGAAATAAAAGAAAGGTTCAGGAGTGGAATTAAAATACAAGGTGAAAGGATATCAATGATAAGATTCGCTGATGACATTGCTATCCTGAGTGAAAGTGAAGAAGAATTAAATGATCTGCTGAACGGAATGAACAGTCTAATGAGTACACAGTATGGTCTGAGAGTAAATCGGAGAAAGACGAAGGTAATGAGAAGTAGTAGAAATGAGAACAGCGAGAAACTTAACATCAGGATTGATGGTCACGAAGTCAATGAACTTAAAGAATTCTGCTACCTAGGCAGTAAAATAACCAATGACGGACGGAGCAAGGAGGACATCAAAAGCAGACTCGCTATGGCAAAAAAGGAATTTCTGGCCAAGAGAAGTCTACTAATATCAAATACCGCCCTTAATTTGAGGAAGAAATTTCTGAGGATGTACGTCTGGAGTACAGTATTGTATGATAGTGAAACATGGACTGTGGGAAAACCGGAACAGAAGAGAATCGAAGCATTTGAGATGTGGTGCTATAGACGAATGTTGAAAATTAGGTGGACTGATAAGGTAAGGAATGAGGAGGTTCTACGCAGAATCGGAGAGGAAAGGAATATGTGGAAAACACTGATAAGGAGAATGGACAGGATGATAGGACATCTGCTAAGACATGAGGGAATAACTTCCATGGTACTAGAGGGAGATGTAGAGGGCAAAAACTGTAGAGGAAGACAGAGATTGGAATACGTCAAGCAAATAATTGAGGACGTAGGTTGCAAGTGCTACTCTGGGATGAAGAGGTTAGCACAGGAAAGGAATTCGTGGCGGGCCGCATCAAACCAGTCAGTAGACTGATGACCAAAAAAAAAATGTAAAGTTTTCCTTTGGTCGTCCTCCCTCCTCATTCATTTCAACTGGAAACTTCCCTTGTTGTGAAGGCGATGGAGAAACTGCAGCTTTCTTCAGTGATCCTGACTTCAGCCACCGATCCATGTTAGAAGTAATAAACTGGTCAAAAATCGACTTATGAAACAGTTAGTGCACTGACAAGGCAAGTTTAACATTTAATGATGCCTGGGGCCGCATACGTGCCAGCGAGCGCTGTGATTGGTCGACAAACCTCGCTCCGCGCATGCGTAAAAGGTTTCTGCGCATCTAGCGCCGTGAGCCAGCGCTCAAACGACCCCCGTATTGTTGCTAAACAGTCGATCAGAGAAGCCGCATTCTCCGGCACTAAACTGTGTATACGTTCTCACTTAGGAACCGCAAAGGCTGCTTGGGGATACGACCTGAAGTAATAGTACACGTGCTATTCACACGAAAAAAATGTGATGAATTTGATTTTCACATTTTTATTCAATAATTTTACTCATTATTTTACACGATTTGGTGAAAGGTGGCCGCGGGCCCCCTAGAAAGAGCCAACGGACCCCTAAGGGGTCCGCGGACCACAGATTGGGAAGCCCTGCCCTACAGTGACGCCCGCACACGCCTTTGACACCACTATGGTGAACGCAGTAGAGCAGACTGTACTGAGGTGCACAACGGATAAACACCAATTACATGTAACACACGATTTCGCCTCCTACGTCTTGAGCAAATTCCGAATAACTACCGCTACATCAGGGAGATGTTACAGCCCGAGGCACTGCCCATCCTGCAGGCCTTTTGATGTGCCATATTTCGGCATGACAACGCCCGGCCGCATGTGGCGAGGAATGTACAAGTCTTCTTCGAAGAACGATGCGTACCACTGCTTCTCATGTCTTGGATATGGTCGGTCGGCAAGTCCAGGTCCTCCTGCAACCGCAGTTGACGTTTCATGGACACCGCTGCAAGCCACAGGGCACACTAACCTCTGGCAGCATAAGCCACGACGTCTAACAGCTCTGACAGCATAATTTGGTGGCGCTACTCGGTAATGAATGTTCAGTCACAGTTCATGTACAGGTGTGTACCGGCAATCATTTTTGTAGGATTATGTCCCTGTTCGGTGGAATAAATTTCATTGTTATCACATCCCTCGGTCTTAGTTTGTCGCTTTATCCAAACAATAGTGTACATACTTCTGTGTATACTATTTTGTTTTACATATTTGGCATTGTACATTGAGGTTATACATAGTTCTGGCTCCTTATAATTTTCTATTGCGTAATAAAAGTTTAAATTTCTACTTATAAATTTCGTAGATGCTGCTCTACGTATGTTTTCCCGCTTACTACCATTCGAAACACACAAGTGAAGCAGAACTCCACCGACAAACTTTCAGAGGAGTTAATAACAACCAAAGAAGAAAAACTTGACGATAAAATATGGTCTCTAAAATCTATACCGTAAGAGATATGAGCACATGATTAATAGAAGGGATGTGTTCCACAGTGGCAAAGATGAATAGATGATCATAACTCTTAAGAAATGAATAGTACAGCACACGTTTAGTGGACAGTTTTTCTTGTTTTGGTCGATACCACTACCTCCCACAGCTTGTCGGTAGAGTTCTGGTTCACATTGCACGGCCTCAATGTATAACGACCCGTATGTAAAACAAACTAGTAGACACACAAATATGTATACATTTCAGACCACTGATTCATTTTATTCAGTTCTAATTATGCAGACGTAAAGTGATAATTATCAGCATAACATTACACGCAATTAAGAACAACAAGGAAACAAAATAAAAACTCTGGTACTGTGACCTTCCAGGGGGTGGTTTTCAAATTTAGACTACTTAAAACTTTATTTCAACGCCTTCCTGAGCATTTTAAAAATTTGAATATAACATTTGCGCTGGTAAAAAATAAAACTCTCATGTGCACCAACAATCTTTTTTTTACATATTTTATTGATTTCTCAAAAAATGGTTCAAATGGCTCTGAGCACTATGGGACTTAACTGCTGTGGTCATCAGTCCCCTAGAACTTAGAACTACTTAAACCTAACTAACCTAAGGACATCACACACATCCATGCCCGAGACAGAATTGGAACCTGCGACCGTAGCGGTCGCGCGGTTCCAGACTGTAGCGCCTAGAACCGCTCGGCCACCCAAGCCGGCCATTATTTCTCAGTTTACGATTTGTTACAAAAGAGAAATTACAGTGACATGAAAACACACAAATCTGAAATACAAGATACTAAATGAAGAAAAAATATTAAATGTTTTAACTTACGTTTTATATAACTGCCCAAAGCTTTGAAAGTATTTCGTTGTATTTCCTTCCTCTCTCTCTCTTTCCTTGCTGTTGGTCTCCATAGGGTAGTACCGTCCACGAAGCAATTAACATTCCGCGTAATTTGAAGGGTCAAAACGAGTATTTGGTGGGACATTCCACTTCAGAAAAAGTGGTGAAGAAGTAGTTTTTGTTAACAAAGGGGCTCTGTCGTGAGCAGTGAGCAGATGCACATTCACTGGATAACAATGGAACGGTCTTTATGGTAATTGTCAACCGAAGCTAATTTGTGGGATACTTTCCTTTGTTTTCCCAATTTCCACCAAAGTTCTCACAATTACAAAAACAAATGTTTTCATTGTGTCTTGCTTGTTTAACTAAAAGCGAATTACGAGTGTTTCAACATCTTTTTCCCCAAAATTTCTGTCGTACCATCTCAAAAATCTGCGTTTCTCATCTCTCTTCGTCAGAGGTGCTGTGACAAACCAAGCACTGTTATATACACACACGCACGCACACACACACTCACTCACATACAGAGATGTCGTTTGGACAGTCAATTGCAGGGACAGGGGCTACTTGAATACATCACATTTCATGTTTGTGCTATTTTTTATTACAGAGACGTGAGGCCATCTTTGGTTTTTTTAAATGAAACCCTATGATAAATTTTAGCGTAACATGATGGGCTTAAAAAGACGGTTTCAAATATGTGTATATCATAATATTTAGGTGAATAGTTTTTGAGACACAGATGTGTTCTCGTATCGTGTTCGTCCTTCGAAGCGGCGTTGTCCAGTGCGACTTTTCCTGTTGACCACCGAGGAACTTAACAGGGAAGGCGTTGTTCTCCTGCTTCTCGATAACGCCGCAAGGTGACGCACGAGGTAGCTGGCTGCTGGGGTAATGAGACATCGCATTCCCGTCACAGTTTCTTGAAGCAGACATGTACTCCAATGAAGAAATGTTAGATATGTTTTAGTGTATAGTGAAAGCAGAAGAAATGCTGCTAGAGCAAGAAAGCGATACGGAGAGCTGTATCCTGATCGTGAGCGTCCTACGCGCCAGCGTCTTGCATGGTCCATTGATAGTGACTGGGCCAAATATCTCACGAAATAAGCATCAAAAGAATAAACTACAAAGGACGAAACTCGTCTAACTGGAAGGGGAAAACCAGATGGTGGTATGGTTGGCCCGCGAGATGGCGCTGCCATAGGCCAAACGGATATCAACTGCTTTTTTAAAAATAGGAACCCCCATTTTTATTATATATTCGTGTAGTACGTAATGCTTTAGTTGGACCACTTTTTTTCGCTTTGTGATAGATGGCGCTGTAATAGTCACAAACGTATAAGTACGTGGTATCACGTAACATTCTGTCAGTGCGCACGGTATTTGCTTCGTGATACATAACTCGTGTTAAAATTGACCGTTTACCAATTGTGGAAAAGGTCGATATCGTGTAGATGTATAGCTATTGTGATCAAAATGCCCAACGGGCGTGTGCTATGTATGCTGCTCGGTATCCTGGACGACATCATCCAAGTGTCCGGACCGTTCTCCGGATAGTTACGTTATTTAAGGAAACAGGAAGTGTTCAGTCACATGTGAAACGCCAACCACGACCTGCAACAAATGATGATGCCCAAGTAGATGTTTTAGCTGCTGTAGCGGCTAATCCGCACATCAGTAGCAGACAAATTTCGCGAAAATAGGGAATCTCAAAAACGTCGGTGTTGAGAATGCTACATCAACATCGATTGCACCCGTACCATATTTCTATGCACCAGAAATTGCATGATGACGACTCTGAACGTCGTGTACAGTTCTGCCAGTGGGCACAAGAGAAATTAGGGGAAGATGGCAGGTTTTTTGCACGCGTTCTATTCAGCGACGGAGCGTCATTCACCAACAGCGGTAACGTAAATCGGCATAATATGCACAATTGGGCAACGGAAAATCCACGATGGCTCCGACAAGTGGAACGTCAGCGACCTTGGCGGGTTAATGTATGGTGCGGCATTATGGGAGGAAGGATAGTTGGCTCCCATTTTATCGATGGCCATCTAAATGGTTAATGTATGCTGATTTCCTACGTAATGTTCTACCGATGTTACTACAAGATGTTTCTGTGCATGACAGAATGGCGATGTACTTCCAACATGATGGATGTGCGGCACATAGCTCGCGTGCGGTTGAAGCGGTATTGAATAGCATATTTCATGACAGGTGGATTGGTCATCGAAGCACCATACCATGGCCCGCACGTTCACCGGATCTGACGTCCCCGGATTTCTTTATGTGGGGAAAGTTGAAGGATATTTGCTATCGTGATCCACCGACAACGCCTGACAACATGTGTCAGCGCATTGTCAATGCATGTGCGAACGTTACGGAAGGCTAACTACTCGCTGTCGAGAGGAATGTCGTTACACGTATTGCAAATGCATTGAGGTTGACGGACATCGTTTTGAGCATTTATTGCATTAATGTCGTATTTACAGGTAATCACTCTGTAACAGCATGCGTTCTCAGAAATAATAAATTCATATTGGAACAACCGAAAGAAAATGTTCAAACGTACCTACATTCTGTATTTCAATTTAAAAATCCTACCTGTTACCAACTGTTCGTCTAAAATTGTGAGCCATATGTTTGTGACCATTACAGGGCGCTCTATCACGAAGCGAAAAAAGCGATCAAACTAAAACATTGATATTTCTTTACGTACTACAAGAATATGTAATAAATAATGGGGGTTCCTATTTCAAAAAACGCAGTTGATATCCGTTTGACCTATGGCAGCGCCATTTAGCGGGCCAAACATAGCGCCATCTGGTTTCCCCCTTCAAGCCAGACAAGTTTCGTTCTTTGTAGTTTTTTCGTTTGACGCTTATTTCGTGAGATATTTGAGCCGGTCACGATCAATGGACCACCCTGTGTGTGTGTGTGTGTGTGTGTGTGTGTGTGTGTTTCTTTAATTGGTTATAACTTTTTGGAGCAATTATAACAATACCGGTACGTGATTGTCCAACAGCATTAAACACATAAACTCATGAACCCGTAAACTTGTTTATAGGGATACAACGTATGCAGGCGTCAAAAAGAGCAGCCGGCTGCATAAACGCTACTCAGGTCTCAGTAAAAGAACTGAAAAGTGTTTAAATCCGTACAACAGTCCACAACGCCGGAAAGGACGCACGCGATCCTACCCACGAGTGAAGCCACGCGCAGTAATAGAACGAGCCGACTGGAGTTTGGCGTTTTTCATATGCATAAAGCCTATTCTCGGCGATGTGGGCAGATTGTGAGGGGGGCCGCGACTCGTAAAACGCTTTACGACGCCGGCAGAGTCCAGCGTACACGCCAGAGCTGGCGGTGCGGCCTGAATATTTCCATTAGGGATGCGCCCCGTTTTACGAGTGACGGCTGCCGCTCTCTTTGCTGTTGTTCTTGTGTTTACAACTCCCCGGCGGCGGACTCTAGCGCGCAGCTGAATAACGGAGCGGCGCCTCTCGCGTTTCGAGTTTCTCGATACCCAGAATCTGGCAGTGCCGCAGTGGAGATTTGTACGCGCGCGGCAGCACGACCCACAGTTACTCGTAAACCACAACGTAACTGGAGGATCCGCTCAGGAAATTATGACTGCACCGCTGCCGCACAGAGTCCATTGGTGGCGCAACATCAAAGGTCGGCGTTGCGACAGTACACCGTAAAGAACTTATCTCCAGTTAAATAGCACGTGTACAGTCAGTACACACGACGGTAGATTCAAACGGGACTTAAAAACATAGGAACGTGGTAACCTGTGTCGCCCACACGGCCGCGCGGATTTCCTACAGGAAAACGTCTTTCTGAGATTTAATAAACAATTTTACGATGTATTGTTATTTTTCTTGAATAGCTCACGCTGAACGAAATTTATAACTTAAAACATAATTGTGATTGTATCTTGGCTATTCATCGTAGTGGATAGTGGGAACGCATCGTTCTATAATTAGCAATGAATAAAATAGGCTCGCCGGCCGGGGTGGTCGTGCGGTTCTAGGCGCTACAGTCTGGAACCGCGCTACCGCTACGGTCGCAGGTTCGAATCCTGCCTCGGGCATGGATGTGTGTGATGTCCTTAGGTTAGTTAGGTTTAATTAGTTCTATGTTCTAGGCAACTGATGACCTCAGCAGTTAAGTCGCATAGTGCTCAGAGCCATTTGAACCATTTTAAAATAGGCTCTGGCTGCAAGGGAGATTTTAAATTGTTTAATGCGTGATCGATTTCGGGACTGCCAGTCCTACCTTTAGGTGCACCTTAAGTGAACGTCTATTATATGTTACCCATTATTTTTCCAAATCATAGGTACCTGTCATCACAGAGTGGCAAATGATTTTCAAAAATTTTGTTTTAGTGTATAGTCGCAATTTGTTTATTTTACCTGCTGGCTACCGGTCTTCGTACACAGAACCATCCTCCGGCCATCTGCTGGTAGTATTTGAAACACCTACTTGGGATGTGAGTGTGACGATTGCATGCCAGGGGATGGCGTGAGAGTGGTGCTGTGTACCGAAAGCGGTAGCCAGTAGGCAAAATAAATAACTTACGGCTATAGACTACAACAAACCTTTTCAGTATTGTATTGATCGCTGTTCCACAGACAGTACATCGGGAATATGCAAATGGTTTTGATTAATGTGGGTGATTTTAAACAAACGCTGTCCATAGTATAGTAATAACACGTTAAAGAGAAAAATCTAGTTTTTGCTGACTTTGTCGCCATCGTGTTTGCCTCTTTGTATTATACATAAAGGATGCCCCATTTATCTTAACCCCTCCCAAATAACATTTTGCCCAGAATCAAAATAAAAAATGTGTCTTTCAAATGTTGTTTAGCTGACAATATGACACTAACAAGCACGATTGCCTTTCTCGTAACTTTGTTGGTTAGGAATATACGAACAGCAATATGTCTTTATTAAATGGCACCCTACAATTTTTATTCGGTAATCCACTTTCTCTCCTCAAGAACTGTTCAAAAACATATCACAATGTACCATTCACATAAACTTGACGTCATTAAAAACGTAACACAAAACTGACTTTGACTCTGCTGCAATCTGTGGAGGTATCTTGGGTAACGGTAACTCGTTCACTTGCTGCGAATGGCACTAAACAAATCGAAACAAAATAAAAAAAGCACGCCAATGATTCAGTCAACAGTCTTCAGCAGAAGGATTACTTTAAAACAATATTTTGTATCTTGGTCCGGGATAGGGGAAAGAACAGCTAGAGAGGGTTCTTAATTCACTTTATACAAAGTACCAGAAATTAGTTATATCTGGTAGTAGAGGGACAACCTTCGCGTCAAGACACGCTGCATTGTTGCCAAATTTATTCAAGATGGCGGCCATGACGTCATCCAAGATGGCGGCATGTAGACTTCCCAACATCGCATGACGTCATCCAAGATGGCGGCTTTTGGCGGGACAATAGTCCAATTGTGCTACGTCCACTAACCTAATCTCAAGAAAAAATGGCGGGAAGTTTGAATTTTGGCGGGAAAATAGGCCAATTGTGCTACGTCCACTAACCTAAGCCTCCAGAAGGAAAATGGCGGGAAGTTTGAATTCCAACAGGATAATGCATACAAAGACCGTACTTGTCTTTATTATTATTATTCATTATTATTGATTATCATTTATTAACATTCATTATCATTTATTATTATTTATTATCATTCATTATTATTTATTATCTTTTATTATTATTTATTATTATTGAACTGCCTCCACTAGAAAATTCCCTCCAAATTCAAATTCCAACATGATAATGGCTGCAAAACTTTACTTTTGTTTATTACCATTCATTATCATCCATTATCATTTATTAACATTCATTATCATTCATTGTAATTTATTATCATTCATTGTAATTTATTATCATTCATTGTAATTTATTATCATTCATTATCATTTATTATTATTATTATTTATTATAGGCCTACCTCCACTAGAAAATTGCGCCAAATTCAAATTCCAACACGATATTGTCTCGAAAACTGTACTTCTATTTACTATTATCATTTATTATTTATTCAAGATGTCCGATTTTCTCGGTGAGAAAGCCATTTTCCTTACATCCAAAACAAAAATCTATCACAGGTTCAACTCCCAACACCATAATTGATCAGACGTACGAGCTTTCTCCGTCACTTATCTATTTTCACTGGTAGCCTATCATAATCGTGTCAAATAATAAACTGCACTTATAGTAACGTAAGTCACGTCCTTTGATTTTGCAGGGGGGAAGGGACTGAAGACTTTATTTCAAGCAGTACGGTCATCACTTGTTCTCCAACACAGTCAACACACACATCTTTGATATCGCAGTGCAGTCGCCACGACGTCCGCGCTCCAACTGAATTAGTTCAAATCCTCGCCACCCTCTGGCCAGCGCGCGGAGACACTGCCTACGCCTGTCACGTGAGGCGGCCGGCCACTTGCGCGGGGGGTGAGCCCAGCTATCGCTCCCACGTCGTAAACATGTTTTCGCTGGACACGCTGGAACTTGTCGAGTTTGACGTCACAGCGGCACCTTGTCCGCTCACCACGTGTATTCGTCGCCTCCGCACATTTTCCGCCAAAATTTTCTGCCTCGGAGCTGAATCACACAACGGTCGACCTTTCGCTGCCACACTTTTGGCCCCACGTTCAAACCTGTCGATGCCGACCGCTCACCGTCCACCACATGTCCCTGTGCGAGCGAGAACGCAGTGCTACACTTTTGGCAGCAAAGTTTGCTCGACAGTGGAATCCGCCATGACTATGTAACAGCACGTTTGAACCGCACTAGAACGCCCGCTAATTGACTCGCTCTCGCGTGCGCGTAATAACTGTACAATCGCTGCGCCGCCGCCCCGCTTACGTCACACACCCTCCATACACGCGACGGACATAGCCTTCTGTAAATACCTGGAAAATGACTTTATTCAGACATTACGGTCATGCAGGTGTGTCCCAACTGACTTCTCCATGCTCACACAGCGAAACTCCAGAGCACAGCTGACGTACGCGCGGCCGACTGAGCCCGCTCCATCGGCAGCCCCCTGGCCGGCTGACGTCAAGCGACCAGCGGCGCCCGCACATCCCCACGGCCAGCGCGCCAGGTAGGCGGAAAGCGGCGACTCAGGGTCCCGTCACAAACGGTCAGCCGCGCTTGCCTCAGAGTTCGGCTACGCAAACATCCTCACTGGACAGGATGAAACCTGTCGACCACGTGCTGGACAAGGACACGTTCCACCCCAATTTTTTTTTCTGAACAGGTTCCAACCTGCCGATACCTACCTCACACAACCGCCCGAGATGTTTGGGAAGTTCTATCACGTGACACACTAAAAGCTATATCGGTCCTAAAGTTCTCAAATTCCCAGCACCGACGGACTGGAACCGACACGCTTGCTTTGTCCAAACCACCCTCACGCCACATGCCCGCGACTCCACGGCGCCACCAGCACGTGTGATGATGGAGCACAAACTACGCTCTCGCCCCATAAAGTCTGCAATTCCCTCACCGATAGGCAGGAACCGACACGCTCGAACTGGAATGTTTGCTACCGAGTTGGAAACTCCTTTATCTCACAACACGCGATCGACCACGTGGCTCTGTGGGACAAAGAACGCTCTCACTAAGTTAACTGATCACCCGATTCTCATTATTCACCCCACATACCCCGATTACCTAATCCAAGATCTTCACGAAAACACACACATATGCGTGAACCGTCGCTCCCGTCAAGATACGTACCTCCGCAAGTCAATCTAACACTAAACTCTCAACTCAAATAAAAAAAATAATAAGTCAATATCACGCGCACATGCGTAAGCCATCGCACGCTCCTAGCAAACTTCTCAACTCACATACCTATCAACTCACTCAAATTCTATATGGTCCCAAAATACTTAACCTCCCCTTTATTCATTCAAAATATATTCGCTCCCTACCATAAACTCCACGGCAATAAAAAAAATAGCTAACAATATTCATCTCCAAAAACATTACCTTCAACGCCATTCTTAATACCATCAACCTCGAATTACGCCTATATAACATACTTTTAAAGAATAACAATAATAATAATAATAAATCATTCACCCTAACACACACATAATGATCTCACTATCATCCCCTCTCTAATCTAAATAAGATCTTCACTGATAATATGAATTATTTGTCTATAATTTTATAAAGTATAAAATGCTCAGCCCTCCACCATGTCCAGGAACCATCCGACTAGTTCAGCTGTCAGCTACTAGGGGCGCTGGTGAACTCATTCACCACCCCTACAGAATTCTCAACAGCCATTCGTTCATCCTAAGATCATGTGATACTACGTCATCACACTTATATAAGGAGCCACCCCCTGGTCATCTTTCTCACTCTTCAGTTGTCCGCCGCATTGTGTGTTTGTTCTCGTGTGTGTGTGTGCTGTATCTGTTTTATTAAGATGAAGCGAATTAACAACACCCAGGAGGGCTTCCTCGATACACTACGTTTTATGCAGGCACCACTACAGAAACTTGTTGAAACTCTACCTCCGGCGGATATGCATATCACTCGAGCTGAATTTCCCGATGAGGAAAAGTTTCAACTTGTCACTAGGAAAGGGGTTTTGCCATACAAGTATGTGAATAGTATGGCCAAACTCGACGAAACCAGGCTACCCGACATAACTGCATTCTCCAGCAACCTCACAGGCGACACGATAACGAATGCAGAGTATGAGCATGCCGTGAATGCCTGGCGGGAATTCAGTATTTCTAATTTAGGAGAGTACGCACGTCTTTACATGGACACAGACGTGCGCTTGCTTGCGGACGTTTTCGAGAAGTTCCGGAGTCTATGTATGACCACATATTCTCTGGACCCTGCCTTTTATTACACGGCACCTGGGTTGTCTTGGGACGCGATGCTCAAGAAAACGAAGTGCAGTATCGAATTATTGACCGATCCTGACATACTTCTTTTCTTTGAGCGAGGGATCCGTGGGGGGCTCTGCCAATGTATTCATAGACACGCGAAAGCAAATAACACACGGATGGGTGACAGGTTCAAAGCATCCCTTGATTCAAGTTATATATTGTATCTCGATGTGAATAACTTATATGGACACGGCAATCACTGCCGATTGGGGAGTTTCGGTGGCTGTCCGAAGATGAATGCAAGGGATTAGGTGGAAAAATCAGGGGGAGTATGGCCGCCGATTCTGATGTAGGGTATGTTGTGAAGGCAGAACTCACATATCCTATTAGTTTGCATGACGCACATGCCGATTTGCGGCTGTGTCCAGAGCAACTAGTTCCGCGAGGAGGTTCCACACCGAAACTGATGACAACGCTGGGGGACAAGCAGAGGTACATCCTTCACTATCTTAACCTCCAGCAATGCCTCAGCTTGGGTATGGAGCTGGTTAAAATCACCCGGGCCATCTCCTTCAAGCAGTCCCCCTGGTTGAAGGAGTATATTGATCTGAATACGAGACAGAACTTCCGCGTCGTGTGACTTTGAGAAAGATTTTTATAAATTAATGAATAATTCAATTTCCGAAAAAACTATGGAGAATTTGAGGGAACGACGTGAAATTTTTATTATAACGCAATGGGATGGGCGTTATGGCGTACGAAAATGCATTGCCAGACCAAATTTTAAACGGGTCACTATTTTCAATAAGAATTTTGTTGCTGTGGAGGTGGCTAAAACTGCAGTAGAGTTTACTAAACCTATCTACGTGGGGATATGCTTACTAGACCTATCCAAACTCCACATGTACCACTTTCATTATGAGTTTGCGAAAACTCATTTCGCAGATCCTAAATTACTTTATATGGATACAGATAAAAAAAATGGTTCAAATGGCTCTGAGCACTATGGGACTCAACTGCTGAGGTCATTAGTCCCCTAGAACTTAGAACTAGTTAAACCTAACTAACCTAAGGGCATCACAAACATCCATGCCCGAGGCAGGATTCGAACCTGCGACCGTAGCGGTCTTGCGGTTCCAGACTGCAGCGCCTTTAACCGCACGGCCACTTCGGCCGGCGGATACAGATAGTTTCATCTATTGGGTGAAGAACTGCGATCCATATGAAGTAATCAGGTACCACGCCAATGAATTCGACACGTCTTCTTATGCGGCCGATAATCCTTATGGTATTGTTCCGCAAAAGAAGTAGGTTATCGGTCTCATGAAAGACGAAACGAATGGATTGCCGATTGTGGAGTTTGTAGGTCTTCGGTCCAAGATGTATGCATATCGCATATTGGAAGGTCCCACTCAGAGACGGGCTAAGGGGGTACGACGAATGGCATCACGAGCTCTGTCTATCGAAGACTATATGCAGTGCCCACGTGGTGGTGTTCGCGGTGCTGAGCTGCAGCCGCCGCATATTGTCCGGCAAACTAGTATTCGACCGATAGCGCACGAGGTGTACACTGTGCTGCAGTTTAAAAACGGTCTGTCGCCTCATGACGATAAAAGGGTCATCTGTGATGACGGCATTGAAACTCGCCCGTACTCGCACTACTCACTTGTAGCGAGAGAAGGGGCGGGGGACTCTGATTGAGAGAGAGAGACGGCGAGGGTGTCTGCAGAGTAGTAGTATGAACCTTTTATCATAGTGTAAATAACGAATGAGAGTGTTTTGTAGTGTGTATCGGCTTGCGTACTTCCGTGTATGTCTGAGTGTGTGTGAATGTGTGCGAGCCTGTGTTAAATGTGCATGTGTGTAAATATTATTTATTCTATAAAAAAAAAATAATAAAAAACAGAAAAAACTGAAGTAAACGCATTTATAAAAAAAGTCTTTATATATATTTGTATATTTTTTCGCCACTATTACTAGTCAACGGCTATATGACTGAAAACAAATAAAAATTTTACACCTCTTATAATCAAATAGAAGAAGACGAAAATACAATTTTCGCAGTTCGTATCTGCTTTGATCTTAGTAGTAGTTGTAAGTTTCAGCTGTCGCTAGCCATCCAGTCAGAACTAGTTTTTTTTAAGAATGTGAGTTCCACCAATTAAATTCCTTATATATACTTGACTGTGGAAAAATATCTTTATACCGAGAAATATGTGTTCACCTGTTTGTTGTAGTGGAAAATGTCTAGAGCCACTTACTTCAATGAAATATAATTTAAATTGCTAGTGGAAAATGTTTTAGAGTCACTGTCTTGAACTAAAAATACGTTTGCCATCAGTTAAAAAAGTGCTTCCGGTGGAACTTCACTAGAGATATTATTTACCTTGTAAGATAATGTAATTACATTCAAGTATCTTTGCTTTATATATATATATATATATATATATATATATATATATATATATATATATATATATAGTGCTTATATATTTATGAATAATGTAAAAACACGTATCTGCAAAGATCAGAACTTTCATATTTTTACTTGAAGACAAATAATGTATCTGTAAACTCACATAATGTGAAAAAAAATCTGAATTGAATAATAAATTCAATTATTTTATTGTAAAAAAAGTTGCCCGAGTTCGTTATTATTTGACCCTCAATCATGATCCATATACGTTGCACTGGCACAGAGAGAGACTTATAAGGTTTTTACTGATTTAAAGACAGAGATGAAATCTGAATGACGCGTGCTGGACTTGGTCCGCCGGTCACAAACAGACCCCGCCACTCTCTTTGTGGTCCTGTCACTTTAAACGGCGGGCATCTGGCGAAGCCGACCCTAGCACTCTCTCGTTCAGGTCCTGTCACTTTCAACGGCTGACTCATCGCCGCGCCGGCGAGGTGGAAGCAAGTAAACTGCCTCAGACAGCTCCAGTGGAATGCGCTTCACGAACAGTATCACCAATAACTATATATGACGGTAGTATCTGTTCCCGAAAGAACAGTTACCGTGGACGACCATGCAGCTTTGCTCGAAATGAAATGATAATTAAATGGACACCCTAGCTGCAAACAGGCGTTGATGTACTTCATTGGGGACATGTTGAAAATGTGTTCCCCGACCGGGACTCGAACCCGGGGTCTCCCACTTACATGGCAGACGCTCCATCCATCTGAGCCACCGCGGGCACAGAGGATTGTGCGTCTGCAGGGACTTATCCCTTGCGCGCTCCCCGTGAGATCCACATTCCCAACATGTCCACACCACTACATTCGTAGTGCGCCTTATAGTTGTTTGCCCATCATACTCATACATTTAATTATCATTTCATTTCTAGCAAAGCTGCATGGTCATCCACGGTAACTGTTCTTTCGGGAACAGATACTACCGTCATATATAGTTAAAATATGGCTTCCCGGCTATTGACCTTCTTGTGCGAACGCACACGCTATGCCCGAACTCGTACGGGACTTGGTAGATTAAACTGCCACGAGTAATGAGTATGATGGGCAAACATCTATAAGGCGCACTACGAATGTAGTGTTGTGGACATGTTGGGAATGTGGATCTCACGGGGAGCGTGCAAGGGATAAGTCCCTGCAGACGCACTATTCTCTGTGCCCGCGGTGGCTCAAGTACGTCGCGAGCAGTGCTGCGGTGGAGAGCTGCGCAGCGTGTTCGAGCGCTGTTAACGTTTGTTTCTGTACCACTGTTGTAAGTACGATGTCGACAATTAACAGAGCGAACAGCGTTCAGTGTGTTTTCGATCGTGCTGCCTTGCGACCGACGGCTTTCGAAATCCATGAGTGGATTTTTGAGGATCTGAAATTGCCGGAAGATATAGTCGACACGTTCCAGTTGGACTTTGTGCAGTACTCGTTATTTATCAAATTTATTTCGAGTGACACTTATGAGAAATTCGTTGAGGAGCATGCTGGTGTGAGACCATTTCGTCATAATGATGGCAGTATTAGCAATGTCCAAATCGTGCCTTCGGGATACGGAGTGAGAACCGTCAGGGTATTTAATGTGCCACCTGAGTGCCCTAATGACCTGATAGCACGTTCCCTGTCACTGTACGGCGTTGTTTTGTCAGTTACCAATGAAAAATGGTCTAGCGCATATCGCTACCAAGTTAACAGCGGGGTGCGAAGTGTTCGTGTGGACTTAAAAAAGCATATACCTTCGTATGTTGCCATTGGCGGCTGTCGTGCACAGGTAACTTACATTGGACAACCCCCTACCTGTTCGATCTGCCATTCAACAGAACATCTGCGGATGAACTGTACACGTCGACGTCCATTTCAACTTCCACGGGAACGTCCTGCAGACGGTAGTGAAAAGCTTGTTCCGCTATTGAGTGAGGTAGTCGCGGGGACGGTACCACCACCTCGGCAGCCGGAACGTGTTAGCGAGGCGGAGATGCCAGTTCCGGTGGAATGCAGTGCCCAAGACATTTGCGGTAGGACGGACGTCGATCCGGCACCGTCATCCTCACCGGGGCAGTTACCGCTGGATAACAACGATGCGCCAGCCACCTCTGAAACTAAGCCGTGTGAGATACAGGAGCGGGTGCAGATCAGTTTGCCTGAACCGCCCCTAACGGTAGAGACTGCAGCAGAAACGAAGAAAGGCCGCCGAAGGAGAAGCAAAGGGAATAGTAGCAAAGAGGAAAAGTCGGATGATTTGAGACCCGTACACATGTCAGAAAGTGGCAGCGAGACTGAACCTCAATCTTCTTGCTCCGTGCGCTGCGAGGACACCGCGAGGCAAGAACGCATTCGTGAACAGACCAAACACCTGAAGGCACTACTGAGCGCTGAGAGGGAACAGAGCACCGTAACGGCTAAGAGGAAGAGCGAACAGAGTAGCGAGCAGCTGCAGCAGCGCTCCCGCAGGAACTCGATGACGTCAGTCGCAGCCCCGCGTGGTGGTCAGGCGGATGCGACCACGTTGACACTCAGCCGGCGGTGGCGGGCAGGGCGGCGTGCGCACCGCGAAGCACCCCGACAGCAATGAGCCGTGGTGGCAGCAGGACGAGGAGATGCAGCAGTAGCTGCTCTCGCGCATGACCATCGCGCTGCGACATTTCCACTCTCTGAGTACTCCAGACGTTCCCAACGAGTTTGATTCAAAGACGTCGAGAAGGACGATCCAACACAGAGCTCATTGTCCTCTGAACCATCATGTGCGATAGCCAAACCTACAACTTTACCACACTTAACGTCAATAGAATTCAAAGTGCGGTGAAACTCCGTTCGCTAACTGATTTCTTGTATGGTACCAGCGTTGACATTGCCCTCCTACAGGAGGTAGTCACAATCTTAGAAGTGCCCGGTTACGTTCTCATTGATAACATCAATCTCCAGGATGCTGTAGGCACTGCCATACTTCTGCGCGACGGTATACCATTTACGGATGTGCAGCGGTTGCCTAGTGGTCGTGGCATTTCTCTTCGAGTGAATGGTGTGCAGATTGTTAACGTGTACGCTCCCTCAGGTAGCACTCATAAGAGAGATCGCTCAACATTTTATAAAAACGAGGTTCCCATTCTTCTTAGCGCTTATCGTGCACATCTCATCCTCGGTGGTGACTTCAATTGTGTGCTTAACGACAGAGACCAAACTCCTAACACGAACAGATGTATCGAACTTGAACATTTAATTCATGGCATGCGTCTTCACGATACATGGCAACAACTGCACGGTGAACGGGTAGCGTACACCTTCGTAACCAGTCATTCTGCCAGTCGGTTGGATAGGATCTATGTGTCCGAGGCCCTCCAGCGACACGCTGTGAACTGTGACATAGCTCCTGTCAACATCTCCGACCATTGTGCGTATCAGTGTTACCTTAAACTACACCGCCAGCAAATATACCGCGGGAAAGGCTACTGGAAATTGAACGTCAGCCTTCTGCAGGATGCCCAACTTGAAGAGGAGGTGAACATAACATGGCAACAGGTCTAGCGGCAACGACGTCGTTACGATAGCGCTCTCCAGTGGTGGACTCAGTGTGCTAAGCCTAAATTACGCCTCACCCTCATGAGTTACGCCCGACAAAAAAGCTTTTGGTAGAAACAGACTATTGAGTTTTATTATCGCTGTTTGAGAGACCTGTACAGTCGCGCTAACAATCCTTCTGGCGATATCGACGTAAAGATCAAACGATATAAAGCGAAAATCACGGCGATACAACGCCAACGAATGCAAGGCATCATCGTGCGAGCCCACCCCAAGGACGTGGCCGCCGAAGAACGGGCCTCTCTGTACCACATCCTGAGAACGACGAAACGGTGTAAAGCCATGTTGATTGAAGCCGTCGTTGATGACGCTGAGAATGCCATCACGAAGCAACGTGACATCATCTCGCACGTCTACGACTATTATAGTCAACTTTACAAGAAGCAAGCCGTTGATGAACACTTGTGCGACGATTTTCTTAGGACCTTGAGCTGTCGCTTGTCGCAACAGGATACTGCAAATCTGGAATCTCTTTTCACAGAGGACGAAATCCGACTGGCGGTCCACAGTGCAAAGAAAGGGAAGTCACCAGGACCCGACGGTCTCAGCGCTGAGTTTTACCAGCGTTACTGGAACCTCCTCGGTCCGACACTCCTCGAGATAGCGAATGAACTCTGGCACCTGGAAGTTATACCCAAGGCCTTTACGGAAGGTATCATCCTGCCCTTACCGAAAAAAGGGAACAGCAGGAAGGTCGAAAACATGCGACCCATCACACTCCTGAATGCCGATTTCAAAATCATCACCAGATCGATTAAGCTAAGGATGCAAACCGTTATGTACAAGGTTTTGGGCAGTTACCAGTACAGTGCAGTGCAAGGCCGAAGTGCAATCTCAGCAGCCTGCGATTTGAGGGACATCATCTGTTCGTATGCTGAAACCCAAGGACAGGGCGCTCTGATCTTTCTAGATTTTGAGAAGGCTTATGACCGTGTACGTCATGACTTCCTCTTTAAATGCATGAAGAAACTAGGTTTTGGACTTCATCTCATAGAATTAATTCGCAAACTTACTACAAACGCCTCTTCACGGATTCTCATTAATGGCCATTTTACAAAAGAAGTTTCCATTGAGCAATCCGTCCGCCAAGGATGTCCTCTGTCAATGATTTTGTACGCCATTGCAGTGGAGCCGCTCCTGAACAACTTGGCGCATAGCGGGATCGGACTTAGCGTCGAGTCTGTCACTATCCCATGCATTGCGTATGCTGACGATGTATGCGTCACTGTGTCATCATCGCAACAACTTCTGTCAGCGGAAACTCTTTTACAAACATTCACGTTTCTTTCAGGAGCAATACTCAATAGAACTAAAACCACAGCTTTGCAGATCGGTGGCGGTATCGGAGACATATCCCATGTCCCCTGGTGCAAGGTCAAGGATTCTCACACAACCCTCGGTGTTACTTTTGAGGCCAAACCAGACAAATTCCTGACGAAGAACTGGTCACACATGCTTAATAAATTACGTGCTGCTTTGGTACTTCACTCCGACCGTGACTTGAACATACTACAGAAAGTTAAGACCATCGAGATCGCCATTACGAGCAAGATGACTTATTTGGCGCAAATTCTTCCAATCTCCGACCATCTAGCCAAGAGTATACAACAAGCGTTATGTTGGTTTCTTTTTAGGGGGCACATTTTCAAAGTTCAATTCGATACCTTAACCTTACCTTCGCTCAAAGGTGGCCTTAACCTCATTAAAGTACACAAAAAATGTGTCACCCTGCTCCTAAATCGCATCAGGAAGGAGTTCCGTACCCGGAGGACCAGTATCATCACAAACCTCATTCAGCGGTGGAAGCCTCATAGCCTTGACCCACCCGTTAATATCGCCGGCATTCCACTTTCTTACCGACATGTGCGACTGTACTACATGGAAATGAGTTACATTCGACACAACATCGTCGATAACGGAAGCCTGACGAACAGGAAGCTTTATGGCCTTCTCACGACAACAAACCACAGGAATCGTTTCGAAGAAAAACATCCACATACACATTGGAGTATAGTATGGCGGAATGTGCACAGCGACGTGTTACCGTCACGCGTCATAGCCGACTGGTATCTAACAGTCAACGATAAAGTAGCAACGAATGAAAAGCTACATAAAATTGGCCTTCATCCAACGCCCAACTGTGACACATGCGGAAGGGTCGATACGCTTCTTCATAGGTTCACGTGCGGACATGCAGAAGAAATTACTACATTTCTTCGTCAACGATTGTCGGTGATAGACCGTACGACGCCCTGTGGTGTAGATCTTTTAGAGATCATTCAGCCACAAAAACTGAGATATCCACGAGCAAAAAACAACGCTGCAACGTGGATCATGGGCCACACAGCATCGTTTATTATGCAGAATAGGCATGCTACTTTCCTCGACTATTATTCTTACATAGAAATTGAACACTTTAAAATGAGACAACACTGTGACTACAGGAGGATATTTGGAAATATGCTGAACATCATAATTAACGGTTAAATGCTTCAAATACACTCTTTCGGATCGCAGAGGTTGCCAGTGACCTGTATGTATGAATCCCATTTGCTTCCTGGGACTTTAGTACTTGTCGGAATTTTACGATACTATTCAGATGCTCACCAATGCAGAAGGCATTTTTTTCTTTCCCTTTTTCGCTTTCACATTTCCGTTCTCTCGCAGAGCAACCTTCCTTCAATGATGATGTGATAGTCTTTTGTGCACCATAAAAAAAAAAAAATTCTGTTTACTACTTGGCCCCCCCCCCCCAAAAAAAAAAAAAAAAAAAAAAAAAAAAAAAAAAAAAAAACCTCAAGAAGACGTTTCATTTCTTATATTGCGCTACGGCAGCCTAGCAATGATATACACTTTGTTCATTCTATTCTTATTACAAATTGGCGCATATGGTAAAAAAAAAAAACTCAAGAAGACGTTTCATTTCTTATATTGCGCTACGGCAGCCTAGCAATGATATATACTTTGTTCATTCTATTCTTATTACAAATTGGCGCATATGGTAAAAAAAAAAAAAAAAAAAACTCAAGAATACTTTTCATTTCTTATATTGCGCTACGGCAGCCTAGCAATGATATACACTTTGTTCATTCTATTCTTATTACAAATTGGCGCATATGGTAAAAAAAAGAAAAAAAAACAAACAAAAAAAAAGGTGGATAGAGCGTCTGCCATGTAAGCAGGAGATCCCGGGTTCGAGTCCCGTTCCGGTCACACATTTTCAACATGTCCCTAATGAAGTACATCAACGCCTGTTTGCAGCTAGGGTGTCCATTTAATTATCATATCACCAATAAACTTACTTCTATGAAGTAGATGTCACAGAAAGAGAACAACAAGAATTCTTATGGAGAAAAAAAATTATTTATTTATTTGTGAGCCATTTTAAAAGTAATTTTACATTTTCAGATGCTGACACAAAACTATTTTTTTCTTCTTCACACGTTCGCTGTCTAAGTTGATGGATAGGTGGACAATCGTAGTATTCCAGGTTCAGGACAGCCGCATATTTGAAGATTCGACGCAGCCAGCTACTCTTCTCATCGCCTTTAACGTAGATTATTGTCTCCTTGTGATCAAATACTCTCATCAATTGCAGTAAATGTTTATACGAGATGCCAGGGGCGTCCCACGTAATACCGTGATAGAACTTTGTTAGCCACATCGCGCTTCTGACTGTCTAAATGGTTTCGGCGATTCAACTCTTGATACAAATGTTCCTATTACTCCATCACTTTGCGTGAATGCTATTAATGCACAGTCTATAATTATGAAACGCCTGCACTCATCATAGTAAAATCCTTGAACGTCAGCTACAATCCTCACACCTTCAGGTAACATCGTGATCTACGCTAGAGCTAGCAGAGTGCATATGAATTTATACAACTCGTTGCACTACACCAGTGAGTGGACAGTAGTTAACGAGACGATCATGCAGAACGAGAGCATATGCCGAAGTCTGATCAGGGATGTTTGCTGAAGATTCAAATTCAATCCGTACATCTGTAGGTCCTGATTTAATTATCTCATTCTGTTTTGAACAGTCAGTCACCATTATTGGCGCTAGCTTCTTGAAACTCTGTGGGCTGAGTAGGCATCCTTCATTTTCAACACCTTCATAATAAGATGCTCGGAATCTCGCATACATGTCAAATGGCAGACTGTATACATCGCTGTCCCACTGTAGATGTAGATTCTCATATGTTTAGTATTCTGAATTCAAGTAGACTCTGGCGTTAGTTAACTTGCGGTGGTCAAATTCAGTTGAGTCCTTTGATACATTAGCACGCTTTTGAGTTTGAAATGCGAGTATGATGAATCGAGGTGCTTCCAACTGCACTGATGTTTTAATAGCCCAAGTATGTGTGGACGCTGTAGGTAGGACTGGGTATTCAAAAAGCTCCCATGATCGGAAAGTTAGTGGTAGGTAGGTGCCAGCATTCAGAACTTTTAAGAGCTTCAAGCGCTCCTCGTCGGCAACGGTGATGTGAGGCATTTTCCATGATATGCTATTAATCTTGATTTGGACATTCTCTGCAGCTGTTTGAGAGAATGAATTCGCGTCACTTACACTTCTCACCAAAATAAGTTCCTGTTTAGCGTTGATAATTATTCGCTGCATATCCTCAAAATAACCCATAAGCACTTTTAGAGGCACGCACGCGGTAAATCGCCTTTGTTCACCCTCCCCATCTGCTGCATCTATGAACCACCCAGCATTTTCCAAACTGTTTGAATCAGAGGCTGAGGCTGAAACGTACGTCTTAAGGGCTGATGTAATGCCAACATTTCTAGTTCGGTCTATTTCAATTCCGTTGAGTTCATAGCGTATCTCTTGAAACAGGAATGCTACGGCATTTCGAGTAAGCTTCGAGAGTGCTACGGCAGCCCCGTCAGCTTTCTTAAATGTGTAGTCCAGATAGAGGAAGCTCTTGCTAGGCAGTGTTACCGCGTCCTGATGCTGGATAACAATCCTAATTTCATCATTTTTGTTAAATGTGCTTGAAGCGTAGGGTTTGTATGAGTGGTATTCATGACGAATAATTCGGTCATCATACTCTACTGACTGAGTTACGTTGAGTGACGTCATTCTGCGGTTTTAAACCTGCTAAAATGAGGAATTCGTAATTAAGGAATGTTATCACCTTGCCCTTCTGCGTTGCACTAACGGCTTGTGAGTCTGGTGTGCTAGCTCTATACCTTATTCCCATCTCGCCTTAGATGCAGGCGTACAATGATCTCTTCTCCTCTAAAGTTAACAAGCTGATTATTCTGATCCACAATACGCAGCTCAAGGTAGTCCAGTGTCTGAACAGTCACCGGGAGATATATAGCGTTTGTGGGGGCTTGAACTATTTTATACCCTGTGCCGACTGTAGGAAAGAATCCGTAAATTGAGTGAATCAATTTATCGTTCAGGTATGAGTTTGTGGCAATATTACACTCAACGTGGATTGTACTCACTGGGAGTATATCTACAGCATGATCTGATGCGTAAAATTTACTTCCGTCCTTCACCAAAACACGATCCTTCACAAAACCTAGCAGTGGACCAATTGAATGTCTCTGTGTAAAGTCGATCGTAGCACTTTCTGTCCGTATTTCAGATTTAAGGGTATTAATGTTTGCCCGTAGTTCAATACCTTTTTCTGGCTGTTTTAAGAGTTCGTTTAAATCATCAATATCGTAGGCACCAGTTTGTATTTGTAGAATCTCCTTCCGGCAGTCAATTTCAAGATGTAGTTTATTGTTGCTCTGTGTAATATTTGGAATGCCGTTATACGTGTCTAGACCAATCAGTGTAATACTCCAGCCCCTGCACTTAAATCAATCGGTGGAAAGTAATTTGCGCGTAATACTGATCCTCGCTCTTTTAAAGTCAGAGTGTACGACATTGCATCTAAACATCAAATGATGGTCATGTGTTCAATGACAGCTCTTTTATACATCGCGCACGTGATCTGACGATGACGCATTCTAGAGGGGGTTCGCCGTCGCTGTGATGAGGAACATAGCGCAGAGATGACCACAGAGATATGTGTTAAAGTCCTGATATCGCCGGACATTGTAGAAGACACGTCTTTTGCCGGTGAAGTAGCGTTGTAATTCTTCAGGCGGCTGTAAATCGCCGAATGAATCGAAATACTGAACTGTATTTGGACTTTTCTCAACTTACGCAACCCAATGGGTCCCTGGACCCCCAGCAACATCTAAATTTACAATTCCGCACTCATTAGTCCGCCACATGGTCTTCGGTAATGTATTCCGCATAAAGACGCCGCGGAATCCACGAATGTGAAGTTTTTGTTTAATAAATTTAACTAGATCTTTATTCGTGAGCGCTCGGTCGGGTAGGATAACTAATGGACCTTTTTTTATTTATGAAGAGACCTAGTCCTTTCCTGTATGGTTTCAAGTAGAGACCTTTTCCGATAGCTGCTGCCTCCATAGCACGATTATGTCTTCTGGCCTCCTCTAGTTGGGCTTGTGCATTCTGTGCGTTTTTGACCGTTTTGGCTACAGCTGCGGCACCACCTGTGAGTGAACCTATAGCGGACAATGCTGCAAGGGCTGGAACGAGGAATGGGATAATTCCGCCTGAAGTCTTTGGTAGCGGTAGGACCCTAGATGGTTTAATTCAGTCGTGTTTTTCTTCTTGTTCCCACCACTGAACACACGTTTAGCTGCAGACATCGAGGTGAGAATACAGTTTTTCAAACAACCGGGTTTGTTGTTCTTCTTCCTGTTCTTCTTCGCTCGCAAAATCTGTTCGCGCTGCTTTCATAATTCGTTTGAAATTCATCACACTCAAGCCCAACTTAATTTTTCCACGCATTGTTTTACCAACCACGAATGCAGCAACGCCTTGACCTATTCCGAGATCTTTTCTTTCGCTTGGACTTATCTGCTAATATCCGGTCGGCGACGTGGCGTGCTGGGAGATCCTTATTTGCTGCGTATGCGAGGTCGTACTCAAGGCAGGCTTCGTCTAGTAGGTTAATACCTTTATCACCTCGTGCCAGGCGCTTCTGAAGCTTTGTTCCAGGCCCACAGAAGTTATATCAGGGAATGTCCAATTCAACAGGCAACTTGTCGAGAACACCACCTCCACCTGTTATTATGATGTGCCTCCTATCGTGCGTGGTACGCTACTGAGGAGATAGAGGTCTACACTCCCCGTTATATACTAACATGTCAGCTTCGATCCAACTGTTTTCTGATGATGGAAATCCTAGCCATTTAACCAGTGCTCTATTCCTACGACGTCTTATCACGCGCTCGATGAGAAATACATCTGGTTCAGAACTCTTCTGCAATTCCTCCGTGTAAATGCATCCTGCAATTTCTTCGCCCTTGCCGTCCTTTAAGATATATTTCCTAGGGTTGGTTCGCTGCACTTTGGATACTGTGAATATCTCAGCCGACCAATTTGGTAAGTACGATTTCTCGAACGCTGTCTTGTGTTTTGAAATACGTACTAAGTCACCTATATTTAACCTCTGTTTGCGAGGGTCGAGCATTTTAATCCGGAAATATACTATGTCCATGAGTGAATTATCGAGAACATCGATCGGTCTCATTTTTATTGTACTATGTTTGGTTCGATTATACTTTGCAGTTATCTGTGGGAGGATATCTACCCACTTGTACGAACCGCGAAGATTAAACTGCATCCACATTTAAGCTTTGATTGTTCTGTTCAACCGCTCGACGATACTAGCTTTACGGTGGGTAAACGTGGAGTAGTGGTGTATGCCATACCGCGCCATCACAGTCTTGAAATGGTCATTGTAAAACTCCCCACCGTGATCGGTTTGAAGATTGGTCGGGCATCGATTCGTTCCTGTCTGCAGCAGACGCTCAAACACCACAGCAATATCTCTACCGGTTTTCGTTTTCACAGGTAATGCCCAGGCGAATTTAGAGCATGTATCAATAACCATTAAAATTTATTTCAATCCATTATTATGAGGTGAATATCGATTCATATCTACAAGATCAGCTTGCCAGAGGTCATCCATCCCTTTAATCATGACATGTGTACGAGGGTATGTTTTGCGTGCTGGCTTGTGCAGTTCTCGAACCACGGTTTCCATACTTATTCGATGATACCTCTCCCTCGAAGCTCTGAGGTTATGGATACAACCTCATTCGAATGAGCTGTATTGCCCGCAGCAGCCGAAGCCATCAACAGTCGAAGTCTGTCTATTAGTTCATCTGGGTCATCGTAATATACTGTATATACTGCGGGACTTGATTGCTCACTCCTTTATGCTGAAAGTCTACACCCTCACCGACACTTTTAGTTTGGTCATTGAGTAAGGTTGTATAATGGTAGTGTATTTAGAGTTTTCAGGCTTTTTCAGTGTTCCGTCGGGATTTTTGTACAGATCAGTCAAGTTAAGTATTTCCCGATAGACTTTGAGATCATCGGCTGAGTATTTCAAGTTTTTTGATGGCCTTAGGAAGATTAGGTTCATTAAGCCAGGTGTTCTTTTAAACTCTGTATCCCCGATGCGTATCGTGCTATCGAATAAAGTTATAGTTTGAGAGCCCAGCATGTATGATCTCGCCCTGCTGACACCAAATGTTCTATCTACCTTAACGGTCGGATACTGATTGGTGAATTCTGCGATTGGGTCATTATTATGCAAAGCTATCTTGGTGATAGATTCGGTAACAAGTTTAAAAGTTTCATTTAGTGTTTGCTCGCGATCTATATGTCCCAACTTCAGTAAACGTAATTTCTCTCGAACTGCTTTGCGCGCCTGAATGACTTTATGCTTTGTCGACATCTCGAAGGATACTAATCAGAGCTCTGAATATCACGTGGTTTTATATATGCTTTGTTGTACTTCTTCTTCTCCTTTTTCCCTACGCCACCTTCTTCAATAACAACGGCCTCGGCTTCTATCATGCCCTCAATTGCGCTAATTCTGTTCTCTAACCAATTTTGGTTAATGGCAAGAAGTTTCTGGGTGTCCTTTAATTCCCTTGCAACTTTAACTAGTCTGGACTCAAGATTTTTAAATTTGATATCGGTGTACATTCGGGCACTCTGTCTTTGCACACCTAATCTCTCAGACTGAGCGTCCGCCATGCGTGCGAATTTGTCCATGGTGAAATGTTAACTGATGGGATAAGGTATTTTCGTACGTCTATATATGGAGAAAGTGTTGGAAGTTCCGACTATACCTACCGTCATTTAGTTTACGGGTTTTATCAATAACGAGAAAGCCGTATTGTGAGTGGTTCCAGCAATCAGCACATATCTTTACAAATTCGTTGTACGACATGTCGGTCCCTACGTGAGCATGGTAAATGTGCTTTAAATTGAGGTTGTCTTGTTTGAATGCTATAGTGAAATTTGCGTTGTCCCTCACCAGCTGTTTTGGGATCCTGGAATACGTTTCACTCAGATAAAATATATCAACACCCATATGACGGCCAAAGCAGAAATATTTACGGACTTGATTTTGCTTTTCAACAGCGTCATCGTCAAATATGAAGGCAGTATTAGGCTTTACCTCTTCAGGTGGGGGGACGTCGTCGCTTTCACTGAAGGCTCTGTACGTCACACCGTCTACTCCATCTAATATTTTCTTCAGTAACTGGTACTTGGGCTGAAAGAGTGTTTTGGAGAAAACGAAAAGGTGCTCGAAGCGGACTCCGTCTATGCGCGTTAACAGAGCCATGAGGACATTTGTCTTACCACAGCTGGATGGACTTACAATTATAGCTCGTATGTTGTCATGAAGGAATGGTCCATTCTTGTTGGTCTTCTGGTCTTGGTCATCATCACAGGACCAGTCATCTATAACAAAGCCCTTGAGGCGAGGGTGTTTCACCCAGCCCGCCATGATACCTACTGTGGTAGGTCAAGGTGTGGAATGCGCTTTTATATGATTAAAAATATGTGTTTGTGTGTAGTCACTATAGCGCAGTCACCATTACAACTGAGCTACAGCGGCTACACAACAAAATGAACTCGAGGTGGTATATTTAAAGGTAAGGCAGTCATATAGATTAACGCAGGTGACATTTTGTCTTGACAAATAAAAAACACACAATGACAAATTTAATATTATAAAATAATATATTTGTTTGTTAAAATATTTACAAATATGATCAGCATGAGAAAAAATCAGTACATTCTTTTCTAAGCGATGCAGCAGAAGTACAGTATTTGGAAAATAGCTGCTTCTTGTATGCTTGAAATTCAGCACGTATATCTCGTAATGTTATGGCTGAATTACAATAGTCCGGTATTCCATCAGTAAATTTGAGTTCGACATTTTCAACACTTACTCGAGGAATAGCACAAGACTTGGGCACTGGTGTTATACACATACTAAAACAATGTTCTATATCATCTATGTGGATGCTACATGTGTGAAGCCAGTTAATGATGTCGGTGTACACTGCCTGAACATATGGGCACCATCTATTTAGTCTCTCTATCGTACAAGTTAGAGCCATGTCTAAATTGAACAAGTTATCAACAGTGGGGTGATGCATGAAAATACTATAACCATCAGCACTTTTAATTTTTAGTGTAGCATCATCATACATTGATAGAATACTCACAGTTAGACTGCCACAGTACATGTCGTGGTAGGAGTGGGATGGATAATATTCGGTAGTCATATGATTCTTGATTTGTGTTTTTAAACGACACAGTTCATCCCACTTGTAGTCAGAAAATTTCACTTTAATATTTTTGAGCACATTTTCCAGCACTAACACAGTTGAGGGGCTACCGTATTGTGAAACTTCAAGTCCTACATGGATACGTTTTGAACCACGAACTGTTAACACATAACTTGAGGCGAATAGTAAAGGATGAGGTGAAGCGGCGGTCGGTACCTTCTCATCCACGACATCCACACCAGCGCTGTTAGCCTGCTGTTCTTGCAATGATGGTGGGATGTCCCTTGTGAGATTATTATCAGTGGACGGCGCGTACGAAGGAGCCCAGTACTGTGAAGCCCCGTCAAGCGCAGCCTCTGGCACCGACATTAACACCTGGCTATCCTGCTCCAGAATGCTGGGAAGCTGAGCTACAGGATCCTAGGTGGAGGAGTCCGAGGCCTTCACGTGCGTGGACCGGGACATGCTGGGACCTACTGATGCTGACATCACGGGCGGAACTGCTGGAGGACCAAGACGAATATCCATAAGAAATGATGTGATGTCGGTAGAGAAATATTAATAATAGCAATAATAATAATAATAATAAAAATAATAATAATAATAATTTGAGGACTTACTTTTCTGGTGCTGCTTGCTCCTCCTCCTATTCTGCTGTGGTGGTGACTGACACTTCATCTTGACCGACTGGAAGAGAGATCGAGGAGCTGCTGAGTCCTCTTTATAAAGAAGCCAACTACGTCATCATGATGCTGTGCTGCTATTGGTTGAATAAGGTGAACACGTGACCTATCGAAGTGCCCTCTAGCGGAGAACTCGTGAACTAGATCAGTTCGTCGCTCTGCTGGATCGGAGGCAGTCGTCTCTTGTGGGCTGGGAGCTTATATGTGGGCTTTAGATGTTTCCATGAGATGGGTAATGCATTTTTAAAGCATTTCGTTGAAGGAATTTATTTGGAGGACTGTGATCTTATTCATATTTTCCAGGATTAATGCACGTTTCCATCCAGCATGTAGGAGGTTATGGGGGCAGTCCTCGGCTGTGTGCTTGCAAACTACACTGCTGTTAAACTCATCGCGGTCGAACACCAATAACTCATCGATTGAACACATTCTGCAGGATGGGCTTCAATGGTATATACGTTGTACACGAATATGCTTATGCTGAAGCGAATTGGTGTCAACTGAACGTCTCTTGCGTTTTGGAAGAGTGAATGTTTGATGGTAAATAAGCCTGCAGTTTACACATGCACATGACCATATGCTGGTTACGGGGTGCATCCTGGCTCCATCCCTCTGCATTGCCGAAATCTGCTGAACAGAATTCTTGTACTTATTGCTCCGACACTCCTCCATTATCATATGCTTCCACACCTCATGTAGTGAACTGTAGCTACAGTCCTCCCTCGAATGTCTACATGAAATGCAGTTATTGAAGGCTGCTCTATCACCCACATCCATACATCCATCTCTATGATCGAACACATGGCAACGAGAGCTCAGCAAAGACTGAATGTGCAGGAGAACGGTAATGGTAGTTCAGTGGAGGTAGCACAATTGGCTTTCTTCACGCCAAAATCAACCATCTTTAATAACATCACGGTGGCGCCCTCTGCGCGCAAAGGTATGAACTAACACAGTTGGATTGCATACACATGTGCATGATATAAATAATAATAAATGATAATGAATGTTAATAAATGGTAATGAATAATAATAAAGAGAAGTACGGTCTTTGCATGCATTATCCTGTTGGAATTCAAACTTCCCGCCATTTTTTTCCGGAGGTTTAGGTTAGTGGACGTAGCACAATTGGCCTATTTTCCCGCCAAAATTAAAACTTCCCGCCATTTTTTCTTGGGGTTAGGTTAGTGTACATAGCACAATTGCATTATTCTCCCGCCAAAAGCCGCCATCTTGGATGACGTCATCGCCGCCATCTTGAATAAATTTGGCAACAATGCAGCGTGTCTTGATGCGAAGGTTGTCCCTCTACTTCTGGTGACTTCAATATAAATTTTGTATATGATGATGAAAGAAAAAGGATGTTGGTAGATCTCTTAAATTCATATGATCTGATGCAGACTGTAGTTTTTCCAACTAGGGTGCAAGGGAACGGGAGCACTTCCATAGACAATATTTTTATTCATTCTTCATTAATAGATGGCCATTCTGTTAATAAAAGGGTGATGGCCTTCCAGACCATGGTACAAAAATTTTAACAGTAAAAGGCTTTTGTACTCAAACAAATGTCACATACACTACAAACTATGTATGAAAGTTAATCCAACAGCAATAGAGAGTTTTTTAAACCTCGTCGGGAAAGGAGAGTGGCAGGATGTTTATAGTGTCGATAACATAGATGACAAATATAATGCTTTCCTTTACACATTTCTCATGCTCTTTGAGAGTTGCTTTCCATTAGAACGTTCTAAACGGGGTACTAGCAGCAAAAGGCTGCCTGGGTGGCTGACTAGTGGGATAGGATATAATGTAGAACAAAGCAATAATTATATCAAAATGTTAGAAGTAGTCACAGTCAGGCTACAGTAGCCCATTACAAACAATACTGTAGGGTAAGAAACTTCCTGGCAGATTAAAACTGTGTGCCGGACCGAGACTCGATCTCGGGACCTTTGCTTTTGGCAGGCAAGTGCGCTACCATCTGAGCTACCCAAGCATGACTCACGGACGTTCCTCACAGCTTTACTTCCGCCAGTACCTCGACTCCGCTTTCCAAACTTCACAGAAGCTCTCCTGCGAGCCTTGCAGAACTAGCACTTCTGGAAGAAAGGATATTGCTTAGCCACAGCCTGGGGGATGTTTTCAGGATGAGATTTTCACTCTGCAGCGGAGTGTGCGCTGATATGAAACTTCCTGGCAGATTAAAACTTTTGCAGGAGAGCTTCTGTGAAGTTTGGAAAGTGGGAGACGAGGTACTGGCGGAAGTAAAGCTGTGAGGACAGGGTGCGAGTCGTAATTGGGTAGCTCATGTGGTAGAGCACTTGCCCGCTAAAGGCAGAGTTCCCGAGTTCGAGTCTCGGTCCGGTACACAGTTGAATCTGCCAGGAAGCTTCATATCAGCACAGACTCCGCTGCAGAGTGAAAATCTCATTCTAGTGTACTGTAAAGGTACTTAAAATGTTATTAGGAAAGCAAACAATGTGTGATATGAAAACAGAATAGCTAATTCACAGGATAAAATTAAAGCTATATGCTCAGTTGTGAAGGGAGTGTCAGGTTAGAAGTATAAGTCAGTTTGTAGTAAAAATATTTCTGTTACTGATTATATGTACAGTGTTGTTTATTTGTATGCACAGTATATAACAATCATTTTCTGAGCATTGCTGGTGAATTAAAGAAAAATTTAGTTTCTACAAGGAATGATATGACCCTCTTGGCAAATACCTTGCCGAAATTGGTGTCTGAAATACTCCCCTGTGATACTGACAAGAGGGAGATTGAGTCAATAATTAAATCACTGAATACTAAGGACCCTCATGGATATGATGGGGTGCCTATTAGAATATTAAAGTACTATGGTGCACATGTTAGCCCTGTATTTAGCCATATTTGTAATTTTTCCTTTAGGAATGGTCAGTTTTCTGAACGATTAAAGTACTCAGTAGCAAAGCCGCTTTATAAAAAGGGAGAAAGGGATAATGTAGACAATTTTAGATCTATTTCTATGCGATTAGTGTTTTCTAAAGTTATTGAAAAGGCTGTGTGTGTAAGGATAATTGATCATTTTATATCACAAGATTGGCTATCAAATGTACAGTTCGGCTTTAGAAGTCGTTTAACAACTGAAAATGCTATATTCTCTTATCTCTGTGAGGTACTGGATGAGCTTAACAAAAGGTTTCGAAAGTTTGGCATATTTTTTGATTTAACTAAGGCGTTTGACTGTGTTGACCACAAAATATTGCCACATAAGTTGGACCATTACGGAATATGGGGAGTAGCTCACAGTTAGTTCACCTCTTACTTTAGTAACTGACAACAGAAGGTCATTATTCACAGTGTTGAGAATGGCTGTGATGTGGGGTTTGAGAGGGGTACTGTCAAGTGCGGGGTGCCCCAGGAATCAGTGTTGGGGCCACTTCTTTCCATATTTATATAAATGATATGCCCTCTAGTATTACAGGTAACTCTAAAATATTTCTGTTGCTGATGACACTAGCTTGGTAGTAAAGGATTATGTGTGCAAGATTGGCTCGATTTCAAATACTGCCATTCATGACATACGTTCATGGCTTGTAGAAAATAAACTAACGCTAAATCATAGTAAGACTCAGTTTTTACAGTTCCTAACACACAATTCAACAAAACCTGACGTTTTAATTTCACAGAATGGGCGTTTGATTAGTGAAGTTGAACAGTTCAAATTTCTAGGTGTTCAGATAGATAGTAAGCTGTCGTAGAAATCCCACGTTCAGGATCTTGTTCAAAGACTTGATGCTGCCATTTTAACTATTCGAACGGTATCTGAAGTGAGTGAGCGGTCGCTATGAAAATTAGTCTACTTTGCTTATTTTCACTCGCTTATGTCCTATGGTATTATATTTAGGAGTAACTCTTCCCATTCTAAAAGGATATTTTTGGCTCAGAAACGGATGGTCCCGGCAATAAGTGGTGTAAGTTCACGAACCTCTTGTCGACCTCTGTTCACAAGTCTGGGTATTTCGTCATTTGCCTCTCAATATATACAGTTCCTTACTGTCATTTCTTGTTACAGTATTAGCTTATTCCCAAGAATAAGCAGCTTTCACTCAGTTAATACTCGGCAGAAATCAAACCTGCATTTGGATAAGACTTCCTTAACTCTTGTGCAGAAAGATGTGCAGTATACTGCTGCATCCATTTTCAATAAGCTGCCACTAGAATTCAAAAATCTTGGCAGCAATCCACACGCTTTCAAATCCAAACTGAAGAGTTTCCTCATGGGTCACTCCCTCTATTCTGTCGAGGAGTTCCTTGAAAAATTAAGCTGATTCTTGTTGTATTGTTGATTGCGTTTACTTAAACTTACGGCTTGACTTTTTTCGGGTTCATAAACATTTTATTTTTATCTGTTATTGAGTTACTGACATGTTCCATGACCTTGGAGATTTGCTCTTCAATTTGGTCCTACGGAACTTGACGTGTAAATAAATAAATAAACAGCGCTGACTAAAGTAGGTCCACAGGTTAAAATGATAGGACTTTTATTGGTAAACAAGTAAATGAACAGTACACAGTTTTGAAGTGAAATAAAAAGCAATAGCCACTTGTAGGTGAATGATAAAATGTCTCACTGTGGTCTCAATCAGTGTCCCTCGTCCATATCCGGTTGAGGTCTTAGACATGGATCCAGCCGGTATCCAGGATTGGTGACCGGCTCAGTTATTTCATTTCCCCACGACGGGGTCGGGCTGACAGCGAACAAAAACTCCTCTTCAGCCAAAGATTAAAATAACTGTATTCAAAAGTGCTTGAAACATATAAAAGGTGACAATAACAGATGATTTTGTAAAAGATATATACAATATGGGATCAAAAGTATTCGGACACCCCCAAAAACCTACGTTTTTCATATTAGGTGCATTGTGCTGCCACCTACTCCCAGGTAAGCGACTTCAGTCATTAGACATTGTGAGAGAGCAGAATGGGGCGCTCCGCGGGACTCACGGACTTCGAACGTGGTCAGGTGATTGGGTGTCACTTATGTCATACGTCCGTACGCGAGATTTCTACACTCCTAAACATCGCTAGGTCCACTGCTTCCGAAGTGATAGTCAAGTGGAAACGGGAAGGGACACGTACGGCACAAAAGCCTACAGGCCGACCTCGTCAAATGGCTCTGAGCACTATTACACTTTAAGGCTGAGGTCATCAGTCCCCTAGAACTTAGAACCACTTAAACCTAACTAACCTAAGGACATCACACACATCCATGCCCGAGTCAGGATTCGAACCTGCGACCATAGCGGTCGCGCGGTTCCAGACTGAAAAGCCTAGAACCGCTCGGCCACTCCGGCCGGCCCGACCTCGTCTGTTGACTGGTAGAGACTGCCGAGAGTTGAAGAGGATCGTAGTATGTAATAGGCAGACATCTATCCAGACCATCACACACGAATTCCAAACTGCATCAGGATCCACTGCAAGTATCATGACAGTTAGGCGGGAGGTGACAAAACTTGGATTCCTTGGTTGAGCGGCTGCTCATAAGCCACACATCACGCCGGTAAATGCCAAACGACGCCTCGCTTGCTGTAATGAGCGCAAACATCGGACCATTCAACAGTGGAAAAAAGTTGTGTGGAGTGACGAATAGCGGTACACAATGTGGCGATCCGATGGCGCCGGCCGGTGTGGCCGAGCGGTTCTAGTCGCTACAGTCTGGAACTGTCCTTAGGTTGGTTAGGTTTAAGTAGTTCTAAGTTCTAGGGGACTGATGACCTCAGAAGTTAAGTCCCATAGTGCTCAGAGCCATTTGAACCATTTGATCCGATGGCAGCGTGTGGATATGGCGAATGCCCCGTGAACGTCATCTGCGAGGGTGTGTTGTGCCAACAGTAAAATTCGGAGGCGGTGGTGTTATAGTGTGGTCGTGTTTTTCATGAAGGGGGCTTGCACCATTTGTTTTGCATGGCACTATCACAGCATAGGCCAACATAAATGTTTTAAGCACCTTCTTGCTTCCCACTGTTGAAGTGCAATTCGGGGATGGCGATTGCATCGTTCAACACGATCGAGCACCTGTTCATAATGCAAGGCCTGTGGCGGAGTGGTCACACGACAATATCATCCCTGTAATGGACTGACCTGCACGGACCTGAATTCTATAGAACTCCTTTGGAACGTTTTGGAACGCCGACTTCGTGTCAGGCCTCACCGACCGACATTGATCTCTACAGTGCAGCTCTCCATGAAGAATGGGCTGCCGTTCCCCAAGAAACCTTCCAGCACCTGTTTGAACGTATTCCTTTGAGAGTGGAAGCTGTCATCAAGGCTAAGGGTGGGTCAACACCATATTGAATTCCAGCATTACCAATAGAGGGCACCACGAACTTGTAAGTCCTTTTCAGCCAGGCGTCCGGATACTCTTGCTCACGTAGTAGATGGACGACAGTGACGATTTTTGCATAAAAATACAAGTGACAATAAACGATGATTTGTAAAATACACTTTGATGAAAATCATTGGTGGTTTTTAAAACTCGTTTGTCGATTTTGTATTACAGTTAAAATATTGCCACTCTTGAACTTGGATGATGCCATGGTGTAATGGTGATGCTAGGTGACGCACGAAGAAAATTGTCATGATGAAGGTGCGATGATGAGTATGACTATCGAACCCTGTAGAGCCGCAGGTAGCGGCTATAAGTCAGCTGGATGAAGGTGGAAAGGAAAAAATTGGAGGATAGAGTGAGGTGGCACGTTGTGTATAGAGTAACGTCGGATGCAAGCGCTGCTGGCAGCCGCTTCTGGTGCCTCTCGTGAAGCCCGCTGGAGTCTGGTATGTACAAATAGCGACGTGTTGCTGTTGTCCTCTGGCGTGTACACAGAGTGACGTGTTGGTGCTTTCATCCAACTGGAACGCGGGTTGCTGTTGTGGTACGCCAATGTTGTTAAGCATGTGGTGTGTGCAGCTGCGTGTGTCTGTCTTCATTGGACGACGCCTAGAGTCTAGCACTCTGCCAGCTGCAGCTGTATGTTCAGGCGGCAGTAGTGGCCAGGCGACTGGCTGCGATGCTTCCACCCTCCCCCCTGAAAAAGAAAGAGATGACGAAGCCACCAGGGCACAGATTGGTCGAAGGGATTGAAGGCATAGAAGAGCGTGGACAAAGGAGCCCTGGGTAGATGGCGCAACGCAGACGCCAAAAAGATAAAAACTGTTGTGAGCGTGCACAGAGCCTGAGCACTGAGAAGAGACCCACACGACGGACACGCTGAAAACAGGCCATTTGATGCTATGGTATCAATGACACACAAGGTAGAATTGGACTGGAATGTGTATAGAGTAACGTACAGAAGGAACGGGAAAACCTCTGCATGTAGAAGGCACTTATTACTTAGGCAAACTTTTGCAAGCAATTAAAGTTCTTCACAGAGATATTCAGGCAGCAGTTAGAGTTGACGGTAAATTGAGTTCATGGTTCAGAGTAGTTTCAGGGCTAAGACAAGGCTGCAACCTGTCTCCACTGTTGTTCATATTATTTATGGATCATATGTTGAAAATAATAGACTGGCTGAGTGAGATTAAGATATGTGAACACAAAATAAGCAGTCTCGCATATGCGGATGACTTAGTTGATGGCAGATTCGATTGAAAGTTTGCAAAGTAATATTTCAGAGCTAGATCAGAAATGTAAGGACTATGGTATGAAGATTAGCATCTCCAAAACGAAAGTAATGTCAGGAGGAAAGAGATATAAACGGATTGAGTGCCAAATAGAAGGAACAAAGTTAGGACAGGTGGACGGTTTCAAGTACTTAGGATGCATGTTCTCACAGGATGGCAACATAGTGAAAGAACTGGAAGCGAGGTGTAGCAAAGCTAATGCAGTGAGTGCTCAGCTACGATCTACTCTCTTCTGCAAGAAGGAAGTCAGTACCAAGACTAAGTTATCTGTGCACCGTTCAATCTTTCGACCAACTTTGTTGTATGGGAGCGGAAGCTGGGTGGATTCAGGTTACCTTATCAATAAGGTTGAGGTTACGGATATGAAAGTAGCTAGGATGATTGCAGGTACTAGTAGATGGGAACAATGGCAGGAGGGTGTCCACAATGAGGAAATCAAAGAAAAACTGGGAATGAACTCTATAGATGTAGCAGGCAGGGCGAACAGGCTTAGATGGTAGGGTCATGTTATACGCATGGGAGAAGCAAGGTTATCCAAGAGACTCATGGGTTCAGCAGTAGAGGGTGGGAGGAGTCGGGGTAGACCAAGGAGAAGGTTCCTGGATTCGGTTAAGAATGATCTTGAAGTAATAGGCTTAACATCAGAAGAGGCACCAATGTTAGCACTGAATAGGGGATCATGGAGGAATTTTATAAGGGGGACTATGCTCCAGACTGAACGCTGAAAGGCATAATCAGTCTTAAATGATGATGATGATGATGATTTATTTGCTGTTTTGTTTTAGTCTACTATCCATATAAAAGAACAGGCCCAATGTAGGACATGAATTGGCATGAATAAAGCACATAACATTTAAACATAATTTCAATTTTTTTAGTAATAAGAAAGGATTATGCTATTTAAGAGGGGAAAATCTACATAGAGTAACTACATTAAAACAATAACAATAATAACTAAACAAATGGTCTGCATTCTACCATTTGGCCATCTGAAGGACACATGCATCGATTAGGCACGAAAGGAAAACGGAAGATCCATCCGGGAAGTCGTTTGTGGACTGGGTTAAGGATGGAGTAGAGTATGCGGGTGGGCAATGTCAATGCGTTAGTTACTGGCCTGGCGTGGTGGCAGCAGAATGATCTTCCATAAGGCTGCAGCGTGGCTGAGGCAGAGGCCCAGACTGGGACAGGGCAAGGGCGATACTGGCACCTGGCGAGATGTTGTGACGACCTTGAGGAATGGCAACCAGGTTGCTGAAGGCTGTCAGACCTGCCACATCCAGACCTTGTGGCGAAACTTTCAAGCCCCGAGAACAGGAGGTGCAGTGAAGTCGACTTGTTGGGCCGTGAATGGTTGCCATATGAGAGGGTGGCTGGCACACTGTACAGAGCGGGAAGACCGTGAGACTGCAAAAGACAACACAGTGGGAGACATCCAGTGCTGGCAACGAGGCTGAGGCAGCAATGGACAGCTTCCCAAAGAGGCAAAATGAGTGTCATGGAGTCGCCTGTTGGACAAAAGGGAACAGCACGAGATGGGCGTGAACCACACACAAATGGGAAGAAGCCCAGAACAGAAAGGAGGGCACCGAAGATGGGGTGATATGTGGGCAGAAGATGACAGGTCAAGGCCAGCGGAGGAGGAAGAGAGCAGAGCAACTCCACCGTCGGACGGAGCAGATGGGTACCAAAGGAACAAGAGGCAAGGAAGAGGGTCCACTGGCACTGGAGCCAGTGGTGCTGGCAGGAGAGCGTATCAGAGTCCTTGGAAAAAGCATTGGATGAGGTGGTGCCAGTGGCATAGGGCCCGAGACAACCCAGGAAGAACCACTGGGAAGTGCAGAAACATGGACGAGTGCTCCAGCCCTGCAAGAGAGGTGGGTCTCGGATCTAATATGTAGTCATGCTCCAAAGGAAGAGGAGGCACCATTCATAGAATCTGGGCACATTCACCATCTGGACAGCTCAGATTCACACGCTGTGCTGTCGCGTCCATTACACGTGGGGGAGTCGTCATCGAGTATTTCAACTGACTTAAACAAGAGCGGAACAAACTGTGCAACTTCTGTCCCTGTAAATTTAAGAGCTGCAGGAACAGCAGAGAGACACAATCGCAGTGGGACCAATCAGTCCTTGTCCCTATATTTTATGTTTTGGTCCTCAAATGTGGCAAGGACAGCATGTAATGAAGTAGGTTCAGTGGTTACAATGAAAGAAAAACTTTCATTAGTAAATACATAAATGAACGGTTCAGTTCTGACGTGAAATGAAAAATAACAGCCACTTCTGAGTGAATGATAAAGTCTGGAGACTACCAACATGACAGCTACCACTGTACGCGCAGTTGGTGGTAATGGCCAAGTGACAAGCCGTGATACTGAACAATGTACGCCCGACAAGACAAGGCAGAAATATAATATGGTTTGCCCCATGGACGTGATATCTTTGCTGGTATCGATTCTACTCGCGCTAGCTTCCCCTACGGCCATTGCTGTGCGACGAGAGGATGCTAGTTCGCGAGAGTGTGCCCATGAGCGGTCGTGGACGGAACATATTCCGGTGCTCGATTTGCTATGGGAAGAGACTGGCTCGCAGGATGGTAGTTGGAGGTCTGTTTTGATGGAGGACTTGTGAGCGCTCTGCGTCGACCGAACATTGATGAAGGCGTTGGTCACTCTTGTCAAGAGTTATCGGCTCCATCACAGTGCCTGGGAACTTGAATTTTTTCTATCGTCTTGAAGGAATTGAGCCTGTTTGGGGAACTGTTGTCTGCACACAGCGTGCAGAGATTCTGGTCGTATGTGAAGTATGTTAGCGGCAAGAAACAATCACTGTCTTCTCTGTGCGATAGCAAAGGAGATGCTATCGAAGACAGTGCTGCCAAAGCAGAGTTACTAAACACAGTCTTCCGAAATGCCTTCACAAAAGAAGACGAAGTAAATACTCCAGAAATCGAATTAAGAACAGCTGCCAACATGAGTAACGTAGAAGTAAATATCCTCAGAGTAGTGAAGCCACTTAAATCACATAATAAAAGCAAGTCTTCTGGTCCAGACTCTATACCAATTAGGTTCATATAAGAGTATGCCGATGCATTAGCTCCATACTTAACAATCATATACAACCGTTCGCTCGAAAAAAGATCCGAACCCAAAGTCTGGATGGTTCAAATGGCTCAAATGACCCTGAGCACTACGGGACTTAACATCTGAGGTCATCAGTCCCCTAGAACTTAGAACTACTTAAACCAAACTAACCTAAGGACATCACACACATCCATGCCCGAGGCAGAATTCGAACCTGCGACCGTAGCGGTCGCGCGGCTCCAGACTCAAGCGCCTAGAACCGCTCGGCCACAGCGGCCGGATACCTACAGATTGGAAAGTTGCAAAGGTCACACCAATATTCAATAAAGGTAGTAGGAGTAATCCACTTAATTATAGGCCCATATCTTTAACGTCGATATGCAGCAGGATTTTGGAACGTATATTGTGTTCGAACATTATGAATTACCTCGAAGAAAATGGTCTATTGACACACAGTCAATATGGATTTAGAAACGATCCTTCTTGTGAAACACAACTAGCTCTTCAACCGCATTAAATGTTGAGTGCTATTGACAAGGGATTTCAGATCGATTTCGTATTTCTGGATTTCCGGGAGGTTTTTGACACTGTACCACACAAGTGGCTTGTAGTGAAATTGCGTGCTTTGAGGATTGGTCTTTAATATGGTATCTGGTACTCCAAACTAGAGGATCCAATTATTTACTAAGGCTTGTGCTACTGTGTTATCATGTTGGTCTGAGATTGCTAGCATTTCAGAGTATCAGAAAAGTGATCTATTATTGTTAATATGTATTTATTTCCTGCAGGGGTTTTATTAAGTGATCCCGAGATATCCAATCCAAGCATTTCAAACGGTTTGTTTGCTTCTGGTAATCATTGCAACAGAACTTCTCGATGGCTAAGATGAACCCTTTGTGAGCAAGGTATACAATTTTTAATGTTTCCTGTTTTCACCTGTATTTTCCGGTAATTGTCATATCCGCAATTCTGCAACAGCCATGGCCTGCTGATTTGTGGTCATGTGCTGGTTACAGAACTTTGACCCTGTACGCTATTGGGACCGTCACACATGGTCTGCACCTCTTTGCTCTTCAGAGTAAGCTATCAGATGTCAATAACTGTAGCTGCAGTTTAAATACTTGGCACTCTGCATCCCTTGCTTGTGCATTCGTCCATTCAACTGTACTTTTGCCTATTGGTTGCTGTACTCCGACTTTTCCGATTAATGTGTCCACATATGAGTGCCTCTTTTGTGGTTTACGAACTACTTCATAATCAAATTCAATCACTTTGAGTGCCCACCTTATTAATCTAGTAGAAGGATCCTTTAATCCTAACAACCATTTTAGTGATGCATGGTCTGTTACTACTTTGAAATTTTATCATACACATAACCATAAAAGTATGTAATTCCGTAAATCATTGCTAGCAATTCCTTTTATGTCGCAGTATACTTCAGTTCTGCATTGTTGATATGTCTAGATGCGTAGGCCATGGGATGTATTTCACCATCTAAATGTTGACTGAAAAGGGCATTAGCATCATTTGGGAGGATGAATTCTTTTTATAATCTGGGAATATCAGTACTGTATCTGATGTCATCTCAAATGCTGTCTGGCAGTCTGTTGTCCATTCGAATTTTTGCAATTTTTCGTAATAATTGGTTCAACAGTTTGTTAATTTTTGCAAAGTCTTTAATCAGTTTTCTGTAATTGCATATACTTACAAATGACTGAAGGTGGTTGGTTGTTTGCAGTGTTACAAAGTCACAGACTGCTGAAATTAATTACGAACCAGTTTTTACACCTTCTGTACTAATTATGTAGCCAAGTAACTTCACTTTTGTTTGTGCAAAATGGCTTTTATCGAGGCTGAGCATTAGACACGGTGGTGGTTGGTTGTTAAATACTTCTCTCAAACGCTTGATACGTTCTCCCATTTTTCTTAAAAATACAAGGATGTCACCTAGATATATCACACTTTTTCTGGGTTTTAATGAGCAAAGAACACTATCTAACAGTCTCTAGAACATAGCTAGTGAATTTAAGTTATTGGTAATGATCTGACGGTGTTATGCAGGCAGTTTTCAGTCCATTTTCTGGAATTACTTCTAGATGATGATACCCACTTCTTAAATCCATTGTTGAAAAGCGTCTACATTGACCAAGATCGCCCATTGTCTCTGTAATATTGGGAACAGGATATACATCAGTGATGGTTTTGATGTTTAAGTATCTATAATCATAACAGAATCTGTACTTCTTAGTGCCATCCGATGACTTCTTTGGGATGATGACGACATTTGCACTACATGTTCTCTTATTCCTTCTGCCAGATACTGGTCAATAAATTCTTACACTAATAGTTGTAAATCCTTGATATCATGGTATTATTTCCTACAGAGTAGAATATTGTTACCTGTTGGTACATGATGTTCTGCAACAGGCGCCGCTGGTAAAGGACCGTTTGAAGTAAACAAATCTAAAAAAATAGTAATAATAAAGCTTCTATAGTTTTTCAATCACTTCCTTGTAAGTGATTCATTTTCTTACGTAGTGCAGATGTGCTAATTGTTTGCTTGCAGCTCTGGTCATCACATGACCTATCAGTATCTTCTTCATCCGGTATATCTAAATTATTAGTCATCAACTCCTTTCGCAGACTGACCTCATCCACGCCAAAATTATGTAGGCTATTATAACAGAACAAAACGTAAAAAAAGCATGTAACTTATTAAGTCAAACATTTGCAGAATGTGTAGAATATATGATCGGAATTTTGTTCTCATTTTGGTTTAAACAATTGTTGAGTCTTGGTCAGTTTCCTATTCACTTTCCCCGTTGGCCTTCTCTGTCTCAACTGCTAACATAATGTGCTGCCGTATTTTTCTTTGTATTAGACTAATAATACTTATTTGAAAGATACAATGTTTCTAATTGGTATTTTCACTAGTCCTTGTCCTACCCTTGATTTTTAGATGTTTTTGAATCCTCTTAGAATGGTTAGACAAGTTGAACAATACTAATGTTGATCAGCCACCATTGCTGCAGCCTTGAATGCACATGGTCAATAAAAATTCGCGTTACGAAGTCCGATACCTTTTAAAGAAGTATTGCAATGCGAAGCAAATCCTAATATTGAATTACTGATATTTATTCTCATGATCACGCATCATCCTGTTAGCAACGAGCCAACATTCACTGACTATGCCAATTTCAGCTTCAGCTCCCGTCATTAAGATGATTCTGCTTCCTCTTCTTACTAGTAATAAAATACAATCAACATTTGGTATTCAGTTCAAGAGAAAGAGGAACCATAAGCTCTCCATTTGTATTAATAATGCATGCTATGCCTATGTGTACAAAACAGTGCATTTTATCCAACTCTTCGCTACTTCGTAGTGTTTCTACCTCACAAAAAGTCTTGCGGTGCACTGGCATCTATTGGACTCCAAACCAACTTCATGTACCTAGTGATTCGTTATCATGGGACCAAATAAGTAAGAGTTCGCAGCTCAGTTGGTAACACCTTCATGATTGGTGTACTGTACGACATTGCCTCGCTTGTAGTTGTTGTTCCCATCAGAAACAAAGTTCCACTGAGTTCAATCGTATAACATGAAACATCAATTTTGCCATGGTGTTTATCCACAAAACCTACTCCGTGAATGGCAGACTAACCTTCACCAACATTTGACAATACTTCCATGAAGTCTCGAAAACTTAGTTCCAATGCTACAGTCGAGTGGTGTTGTTCCTAATTACTTCATGTCATTGTCGTCTACTCCACGTAGCCTATATTGTGGAGAGCTACGTATGTTCCTGCCTAAGAGGCACAGACTAACGACTGACACTTGGGCACTCTTGTCTACTAAACGTTTATGTTGTTTGTTCTGTATTGTACCTAACAAGCAGCATTCCGTCTCTGTATACCTATGTACCTTCTGTTGGGCGATACATTCCCACTTGTGTTTAACGAAAGCTTTTCTCGCGATGCTCCAATTTTTTCTTATTCCTGAAACCTCGCGCCTTATGACCGACTTGACCATTGTGATAACACTCTAGATTGCGACACTGCTTCTGGAAACGGCCCTTACATACATATGTGTAACACATAACTTCAGAGAAGGAGACCTGACAGATATTACGTTCTTTGATAGCAATATCTGTAGCCTACAACTGTGTGACGAACCTAATAGATTTGGTGAGATCAGGTAGATTCTCCATCGTGCCTCTGTATGACATGTGTCCAGAAATACCCCATAATGAAACATAGAGTCGTCTTTTCAGCTTCTCGCAAGGTGACTGCATCAGCTTCTGCTCTTTGCGTCAGCTCGTACGATTGTGCATTGATCTACCGATTTCCAAAAAATATTCCACTGACTCATTCATTTTCTACGTTGAACTACTGAACTACCCAGTTTCTCTCTAAAACATGTCGTGCTGTTTTGCTTCCGGTAGCTCTTGGTTACGATCCTGCCTTGCTAAGTATCTCATGATCCACTGCATGTGCTGTAGCTTCAGCCATTAACTGTAACTTATACGCAATACGTCTCATTCGTACAGTCGCACAACTTAGCGGCAGCTAAAACATCTCTAACGAACACAGTGACATCCTCCGTTGTTTGTCTGGAAAACAGCGTTACTAAATTTGCTGCTGACAGATCGAGATGAGGGGATGATGCGCTGAACACGATTTTAGCTTCTGACCCAGACAATTGCTGTACCACTGCTTATAACATTTCAACCTGCTTACGTGAGTCTTCATTTTCCTGCTCATATGTATGCCCTCGCTCAGTTAAAGCCGTGACAGTTTCAGCCATAGCAACAGCGCGCGTTTCCGCCATTGTGCAAATCTACTACTGCCGTCACAAAAGAAAGATATAGGAAAACTATACTCATAATACACACAAGCATACGACAAATTAATTTGTATGTGGGGGTATAACTCGGCAGGCTTGAAGAGTCCTGTGTCTAGTGTCCAAACATTCTACAAATATTACTCTTAAGTGATATTAATTTAATGCAGGCATCTCATGGCCTGATAAATTACAAAATTTGCGCCTCACTGGCGTTAAATACATTTCCCCTGTTATTTCCACTAAATAACGATAAGTCTGCAGGTTACTGTGGTTTCACAAACGACACGCAAAGAGTGAAACTAATGTCTCCATGCTCCGACATGGCCACAAACAAGAACATAATCACAAAGTCTAACATAAAAAATGCTCACTCACCACACTGCATTGCATCGTGTAACGTCGCGAGTCAATACGCAGTAGCATTTATTGCACTACTTTGCAGTATGGCTCGTAACTGTGGAGCCGTTGGCGATGATAGACACAGGCACTTGTATCTTAGCGTGATTCATTCGCACCTCTCACTAGCCTAGCCGTGGGAAGCGGTACCTGTGTCAATTGGAGTGACAGAATATTGAAGCCCCTAACAATCTAAATAAACTATATTAAATATTATTCAGTTTAGTTAAAAGTCAGTACACTGACCTTTCTTATTAAAAAGAAGATTGTGTAAAAATCTCAGCTTTCTAGCTGGCATACTTTCAGAGATAGAGAAAATTACCTAAAACACCGCCAAACCGACACTTGTAAGATTAAATTTGATTAGGATTCATAACAGTTTGTCTTTCAGTATCATGTGGAATCGTAACTGAAGCTCACAGCACGTTAGGTCAATTTGTTTAGAGTTTCATAATTAAAATCTTTAACTATTGGCATTTTTCGTAATATAAAATTCAGAAAAGATCAGTATTTATTTAATGTGTTGCTGTGTGAGTAAATGAGAATGAGTGAGAGTGTGTAAGTGAGACATACGAAAAAATTCAGTATTATCTCATGTTACACCATTACGTAACTGTGTCGTGGGAAAGTTGTGTTTTACCCACATTGCTGATGACGTATGTCTAAGTGTACTTGCTCTTGTGAGGAGGCAACCAGAATAGCCGTTTTATTTCAAGTTTAGTTTTCCTTTCGTTTGGTTTTGTTAAATATTACATTAATATTTGCATATTGAAATTACGTAAATGCAACTGGGAATCTCAAAGGATAGTTCTGATTGGTTGGTCATTTTGATCAACCAATCAGATTTAAGCAGTTCCCGCGCACTGCTAAGTAGATATACTAGGAGAGAAGCAGACTGAACAGGAGTCGCTGGCTAACTATCGAACGTGCAAGTCGTGTTGGACGTGTCCGTCTACATTATGAGTAAAATGAAGGAGTTACTGGTTTCTCACGTCCGGGTTGTATTGCCGTGAAAGCAGTTGCATTTACGGACAGATTGTGAAAATCTGAGCTTTGTGAAGTGATCTGTTGGATAGATAAACGCTTGTGAACTTTCGGCCTTTGTAGAATTCCGCGTGGCACGTTTCATCCCCGTTTATGGAACCGTTGGCGAGCAGTTTCTTTATTAGAAATCCACTGAAAAGGACCGAATGTGAAACTCGTATATTGTAGCAGAGTAGTGACTGTAAATCGCGTAATAATTCGGGTCGCACTCAAGTGCATCTCCGGCTGTCTTGCGTGTGAACTGAGTTGTCTGAACTGTAAGCTGAGGACAATGATATTATTCGTTAATTAAATATGGGCTGTTGGCAAGTGTTTATTTTGAACCTAAAAAAAAGTAAAAGAACTCGTTTGCAGAAGTTTTACATTTTTCTAAAGAGATGAAGCAATCGCCCTCCACCCGAAATTTGTTATAAGGTATTACACGATAGCTTGCTACCAGAGTTTATGCGGATTTTGCAAACTTAAGTATTGACGATGTTTTTCTTTAACGCTGCTTTTAACATCGTCTGGACAGTATCTACGTATGCAGAGAAACGAGCTGGTGATCAAACACTGTACTGAGGTAGGTGGAACTTTGGTAGTGCACCGTACGACGAGAGACAATGATCTAACAAGTACGCCACCCTTCTAACACGCCCCGCAGCAATCGGGATGGAAGTCCAGGCAGTGACGGTGCCGATGCTGCAGATGAGGTTCTGCTACGACGTGGTTCTGTCGCCAAAAACACTTCTGACGCCTATTTTCTAGGGGCTTGCGTTGAGACCGGTACTGCTGTTGAGGTGGAATGCGGAGTGCGGTGCAGTAGGCCAGTCAGCACATTAGGCGTTGATGATACACTAGTAAAACAAGAATTTATTTCATTAAGTTTAGAATCGTATATTCTCCTCTTTGAACGCGCCCGGGCCGGCTCATGTGACCCTGGTGTCAGGCGGGTGGCAAGCGTCGAGGGCGAATAGCGTAGCCAAAACTACAGGCCTGGCTGACCAGGACGGAGACTGCGTTTCGCCAGAGCACTCTCGTCAACCTCGAAGGGGTGTGCTCGGGAAATCTCTCAGCTGCTCTGATTGGTGTACACCTCCCGAATACTGCAACAAGTTGTCAGTGCACCAAGCACCATCGGTGAGGCTCAGCAAGTAAAGTGTCCAAGTCTTCTCATCAGTGGTTGCGAGGTCGGCAGCCCACTGTAATCTATACCCGGATCGCAATAACAAAGCGATTGATGTCTAACTGTTTACAGGGCTGCTGCCCCAGCAACAGTCAGAGAAAGCGCTTGGCAGCGCCTCCTGTGCTGTTGCCGGCCGGGGTGACCGAGCGGTTCTAGGCGCTACAGTCTGGAACCGCGCGACCGCTACGGTCGCAGGTTCGAATCCGGCCTCGGGCATGAACGTGTGTGATGTCCTCAGGTTAGTTAGGTTTAAGTAGTTCTAAGTTCTAGGGGACTGATGACCTCAGATGTTAAGTCCCATAGTGCTCAGAGCCATTTGAACCTGTTCTGTTCACCGTTGTCAAATCTCTCTGCTACTGCAGCCAGCTGTGGACAACGCTAGCGGCGGGCAACGTAAACAGTTGTGGTCCGTTTCGTTGTCTTTGTTTCTCTGTGGTTCGAGTTTATTTTGCGCTACAGAATGTCTGAAGCTTGTAATGGAAGCGAGAAAAATAGCATGGCCGCTAACGGAAGTTACAGCGATATACTCATTTTTTGCGTGGTTAGACATATGAGTTTGTGTGCTCGGTGCGGGAATATTTCGAGAAAGAGAGAGACAATGGTATAACTCTACTGCCTCTAACGGAGGTAGTCGAAAAAACTGCAGAGCCTTGAAGATACACAAAAACACTGTCGTCAAAATTTGTAAGGTGAAATAATGTGCAGAAGGGGAAGAGCCTGCCCCATCCAAACTGCGGGCAGCCAGAAAGAAGAGAAGGACAGAAGCACGTGTAACAAACTTGGGTTCTTTTCAACAAGATGCTGTTCGTCGGCACATACATGGATATTACGCGAGAAAAGAACATCCAACTATTAAAAAACTGTGCGTTACTCTTCGTGAGGCAGACATCTTCAGTGGCAGCGAAACGTCTTTGTTAACGGTTGTCGGAGTCCTCGGTTTTCGGTATAGAAAAATTAATGGACAAAAAATTATAATGGAGAGAGGCGACATAGTAACGTGGCGTTATCGATTTGTAAGAAGTATCGTTAAAATGCCTTTTGAAGACATTGTGTGGCTCAACGAAACCTGGGTAAATGCCAGTCATTCTGTCAGGAAAGACTGGACAGATGATAGCATATGTGGAAGTTCTGCTGTTCCGGTGGGAAAGGGCACTAGAATTATTGTCTTTCATGCTGGAGCTGCATGTGGTTTCGTATCTAACTGTCTCCTCGTCGTTCGTTTTTCTCGTTTAAATATCGAGGAAAACAAACGACTACCACGAGAAGATGAACCGCTACAGTTTTCTGAAGTGGTTCAAGGGGCAACTACTGGTATTGAATCGGTCGTCTGTCATTGTAATGGATAGTGCCCCATATCAGTCAGTTACTGAAGTTGAAGCTCCAGCTAAGGCAACGAAAAAAGCCGACATTCTTGAATGGTTGAAACGCCACAACGTGAAAATTCAGGACGATTCATGCAAGGCACATCTCATGGAAATAGTAAAGAAAAATAAGTTTCAACACTATGTTGCGGACGAGGTAGCTAAAGAACATAGCCACCGGTTTCTTAGGCTTCCACCATATCACTGCCACTTTCACACCATCGAAATGATTTGGGCGGAAATTCAAAGATGAAGGCTTTCACGACCGGATGTTCCAGCTGCCGAGAGTTCTTCCGGGTTGTATGGCCGTGATCCATGGAACTCTTCTATCCCTGACGTTTCGTCCAAAGCTAGGACATAGCGATGGAAGAACTCGGTTTCCCTACCCTTCATCAAAAAAGTAACGGATCAAATCGGCAAGATTTTAAGGAAAGATAACGTTCGACCGATTTTCAGACCAATTAAGAAAATAGGTCAAGCGCTTCGTTCCGTTAAGGATAAACGTGCCCCTCTGTCTGCAAGTGGTGTATACAAGACTCCGTGTACATTTGGTAGGGTCTACATTGGTACTACAAAGAGAAGTGTGAATCCACGGTTGAAGGAACACAAAAGTCTTTGCCGTCTAGGGAAAACAGACAAGTCAGCGGTGGCCGAACATGCTCTTCAGTCGGGTGATCACGAAGTGAAATTTTCGGAAACTGAAGTTTTACGTACTATGACGAACTACACTCCTGGAAATTGAAATAAGAACACCGTGAATTCATTGTCCCAGGAAGGGGAGCTTTATTGACACATTCCTGGGGTCAGATACATCACATGATCACACTGACAGAACCACAGGCACATAGACACAGGCAACAGAGCATGCACAATGTCGGCACTAGTACAGTGTATATCCACCTTTCGCAGCAATGCAGGCTGCTATTCTCTCATGGAGACGATCGTAGAAATGCTGGATGTAGTCCTGTGGAACGGCTTGCCATGCCATTTCCACCTGGCGCCTCAGTTGGACCAGCGTTCGTGCTGGACGTGCAGACCGCGTGAGACGACGCTTCATCCAGTCCCAAACATGCTCAATGGAGGACAGATCCGGAGATCTTGCTGGCCAGGGTAGTTGACTTACACCTTCCAGAGCACGTTGGGTGGCACGGGATACATGCGGACGTGCATTGTCCTGTTGGAACAGCAAGTTCCTTTGCCGGTCTAGGAATGGTAGAACGATGGGTTCGATGACGGTTTGGATGTACCGTGCACTATTCAGTGTCCCCTCGACGATCACCAGTGGTGTACGGCCAGTGTAGGAGATCGCTCCCCACACCATGATGCCGGGTGTTGGCCCTGTGTGCCTCGGTCGTATGCAGTCCTGATTGTGGCGCTCACCTGCACGGCGCCAAACACGCATACGACCATCATTGGCACCAAGGCAGAAGCGACTCTCATCGCTGAAGACGACACGTCTCCATTCGTCCCTCCATTCACGCCTGTCGCGACACCACTGGAAGCGGGCTGCACGATGTTGGGGCGTGAGCGGAAGACGGCCTAACGGTGTGCGGGACCGTAGCCCAGCTTCATGGAGACGGTTGCGAATGGTCCTCGCCGATACCCTAGGAGCAACAGTGTCCTTAATTTGCTGGGAAGTGGCGGTGCGGTCCCCTACGGCACTGCGTAGGATCCTACGGTCTTGGCGTGCATCCGTGCGTCGCTGCGGTCCGGTCCCAGGTCGACGGGCACGTGCACCTTCCGCCGACCACTGGCGACAACATCGATGTACTGTGGGGACCTCACGCCCCACGTGTTGAGCAATTCGGCGGTACGTCCACCCGGCCTCCCGCATGCCCACTATACGCCCTCGCTCAAAGTCCGTCAACTGCACATACGGTTCACGTCCACGCTGTCGCGGCATGCTACCAGTGTTAAAGACTGCGATGGAGCTCCGTATGCCACGGCAAACTGGCTGACACTGACGGCGGCGGTGCACAAATGCTGCGCAGCTAGCGCCATTCGACGGCCAACACCGCGGTTCCTGGTGTGTCCGCTGTGCCGTGCGTGTGATCATTGCTTGTACAGCCCTCTCGCAGTGTCCGGAGCAAGTATGGTGGGTCTGACACACCGGTGTCAATGTGTTCTTTTTTCCATTTCCAGGAGTGTATTATCCACAGCTATATAGAGAAGCCATCGAAATACATAAACATGGAGATAATTTTAACAGAAAAGAAGAACCTATGAAATTCAGCGATTATGGACAGTGGTGCTACAGAATAGTTGAGAAGTTTTTATCTTTGACGTGCTATGATCGATAGTTATATTTTATTCTTGAGAAGGTTTATCTCTGCTACCACGTGAAATCCAGACCACTCCCATATTACACGGTATTTAGACCGTTCTCCTACGCCCGACTCGTCAGTCGGCAAGACTTAGCACAGCCAGGAGAACCTCCGAAGATGTCCAACGTAGCTTTGGTTGAAACGTCAGGGATAGAAGAGTTCCATGGATCACGGCCATACAACCCGGAAGAATTCTTGGCAGCTAGAAATTCAAAGACTGTTAGAGAAAGCAGTGGCACAATGTTGTACTGCACACAGAAACGGCTGTTAAGGAAGAGTGGAAAAGTGAAGTGAGTGTCGATAAAACTAACTGGGATTTATCCTCTGCCTTAATTCATCTATATTTCTGAGTCTGTATTTAGTATTTTTGACTGCGTGGTGTGTACTACAGTTGCACAATAAATCTGATCTCATTATTAAGGAACGCTCCCCTGCACAAGTATGGCAATCTGCATGCACGCTACACTGACTGATAAGTACACCAAGCGGCCGCGCGGTTAGGGGCGCCATGTCAGGACTTGCGCAGCCCTTCTTGCCGCAGGTTCGAGTCCTCTCTCGGGCACGGGTGTGTGTGTGTTGTTCTTAGCACAAGTTAGATTAAGTTAGTTTAAGTAGTGTGTAAGTCTAGGGACCGATGATCTCCGCAGTTTAGTCCCCTATGAATTCACATATTTGATAAGTACTCAAGCAGGTTATATTATTTGAAAGTTGTTAGTTATTATATTTACATGAACGATTCAGATCCATTTTATGGGGACGTGGACGTGAACGGCCTGTGTTTTTATGCTTCGCTTTCGGTGCGCGTTACCCGTGACCTGCAATGTGGAGGAAGTTGCGGTTTTATACCAACACTGAATGACATTAACTAAAGCTGTACAAGAAAATTTATTACATTGTCAGTTACAGTTTAAGAATTTCAAAATTTTGTCGAATAGATGGTTTTATAACACTCGTTTCATTTCTGGTACTATTTTCTGGAACATCATCAAGCTAACAGCATTCATACTGTGGCAGGCTGCTGTCAACATTCATAGGAACACTTTACGTTTCTCATTTTGTAGTTTCTAGTGCACTTGAGGATACAGAAAAATCTTTACTATACGACATAATTATTTTGCTCAGAAACTGCCGCTAAAATTATGTGCAGAATGACAAACATAGAAATTTTCTGCAATGTATTAGGCATAACACAATGAGACCATACCATTCTTCACTTGAGAGAAATTTGGTGAACATAGCTTAATCCATAGTGAATATATATGTACCTGAAGTACGGAAAATGTAGTTTCAAGAAAATGAGAAGACAGTTCACAGTGCTTTTGACTCACCGAATGCCTCTTTCAGAATATTCCAGCAGCATATTCTTGCTGGCTAGCTGTTTCTTTATCCTCTACACTTTTTCAGGAGTCCTTCAAACTCTTCAGTGGTGGCCTCTGTAGCCTTTCAGCTTCAACTATTCGCAGACGATCTATGGCAGTCGTAGGAACTATCATATTTCCTGGTTTGATGACCAATTTGTCCGTTATTTTTGTCCTGCTAATTACATCATCATTGAAACAGATGACAGCATCCATCACACCTATTTTGAGTACCGTCCTTCTAACAAACACTGGTTTTGGTAGTTGTTGCCACACACTACTGTTGAAACTCTTATGTTGTAGGGAGCACATTGTGCTCATGTGGGAGCGATCTAGATGCTTGTAAAACAATAAACTGGTAGCCAGGATCGCATGAATTCTTTTTATTCCATGATTACCGGTTTCGGCGAAACTAAAGCCGTTATCAACGGATCATAGGACACATAAAGGGGCAAACAATGATGATATTAATAGTTGCGTGTTATAGGCAACCTTTAGTATCACCATTGTTTGCCCCTGTATGTGTCCTATGATCCGTTGATAACGGCTTTAGTTTCGCCGAAACCAGTATTCATGGAATAAAGACTTCCTGCGATCTTGACTACCAGTTTATTGTTTTACTCTTATTATGGTTCTGTGTGGCCATGTAGACATCTTCTAAATAATTTTGTATCTGCAAAGTCCTTGTATATCGACTTTATTGTTTGCATGACTGTGGCAGTGCGACAGTGAAATGAAAGGAGACGTGGTTGGTATACACACTTTTGTTCAAAGAGCGTTTAAGAACAAATAAACAATTTGAAAGTTGATAGTGCACACATTTTTGGAAACGGGAGAAATTTGTCTTTAGATGTAGATAAAATACTTTTTCAGTCATTTTCACTTCCAGGTCCCCTTAACACCCCTTACGTATCCAATACGACAACTGAACGTGATTCATTCTGACTGTTGTAAAAACAGTGCTCTTCCTGCTGTTTTTGTTGAGACATACAAATAATAGGACCACAGTATCATTTTATAAACGGGAGTGCGTTTGTTAACCCGCAAGGATATGACGATCCTGTAAAGCGAACTCAATATCGCACACTACAAGCCGGCGTGAGAAGGCAGTCTATGTAGCCTTGTAAGGAACCGCACAGGTGTTGCTGCTACAGCCATAATGCGCGTTCACGCACCGGTAAACCGACAACATCGCTCCCTTCCACTCTCAACTGTGCTTCGTTGTCAATCGTTTTGTTATTATGATACTGGTATAGTATGGCAGATCATGCAGGCAGCAGTCTCGGAGACGGAAAGAATCCTGGTGAATGGCAGCAGATGTGGCCTCGTAGCTGTACTGCAACGTAAGTATTCAAAGGCTCAGAAGCCTGGGTATTACTATTACTGGTTTGAGGCACTGACGGTACGTTGGGCCAGCGATGATCAGACCCATCAGCAGTCTTCATCACTCCTCTTACACAGCTCCAGTTTGTTTCTTTTCCGACGTATCAGAAGGATTATAAGTGTTCTTTGAAACTTTTACTCTCTCTTACCAAATCAAGCTACGCTGTTACAATGACATGATGTCTTCTCCTTACTAACGTCATGTTGCTGCGTCTACGATTCAAGCACGAGATGCAATCTCTACTGGATTTCTTTTTCCTTTCCACAATATTAGTTTTCCGTCTGTTTGTCGTTTTGACTGTGACACCAGACACTGGCCTGACTTTGTCTGGCTTGGTGTTCACTGGAGAGTATTTTAAGACAATTCTACATCTATCCATAGTACGAGGGCAGTTCAATAAGTAATGCAACACATTTTTTTTCTGAAACAGGGGTTGTTTTATTCAGCATTGAAATACACCAGGTTATTCCCCAATCTTTTAGCTACACAACACTATTTTTCAACGTAATCTCCATTCAATGCTACGGCCTTACGCCACCTTGAAATGAGGGCCTGTATGCCTGCACGGTACCATTCCACTGGTCGATGTCGGAGCCAACGTCGTACTGCATCAATAACTTCTTCATCATCCGCGTAGTGCCTCCCACGGATTGCGTCCTTCACTGGGCCAAACATATGGAAATCCGACGGTGCGAGATCGGGGCTGTAGGGTGCATGAGGAAGAACAGTCCACTGAAGTTTTGTGAGCTCCTCTCGGGTGCGAAGACTTGTGTGAGGTCTTGCGTTGTCATGAAGAAGGAGAAGTTCGTTCAGATTTTTGTGCCTACGAACACGCTGAAGTCGTTTCTTCAATTTCTGAAGAGTAGCACAATACACTTCAGAGTTGATCGTTTGACCATGGGGAAGGACATCGAACAGAATAACCCCTTCAGCGTCCCAGAAGACTGTAACCATGACTTCACCGGCTGAGGGTATGGCTTTAAACTTTTTCTTGGTAGGGAAGTGGGCGTGGCGCCACTCCATTGATTGCCGTTTTGTTTCAGGTTCGAAGTGATGAACCCATGTTTCATCGCCTGTAACAATCTTTGACAAGAAATTGTCACCCTCAGCCACATGACGAGCAAGCAATTCCGCACAGATGGTTCTCCTTTGCTCTTTATGGTGTTCGGTTAGACAACGAGGGACCCAGCGGGAACAAACCTTTGAATATCCCAACTGGTTAACAATTGTGACAGCACTACCAACAGAGATGTCAAGTTGAGCACTGAGTTGTTTGATGGTGATCCGTCGATCATCTCGAACGAGTGTGTTCGCACGCTCCGCCATTGCAGGAGTCACAGCTGTGCACGGCCGGCCCGCACGCGGGAGATCAGACAGTCTTGCTTGACCTTGCGGCGATGATGACACATGCTTTGCCCAACGACTCACCGTGCTTTTGTCCACTGCCAGATCACCGTAGACATTCTGCAAGCGCCTAAAAATATCTGAGATGCCCTGGTTTTCCGCCAAAAGAAACTCGATCACTGCCCGTTGTTTGCAACGCACATCCGTTACAGACGCCATTTTAACTGATCCGTACAGCGCTGCCACCTGTCGGAAGTCAATGAAACTATACGAGACGAAGCGGGAATGTTTGAAAATATTCCACAAGAAATTTCCGGTTTTTTCAACCAAAATTGGCCGAGAAAAAAAATGTGTTGCATTACTTATTGAACTGCCCTCGTACATTTCTGCTGTGTAACAGTTCACTCAGACTGCCCAGCCAGTCTACACAGTGAAAAATTAGTCAGTTAACACACACAAAAACAGGCCCGATTTGGCAAACTGATGTCGTACTCTTTAGAAGAATGTCATTAAAATGTACAGCACGCATTCTATTTAAGTAATGTATTGAGAAGTGAAACGTATTCGCAGTCTCATTAGTAGTATTGGTTTTTTAAAGTTGCGTCATGTTTCATGTAATTGTAACAATTTCAGCGTTCGAGCATCTACAAAGACATAACAGAACGTACTGGAGCGCTGGCTGGTGGATTGCTTGTTGCTGGAAACTCGCTACTTGCAGCAAACACCTGGCACAGCGTTTCGTCATCGCACCATCTCAGTAAGTAGCACGACCACCCAGTTTCGCTGACCATCGCTATTAGCAAAAGGACACTTCTGCACCATAGCGAAAAGGGAACTACAGGGTATTTGGGACATCTGCTTGTCAACATGATTGACACTGGCACGTATACATGATGTCACGTGACAAAAGTGCGAGTTGGGTTTCACGTGATCTATGTTTTCGAAATCCACGCTCGTTGGCATGGAGGAGGTCGTTGTGTTTGAGGCAACTCATTTGCCTTGAGCTCAGAATATGCACTGACATTCTACAACAAATGGATGTCAAGGATAGTGGACAGTAGTTTTGTGGATCACTTGCGCTACCCTTCTTTTAGACAGATTCCATCTGTGCCTCCTTCCAACTACAAGGCATAGTTTATTGTTCGAATGATCTACGATAGATTATAGTTAACAGAGGAAGGAACTCAGCTGCGCATTGAGTATAGAATTCAGTTCGAACAAACTACTGTGACCAGTAGTTGGAAGAAAGCACAGGTCACACCTGTCTATAAGATGGGTAGCAGAAGTGATCCACGCTGCATGAGGGCGTGGGCGGCGCACAGGAGCCGTGTCACGCTCCAGTCAGCCAGTGCCGCTAATGCTGCCCCAAACGGCCGGTCCATTAGTCACGCGCGCCGTTAGTCGCCACCGAGAATTCCCCTGGGATCTGCCACCCAGCCCGTGATGTCGCCTCTGGGAACAATGACGGCCGCTATGGTGCCGCAGATGTTGAACCCTAATCACTAGGGTACAATGTAATGTCTGAATGAAATAACGTGAAAGGAGACCTAAATTTATTGCGAACATTCTTGAAGCATTTGGTGTATGTGTTAAGCATACTGCGTACTACACTGCATAACAAATAAAGTGAAGTAGGCGGAGAGGAAAGCGAAATAAAACTTCACAGGTTCGATAGAGCGTGATGTCACTTCAGTGACAACAAAATCGACTCAAATTTACGAACAACTCAGCTGTAGCAGCCCACTTACCAGTTTCACGTTGCACCAAAAAATGTTCAGCTGTGTGTGAAATCTTATGGGACTTAACTGCTAAGGTCATCAGTCCCTAAGCTTACACTCTACTTAACCTAAATTATCCGAAGGACAAACTCACGCACCGAAGCCCGAGGGAGGACTCGAACTTCCGCCGGGACCAGCCGCACGGTCCATGACTACAGCGCTTTCAACCACTCGGCTAATACCGCGCGGCACGTTGCACCCCCTGGATGCATGCACTGATTTGGTTGGGAAGGCCACAGAGCATAGAAGGAAGTAGGGGCCCCTTTCCCATGGCGAAGGACCGGAGGGCGCGTGCTCTGACCCCCACCACTGGAACACCTACGGTACCCAGAGCAGCGTCAGTGTCGCTGCTGTTGTTTCTGTGCTTGTTTGTGCACAACTTAATCTCGCCTTTCTATCAGGCTTTGTTTATATTTGCTAGTCTTCAAATTAATTTCGTAAACGAGCGAATAAATTCAATAGTATAGGTAACATTGTGAATAAATTATTATAGGTAACACAGTGAACAAATTAATACAGGTAATATTGTTCCGTGAAAACAGGTAACATTGTGAACAAATTACTATAGGTAACATAGTGAACAAATTAATACAGGTGATATTGTTTCGTGAAAACAGGTAACATTGTTAACAAATTATTATAGGTAACATAGTGAACAAATTAATTCAGGTAATATTGTTTCGTGAAAACAGGTAACATTGTGAACAAATTACTATAGGTAACATAGTGAACAAATTAATTCAGGTAATATTGTTTCCTGAAAACAGGTAACATTGTGAACAAATTATTATAGGTAACATAGTGAACAAATTAATACAGGTAACATTGTTTCCTGAAAACAGGTAGCATAGAATGAATAACATCCAGATAAGTGCGAGTAGGACTTGCACACAGAGGGTTCAGTACAAACTTAGCTATGTGTATAACTTAGTTATGTATATAGGTAGCTCATCCATCCATGGAACCGAGAATTTCGATGATTTTTCCCTGTTATCGGTATACATACTGGCGAGATATCAAAACACGTAACTTAAATGGTCGTATCTTTCAACTGCATTAACTCAGAAGCTAACATTTTTTTACACCGCCATTGGACCATAAACTTATGTATGTTACATAATTTTCTACTTGATATGTCTACCCGTTCCTAAGAAAAAGAGGTCTTAGAAGACGGTCAGACAGACAGATAATATGAGGAAAAAAATGTTTTTTTCTTCATGTAATTACAGATTAACAATTCCCGCATGTTTTCCTTTAGTTTTAGTATACAACATTGTTTCTTGGCAAATTTCACGATTCTAGGTCAAAGTGACGCACCTTATAGGTTTTTATGAGTCACTTTGCGAGTATCAAAATAAGTGATATAAATGGCCGTATCTTTTGACTTCATTAACACAGAAGCTTAATGTTTTTTAAGCGCCAAGCAACCATAGACCTTAGTCTGTGGCGTAAATATCAACTTAATACGTCTGTCCGTTCCTGAGAAAAGGGGTTCCTAACAGTCAGACAGACAGAGGGGTAACAAAGTTATCCCAGAAGGGTTCCATTTTTATCCTTTGAGGAACAGAACACTAAAAACATAATGTCATGAGTTGATGATGTGTTTACATTACATTAAGTGGTTGTTTCATTTCCAGGTTTGGTCTGTATTGGCAACATACGAAGAAGAGGAGATCGAGGCAGCTCGGAACTCGGCATAGCAGACGGCAATAGCCGCATGTGTGGCACGGAGCTGCCAACCGCATCGCGGACAATCTCCAAAATATCTCACTTATTTTCTCCAGAATGGAAAGGTGTATAACTCTCCTTCCAACGTGAAAAATAATTTCGATATTTTAGCTATATTTCGTTCGCTCTAATGTATGGTATAGAGCGCACCAAACATAAACCGGCCAGTGACTACATTTTTCACTGAAAATTTTTGAAAATATGTGCGGTGTTGTACTTTACTTTGATGTTTCGCAATAACTATGGGTAATAAATACAAGAAAACAGATTCACTACCAAGCTACGATGTGTGGCTATAAGATGCTGAAAAACACTTTTTTTGTCTTTTTGTCAAATAGCGTCCACAAAATCGAATAAGAAAGGCTGCGTAGCGGAGAATGCGCCCGACTCCCAAAACAGTGGTGTTTATTTCTTTACGCTAAAAATGAAAGTTTTATTAAGTAACTAACTACGGAGACGGATGTACCTTTGCTTCATCTGTATTAAACAGTTTTTCTAGACAAATCGGATGACCTGAAATTTCAACCCCCGTGCATCGTTCGATTTGAATCTCGTAGAGCGACCACCAGTTCTGTGGTTGTGGTTGTTGGTACCTAGAGGGAGGTGGAAGCTTAACACACCTAGCGCCTCTCTTAGGCTACTCAACTTACTTCTATGCTCTGTGGGTAAGAGTGCCATAAAGCCGTTGTACCCTGTAGTGAGACGGAATTGTCCGAACTTGTCCTAGACACGTTCTATTGGCGACAGACCTGGGGACTTTTCTGGCTATGAGAGTACCTCAGAATGACACACAGTTTGTAGAGACACATGCCAGGTGTGGGCGAGCACTTTCCTGTAGAAAAATGGCACCACGATACTGTCGACTGAGATGTAACACAAGAAGATGCAGAATGTATAGTACATGACGTACCATTGTGTAATCCATGACGTAGCATTTTGCAAACAGATTTCTTTCAGTCACAACCAGGCACGAAATGAAGTTACACTGCTGGCCACCGTAAATGCAACACCAAGAAAGACAAGAGGTAGCACAACAAAATTTATTTTGTAGATAACATGTTGACCAAGTATCAAATGATTACGTTTACAGACGTCTGTGACATGTGGTTCCTGCCAGAATCAGTAGCCAGAGTAGCCGCCATTGTTGGAGATCACCGCTGCCACACGTCTCGGCATTGAGTCAAAGAGACGTTGGATGTGTTCCTGGGGTACAGCAGCCCAAGCAGCTTCCACACGTTGCCAAAGATCATCTGGTGTGGCAGCTGGGGATGTAATCTGGGTCACTCGTTGAGCAACCATGGACCACATGTTTTCTATCGGCGAAAGATCCGGAGAGCGAGCCGGCCAGGGAAGCAATTCAATCTGGTTATTGACGAAGAACCTTTGGACAATGCGTGCCACGTGTGGTCGCGCATTATCCTGTTGAAATATGGCTGTGGCCGAGTCCTGAAGGTAAGGAAGGACAACTGGCTCCACCACCTCGGATATGTAGCGCCGGCTATTTAAAGTACCGGCAATGCGTACAAGAGGCGTGCGAGAGTAATATCCAATACCGCCCCATACCATAATACCCGGTGCAAGACCAGTGTGGCGGTGCATAATGCAGCTGTCCAGCATCCTCTCTCCACGGTGTCTCCACACTCGAATCCGACCATCGTGGTGCTGCAGACAGAAGCGTGCCTCGTCAGTAAAGACAACGTCATTCCATTCTGCCGTCCACATCCGTCTGGCATCACACCATTGGCGACGGAGACGTCTGTGGTTCTGCGTCAATGGTAGACGAAGCAATGGACGTCTTGCGGACAGACCACTCTGCTGTAAACGGCGTCGAATGGTACGCGCAGACACTGGATGATGCGTTACAGACGCAATGTGCTGTGGTATGGTTCGGGATGTCACTGAGCGATCCGTCACTGCCATGCGCACAATTTGCCTATCAGCACGTGCAGTGGTGCACCGAGGTGAATGCGATCGACCACGTCGGTCCGTCGTACCCTCCTGCATCCAACGGTCACATATCCGCATTACAGTTGTTTGGTTTCGTCCAACACGACTAGCGATTTCTCTGTATGATAATCCACAATTTCGGCAAGCCACTATCCTTCCTCTGTCGAACTCGGATACTTGATCAAACGATGTTCGCTGTTGTCTACGAGGCATAACTGATCGTCTTGTGAAACAACCACAAGGTAAACACACGTGCTGAACGTACACTCGTCGAAATCGCCAAGCCTTAAATGGCGCTATGAGGTGGCGCCACGGGCGCGCGTGATGTGCATCTGCGCTGAAATTCTAATCAGTTGCATATCTCATCGCTGCAAACCCATGGTGTAAATTTCACTTGATTCGGATGCTTCCTTCAGGGTGTTGCATTTACGGTGGCCAGCAGTGTATATACGATGGTTCCCAAAACATTGGGAGAATGAGACCTCACGTGAGCTGAAGCCATAGCTACAGACACTGGTCATCCAGGGTCGTGCAGAACCGCGATTCATCGTTGAACACAGCGAGTCGCCATTCATCTGCTGTCCATGCTTCGCAGTCACAGCACCACTCCAAACACAGCCATTTGTGTTGCAACGGTACCAGCAGCAGTCTTTCTCTGGTCCGGCTGCAGCTTGTCTCCAGCCTAGGATATGGGATTACACCGAATCTTGCAGGGAGTCCATCACTTATTCTCAGATGGTAGGTGCAGATGTGAAATGGTTGCGATGTGTTTGGCGCACAGTACGGTGATCCTTCCTTGTATGGTCAGACTTGATCAGCTGGAACCTTGCCGACGAGTACGCCTGCCCCGAGGTGCCCGTTGCTGTCACATCCGAATGATCCACAAATCTGGACGCTGTGAGATTCGACGAACCGGCCAAATGGAGGCCCGCAATGAGGGTCCTTTAGAACTCAGTCAGAAGCTGATAATGCTGTCTCACACGAGTAGGCGTCATCTCCTTATCCTACACAGTGATCACTGAACATCTGACGCTCTTCATAGTCCTCACATACGTTGCCCGGCCCGCTGATAACACTAAACACGAGCAATAGTAATGCACTCTGGTGAATGCTCCGTGAAATAAAAAGACAGCTCTAATCACTTACACATCCGCAAATGCTGTGTACGTATACAAGTTACACTGACAACCAGTCTTGTCTTCTGGATCCTTCACTTTTTTGTCAGCCAGTCTACATAAGACCGCTGTATTCTAGTGTATTGCTCCAGTATCTGGGACCAAGCACAGTGATATAGAGGCTAATGCACTGTAATTTTATTCGTGAGGATATTGATTCAATATTTAGATTCCCATTGGCTTCCTAAATCGATTAAGTCGATTTTTGGGATGGTTCATTTGGAAAGGATGCACCTGATTTCATTCCCTGCTCCTGTCGTACCTGAGGTTGACAAAGTTCTGTAACGCTTTTGTCGTCGACTTTCCATGTCGGAAGCTATGACTGTTTTATTAAATCATTCGTTATTTTGGGAGAGAAAGTACTGGTTGGCGTTTGTGAGTAACGACACAGCTCATAGTCCCAACACGATTCGCGGATTTTTCTCTGTGTCCATGATATTGGTGTGATTTTTACTGAAACTACAGCCTAGGTTGAGGTCTTAGTCGGATCATAACGTGTCGGGAAGATAACGAAGCTCTGTAATTTGTACAAAACTGGTGCCCAGGTAATTGTCCCAGCAGACCGAAAGGTGAGGTGTTGGATCTTAAACAGGCGCTATTGGCTGAAGTGGATTATTGCTACAATATGGAATTCAGATCTTTAGCCTCAGGCAGGATACTAAGGATGCGATGTATTTCATTTACGAAATCAACATTGTTAAAATATGAAAACAACAGTTATTAAAAAATCTTGTGTTCATATTAGTACGCGATCTGCAAATAAACATGCCAAACAGACCACACATGTAATTAATATGTATTCAGACACTAATGAACAATTCATAAAACTTTCCTAAGTGTAACTGTTCTGTATTGCTCGAGACTCGCCGAGCGAAATACATCTCTGCAGACCACTGACCAAATATGAATTCTAACTGCCTAGCCCGCCAGCACTCAGTCTTATTAGTTTCTGGCAACATCTGGACTGTCTGACCGCCAGAGCAGTTCACTTCAGCGAGGCGTCTTTCATAACAACACGAAACAACTTACAATAAAATAGGCGCGCGGTCTAAGGGGCCTTGTCACGGTCCGTGCGGCTCCACCCGTCGGAGGATCGGGTCCTCCCTCGGGCATGGGTGTGTGTGTTGTTCATAGCGTAAGTTAGTTTAAGTTAGATTAAGTAGTGTGTAGGCTTAGGGGCCGATGACCTCAGTACTTTGGTCCCATAAGATCTTACCACAAATTTCCAAAATTCCCAATAAAATGGATAAATTAAAAGATATACTTCACAGACAAATTAACTTTAGCTCAAGGAAGATATACAGACTAAATAACGTAACGAGTTAACTCCAAATGTAACAACTGTAATGAACAGTTTTTATACCAATCAACATTAAAAGATTAGACACTGAAGTAAAAATGTAGCAGAAAAACAAGTTGTAGTTGTTGAAACACATGCTGCAGAACACCAAAATCAACATGCTGAAATACAGAAAGTTTCTGAAATACAAAGTAGCGTTAGTAATGTGATTAAAAAGATGTAGACGCTAGTTGTGAGGACGGTATACAAGTGACTCACATAAAACTGCAGAAAATCTAGGAAAGGCTTGAACAACGTCCTAAGAAAGAGACCCAAGCGGTTTCCAATCAAGTCACCGAAATGAAAGGTGAAATGAAACAATGTTTAGAATCATGGTACGAACAGAAAAAAGAAAAAGTCCGTTTTAGTACAATAATCATGGAAGATATATTAATGCTTTAAAAGTCTACTACTTTTCCACTAGAGGCAACATACAACCCATTGATTTCATTAGGCAGATTGACGGTATTACCCTCAAACACTGACCACAATAGCAAAAGAAAATTAGATAGATTAGATAGATGTTAGAAAGATGTAATTTCTTGAGGAAAGGGAAAAATACCTATTGGTAGTAACCGCCAAGAAATAACTTATGAAGGACCCTAAAAGTTAATTAGAAATGTGCAGTCAAGGGTCATAAAGACTGATGTGAGACCAATGGTTGACAAATGAATTGGTAACACTGTTGATTTAAAGAAGTATCGTAATTAGCTAGCACATCAAGAGGTTTGCGACTTTGAAAACTATGTGCTTGATGTGCGCAAGGGCCAAAGTCTCTAGCCACATAACTTGTTTTTGATATTACGTGCCGTTAGGTTTTCTCTTACTAACCTAAACATTTTAGTTCATCGCTGACTACCTCTCTATCCAACTACCTACTGAGTCAACACACTAGTAAATTTTATGAATACCGATTATGATTAATATTATGACCAAGGAAGACAAAATATTACCGGTTATTCAATATGCACATCCACACGTATATGGATAGTCTGCAAAGCACATTTAAGTGCCTGGCAGAGGGTTCACCGAGCCACCTTCACAATAATTCTCTATTATTCCAATCCCATACAGAGCGCTGAAAAAACGAACACCTATACCTTTCCATGCGCGCTCTGACTTCCCTTATTTTATTGTGGTGATCTTTTCTCCTTGTGTATGTCGGCGTCAAAAAAATATTTTCGCGTTCGGGGGAGAAAGTTGGTGACTGAAGTTTCATAAGAAGATTCCGCCACAACGAAAAACGCCTTCATCTTAATGATGTCCTCCCCAAATCCTGCATCATTTCAGTGACACCCTCTCCCCAATTTCGCGATAATACAAAATGTGCTGCCTTTCTTTGAACTTTCTCGATTTTCGCTGTTAATCCTATCTGGTAACGATCCCACACCGCGCAGCAGTATTCTAAAAGAGGACGGACAAGCCTAGAGTAGGCAGTCTCTTTTGCACATCTGTTACGTTTTCTAGGTGTCCTGCCAATAAAACGCAGTCTTTGGTTAGCCTTCTCCACAGCTTCTTCCATTTATTCCTTCTAATTTAAGTTGTTCGTAATTGTAATTCCTAGGCATTTAGTTGAATTTGCAGCCTTTAGATTAGACAGATTTATCGTGTAACCGAAGTTTAATGGATTCCTTTTAGCACTCGTGTATATGACCTCACACTTTTCGTTATTTAGGGTCAATTGCCAATTTTTATACCATACGAATATCTTTTCTAAATCGTTTTGCTATTTGTTTTGATCTCCTGAGGACTTTGCTAGTCGATAAACGACAGCTTCATCTGCAAACAACCTAAGACGGCTGCTCAGATTGTCTCCTAAATAGTTTATATCGATAAGGAACAGCAAAGGGCCCATAACACTTCCTTGGAGAACGCCAGAAATCATTTCTGTTTTTCTCGATGACCTTCCGTCAGTTTGTAAGAACTGTGACCGCTCTGACAGGAAATCACGAACCCAGTCACACAACTAAGACGATATTCCATAAGCACGCAATTTCACTACAACCCGATTGTATGGTACAGTGTCAAAAACCTTCTGCAGATCTTGAGATACGGAATCAATTTCAAATTCCTTGCCAATAGCACTCAACACTTCTTGTGAGTAAAGAGCTAGTTGTGTTTCACAAGAACGATGTTTTCCAAATCCATGTCGACTGTGTCTCAATAGACGGGTGTCTTACAGGTAATTCATAATATTCGAACACAATATATGTTCCAAAATCCTGCTCCATATCGACGTTAACGAATGGGCCTGTAATTTAGTGGATTACTCCTACTATCATTCTCGAATATTGGTGTGACCTGTGTAACTTTCCAGTCTTTGGGTACGGATCTTTCGTCAAGCGAACCGTTGTATATGATTGTTAAGTATGGAGCTATTGTATCAGCATACTCTGAAAAGAACCTAGGTGGTATACAGTCTGGACCGGAATACTTGCTTTTGTTAAGTGATTTAAGTTGCTTCACTACTTTTAGGATAACTGTTTCTACGTTACTCATGTTTGCAGCTGTTCCTGATCCGAATTCTGGAATATTTACTTCGTCTTCTTTGGTGAAGGAATTTCGGAAGGCTGTGTTTAGTAACTCTGCTTTGGCAGCACTGTCGTCGATAGTATTTCCATTGCTGTCGCGCAGAGAAGGTATTGATTGTGTCTTGCCGCTAGCATACCTCACATACGACCAAATTCTCTTTAGATTTTATGCAGGTTTCGAAACAAAGCTTCCTTGTGGAAACTATTATAAGCGTCTCCAATTGAAGTCCGCGCTATATTTCGAGCATCCGCAAAAGATCGCCGTTGTTGGAGATTTAGCGTCCGTTTAAATTTAGCTTGTTTTCTTCCTGTTATTTCTGCGAGTGTTCTGATCCGTTTTGTGTACGTAGGAGGATCAGCTCCGCCGTTTATTAATTTATTTGCTGTAAATTTCTCGATTTGCTATTTCTTTGAATTAAAGCCGCATCTGGTCTACACTTCCATTGTTAATTTGGAAGAAATGCACGTTGTCTCTCAGGAAGGCGTCAAGTGAACATTTATCTAATTGTTTGAATAGGTATATTTTTAGTTTATTTTTGGAGTTACAATATTCTGTCTCGCTACGACAACTCTGTGTTCATTAACCCTGTATCCGTCTTGATGCTTGTTATTAGCTCAGGATTATTTGTTGCTAAGAGGTCAAGTGTGTTTTCACAACCGTTTACTATTCGTGTGAGCTCGTGAACTAACTGCTCGAAATAATTTTCAGAGAATGTATTTAGCACAATTTCGGATGATGTTTTATGCGTACCTCCGGAATTAAACATGCATTTTCACCAACATATCGAGGTTAAATTAAACTCACCACCAACTATAATAGAATGAGTCGGGTACGTGTTCGAAATCAAACAAGTTTCCTTTGAATCTTTCTGCAACTGTATCACCTGAATTGGGAGGTCGGTAAAAGGATCCAATTATTATTTTATGCCGGTTGCCAACAATGACCTCTGCCCATACTAACTCACTGGGACTATCTAGTTCAACTTCGCGACAAAATAAACTAGTTCTAACAGCAACAAATACACCACAGCCATCCGTGTTTAGCCTATCCTTTCGAAACACCGTTAGGTTCTTCGCAAAATTTCGGCTGAACTTATGTCCGGCTATAGCCAGCTTCCAGTGCCTATAACGATTTGAGCATCAGTGATTTCTATTAGCGCTTGGAGCTCTGGCACTGTCCCAAAATAGCTACCACAGTTTACAACAGTTATACGATGGTTCTTGTATCTATGTTCTTCCTGTGTTTGGCCTGAACCCTTTGAGACTGAACCCCTTTTTGTGTTTTCCCGAGACGTTCTAATCTAAAAACTCGTCCAGTCCACGCCAACAGCGTGTAGTAGAGTTCTGACCTATTCAGCGGAACCACAAATCCAACCACCCTATGGAGCAAGTCGAGAAATCTGCAGCCTACACGGTCGCAGAACCGTCTGAGCCTCTGATTCAGACCCTCCTCTCGGCTCTGTACCAGAGGTCCGCAATCTGTCCTGTCGAATATGCTGCAAATGGTGAGCTCTGCTTTCATCTCGCAAGCAATACTGGCAGCCTTTACCACTTCTGTTAGCCGCGCAAAGCCAGAGAGTACACTTAACAGTCAACAACTATATTCATAATTTCATAGTTATTTGAAGAAATCATCAGACGACCAAACAGCAAACAGCACACACATAAAAAACATTCTAATGCGTTTTTTTTTTCAGTCTACTGACTGGTTTGATGCGGCCCGCCACGAATTCCTTTCCTGTGCTAACCTCTTCATCTCAGAGTAGCACTTGCAACCTACGTCCTCAATTATTTGCTTGACGTATTCCAATCTCTGTCTTCCTCTACAGTTTTTGCCCTCTACAGCTCCCTCTAGTACCATGGAAGTCATTCCCTCATGTCTTAGCAGATGTCCTATCATCCCGTCCCTTCTCCTTATCAGTGTTTTCCACATATTCCTTTCCTCTCCGATTCTGCGTAGAACCTCCTCATTCCTTACCTTATCAGTCCACCTAATTTTCAACATTCGTCTATAGCACCACATCTCAAATGCTTCGATTCTCTTCTGTTCCGGTTTTCCCACAGTCCATGTTTCACTACCATACAATGCTGTACTCCAGACGTACATCCTCAGAAATTTCTTCCTCAAATTAAGGCCGGTATTTGATATTAGTAGAATTCTCTTGGCCAGAAATGCCTTTTTTGCCATAGCGGGTCTGCTTTTGATGTCCTCCTTGCTCCGTCCGTCATTGGTTATTTTACTGCCTAGGTAGCAGAATTCCTTAACTTCATTGACTTCGTGACCATCAATCCTGATGTTAAGTTTCTCGCTGTTCTCATTTCTACTACTTCTCATTACCTTCGTCTTTCTCCGATTTACTCTCAAACCATACTGTGTACTCATTACACTGTTCATTCCGTTCAGCAGATCATTTAATTCTTCTTCACTTTCACTCAGGATAGCAAATGCGTAGCCAAGTACAAATGCACACCATTTGTCAATCAATGGATACCCGACGTGCTTGAATCAATAGGTATTCGTACATATTGATTCCTGTGATACTTGAATGGATAGTTATTTCATGCGAATGGATTTAAAACGCGCTGCATTTGCAAAACGCAGAGAAAAATGCAAGAGGAAAACGATTTCAATACCATCTTCAGAAAAACTAAAGGGTTTCTGGTGTCGTTACAAGAGAAAATGGCTCTGAGCACTATGCGACCCAACTTCTGAGGTCATCAGTCGCCTAGAACTTAGAACTAATTAAACCTAACTAACCTAAGGACATCACACACATCCATGCCCGAGGCAGGATTCGAACCTGCGACCGTAGCGGTCGCTCGGTTCCAGACTGTAGCGCCCAGAACCGCACGGCCACTCCGGCCGGCTCATTACAAGAGAGTAGACAAAACAAGGGTCCGACATTACCAAACTGCATTCAAAACGAAAATGCGGCGAAGAAAAGCAAAAATGATTTTACATTTTTTATGCATCGTAATATGTACTAAAATGACACCAAAAAGAAGATAAAAATGAGAAAACAGCCGAATGTGTCACAACACCTTTCCTGTTTCTTCATAATACAGCGCTCGTGTCTTCCCTGTGCCACGAACAAAGAACTTTAATTATGTATTTTATGTACCTACTCGGCATTACTTGCTTCTTGAGCTTGCTGTGCAGGCATCTGTTAAATTGCAGCCATTAAATTCAGCTCGGTAATTGATTACCAGACTTCCTACAGTTCGTTACACTTTTTGGCGAGGCAGAATAAGGGCTCCACCCCCTCCCCCATACCCCTTCCCCCCCTTCCCTGAAGCTGCCACTTCCCAGATCTGCAGTTCAAATGGTCACGTCTTAATAAAGAGTCCCTACCTTAACACAGATAACGTTTCGCTTTTCAAGCCTTCTGAGTATTTACTGACCTTTTTTATACGGTACTTTATGAGTAACATGAAAACCTTGTTTGTATACTGTTGCTAGCTAGTTATTTTGATCTTCTGTACTCGATGAATGAAATGCTGTTTGGGGCTGTAATAGCCTACCTACGAGCAACAAACGTCGTATTGAAGTAAATGAAAGAAGTTGCACGTTAGGTTGAAATTAATCACTGAATTTCCGTAATTACAGCGAAAGACCCCAGAAAAGCGGCAGCAGAGAAATGAGCAGTCTGCAACTGTTTTATGGGCAACGTAATCTAAAGACACACGAAGCCATACAAATACAATGGTTTGCGAAACTTATGGACGAAAGTAATTTTCGCATGATGTGTCGCTGCCAAGTAACATAGATCGATGAAACTAGGACTATACATAGAAACAATTGCTACAGTATAGCGCAGCACAGTACAATGCAATACAGAACAGAAGGTAACTGAATCAAATACGCAATAAGACGAACAGAAATGACACCTTTATTCACAGACAACAATAAAAAGTCACAGCAACCTATGATGGTCCCCTGGGGATTACAAACATCTACATCTACATCTATATGGTTACTCTGCACTTCACACGTAAGTGCCTGGCAGAAGGTTCGTCGAACCATTTTCATACTACTTCTATACCATTCCACTCTCGAAAGGCGCATGGGAAAAAGGAACACCTAAATCTTTCCGTTCGAGCTCTGATTTCTCTTATTTTATTGTGATAATCATTTTTCCCTTCGTAGATGGGTGTCACCAAAATATTTTCGCATTCGAAAGAGGAAGTTGGTGATTGAAATTTCGTAAATAGATCTCGCGGCAAAGAAAACCGCCTTTGTTTCACTGATTGCCACCCGAATTCGCTTATCATATCAGTGACACTCTCATCCGTATTGCGTGATAACACGAAACAAGATGCCCTTCTTTGCACTTTTTCGATGTCCTCCGTCAATCCTACCTGGTAAGGATCCCATACGGCGCAGCAGTATTCCATCAGAGGACGGACAAGTGTAATGTAGGCTGTCGTATCTCCTAAGCGTTCTATTAACAAAACGCAGTCTTTGTTTTGCCTTCCCCACAATATTAACTATGTGGTCTTTCCAATTATGTTGCTCGTAATTGTAATTCCTAGGCATTTAGTCGAATTGACAGACCTTAGATTTGTGCAATTTATCGTATACCCAATATTTATCGGATTTCTTTCAGTACCGGTGTGGATGACCTCGCTCTTCTCTTTGTTTAGTGTCAAATGCCACTTTCCGCACCATACAGAAATTCTCTCTATATCATTTTGTAATTGGAATTGATCGTCTGGTGATTTTACTAGACGGTAAACAATCTACGGGAGTTGCTCAGATTATCACCCAGATCATTTATGTAAATCAGGAACAGCAGAGGGCCTATGACACTACCTTGCGGAACGCCAGATATCACTTCTGTACTAATCGATGATTTAGCGTCTATCACATTTCTGTAGTTTACGCTAAGGGACACTTGAGGTGGTGTAAAGAGCGACGGCAATCGACTGTGGATGATTGGATAAAAGTGGTTTGGAGTGATGAATAACGCTATACACTGTGACAATACAAGGGAAGGGTTTGGGTTTGGTGGATGCCTGAAGAACCTTAGTGTAGCGCCAGCAGTGAAGTACAGAGCTACAGAGGAAGTAGTATTATGGTACGGGCGTGTTTTCAATGGTTAGGGCATGGCCCTCTTATTTCCCTTAAAGAAACACTAAGTGTAGAAGAATATGAACAGCAGAGTTGGTTATGTACGAGAACAGTCTGCATCGTTACCAGATTTCTGATGGTATCATCGTTGAAATTGCCACGCACAGTTGCCAGATGTTCCCCCCACCCTGCCCAACATACCAAACCTCGGACATCATGTGTCAAGTGCCCCATGTACAAAAGGCTTGAAATTCAGATAGTAGCCCAAAATTCAAAATAGTCAATTGTGCAAAGGGTTTTCCCCCCACACTTATTACGTCACAGCCCAGACACCAGTTCTTCTAAGTGTAAACTGGCAGTAGATTCAAAATGGGCAGTTGTCCTATTACAATGAAATGAATACCCCTAGCTGCATACAGACGTTGATATAAGTCAATGGGGACAGTTGAAAATATGTGCCCCGACCAGGACTCGAACCCGGAATCTCCTGCTTACAAGGGAGATGCTCTATCCATCCTTTTTTTTTTTTTTTTTTTTTTTTTTTTTTTTTTTTTTTTTTTTTTTTTTTTTTGCATTTTGTTCGTTGTTGATCATTTTGATTGGTCGTTGCGGACGTCACGTGAGATCCTTTCAGGTTCGTTTGTTAATCCTTCCACTCAGTTTTTTATTACAGAGTCCAACCAGCTCTCTGACCGAACACACTGAGCTAGCGTGCTGGCATCCATCTGAGCCACCAAGGACACAGAGGATAGTGCAACTGCAGGGACTTATCTCTGGCACGCCTCGCGTGAGACCAACATTCGCAACTTATTGTCCCGCACTATATTCATAGTGCCCCTGCCCATTGTACTCATTACTCGCGGCTTTACTGCCGATTCCCGTCAGGGTTCGGGCACTGTTTGTGCATCCGCACAGTAGAAGATGGTCAAATGGCCGATGAGCTTTAACTATATATATGAAGATGGTATCTGTTCTTTCAGACATGTCCGAAAGAACTGATACCAACTTCATGTATATATATATACATATATATATATATATATATATATATATATATATATAATTGTCCTATTAGTGGAAAATCCATGCAGGTCATTTGTGCTGAGTATAGAACTAAGATCGCTGACCTGAAAGTACTGGCGAAGCCAGCATGGTTCTCAGATTTGTCCGAAAGAACTGATACCAACTTCTGGAAATTGAAATAAGAACACCGTGAATTCATTGTCCCAGGAAGGGGAAACTTTATTGACACATTCCTGGGGTCAGATACATCACATGATCACACTGACAGAACCACAGGCACATAGAGACAGGCAACAGAGCATGCACAATGTCGGCTCTAGTACAGTGTATATCCACCTTTCGCAGCAATGCAGGCTGCTATTCCCCCATGGAGACGATCGTAGAGATGCTGGATGTAGTCCTGTGGAACGGCTTGCCATGCCATTTCCACCTGGCGCCTCAGTTGGACCAGCGTTCGTGCTGGACGTGCAGACCGCGTGAGACGACGCTTCATCCAGTCCCAAACATGCTCAATGGGGGACAGATCCGGAGATCTTGCTGGCCAGGGTAGTTGACTTACACCTTCTAGAACACGTTGGGTGGCACGGGATACATGCGGACGTGCATTGTCCTGTTGGAACAGCAAGTTCCCTTGCCGGTCTAGGAATGGTAGAACGATAGGTTCGATGACGGTTTGGATGTACCGTGCACTATTCAGTGTCCCCTCGACGATCACCAGTGGTGTACGACCAGTGTAGGAGATCGCTCCCCACACCATGATGCCGGGTGTTGGCCCTGTGTGCCTCGGTCGTATGCAGTCCTGATTGTGGCGCTCACCTGCACGGCGCCAAACACGCATACGACCATCATTGGCACCAAGGCAGAAGCGACTCTCATCTCTGAAGACGACACGTCTCCATTCGTCCCTCCATTCACGCCTGTCGCGACACCACTGGAGGCGGGCTGCACGATGTTGGGGCGTGAGCGGAAGACGGCCTAACGGTGTGCGGGACCGTAGCCCAGCTTCATGGAGACGGTTGCGAATGGTCCTCGCCGATACCCCAGGAACAACAGTGTCCCTAATTTGCTGGGAAGTGGCACTGCGTAGGATCCTACGGTCTTGGCGTGCATCCGTGCGTCGCTGCGGTCAGGTCCCAGGTCGACGGGCACGTGCACCTTCCGCCGACCACTGGCGACAACATCGATGTACTGTGGAGACCTCACGCCCCACGTGTTGAGCAATTCGGCGGTACGTCCACCCGGCCTCCCGCATGCCCACTATACGCCCTCGCTCAAAGTCCGTCAACTGCACATACGGTTCACGTCCACGCTGTCGCGGCATGCTACCAGTGTTAAAGACTGCGATGGAGCTCCGTATGCCACGGCAAACTGGCTGACACTGACGGCGGCGGTGCACAAATGCTGCGCAGCTAGCGCCATTAGACGGCCAACACCGCGGTTCCTGGTGTGTCCGCTGTGCCGTGCGTGTGATCATTGCTTGTACAGCCCTCTCGCAGTGTCCGGAGCAAGTATGGTGGGTCTGACACACCGGTGTCAATGTGTTCTTTTTTCCATTTCCAGGAGTGTATATATATAATTGTCCTATTAGTGGAAAATCCATGCAGGTCATTTGTGCTGAGTCCGAAAGAACGATACCAATTTCATATATATATATATATATATATATATATATATATATATATATATATATATATATATATAATTGTCCTATTAGTGGAAAATCCATGCAGGTCATTTGTGCTGAGTATAGAACTAAGATCGCTGACCTGAAAGCACTGGCGAAGCCAGCATGGTTCTCAGATTTTCGCAGTGCTGTCATGTTATAATCTAAGATGCCTGGCCTGATGATGCAATGACAGCCTGCATGGTTACTTTACTTCTCCCAAGTTTAAAATTGGGGTTTACTCCAAAAAAATCCACATGTCCCAAGTTTACAAAGGAGATACATTCAAGAAAGATTCACGTGGCCTGAGTGTAAATGGAAAAAATACAAAAGCCTATTTACCCTTGTAACGTAGCTACAACCAACATTGTCTATGTTCGTCTGTAAAAATGGATTCGATAAGCAACCTGAGCTATCAGTAAACGGAATCTAACCTGCATAACACTGTATGCGTGTTGTATGAGTCTGAGTTTCACTGTCATTTAAGCCCTCAACAGATCGTTACATGAAAAACTTAAAACTAACATTCGGATAAGCTATCTGACTGCGTATTTGAATATGAAAAACTACAGGAACAAATGAACCTGTAACAATGAATACCTAAACTATCTGACTGCGTTTTCGAACAAGAATTTTCAAGTGATACAGAATCTGACTTGTGCAACGGTTTTACTAGATTAGAGTACATGACATGTTGTGACGTGTCAATGTCTATGTTTTGGCCCTACGTTTTGCACTCACCTCTTTAGATGACTGCCTTTTTCCATGTGGTTTACAGGAATTCGCAGCAGCATGCAGCAGCAGCGGCTAAAGCTTATTGTTACTAAATAATAATAACAAATTTAATAAAAAGGAGTTTGTTTAGGTCCTGTTAACTACTAAATAACTTGTTAGAAGTAATTTCATAAATTATGTCTATTTAAAACTTCATAGTCATTGTGACCAATAATAGACAATGACAATTACAATTACATAGGTATCAATAATGGCTGAATGGCAGGTTAACAAATTATTTCAATTTCAAAGTTACACTAACTTTTAATAATCACATCATTTATTTATTAATGAGATGTGGAGAATAATTATTGTTGTTTGGAGGATAAGGAGGCTTCTTTAACTGACAAGCAAAACATGGGATTATTGTAAACTCGGACTAACAATCACGAGCCTAACCCTGCCATTGCTTTACTCTGTGGTTGCGAAGTATACCTTGAACTCCATCTTCAAGCGCAGTTAATCCATCTAAATCTCTCCTGGCTATATAAATGAAATCAGGCCTTGAGTGTGGTAAGACCTGCCATCACCGACATGAGGACAGAGTGACACGTGTTCTGTCTCCGAGCTCTTGATCGGCGCTGCTACTTCCACTCACGCAGATAGACCTCGTTCACAACAATCGCACTCCCATGTTTCGCCCACAGACTGTTATTATCGATGTCTGAGTGCTTACACAATGCAAAGAGTAACGTTAAGTCGGATGAATTGTTTTCAATGTAATGGAGAGTTCTGACACACTTCTTACACCCTACTTGTAAAACGGCTCGAAGTCCACTAATGAAACCTACATGCTTGCCAGCCGGCCACTGTCGCCAAGCGCTTCTAGGGGCTTCAGTCAGGAACCGCGCTGCTGCTATGGTCGCAGGTTCGAATCCTGTCTCGGGCATGGATGTGTGTGATGTCCTTAGGTTAATTAGGTTTAAGTAGTTCTAAGTCTAGGGGACTGATGACCTGAGATGTTAAGTCCCATGGTGCTTAGAGCCTTTTGAACCATGCTTGCCAAAGAATTGTCACTGCCGTGTGTGTGTGTGTGTGTGTGTGTGTGTGTGTGTGTGTGTGTGTGTGTGTGTAGGACAAGACAGGAATGGTGATGGCGTGAATTCAAATATTATCCACGGCGTACTGGACTAGGCTTCCACGGTCCCCTGTGCCGCTGCCTGTGCTGGAGAGAATCACGCCATTGAGAACAAGTATGCGAAGCTGAGAGTCGTTAGAGGGCGCCGCTGTTCACGCCAGGGAGCGCTCCCATGCCTCTCCATATTGGTGCCTGGATTCTTTGGGCACGGCATCTTGCCAGCAGAGGGCTTCATGGCAGTGCAGCTCTTGTGGAACGATTCTGCAGTGGCTTGCTGCTGGCACAAGTGTCAGCCACTACACTTGGGCAGTGTAGCTGAACCTTACTGCACTCTAGCACTTCATGTGACGTCACCGGGCACTACATCCTTGGTCACTTTCTCCTACACAGTGTGTGTGTGTGTGTGTGTGTGTGTGTGTGTGTGTGTGTGTGTGTGTGCATGCGTGTGGGTGTTTGGCGCCACAGTATAATAATCATACAGCTTTGCATGCTAAGACTACACGATTTCACACATAATCCTGCCCTAATTTTAGATATGTACAGCATCCTGACATAAGTTTATGGCCCAATAAAAGATCTTAGCCATGCCATGTCAAGCAGCTGTAACACCCCACCTGTCACGTATTTGGTTTTGGCGTGTGTTCACCCCAACTAATTGACTAACAGATCAACAGAGAGTGCAAAAGTGCCGCAATATCGGATAATGCAAAGAAAGTAATAAGGCCCTGGGACTCCTGATTAACTGTGGTGGCAGTGTTGACATTAATTGATTCAGAATTGATCACTTTTAATTAAAAAGGGGTGCACATTGATGTTATATTCAGCTATTGAATATCAGATGCAAATGTTGAACATAAAATTAATTAAGAAAGTGATTTAGGATTTCACCAACTTGATTGAAAACAGATGCAGTCGATTAGCACAAATTTATTTTAACTCCCAACCTTCAATCATCACATTACATGACTCTCCTAACAGGCAGTGCTAGTAAATTGCGTTTATGTGGAGTTAAGTGCGATAAATCAAAATTAATTCCTATCGACTGACCCAGGCGTAATGCGAAGTGCAAGAAGAATTCTGCAATACACGGCCCATGAAACCCTCATGGAAACTTTGCCGGCGTGATCCAACAAATTAATCAGTGGCCTAACTCAAGCCGGAGCGGGCGCAATATCACCAAATTCAGTGTGGCAGGGCATCGTCATTGTGCGAACGTCGACTGGCCTCGTGGTGCTGCAAGGCTGCGCTCGTCGATTCACTCCTAGCTACCTTGCTCAGCACATAGCAAACGGAACGATTGAGCTTGGAGATAGAAAGTTTTCGTTCAGCTAAGTCCTAAACTGCAGAGATGCTCACTCTCTCTCAGGCAAGCTGAGTAAAGAACGCCACGTCCGCACTCTAGGCAAGCTGGGAATAGAAGATCCCTACTGAGACTTCTGCCAGTCCACTCTTCGCCTCAGTTTCCCCTCCAGCAAAATCTCTTATGCCAATTGCAGCGCAAGTCGCGTTAATTATGCATCACTTCCCAGCGCCAACCAATGCCTGCTCTGGGAAGTGAACAAATTCCCACAAAATTTCCCTTCCTCTCAACTTCTGCTGTTTAGCTCCTTCCAGGCCATCCATCAAGGTTAGCATTTGCATAAAACATCAATTTTTCCGAAATCCTGACTCCCAGGAGAGTACTTCAAATTCCTTGGTTCTACATTCCCATCGGAGGCTGGCATATTTCATTCTGTCGCTCTTCATCTGATTTACTTCAGACTCTGCGGACCGTGAATTCGGCGTGAAGTTGCTATAGTCATGAACACGCATATTTCGGCCTCTGCTGACTGCTCCACCGTAGCTTTGAGTGGCTTTCTCGCATGTTTCACTGAAAACGGGACGACGGACATTTATCAACAGGTGTACAAGTTCTCCATCTGCTTCTCGGTACACCAGCATGGGATCAACCACCCCCTCACTATCACTCATCGTAAGGCAGCTGGAGGCTGCACCCCGTTACCACTTTCTCAGAGTTTGAGCCATCCTAAGCTGCCTATTGTCGCTTCCTTTCACCGCTCCCCAGCCTGGCTGTGGTCAACTCTGAATACTTCCTTCAGATAAACTAGCCTCCAGTAAATTGACGCATTTCCACAAAGTTTTCATGTCACATGAATTACTTTAAAACCATACTTTATTACAATACGTCCATAATATACCCTCTACAAGATGCATTGTGCCTTGTCAGGCATTTTTGTTCAGCCCTACTGTTCACTCAACGTGAGTTCGATGATCTTTAATGACTTCATGTAAGGGGCATAGTTCTTGCCATCTTACACAGCATGCAAAGGAAAGAACCAATACCACTGCAGTCACAGCTCCATTGTTGGATGCTATAACACTCCCTCTCACTAGCGGAACGACTGAGACTGCTTTTATGTGTAAACTTTCCTCTACATTAAGAACAACACTGTATTTGTTTGGAACTCTTCAATCCAAAAACAAATATAATCTGATATTCAACATTTTGTTCATGTGGCCACAGTGTGCAAGTGTATCAAACACAGTACCAACCAACAATCTTGTACCTTCAGTCTTCTGGGTCTCAAGGAAGAACACAGTGTGGTGAGTTCTATGTAATCATAGTTTATGGAGTGCATGTCGATACTCAGTCTTCAGAAACATTATAATATGTGAGGATAAGACGCGTTCCTAAATACCACAGTCGACCACATCAGCGATATACAAAGGCACGATGAGAGTTCTCATGTAGTTCGACCTACTGCGCACAATACAGTGGAGATTTACTATGACACAAGCATTTGGTAAGCTTCTGTGAGTATATAGCACCAAGTGTTTACGAAATTCTTGGCAAATTCTGCTTCAACAGTTGCGGTTTCACAATCATTCTGACAGAATGCATCACAGACAAGGATTTGGAGAACTAGTTGAAAGTGAAATATGTTTCTTGTAGAGTAACACAAATAGCACAACAGGAGAAAACCATAGAGGCTGAACTCCACGACGGTAGTCACATAAGGAAAAATGTTCATAAAGCTTCATAAGGCAGTGTGGGCATTGTGGTCCATTTGGTGAAGGTAGTAATACATTCATAGTCCGTTTCAAATAGATTCCCTACTACGTGTAAGAGTAGCAGTGTGTTCATGTCATTCAAATATATTCTCATCTGGCTGCACTGCAACGACCACATACTTCTTTACTACATGACAATATTATTCTGTGACTAAAAGTTTAATACAGTTCCTGAAAATGGGAATGACATCTTAGTAGAGTCAGTACACAATACTGTCAATTCTGTGTGACACTAACAAAGGGAGGCCACGACGTTTGGAACACGGATTTACTTCAAACTTCGTACACTCGTAGTACTTCATTAGAACAACAAAGTGTGTAAGCAGTGCCGCGTACTTCTCAAGCGTTATTGAGAAAATCGCAAGATAATTTCGGTCGTCAAATATATACCTGTGCGTTGCCGTTTTTACCAGAAAGCGGCGGCAACCGAATAGGTGCCGGCACGGTACCTCAGTGTGTTCGGTCAGGAAGTCGTTTGGCCTCTGTAATAAAAAAAGTGAGTGGAAGGAACAACAAACGAGCTTCAACGGATGTCATAGGGCGTCCGCAACGACCAAACACAACGATCAAAAAAATCGCTGGATCGCTGGATCGAGTCCCGTTCGTCAGGTTTTTTTTTAATTTTAACACAGTCATTTTCTTTACTATTTATATTGCAGTTGATATAATGGGAAAAATACGTCTAATCGAATGAACTTTTATTAAATTTACAATTTTATTTGCCAGTCTACAAATTTTTAGTATCACAAATAATATAATATTCATAACTATCGACTAGTGAACGACCAAACGCATAAAGTGACACTGAAAACGTATCTTCGTCGGAATTGGACGGTCTTGCGACTTAGTCGCACTTTTTCGGAATCGTTGTGGAGCATGACTTTGATCATACTCCAGTTTCATTCTGCGAAAATTTTACTACTAGTTACACAAATTGTGGACGATTAGGTCACACTTCGTGGGTCGTGCACCATCTTGCAGGAGGGGATGCTGAAAAGTAATGCCTCACCATAAAATTTTGTAACTGAAGAATTATCATCACCTTGCAAATATCATGTACACAGGGAGATTCCATGATGATGTTACAAACTTTCGGGGATGATGGAGGAGGCTAAACGTATTAATTTGATGTATGGGAGCGCGGTCCAGAGATGGCCGTGTGAAATCGTTCTGACAAGTCTCACAGTGGACAATACGTACTGGTTACCGTTGTTGCTAAGATTTTATGCTAGGCAACTTTGAGAGATATCAAAATGATTTTCGCTTATAACTCTCGATTCGGTCGTTTCCGGACCAGGATCCTTCACCTGTCTCTGACACATTTCACCTTTTCCACCATCCCTGAAAGTACGTACCATCACCACCAAATAACCCTGCATCGATGATTTCAGCCGTAAATAGAAATATTAAAAACGGTAGGAAGATTTTTCTGTTTAGCAAAAGCGACAAAAAGCAGATTTCGGAGTACCTGACGGCTCAACACAAAAGTTTTGTCTCAAGTACAGATAGTGTTGAGGATCAGTGGACAAAGTTCAAAACCATCGTACAATATGCGTTAGATGAGTATGTGCCAAGCAAGATCTTAAGAGTTGGTAAAGAGCCACCGTGATATAACAACCGACTTAGAAAACTGCTCAGGAAGCAAAGGGAACTTCACATCAAACATAAACATAGCCAAAGCCTTGCAGACAAACAAACATTACGCGAAGCGAAATGTAGTGTGTGGAGAGCTATGCGAGAGGCGTTCAATGAATTCGAAAGTAAAGTTCTATGTACTGACTTGGCAGAAAATCCTAAGAAATTTTAGTCTTATGTCAAAGCGGTAGGTGGATCGAAACAAAATGTCCAGACACTCTGTGACCAAAATGGTACTGAAACAGAGGATGACAGACTAAAGGCCGAAATACTGAATGTCATATTCCAAAGCTGTTTCACAGAGGAAGACTGCACTTTAGTTCCTTCTCTAGATTGTCGCACAGATGACAAAATGGTAGATATCGAAATAGACGACAGAGGGATAGAGAAACAAATAAAATCGGTCAAAAGAGGGAAGGCCGCTGGGCCTGATGGGATACCAGTCCGATTTTACACAGAGTACGCGAAGGAACTTGCCCCCCCCTTCTTGCAGCGTTGTACCGTAGGTCTCTAGAAGAGCGTAGCGTTCCAAAGGATTGGAAAAGGGCACAGGTCATCCCCGTTTTCAAGAAGGGACGTCGAACAGATGTGCAGAATTATAGACCTATATCTCTTACGTCGATCAGTTGTAGAATTTTGGAACAGTATTTTGTTCGAGTATAATGACTTTTCTGGAGACTAGAAATCTACTCTGTAAGAATCAGCATGGGTTTCGAAAAAGACGATCGTGTGAAACCCAGCTTGCGCTATTCGTCCACGAGACTCAGAGGGCCATAGACACGGGTTCCCAGGTAGATGTTGTGTTTCTTGACTTCCTCAAGGCGTTCGATACAGTTACCCACGGTCGTTTAATGAACAAAGTAAGAGCATATGGACTATCAGACCAATTGTATGATTGGATTGAAGAGTTCCTAGATAACAGAACTCAGCATGACATTCTCAATGGAGAAAAGTCTTCCGAAGTAAGAGTGGTTTCAGGTGTGCCGCAGGGGAGTTTCGTAGGGCCGTTGCTATTCACAATATACATAAATGACCTTGTGGATGACATCGGAAGTTCACTGAGGCTTTTTGCGGATGATGCTGTGGTATATCGAGAGGTTGTAACAATGGAAAATTGTACTGAAATGCAGGATGATCTGCAGCGAATTGACGCATGGTGCAGGGAATGGTAATTGAATCTCAGTGTAGACACGTGTAATGTGCTGCGAATACATAGAAAGAAAGATCCCTTATCATTTAGCTGTAATATAGCAGGTCAGCAACTGGAAGCAGTTAATTCCATAAATTATCTGGGAGTACGCATTAGGTGTGATTTTAAATGGAATGATCATATAAAGTTGATCGTCGGTAAAGCGGATGCCAGACTGAGATTCATTGGAAGAATCTTAAGGAAATGCAATCCGAAAACAAAGGAAGTAGGTTACAGTACGCTTGTTCGCCCATTGCTTGAGTACTGCTCAGCAGTGTGGGAGTTGATTGATAACTCCAATGGAAGACTCTACAGGAGAGACGCTCAGCAGCTCGGTACGGGCTTTTGTTGAAGTTTCGAGTACATACCTTCACCGAGGAGTCAAGCAGTATATTGCTCCCTCCTACGTATATCTCCGCGAAGAGACCATGAGGATAAAATCAGAGAGATTAGAGCCCACACGGAGGCGTACCGACAATCCTCCTTTCCACGAACAATACGAGACTGGAATAGAAGGGAGAACCGATAGAGGTACTCAAGGTACCCTCCGCCACACACCGTCAGTTGGCTTCCGGAGTATGGATGTAGATGTAGATGTAGACGCTGCTCAGACCCACTTGGAGCGCTATGATCGCGAAGGAGAGGCTTTCTTACGCCGTATCGTAACACTGGATGAGACATGGGCCGCATCGTACGAGCCAAAACTGAAACACCAATCCAACGAATGACGTTATTATGGGTCGCCGCGAAAGTCGAAAGTGTGTCAGGGCCCCAGTGTGGTGATAATGTTATCCTAACGCGTTACGTTCCTCCACGGCAGACCGTCAGTGCACAGTATTACTGTTCGTTTTTGGAGCATCACCTGCGACAGTTTCTGCGCAACCCACCTATCATTCTGCATGACAATGCGCGTGCGAATACAGCGCACGCTGTGGCTGCTCTGTTCTGTTGATGGGACTGGGAAGTACTGTACCATCCACCATACTCCCCGGAATTAAGTCCTTGTGACTTTGATTTGATTCCGAAGATCGGGGAACCACTTCGTGACATTCGCTTCAGAACTGTTCCAGAGATTCGACAGGCAGTAGGCCGCTACATTCGCACCATCAACAGGACAGGCTGTGCTAACGGTATACTACGCCTTTCACATCGCTGGCAACGGGTTCTACGCAACACTGGTGACTACTCTGAAGGACAGTAACAGGTGCAAATATGTAACTCTTTTGTATCTGTTGTGAATAAATAGTTGCCACTATTTAAGTTCCAACCCTCGCATTATCATTGAAACGAAGGCGACTGCAGTAAAAAATCGGATAAATCGTAGTTATGTGATTACACTGTAGCGAACCACCGGGGACCACAAGTCCGTTATTGGTATGCTTGCGGCAGCACGCGTAAATAATATGTTCCGAAACGCCGTCCATAAAAACTGGTTTTTCCGGTGCTAATGCCTCGGGTTCTGTTGGTGATAAAAACATAGGGTCTAGTGTTTTGGATAGCCCTTGGGCTATGGACCATTTTTATGTCCAACAGAAGGACCGGCTTAGTGTCACAATGATACATTGTGTCCATTATAATTATCCGGGCTGTTATGCCGTGGTCGGTTGATGAATTGTGTGTCAATAGCCAACGTTTCGTCTCCGACGGAAAGAATAGGGAGGATCTTGACGAAGTGGAATATTACCGTAATTTACAAGCCCACCAGGAAGATACAGGAATACCTTAAGCCTGCCAAGGACGCTCGCAAACTATTGGAAAAAGCTGGAGTGTATAGGATCCCATGTAGCTGTGGAGATGTTTATGTGGGTACCACTAAAAGAACTGTTTCTAAACGTTTGGAAGAGCACAAGGACAATTGTAGAAGAGGAGAAACGGAACGATCAGCTGTTGCGGAGCATGCTTTCCAGCCGGGGTACCACAATATTCGTTTCGAGGCGAAGCAAGTACTAGCGGCCACAAGCGGATATCACGAAAGGCTCTACAGGGAGGCAATCGAAATCGCTAAACTCCCTAATAATTTCAATCGAAAGGAGGAGGGCGTGAAATTAAACGGTATATGGATGCCGGTGTTAAAGAGTATGTGTACCACCCGTCCACTACTGGGTGATGGCAACGGCGATCGACGGCAACGGACAGCGGCCAATTGCACTGACGTTTTCAAAACACGTGACGTCACGCCGCGGCGCGGGAGCGCGCGGACACAGAATTTAGCGGCAGTCAGTAGTGAGCCAGTGGGTGTGTTGGACCTTCCATCGAGCTACGGAACCCCTTGAAGATGTCTCCCGCAGTCGGAGACGAAACATTGGGAATTGACGCAGAATTCACCAACCGACCACGGCATAACAGCCCAGATAATTATAATGGACATGATATTTCCGGTCGTGAAAGTCTACATTTTAGTATAATGATACATTGACACCCAAAGAGTGGATATCACACACTTCCTTCTGTTCAGGCAAATGGAGCAAATAGGTTGGTTCTTTTTGCGTTTGATGTGGTCTACGGTGAGGTAGATAGGACATATGGAAGCTCCACATGCTTAAGGGCGGTTCCTCGGAAAACCCCAGAGAAATGTTTTTTTTTATTTTTTTATTTTTTTTATTTTTTATTTTTTTTAACAATATTTTCATCGTCAGCAGCGGACCAAAACCCAACTGCGGATTCTGAGACGGCATGCACAGCAAACGGCTGTAATTTTTACGAAGTATTACTAAGATCGAGATCTCAAACAATCTTGAAAATTTTCTTCGTATCTTTATCCAATTCCGAGATACAGAGGTTCAATCATCTGAAAACCACATGTTGTAGTACTGAAGCACACGCACAATTTTTTGCTCGTAAAATCCGGTCTAAAGGTATAAAATTAGTTTATGTTATTTCAGTTTCAGATACACTGAGGTGACAAAGTCATGGGATAGCGAAATGAGTGTATACATATGACGATATGAAGGAGCAGTGCATTGGCGGAGCTGTCATTTGTACTCAGGTGATTCATATGAAAAGCTTTCTGATATCATCAAGCACGCACGACCCAATTAACGGACTTCGAACGCGCAGTGGTAGTTAGAGCTAGACGTATGGGACATTCCATTGTGGAAATCGTTAGGGAATTCACACTGTCAACAGAGAGACGAGAATACTAAATTTCAGGCATTGTCTCTCACCGTGGACAATGTAGTGTCTGACAGGCCTCATTTACAGACTGAGAGCAGCGGTGTTTCCGTAGAGTTGTTAGTGTTAAAAGACAAGTAACAATGCGTGAAACAACCTCAGAAATCGATGTGGGACGTACGACTAACGTATCCGTTAGGACAGTGCGGCGAAATTTGGCGTTAATGAGCTATGGAAGGAGACGACCGACGCGAGTGCCTTTGCTGACAGCACGGCATCGCCTGCAGAACCGCTCCTGTGCTCGTGACCATATCGTTTTGACCCTAGACAACTAGAAAACCGTGTCCTGGTGAGATGAGTCCTGATTTCAGTTGGTAAGAGGTGATGATGGGGTTCAAGAGTGGTGCAGACCCCACGAACCAATGGACCCAAGTTGTCAACAAGGCACTGTGAAAGCTGGTGGTGGCTCGATGATGGTGTAGGCCTTGTTTACATGGAATGGAACGGGTCCTCTGGCCAAACAGAGCTGATCATTGAATGGAAATGGTTATGTTCGACTACTTTTGGAGACCATTTGAAACCATTCGTGGACTTCACGTTCCCAAACAACGATGGAATTTTTGTGGATGACAATGCACGATGTCACTGGACCACAGTTGCTCAAGATTGGTTTGAAGAACATTCTGAGCAATTCGAGTGAATGATTTGGACATCCACATCGTCCTACATGAATCCCATAGAAAATTTGTGGGACATAATCGAGAGATCTATTCTTGCACACCGGCAACACTTTCGCAATTGTAGAGACAGCATGGCTCAACATTTCTGCAGGGGACTTCCAACAACTTGATGAGTTAATGGCGCTTCGAGGTGTCCCAACACGTTTGTCACCTCAGTGTAAGTAAACTACCTAAACTTTATTGACCAATACATTTCTTTACGTACGAGTTATGCGAGCTAATATCCCAGAGATGTTCGGGCTCACATGCGGTTCCTCTTCGTCGAAATGTCTTGGCTCAAACTCGTCTAGGGGTTGAACCGCCCCTGTCGCATTATACGCCCTAAATTAGACACTTGTGACCCTTTGGTTGATGGCTGATGGCAAGTTTGCGAAATACAAAGTTACCATAACATATAATATCAGTATTAATAATATTGGGAACCAAATTAACGACCCATAAGTGATGTAGGCTACACAGCTGGATTTGGTTAGAATAATGTTTGTTCAGAAAGAAAACTAATAGCGAAAGTGGTCGTATTTAGAATCACTATTACACTGGAGCGCATATCCATTAGACACAGTTCGATCATTCACAATCTCATCGCGAAACACAAGTTCCGTATTGCACCTCGATATTTACACGAAAAGTTAGAGTTCACACCAGGCGAGGGCTGCTCACCGCTCAAAGACTAAGTCCCGCGATACCACACAACGCGAAATTTTCAAAGTCGTTTCACTTCCTAGCTGCCTAAAGACCGACTGTCCGCTTTCGCATCTGCATCCGAACTGTACACTTTGGTGTCTCCAGCCGAACTTCCCGCTTTCGAGTCTGCACCCGCACTGTTCTCTGTCCGTCCCCGGCCGCTTTTCCCGCGCGCCGAATATCCTCGCTCAACTGACTAGGGCAGTTCCCTTTCCTGAAGCCGTCCATCTGATTGGCTACAGCTTATTCTACGTTTTAATATATTTAAATAATTAAATATATTAATATATTTAAATAATTAAAGCCTGACAACTTTCACGTTCTAAATAAAGTAACAATAATATCCATTACATAAAAAACGTTAGATTCTTTTATATAAAGCCAATACAACTTCCGTCTTAACTTTGAATGTCAAGGCCAGTAGCCTTGCACCAATGTGCTTTCTGGTAAATAAATAAAGATCAAAAGTAACTATTATGCACTAAACTTTACAACAAATATTCTCTTACCTAATGATTCAGTAAGGTGTCATGCTGTAATCGGTCAATGTGTTTTGTGTGGAGGAAATTATGATCTGATGCTTAACTGAAAATACTATTAATTAAAACAAATAAAGTTACAGAGTTGATATTTACAACATTTGTCATTTAATGATGCCCTTCTATATCGTTAAGATCGACCAAAGCGTTCAGATTTTAGCATTCAGGTATTTGTTATAAAACTTGTTAATTTCACTTTAACAGTAAATCCTAAACTATTATAGATATGGTCAACATTCAAGTTCTATTGCGATCACCATAACATTTAATGAAGGATGGTAGATTAAAATTACTGTGGCTTCATTCTCTGCACTACTACAGAATTAAATAGTTTTCATAAATGTTTCCCTTTATGGTCGATCTTAGGTCTGCCATATTTAACACTGCTATGCCTCCCTGGCCACTAACGCCTTCTACTTGGTTTCCCTATCGCGTAGTTTCTCGTCTGTCTCACTCGCACACTATGTAACGTCCTCTTTGAAGAATTATACACGACTGTCCTTAAACTGACACACAATATTTTGTTAGCGCAATGCAATCTGACTTTCAATAATCCCTGCAAACGAATGGGCCCTGACTAACATTAAACTATACCTTTCACAAATCACTTACCTCACAAAAATCTTCGCTACTCAAGCTACTGCAATACTGCGAGCGCCACTACTGCCAGCTAAATACACTCCTGGAAATTGAAATAAGAACACCGTGAATTCATTGTCCCAGGAAGGGGAAACTTTATTGACACATTCCTGGGGTCAGATACATCACATGATCACACTGACAGAACCACAGGCACATAGACACAGGCAACAGAGCATGCACAATGTCGGCACTAGTACAGTATATATCCACCTTTCGCAGCAATGCAGGCTGCTATTCTCCCATGGAGACGATCGTAGAGATGCTGGATGTAGTCCTGTGGAACGGCTTGCCATGCCATTTCCACCTGGCGCCTCAATTGGACCAGCGTTCGTGCTGGACGTGCAGACCGCGTGAGACGACGCTTCATCCAGTCCCAAACATGCTCAAATGGGGGACAGATCCGGAGATCTTGCTGGCCAGGGTAGTTGACTTACACCTTCTAGAGCACGTTGGGTGGCACGGGATACATGCAGACGTGCATTGTCCTGTTGGAACAGCAAGTTCCCTTGCCGGTCTAGGAATGGTAGAACGATGGGTTCGATGACGGTTTGGATGTACCGTGCACTATTCAGTGTCCCCTCGACGATCACCAGTGGTGTACGGCCAGTGTAGGAGATCGCTCCCCACACCATGATGCCGGGTGTTGGCCCTGTGTGCCTCGGTCGTATGCAGTCCTGATTGTGGCACTCACCTGCACGGCGCCAAACACGCATACGACCATCATTGGCACCAAGGCAGAAGCGACTCTCATCGCTGAAGACGACACGTTTCCATTCGTCCCTCCATTCACGCCTGTCGCGACACCACTGGAGGCGGGCTGCACGATGTTGGGGCGTGAGCGGAAGACGGCCTAACGGTGTGCGGGACCGTAGCCCAGCTTCATGGAGACGGTTGCGAATGGTCCTCGCCGATACCCCAGGAGCAACAGTGTCCCTAATTTGCTGGGAAGTGGCGGTGCGGTCCCCTACGGCACTGCGTAGGATCCTACCGTCTTGGCGTGCATCCGTGCGTCGCTGCGGTCCGGTCCCAGGTCGACGGGCACGTGCACCTTCCGCCGACCACTGGCGACAACATCGATGTACTGTGGAGACCTCACGCCCCACGTGTTGAGCAATTCGGCGGTACGTCCACCCGGCCTCCCGCATGCCCACTATACGCCCTCGCTCAAAGTCCGTCAACTGCACATACGGTTCACGTCCACGCTGTCGCGGCATGCTACCAGTGTTAAAGACTGCGATGGAGCTCCGTATGCCACGGCAAACTGGCTGACACTGACGGCGGCGCTGCACAAATGCTGCGCAGCTAGCGCCATTCGACGGCCAACACCGCGGTTCCTGGTGTGTCCGCTGTGCCGTGCGTGTGATCATTGCTTGTACAGCCCTCTCGCAGTGTGTCAATGTGTTCTTTTTTCCATTTCCAGGAGTGTAAAAGATTCAAACTATGGAAGGCACTAACTACTGATAGGGATAGTTAGCAAATGAAAGATATTAATAGAGAACAAACAATGTATTTACCTTGATATCATCATATATAAATATAGCAGTTCATGACAAATTTCAAAACTCCGCCATCTCTCTCCCCACATCCACCACTGCTGGCGGCTCACCTCCAACTGCGCAACGCTACGCGCTGTTCACAGCCAGCTGCCTAACACTAGAATGGCAGACAACAATGCAAACTAGACACAGACTGCACACAGCACAGCCAGTGATTTTCATATTGAGCGCTACGTAACGTTGCCAATAAGAAAACATAAACAGCCTACTTACAACTACAGCGCTTAGGTCTCAATAGACAACAGACGCCTGCGAATTTCCCTATTTCGTGGTGAGTCTACGCCCTTTGTGGCACATCGCCATGGACGATAGGGTTGGTTTCACAATTCCTGCAGGCTGAATCTTTCTGCCATATATTTAAATGAGAGCGAAACACTCGTTAACTCACAGTTTCAAGTCCTGCTACAGCAAGACAAAAAAGGGAACCAGCGCAAAAAAATGCAAATATGTTCCTGTTTATTCAAAAGACTCTGAAAAGTGGGGTATGAGTTGCCTCATTGCACCTTCCTCAGCTCTTTTAAAAATTTTCCCAAAAATTTTGTCATGGGAACGTATTCGCGCTTTTTTGCGCTGAAAAAAAATAAGACAGTGGCAATGGCAAAGAGACATAAAGTAATAAATACTGCAAAGATAGTAGACAGAGATTGTGTTACAAAAAGAGAGAAGGAGACAATGGCAGCGTGAGAGGAAGAGAGAGGCACAGTGACAGTGGAACATAGTTGACAGTGACAGAAAATGCTAGGAAAAAAGAGTGAAGAAGACAGTGCCGGTGCGAGAGGAATGAAGAGAAGTGGGTGAGAGCCAGTGATAATGAGAGACAGAATATACGACAATGATAACGAATAAGAGAGTGATAGTGAGATTGAGAAGGGACAGCAGCAGCCTGAAGGAAGGAACGAGACATTAGCAATAAGAGAAAGGAACAGGGAGACAGAACGAAGGGGGCAGAACGGAGGGAGCTGTGGCTGTGAAACAAGAGACAATGGCAGAGAGGCAGAAAGAGATAATGACATTTCATTGGGCTGAATGAGTGAGTGAGAAATAGTTCAAATGGTTCAAATGGCTCTGAGCACTATGGGACTTAACATCTATGGTCATCAGTCCCCTAGAACTTAGAACTACTTAAACCTAACTAACCTAAGGACAGCACACAACACCCAGCCATCACGAGGCAGAGAAAACCCCTGACCCCGCCGGGAATCGAACCCGGGAATCTTGATGATTATCTATCCACAATATCACTCAGACGAGCGTACGCGTAACCGACACGACGCGGGTGATTGTTGATGATGCGAAAGCTGAATGATCGAACGAAAGTTCTTACGCTCGTCACGCATACAGATACCTGGTAATAGTCCTCCTTGACACTAATAATGATATAACACTGCTCGTAAAGTTCATTTTTCAGTTCTCAGTTCTCACTTGTACGAGCGTGCGCGTAACCGTCGCGGCGCGGCTGATTGTTGATAATGCCGAAACACGATGATCGAAAGCACGTCCTCACGCTCACTACAAGACAATGGCACTTGACTGCGCTCTTTTATGGTGACTAATTTCTATTGATTCACATCAGTTCATTCTGGGAGACCGAACACGGCGCGGATAATTGATACAGTACGGTACGACACGGAACGAGAGGATACACAAATACGTTATCAGCAGCACTGCTCATTCTTAAATTACTTCTTGACGCACTTTCCTCTGAATTATTTACTTATTTTATCACTTTACTGTAATAGCACTTGTAGCAACACTTCAACTTCCATGCTAACAATGCCTCTCACATGCAGATCTACACACTACACAACATAACAGTTCCGTATCCCGCGCTCGACTCTGCAGACGCGGCTGCGGGCAAAGATACTCCACAACTAAGCCAGCGATATGACAATAAGCTTACAAGTTCCCTAAACTTAGAACTACTTAAACCTAACTAACCTAGGGACATCACACACATCCATGCCCGAGGCAGGATTCGAACCTGTCACAGTAGTAGCAGCGCGGTTCCGGACTGAAGCGCCTAGAACCGCTCGGTCACAACGGCCGGCTGAGATAGAAATGATAACTATGAGTGCAGGTTATGAGCGACTTACAGCGATGGACTAGAGGGTGTAAGTGAGTTATAGTTAGCGGGGCTTGTGACTGTTTGCGGTGAGTTGTATGTTTTTTCGAAAAATTTTGGAAGGTGCTGAAGAATGTAGAACGAGGCAGCTGCCACCCCTCTTTTCAGTCATAGTATTTTAAATAAACAGGAAAATATCTGCATTTTTTGTGCTCTGGTACTCAGAAAATATCCCTATCCGTTAACAACACCGATTTTTTTAATATGGAGATAGGGTTCATCGTGTCTTCCAAGAACTATAGTTCACTCCACCACTAATGTGTCGCAGTGGCGGTGTAACTCTAACATGCACGGGACAACTGCTGACATTTGGCTGTCTACGTTATTGGACATCTGTTTTTATCCCTTCGTTGTTGAACCATCACTCACTGAACATTGAAGGCAGAACGCACTCAGCTCTGACACACACAGTGGAAAGAGACATTTTCCGCCAGGCAACGCTACGAGGCTAGTTTAATTCCAGCGCACGTTAAATCTGAATGTATCCTTCCGCAGAAGATACTTTGGAAGCCATTTCTGGCTCTGTGACGCGGCCACGCAAACCGCCGCAGCAAGTAATGTGATTACAGCCGTTGGAGATTAGACTGATTGGGATGCAGTTGGCGAGCCTCATTTCGGGAGCCTCTATTTCTGTTCTCATCACTTCATTCAATACGCCAGTAATATAAACGGGAAGTCGATTTCACAGCGAAGCGGGACGCAATAATTTCCCTGTGGTACGGTCCGAATGCGTCGCGTTCGTCACGGGATGGGATATCTCTCGTTTCTGTGAGGGCTTTCGTGTAATGTGCTCTGCTAATGGATACTGTGGGGGAAGAACCCTCTCACGCTAAACACGTTCTCAACCAAATATATTGTGATTTTATTCTGAGTTTGGCGAACAGCGCGTTCCCCGCTCTTCTTTTCATTTTAATGGAAAATACACACCACCGCGCTTTACAAGGTGTACTTTTAATTTCATACCGTTTTATCAAAACTAGACATGACTGTCTTAGAGGGAATTCCGCGATCGTTCATTAAATAATATATGGCGTTTCAGTCTTTGATCGCTGTTCTTTATTTTCAATTACCGGTTTCGGGCTAGCTGCCCATCTTCAGATCTGTTAGACAAAGTTAAAAATATAATTAATAAGAGAGATACAGTTAGTGATAGAAATATCTTAGTTTACAAAAAGAAATTTTGGAACGTATTAAATGCCAACATACCATATATTGCAGTTACAGAGTAACTTGTCCGTACAGAACAATCGGTTCGCTGTCATAAGTAAAGTAAATTTTAATCTGTTAAAACCTTATATCGCAGTTTTTAAGAGTAACCCGATTGGTAACAGTAAAAAGTGCCCTCTACCTATAACAATTGTGCATTATTTCACCGTATATATTAATGGCGAATATTCTTTTTAATAAAACAATTTTAAAGTAATAACATGTGAATAATCTTATTTGAGTGGACCATGAAACGAAAAAAATATTTACACTAATTTAACATTTCTTTATAAAGAAACATAAAATATACTTAAAATGTAGATATTCTTTCGAAAATGTGCGTTTCCTCTTCTTTGTTTTGATTGGTGGTGGAGAGGATTTCACTACGTCAGAACGTATACAACGCCACGCCGAGTGCTCTTCCGCCGCGCCCAATTCACTCGCCGCCAGTACGCTGAGGGCCGTTCCGCCGTAGCTGGTTCTTACTGGGGCGTGCTGTTGCACTCAAGAGTAAGCCGAAAACAGGTCTTTAAAAATCTCATAACTCCTGTGCATAAAATCGCTTTGCTCATTAAGTAGTAGGCCTGGGGTTTTTCTTTGATGAGCGTATATTTCAATCTCTTCGAGCACGTTGAGATAGAGACTTTTTGGAGCTTTATGTAGCACCTCCATTTTTTCACATCAAACACAAATGGTAATTTTAAAACAATTTTATTACTATACGAAAGCCTATACATTGAAACTTGATGATGTCTCTCTATAACTGCGAACAGCTGGTGATTGTGTTGGGCCTCTTGAGGTGTGGGTTGATGGTTCAAATGGCTCTGAGCACTACGGGACTTAACTTCTGAGGTCATCAGTCCCCTAAACTTAGAACTACTTAAACCTAACTAACCTAAGGACATCACACACATCCATGCCCGAAGCAGGATTCGAATCTGCGACCGTGGCGGTCGCGCGGTTCCAGACTGTAGCGCCTGGAACCGCTCGGCCACAACGACCGGAAGGTGTGGATTGACTTTAAGTGATAGATACATTAGGAGATGCCAAGTCTTTACTCGTTACCATGTGATAATGGTTACTTTCTTTTCAGAATTACGAACGGCATTATCGCAGTGGTAACGTTGGTTCCCGTCGGATCAGAGAAGATAAGCGCTGTCGGGCTTGGTTAGCACTTGGATGGATCACCGTCCGGGTCTACCGCATGCTATTGGCAAGCGGGGCGCACTCAGCCCTTGTGAGGCCAACTGAGAAGCTACTTGATAGAAGTAGCGGCACGGTCACCATAACTGACAATGGCCGGGAGAGTGGTGTGCTGACCACATTCCCCTTCGTATCCTCATGTGGATGAGAATGACACGGCGGCCGGTCGATACCTTGGGACTTCAAGAGCTATTCAGACGGTGTTTGCTTTTTTTCGAATTTCCCGGTCGCCGTTTTCTTTTCTCCTGATGTCGGGGCCTGCTATGCAGTGCCACGTATCTAGTCGCGGCCGTCGCTTGCGATTTTCAGGTGGGCGAGGGCTTTAAGACAGGTTCTACATTTAAACAACTCACTACGAAATCACCAAACAGTTTCTATAATTCTTCGTATATTCAAATAAGTTATCAACTCACAACAACTTATAACTAACAAAGCTTTTCAGACACTATTTTTATACGTGTTGCTTCAATGCTTGACCAAGACTATTAAGTTCGCACTTACCTCCAGATAACACGACATAGACATTGATTTTTTTTCTTTTTTAATGCTTTACCATTGTCGTCGGGCCCCTTTCTTCTTTGGAGTCCACTGCCCGCAAAGTACGACTGCAAAGAGAAAGCGACCTCTCATCGGCAAGTCCAAATTATGCATCCGTCGTCGCTTTCTGCGCTGTGCCCGCAATTTTCTTTCTCGTATCTGCACATAAATTCCAACAAACCAGGGCACAGTCGATGCTCTTTGCTGTACTGCTAATTAAAGTCACGTTTTTCAGACACACATCTTTCAATGGTCTAGAAAAAGGAAAGTGAGACATGTTGCTATATTTTATAGCAACATGTACCACAACACACTATAGACAGCGTAAACACCGTTACAGTGAGAACAACAACTCAGGTATACAACAAGCACAGAATTTTCCGTCATTGCTTGGCAGAACATTATCATAATATTAAAAAGGAAAATACTTCTTAATGATCTACAAAATTATATTTATTTGGTCACGAAACGGCTTTCGGCGTCTCAGGCCATCTTCTGGTGACAACTGAATGTCACAAACATAGATAAACATGATGTGCGACTTAGACAGCTATTATAAAATTGTTAAGCCTTTCATGGCAACTTGTTGACAAACTGCCTGTCGGCTTCTGGTTCGGGTTTATCGGTCGACGTTTGTTTAATGATTTCTGATGTTTCGCTAGCACTAGTGGCTGGTGGCATTGTGAAAGCTATACCGTCATTGCTGGTAGTGGACTGCAGTCGGCCACGTGGGCACAGATTGTATGTACCCGGCACGCCTACGTCCAAGGACTTTCCCGTGGTCATTACCGCTGAAGTTCTCTCTTTGCTATATGCAAAGGTCGTTCTTTGCAGGACGGAAATCCAGGATCCACATAAAAACTTTGTTTACCCCTTTTTAGTTAATGTAATTATTATAATGTTTTCATACGTAAACACTTTCTCACTTATATTTCTGCCGGCCAATGTGGCCACGCGGTTAAAGGCGCTTCAGTCTGGAACCGCGCGACCGCTACGGTCGCAGGTTCGAATCCTGCCTCGGGCATGGATGTGTGTGATGTCCTTAGGTTAGTTAGGTTTAAGTAGTTCTAAGTTCTAGGGGACTGATGACCTCAGATGTTAAGTCCCATAGTGCTCAGAGCCATTTGAACCATTTTTGAACTTATATTTCTTCTGTAGGCAACGGCCTTGCCGCAGTGGATACACCGGTTCCCGTGAGATCACCGATGTTAAGCACTGTCGGGCGTGGCTGGCGCTTGGATGGGTGACCATCCGGCCGCCATGCGCTGTTGCCATTTTTCGGGGTGCACTCAACCTCGTGATGCCAATTGAGGAGCTACTCGACCGAATAGTAGCGGCTCCGGTCAAAGAAAACCATCATAACGACCGGGAGAGCGGTGTGCTGACCACACGTCCCTCCTATCCGCATCCTCACCTTCGGATGACACGGCGGTTGGATGGTCCCGATGGGCCAATTGTGGCCTGAGACGGAGTGCTTTTTTTTTCTTCTGCACAAATAATATCTGTGTAATTCGCACACCACGTTTATCTGTGTTTGTGACATTCAGTTGCCACCTGAAGACGGCGTGAGAAGCCGAAAGCCGGTTTGTGACCAATAAATTTTGCAGAACATTGGGAAGTGTCTCTTTTTTGTTATTTGTGGGCCGCCAAGCCACGAAGAAGTTGTAGGACAATTAAGGGATCCTCAAATCTAAGTCAACTCTGACAAGGGGACAATCAAACCTATTAATCTAGGAGTTTGATAGATGTTCGGTATGTTGTAGTGGGGCATGTCCTGAGTTCACGGCTTTTCACACGGCGGTCCCTAGCTCCTGAGAAAGTCAGTGTTGAAATTTTATACGTATCTCCTACATATGTAAAGTTAGAAAGTTGCGGCCAAGTAAGCGCGATGAATCGGCCAAGTTTAACAGCTACCACACTGGTGTTACGAGTTCAAATTCCATTTGCCTACTTTTTTCAATTTCATCATACAGAATATCATGAAATGGCACATGCCATGTAAAATTGCTCGAAGATGGTCATTTTCGGCCTAGAAATTTCATTAAAAAATCGATCATTACAACAAACATTTCTGAGCTTGTGTCTTCCGTTTGTTGCAGAATAGATTACTGAACCGTCTTGCTCGCTGTCGCTTGCATCGCTTGCTGTGATAGAACAAAATTCCGGATGGTATTTGTCGTAGAAGCAACCGAAACACAAATTCGTAGAGCACCAAAAACATGTAACAAAAGCTACTGCTTTTCAGGAATATGAATTTTTCACAAGCGATAGGCCTACCGGAGAACACCGCTGGTTTAAGTTACAAAACATTGTTCTTTCTTCGGCCAACGTTGATTCTAACTGCGAATATTTGATCATCACGCGAAAGCAGGTGGACTAAATTCATGCAGAATTAAAGAATGTATTTTTACGGAATTTTCCATTGAAGCTATTTCTCTAATCGTCTTCAGCAAGTCGGTAGCAATTTGAAATTTTTTCGTGAATATCTTAACTTACCTGTAAAAATAAACATCACAGAGTTCTCCTAGTGGAGTACATTTGTGTGAGATAAATTTTACGACGCAGTTTCATACTTGTATTTGATCTACAAAAATGTGATCGTAATGTGTCTGATCAGTCTGCTCTCCCGACGAATCGATAGTGCAAAGATGTTTTCTTGCCCCATACACGGAAGAACGACAGATTTTAAAAACACTTCGTGTAGCTCTTAGTGAAATTCCCTGATTTTTTGCAGATCACAATTCTTTAATTTAACAGTTAAACCTTCATCTCTTTTTTGAGCAACCCGACCAAATTCCTCGGAAACTTCTTGCATACTGAAGAAAACCTAAAGAAATGCTTCTTCTACGCTGTTGTAGTATAGTGTCTGCGAAGAAACGACTAATCTTGTTCAGATCGGTCTTCAGTCTTTATTACGCAAGGGATCTATTTTATGTACGTTGGTTCGAGCACTCGGTTTGATCTTTATTAATAATTACATAGCCGCGCGGTCTACACGTCTTGTCACGGTTCGCGCGGCTCCTCCCGTCGGAGGTTCGAGTCCTCCCTCGGGCATGGGTGTGTGTGTTGTGCTTAGTGTAAGTTAGTTTAAGTCAGATTAAGTTCGATTAAGTAGTGTGTAAGCTTATGGACCGATGTCTAAAACAGGGAGGACTACGTTCGTCCGTTCCTGGAATCTTTTCTTAGCTGCTAAAACTTCGTCCATGGTAGAGAATTCTTGGTTGGAGCTGTCCAAGTACTTGAAATTTTAACTATGAACCACAAACGGAATACACATTTGAAGAAAGTGTGCTGTAGTGATGAACTTATTAATTAAATTACTTCAGAAACAATGACTATTTCTGAATAATTTTGCATGACACACACTATTTAATAGTGTTCTGTAAGATGAAACTGAAAAAAAGGATAAATGGGCAGACTTTGAACCCGTTCCGCCAGCACGATAGCCGTGTACCTTGACCTCCTGCATCACGCTGGCTCAGTCGAAACGTATTTAACGTTGCGGATGTAGGGGTCTTGAACAAAACGTCAGCATCAATTTTCTCGGAAACTAGGGCCTGTTGCCTGAAAAGCCGTTTAGTCAGGTACTCAGTAGATGTCCCACTACGACATACTTAAGGCTGATGGTCCCCTCGTTGGCATAAAAGATTTTTCTTTCCTCTTTATGTTGCACAGAATTCATATAAAACTGACAGAGAGCAAAATTCTGTAAAATCTCAATAGCAGTTACACAAAACGACGCTAATACTATGGGGGGTACCAAATCCTGTGGAAGATTTCCTCCTCTGGGAAATTAACGAATTCAAAGTTAACGCGACAAAAAAGAGACCAACAATTATAATCAAATAGGCAACACGAGTTGCGTGGAAGAGCAAGTACGTTGAAAGCTGCCCAGAATATGGATCATGCTGCCGCGATTACGACACTTACATTTCCCGAAAATCACTTAGGTCGGGCCAGTCTGTACCGGACAAAAAATGAAATGATTATCGTATGGCATGATGAGTGGGAGACCACAACTGAGAAAGTTCGGCAGCCGAGTTGCGAGTTTTCAGTTGACGCCTCTGCTCGATCCGTGTCGTAGACGATGAAATGAAGATGAGAACAACACAGCATCTAGGCCTCGAGCGGAGAAAATTTCCAACCCAATTAGAAATCGAACCCAAGTCTGCTGCGTGGCTGTGAGACGCGCTGACCACCTCTTTTTCTATTACTTTTGTCTGGTATTGTTCGTTTCTTTTGGTATGGGCGGACGTCACATGACATCCGTTCAAAAAAAAAAAAGTTCCACATGCAATAAAGTTGTCAAAGTGAGGAACTAAAATTTCACAGAAAAAAAGGTAACCCGCCAGCAATTTCGCACTCTTGGTGTACAAACGCACATTAACAACCAAAGAAGTTGGTACTGGCCTGGAGCAGTGACTCAGCGATTTGTCAGCCTCTTCGCGCCAAGTGGATTGGTGAGGCTGACTAATTCGATTGTATACACCAAAGATTTGGAGCCAAGGCAAAAATGTCATCCTGAATCATTCTCTGGGGACAGGACTGGCGGCCCAGCCGTCTCTGCCGGCTCTAGCCAGCAAAAAAAGAAGCGAGCCACGACCCCACTTCTGTTAAATTGCTCAACTCCTTAGGGATGCTCGCTCTTCCTCACGAAACTCACTGACCGCCTCATACCGTCCCAGCGAGAAAAACTCATATTCCCTCCCCCCCCCCCCCCCCCCCCCGCCAAACATTCTCAATATAAAAATAGAAATAAAAAAGGCACGAAATAATGGCATCAAACAGCATTAAATAGGGATATGTGACAGTCATGTCTCAACATTAATTTTCGACATAATTTCCACCAGTATTGAAGCTTAATAACGAGCAACAAGCTATTGAATTGTGTTCTCACAAAGTCAACAGCTAAAGTTCCGAACCACTCCTGAACAAACACTTCGACGTCATGTCTTTGTCGTGGGGCTTGTAACGTATCATTTCCACGCCATGCCTGTCGGCTAGTGCTTGTAAAAATAAATGCATGTACGTGAATTATTCATTTGGTTAGAATCGGTAGCAGGAAAGAAAAACTGGTTTGTGCAGCTCAACATAAGCTGGCATGAACCGGTGGCTGCCTGAGCCGAGGTGACCGATACTGCGCGGGCCAGGTACAAAGACATGCAGTGCTTGGCCAGGAAGTGGTAAAACCCAGAACAGGGAGAGCTTGGATGGCAGGGCTCGCATAGCTATAGGACAGAAGATGCGCCAAAAATTGCGGACTTTAAGACAGTCTGAAGTACAGCTGCTTACAAATATTAGAAATTCAATTATAAATCACATTTAAACAATAAAGCAAATCCGATTACATCTGTGATGTCAGAAAAATGAGATGCATCCAATAAAACAACATTTTAAATAACTCAAAGACTACAGGAGTTAATATTTCACAGTGACTGAATATTTTCAAAATGAATTTTGGAATTAACATATCTTAAATGCTTCATGTGAGTTCAACAAACGAGCTATCATCAATGAAAGCTATGTACCTGTATCTACTGTACTTAATGATTTATAACATCTTTTTCACTACGCAAATGATCAGAACATCGTATCGTCCACAATAAAACAGCAACTGAATACAGAATGAATACCTCGTACCTTAGCTGGGTGGTAACGTGCTCGCCTCCCATGCAAGTGGGCCCGGGTTCGATTGCCGGCCGGGTTGGAGATTTTCTCCCCTTGGGAAGAGTACGCAAGTCGCCCAGTGTGGCGTCGAATGAAATAAGACTTGCACTTGGCGGCCGAACTTCCCCAAATAGGGGCCTCCAGCCAACGATACCATACGTTCATTTCCATTTATCTCGTACCATATCATACTTGTTATTTGATGAATGTTACTATTTTTACAAATGACTTTATTTAAATATGATTACAACTGATATTATGAAAATCAATATAATTTAAAGGATGGTCAGTCACGTGTGTCAGCTGACACCACTATTGAAAAGAGTGTCAACAGACGCAGACATAAATAACTGCGTAAACAATATTTAACGACTTTTGTCCTAATTTAATGTGAGTCTACTGCCGCAAGAATGCTGGCTTATTTATTTATTTATAAACAAAACTATTATTTTTATTTATTATAAATGTTCTGAATGTGACAGAATGTTTGTAACATATTTAATTCACTAAACTTTACCAACAGCCGTATACTGTAGGTTACTTTATTTTATTTCGAACGCATCCAGTTTCGGTAATTCATTTTGCCATCTTCAGGCCCCATACGCTATTTTCGAATCATTGAGCTTATCGTACAGCGCCATAAAACTGGATACCGTGAATCCACGATGCACATCGACTGGAATTCACGGTATCCAGTGTTATGGAGCTGTACGATAAGCTCGTTGATTCGAAAAAAAGCATATGGTGCCTGAAGATGGCAAAATGAATTGCCAAAACTGGTTGCGTTCGAAATAAAATAAAATAACCTAAAGTACACGGCTGTTGGCAAAGTTTATTGAATTGAAAAGTACGTACCAGCCGATGTCCCATGGCCATAATTGACCGACAGAGACTGAATGTTTATAGCATTTCTCTTTTTAAACATTGTTATAATAGTAGTTTTGCATGGAAACTGGTTGTGTCAGAATCATGTCTGTAGAAACCAACGACAACGACGTATTTTTTGATGGTGATGACCTTCAGAAAATGAGAATTGGACAATGGCAGAACACTGCTGGAGCCAAGTGGAGACGTTCACTTTTTGAGTGGTGCACTCATGGGAGCAATTCAGGACACTTTATGGCGAGTTCAGCAAGAAGACAGACCCATCTGTGGAGACGTGTAAGATTTGGTCACGTGTGTGATTGATTCTGGGAGGTGAAAGCCCGCTACAAAATTTTAACTTTTGTATCTCCAGTAAGGACTGAATTTTTCTTTCACAGAGTATTAAGTAATTGGATGTGATGCGGAAGATAGGTATAGAAGTATAGCATTAATAATAATAATAAAATAATGACTACTATAAACTTATCAGGAGATATAGACTGCAAACCTACGCATCTGAACTTCCAAAATATCTACTTCCCAGCTACAGTAACTATTAACACGACCCAAAAGGATTCGACACAGTTTACTGGAAACTGAATCGCCTGAGGTAGAAGATTATGACGCCCACTCCTTAAGCTGTGAGAACGAACACCAAAATTGTCTGAAAAGGATTATATCAGACATTCTATAGGGAGAATGTCTTGTCCTCTTAAATCACCATCACATACGAGAACAGACAGCCTAACCAGACGTGCATTACAATGGAGATGTGCTTTTCGTTACCAAACCACCCCGCACAAATTATATACAAATTCTTTCAATAACGCTTCGGTTCGGGTATACTTCTTATTATAATGAAAAGAGAGACTAGAGTAAGACATATCATGGTTTATCCGTGTTCTAAATGGAGTATTAGAAAAGCTAACTGGGAGAAATTTACATTTTCATGTGTGTTTGAGGAAATCGGTAATGCTGCCTATGTCTGAAGAACTTAGGCCTACCGCACAAACAGAGCCATAGCAAAGGCAGTCCCATAGATAAGAGCTTTGCGTCCATGAAGAATACAATGCCTGCAAGGTGTAAGCATCGTGAATCACTGAAATTGAGTGGAAAAGGGGGTTAACTATGTTAATTTTAATCGAGTACAAGCGAAAACAAAGAAGCTGGTCATTCACTGAATACCGAATTTCCCACAACAGAACTAAGCAGAGAGATATCGGCAACCAATACAGCTCAGAATCAAAAAATAATCATTAGCCATTGTTTTAGTATTTATTAGCTAGTGAATGAGACTGACTGCATAAAACATTACATGAAACTTGAAAAAGGAAATCACAATCACCGAAGCAAAAAGAGGTTCAAATAATGGCTCTAAGCACTGTGAGACTTAACATCTGAGGTCATCAGTCCCCTAGACTTAGAACTACTTAAACCTAACTAACCCAAGGACATCACACACATCCATGCCCGAGGCAGGATTCGAACCTGCGACCGTAGCAGCCGAGTGGTTCCGGACTGAAGCGCCTAGAACCGCTCGGCCACAGTGGCCGGCTTCACCGAAGCGTGCCAGAGCTGTTCTTTCTGGTATGTTGTGCCACTTGTTATGTTTGCGGAGTACTTGTGTGCCTTTGTTATTCCATTCAACAAAAACCACAGAAAGTATGTAATTTTATGTTACGTAAAAATTTCTGCGCTAATTCATATTCGTAGTTAAATGTAGCGAGCTTATTTTACGATATATAAAACTCAACTAGGAAATACCGTTACATTGTACAATATGATACCTTACGGCCGGTTTGTTAGCCTCGGACGGATCTCGCTAGGTGTGAATGGACTTTGAATTACCGTGATATTTACAAAGTACTAAAATTGCTCTTTATCGAATGGATCAATATACTAGCTGATTAATCGGTTATTTCTCTTTATTTACGTCGACGAGGCTCGACCAAGGAATTGGTCTGGCCAACATATTATTGGTTACACTGTTATTTTCAACAACTGGCGGTCATTCCATCCTGATTTTGTAAGAAAGAAGAGAATGGAGACGCCACCTGAAAAGTGAAAATTGAGTGTAGCGATGCAGAATTTAGTTTGCGTTCGAAGCTACCTTTTAGTTTTAGTCTTGTCATGGCCGTGGCGTCAGTGGTTTTTCCAATATCATTTCAAGTAGTTTGAGAAGCTTCTGCATGGCAGCAGCAGAACCGAAGCAAACAAGCGTTATTTCAGCAAGAAAATTAAAGCGGCCTTTCGAAGATGTCAAGTTCCACCGTCCTATAGCTCTCTTGTTCTGTTGCCTGAAAACGAATTATAATGTTGGAAGAGCAGGGGAACGTTTTTGCAAGACTGTAGATGGAACATAAAAGGAAACGGCTCTGGTGAAACATTACTTTGGGTTGGTGAATAAGTTCGTAGCGTTTTTCCATAAGTTAAATAAACATAACAGATACACATAACAGAGACTTTCGTCATCGATAACATAGTCTCCTTCACTATATACAATAGTCTGCCAACACTGGGGTAACTTTTCGATCCCATGATGTAGAAATCACGTGGTTTTGAGGCCAAGAACTCGTCGAGCCATGTTCGGAGCACATTTTCATCCGAAAAGGAAGTTCCTTGAAGGTTGTTCGATAGAGAGCGGAATAGGCGAAAATCTGAAGACACAAGATCAGGTGAATAAGAAGGGTGCAGAATGACTTCCCAACTATACTTACGTATAGCGTGTTTTGGCAGTCTAGCAGAAAGCGGGCGGGCTATATCTTGGAGTGGCATCACATCACACAGTCTTCCTGGTCGTTGTTCCTGGATAGCGTGTGCAAGACGTCTCAGTGGTTGACAATAAACGTCAGCGGTGATGGTTACACGTCGGGGAAGCAATTCGTAGTACATCACACCTCGCTGTTCCACCAGATGCGTAACATCATTTTTGTGGATGCGCGCCTGTCTTTATACGGGGAATTGCTGGTTTGTTTGAGCTCAGCCACTCCTTTCTTTTCCTTACGTTAACATAAAGGCATCATTTCTGGTCACCAGTAACAATACTAGATAGTAATGGTCGATGCTGTCCACGAGGCAATTGATGACGAGAAAGCAGAGATGCACATATGGCCACCCTGTCGTTTTTGTGACTTTGGCTTAGAGCATGGGGTAACCATATTCCCGATTTTTGAATCTTCCCCATTACATGCAAATGTCGCGCGATGTTGGATGATCCCAGTTCATCCTATTCGCCAATTATCTAGTACACTGATGTTTATCAGTGTGGATTAATGCGTTTAAACATTCTTCATCAAACCCCGAAGTTCTTCCTGGACTTGAAGAGTCACTAATGTCAAAATGATCCCCCTGAAAACGAGTAAACCATTTTCTTCCCGTGTTCTGTCCAATGTATTAGCCGGCCGCTGTGGACGAGTGGTTTTAGGCGCTTCAGTCCGGAACCGCGCTGCTGCTGCGGTCGCAGGTTCGAATCCTGCCTCGGGCATGGACGTGTGTGATGTCCTTAGGTTAGTTAGGTTTAAGTAGTTCTAAGTCTAGGGGACTGATGACCTCAGATGTTAAGTCCCATAGTGCGAAGAGCCATTTGAACCATTCGACCCAATTTATTACCCCAAACACGACCCATATGTTCCTTACTGCCTCCACTACTGTCACACCTCTAGTGAACACAAAAATAACAATATATCGGAAATGTTTCGATTTCTACACTTGACATACCATTTTCTAGCGTCCACAGCTCTATTCACTGTCTCTAAATGACAATATGTAAACATAAATAGCTACAGTGAAACGCAAATAAAAAAATTACAGCCGATAAATAAACCCATAGCAACCGCAATACCAACATGCGAAAACAAAACGCCTCGAACTTACGCGCCAGTCTACTATATAAGTAACAGCGATACATATGTACTTCAGAAAATTGAATACCTGCCAGCTGTAGGTACGGAAACAGCATATACTAACCACGTCTAGCACTTTCTGCAGTAATCAGATACAAGTGTATGCAATACACAACAAATGTGTCAAAAAATCTTCCCAAGGGAGACCAAATTCTCCGCCAAAGACACTGCTAGCTAGGGCATAACCACCTATGGTAAACTAACATACGCAAACAGCGACAAACGCCGGTAAGCCCCTGCATATCAGCAACACTGACTGGCAACTACCAGCTGCTATTAGAGCCAACCAACAGGCCACAGCAGGGACACCGACGAGCTCGCACACAGACGCACGAACAATCTGCCAACACTCCCTCACACTGTGCCTCCGGTATATGACCTATCGGACACAAGACCGATAACAAACCTAACTGTTGCAGGTTGCAGGACGCTGAACGAGGACTCTGTACCAGCACCCAGCGCCAGCCGCCGAGCAGCACAAACGCACAACGTCAAGGTATCGACATGCATGATACCCACTACTAACAAAGCCTATCCTTACACAACCTATCGCAGGCAGCAAGACAACAGCTACTGCTCTTGCCGCCCGACCTAACTTTCGCAGAGGTTTTTTTTCCCTTGGCTCTTGCTTTGGCACTTTTTTTTCCTCTGCCCTTCAAACCGCTACCCTTCGTCAGATTTCGACCAATCTATCTCCAGATGAGCGCGTATTAATGGTTAATCCTAACCAGACGTACGCAGACATCGCAGTACCCACATCCTGCGACACCTCACTTTAGTGAATACTAACCCTTATGCAGAGATGGCAGTAGACCTTTTGTGTTGGCCAACATGCCGGTGTGGGCGTGGAGGGGCTCCACCTCTTTTTTTGACCAAATTCTGTGTTCGATTTCCCGTTCAGCATACATTTTCTAAGACTGATCATTGAATTCGCGTTTTCGTTCTTCGTATTATTCGATCAATAAAGCCAGATTTCCTCGACTTTGCTCCTTCATTAATAGTGAATCACATGTCGAAGCGAAAATCTTTGCTCCAAGTATTTCAATTGTTCCGGTTCCTCGTTTTCACAGATATCTTTGAGTTGACGGCAACTAGTTAACACCCATCTGCAGAGCGGTGCAGGTTTAGATATATAAGAGAATCAAAAACATTGGCACCTGCTGTGCATGGGAACACCTACCTTTTGACATCGTTCAGATTTTTTGGTTATTTTTCTTTGAATGCTGTTAAACATAATATACTGGGTGTTACAAAAGGTACGGCCAAACTTTCAGGGAACATTCCCCACACACAAAGAAAGAAAATATGTTATGTGGACATGTGTCCGGAAACGCTTACTTTCCATGTTAGAGCTCAGTTTATTACTTCTCTTCAAATCACATTAATCATGGAATAGAAACACACAGCAACAGACTTCACAACAGACTTCAAACACTTTGTTACAGGAAATGTTCAAAATGTCCTCCGTTAGCGAGGATACATGCATCCACCCTCCGTCGCATGGAATCCCTGATGCGCTGATGCAGCCCTGGAGAAAGGCGTATTGTATCACAGCCGTCCACAATACGAGCACGAAGAGTCTCTACATTTGGTACCGGGGTTGCGTAGACAAGAACTTTCAAATGCCCCCATAAATGAAAGTCAAGAGGGTTGAGGTCAGGAGAGTGTGGAGGCCATGGAATTGGTCCGCCTCTACCAATCCATCGGTCACCAAATCTGTTGTTGAGAAGCGTACGAACACTTCGACTGAAATGTGCAGGAGCTCCATCGTGCATGAACCACATGTTGTGTCGTACTTGTAAAGGCACATGTTCTAGCAGCACAGGTAGAGTATCCCGTATGAAATAATGATAACGTGCTCCATTGAGCGTAGGTGGAAGAAAATGCGGCCCAATCAAGACATCACCAACAATGCCTGCCCAAACGTTCACAGAAAATCTGTGTTGATGACGTGATTGCACAATTGCGTGCGGATTCTCGTCAGCCCACACATGTTGATTGTGAAAATTTACAATTTGATCACGTTGGAATGAAGCCTCATCCGTAAAGAGAACATTTGCACTGAAATGATGATTGACACATTGTTGGATGAACCATTCACAGAAGTGTACCGGTGGAGGCCAATCAGCTGCTGATAGTGCCTTCACACGCTGTACATGGTTCGGAAACAACTGGTTCTCCCGTAGCACTCTCCATACAGTGACGTGGTCAACGTTACCTTGTACAGCAGCAACTTCTCTGACGCTGACATTAGGGTTATCGTCAACTGCACGAAGAATTGCCTCGTCCATTGCAGGTGTCCTCGTCGATCTAGGTCTTCCCCAGTCGCGAGTCATAGGCTGAAATGTTCCGTGCTCCCTAAGACGCCGATCAATTGCTTCGAACGTCTTCCTGTCGGGATACCTTCGTTCTGGAAATCTGTCTCGATACAAACGTACCGCGCCACGGCTATTGCCCCGTGATAATCCATACATGAAATGGGCATCTGCCAACTCCGCATTTGTAAACATTGAACTGACTGCAAAACCACGTTGGTGATGAACACCAACCTGTTGATGCTACGTACTGATATGCTTGATGCTAGTACTGTAGGGCAATGAGTCGCATGTCAACACAAGCACCGAAGTCAACATTACCTTCCTTCAATTGGGCCAACTGGCGGTGAGTCGAGGAAGTACAGTACATACTGACGAAACGAAAATGAGCTCTAACATGGAAATTAAGCGTTTGCGGGCACATGTCCACATAACATCTTTTCTTTATTTGTGTGCGAGGAAGGTTTCCTGAAAGTTTGGCCGTACCTTTTTGTAACACCCTGTAGATGCGATAATCTGAAATACGTGGCAGTAAATCTACCGAGCTATGCTACATTGCTACTCCTCTAGACTCTGTGAAACTTGGCATCAGGGTCGCTGGCAAACCTTCAGTTGTGGAAGTTTTAACGAGCTTTTACATATGCGCAACTGGTATGACGTAAATACCCTATGGGACAAACATGTAGGGACTCGATAAACAATGTGCACGGTTCCGTGCACAGCTAGACCTTACCACTGGACTACTAGTTCATGTCAATGCCACCAGGTGGTAGCACACTCCAGCAGACTTTTATCCTTGTTCGTTTGCCATAAATGTCGCTAGACTGCAGTACACTCCACAGAATGCCAATTCACTTATTATACAGTAAAATTAGATCGGACGTCAGTATATGTTATAGTTACACTGATAGAAAAACTATTTTGTAGATTTCTGAAAGAGTTATGGTGTATTAACTTTTGGATTTTATCATATAACAATCAATTTGGGGCGCTAAGAACCGAAAGGGCCAAAAGCACATCATCGTCATTTGTAAGCATTTATTCCTGCTTCTCTCATCTGTTGATCTGAAGGTAAGTCAGGTTTACCTGAGCTATAGGACCAAATTGTATATGTGAACGTTCACAAAAAGCTGTCTCACTGGCTTCTCCGATATTCAGCTAAATATGGAGTCGACGGTGGTGCACTTAAGGCCTTTATGGTTCTCGGCGCATCATTTGTGTTCTAGTCGAGTGACAATGTTGCTAGACACAACTAGTTAAATTTAATCATTTATACAAACAGCAATTTGTATTTGGAGTTAGCTGTTTACTATGAGGGAATTGGCTTTCATGTGTAGTGTTAGCACGAACTCTGTTGAATCTATTTTAAGTGCTAAGAGAAAAGTAAATTAACAGGAAATGTTAGCTGCAAAGGAATTGAGGCCTCCACGCAAGATCCGTTGATCGAACAAACGACGAAATCAAATAAGCATGACCACAAGCGAACATTTAACATAGAGGTGTACAATGTTGTTGTTTGGGCGCAACCTCAGAATGTCTGATTTTTCAGCTCAGAAGTTAATTCGTAGACTAATATATGTGTTTGGGATTTTGTATATTTGACCTAAAAAATAAAACATCACAAAAACTCCCACCGATACAAATATGCGGAACGGGGAAAAGGGAAAGCATACATACTATTTCGTTCTTGCCCTAAGCTGCAATTATGCACAAAACAACAAAATTTCACAAAAATAATTATTTCTTTTGTCAGACAAGTTATGCATTGTTATTATTTTATTTTCAGTTGCCGTAGTTGTGCGCATTTGTTGATAAGCATAAGGGTTATATAGCACATGGTATTACTTCCACACTCTCACATTTATCTGAATCTAAATTTGTGAACATCCCTAATGTATGCTCACGAGCGATCTCTGTTCAAAAGTATTTGCATAATTAAGCAGCAATGAATCACTTTACTAGGAAGAACCCGCTGATAAGTAGTGGATCTGCGCAAGGGTCTGTGTTTCGAAGAACCTAGAACTTAATGAATTGTAAATTTTCGAAAGTAATGAATTCATAGTGTCTACGGAACGAACCCGTAGGTAAATCAGTAAGTGATTTGCATCCAGCTCAGTGCTCCATATTGGATTAAGACTAGTCCGCAGAAGCCAATATTTGCTATCGTGCACTTCCGCTTTCATCAGCCAGTGTGCTCACTACCCCCGTGTCTTAAACGTTTAGAAGCCGTTGCATCTTCAGAGGATGCCGAAAGAAGCTGGAGCGAAACGCCAGAGATTAAATGCAAATAGAGGGTGCTCTGGCAGAGTCAATATTGTATCAGCGGATCAGAATTAGCCGGAGTTGGGAGTTTGCTGATGGAGGAACAACAAGGGCGGCCGTAAGTGTGCCGTGTTTACTGGCCCCTGGAGCTCGCCCCCGCGTGGGCGGCTTCCCCTGCACTCCGCCCTCCTCAGAGGCCACAGGGCGAGCTCAGTCGACAGGGCAGCAGTTATCGCACCCTCTCAAGCCTCGCCCACAGCCTCACTCAAAGGCTAATCTTCATAACTGCTTGCTTAGACTTAAAAAAAAATTAACGTTCCTGAAACCTTCTATTTGCTTTGATGCAGTATAAATGACCTCAGCCTATGGCTGCCATTTAATTTGTCGTCCTCAATAATGGGTGATGCATATTGTAATGAAATCAAGTGTCTCCTTATTTACAGTTGTCGTTGAGTTTCGACCACGTGCCGGGAAACAGAAAAAAGATAGCTCCGGATTCAAGGCAGTCATTTCTAAAAGGGAACTACAATTATAGCAAAGCAATCGAGCTGCTGGTAGCCTATAAGCAAACATTCACAGTTGTCTCTCAGACAGATCACATGCAGACCCATCGTACTAGAATTTCTTTCTTGTACGAGGCGTGTTTTTTAAGTAAGTACCGTTCTGAAATTTAAAAAAAGACGTGCTAAGATATCTCAATAATTTTATTTTTACATGAAAGCCTGTACCTTAATCTACTTTTCTACATAATTTCCGTCAATACTGAGGCAATTGCCATAACGTTGTACCAGTTTTTGAATACCCTCCTCCTAGAAGTCTGCCGCCTGACTTGTTAACCACTGCATCACCATTGTTTTCACTTCGTCATCGTCTTGAAGACGCTGACCGCCCAGGTGTTTCTTCAAGTGCAGGAACAAATTGTAGTCACTGGGTGCAAGATCGGGGCTGTACGGAAGAAAATCTAGAGTTTCCCATAGAAAAGATGTGATGAGATCTTTGGTCTGATTCGCCACATGAGGACGGGCATTGTCTTGCAGCAAAACGATACCCTTGCTCAACTTTCGACGTCTTTTGTTCTGAATTGAACGGCGCAGATTGTGCAAGGTCTTACAGTAAGCTGCTGCATTGATTGTCTCATTACGAGGCAGAAATTCCACAAACAATACTCCTTTTCTGTCCCAAAAAACTGTGCACATGATTTTCCCGGCAGAAATTATTTGCTTGAACCTCACTTTTCTGGGTAAATCTGATCTCCGTACAGCCCCGATCTTGCGCCCAGTGACTACCAACTGTTCCTGCACTTGAAGAAACACCTGGGCGGTCAGCGTCTTCAAGACAAAGACTAAGTGAAAACAGTGGTGACGCAGTGGTTAACAAGTCAGGCGGTAGACTTCTATGAGGGGGTATTCAAAAACTGGTACAACGTTATGACAATTGCAATATTGACGGAAATTATGTAGAAAAGTAGATTAAGGTGCAGGCTTTCATGTAAAAATAAAATTATTGAGATATCTTAACACGTCTTTTTTTTAATTTCAAAACGGTACTTACTTCAAAAAACACGCCTCGTATTATGGTATACTTTCACTAATGTTAATTCTCGTTACTATCTGTGGACACCTCGTATACAGATGTTGCACTGAAGGGTGTTAGTAAATCTAAACAAATAAAATGTAAATGCTCGTTTGTTGAAACTCATACATCTCTGAAAGTTCTTCTCCGATTGCTTTGAAATTTTGAGATAATGTTAGTTTCTTACATGTTCCATAGATATTTCAACAATTTTTTTTTATCGAAATGTTCTACTGGAATATATATATATACACAATGTGTGAAGGGACTGCACTGTTAGCAAAAATTTCATATTCTTTGTTCAGACTCTTAAATCTCCAAAAGTTATATATATTGCTTTGAACTATATAGTTCAAAGCAATCGGTGATGAACTTTTGGAGATTTACAATTCTGTACAAACGAACATTTACATGTATATAAATAAAAATGTAAGTGTCCATGCGTTCTAAACCTTATATCTCTGAAAGTTGTTCACTGATTGCTTTGATATTTTGACACAATGTTGCATTCAAATATGTGCATATTTTTATGAACCTACTGGGGTGCCACATATGGACATATATGGATCTTCAGTAGGTATATAAAACAAGTGCATATTTGGATGCAATGTCTTGTTAAAATGTCAAAGCAATCGCTGAATAACTTTCAGAGATTTACGATTTTGCACAAACGAACATATACATCTACCACAATGTTAATATGCGAACACGAAAATCAAAGTTCCAATTTTTAGTTTTAATTATACAAGGAGGCCTATGAAAGTTATATAATTCGAAAGGTACTTTGTCTTAGATGTGCACAAAGAAAAAATCATGTCTGCATGTAGCCTTTTAGAGCGACAAAAGGAAGCAGATGGTTTTATATCCAAAACTGCAAAACTTTAATGATACCTTCTCTATCACACATTAAAATATCCAATACGGGAGCAACTGTATCACTGAACGATAGATTTAAATGTACTGAAGAAAATTACACATAATTTTCACAATTAAAATTGCAGTTTGATGAATTTAGAGTGCAGATTCTGTAATGCAGCATATTTCACATCAGAGGTTACAATGTGATGTAACGGCATTTGCATTGTGTTTTCATAAGGGAAAAGTTCATTTGTCGCCGTTAACAGAAAATTTATTTTTCAGTACACTTTATCGACGACACACTTCAAACGATCCAAGAATTCAGAAGAAATCAATTATTTCAATAATATTCGTAGGTATAATGCAGCATTTGTTATGGTCAGCCGGTTGCTGTGGCCAAGCGGTTCTAGGCGATTCAGTCCAGAACCGCGCTGCTGCTACGGTCTCAGGTTCGAATCCTGCCTCGGGCATGGATGTGTATGGTGTATAAGTCTAGGGGACTGATGACCTCAGATGTTAAGTCTCACAGTGCTTAGAGCCATTTGAACTATTTTTTTATGGTCAGTTCTGAAGCCAAAATTTCAGATACAGATTTACATGGGTTGTATCACTTTAAGATACACAGCATTATTCATCGTATGTCAGGTGCAATGACTTTTAGATATGGTCATTCACCGTTTTATGCGTAGTTATATTTTTATGACTTCAGGACTGCTTTTCACTAGCCTTTAAGCTAGCTACAAAATCCCTTAAGCAATACTGATAACAACATAATGATTCCGACTGCTATTCAATTAGAATGCGCTAATCCTTTCATACGTTATTTCATTGTGATGAAAGATTATTGCGCAAGAGTGGAAAATGAAAGTAGAGAAATTTTTATGGTTTTGGTTGATAAAAATTTAGACCACCAGCATGCAATGGTGCTCTTCAAACTGATGTGGCCGCTACTTTTACTACAGTTTATGTGAGCAAACATTCAAAAGAAATAAGACGACTTTTTTTAAAAAACAGTTGTACACTCAAAATCATCTCGGCTTTAGATTTCTCACTGGGTCCATTAGCATATACACTGTTATAACAAAGACACTGAGTGGCACGCTAATTTGCTCCATAACACACCAAATCCGTCCACTGTGAGACAACCTAGAAATAAAGTTACTATGTTGCTATCACCTTTCAATTAGAGATGATTGCAGCCATTTATATCATTCCCAGAAGTTATTTTTGCAGTGGATAGGTGACATGTATCTACACATTTCATAGGGTAAAATCAACCTGTTCTAAGTTATGATAGCTTATGTAATCAATTATAACTAAATACAAATAATACTGTAAATGTTGGAAGAAGAGTTATTTTGCCTTAGAAATACGTATTAAAATTATTTTGATGCAGTTTCCATTGTTCCACATTTTAGAAAACCTTCATCATTTGTTATAATGACTTGCAGTCCTAATTGGCTGTAAATTGTTATTGATCCACATGAATCTGCTAAGTTCCCTCCAGAAATTGTTGTATGCGTATTCAAGGTTAAATTAAATTAATTAATTTATGCAATAGTAGCGAAACGTATTTTTGGTAAAGTTCAGGCAATCATTTACACAACTGAATTTAAAAAAAAAATAGGATTGCCACATCCTCACATTGTAGATAGTTTACGTAAAATCTAAAAGAGAGTAGACACTTGTGATATTGATAAAGTCGTACATGCAGAAATTCCAGGTATTCGAACACACCATAAACATCACAAATATGTTGTGAAACATACAATGCATGGACCATGTTGCGCACTTAAATTCTGTGTATATGAGAGACAGCAAATGCACAAAAAATTTTCCTAAAGATGTCTGTGAAATAACACAACGATCAGTCGGTGTGATAATAGTGTCAGCGTTAATGTTCGAGAACAAGCACTTTTTAATTATTAACTTGTGCCATACACTCCTCATTTACTTGCTAAACATGACTGCCATGTGAATGTTGAAGTTTGCACTACACTCGAAAACAGGATGTGATAGTGCAACTAGAGAAGTAGGCAATAAGAGAACACATGGGAACGGAGAAGTTCAGTCAGCAATTTTGTGAATGGCCACTACGTCAAATCATCCAAAGCGATACTGCGTATTTGTGAATTTCCGGTGCACTTTCATTCACATGCTATCAATTAATTTAAGTCCATGACTCTTATTGATGAAATTTCATTGTAACTTCATGACAGATTAAAACCGTGTGCCGGACCGAGACTCGAACTCAGGACCTTTGCCTTTCGAGGACAAGTTCTCTACCATCTGACCTACCCAAGTACGACTCGCGACCTGTCCACACAGCTTTACTTCCGCCAGTACTTCGTTTCCTACATTCCAAACATCACAGGAGCTCTCCTGCAAACCTTGCAGAACTATTACTCCTGGAGGATATTGCGGGGACATGGCTTAGCCACAGCCTGGTTAAATGCAACATAAAATATATAACTGCTCCACAACGACGATCACACACAGGTGATGAGGACCTTTGCATTTGACTCAGCTTGGTGTAATTTGACACGCATACCAATTACGCATCGGCTAGTCTTAACTCCCCGAGCACGTATTTTTCAAGCCTCAAGTTATCCTGACTTGTCGAATCGGTGAAATATGAGGCACATAGAGACTGTAAAAGTAATGACTCACTGACTAGCAACCTGTGCTTATCGGAACTTGCTGACAGTTCTAACTCAGCAAGAACCTATTAGAAATGTAAGACAACTGCAGTAATAGTAGATATAAGTCGTTGGTGCTGTTCTTGCTGGTGCTGTTGCTGCTGCTGTCCTCTGTAAATGCATCATCGAACTGGAAAGAAATGTAAGTCTAATATGCACTACAACTAATAAAATGTGCATTTTGCTTATCACTTACTTGTAATAGTTCATTAAAGCAGGGATCCTTCTGTTCTCATGTTTCAGAACTTCAAGCAATGTGGTGATTGTGGAAGTGCAGTATGCATGGAAAGACTTTCAGCGTGGAGTCCGGACAATGACACACAATCTTGAGAGCAAGATGCGTCACCACCAAACCTGAAACAGCAGTTTTGGTGTGTCTGAAAGACTAAATATAAACGAGGGGCCTTCAGCAAGTAATGCAACACATATTTTTTTCTCGGCCAATTTCGGTTGAAAAGATGCATAATTTGCTGTGGGATATTAGGGAATATTCTCGCTTCAATCCCTATAGTATCATGAAGTTTCGATGGGTGGCTATACGTAGCCTGTGTCCGTAAGGGAGGTGCGTTCCAAGCAGAGAGGTGTCACTGAGTCCCTTTGGCGCAAAACCAGAGCATCGCAGATATTCATAAGCGCTTGCAAAATGTATACGGAGATCTGGAAGTGAACAAAAGCATAATGAGTCGTTCGGCGACGTGTCTGTCATTATAGCAACAAGATTGCGCAAACCTGTCCGATCTCCCCGCGTGCCGGCTGACTGTGGCTGTGAGTCCTGCAATGTTGGAACGTGCGGACCCTCTCACTCGAGGTTATCGACGAATGACAAACAAACACCTCCTGCTGAACTCGACGTCTCAGTGGGTAGTGGTGACACACTCATTCACCAGCTGTGTGCCCATTGGGTTCTTCGCCATCTAGCAGAAGACCAGCGAAGGACCATCTGTGCAAAATGCATTCCCTAGGAAGCAGTACGTGGATGATGGGAAGGTTATTGATGTAGCAACACATTGGTATCATGCTGGCAGAGAGGACCTCCCAGTAAGGTAGCATAAGGTCATCGCATTGAACGGAGATTACGTTACAATATAGGGTTTGTAGCCAAAAGATGGCGAAATAGTATGGTGTTTGGAATCATGAATAAAGCCAACCTGCTTTCAGTAAAAAATGTGTTTGCGCTACTTAGTGAACTCTCCTCGTATCTACCAACAAGGCTCTTGAACATCAGAGCTGGTGAACTTGACTTTGTCAACAGTGGCATTGTTTGCATGATGTATCGCGGAAGAGTGGACAACATGGACACAGCTAATTTCTAAAATACTCATGCGAGCTAACATTCTTGCCTAGAAGAAAAAGGCGTACAGAAAAAGGTCAGTATCACATATTAGAAATATAAGAGATATTAATGTTCGCTTTCTAAAAGAAGATTGTTGTGGCCTTATGTACACTTGGCAAGAGTATTTAGTTCTCGCATACAGAGCCAATGAATCTGGAACTCAACATTTTTTACAGAAGCGTATGTGAAAATAATACAATCGCTGAAGCAGGAGTGCTTCGTTGATCCTGAACACATTTTGCTTTCAACGTGTATGGTAATTGTGAATGTATTTATTATACTGAAGTGGTCCTGTTTCAATGTAACAAACTGACTGATTGTTACATTAACGTTATGATATTCGTATTGTATACATCTCGCTCACAAAATGCAGTTCAGTTTCATTTCCATTTTATTAAGGCAGATTCAGCTGTCAAAACTTGATTGCCAGGTAGAAATATCTCACATATTTCATCAAATTGTAATAACCTACTGTTTACAGCAGACGATATTCTAAAAAGTGTCGAAGATGAATCAGAATGTGTATCACATTCGTACATTTCCACCGTGTGTGATAGCATAAAACACGATTCTGTTTCAGTATAAAAAACTGGTTTAAAGGATACTAGAGTATTTCCTCAATGTGAAAAATGTAAAAAACATTAAATGTTTGAAAAATTCAGAAAACATTGAACGTAAAAATACATTGCACAGTTTAAACGCCTTATACTCCTTGCTGTATGTAAACGTTCAGTCATTCAGATGTGCATCTAACGTTTTTGGAATGAAATATTTGTTTATAAAAAATTTTATATCTGGACTATTTTTTGTTTGAATTTTTATTTCCTCTCCCATTCCGTCTGTTATATACTGATGATAGGAACTAAACTGTTCTGGTATAAACATAAAGGTTACTGATAAATCATATATGAGACAAAATTTGCCGGTAATACTGTACAGTATTCCACATAAACATGAAGTATGATAACGAGAAAAGTATAAAAGCAATGTAATTCAGTATGTGCACGTGTAATGCTATTGGTTCAAAAATATTCATATAAATATTTTTTTAAATAAATCTTCAGTTTCAAACATGTGTGTGTGTGTGTGTGTGTGTGTGTGTGTGTGTGTGTGTGTGTGTGTGTGTGTATGTGTGTGTGTGTGTGTGACTCAACTGTGGAAAAAAAAAATATGCATTTTTTAATTGTAGCGCACAGATCTTCAAATTTCCTGCGTCCCTCCTTATGACGTCATCGAAAAAGAGGACGCGAGGCGTCATCATTGTGGCGTCATACATACAGGGACGTTGGTTATGATTTCATAGAGAGCTTAGCGACGTCAATCACAAATGTAAACAAAGTACGCCAGAGTCAGCGATCGAGGAACTGAGAAAATCCGAAGAAGATCAGCATGTTTCGTTACAGGTTCATTCAGTAAGCACGGAAGTGTCACGGAGAAGCTCAGCCATCCTGAGCGTCAGACGCTGAAAGAGAAGCGTTCCGCATCATGGTGTGCTTTGCTGCCCAAGTTCCGAGCGCGTACATTCCCAGAAGATTCAGAAATGGTTCAAATGGCTCTGAGCACTACGGGACTTAACATCTATGGTCATCAGTCCCCTAGAACGTAGAACTATTTAAACCTAACTAACCTAAGGACATCACACACATCCATGCCCGAGGCAGGATTCGAACCTGCAACCGTAGCGGTCACGCGGTTCCAGACTGTAGCGCCTAGAACCACACGGCCACACCGGCCGGCAGAAGATTCAATCAATATGTTGCTTCCTCCTACTCTCGAAAGAACACGAAGGTAAACCAGAGAGAGATTGGAATTGGAAAAGGTTCTAAGTACCAGATCTAACGGCTGTCAGGAAAATTAAAAAATAATATATCTTTTTTGGAACATAACACTCTTGTATCCAAAAATTTGGCAGAACATTCGGGTATCACAGCATCACGCCCACTTTATCATTGCATAAAATTATGGAACAAATTAGAAAACAGACTGTTTATTATGAACGTTCTATGTGCTATATCAGGAAACTGAACTGCCAATAAGGATGTTATTGTTCCAAGTGCCGTTAATACAGACGCACTTCGTTCTACTTGTAATAACTCAAGTACAGAAGCACAGAAGTAATATTTTAACTAATAGACCTGTAATAAGCGAAAACCATTTCTCATTTCTTACAATTTTTTTTTTACAATAGAACAACACTGTTAAATTCGAGAAGAAATTCTCTCAGTATTGAATTATGTTTGTTACATCACTCGCCGGCCAGTGTGGCCGAGCGGTTCTAGGCGCTACAGTCTGGAACCGCGCGATCGCTACGGTCGCAGGTTCGAATCCTGCCTCGGGCAAGGATGTGTGTGATGTCCTTAGGTTAGTTAGGTTTAACTAGTTCTAAGTTCTAGGGGACTGATGACCTCAGAAGTTAAATACCATAGTGCTCAGAGCCATTTGAACCATTTGTTACATCACTCAATGCTCGCCATCAGGTACTGAAAAGCTTACTGTAAAACTCCTTGTGCTGTTGAGGACGAAATGACAAAGTCAACAGATTTTTCTGCTTTTCAATTTCTAGATGAAGTACAGTACGGCTTACATCTGTCATCATCTTTCCTTGTTTGAATACATTGACTTTTTTTCCATTCTTCTGTTTTAGAATAACAACTTTTATGTAGCTATTTGAGATGGATGAATATGACTATGATCATACCGTATTTGGAGATCTGACTCGCCTGCATTGACATAAATGTTCCTGCAGCATCTTTAAATTCAAAGAAGTCAGACGTATACACTGGATTTACGTGGAATGGGTTCATAGCTGTAGCTGACTCAACAATCTTGTGTTAATCTTGTGGAACAAATGCCTTATTTTCCCTTCTTCGTTTCTCTATAACTGCAAAATATGTGCCGCAGCTCAAAAAGCTGTGCCCGCTCAACAAAAGCCTGTCTCTTCAAAACATCCCTGGCTAAACAGAGGAGACCTGGATGCATGGCACTTGGAACTCCAATGGCAAGCGCTGCTCGACACGAAGGTCATGCACATTAAATACTTTCTCCAGAATTTGACGCTTAGAACAAGCCTAGAGAGGAACAAAAGAGTACCGAGAACACAATAGCACTCAAAACGCGTTTTGTAAAAAATAGACTTACAGCGTTTTCCATTTCCACTCTTCTGTACGTAGATACAGATGTGTAAGTGCAATCGCACGGAATACCAAGTACGCATTTCAGAAGTAGCAGAAACGTTGGGGTTGGCGTATTTGCTCCTGAGGGTGACGAATAAGATTTAGGAAAGATGTAATAATTTTACTTAACATACACGGTGTACGTTCAAATTGCTCAAAGGCGATGTAGATGATGCTGAGAAAAGTAATTTAATTTAAGACACATAAGGCCGCAAATGTCGGAAAATACACCAAAACTCAAATGGCTCTGAGTACTATGGGACTTAACATCTGTGGTCATCAGTCGCCTAGAACTTAGAACTACTTAAACCTAACTAACCTAAGGACGTCACACACATCCATGCCCGAGGCAGGATTCGAACCTGCGACCGTAGCGGTCACGCGGTTCGAGACTGAAGCGCCTAGAACCGCACGGCCACATCGGCCAGCTTACACCAAAACTGTATGACAAATGTTGAACATGTGATATCATCAGATGATGCACCTCGCCGCTTGTGCTCGTCGCTGCTACCCGCCCTGGTAGCACTCAACGCTAGATATCGGTCTGCTTCACTACGCTGCTTACGGACACTTTTTTGTAAATGTGATCTGTTGTAAACGTAAATGTTACAAAATCATTGTTCTCGCTGTTGCCATGCAAAAATGCAAAAGCTGTTCTTATTTTGTGTTCCTTCGCTTTTTTCCCTTCTTTTTTCTTTACAGACTTCATTTAGTAAGGAACACACAGTTCATTTACTGATAGCGATGCAATTTAGAAGCTTATATTTATTTACTTGTGATGCAATGCGTTAGGTTTTTGTTGTACTGCACTCTGCAGTTAACCAATGGAGGCCGAGAGACCTGTGAATAAAATAATAATTCTTACCCTAATACAAACGCATAATCGTCCACTGCAGTGAAAAAATCCACTGCCTGACACACTCAAGACTCGAACACTGAGTCCCACGCTCTAAAGCCGCTCATGTACGGAAGGAGCCACAACGACGTGAATAATCATATGAATGCATGGTGTCTGTTTTTTCGAACATGTCCAAAAGGAAAGATACCACACTTTCATGTAACTGATTCACCTCAATGGACCATATCCACCACTTTCAGTGTGGATGCACGTTCACATTCGACCTCCTGCGGGTATCCCGAAGTAGGCAGCATGGAGAATATGGACAAAGATTTCAGATAGGGGGCGCAGGGTGGAAATGTGTGTTGGCCAGGAGGCGTTCTAAAAGCCCCAAAGGGGCGAACGTGACTCTGAAACAAGTGATTTAATGTAAGCTACATCGGGCTGTAAATGTCGGAAAATACCCCAAAAGTGGGTGACAAATATTGTACATATGACTTCATCAAGCCGTCCGCTGTGACCGAGGAGTTCTAGGCGCTTCAGTCTGGAACCGCGCTGCTGCTACGGTCGCAGATTCGATTCCTGCCTCGGGCATGGATGTGTGTGTTGTCTTTAGATCAGTTAGGTTTAAGTAGTTCTAAGTCTAGGGTACTAATGACCTCAGCTGCTAAGTCCCATAGTGCTTCGAGCCATTTGAACCATTTTTTGACTGCATCAATGACATACCTGCAGTGACATACCTTCCCTCGGCAGTGACGGCCGATGCTATACATTGCTCCTCTAGGCTACTTTGTTTTTGTACATCTTTTGTAAATGTGATCGGTTGTAAATGTAGATGTTACAAAATTATTGTCCTCACTGTAACCAAGCCAAAGCTGTTCTTATTTTGCGTTTCTTTCCCTGATGGTCCGCGTAGCTGCGATACACACTGTGTCCACATAGCGCAGTGGTCAGTGCAAGTGCTTCATAAACAGGTGATTTCGGCTTCGAGTCCCAATCCGTCGCCGCTGATTCCGAGTAAAGCCCCGAAGCAATTGACATCAATAATTATTTCCCTTTCCTTTATCTTCTCCCCACTCCGCATTCAATTTACGTAATGTGAATTCCGACTTGGACTGCGATGACAAGGTGCAACAGGCCGATAGGTTCCACCGCTTCGCGTGCGGCGAGGTATATCATCTAGCCACGTCACAAATTCAACATTAGTCATCCACTTTTGGGGTATTTCCCGACATTTAAGGCCCCAGGTGTCTTACATTAAATCACTTGTCTCAGAGTCATCGATGTCACGTCGAATTTTTTTAAACGTTAATAAGAATCACCCTGTCTGTATATTGTAATATTAATGGATTTCAGATACTTTGCATATGAGATATTTGTCTTAAAGAAAATGACAGCCAACGAGCTGTAGTTCGTAAAAATGCTAAGCATCACAGCGCGAGAGTAAAGATACGAAATATATTTTTAATGTACGCCCATACCAAGACGCGCGTCCAGCGTTTAAATACGGGCGCAGATATTTAAAATCATTGCCGCGGCGCTTGATAGCAAGAAGCTGCGAAACAGAAGAAAGAACAACCTATATTTTATTAAGAAATATTCTAGAGACTTCATTATCACTTGTACTTTTGGTCGCCGACATGTTAAGACGTACTACATAACATTGCTACAAGTTGTATTTTCATTTTGTGTAAAAACTATGTGAAACGACGAACAAACATTCGGTAACTCGTGTGTGGATACAATGTACTTACGCACACGCAAGGACATTTAATTTTTGAGGAGGAACGGACTGACAAAGCAGCGATTATTGGACTGCGCCATGCTCAAAATAAATATCAGATGTAAGTCATGAATTTACTGTGTATTTGTCAATGTTTAGATGTTTAATGCCAATTTGTTCAAAATATATTAATATTTTACGATGCAGTAATTTTCTTATTCTTTTCTTTCACTAGCCATAAATGATATTCAAATTGTATATGAGCTTTGTTACAGGTTCGCTCTTTATCGCGGTGTCTCGATTGTATTCGGGAGGCCACTAATGTGTTCAACTTCCGATCTGTTAATCTTTCTCTTACGAAATTCCACTAATTTGCTTTGTTTTCCATTTTTATATTCAAATAGGTCCCTTAGGTATTTTCATCGAAGATTCTGATTGCGTGAAGGCAATCCGGGTCAAAAGGTCAATTATTCGCGTAATCAATCCGTACGTCTCCTGAACACAATCGAGAACCGACGCATCGGTGATCAATTGATAATCTCTCTCTCTTCTAAAGTCGTACTAAAAAACGGCCACACAAGATAGTCGGGCCGGCCAGGGTGGCCGAGCGGTTCTAGGCGCTACAGTCTGGAACCGCGCGACCACTACGGTCGCAGGTTCGAATCCTGCCTCGGGCATGGATGTGTGTGACGTCCTTAGGTTAGTTAGGTTTAAGTAGTTCTAAGTTCTAGGGGCTGATGACGTCAGCAGCTAAGTCCCATAGTGCTCAGAGCCATTTGAACCAAGATAGCCGTAAGTACGCAATCTAGCGTTAGGTTGCATTTTGTCAGTAAATAGTACCAACCAACAGTTTCAGCGTCACTATTATTATTTACTACTACTTCTTACACAGAATAAGCAAGTTCCTAACGGCAGAATATCTCGAACTTTTGGATGCCACCTCGTATGGTGTCAAAAATGAGATACTTTATTCTGTCAAACATTCCGCAGATTGTAAAAGATGAATCTCTGCTAAATCAGTTCAATATTTAAAAATGTGATTGTTTCATTTTTCACTTGCCTTTCAGTAGCGTTTAATAGCAATGCTTTGTGCATCGTTCATGGAAATAACTTCTCCGAGAAATATCAGAACACAACCTGTGTGTGGTGGACGCGGTCACGTGGTTCTCGGGGCCTACGCTGCAGTCTCACGTTATTAACCTATGGCATGTGCCACTGTTTGATCCCCCAGGAGGGTGTCGATGATAGCGGGGCGTGCGGATGGCACTGCCTGCCCTCTGCCCCCTGCGCCACAAGAAATTGGATGTGACGCCGGCCTGACCGGGGAATGGTTTCATTACCGCCCGCTGATTGAAAATAGGCGGCGCATCGGTCGCGGTCGGTCGGCGGGCTGGCTCTGCGGCCGTCCGCACCGCAGCTGCGGCGCACAACTATTTCTCATTAGGGCCGGCAGAAATTCATATCGCCTGTTTGGAATCCCGCCGCTGCTCACACGTAATTGGTCCGCGAGAATAATGCACGCGCCGCCATCGATTGTCCTCGCCGTCGCCTGCTTTCTTTCCTTTAGCGGCCGCTTCGCGAATTGTGGCCCAAACGTAATTCTGTGTTGTGCACCAAATGACGCTAACTTGTGCCGAGATCCTTTTAACTGTGGAAACATTTACGAAGTTGTGATGTCGTCAGTCGTACGACCACACCGCCGCCTGAGAGATCGATCCGCCGGATGCGATTCTCTCGATAAACGGAACAAGAACGGCTGTTTTATTCAAAGAGTACACAGCCAGTCGCAGTACTTATGCTCGCCGCTAGGCCACTTCATGTGCAGCAGGAGAGTAGTGCGCTCGTGCCAGTCTACAGTTCGTAGCCGCGCTCAGTGGTCAGCCAGCGCCGATGTTAGTCATCGTCTGCAGCTCAATCATTGCTGCCATCAAATCTTTGTAGCTTCGTTCCAAGTTATTCTTCAAATTCACCGGATTCGACATTCAAGATTACGAGAGATTAATTCGTCACTGCAAGATTTGTGGCTTGTAAATTACGTCATTCTACAGACGCTTAGTCTAGTCGCGTCTTCTATAATTGTTAACCAACTGATCATGGACTACAGCAAAGTTAAATACATTCTATTTTGTACTCCTTCTAGTTAATTGTGTTTTCCTGTTGCAGCTACCAGGCAGTCTTGGCATAATAGAACCCACGTGTCCACCTCCTTGGCTACCTCATTTTTGCCAACTCTTGTCGATGGACTCGATTATGGTGGAAGATCGAGAGCCATCAGAAGTGGAGAGGACGCCATGCTGGCTTTGGTATGTGGCAGCAAACAGTACAATGAGGTGGCAAAAGTCATGGGCTATCTCCTAATATGGTGTCGGACCCGCTTTTGCTCGGCGTAGTGCAGCAACTCCACGTGGTATGGTCTCAACAAGTCGTTGGACAGTCCCCTGTGCCAAAAGAAACTGGATGTGACGCCGGCCTGAAACAATCACATTTTTATAGAATGATATAGGTCAGGATGTGAGCCATGCTGCCTGTATACAGGCTGTTTGGGGAGGAATAAAAAATGTTACGAGGGCAGTTCAATAAGTAATGCAACACATTTTTTTTCTGAAACAGGGGTTGTTTTATTCAGCATTGAAATACACCAGGTTATTCCCCAATCTTTGAAATGAGGGCCTGTATGCCTGCACGGTACCATTCCACTGGTCGATGTCGGAGCCAACGCGTCGTACTGCATCAATAACTTCTTCATCATCCGCGTAGTGCCTCCCACGGATTGCGTCCTTCATTTGGGCAAACATATGGAAATCCGACGGTGCGAGATCGGGGCTGTAGGATGCATGAGGAAGAACAGTCCACTGAAGTTTTGTGAGCTCCTCTCGGGTGCGAAGACTTGTGTGAGGTCTTGCGTTGTCATGAAGAAGGAGAAGTTCGTTCAGATTTTTGCGCCTACGAACACGCCGCAGTCGTTTCTTCAATTTCTGAAGAGTAGCACAATACACTTCAGAGTTGATCGTTTGACCACGGGGAAGGACATCGAACAGAATAACCCCTTCAGCGTCCCAGAAGACTGTAACCATGACTTTACCGGCTGAGGGTATGGCTTTAAACTTTTTCTTGGTAGGGGAGTGGGTGTGGCGCCACTCCATTGATTGCCGTTTTGTTTCAGGTTCGAAGTGATGAACCCATGTTTCATCGCCTGTAACAATCTTTGACAAGAAATTGTCACCCTCAGCCACATGACGAGCAAGCAATTCCGCACAGATGGTTCTCCTTTGCTCTTTATGGTGTTCGGTTAGACAACGAGGGACCCAGTGGGAACAAACCTTTGAATATCCCAAATGGTGAACAATTGTGACAGCACTACCAACAGAGATGTAAAGTAGAGCACTGAGTTGTTTGATGGTGATCCGTCGATCATCTCGAACGAGTGTGTTCGCACGCTAGTCTTGCTTGACCTTGCGGCGATGATGACACACGCTTTGCCCAACGACTCACCGTGCTTTTGTCCACTGCCAGATTACCGTAGACATTCTGCAAGAGCCTATGAATATCTGAGATGCCCTGGTTTTCCGCCAAAAGAGACTCGATCACTGCCCGTTGTTTGCAACGCACATCCGTTACAGACGCCATTTTAACAGCTCCGTACAGCGCTGCCACCTGTCGGAAGTCAATGAGACTATACGAGACGAAGCGGGAATGTTTGAAAATATTCCACTAGAAATTTCCGGTTTTTTCAACCAAAATTGGCCGAGAAAAAAAATGTGTTGCATTACTTATTGAACTGCCCTCGTATATGAACATAGGTCCGCAAATGTAGCTAGGTATGGGTATTGAAAGGAACTTTATTTCTGCAAAATTGATGTGCACAACGTGAACGTGTACGCAATACAAAAATGGTTCAAATGGCTCTGAGCACTATGGGACTCAACTGCTGAGGTCATTAGTCCCCTAGAACTTAGAACTAGTTAAACCTAACTAACCTAAGGACATCACAAACATCCATGCCCGAAGCAGGATTCGAACCTGCGACCGTAGCGGTCTTGCGGTTCCAGACTGCAGCGCCTTTAACCGCACGGCCACTTCGGCCGGCGTACGCAATACAACTGAACCGTAACGTGATTTTCTTGCAAACAATGCACGGGTATATGGCATGTTTACGCTTGCAACCTACCACATATTATGGTCATATGACGTACATAGTATGTAGTACAATCACCCATTGTTTGCACAGTTGTGCTGTGTAAACCACATTGTGTAGTGAACCGGCGACGGATCGGTTAGCTGTCTAGTGTATGGTGTTAACTGTGTTCGTACAAGCGCTGCTAACAATGCCACACGTCTAGACTAATGAGGAATACGCAGATATGGTGTATGTTTATGGCTTCTGCAACGGTAGTGCTACCGCTGAAAGAGAAAAATACCACAGGTGCTTTCCAACACAACGATTACCTGATCTCTTGTTTTTATCACTTTGCGTGCCATAGGCTCTCTTCCCAATTTACTTTTTTTCGTCCGAGAGTGCACGTCAACAAACTTTGCAACAACAGGAAGAAATTTTCGCAAGTGTTGAGCGAAGTCCCGGTACGAGCATACGAAGAATGTCCCTGCGTATGAATGTCCCACAGACACGTGTAGCCGGCAGCGGTGACCGAGCGGTTCTAGGCCCTTCAGTCCGGAACCGCGCGACTACTACGGTCGTAGGTTCGAATCCTGCCTCGGGCATGGATGAGTGTGATGTCCTTAGGTTAGTTAGGTTTAAGTAGTTCTAAGTTCTCGGGGACTGATGACCTCAGATGTTACGTCCCATAGTGCTCAAAGCCATCTGAACCATTTAGACACGTGTATGGGAAACATTACATGCGAAAAACTAGTATTCATTTCACGTACAGCGTGCCCAAAATCTCCACGTTGGCGACAATGTCCAATGACTTCAATTCTGTCACTAGGTAATTCAGAATAGTCATTTGCTTCCATACATAGTATTCACTGACGAAGCCCAGTTTTCGCGATATGGAATAAACAACGCACGCAATAATCATCGATGGTCACGGGAAAATATACACGCTTCAGTGGATAACGATTTCCAAGTTCGTTTTGCCACAAATGATCGGTAACCATTTGATAGTTACATTGATTATCAATCAGCAATTGACGGGAGAGAGGTACCTGAATTTTTTGGAAAATTCATTTGTGGAACTACTGGAAGACGTTCATTTAGCCAAGCGAACTGGAATGTACTTTCAACATCACGGTGCCCCTCCACATGTTACCTTACGTGTGAGGGACCATCACAACCTCACCTACCCTAATCGGTGGATTGGCCGTGGCGGTGTTATTAACTGGCCTCAAAGATCATCTGACCTTACACCATTAGTTTATAAGGTTGGATGAAATCAGAGCTGCACAAAGTGAAAGCAAATACACGATATGAACTGCTTCGTCGCATCATGGACGCTGCTGAATTGATTAGGAACTAACCACAGGCAATTGAAAAAAAATGTTCAAATGTGTGTGAAATCTTATGGGACTTAACTGCTAAGGTTATCAGTCCCTAAGTTTACACACTACTTAACCTAAATTATCCTAAGGACAAACACACACACCCAGGCCCGAGGGAGGACTCTAACCTCCGCCAGGACCAGCCGCACAGTCCATGGCTGCAGCGCCTCAGACCGCTCGGCTAATCCCGCGCTGCAGGCAATTGAACAAGCAACACAACATGTTATCGCTAGAGCATAAAAGTGCATTGACGTTCATGGTGGGATATTCGAACCTGTTCTGTGAACTGTACAACATCTTTACGATAAGTGTTAAAGCCATTTTTCAACTGAATACATGTAACATGCATGTTGTAATGCATTATGTACTAAATGCAAAATAAATAAACATTATGTAAAAATGTGTAACATAGGTGTACTTCTCTGTAACAGTGTTTCCAATAAAATAACGTTATGGTCCAGTTGTATAGCGTATACGTTCAAGTTGTGCTCATCAGTTTTGCAGAATTAAAGTTCCTTTCAATACCCAAGCATCCCTAACGAAGCATTTGCGGACCTGTGTTCATATAACTTTTTTTGTTCAGAGTTACTTATACTATCACTGTTTAAAATATTGACCTTACCTCCCCAAGCACCCTGTATAATTGCATAAGTGTTGCCGGTGCAGCACTTTGTGTACTAACTCATCTCACGATTCTGTCCCATAAATGTTCGATTGGATTTCTTATCAGGCCATCTGGGTGACTAAATCATTCGCTCGAATTCTCCAGAACGTTCTTCAAACCAGTGGTGAATAACTATGGCCCGGTGTCATGGTAAATTGTCACCCATAAAAATTCCATCGTTGTTTGGGAACTAGAATCCCATGAACGGCTACAAGTAATCTCCAAGTAGCCGAACATGGCCATGTCCAGTCAATGATCCACGTAAACACACCAACTACGGAACCACCACCAACTTCCACAGTGCCTTGTTGACTACTTAGCTCCACGGCTTCATGTACCAATTGAAATCGGGACTCATCTGACACGGCCACGGCTTTCCAGTCGTCTAGGGTCCAACCGATATGGCCACAAGCCCAGGAGAGGAGCTGCAGGCGATGTCGTCCCGTTAGCGAAGGCACGCGCGTCGATCGTCTGCTGCCACAGCCTACTAACACCGAATTTCGCAGCAGTGTCCTAACGGAAACGTTCGTCTTATATCCTATATTGATTTCAGCGGTTATTTCACCAAATATTGCTTGTCTGTTAGCACTGACTATTCCGCGCAAACCCCGCTGCTCTCGGTCGTTAAGTGAAGGTCATCGAACACTGCGCCACCGGACAATGCATTGTCCATTGTAACCTCCCCACCGAAAATTTATGTATAGCAAAGTTGAATAAAAATGGAGCCACGAAGCAATATCGTCCCCACAGAAATATTTAAATAAAAAATAATAAATGGGAGCCAAGTGTAACCTCCCCACAATGAAATTTATTGATAATGACAATTAAACGTAAGAATCGCAATCTGACCCAAATGTGAGCTCCCCACAAAAATAATGAAAGACATACAAAATGTTGCAAAGTCAGTTCCCCACAAAATGTAAGATAATTCAATGATAATGAAATCTCAGTGACAATGAAAACGCAAATTAACCGAAATGTCGATCTTTTGGCCCTGTGCAATAATCCGAATTCTTATCTCAGTAAAACTGCATGTCTAAATTCTGCTCTTATTCTTCGCCATAGCTTGGAGGAAATGCATCGCACATATTCTTTGAATTTAACTGAAACTTTTGTTTAAGGAATGCAAGGGAAATATTTTTTCAATTAAATAGCTCTTTTGTTAAAAAATGCTTTGATAACAAAATTATTATTGGGGCACTTCTTGAAAATTAATTACAATAAATATACATTACATTATCTGATGTGCGCAATGCAGCTTCATTACCTTGTTTAACAATATACCTCATTCAGCATCTTGACCAGAGACCCATGTCGACGCCCGCGGACTGCGTCCCACTCGCGACTCTACCCGCAACTGTACAAGACTACTACTGCCGACAGACTGCTGCTCGCAACTGCTCTCTCGCAACTGAATCATCTCGCACGCGCTACTACTCTCTGGTCAGAGATTGTCATGGCTCGCCATCGCTGCATACGTGTTTCACCATGATGAGAGATAGAGCCTGATATTTGGTATTCTCGGCTCAATCTTGACACTGTGGATGCCGAAATATGTCCCATGCATCCAACTCCAACTTCCATTCCACATTCAATGTCTGTTGATTCCCGTCGTGCGGCCACAATCGCGTCGGAGACCTCTTTACATGAATCAGCTGAGTACAAATTACAGCTGTGCCAATGCACTGCCCTTGTATACCTTGTTTAAGCGATACTACCGTTAGCCGGCCGTGGTAGCCGAGCGGTTCTAGGCGCTTCAGTCCGGAGCGGCGCGACTGCTACGGTCGCAGGTTCGAATCCTGCCTCGGGCATGGATGTGTGTGATGTACTTAGGTTAGTTAGGTTTAAGTAGTTCTACGTTCTAGGTGACTGATGACCTCCGATGTTAAGTCCCATAGTGCTCAGAGCCATTTGACCCATTTGATACTACCGTTATCTGAATACATACGTATCACTGTCCCATGACTCCTATTAACTCAGTGTAGCCGGCCGCTGTGACCGAGCGGTTCTAGGCGCTTCAGTCCGGAACCGCGCTGCTGCTACGGCCGCAGGTTCGAATCCTGCCTCGGGCATGGGTGTGTGTGATGTCCTAAGGTTAGTTAGGTTTAAGTAGTTCTACGTCTAGGGGACTGATGACCTCAGATGTTAAGTCCCATAGTGCTTAGAGCAATTTGAACCATTTTTGATCATAGTGTATGTACGGAGCTCATATACTAAAAGTTGTGAGCAATGCCAATAATGTAATAAGAACAACTGCATTATCGTAGTCTGCAGCAAGGGCAATTTGTGGTCACGCTGGGACTACTATTCGTTATTTTACCTCCCTATAAGAAGTGAGGGGAAAGGCCAATGTCTGTTATTTCACTACTTTAATCACTAACCGATACTTTGCACATTTTAACAGCGAAATAATAACAAAGGGTCACTTTTTTGAACCCTTATCATTTTCTCCCACTGCGAACGATACACTATTGGCCATTAAGATTGCTACACCACAGACGCGGGAGTTAACCGACAGGAAGATGCTGCGATATGCAAATGATTAGCTTTTCAGAGCATTCACATAAGGTTGGCGCCGGTGGCGACACCTACAACTTGCTGATATCAGGAAACTTTCCAACCGATTTCTCATACACAAACAGCAGTTGACCGGCGTTGCCTGGTGAAACGTTGTTGTGATGCCTCATTTAAAGAAGAGAAAAGCGCACGATCACGTTTCCGACATTGATAAAGGTCGGATTGTAGCCTATCGCGATTGCGGTTTATCGTATCGCGACATTGCTGCTCGCGTTGGTCGAGATCCAATGACTGTTAGCAGAATATGGAATAGCTGGGTTCAGGAGGGTAATACGGAACGCGGTGCTGGATCCCAACGGCCTCGTATCACTAGCAGTCGAGATGACAGTCATCTTATCCGCATGGCTGTAACGGATCTTGCAGCCACATCTCAATCCCTGAGTCAACAGATGTGGACGTTTGCAAGACAAAAATCATCTGCACGAACAGTTCGACGGCGCTTGCAGCAGCATGGACTATCAGCTCGGAGACCATGGCTGCGGTTACCCTTGACGGTGCATCACAGACAGGAGCGCCTGCGATGGTGTGTACTCAACGACGAACCTGGGTGCACGAATGGCAAAACGTCATTTTTTCGGATAAATCCAGGTTCTGTTTACAGCATCATGATGGTCGCATCCGTGTTTGGCGACATCGCGGTGAACGCACATTGGAATCGTGTATTCGTCATTGCCATACTGGCGTATCGCCCGGCGTGATGATACGGAGTGCCATCGGTTACACGTCTCGGTCACCTCTTGTTCACATTGACGGCTCTATGAACACTGGACGTTACATTTCAGATGTATTACGACCCTTGGCTCTACCCTTCATTCGATCCCTCCGAAACCCTACATTTCAGCAGGATAATGTACTACCGCATGTTGCAGGTCCTGTACGGGCCTTTCTGGATACAGAAAATGTTCGACTACCGCCCTGGCCAGCACATTCTCCAGATCTCTCACCAATTGAAAACGTCTGGTCAATGGTGGCCGAGCAACTGGCTCGTCACAAAACGCCAGTCACTACTCTTGATGAACTATGGTATCGTGTTTAAGCTGCATGGGCAGCTGTACCTGTACACGCCATCCAAGCTCTGTTTGACTCAATGGCCAGGCGTATCAAGGCCGTTATTACGGCCAGAGGTAGTTGTTCTGGGTACTGATTTGTCAGGATCTATGCACCCAAATTGTGTCAGTTCTAGTATAATAAATTTGTCCAATGAATACCCGTTTATCATCTGCATTTCTTCTTGGTGTAGCAATTTTAATGGCCAAAAGTGTATATTTCAAATTTGGTTCAAAGATGCTTACAACCTTCCTTTGTAATGGTGCAGAAGCATGGCTCCTCGCGACGTCATCCTCAGGGTCGGCGCTTCTTCAAACAGCCTATTGTCGACACGTGAAAACAAGGCCAGAGCCCTGAAGTTCATGAAAGGTGTAAGTAGCATCACAAGTCTGCCCAGCACCACTGCGTTATCCATATCTCACCCCTTCTCTTGACGTCTCTGCAATTGAGGTCAGAACCACGATGCCCAAAGTGGAAATCACGCTTTGTTCTTATATTTCATAGGAAATTAAGAAAATAGATGAGTACCCTGTCTCCAGATATTCTGTGTGTTCCGGAGACAAGAGTGAGATGGAAATTATTTAATATTATACCCGATGTATGGGAGTAATTTTTGGATAGTTTAACTTTAAGGCAACGCCTTTCAAACTATAGTTTTTGGAGGTAATCGACCAAGAAGTGCTCTGTGAGGGACCTGGACGCTACGTATTGCCTGCTCGAGAACACCGACTTGAGATTGAGTTACCCTGCGGGGTCCTATTTATAAATAGCACAATAGGTGATAAATCAGAGCTAATTACATCCTTACTCCACCCCCTCACATGTTACTTCTGTCGCGTCTTAGAAATATGTAGCTGTCTAGATTTAATGAACTTGTGGAAATATACTTGGTGTGAGCCAGGTCACCGACGAAACACTACATAGATACCTACGTTTTGCAATATGTGACGGACCTCGTCGAGATGAGCTGACAGAGGCTGGACCTCTGCATGTATGACACGGAGTTTGGAGCGTTCAGATGCAGAGCGTGTGAGGATACAGCTGCTGGATAGTTGCGACTCTGCATCATTGCTGGTGAGAGAACAAAGCATAACGAAAGGCGCTGACCTGGGGGAGCGCAGGTTTCCGGAAGTGAAAGCAGCAGGCATCTACAGGGAAGAGGGAGGCACTGCGACCAAGGCCAGCGCGGTTTGCAGCAGTCATTAAAGAGTCGGCTGGTGACAGGACAGGAAACTCGATAAAGTACTGAAAGTAAGATAAACGGAAGAAAAGCAACGTGTACTATTAATAGCGCTAATAATGAGTAACAACAATAATATGATAATAGTTTGCGGAATGAAAACGGAAGTAGGACGAAGCTGATACAGTAACTGGAAAAGTAAATAATAATAAAAACAGGAATTAGCATTGAAATAAAACAAAATAGTAGCACATTAGTTAAGTTACGGTTAACTATTATGTACAATAAAGATATAAACGCACCCTAGCGGCAGCAAGAGTTAATATACTTTCAGCTCCTAAAGCACAGTCTTTCGAGTTCATTTGCACTGAAAAACAATCTTTTTTCATTTTCGCTCTTCACCAATTTCCTGCCATCATTTGTCCATACGTTTCGTAGACAAGATCTCTAAATCGCTTTGTTAAAAATGTTTATTCTTTCACACATGAAATCCTCTCATATTGTCACACCGGACTTGGCGAGTTTCTTCTTTGGTATGAAGATTAACTGTACAACACGATCTTCCCAATTATTGGTCTAGATTCTGTAGATCCTGGGGTCCCACGTCCTACTCTATGATTTCTGTCAACGTCATTCAGTACCACCTGCAGGCCTACCTCTTATGGACAATATTCGTCACTAATTCGTCTTATTCTCCTTGCTATTCTCTGTAATCCCGAACACTCTGAGATTATTGCGTCTCTGATATTGTAGAAGTTCGCCAGAAAAAAAAAACAGGAAGTGCATGAAGTATGTCATCTACAAAATTGCCGTCTTTGGGGTCAGTACCAAAACAAAGGTCGCGAGATGGGTCGGGATGTGAAAGTAATGGTGCATTAAGCAAAGCATGTTTTAAAGTGTCAAATTCTTCCTGAGCTGGCTCTCCCAGCACCAGTTTGTATTTGTATCACTAACTTGAACCAACCGTGGAGTGTCAAGAGCCTTTTAATAAGCCAAACCACGAAAGAAATTTATGAGCCCAACGAAACTTCGCACTTGGCGCTTAGTTGTTGGAGTAACACTATCTCTAATGGTCTGAATTTTGTCTGGATCAGGTTCAGTCCCAGAAGCTGAAATCATATATTCTAAAAATTTAATTGATGTCTTTCCAAATCCAGATTTATCCAGATTGACAATAATCCCATGTTTTGAAAAAAATTCTATCAGTGAATTTAAAGTGCTTCTGTGTTGGTATCACGTTTTCTCTGCAATCAGCATGGCGTCGCCATACGTAGTGATTCTGTTCTTTAATTCTTCGGGTAGAATGGAGTTTAACCCTCTGATAAATGTTGCTGAAGAAATATTCAAGCCCAGAAATTTCTGTAACAATTCGTCTACGGCGTCTCGTATCACTGTTTCTGGTACAATGATCTCATTTATTTGCCTCGAATCCAGCACTAGTCAGAGAGATCTGACTTTCTTCGGCACGAAATGTAATAGACCATTGTAAGGGCTATTTGCTGTTTCAATGATTCCACGCTGAAGCATGGATTCAGTCTCCTGTTTTATTTTATCTCTATAAATGAATGGAACAGTGGAATGTCTTCCTACAAACGTATTGTACGGTTTCGCTTGAAATTTGTAAAAACTCCCCTAATGTTTCCCGGAATGTTTTCAAAAACACCAGCATGCTTTTGAAGAATCTGCCGTAATCGTTGTTTGTCACATGTGGCTTTGCAACTATCTACTTTGGTCTTTATTACCTCTAAAATGTTTGTTGGCGACTCGTTGTCTTTATTTGCAGGAGAAAAGTCTATGTTATTTAAATGTGTCGTCTACCAATCAATGTTTTTCTTTGAAGGTAAGAAATGTATTCTGTTGATTTCCTGTTTCTCTCTCGATAAGCTTTCTTCAAAGTTTGATGAAATTTGAGCATCATTGTTCTATAGCGATATGCAAGAAATGTTGAAACTCAATGCTGGTTTGTGTTCAAGAAATCGATACTCAGTATTGCTTCAGTTGTAAGTAGAGGTACGATCAGAAAGTTTGTGAAAAAGTGTGACCTTGGACCATGAATCCAGATGTGTTTGTGATTTGATATCAACTCCTTTTCCTGCAACAGCACATTTTATTTTAATTTTGTGTAACACACAAAGTCGTTTTCTTGTAACAGCACCTTTTATTTTAATTTTGTGTAAGGCGACAGGAGGATAAGATCCGCCTGAATTACAGTACTTGAATGGTGAATCGCTGATAACTGTGATGGGAGAGCCTGAGTCCAAAACTACATCTAAAGAGTGTTTTCCTGTTGCATACTGAGGACTGGGTGGTAAATGTTTTTCTGTGGTTCTTCTTTTTCTCGCAATAGCAAATCTCTAATGTCTTCTAAACAGATGATATTTTCAAAAATGTTGTATCGCCGAGCGCATCATCTGGCGCCTGCATTGTCGACCTCCCCAATCTTATCTCTGTGCATTGGGTGATGAAACTTCAACTATGTGTGCTGTTCTTTGTTGTTCCAGATTGTTCGGTTAAAGCTGCTGTAGATGGAAACGGTTGTCTGGCTTACATAAATGAAGATTTTGTTGCTTATTAAAGTTTCCTCTCCTCCAGTTTTCACTACTCCTGTTCCCATAACTGTTACATTGATTCTAATAGTGTTGTCTGTTGTCGTGTGAGTTCTGGTGATATGATTGTTGTCTGTGATTGCGTAAATTGCTATTCCTCTGTCCGTAACTATTTCCTGAATTATTATTGTGTGTGAGTGACTGTGACCATAACTGTTGAAGTTGCGTGATGTGTTTAATGTCTGATGGTTGTTGCGATGAAAATTATGATTCTGCTGGTAATTGTTCTCATACGATTCATTACAGTTACGGTTGTTATAATTTTGGTTTCGATGTCGTCTGTCGTTGCCAAAATGGTTACGTCTGTTGTCACAAAAATGACCCTGACTGATTTCTGTTGTTTCTATCCTGATGGTTATGGTTTAAAAATTTCATTCCTGTACTGGGTATATGACTCCTCATTCTCTAGTAATTGGAAAACGTCTCAGAATGCATGAATATTGTCTTTAGGATCTTGGAAGTTTCGAACTGGACACTTGGATTAATGCGGAAGGGCTGTAAAGTTATAACAAATGTTGGTTTTGTTGTACCATGTGTTCAAAAATTGTGTGAGCCTTTCAAATTGCGCGTTTCCATAGTTTGGTAAACTTATAAGTTTGCCCTTGACACTGCTGTGTTGTCTCAGACCAGTATCCTGCAAGGAATGCGCTCGGAAATTCTTCAACTGAAAAACATGTCGTGCAATCCGTCTCATCCTCATTGCTGGTTGCCCTTCAAAAAAAATCCAGGTAAGTTCTAACTGTGTGTGGCTAGTCAAGTAGGTTGTAGAGAAAAACTAAACTGCTGGACCCAGTCTAACAGGTGTAAGTGGTTACTCCTTTTCGAAAAAATTTTTAATTTCCTTACCGATAAAAAGTGTTTGCAGTCAAAGCAGCCTGTGTGTCGTAAGAATTTTGTCTATTGGAGTAAGTGCGAGAATGTTCGTGTTTGTACGAAGTCTCTTTCTCTTAAAGATCTGCTTAAATGTTGTTGTTGAATACTTCCCATTTCGTGTCCTTATAGTTTGCTGTGCAGTTGTGAGTACAATACTGAGAAGATGGCTCTTTACAATTTCTGCAAGATAAGCGCGAATTTTTTGACTTCTTGTTTGTGCTGTCAGTTAACTGCCACCTGTCCTTGTTTAAAATCGTCTGAATATTGGTACTTCTTGTTTCTGTAAAGTGTACTTTACTTGGAATGTCATCAATTATTTTTGTAAACTCAGACAAGTGCACTGCTCTCGCCTTACATTATCATAATTATGCTTTGTCACTGTACCGTTTACTAACAAATTTTATTCCCTACCAGTTATTAGACAGACCAACTGTCATATTTTTGATCACTTAATTTGAGAAATGCTTTTTTTTTTTTTTTTTTCTAACATGCTGCGTAACATTGGAAGTAGTTAGCAGCCTTCCACAATCAAGTCGCAGAAAACTGATTCGCAAATTTCAGCAGATAGCAATAACGTGATTTCGGATAATACAGTTGCTAATAGCAGTGACCCTAATTTAGATGCGATGCAATAATGCAGGACTCACATGAATCAGGAACGTTTAAAAATCCAGATAACGACATTTTTGTAAACTTGATCATTTCTTTCTCTGAGGATAGTCCCGAGCTCGAGACTAAATGTTGCAAATTCAGTTCCGCTGAAAAGGACTGCCTCTCAAACAATGCAAACTTTTTCATACATTATTCATACAACAGGTTCATCACTCAACAAGCATTACGAAATCTTAGTGGAACAATTACCTTGGTTTTCTACTTCAGCAGTTATTAGAAGAAAATAATAAAACAATTTGAACTACTCACAAATCTGGTAAAAATAACATGCAAAACAACTGAAAGAAAACACATAATTACTTGAAAGGGGTTTAACAAAAAAAATTAAAACAGGAATTTAATATGTAGCTGCTACTATCGAGGAAACTGCAGCTACACACACACACACAGAACAACGTTTGGCGCAAAGAGAGGCTGAAGTAGACGGAAGGCTTAAAAAAGCAAATACTGACACATACCACCAAGACAAAGCTTTAATTATTGCTAAGATCTGAAAGGTAGTTCCTAGCACAGCCGTAACCAAACTAAAAAGGAAGTCACACACACACACTCGAAAAATATACAACAAATAGAAACAGACACAAAAATGATCGATGTCAGGACGGAGGAACAGTGCGAGACACTGAACGCTCAGGTTGATGGCCTTTCAAGTAAAGTACTCTTCACAGGAACAAGGAATACCAATCCTCAGAAGAGTTTAAACAACGGCAGGTGGCAGTTAATAACTGACAGCACAAAAAAGTAAACAAAATTCGCGCTCATCTTACAGAAATTGTATAGAGCCTATCTTCTTAGTATTGTACTCACAATTGCACAGCAAACTATAACGAACACGAAATGGGAAATATTCAACAACAACATTTAAGCAGATCTTTAAAAGAAAGAGACTTCGTACAAACACGAACATTCTCGCACTTACTCCAATAGACAAAATTCTTACGACACACAGACTGCTTTGATTGCAAACACATTTTATCGGTAAGGAAATTTAAAATTTTTTCGAAAAGGAGTAACGACTTACATCTGTTAGACTGGGTCCAGCAGTTTAGTTTTTCTCTACAGCCTAATTGACTAGCCACACACAAATTAGAACTTACCTGGATTTTTTTGAAGGGCAACCAGCAATTAGAATGAGACGGATTGCACGACATGTTTTTCAGTTGAAGAATTTCCGAGCGCATTCTTTGCAGGATACTGGTCTGAGACAACACAGCAGTGTCAAGGGCAAACTTATAAGTTTACCAAACTATGGAAACGCGCAATTTGAAAGGCTCACACAATTTTTGAACACATGGTACAACAAAACCAACATTTGTTATAACTTTACAGCCCTTCCGCATTAATCCAAGTGTCCAGGTCGAAACTTCCAAGATCCTTAAGCATTTCGCTACAGACAGAACACCCGAAAGACAATATTCATGCATTCTGAGACGTTTTCCAATTGCTAGAGAATGAGGAGTCATATACCCAGTACAGGAATGAAATTTTTAAACCATAACCATCAGGACAGAAGCAACAGAAATCAGTCAGGGTCATTTTTGTAACAGACGTAACCATTTTGTCAACGACAGACGACATCGAAACCAAAATTATAACAACCATATCTGTAATGAATCGTATGAGAACAATTACCAGCAGAATCATAATTTTCATCGCAACAACCATCAGATATTAAACACATGACGCAACTTCAACAGTTATGGTCACAGTCACTCACACACAATAATAATTCAGGAAATAGTTACGGACAGAGGAATAGCAATTTACACAATCACAGACAACAATCATATCACCAGAACTCACACGACAACAGACAACACTATCAGAATCAATATAGCAGTTATGGTAACAGGAGTAGCGAAAACTGGAGGAAAAGAAATTTTAGTAAACGACAAAATCATTGAAATAAGCCAGACAACCGTTTCCGTCCACAGCAGCTTTAACCGAACAATCTGGAACAACAAAGAACAATACACATCCAGAATGAGATTTTCACTCTGCAGCGGCGTGTGCGCTGATATGAAACTTCCTGGCAGATTAAAACTGTGTGCTCGACCGAGACTCGAACTCGGGACCTTTGCCTTTCGCGGGCAAGTGCTTTCTTTCAGGAGTGCTAGTTCTGCAAGGTTCACAGGAGGGCTGCTGTAAAGTTTGGAAGGTAGGAGACGAGGTACTGGCAGAAGTAAAGCTGTGAGTACCGGCCGTGAGTCGTGCTTCGGTAGCTCAGATGGTAGAGCACTTGCCCGCGAAAGGCAAAGGTCCCGAGTTCGAGTCTCGGTCGGGCACACAGTTTTCATCTGCCAGGAAGTTTCAGCAATACACATAGTTTCATCACCCAATACACAGAGATAAGATATGTCGACAATGCAGACGCCAGAAGATGCGCTGGGCGATACAACGTTTTTGAGAATGTGATCTGTTTAGAAGACATTAGAGATTTGCTACAGCGGGAAAAAAGCAGAACTACAGAAACGCATGTACCACCCAATCGTCAGCACACAAATAGGAAAACACACTTTACAGCAGTTTTAGACTCAGTCTTTCCCATCACAGTTATCAGCGATTCACCTTTCAATTAATGTAATTAAATTAAAATAAAAGGTGCTGTTGCAAGAAAAGGACTTGGTGTTTTACACAAAATTAAAATAAAATGTGCTGTTGCAGGAAAAGGAGTTGATATCAAATCACAAACACATCTGGAATCATGGTCCAAGGTCACACTTTTTTCGTAAACTTCCTGATCGTACCTCTACTTAAAACTGAAGCAATATTGGGTATCGAATTCTTGAACATAAACCAACATTGAATTTCAATATTTCTTGCATATCGCTATACAACAAAGATGCTCAGATTTCATCAAACTTTGAACAAAGCTTATCGAGAGAGGAACAGGACATCAACAGACTATTTTCTTACCTTCAAAGAAAAACATTGATTGGTACACGACACATTTAAATAACATAGACTTTTCTCATGCAAATAAACATAAATAATCGCCAACAAAGGTATTAATTACATTCAGTCGTCTGTTAATCTCTTAACTCCTTCCTTATCCGAATCCGAGAAATACATTTCAGTTCTGGAAGTGTCATCTGCTACGTTGATAGCGAGTCGATCAACAACAGAATCCACAAATCCACCCGTATTTTCTGCTCTTCTTTAATGAAATGCCGTTCTACATGCCGGTCCGCAGCTCGTGGTCGTGCGGTAGCGTTCTCGCTTGCCACGCCCGGGTTCCCGGGTTCGATTCCCGGCGGGGTCAGGGATTTTCTCTGCCTCGTGATGACTGGGTGCTGTGTGCTGTCCTCAGGTTAGTTAGGTTTAAGTACTTCTAGGTTCTAGGGGACTGATGACCATAGATGTTAAGTCCCATAGTGCTCAGAGCCATTTGAACCATTTTCTACATGCCGCCAGCGTTCGTAATTGACATGTGAAAAAGCTGGGTGCGTTAGTTCCAGTACGTCTGATAGCTTAATAGTCTTGTTATGACTCGTGCCAAATCCCTTAACTTGGCTCCCGATCAGTTCTGTTGTGTTCATATTGTAATGGTACTGTGGCAAATGTATAAACGCAGCAATTGTATGGTGTACTCGATAGTGTGAAAATGATTGTTTTTCATCTTTCTACGATACGTATCACTGGTTCATGTGAGACTACAACTGTGGTATAAAACAATGGACATAGTCAAAATAAAAATTATTTGGTTCTTCATTTTTTCCCTAAAAAATTAAAATGTTATGTTTCCTTAATTTAAACAACCTTTATTAACAGTCTTTCATAAAATATCGATAGTTAAGAATTTATATTTGAAATGAAAACAGGAATTTAGCGTCAATATGTAATTGAAAGCAAGAAGACGTGCATTATTCATAAAAAATGTTGATGAATTTTACAAATACGAGATGTAGGGATTTCAAATTGAACAAAAAAAATGATTAAGGCGAAATTTGAACCAGCGATCCACAGCAAAGGAACAGTACTGTCCGCAGGAACTCCCGCGCCTATAGCCATGGCGCTCGATTTGCGGATGTTAAGGCAGCTACCAGAAGCTTCGCCGTAGGTGGTAATCCGTGGCAGTGACACCCTGACCTCGGCCCGTTGCGAAGAACGATGACGAGGTAGTCTGCCTATTCAGTGCTGCTGAATGCATGGTCACCCAGAGCCATCCCAGAGAGGCGTTGACGGAGGACGCACAGCAACAGTGCATAGAGTGGATAGCCTTGACGCACTGATCGACAGATCGAGAGGGGAGGAGTAAGGCGGCCATTGTAGAGTACACGAGACGTAGCTCCACGAAGAAGACGCATTACGACGTCGACGGTAGTATCAGGGTAGCCCGTATTGCGGAGCACCCCTTCCAGGGAGTCGTAATCGACGCGAACGAACGCCTGGCTGAAGTCAAGAGCTGCCAAAAATCCAGGCCTACGACGTGCATGAGAAAGAGCGAGTATGTCCCAATAGTGGCAAAGGGCAGTGAGGATGTTATTGGTACCTCCCAAAGAAGTTTGATCGGGGGATACCACGTACCGAGCTGTCCGTTCAAGCCGCGCAGCCAACAGCTGGATAAATATCTTCGTATCGCTATTGAGTAACGTCAAAGGGCGGTAATCGCATATCCGTAAGGTACCCCGAAGCTTGTGGATGGGAATGAGGAAACCATTGAGGAAACCGTCTGGAATTGGCACAAAAGGTGACATAAGGTCCTGACAAATTTCCGTCCACACTGGCGCCAGAAGAGGCTCCGCTCGCTCCGGTCGCAGGTTCGAATCCTGCCTCGGGCGTGGGTGTGTGTGATGTCCTTAGGTTAGTTAGGTTTAAGTAGTTCTAAGTTCTAGGGGAATGATAACCACAGCAGTTGAGTCCCATAGTGCTCAGAGCCATTTGAACCATTTGATCCTGATGCCACTAAACGTGACAATCATACCCCAGTGACAGGCCGTCTGGCCCAGGCGACCTCTCCGTAGAACCCGCCTGGATAGTCATGGTCTTCACCAGCCGTGACGTTAGCAATAAGACCCATCGTCGCATCCACGGTAACCGAGCCTAAGGAGAGTCTGGAGACCCCCATAATGTTGGCAGGGCGGTGACGTTGTTCAGAGCACAGCGTAGCATAATGTGGATGGATGGCAGACCCGATATCCCATTGGGTATCAAAATGCTGTCCGTCATCAGTCGTAAGAAAATTAGTCAAATTTCTCGGACGGTGGCGTCGTTCCGCTATGACATGATACATAGATGGACGCTCTTGCACTAACCCATCGTGTGTGCGCGCCCTGACTATAGCTCCTTCAAGGTGGCGGCGAGAGAGGGACGTGAGCTGTGCCTTGGCACGATTCGCCGCCTCCTGGCACTCTGCCGAATACAGCATCGTAGTACATTCCCGGAGAATGGTGAAATAGAATTCCTGAGTCCGTCACCGCCACGCCGAAACCTCCCTTCCGTAACCAATCAAGGCCTTGCGGAGATCAGGCTTTGTACAAAGCACCCACCATGACAGGGCAGACTGGTAGGCATTACGGCGTCGACGACAAGCTGCTCACGCGGTCTCGATAAGCTGCCGGCAGTCGGATGAAGTAAGGTGGATCGTGTTCAGTTTCCATGGTCCACGGCCGCGACACAACCTTTGGCGGCAGAGGTTGATGGAGCAGAGAAATGCGTCATGGTCGGAAAACGCAGTGTGGCAGACTTCATCAGCCTGCTCCCCACTGACAGTATCACGGGAAATGTAAACATGATCGAGTCGGCTGGACGAATGGCTAGTGAAATGTGTAAACCCTGGAGGGTCGCTATGAACATGCTACGAAGAATCCACTAGGCTGAGGTACTGGAGAATTGTCGCTAGCGCCGCGCACAGAGAATGACGTGGTAGTTGGTCTTTGGGTGCCTGGGTGCAGTTGAATCACCTCCCATGATCAGAGTAACCTGCCGACCCAGGAAGAGAGGCGTGACAATCTCTAGAAAAAGGTGGAACGTTCACAGTGGCTGCCTGAACCAGATGGCGCATAGACATTGACGATCCTGACGCGCCGGCCGCCGTGGCCGTGCGGTTCTAGGCGCTCCGGTCGCAGGTTCGAATCCTGCCTCGGGCATGGGTGTGTGTGATGTCCTTAGGTTAGTTAGGTTTAAGTAGTTCTAAGTTCTAGGGGAATGATAACCACAGCAGTTGAGTCCCATAGTGCTCAGAGCCATTTGAACCATTTGATCCTGACGCCTCTGAACGTGACAATCATACCTCTGGCACCAGAGAGATAGGTAACTGCATCAGCGAGAATATCGTCACGTAAGAGGATCGTCACCCCACTACCAGTAGGGGAAGCATGAGAGACATGTGCTGTAAAACTATGGGGAGCACAGAAAGTTGCAAGATACACCTCCTGAAGGAGAGCTACGTCAACGTCCGCGGCATACAGCATGTCATGGAGTAAAGCTAGTTTGTGGCGAACGCAAATAATGTTGACATTGGCCGTGGCTATGCGATAAGTCTGGAAAGTTGCCATCGCAAGAGGACAGGCGATTCAAATACGGGGGAAGCACTGGAAACTCCCTGTTAGCCCCCCACGTAAGGGCATATCAATGTGTTGGGGAGGGAGCCAACCCCACCGGGGGGCGGGGGGGGGGGGGGATCCTTAGCATCGATGTCGTCCGCCCAGGAGACAGACGTGTCACCGAGCCGGTTCAGTGGAACATTGTCAGAGTTCGCTCACAGGTAGCGTCAGACACAGAAAGGGAGGCAACTGCAGGCGGGGAAAGGTCGGTGTCCGGAGGTGGACTCTGATTTGAGATGGAGGCAGAGAAGGACGTCGCTTCGACAGGTGGCAGGGCATCAGAGGACAGAGCACCTTCAGTTGCAGGGTCATCCTGTGCAGACATCCGGTGGATGCAGTCATCAGAATGGGTACGGCGTTGTCTCTTCCGTTTCCTCGGCAACCGTTGCTATCTAACGTGCTGTTCTGTGTCGGATAGCAGACGGCTATCGTCCAACATGTGGCCATGGCAGAAAGGCATCAACAACCATGGGGTCGGGACCGACAGCTTGTGCCTGCTGACAGTCGTCATTCGTTTTTACTGCCTCTGGTAGGGGTGTAGGAGAGACAGGCGAAACGTCCATCCCGTCGTCGAGAGAGCTGACATGGGTACCGACTGATTCAGAAGGGGCGTAGCAGGCAGCACCGCCTCAGACGCGTAAGACAGGGTTAACATTCTGCCATCAAGGAAGTAAATAAGCGGCTGCGGTATGTGAGCGGCATAAACAACGCGCTGCAAGTCACCTCGGCGGACAATAATATTTTGGGTAAACATTCCCCCTCTCTAGCTCTGTCCGTTTCGCATCTAGTCACTCACGACGACCAACCAATAGCGGTAGCAGGCATTTCAACCAATAACCCTTCTCCAGCATAAGTGTGGAAAAATGCCTTTCTATCCAATGACGATGGGCCACCAATGGTATCCACAGGAGATGAGCTACCATCGCCCCTTCTTCTGCATCAGAGCGGGAATATTAGCCAATGACTATGGCCCACCACTGGTAGCCATATGAATTTTAACCAATACTATCACTTCTCCAACACGCACGCGTGAAAACTCCCCCTTTATAAGAGGACACGACACTCGTCTCTGACAGTGTTCTAGCAGTAGTAAACACGAGAAGATCCTGAGGAAGATCCCAACAGAGGGGTCGAAACGTCGATCATTTTAGAAGAAACATGACGCGACCTAATAACCCAGAAGATTTTAACTTCAGTTAACTTCCGGGTTAACACAGTCGGCGCCGCAAGAGGAGCGACATCTCCGATCGGCGTCTGAACCGGTCTACGTTGGAGGCATGGCCTTCCTGGTCACAACCTGAACAAGTGCGCAGCTGGCCATCATACATGACGACAGCCCTGCAGCCGGCAGTAACCAAGTAGGAAGGCACGTGTTTCCGCAGCTCAGTTTTTATCTGACGTATACAACTGAGGACACGGTACATTTCGAACGCCTTCCATGTTTCAGTCGTAAGGTTTAAAAGCGGCCACCACAGCGTCCGACGGTGTTTCAAACGGGAGTTCGTAAACCCGCAACGTTCAGAGGCCACAACCAGCGTGATCAACCACTACAGTCCCATATGTCCCTCAGCGTATCGAAACTTGAGATCGTTGGCGTGGCGCCGCAAAGCGTTGGCGCACAGCTCGTCATTCGCGAGCTTTATGTACACAGTGGTACTAAGTATTGAAAAATTCCGTTCTGAGAACGTCTTGTAGCGGGAGACGCATTTCATCCTGTATAAAACGTTCAACTTCTTACATCTTCGGTCGTTCGTGATCTAATAGAAAAGTTAACTTTAAATGTGGCGTGGCGGTAATAAAAGGCCATGATGGGCAATGCAGTCGGACTCGCGCTCGCTCGCAAGCAGCACAACCAGCGAGGCGCAAACAAACTGTGTGCGCCTCACCAGTCAAAGGCCGACTGTCTTCTACACTATCGATTCCCAGTCTCTACATGTATCTCAGCTGCATCAAATACAGTTCCTCGGAAAACTTGAAAGCCGACGTACTATACTCTGTTCATCGTAAGAATAAACTTGATGTAAACAAACACAAACACGATGATTGGTCAGTTGCCGGAGCATGTGTATACTAGTGTTGTTGGAAGTACGTCCTACTTATACATTGCATATATTATTACTAAGTTACGTTAAATGAAACTTAGAGATATTCAAATGTATAAACAGCCATCAACGTTTTTCTTAATTATCCTTTGGTTATGTAATTTTTATTTCAAAAATCGTGTACAGTCACAGTCTCAGCACTGTTGTGCTCTGATTGTCGCGCTGGTAATACGCAGCGTGACAATGGCTGAGGCTGTTTCCTGTTCCGCAATGAAACAGACGTGTGAACACGATTAAAAAGTGCCAAGAAATAGGTTGCACCTAATGTTTGTCCTAAATTTACAGAGATAATCGGGTTTTAAGTTTTCCGAGGGAGTATGCAGTTGCAACGCAAATGCAAGTCAATGCACAGCAGAATCGATAGCCCAACAGGGTGGTGACTTATTGCAGCACTTAGTTCGCTGGTTCAAGTCTCGTCTGAATCAAATTTTTCTCGCTCAATTTGAATTACCTACATCTCGTAATTGTAAAATACGAGACAGTTCAATAAGTAATGCAACACATTTTTTTTCTCGGCCAATTTTGGTTGAAAAAACCGGAAATTTCTTGTGGAATATTTTCAAACATTCCCGCTTCGTCACGTATAGTTTCATTGACTTCCGACAGGTGGCAGCGCTGTACGGAGCTGTTAAAATGGCGTCTGTAACGGATGTGCGTTGCAAACAACGGGCAGTGATCGAGTTTCTTTTAGCGGAAAACCAGGGCATCTCAGATATTCATAGGCGCTTGCAGAATGTCTACGGTGATCTGGCAGTGGACAAAAGCACGGTGAGTCGTTGGGCAAAGCGTGTGTCATCATCGCCGCAAGGTCAAGCAAGACTGTCTGATCTCCCGCGTGCGGGCCGGCCGTGCACAGCTGTGACTCCTGCAATGGCGGAGCGTGCGAACACACTCGTTCGAGATGATCGACGGATCACCATCAAACAACTCAGTGCTCAACTTGACATCTCTGTTGGTAGTGCTGTCACAATTGTTCACCAGTTGGGATATTCAAATGTTTGTTCCCGCTGGGTCCCTCGTTGTCTAACCGAACACCATAAAGAGCAAAGGAGAACCATCTGTGCGGAATTACTTGCTCGTCATGTGGCTGAGGGTGACAATTTCTTGTCAAAGATTGTTACAGGCGATGAAACATGGGTTCATCACTTCGAACCTGAAACAAAACGGCAATCAATGGAGTGGCGCCACACCCACTCCCCTACCAAGAAAAAGTTTAAAGCCATACCCTCAGCTGGTAAAGTCATGGTTACAGTCTTCTGGGACGCTGAAGGGGTTATTCTGTTCGATGTCCTTCCCCATGGTCAAACGATCAACTCTGAAGTGTATTGTGCTACTCTTCAGAAATTGAAGAAACGACTTCATCGTGTTCGTAGGCACAAAAATCTGAACGAACTTCTCCTTCTTCATGACAACGCAAGACCTCACACAAGTCTTCGCACCCGAGAGGAGCTCACAAAACCTCAGTGGACTGTTCTTCCTCATGCACCCTACAGCCCCGATCTCGCACCGTCGGATTTCCATATGTTTGGCCCAATGAAGGACGCAATCTGTGGGAGGCACAAAATGGTTCAAATGGCTCTGAGCACTATGGGACTCAACATCTGAGGTCATAAGTCCCCTAGACTTAGAACTACTTAAACCTAACTAACCGAAGGACATCACACACACCCATGCCCGAGGCAGGATTCGAACCTGCGACCGTAGCGGTCGCGCGGTTCCAGACTGAAGCGCCTAGAACCGCTCGGCCACAACGGCCGGCGTGGGAGGCACAACGCGGATGATGAAGAAGTTATTGATGCAGTACGACGTTGGCTCCGACATCGACCAGTGGAATGGTACCATGCAGGCATACAGGCCCTCATTTCAACGTGGCGTAAGGCCGTAGCATTGAATGGAGATTACGTTGAAAAATAGTGTTGTGTAGCTAAAAGATTGGGGAATAACCTGGTGTATTTCAATGCTGAATAAAACAACCCCTGTTTCAGGAAAAAAAAGTGTTGCATTACTTATTGAACTGCCCTCGTACATCATCATTTTTATGAATAATGCACGTCTTCTTGTTTTTAATTACACATTGCACGCAAATTCCTGTTTTCATTTCAAATATAAATTCTCAGTTATCGATATTTTATGAAAGACTGTTAACAAAGGCTGCTTAAACTAAGAAAACATAATAGTTTGAATTGTTAAGTCAAAAATGGAAAACTAAATACTCTTTATTTTGACTGTGTCCATTGTTTCATACTACAGATGTGCCTCATTTTGACAGCATCGAGCACTTCATACAAATGCTGCATTTTTACTTTTTCTACTGTATCATTACAATATGAACACAAGAGAACTGATCTGAAACCAAGTCAAGTGATCTGGCCCTAGACATAACAAGACTATTAAGTTGCCAGACGTACTGGATCCAACGAGCGCAGATTTTCATGTCACTGACGAACGTTGGCTGGATATGGATTAGAATGACACGTCCTAAGAGAAAGAAGAAAATGGGGCGCCTCGGTGGCTTCGTGGATTCTGTTGTTGATCGACTCGTTATCAAAGTAGCAGATGACAGTTCCAGTACTGAAATGTATTTCTCGGATTCGGATAAGGAAGGAGCTAAGAGATTTCCAGACGACTGACTATAATTAATGTCTTTAGTGGCTTCAGAATTCAACAGTACGGCGAAATCCCTGCAGTATACTTTTGCATCACACATGGCACGTTCAGAAAAATTACCCTGTGTTTAAGTTAGGAATTTTCATCACTCTTGTATGTAATTGTAATAATATGTCAAGTGAGAACGACAGCATTTTATGCTTTCCCTCCAGTCACCTAAGAAGCGTTCGGGAGTGCTGGAATTTTGCCGAGTATTATTTCATTCTCTTTAAAAATTAAATGACATTCGAAGCTATATTTTTCTATGCCCGTCTCTTTTTACGTCTGAACTGCAACTTCTCATATGATTACAGGCTAGTTGGACCGCTGGTTGGCCAGTACTGTCCAAGTTAAATGCGCCGCTAAAGCTGTTGTCCCGCACATTATCGCTCAATCTATGTGTGTGTGTGTGTAACACAGCATAAAACGTATCCTTATGATCGTTCTTGCCTATACTGGTCACAACTTGGTCTCCACTCCACGTGAAACGAAATCCAATGAGATTCAAGCAAACGCGGAAGAATACGTGGCGTAGTGTTTACATCAGCTTCATTCTTATGATGAACAGAGAAACCCTGTCGGCCAGGACGGGAGTACGGTGTGGAGCATGCAATGCCGCCCGTGGTGATCACACATCCTACTACGAAACACGTCCCCGTTTTTAATGTCCAGGGGGCTATCATGAGCTGGAGCTTCAGCGTAATTATTGTTCAAAATGGCTCTGAGCACTATGGGACTCAACTGCTGAGGTCATTAGTCCCCTAGAACTTAGAACTAGTTAAACCTAACTAACCTAAGGACATCACAAACATCCATGCCCGACGCGGGATTCGAACCTGCGACCGTAGCGGTTTTGCGGTTCCAGACTGCAGCGCCTCTAACCGCACGGCCACTTCGGCCGGCCGTAATTATTGTCTTTGAATAAAGGTATCATTTCTGTTCGCTCATTGCGTGTATCTTTCAGTTACCGTCTGTACTATAATGCAGCAGTTCTTTCTACGTACGCTCCAACTTTCATCGCGTATGTTACTCATCAATGACTCATTATGAGTAAGTTACTTCTGCTGTCACATTTTGTGCACCACTGTATATGCTATCTTGGAAACAGGAAACCGGAGCAGTGGAGGATAGAACATATTGTATCAGTCTTCAAGAAATGAGATAGATCCAGCACATAAAATTACAGAGCTCTAAGTATCTTAGACACAGGATACAAAATACAATATATGCTGAGATACTCAATGCTTGTTCGCAACCCGTAGCAGAGGCCAAGTTATCTGAAGTTGAAAATGGGTTTAGGAAAGTAAGATGCTGTGCAGATAATATCGACAAAATAAATAAAATATTGAAGAAGCGGAGAGAATGTAATTTCCGACACACTGTATTTTCCGTTCGATGATTTGGAAAAGGTATTCGACAATACAGATAGGGAGATACTATGGGCAACTTTACAAAGGAGTGGATAACCTATACATCTTATGACAGCAATAAAGACTCTTTGTTTGACCACACAGACAGTTCTGAAAAAGCTATTAATGATAAATCAAGGAGTGAGACAAGAATGTAGTCTTGCTCCGACACACTGATGTACATTTATGTGGCACACTTGGGTGTGGCAAAGCACACTCCCAAGACACGGTTTTAACATAGGACAACAATACGCTGCTATTTGCTGACGACTTGCTGCTTGTAGATAAAACAGAAAATAAATTGCAAAGAGCGCTCCATAAATTGCAGCTGAGCTCAACTGAGTATAACCTAAATACACTGAAGCACCAAAGAAACCTGGTAGAGGCGTACATATTCAAATACAGACATATGTAAACAAGGAGAATACTTCTCTGCGATTGGCAACGCCTATATAAGACAACAAGTGTCTGGAGCAGCTGTTAGATCTGTTACTGCTGCTACAATGGCAGGTTATCAAGATTTAAGTGAGTTTGAACATGATGTTATACTCGGCGCACGAGGGATGGGACACAGCATCTCCGAGGTAGCGATGAAGTAGCGATTTTCCAGTATGACCATTTCACTAGCGTACTGTGAATATCAGGAATCCGGTAAAACATCAAATCTCCGATATCGCTGCGGCCGCAAAAAAATCCTGCAAGAACGGGACCAACGACGACTGAAGAGAATCGTTCAACGTGACAAAAGTGGAACCCTTCCGCAAATTGCTGCAGATTTAAATGCTGGGCCATCAACAATTGTCAGTGTGAGAACCATTCAACGAAACATCATCGATATGGGCTTCCGGAGCCGAAGGCCCATCCGTGTACCATTGATGACTGCACGACATAAAACTTTACGCCTCACCTGGGCCCGTCAACACCAACATCGGACTGTTGATGACGGGAAACATGTTGCCCGGTCGAGCGAGTCTCGTTTCAAATTGTATCCAGCGGATGGACGTATACGAGTACGAAGACAACGTCATTAATCCGTGGACCCTGCGTATCAGCAGGGAACTGTTCAAGGTGGTGGAGGCTCTGTGATGGTGTAGGGCGTATGCATCGAAAGACACATGTCCACTGTACATTACGACGAACTTGGATCATTCCAGCAGGACAATGCGGCACTCCAAAAGTCCAGAATTGCCACAGAGTGGCTCTAGGAACACTCTTCTGAGCTTAATCACTTCGGCTGGCCACCAGTCTCACTAGATATGAATATTATTGAGCATAACTGGGATATCTTACAACGTGCTGTTCAGAAGAGAACTCTGCCCCCTCGTTCTCTTACGGATTTATGGACAGTCCTGCAGGATTCATGGTGTCAGTTCCCACCAGCACTACTTCAGACATTAGTCGAGTCCATGCCACGTCGTATTGCGGTACTTCTGAGTGCTCGTGGGAGCTCTACACGATACTGGGCAGGTGTACCTCTTTCTTTGGCTCTTCAGGGTATTTCCATAAACAGATCAAAGGTGATGGCCTTCTTAAAAAGAAAACCCAGAGCCAAAATAATGATCAATAACAAATTAACCACGTCTCCAATTTTAGCTACCTTGGATATAGCATATCTTTTGGCGACAACAGCGTCATTGATATTAAATTAAATAAGATGCAAATGATAAATGGCTGCATAACCGGAACATTAAAAAACGAAACCTGTTCCTATGCTGCTTTATGGAAGTGAGTCATGGATAATGAGAGAGAGACAGAGAGATAAAAACCGTGTACAAACAGCAGAAGTAAAATTTCTGAAGTCTGTAAATGGATGTTCTAAATGCGATCGATTTAGAAGTAAAGAGATTAGAGAAGAACTGCAATTATGCAACCTAAAGATGAAATACAACTACATAAAAAATGAAAAGCAATCTGGTACGTATGGATGAAAGAAGATTGTCAAAAGCAGCAAATAGATACAAACCAGTCGGAAGAAGAAGTGTTGGAAAATGAAAGAAAAGATGCGAATAAATCCTATGAAGCCGGAACAGGCCACTAAGGCCTACTCCTTATTGGGAAGAAGAAGCTTAGAATCAGATTTGGGCTTTAAATCCAGGTTAAAGTTGATTAACTTTTCATGCTCAGGATTCACTGTTATATAGAATTTTTTGAAGGGCAACATATTCGCCGTTAACTGTAGATGTTCTTTATTTCACTGTTGTCATTCAGCTTTTGGGCCATTTTCAAGTAGTACGGGGAGAACTTAAAATCCTCCGACACGTATGGTGTCATCGTCAAAAACAAGCCTCTTCACTGTGGAAATACAGTAACGTCAGACGATTGCGAAGCTCTGTAAGTCGTAAAATGCTGTATATTACGTAGTATGTTACCAGTGTTAACATTATTCACGTAAATCGCTGTAAGCTAAGGCTGCTGGCGCGAAAATAGTGTTATTGTACAGGGTGATTCAAAAAGAATACCACAACTTTAGGAATTTAAAACTCTGCAACGACAAAAGGCAGAGCTAAGCACTATCTGTCGGCGAATTAAGGGAGCTATAAAGTTTCATTTAGTTGTACATTTGTTCGCTTGAGGCGCTGTTGACTAGGCGTCAGCGTCAGTTGATGCTAAGATGGCGACCGCTCAACAGAAAGCTTTTTGTGTTATTGAGTACGGCAGAAGTGAATCGACGACAGTTGTTCAGCGTGCATTTCGAACGAAGTATGGTGTTAAACCTCCTGATAGGTGGTGTATTAAACGTTGGTATAAACAGTTTACAGAGAATGGGTGTTTGTGCAAAGGGAAAAGTTCTGGACGGCCGAGAACGAGTGATGAAAATGTAGCACGCATCCAGCAAGCATTTGTTCGCAGCCCAGGAAAATCGACTCGCAGAGCTAGCAGAGAGCTGCAAATTCCACAATCAACTGTATGGAGAGTCCTACGAAAAAGGTTAGTTATGGAACCTTATCGTCTGAAATTGGTTCAAGCACTGTCTGCAGCTGATAAGATTAAAAGAATCGATTTCTGTGATTTTATCCTTGCTCAAATGGAAACAGATGAATCTTTCGTTTCAAAGATTGTGTCTAGTGATGAAGCAACTTTCCACACTAACGGGAAAGTCAACCGTCACAATGTCTGTATATGGGGCACTGAGAATCCGCGGGAAACAACTCAGTATGAACGTGACTCGCCTAAGGTGAACGTTTTCTGTGCCATTTCAGCCAATAAAGTTTTTGGTCCCTTTTTCTACGAAGGTGCTACTGTAACTGGACTACAGTATCTGGAGATGTTAGAGAATTGGCTGTTCCCTCAGCTCGAACAAGAAGCACAACAATTCATATTTCAGCAGGATGGAGCGCCACCACATTGGCACTTATCTGTCCGTAACTACCTGAACGTCAACTACCCGAGGCGATGGATCGGCCGCCAGGCAGCCCGTGACAGAGCACTTCATCACTGGCCTCCAAGAAGCCCTGATCTTACCCCCTGCGATTTTTTCTTATGGGGGTATGTTAAGGATATGGTGTTTCGGCCACCTCTCCCAGCCACCATTGATGATTTGAAACGAGAAATAACAGCAGCTATCCAAACTGTTACACCTGATATGCTACAGAGAGTGTGGAACGAGTTGGAGTATCGGGTTGATATTGCTCGTGTGTCTGGAGGGGGCCATATTGAACATCTCTGAACTTGTTTTTGAGTGAAAAAAAAACCTTTTTAAATACTCTTTGTAATGATGTATAACAGAAGGTTATATTATGTTTCTTTCATTAAATACACATTTTTAAAGTTGTATTCTTTTTTAATCACCCTGTATTTCTACAGTGAAAAGGCCTATTTTTGACGATGACATGTATACATGATGGAGGATTTTAAATTCCAACATGTGCTGAAGCAAAATCTTTGGCAGTATCACTTTAAAATGTCCCAATGATTGAAGTTACAATAATGAAATAAATAATTCTTACATCCAACGGCGAATATGATGCATTTAAAACAACAAAAATTAAAGGTGTTACTCTTTGACAATTCCTTCCAAACGAAAGATGAATTCTACGTATAACAGCAATAAGTAATCAGTTATAATCCTGTAAAAGTACATACTCGCAGATGTACATCTAAAAGGACACGTACCACATCACAGTGTTTATTGTTAATATGCTGTAAGTAAGAGGCAGCTGCCAACCGGAGTGACCGAGCGGTTCTAGGAGCTACAGTCTGGAACCACGCGAATGCTACAGTCCCAGGTTCGAATCCTGCCTCGGGTATGGATGTGTGTGATGTCCTTAGGTTAGTTAGGTTTAAGTAGTTCTAAGTTCTAGGGGACTGATGACCTCAGAAGTTAAGTCCCATAGTGCTCAGAGCCATTTGAATCATTGTAAGATGTAATTGTTCAACAACGAAACTTTTGGCTCGAATTTAAACAATTACTCAAGGCGTGCCTAGAACTCTTTGGTTAGGTTGCCATAATCTCGGAATCCAAAACCAGGACAAAACTTATGGTCACCGTAGCCGATCGAAGGAAATAAGAGGAATAAGGAGTCCTCATGCCCATAAGCTAAGGGAAATGTGCATTTAATTAATGATCCAGAGATTAGGAAGGACTGCTTCATTAAGAAAGCATTTATTACAAAATATAAGAATATGCATTACATTATTCAGTACACGAAGTTCTATTGTCATCATTTGAGCTTTTCTTATACCAATCGTATTTCTCAGAACCTTGAATAGATGAAAGGAACTTAATCTGGTTCTCAATCAGTTTATGAAATTCACTGCAACTTACATTTTTCATATTGTACTGTACTTGCATCATTGCATTAACTGATTTTACTGTTAACCTATTCCTTTCTTCTGTCCACTGAGAATTCATGAGGGAAAAGACTCTCTCTACATTGGCGTTATGACTGGGAATGGAGAAATAAAATTCCACAATTTTCAGCAACTCTGAATACTGCTCACTAGAAATACAATTATGAATGAAGAACACCCATTTCTTATGTGACATCATATTCTCAAAACTTTCATCTTTGACCTCCCCCAAAACACACTTTAATTTCAGTACTTGGTCAAAGAGAAGGGACTCATTCAATTTACAGCTTGTGTTTTCATGCATCAACTTGAATGTCTTTTCAACATTTTCCCATGAAGGTACAGTCTTTAGCAAAAGCCAGTCAAAATGTTTAATATCAGACAAGGGCTTACTCCATTTTATCAAGTAATCAATAACAGTTTGATAGAAAAGAGAGACTTCCCCTAGAAATGTAGACTGCTGATATTGTGTCAGGTCAGACATTAATTCTTTAACATTAGACGTAACGAAAACACACTGTTTTCTCTCTCCTAAAATTTGCAGTATATTTTCTAGCTCCAGTCTTAATTCATTCGCTGATATGTCTTCCCTCTCAATGCTGCTAACTACCCTCTGGAAAGGATTCATTTGTGCATACAAGAAGAGCAGATACATTTCACCAACAGAATCAGAAAAGAATTTTTTGAGAAGGGAAGGGCATGTATCAAGTGAAAGAAAGTAAGACTTAAGTGCCTTAAACATGTGGATGAACCTCTCTATAGGAAGAAACATGGTGAGCCACCTGGTTGTTACATGTCTAAGTAGGTCCTTATGTGTCACATCAACAAATTCTGAAAGTTCTTTTAGTAATGGTACACGAACAGTATATATGGAGAAATAATTAAAAACCTTTATGATAATGCTCTCAATGTCATAAGAGAGGACATCTCCACCAGTATGAATTGCATTATGCAAAATATGAGCTGGACAACCTACTCCTAAAATTTACCTGTTCAGTTTCTTCTGAAGTTTCTTGTACACATTGTTTTCTCTTTTTCTCGCAACACCCCCAAAGTTAGTATTTGTGTTATCTCCACCAAAAGCAGATACCTTATCACTAAGCCCATGTTGTAAAATAGCACTGTATACACACTCAGTTATTGTACTAGAATCCTCACTGTCACATTCATTTAAATTTAACAATCTACTTTGGATACCTTCGTCATAATCAAAATACTGCACAAAAACAGGAAATATTTTCAAATACTTGTGGTTGCTAGCATCAGTGCTAATACTAACATAATTGGCCTTCGATAGACTGTTCTTTGTTATGTCTTCAATGAACGGTGATATCACTTTATTAACGATGGCTTCTGTTTTAGTTTTGCCGTTGGAGAAGTTTACTGCAACTTTCGAGTCACTAAAAACGTGAGAGATAATTTTTGATGTGCAAGAACTTGAGTTGTATGAATGATGGTGCTTGACACAGTGAAATGCAAATGCAGCTTCTGCTGCAGCTACTTTATTACCATCTGTCTGTGTTTTGAAAAAGCTGGTGAGCTGTTTGGAAGATGATGAACCCACTGCTGTCTTATGCTTTTTCGATTGCACGTGGTCGTTAATATCACGTCTACCTCCATTACTGATTGAAATGTAGGAACTGTGAAGAGGAAAAACGTATAATAGAATAATTTTTCTAGGAAAACAACGATTTCAATGGGTCTGTGTATAATCGTAATGTTACTCACCCACAAATTTTGCAGAAAGCTTCGTATTCAGTTCTTCCTCGCTTTATACTTGGAAACTGTTCAGTATATTCCTCCCTGTACTTAACCTTCCGTCTAGCCGACATTATTAAACCACCAGGCAAATAATAACAACTATTTAATACAATATAACACAACGAAATCGCAAGCACAACAAACCATGCGAACATTCAACAAGCTAATCAAAGAGGAAAATACTCTTCATTGCCAGAGATGACTGACCGCTCACTGTATCGACAACTCGCAATCTCGCAAATCGAAGAGGATGTACCGTACGCCTGAGCCTGACTGCCCATTGTTTCCATATCTCGAAAGCTGTTTTGTTCTGTTTGGATTTTATATAATGTGAAGGCAAATAGATAACATATTGATGCTTCTTTGACAGCAATTTTTGATATTACCAGAAGTTGACTTTAAATCCAGCAAACATCGCGGACATTTGCCTTTTCGGCCCGGACCTTTTCATTTACCCTAAAATCGCGGACTGTCCGTGAAATCCGTTGCGTATGGCAACCCTATCTTTGGTTAACTTTCATTCAGCCGATATGTCGTACAAGAGATGAGTCAGGCAGCTTCATATTACTGACTTGTCGCAAATTTGAAAAATACTGACACTGTACTGTTAAATTTGGACGATGCTGCCAGAAAGAAAGATAGCCGAAAGAGAGTTCTGAAGAATAGCTGCACAAAGAGACAGTATTGTAAAATCGTGAGCATAACATTTTAAGGTTGATGAGTTCGCCTTTATTCTATATATGCTACACGAATTTTCATACGGTTTTACTACAAGCTTTACGGTTTGATGTCCCCTGTGTATCGGAGGAGTAGTGCTGACGTTGGCAAAACGGGGACAGGCAGTGGCGGCCACAGATTTTACGAATGGCAGACAGCGGTTTGCGTAGCTGACGCAGCGGTCGCGATAGTCATCTGTCGATCCGCGCGGAAATTAAGTGGGCCGCTCGGGGCGGTAATGGCGGCGGCGCAGGCTCGCCAACTGCTCGGTGCTACACCCCTGCCCAGGGCCGCCAATTTGCCGCCGCCGAATCCAATTTCCTCGTGCTCGCCCGTGCTCTTATCGCATAGTACGCCTATGTAAACGGACGGCCAACTCCCGCGCCCGTGTGTATACAGCGCGCGTGGGCGGCAACTTGAGTTAAGCGGGCAGGGAGAGTGTCGCCGACGACTCCCGGCCGCAGTGCCGGGCAATCCCCCTTGCTCTCGCGACGGAACTCAGAAGCGCTGATTTGTGGTCACTATGCATGCAGATGAGCCGCTAATGAAACGAGCCTCTAAAGAAGCCTCCGCCGACGGCGGGGAACTGCAAGTTACCGCCCATCTCCTGCTCCGACCAGTCCTGTGAAAGGGTTGCCAGCCACCAAAGTCCAGCTCTGTGTGAACGTGGATGTAGATCTGCTCTACTACTCCTGTTAAGAATAATACGATGCCTGTCTGAAAAGTAACCTCTGTTCTCAGTAGCAGTAGCAAGTATAGTACTGTGAAAGTGGGGGGAGGGGGAGTGAATGAAACAGTTGTTACACTTGACTCATGTTGTAGGTCTTCAGTCAGCTTAGAGGTGTGATACTGAAGAAAGTAAATTGCTTATCGTTTGCCCACAGTAGCCGTTCAAATAGAGCACTGCCATTTGCAATGGGTAGTTGAAAAAACTATGTAATTAAGTTTTTTCTTTGTTGTAGGTACATATCTGCTGTATATATTGAAATATCCCCAAGAGGAGCCAAAAACAATAGTGCAGCCCATTCACAAAAGTGAAGTTGTTGATGTTGCAGTCTTCAGCCTTAAGGCTAATTTCATGCAGCTCTCCACGTTATTCTACACTGAGCAAGCTGTTTCATCTCTAAATAACTACTGAAGTTGAAACGTGCTGATACACCCCTTACGTTATTTGATTTTCAAACAGCTGAGCAAAACAGAACGTACTCAAACATTTCTCTCTTTACTTATTCTGATCAACTGTAAACTTACACACAACATTTATAGCGCTCGGCAATCGGACTTTCAAAAATCCCTACAAAAGAATGGCCCTGACTAACAATAACCTATACCTTTTACAAATCACTTACCTCACAAAAATCTTCGTTGCTCGGACTACTGCAATACAGCGAGCGCCAGCTAAATAAAAGATTCAAACTACTGAAGGCACTAACTACTGATAGGCATACTTAGCAAATGAAAGATTTTGATAGAGAACAAACAATGTATTTACCTTAATAGTGTTCAAAAGTCATAATATATATATCAGTTCATGATATCCAGTATTACAAATTTACTCTTTCTGGCGGACACACGTCCAGATCATCCGCTCTCAAAACTCCGCTATCTCACTCACCACATCCACCACTGCTGGCGGCTCACCTCCAACTGCGCAGCGCTACGCGCTGTTAACATCCCACTGCCCAACACTACAATGGCGAATATTACAAAAATGCCAACCAGCCACAGACTGCACACAGCACAGCCAGTGATTTTCATATAGAGCGCTACATGGCGTTACCAACATAAAAACCTGAACAGTCTACTTACAAAGTCAACAAACATTTAAACCTGCATAATGTATTCATGCCTAGGTCCCCTCTACAATTTTTACTCAAAATGGTTCAAATGGCTATAAGCACTATGGGACTTAACATCTGAGGTCATCAATCCCCTAGACTTAGAACTAATTAAACCTAACTAACCTAAGGACATCACACACATCCATGCCCGAGGCAGGATTCGAACCTGCGACAGTAGCAGGAGTTCGGTTCCGGACTGAAGCGCTTAGAAACGCTCGGCCACAGCGGCCGGCCAATTTTTACTCCTCCACCTATCCGCCTGCCCACTTCGTAGCAACCGATCCATTCTTTTAGTCAAGCTGTGCCAGAAATTTCTCTCCAATTCGATTCAGTACATCCTTATTAGTTATTCGATCTAACCATCGAATCCAGCATGACATTTCAAAACCTTGTATTCTTTTCAACCTGCTTATCGTCTAGGTTGCACTTCCATACACATCAGAAAAATACCTTTAGAAAATATTTGCTAACATATAAATCTACAGTAGATGATGACAAATTCGTCTTTTTCAGAAATGTCCTTGCCATTACATGTGCGTTTTCCATCCTCTCTCCTTCGCTCTCATCAGTTATTCTACTACCCCAGTAACAAAACTTATCGTCTACTCTTAGTGTCCGATTTCCTAATCTCTTTTGTTTGGCATCGTATAACTTAATTCGACTACATTCCATGGTCTTTGTTTTACTTTTGATAATATTCGTATCGTATTTTCAGGACTCTATGTGTTATATTCAACTGTTCTTCCAAGTCACTTTCCGTCTCTGACAGAATTACAGTGTCATTTGCAAACTTCGAAGTTTTTATTTCTGCTCCCTGAACTTTAATTTCCTTTCCGAATATGTTCTTGGTTTTCAACGCTGCTTGCTCATGTGCAGAATGAATAACACGGGATACGCCATAACCCTGTCTCATTTCCTGCCCAACGACTGCTTCCCTTTCATATCCTTCGACTGTCATAATTGCAGTCTGCTTTCGGTACAAGTTGTAAAACACGTTTCGCTCGCCGTATTAGCGGTAATTCTTTATCTGTATTTAAAACGAAACAACGCTGCAGCAGTCCATGCTAAGTTGTTGGAAGTGCGAGGACGTACTGAAAAGAAAAGCCTCCGAATTTTTTACGTGAAAACTTTTACAGCTTTTAAATAAAACAAACGTTATTAACATTGTACGTGCCTACATATTTATTTCTCAACATAATCAGCCTGGCAACGAGACATGTCTCTCAACGGGAGACAAGTTTGTTGATACCGTCACTGTAGCATGTCTGACTGTTGGAGCTACAACCTCACATCTGGTTGCACCGCATCATCATTCTCAACGTGAAGTCCTCGGAGGTGTTATTTAAGTTGGGAAACAGATGAAACTCGAATGGGGCCGAGTCTGGAGTGCATGGTGGATGATCTATGGCAGTGAACCCAAGGCGTGAGATCTTTGCAGATGTCGCAGCGCTCTTGTGTGGTCTGACACTGATATGCTAAAGAAGAGGGTGCTCCATATGTGGACGAACTCTTAAGATTCGAAACTCGATTACAGCACGCTGTTTCTCAGGCACCAACATAAGTTACGTTGCACACCGCTACGTTACGCGCTACAGTTCAGAGCCTTCTGGCGGCAGAGGGATGCAAATACACTGATGCTCATAAATTAAGGATAATGCTGATACATGGTGAAACAACGATCTGGTGGGCGGTTTGCGGGTTTAAATCACCTCGGGATATGAGCATGCGGTGAATTTGACGTGCGGTCGTCGCACGGTGACGCTGACAGCAGTCCACATACGCAGAGGTGTGTTGGTGCATGTCAGAGTATAGTGCAGCGGGTAAGTGTGCAGACGTTTTCAGATGTGCTAATGGTGACTGTGTGTTGAAAATGGCTCAAGGAACACACATTGATGACGTTATGAGGGGTAGAATACTATGACGACTGGAGGCTGGTCAAACACAGCAGGTAGTAGCACAGGCCCTCTGTGGGTCACAAAGTGTGATCTCAAGATTATGGCAACGATTCCAGCAGACAGGAAACATGTCCAGGCGCTACAGTACGGTACGTCCACAGTGTACAACTCCACAAGAAGACCGATATCTAATCATCAGTGCCCACAGACGGCCACAGAGTACTGCAGGTAACCTTGTTCGGGACCTCACTGCAGCCACTGGAACAGTTGTCCCCAGACATAAAGTCTACAGACGACTGAACAGACATGGTTTATTCGCCCAGAGACCTGCAAGGTGCATCCCAATGACCCCTGGTTACGGGAGAGCCCGTAAATCTTGGTGTCAAGAACGCAGTACATGGTCACTGGAACAGTGGTCCCAGGTTATGTTCACGGACGAGTCCAGGTATAGTCTGAACAGTGATTCTCGCCGGGTTTTCATCTGGCGTGAACCAGGAACCAGATACCAACCCCTTAATGTCCTTAAAGGGACCTGTATGTAGGTCGTGGTTTGATGGTGTGGGGTGGGATCATGATTAGTGCATATACACCCCTGCATGTCTTTGACAGAGGAACTGTAACAGGTCAGGTGTATCGGGACGTCATTTTGCACCAGTATGTCCGCCTTCTCAGGGGTGCTGTGGGTCCCACCTTCCTCCTGATGGATCACAACGCACGGCCCCACCGAGCTGCCATCGTGGAGGAGTACCTTGAAACAGAAGATATCAGGCGAATGGAGTGGCCTGCCTGTTCTCCAGACCTAAACCCCATCGAGCACTTCTGGGATGCTCTTGGTCGACGTATCGCTGCACATCTTCAAACCCCTACGACACTTCAGGAGATCCGACAGGCACTGGTGTAAGAGTGGGAGGCTATACCCCAGCAGCTGCTCGACCACCTGATCCAGAGTATGCCAACCCGTTGTGTGGCCTGTGTACGTGTGCATGGTGATCATATCCCATTTTGATGTCGGGGTACATGCGCAGGAAACTGCGGCGTTTTGTAGCACATGTGTTTCGGGACAGTTTTCTCAAGCGTGGACTTACAGATCTGTGTTGTGTGTGTTTCCTATGTGCCTATGCCATTAGCGCTAGTTTTGTGCTGTGCCACGTTGTGTGGCACCAAATTCTGCAATTATCCTTAATTTATGAGCATGAGTGTATGTAGACATGAAGAATGTTAATGAGATTTTTTTTTCAAACCTTAAGAGTTCTCACATAAAAAATTCAGAGACATTACTCGTCAGCACGTTCACTTATAATGCTCTTATGGCTCAGTGGTTCGGTAGTGCAGAAGTATTCTAATGATAAAGAAAGAAATAGCTGGCCATCTGTCTACAAAGAGTCAAAGACCGGAGTGGTACAATCGAGGCGGTAGCGGAAAAGTGAAAATCTGTCACGGATCGGTTGTCAACATGTAGAATGACATTTTGGACATGACACAGGTCACTGCCCACTGCGTTCCGCGACTGCTCTCACCCATTCAAAATTGCCCGCCAAAGCGAGACAGCAGCTGAGATGTCGCAGCTATCATGCCAAGCTGGGTGACTTCTGTAGCACCAAGGACGACTGGTGGGCGTATCACATGACCCTGGGTAGCAAAGTAAACAATGGAAGTATGTGGATTCAGTGTCAATGATCATCGGGTAAGGCGATGCTGATGAGGAGAATACGGCAAATACCATCACCCAATTTCCTTGAAATTTGAGTCAGTGGAACAGGATTCAGAATAAGCGTACACGTGTTCCAGCTTAATCTGTAGATACTCGACCGTTTATGAAAAATCGGCGGTCAAAGTTCTCTAGGTATTTTCGAGGTACTTTTAAAGCTTTTTACTGAATAACACAATCAGACGAAATAGTGGCTCAGTAGTTAGCGTCGGGGTTGGTTAATTTTGCACCCCGTGTTCGAAATGCGATTACTGATTTATTATATTTTATTTTTCTTGTTTTCATTTATCAATCCATGTCCAATGGGGGTATAGTAAGTGTCACATATTTATCACGTAATATATGTGTGTATGGTACACTGAAGGGCTACAATCTTTTTAAATTCTCATATTTTGATATTTTATTCACATGTTAATTCTTATTCATATATTAATTTTTAGGAAGATTTGGTGCCTTCCATTGGATGATACCGATCTGAACATGACGAGTACCGCGCGAAGGCAGGTTTGCCACGGTGACATTTCTTCGTATGAGTCTCAGTCGGGAAAGAAATGTCGTTAACATCGGCGAAGATTTCGGGTGTTGGCAATAATTTCACGGCAAACCATGCATCACGAATCACTTTTCTGAAAACTGGCTTCTGCAATTACACTACAGGAATTTCACAAAAAACAATTTTCTCATTTTTTTAAATTCATTCATCTGACATTGTTACTAGAAAAATAAAGGCAATATTATATCAATATACACTGGAAAACATTCGTGAATTCATCTCCTACAGACATTGGAATGTAATTCAAAAACAAAAATAAAAGTAATATTCGGGTTTCGAACATGGGGCCAAAATTTAGAAGGTACGATGCTATCCACTGTGCCACAGTTTAGTGTAAGGACATCGCCTGATAAATGGCACATAAGGTATTGCTAAAAATCTCGAAAACTTCGATTGTCGTTTTTTTAAAGAAACGTCGAGTATCTACAAATAAGCTGAGGTACGTACGTCTTCAGCCGACCTCTGTGGCCGAGCGGTTCTAGGCGCTTCAGTCCGGAACCGCGCTGCTGCTACGGTCGCAGGTTCGAACCCTGCCTCAGGCGTGGATGTGTGTGATGTCCTTAGGTTAGTTGGGTTTAAGTAGTTCTAAGTTCTAGGGGACTGATGACCTAAGATGTTAAGTCCCATAGTGCTTGAACCATTTTTGAGGTACGTCTTCTCTTTGACACCTGTTACAATGAGCGAATTTTCTGGAAAATTGGGTTATGGCACTTGCCGTGTTCTCTTCGTGCGCGCGGTTTTTTTACCCCCCCCCCCTCTTGGTGTGATACAAACGGACTATGCCTGTAAGGAACAATGTGTCACAAGAGCATACTATTTAAATCTCCTGACAAACCTATGGAGTCTGTCAAGACAAAGCATTGCAGGAAGCTGTCGAAGGGAACGTTTTACCGCCAAGACAACGCTCCAGCTCATTCTGCCCAGGATTCAGTAACACATGCTGCTTCTTTGGGCTATCAAATTCTCGCTCATCCCCCTGTGTTCTCCCAGAATGGCATCCAGTACCTTATTTTTCTTTCCTGGGATGAGGAAACCACTGCGCGGCATAGAATTCCGTCGAGGTTGTTTTTCGAAATGGAACGTTTTCTGGGCAGTCAAAATGCAGACTCCTACAACCGAAGTCTCCTCCAAGACATCCATCGTTGGGGAAAAGTGTCATGTCGAAATAGGAATATGTAGAGAAGGCCTACCACTACCAAGGTTCATGGTCGCAAGTGACAACCACAACTTTATGGCTACTCATAGTAATGCAGTTTAAATGGTAAACTATATCAAAATCGTGTGCATTCATGGCAATATTTGCTCTGTATACGATGAATAAAGGTGTTGTGCATCAATGTAGTTGCTCTTTTTAACAACAGTCCGTATGAGCAAACCTGTTACTTTGCCTGATATTGTTCGTACCTTAGGTACTTGGACTATGAACTGCTATGTTTAAAAGAATAGCTCTTTGTAATCATAGGCGTGAGACACGCACATCTGCTTTCATGCGCAACAGCTCATTCGCTGCATATAATAATACATAGCTGTGATCCCGCAGCTAAACTGCCAGTACATCGACTTGAAACGCAAATTAATAAAATACACATAAATACAAATTAAAAGTTAAAAGAATAATTCAATAACAAGGGCTATGTTCTGAAGTCTATAATTGATGTGTACGACAGAGAATTATGTATAATAATGTTTATTCAAGAAACGACATCTCAAATAGAGAATCATGAAGGTGGTTCGATGAACCCTCTGCCAGGCACTTAAATGTGATTTGCAGAGTATCCATGTAGATGTAGATGTAGATTCAATGCTACCATCTGAGTTATCGACTGCTGAAATCGCATGAAGCGATTGAAAGTTGTTAATTGAGAGGTTCATTGTGAAAATATTTAATCACTGTAAATTATTGACTTTCATTGTTTTAAAGATATTGAAATTCTTGTTGTATCTTAGGATATGTCTCACTTTTCTGGGATCGGCGATCTATTCAGATTTGCATTAATATTTGATTGTAAATTATGATAGATTCCCAAACAGCTGTAAGAAGTCATCTTTCAGCTTGTCTGACACTCCGCCAGTTTTGGAAGATTGCCTCCTGCACGAAGACCATGCGAGCAAGAACCATCCAGATTCCCAGCTTTGGGATTTATCTATTTGCGCTGTACGTGTGGCTTGCCTGTACCGGTTGCTGTGACGTGCAGAGCCGCGGCGCTTGCTTAAGACATCCACACCACTCTCTGAGACCCAGGTCCCCACAGGCAAATTCACCTTACCTACTACCAACTTTATGCGGCCAGATAGCACACCTACTTAAACATAACGTTACAAATTGTGTCGCTTTTTTAAAAGTGGAAGGGAGAATGTTGGCGACAGTGACGGAATTGGCCGTCCGTCTTTAGACAGAAATGAAATCGCTACATACATGGGGTTGCCCAGAAAGTAATTCGCAGCATTTTTTTATTCAACAATTCTTTATCGAATATGATAAGAATTACACACACGAAACAATGGTGTTTTATCTACACATTCTATTTTTTAACGTAATCTCCATCCCGTTCTATGTCCTTCCTCCAGCATGAAACAATGCTTGTCCTCCGCGGGACTGCTACGGTCGCAGGTTCGAATCCTGCCTCGGGCATGGATGTGTGTGATGTCCTTAGGTTAGTTAGGTTTAAGTAGTTCTAAGTTCTAGGGGACTGATGACCTAAGATGTTAAGTCCCATAGTGCTCAGAGCCATTTGAACCATTTTTTTTGAATGCTTGTCCTGGTAACGGAGCCAGTGCATCACTGTGTCAATCACCTCTTCTTCGTCCTCAAAATTTCTTCCACGAATGGCCCGAACAACTGCACGTCCAAGGGGGCTAGGTCAGGACTGTAAGGTGGATTGGGTAACACTGGCCGGTCGCTAGTGGCCGAGCGGTTCTAGGCGCTTCAGTGTGGAACCGCGGGCGCCGCTCGGGGTCAGCCGAGCGGTCTCAGGCGCTGCAGTTATGGACTGTGCGGCTGGTCCCGGCGGAGGTTCGAGTCCTCCCTCGGGCATGGGTGTGTCTGTTTGTCCTTAGGATAATTTAGGTTAAGTAATGTGTAAGTTTAGGGACTGATGACCTTAGCAGTTAAATCCCATAACATTTCACACCCATTTGAACCCCGGAACCGCGCGACCGCTACGGTCGCAGATTCGAATCCTGCCTCGTGCATGGATGTGTGTGATGTCCTTAGGTTAGTTAGGTTCAAGTAATTCTAAGTTCGAGGGGAATGATGACCTCAGATGTTAATTCCCATAGTGCTCAGAGCCATTTGAACCATTTTTGGGTAACACTGTCGAACCTTGTTTTGCGATGTGTTTAGCAGTCCTCAGAGTAGTGTGGGGCCAAGCGTTACCGTGTTGCAAGTGGGTTGCTCTGGGTTGCTGTGGCGCCAAAGTCGCCGGAAACGTGTCTTGAGTTTTGTTACTGTTGACTTATGCTTCTGAAATAATTGGACCGCCTCTTGGCATCACATCAATGAGAATCACATCTTCACAGTCCCAGATCACGGTGATCATGACCTTACCAGGGGAAACAGTTGCTTTGAAATTTTTCTTCTGTGGGGAGTGGGAATGATGCCATTCCATCGACTGTCGTTTTATTTCGGGCTCAAAACGGTGAACCCAGGTTTCATCACCTGTCACTATCTGGGACAAGAAGGCCTCCCCCTCAGCTTCAAAACTTTGCAACAAATATTTTTTCTGTGTGATTTGTGATCCACAGTTAGACAGCACGGGGCCCATCTTGCACAAACTTTTGAATATCCAAGAATGCGGATAACTGTATCCACACTACCTTTGCTGATTGACAGAAGCAGCGCCAACTGCCTGGTCGTAATGCCTCTGCCCTCTTGAATGACAATATCAGCTCGCTGCAACATGTCAGGTGTGACAGCTGTGGATGGTCTCCCCGACCGCTGCAAATCGTGCAGCTCCGCCGAACCGCCTTTTGATGACCTCACCCTCCGTGCTCATTGACTGTCGACAGCAGATGCTCCATAGACTTTTCACAACCGTTTGTGAATATTCCCCACAGTTTCTTTCTCTGCAATGAGAAATTCAATGACGGCACGTTGCTTGTGACGTACATCACATACAGACACCATTTTGAAACTGTCTTGCAACTACGCTATCTGTCGGATGTGACGGAAACTTGACTTGCGCATTCAGAAGACCTCAAATAATACATACGTAACGTTTCGCATTCCTAGAATTGTTTTCGGCGGAGAAAAAAATGCGATGCATTACTTTCTGGGCAACCCTCTTATAATAAATTAACTCGCGACCCATCCTGGCTTTTTCTATTATTTTTTTTAGCGGTCGCTTTACCGTTTTTTTCTTTTTTTTTACAACTCTGAATTAGGAGATGAACCAAATTAAACAAAATCCACCTTTTTTTAGATTATAACGATATCACCCACTAGGAGCTCTTCACTAAGAAGATCATACTTGTTCTCGAATAACTAAGGAAAAGAGAGAAAAAAGATCTCAGAGCAGCCCTCTCTGGTGCTTCTGCCTCCGGGCACATCATCTCATAGAAATGAAGGAGATAACCGTTCGGCTTGGTCTCTATATGACACTACATCGTGTTCAGCATCAGCTTATCATGCCTGGGACGTCCCAGATGCGCAGGGTACCTTGTAAGGCACTCCCCAGGAGATCAGAAACAGATTGTTGGTATTTCGGGTTGCATATATCAAAATAATCAGCTATCAATTACGTAAAAGAAATTAAATTTCTTAACTGGTTTCTGGCTCTTAGGCCCTTCTACAGAAGGTGGTACCTATCGAATTACTTGCGAGTGACAATAGTAAGACGTGTACAGCAAAATGCCGTGGCCAAATGGTTCACAGTGCCTGAATAAAAATACAGGTGCTAATAACCTCGGCATTGAGCACCCGTAAACTCCAAACGCACGCAAACACATGTTTTTTTTGTGCAGGCACAACGAACCACAGCATTTTGTTGTATGTATCTTATTGTTGACAATCGCAAATAATTCTGTAGGTATAATCTTGTGAAGGAGACCACTAAGTGACGGAAACCAGTTAAAAAATTAAATTTCTTTTACACAACTAGTGGCTGACTATTTCGATATATACAACTGCAGTTGCTGAGTATGGATAAAATACTAAATTTTGGGTTGCGCACAATCGCCATCTGTCGTTCATGTGGGTGGTTCCAGACGTCCAGCACATTCTTCGGAATGTTGCGAAGCAGATAATGCACCCTTCGGCTCTTAGCCACTGTATGGGCAGTGCATTCTGTCTGTAAAAAGAACAATTGCAGGGTCAATGGCTTGTTAACCTACGTGGGGGAGAAAGTGGTTTTCGCCACTAGATGCCACACTTCCGCAAAGAGGCCACGCATAAGATGATGGATGTCGTCGTCTCTAACCTGACGCACCTACTCTGCCTCGTGATGACTGGGTGTTGTGTGATGTTCTTAGGTTAGTTAGGTTTAAGTAGTTCTAAGTTCTAGGGGACTGATGACCATAGATGTTAAGTCCCATAGCGCTCAGAGCCATCTGAACCATTTTGACGCACCTAACAAAACGGGAATTCATCATACTGATGGCATGGAGGTTGGATCCGGTGACTTATTTACCGTTAGCTACCAGATACCACGTTGTTTACTCTTCTGTGTCAAGGTTGGTGTAGTTAACTGTCCGCCATATCACTAGCCAGTCGATTGTGGGGTGCTGTGCTTCCACAGGGATAGCAGCGGCCCTACTCCTGAGTATTGGGTAGATGTCGCATGCGTCAGTACAACCATTATATGATGAAACAGTTGGGATATGTTCTTCACCATCACCAGCGCAGACAGAGAAGATGGTTTCAGTTTGTCTCTCAAGAGTCCCGACAGAATCGGCTGTTGTCTACCCCACGTTTTCAACATTACGCTGAGATAAAGTGCCACTGTGCAATCGTGAATGTGTACAAGCCTCAGACGTCGTCTACCAATGGGTGGGGTCAGGCCATCGTATCGATTATTGAAGAGTAATCCCGTGATTACTAAGTGCCCATATGCTGCCAGTATGTGTCGAGCAATCGCCTTCGGCATCAGAAGAATCTGTACGTAGTGGGGGATACGTGACGCCAAGTAAGTATTTATTCATGTATACGGTACTCAAACCGTTCGCTCCGGCGCTTTTCCAGGTGGCTTGGAGCAACCTCTTGGAGTTGATCGCCACAATGCATCGTGCATCACTGATGAACAAACTTCATACTGTCCTGTATCTGGAAGTGTGCGATGCAGTTAGCAAGTAGTCCAGTACCAATATTCAGGTCGACGCATTTGTTCATATTCATAAGCTACCTATAGTAGCATCGTACCTACTGGTCCAATTCAACGCCACATTTGTGGCATTGCCAGTCTGCATGAACAGTAACAGCCATCAAGTGTGTCCCTATATCCTAAGAGCTGTCAATAGTTGTCGAAGCCCACTGAAAATTGGTTCAAGGGCCACTGCATATACGATCTAGGATAAGGGACATCCTTGTCGGATTGATCTCGTAATAGTAAGGGGCCGTACCAATTGCCCATCAACAAGCACTTTAGAGGCAGTTCCATATAGTAACCGCATCACCGCCGCGGTAGAGGGCTGCAGGAACTTCATTTGTGTCAACACTACCATAATGTGGGTATGGCTGCCCCTGTCAATGGCTCGATTGAAGTCTATGGAGATGCGTAATCGACATGCTTTCGCCAACGCGAACGAATCGCGCTATTCGCCGAGTGCCATCTCGATGTTGCTGTAGCCGCCGAGGGATGTCTGGTCAAATGACGCCACATGATGAAGTATTCTTGAAGTCGTGCCGCGATCAGTATCGTAGAAATCTTAAAGTCACAGCTAAGTAGTGTAACTGCTTGGCAGTCTCTAAGTTACGTGCCGCCTACGGATTTAGGGACTGGGATGATCAGCCCCTATACAAAGGTAGGCGCAAGTGGCACGTCGGGAGAGTTTAGTTCATGGCAGATTTGTTCAATAGGGAGCCATCAAGTGTTGAAAGATCCAAAAAACTCCAAGAATTAGACGGGCAGGAGGGGGAGGAAGGGGAGCGGAATAAAAGAGAAGTAGAGGAGGGGAGAAAAGACTAAGGTCTTTGTTGGTGGAATAGAAGGCTGTGTAGTGGTGGAGTGGGAGGAGGGAAGGATACTGTGGGTGAAGAACTGGTACTGATGAAGGTTGAGGCCGGGAATGTTACGGGAACATAAGATACATTGCAGGGAGAGTTCCCACCTCCACAATTCAGAAAAGCTGGTGTGGGTAGGAAGGATCTGGCGAGGGTTGTGAAGCGCTCATTGAAGTGGGAAACATTGTGTTGGACAACATGCTCTGCAGCTGGGTGGTCGAACTGTCTCTTGACCACAATTTGTCGGTGGCCATTCATGCAGACAGACAGCTTGTTTGTTGTCATGCCCACGTAGAACAGAACGCAGTAGTTGCAGCTTAGCTTGTAGATCACACGAGTGCTTTCACAGGTAGCCCTAATTTTGACGGGATGGTGATGCTTGTGACTGGACTGAACTACACTCCTGGAAATGGAAAAAAGAACACATCGACACCGGTGTGTCAGACCCACCATACTTGCTCCGGACACTGCGAGAGGGCTGTACAAGCAATGATCACACGCACGGCACAGCGGACACACCAGGAACCGCGGTGTTGGCCGTCGAATGGCGCTAGCTGCGCAGCATTTGTGCACCGCCGCCGTCAGTGTCAGCCAGTTTGCCGTGGCATACGGAGCTCCATCGCAGTCTTTAACACTGGTAGCATGCCGCGACAGCGTGGACGTGAACCGTATGTGCAGTTGACGGACTTTGAGCGAGGGCGTATAGTGGGCATGCGGGAGGCCGGGTGGACGTACCGCCGAATTGCTCAACACGTGGGGCGTGAGGTCTCCACAGTACATCGATGTTGTCGCCAGTGGTCGGCGGAAGGTGCACGTGCCCGTCGACCTGGGACCGGACCGCAGCGACGCACGGATGCACGCCAAGACCGTAGGATCCTACGCAGTGCCGTAGGGGACCGCACCGCCACTTCCCAGCAAATTAGGGACACTGTTGCTCCTGGGGTATCGGCGAGGACCATTCGCAACCGTCTCCATGAAGCTGGGCTACGGTCCCGCACACCGTTAGGCCGTCTTCCGCTCACGCCCCAACATCGTGCAGCCCGCCTCCAGTGGTGCCGCGACAGGCGTGAATGGAGGGACGAATGGAGACGTGTCGTCTTCAGCGATGAGAGTCGCTTCTGCCTTGGTGCCAATGATGGTCGTATGCGTGTTTGGCGCCGTGCAGGTGAGCGCCACAATCAGGACTGCATACGACCGAGGCACACAGGGCCAACACCCGGCATCATGGTGTGGGGAGCGATCTCCTACACTGGCTGTACACCACTGGTGATCGTCGAGGGGGCACTGAATAGTGCACGGTACATCCAAACCGTCATCGAACCCATCGTTCTACCATTCCTAGACCGGCAAGGGAACTTGCTGTTCCAACAGGACAATGCACGTCCGCTTGTATCCCGTGCCACCCAACGTGCTCTAGAAGGTGTAAGTCAACTACCCTGGCCAGCAAGATCTCCGGATCTGTCCCCCATTGAGCATGTTTGGGACTGGATGAAGCGTCGTCTCACGCGGTCTGCACGTCCAGCACGAACGCTGGTCCAACTGAGGCGTCAGGTGGAAATGGCATGGCAAGCCGTTCCACAGGACTACATCCAGCATCTCTACGATCGTCTCCATGGGAGAATAGCAGCCTGCATTGCTGCGAAAGGTGGATATACACTGTACTAGTGCCGACATTGTGCATGCTCTGTTGCCTGTGTCTATGTGCCTGTGGTTCTGTCAGTGTGATCATGTGATGTATCTGATCCCAGGAATGTGTCAATAAAGTTTCCCCTTCCTGGGACAATGAATTCACGGTGTTCTTATTTCAATTTCCAGGAGTGTAGATGGGGGTGGGAGGATGTATAGGACAGGTCTTGCCTCTAGGTCTATTACAGGACATGAACCATGAGGCAAAAGGTTGGGAGCAGTAATGGAGTGTGGATGGATGAGGATTTTGTGTAGGTTTCATGGGTGGTGCAACACCACTGTTGGAGGGATCGGAAGGATAGTGGGTAGTACATTCCTAATTTTAGGGTACAATGAGAAGTAGTTGAATCCCTGGTAGAGAATATGATTCAGTTGCTCATCCTGGATCGTACTGAGTCGTGAGAGAACTCCTTTGAGACCAGATAGTGGACTCTGGGAGATGGTTTGACTGAGGAGATAAAGCATGAGAGATCTGTTTCTGTCTAAGGTCTGGAGGTCTGTGAAGGCCTCAGTGAGACTCTTAGTACATTTAGAAATGATAATAATGATCGTATAGCGTTGATGGTAGAGAGTCCACATCTGGCAAAGTTCGGCTCTGAGTTGCAAGTCTTTTCAGCTGATGTCACACTGGGTGATTGGTGTGATAATGAAATGATGATGAGGACAACACAACACTCAGTATCTGAACAGAGAAAATCTCTGGCCCAGCTGGGAATCAAACCCAGGTCTGTTGTGTGGCAGTCAGACTCTCTGACATCTCAGCTAACGAGACTGACACATTTAAAGAGAGACTGCTCTTCACTGTAGATGTGACAGCCGTGGGTGGATAGACTGTATGGAATGGATGACAACTGTTGAAGTGGAGGCACTGATGGTGGTTGATATGTTTGATATTAACACAGGTACTGATGCAGCCATCTTTGAGATGGAGTCACCACCAATGCACCAATGCACCCACAGTCTTTTTTTCCCCTCTTCTCCTTTTCCCCTCCATTTCTTCCTCCATCCTCCCACTTAATCACCAAACTGCACCTGGCTGCCCTATCGTGCCCTCACATCTCTCCATGCTCCCACATGCAGCACGTTACCAACCCCCACCGTTACCCTCCTATATCTCTTGCACTCCACACTCCAGACTCCTTCTTACCACCACCCCACACTGAGTTGCTCATAAAATGATTAGCAGTCTTTTTGTTGTGTCTGTCTGCAGGTCAGCATCTCTCCTATAAGGTGAGTAGCAATTTATTCTTTCATAATACTCTCATTATTCCATCCTGAGTTTTCCAAGTGTTTGATTTGTAATACTAGTGTACAGCCTGGCACCCACTGTAATGAACTATAGTATTAAACAAGTTTTCTGCTAGGGTGGATGTCTGGGCTAAATTAATAGCAACAATTACAACGTCCCAACAAAAAATATCGACAAAAATTGATCTAGTAGCCAAAGCACGATTCATCGGCATGCAGGTAGTGCAAAAAAATCATCTTCCAGTTGTAACAATACTCCTGATGAGTTCATCAAAATCATTACCTTCATAAAGTCTCGGTCATTAAATAGTCTTTTGTTCAAAATACTTTGTGAGGGCACTGTAGTTGTAAACACATATTTTCTTTTACATACTAAGATCACACAGGTATTCTGAGGAAAAAGACCACATTTTTTAAATTGGGGAATGAGGTGACGCCAGCCGAAGTGGCCGTGCGGTTAAAGGCGCTGCAGTCTGGAACCGCAAGACCGCTACGGTCGCAGGTTCGAATCCTGCCTCGGGCATGGATGTTTGTGATGTCCTTAGGTTAGTTAGGTTTAACTAGTTCTAAGTTCTAGGGGACTAATGACCTCAGCAGTTGAGTCCCATAGTGCTCAGAGCCATTTGAACCATTTGAATGAGGTGACAGGTGCATGGTTCAGCTTTAAAACACAGCTTCCAGCTGAAAGGCCAATTATTAACAGAAACTGTATGCTTCATACAGCTATTTATGGCACTTTTTTTTTAGAAAGATTTGTATAAACATTGAAGACAAATGTATTTACTCCTCACGAAAAACTTCTTGCTGTCAAGAAAAAGATAGAATTTTTGACAGTTTGTATGCGCTCAAAGGACTTTGATTGATCCCAATAATAGTAGTTTTAATGTGTTGAGATAGGCGAGATATTTACTGAAGAAGTTATTTAGCACTTGAGAGATCTGAACGAGCTTTTACTCGGTATTCTACAATGGAGCAGTAGATTAAATATAAAAATTAGTAGTAGGTTAGAAACACATTTAATACCAATGCATGACCTGTGATCATGTCAGCGGAAGAATGCAATACTGTTATCGAACTGACATCTGGTTTATCACTGGAAAAGTAATTAATCAGAATTCCGAGGCAGTTTAAAAGATGAATTTCCTCAATAGTCGCAGAAGTTCATGTTGGTCCTTTTACTCTTTGCACTTACATAAATATGTGAAAATAGGTTCTCACCTCATGTGTCAGCAAAAAATTAATACTGTGAAAGACATAATGCCCAACCGGTGATAAGAACTCATTTTTCACTCATACAGCTTAATATTAAGTACTGTACACTATCTGATCGTAAGTTCAAATGGTTCGCCGTGCGGTTAAAGGCGCTGCAGTCTGGAACCGCAGGACCGCTACGGTCGCAGGTTCGAATCCTGCCTCGGGCATGGATGTTTGTGATGTCCTTAGGTTTAACTAGTTCTAAGTTCTAGGGGACTAATGACCTCAGAAGTTGAGTCCCATAGTGCTCAGAGCCATTTGAACAATCAAATGGTTCAAATGGCTCTGAGCACTATGGGACTTAACATATGTGGTCATCAGTCCCCTAGAACTTAGAACTACTTAAACCTAGCTAACCTAAGGACATCACACCCATCCATGCCCGAGGCAGAATTCGAACCTGCGACCGTAGCAGTGATCGTAAGTATCCAACACTTATTAGCGGACACTTATAAAGCCCTGAAAATGCTATGGACACTTTCAGTGGGATGCTTGAATGTCTGAAGAGCAATGGTTCCCAACCTGGGGGTAATTACCCCTTGAGGGGTAAAGTGAAATTTTCAGAGGGATAAAAACTAAACGATTCGATTCTGTTTTAGTCAAGAAACTAAATTATTTTCAAAGGATCCCTACTTTTATCACAATTTTTTAAGACAGTAATACTGTTTATATAAGTTATCAATAGTTACTTTTGTCAATCAGTAGGATTAATCTGGTGGTGTTTACAGGTTCCTCACGTAGTCCAACAATAACATGCATATGTTAAGCTTTGTTCTATACATTTCTGGTGATAAAAGTGAGACATATACATAACAAATGCTGAATATCTCAAGAAAATGTCTTCTCCAAGCTTTAGATAGTACCTGCAGCCGTCCAGAAATAGCTTCATTACTTGCTTTGAAACGGATTAGTGAATTAACTGTCTGCACGGCACAGCAGAACTGCATAAGGCTGTACTCGGTATTATTATATTATTATTATTATTAGAATGGTTAAACACAAAGCATTAACAGCCTGAAGTCGTTCAATTTGTGGCAGTTCAGAAGTAGGTGGTTCAGCAATCAAGTGACTCACAAACAGTAAGTATAGTGCACACATTTGAACCTGTTTGATTTTAAACGGGGTTGCAGTGTGGTGGCCAAGCAAGTGCCGCAATGGACAGAAATAATGCAACGGAAGTGTTTTGTAGCAATTGTTTAACGCCACTATGGACAGTTAGCTTTCGTATCTGAGAAGGGGTTGTGGGTAGCACTTGCGATGCGCTGCAAATTGCTTCATCATTCATTCTAACACACACACACACACACACACACACACACACACACACCAAATATCGTTCACCTTTCACATCTTTCATCGTTTTAAAAATAAAAGTGTCGCTAGAAAAGTCTTTCAGTCTACAGTTAGTTAGGTGTTAAAGTTGGTGATAATGTGAGGTAGGGGGGGGGGGGCAGCAGATGGTAGGGGGGGGGGGGCGAAGGCGTGGGTATTAGGCAACGTCCGATTGCACTCAGAGATAATGGTCTGAGAATGATTGGGTACCACTGCTGTAGAGGATTGGTAGCCTACTTTTGCTCAAGAGCCGAAACCAGAGAATTTTGCTAATGGTGGCCGCTGGGATCTCGAGCGGAACCGATATTGTAACTCATCCCAAACACGTTTCATTAGGTTCAGGTCGGAACCCTGTGCAGACAAGTCTATTTTGTGGATCTTACTATCCGCAAACCGTTGCCTCACAGATGCTGCTTTATGACAGGGCGTGTTGTCATGCTGATTTAAACAATCATCGTCTACGAACTGTTCTTTTACAGTAAGCAGTAAACAAGGCTATAAATTGTGTAGATTTCTTTCCGAATTTAGTGTTTTCTTAAACATAAAATGGGGACCCCACCCTAACCCGAAAAACTCATAATACCGTAATACCATCTCCTTCGTACTTCACTGTTTGCGCTACACATTATGGCATGTAACGTTCTCCAGGCATAAGCCAAACCTAGAACCCTTCCAGCGGATTCCAAGAGCGTACAGCGTGATTCATCACTCCAAATCACCCCTTTCCAATCATCCAGTGTCCAATGTCATCGCTCTTTACACTACCTCAAATGTCGCTTAGCACTGACTACACAAATATGTGGCTTATGACCAGTTGGTTGACCATAGTAGCTGGCCGGAGTGGCCGTGCGGTTCTAGGCGCTACAATCTGGAGCCGAGCGACCGCTACGGTCGCAGGTTCGAATCCTGCCTCGAGCATGGATGTGTGTGATGTCCTTAGGTTAGTTAGGTTTAATTAGTTCTAAGTTCCAGACGACTGATGACCTCAGAAGTTAAGTTGCATAGTGCTCAGAGCCATTTGAACCATTTTTTTGACCATAGTACCCCATTCTGTTTTAACTTCCTGCTCACAGTTATTGTGCTAACTTAATTGTTAATAGCACTTTGGAACTCATGTGGGATTCCGTCTGATGATTTATGCGATGTCATAAAACCACCCTCTATAATGTTGTACGTGGTAAGTGCTTTGTCTTGGTTTAGCTATGGTTGTGCCTTCACGTATGCACTCCACTCACACATCACCACTATCGGCTTGGACAGCTTTAGAAGTGTTGAACTGTCCCTGATGGATTAGTTTACGCATGTGACATCCAGTGAGTAATCCAGTTTCGAAGTACTGAGCTCTTCTGAGCGACCAATTGTAAGGTACTAACTAGACAATACCCACTCGGCTCTTTTTATACTGATGGGTTCGCTTCTCTTGACATCTAGTAGTCAAATCTGCATTACAAAGAGATATCCGGTTATTTATGATTGGATAGTGTGTATCTGGGAAAATACGAACCACTACCACTATAAAACGTCATGTAACTGGGGCATCCCGTCGAGTAGACCGTTCGCAGGGTGCAAGTCTTTCAATTTGACGCCACTTCGGCGACTTGCGCGTCGATGGGAATGAAATGATGACGATTAGGACAACAACAATCTCCGACCCAGCCGGGAGTCGAACCCGGGCCCTGAGGATTGAAATTCTGTCGCGCTGACCACTCAGCTACCGGAGGCGGACACCACTACCCTTCATCTCATTATAATGTAAATCTCCTGTTTGATTACATTGTTTTAAATTTCAGTTACTTTAAAAAGTTATGTGTTGATTTTGAAAACAGTGTCGAACTAAAGATATAGTATTTGAAATAACTATCATTTTCGTTGTAAATAATTCATTTACAGAAGGCTACATTAGGAACAAACTACTGAGACAAACCGGGGGTTCCATAACAATAGCAGACATTAAAAATGTTTCCACTTAGCTAAGAGATTTAGAAGCGCTGTATTAGATACGCAGGGTGAACATTAATAAAACCGATAAATTGCAGGGATGGATTCCTGACTGCAAATGGAGGAAAGAAACTGCTATGGACATGTGTCTGGAAATGCATCGTTGCAACGGTAGATGGCGCTGACGAAAGAAATTTCCTCTGAACCTGTGTTGTGTGTTCCTTGCGTGTTGCAGGTTATGTGACCGACGCAGCGTAAGCAGCAGAATAGTCCAGTATTTATGTCGGGAACAAATGGTTCAAATGGCTCTGAGCACTATGGGACTTAACTTCTATTGTCATCAGTCCTCTAGAACTTAGATCTACTTAAACCTAACCAACCTAAAGACATCAGACGAGACCCAGTCATCACGAGGCAGAGAAAATCCCTGACCCCGCCGGGAATCGAACCCGGGAACACGGGCGCGTGAAGCGAGAACGCTACCGCACGACCACGAGCTGCGGTATGTCAGGAACAAGCTGAGATGGCGTTTGTGTACGGCCGGCCAAGCAGATGGAAGCGTCGAGAGGCAGCACGGCTACACCAAAACAAGTACCCTCAAAGACTCCAGCCACGTCACACAACAGTTCAAGCCTTTTTGGGCGTTTGTGAGATCGCGAGTGCTTTCACACGTGCAGGGAGGCGGCGGACTGTGCGTGCACCAGATCTGGAGGACCGGGTTCTACAGGATATTGAGACGAACCGCAGTACAAGTTCCAGGCAAGTGGACCGTCAACATGCTGTAAGCCAAAGTACGATTATTATCTATGATGCAACTTCAGGACGCATGCATTGCATCTCATGGAGGACACTTTGAATACCTGTTGTGGCTTGGATACGATGCAGCTCTGTAGTATCTTCTGGAACGATTAGTTGTCAATTCACGCACACCGTCCTTCTTCAGACATGTGTTCATAGGATCTTTTTTCCTCCGTTTTCGGTCAGGAATACGTCCCTGTAGTTTAGTTTTATTAATTTTCACCCTGTATAATAGAAGAAATCTCGAAAGACTTCTGCACTTCACATTGCGCGTCTTTTCAAAGTTTAGCAACAATTAATTGGCTGCGGATCTTTACGAAAATTTCACTAACTGATCTGTGTAAAATTACGTTTGATTTGCTGTTTATTGCAATGTTTGCATAATCTGCAAACACAAGAACGTTGTTATTCAGTAACATTACTGACGAAGACATGTCAGGACTCGAAGATGGAACCTTGTGAGACTTTTCATACAAGTAGTTCCCAACTGGATGATGACAGATAGCTTAATACTGGGTGGCTATAATTTAAGTGTAACTACTCTCAGAGGTCCAATGTCAGATGTAATTATCGCATGGCAGCGAAAGTTTGGAGATATCCTAACACTTTAATGTGAAACCGATTTACGCAGGCAAAAAATTATTTCCAGTTTTGGTCACCAGGTGAAAATCTGGCGCTGTGAATGCAAGAAAGATGTATAGGAAACTTCAGCTGAAACTTTCGGGCTGAGAGGCTGTGGTCGATGTATAAAATTTTCACCTAACGTTTCGTCTTCATCTGCGGGAGACATCTTCTGAGGTCGTCCGGCTACTGCCACTGAGGCTCCAGGTACTCTCGCATTTATAGAGCGCATAGAGGGCACCACCATTTGTCACGTGATGCCGACGGTTTAGTTAAACACTGCCTGACGACAACTTATTTCCAGTACAACAAGAGTTTTACGAACAGATCGACGGGGTGGCGATAGGGAGCCCTCTCAGCCCAGCTGTTGCCAGGTTATTTATGGAGATGGTTCAAATGGCTCTGAGCACTATGGGATTTAACTTATGTGGTCATCAGTCCCCTAGAACTTAGAACTACTTAAACCTAACTAACCTAAGGACATCACGCACATCCATGCCCGAGGCAGGATCCGAATCTGTGACCGTAGCAGTCGCGCGGTTCCGGACTGTAGCGCCTAGAACCGCTTGGCCGCTCCGGCCGGCTATTTATGGAGATCTTCCAACTGCGAGGGCTGCAGACTGCCAGTAAAAAGCCAGCTACAGGGTACCGCTATGCTGATGACACATTTGTAGTGTGGACTCATGGTGAAGAAGACCTGGATGTCTTCTTGGTGCATCCAAACAGTATTAACCCGAAGATACAGTTTACGATGGAGAAAGAGGGCAACGGTCAACTCAATTTCCTGGATGTGTCTGTAATTAAACGAGTGGATGGGCCGCTGGGCCACAAGGTTTATAGAAAAAACACTCACACGGATCGATACCCCCACAAGGAATCAAACCATCATCCTAGGCAAAAAAGAGGTGTCATGAAAACCTTGGTGGACAGAGTCAACAAAATCTGCGAGCCAGCTTACTTGCAAGATGAATTAAATCACTTACGGTCAGCCTTAATGAAAAACGGATATACCAGCAAGGAAATTGATCGAACCCTCCGCAAAGAAGAAAAGAAGCCAGAAGTCCAGAGCAACAACGGCCACCTACTGGAAAAGTTTTTCTACTGTTCATTAATAAAGTCACAAACCGGATCGGGAAAGTTCTGGCCAAGTATGAGATCTAAACAATCTCCAGACCCACCAAGAAGATTAAGGAATATTTAAGAACTGCAAAAGATGCCCGACATCTCCTAGCAACACCTGGGGTATACAAAATTCCATGCAGTTATGGACAAGTATATATTGGAACAACGAAAAGAAGTGTAAAGACCCGCTTAGCCGAACATAAAAGAAACTGTCGCTTAGGACACATAGAAAAATCGGCCGTAGCTGAGCATGTTTTCCGAGATGGGAACTATGAAGTTAAATTTAATGAGACAAGCGTACTAGCACGAACATCCCATTAGCATGCGCGCATGTATAGAGAAGCAATAGAGATTCACAAACACCATAATAATTTTAATAGAAAAGAGGAAGTTTTAAAGTTGGACAAAATATGGATGTCGACGTTGCGCCAGCAGAATGACAATCGATTATTCTTAATCGAGAATGATGACGCCTTCCAAAGATAGGCACTCCGTCGGTATCACGTGACGAATGGTGGTACCCTCTATGCACTCTACAAATGCGAGAGTAACTGGAGCCTTAGTGGCAGTAGCCGGACGACCTCAGAAGATGTCTCCCGCAGATGGAGACGAAACGTTAGGTGAAAAAATTTTATACATCGACCGGCCGTGAAAGTCTACATTGTATGATGTATAGGAATGTTTCCATATGTAATGGACTAAGAACGGGATGTGAACAGGAAAGGTGAAAGTGAAAAAGGCATAATGTTGATTTCATTATTAATTACAACTCACACAATTTGTTCAATTAGAGCTCCGGGGACGCCAGATCCACACCTGGTGGCCAAAATTGGAACTAATTTTTTCCTGCTTAAGAAGGTTCAGTGTTAATGCGTTAACTCATCTACCAAGTTTTGCTGCTTAACGATAATTACAGCCCACACTGAACCTTCTTGAGTAGCTGCACGTTAATTGTAACCAGCAGGTGCAAGATTCTTTCCAGTGGCACCCTTTGATTCTTCATCAAATAGCCAAAGGATTCGAAGAAAATTGAACTATCCTAATTGCATTTTAAATCTTAATTTAGATTATCCGTCTATGCACGACAGGATCCAAGCGCAGAGCTGTTGGTTTGAAACAGAGATATTTATGACAAATTTCATTATGCAGTAGGTTCTGTATGTAGGGAAGAAGTAGTTTGGATAATACATTACAGGCCATTAAAATTGTTACACCACGAAGATGACGTGCTACAGACGCGAAATTTAACCGACAAGAAGAAGATGCTGTAATATGCAAATGATTAGCTTTTTAGAGCATTCACACAAGATTGGCGCCGGTGGCGACACCTACAACATGCTGACATGAGGAAAGTTTCCAACCGATTTCTCTTACACAAACTGCAGTTGACCGGCGTTGCCTGGTGAAACGTTGTTGTGATGCCTCGTGGAAGGAGGAGAAATGCGTACCATCACGTTTCCGACTTTGATAAAGGTCGGATTGTAGCCTATCACGATTGCGGTTTATCGTATCGCGACATTGCTGCTCGCATTGATCGAGATCCAATGACTGTTAGCAGAATACGGAATCGGTGGGTTCAGGAAGGTAATACGGAACGCCGTGCTGGATCCCAACGGTCACGTATCACTAGCAGTCGAGATGACAGGTATCTTACCCGCATGGCTGTAACGGATCGTGCAGCCACGTCTCGATCCCTGAGTCAACAGATGAGGACGTTTGCAAGACAACAACCGTCTGCACGAACAGTTCGACGAACACTTTCAGCAGCATGGACTATCAGCTCGAAGACCATGGCTGCGGTTAACCTTGACGCTGCATCACAGACAGGAGCGCCTGTGATGGTGTACTCAACGACGAATCTGGGTGCACAAATGGCAAAACGTCATTTTTCGGATGAATCCAGGTTCTGTTTACAGCATCATGATGGTCGCATCCGTGTTTGGCGACATCGCCGTGAACGCACATTGGAAGCGTGTATTTGTCATCGCCATACTGTCGTATTACTGGGCGTGATGGTATGGGGTGCCACTGGTTAAACGTCTCGGTCACCTCTTGTTCGCATTGACAGCACTTTGAACAGTGGACGTTACATTTCAGATGTGTTACGACCCGTGGCTCTACCTTTCATCCGATCACTGCGAAACCCTACATTTCAGCAGGATAATGCACGACCGCATGTTGCAGGTCCTGTACGGGCCTTTCTGGATACAGAAAATGTTCGACTACTGCCCTGGCCAGCACATTCTTCAGATCTCTCACCAATTGAAAACGTCTGGTCAATGGTGGCCGAGGAACTGGCTCGTCACAATACGCCAGTCACTACTCTTGATGAACTGTGGTACCGTGTTGAAGCTGCATGGGCAGCTGTACCTATACACACCATCCAAGCTCTGTTTGACTCAATGCCCAGGCGTATCAAGGCTGTTATTACGGCCAGAGGTGGTTGTTCTGGGTACTGATTTCTCAGGATCTATGCATCCAAATTGCGTGAAAATGCAATCACATGTCAGTTCTAGTATAATATATATGTCCAATGAATACCCGTTTGTCATTTACATTTCTTCTTGGTGTAGCAATTTTAATGGCCAGTAGTGTAACAAACGAACCATTTAGCACCAAAACGAAGAGTCATCGTTAGTATGATATTCTCCTTCACGTGGGCACAACTGCGTCGGACAGGCTCGCACTTTACGTCCCGGCAACGTGACAGCTAGCTAGGAGCAGAAGCAGCCAAGAAGACAGCCGCGAGACGTCCACACGAGACAGAGCACCGCCCGCATTCCTACGCGCCTGACTGCCCGCGCGAGGGCCGCCACGGAATGATATTCAAACAGGCATTTATTAAAATTCATAACGTTTAGAGGGCGGAGGGCACGCCGCCCGGGGCCACAAAAACTCATTAAAAACTGCTGCCCTACGCCGCGCCCGGGGCACGAGGCACAGCTCCGCCTCAAAGGCGCCACTGTCGCACGGCGGAGCTGGCTGCGCCCGACCAACTCCGCGATGCGATGCTATGAGATGCGGCGCAGCTCTCGCTAATTCCCTTTGGCCCGCCGCACTTTCGCATGCAGCGAGTTCCCGAAAACCACTTACCAGCTCCCTGGCTTCGGACTCGCCTCGAATAGCCCATACCGAGCAGGTCCCCGGCACGACCGCACCCGACCTGGCTGCTCGGCGCTTATAATCAGAGGTCTGCACAGACGCTAATATATCCACGGATAGCAGCAGTAATTCTGACTTTGCGAATATAAGCCTGTGCCGATGCGGATAACTACGGCAGTACCTGCCAATTTATTTCATGCCTGTGTATGCGTTCAACACATACACTGATGAGCCAGCACATTAAGACCACTGCCCTCGACGAGGTTGTATGCTGCCTGTTAGCGCTGAGGGCACATGACAAAGTAAGAGAAGTGTATGAGCGAGGCAGAGTCGGATGGAAAATCATTCTAGCGTGGATAAGTAACGTAAATGTGGAAATCCGCCGACTTAAGCGACTTTGACAAAAGCCAGTTGCACAACTCCAAGCGAAGGGCAGGATCTCCCGGATGTAAACGGTGCACTTTTTGTTTCTGGTAAGGATTCAGATTATTGTGCTTCAATGTGCGCCATGCCTTCGATTGTGAAGTGCGTAATCGTTGAGAGATACGTCGTGTACTGGTACTCGGGCTACGTTCAACAGTATCCATTATGTCCTCATCGTCTTCACGTATCGAGCGCTCGTACTGGTTATGAACGCTAGGTAGTGAAACTGTCTCCCGTAACATTGGAAATACTCTGCTAATGGTTCGTGCATTCGGAATCATCCGAGTTGGATAACGGATGCGATATTCATTAACTGCAGCCGTAGCATTACCATCACATTTGCCATAAGTAAACACCAATAGGCGTATTCCTCTGTCTTAAATTTGAAAGGCATCCCTATTTCACAAATAATCTACAAACTGCAACAATTACTATGTTGTTGTTATGTTCTTTCACTGAACAATACAGAAAACTAACTCGTTTCAAGGTTAGGAAACGACAGAAACAACTCACTAACGGTTGCCAACAAAGACATAAAAGTTTCTACATTCTTAATGGGAAGTAAACAAATTTACTTGTATAATAATCTTTGCTTCTCCGGATGTCCTTGAAAACTACTGGAGATACATGTTTGGGACATGTTTTATTAGATTCACCAGATCAATACCAACAAAATAAATGGAAATCGTGCTTTGCCTTAACCTCATAAAATTTTGCGATGCCTTCATATTAGTAAAGTTGCTAAATTTCAGGCAAAATCTTTTATTAGCCGTAACTCCGTAATTAAGCATTTGCGGCCCTATTATTATATGAACTTTTTCTTTAGCTTTATTTGTAGAATAACATACTAAAATATTTGCCTATCATCGTGAATCATCCTGTATATAACAATTACAAATTAAAAATAGTTAAATGTCAGACAAAAAATAATAACAATAATATTGAAAAAACTGAAGCTGAATTTGCTGTAGGAAGTCCAATGGTGCTATGACTATGTAGGCTTCTATGGATGGTGTAAATATGATTAAAATTCTTCTGGTTTGTAGAAAATATAAAATACTTTAAAATACATAATCTATAAAATCCACGTTTCAAGCAAAGTACAGCGGTCTCCCTTAGATTTTATCCAATGACGCAGTACAACACGCAGGAGAATTTTAATCACCTTCAGTGGTATCATATGGGAAGAAAAACTGGAAGGAAATGTAAGACCTTTGTTCCAAAATGACGACAAATGACGATTGAGAGAGTCACAGGACAACCAAAAAAAGGTAATGAATGGACCACTAAATGACTGACTTCGCATATGGTTTAGTGCAAAGAGGGAGTGTAAATCTGATATCAGCAGGCAAAAATGAAGAGGTTAAACGAGAATCTTTCTAATAATAATCACAACTTCACAGCCAGCCAGGATTGGTTACAAAGATGGAAGGATTGGCATGAAATACGTCAACTGGTGAAAGCCTTTAAGGGAGACTGTGGCTGAAAATTTTAAAAAAGAATTCAAAAATCTTACGTCCTTTGTAAGCTGGTTCCTGATCAAGTTTTATGAAATTTCCGATTATATAGATTCCCAGTGATCCAGACATGTGGTCCCACCTACTCTATAAGAATGAGGTGCTACTGTATTTATTTATTTACCGTGTTCTGCGGAACCATGCAAGTCAAAAGTACTTAGTCATGGAAAGCATCAGTATGTAGTTTGCAGAATGATCACAAGAAAATTTATAAACGAAACAAACTTTAAGAATTAATGGCCCACGAAAAAGTTTGAGACAATGTATAAGAATAAGTGATACACTATGGAGAAAAGTTATGAACTACGGTGGGAAACTCGTATACTGAATATGAGTGTGCCACAAGGAAAGCTTTCAATTAGATTTGAATACTTGGAGTTTGCTGTATCACTCAATATTTCCAGTTCTGGTAGAAGTCTACTCAAAATTAAACCTTCTGGATAGTGAACACATTTATGTACAGTGGTTAAGGAAGTGTTATCCAAGTGCATATATAGCATTTCCGTCTTGTTTTCACTGAATCAATGTTGCAGGCTCTTATGAATGAATCATAAGTGTCAACAACAGATCCCATGTTGGAATATATCTATAATGATGACAGAGTTACAATTCCAAGACACATCATCAACTGTCTACACGAAATTCATGAACTAAGGCCGCAGAACAGTCTGATCGCCCGTTTCTCTCTTACGAATATTACTGGGCAATGCACATAGCTGCTCCAAAGTAGCACCTCATACGAGATAACAGAGTGAAACAAAGCCAAGTAAAAGAGCTTTGGAGGTTCAGTGTCAAATACAATAGAGGTTATTCTTATAGTGTAGACGGCAGCATTCAGTTTCTGCACAAAATCTTGAATGTAATTCTTTTAAGAAAGCTCTCCACTTGCCCTCGGCCGTAAGGATTTAAATCAGTTGGCTTCACTGTCTGACCACTTCCGGGTAAAAAAATTTGTTATTATAAGAGTTTCGTGTCAGAAACTATATGCATTGCATTTTGTTGCAGTTAAGCATTAATTTATGCTAAGAAAGCCACATGCTAATGTTACCGATTACTCAGTCAGCTACATCACTCACCTTACGTACCCACTTCTTTCACAAAAACGCTTGAGTCATCTGCAGAGAGGAAAATTTTTGAGTCACCTCTCATGTTTTGTGGCAGCTCATTGATATCAAGAAAAGTAATGGATGCGGAACATAACCCTGCAACACCCGCCAGTTCACATGATCCTCAACAATATCATTGTTTTCAAAAACTAAACCACAGCATAGATATAAGCTACAATTTTTGCATTAGAGGCGATCAATAATAATGATTATTATTGTGTCTTATTATACATACAGGGTGAAAAGTATTTAAACCGACAAACTCTGGGAGGTCTTAGGGGATATCAAAACAAATATTTTTCCCTAATGTCATTTTTTCCTATGACGATTATTTAAACCGGTGGAGACCGTATTACGTTCTTCAGTTGCTAGAGGCCGTATTACGATCTTCAGTTGTAGGCAACTGCTGTCCACCAGTGTAGTAGTGCATTGTCTCTGTTTACTAATGGAGCGATACACCTGGAGTGAGTACACTGATACGGTTGGTGCGTACTACGTAGCGCACCACAACGGACGAGCTGCACAGCGGGTTTATCAACAATAATATCCTAATCTCCGTATCCCGCATCATACGACCTTTGCTGCTGTGTACCAACGTCTGCGTGAGTCCGCGTCATTTAAGATTACCTGGACAGGGACGCCGTCACACGGTAAGAACGCTGCAAATTGAGGAAGCTGTCTTGCAGCATGTGGAGCGGGATCCTTCAATCAGCACTCGTGCAATTGCAAGTAACATGGGGACGAATGAGACGAATGTAAGAACACTCCTTAGAGAGAAATTGTTATGTCCATTTCACTTACAGCGTGTCCACAACCTGGAACCAGTTAATTATCCACCCAGAGCACAGTTTTCGCAGTGGTGCTTGGAACAGTGTAAATTGCATCCTACATTTCCATCCTCTGTGTTGTTTACCGATGAAGCAACATTCGGACGTGATGGAGTCTTCAACATGCACAATTCGCATGCTTGGAGTTAGGACAACCCACATGCCACAGTTACTAGCACTCATCAAGTGCGGTTCTTTGTTAATGTGTGGGTCGGTGTTGTTGGGGACTTTAATTGGGCCGTATATGCTATCTAGACCATTAAATGGCAGTCACTGTTACAATTTTCTCGCCAGAGCTTTGCCAGAATTGCTGGAAGACGTCCCGTTCCCTACAAGACAACGCATGTGGTGCCAACATGACGGGGCGCCGGCACATTTCAGTCATCGTATGCGTCGATTCCTGGACCGACGGTTCCTAGAAACGTGGATTGGCAAGGGTCGTCCTGTACCATGGCCTGCTCGATCCCCAGATATGTCCCCTCTGGATTGTTTTGTGTGGGGAGAGATGCGCAACCTTGTTTACGCAACTCCTGTTGCATCAGAAGAGGATCTGGTTGACCTGGGGTCAACAATTCAGGATACTCCTGGGGTTTCTGCCCGTGTCAGACAGAACATGATCCGACGGTGTAACCTTTGTTTACGTGTCAATGGAGGCGTTTTTAAAAATCTACTGTAACTGAAATTGGGTTGCGTTAATGTGTTGTCTCTTGGTCATAAAAAAATGGAAAAGTGTTTGTTGGTTTAACTAATTTGCCGCCAAAGAGATCTTCCTCTACCGGTTTAAATACTCCTCGTAGGAAAAAATGACATTAGGGAAAAATATTTGTTTTGATGTCCCCTAAAACCTCCCAGAGTTTGTCGGTGTAAATACTTTTCACCCTGTATATTTCACTCTGTCCCCTTAATTACCTAGACGGGTACCATGCCACCACTCGTTCTAACTCTTCACAGAAATTAGCTCACTGGTAGCTCACTAACACAGACACAGATTCCCAGTTTTTCTTTTGCTCTATACGTATCTAAGTCGTGATGATTAAAATTGTTCTGCATGTTGTACAGCGTCATAGTATAAAACAGTTTAATTATAAACTAAAAACCAACTTCTCGACCATGTTACAACTCCCTTCTTCAGGACAAGATTGTTTTGGTGGAGGAAAGGCGGCTTTATTTTTATTGTAGACGATGGGTGTCAATATGCCATGTTTTTTAAACTTTATTGGCCTTAGAATATAATAAGCTATTCCTGACGGGAAGGAGGCGGGAGGGTAGGATAGAAGACATTCGACAGAAAACTGTCGATACATTGGTTTTAAGTTTATAATCAAAGTATTTTATACACTGAGGCGGTACAACTCAAAGAAAAATTTTAATCATCATGATACCGGCCCAGGAAGACCACGTAGTTATCTAAGCAACTGCCCTCTGAAATGGAATGCACTCCTCTCATAGACAGCTTGTTGCTGAAAACACTCAATTGATGCCAAGGCTTCTCTGGTGAACTCCGACATCCCTACGTATGCCCCCTGATTCCGACTGTTCCCGTACTGCAATGGCTGACACACCATTACTCACATCTGTGACTGGTTCTTCTTTACAGTACGCTAACGGCGATTAATTTCGTAATCGCAGGCTGTCCTGTCACGTAGCTTCTACTTTTCCTTACTGTTTTCCTAATTTCTGAAACCTTCCAATCCCGATTGAACTAGTTTTCAAATGTGTGTGGCCTTATTAGTATGTCCGTATTTTATCCACTGGCCTTTCCGCTGATACTAAAGACATGTCGCAGTGCAGCGACGTTCTTGCTGAGGCGGTGGGCACACCATTTTCCTATTTGCGTGTGGACATCATTATGTTTGCTCTCCTGTTCTGCCTTCCCCGGCCCTGAAGAAAATGTGTCGATGGGGACCTTCCATATGTAACATGTGTTCTCTTATATTTAACATTAATTAAATCACATAGCCATGGCCTATCTCTCCCCCTCCCTAAAATACTTAATGAGCACTAAACAGAGTGCGATAAATATTATTGTTTTGATTATTCTTAGTTTTCCGTTACGCAATTTCCTCACAGATGTTCTTACATAGTTTGTTTACAAATTTAATTCAAATTTTTCTTATCATCAATTTTTTAAATACACTTTTTTCATTCTCCCATTGAGGAGGTCTCTTATATATTACAACAGCATCTTTGTGTTTTGTTCATCTTAATATCGTGAATTCTGTGATATTTGAAACAGACTAAAGCCTTTATACGTATACTTACAGCTATAGCTATTTGAATAAGAGCAGCATATTACTGTTATTGTTGCTGTGGTCTTCATCCGAAAACTGGTTTGATGCAGCTGTTCATGTTACTGTAACCTGTGCAACCCTCTTCATCTCCAAATAACTACTGCAACCTACATCCTTCTGGATCTGTTTTCTGTATTCACCCCTTGGTCTCCATCTACAATCCCACCCCCAATACTGCCCTTCAGTACTAAATTGGTGATTCCTTGATGTCTCAGAAGGTGTCATATCAACCGATCCCTTCTTTTAGTCACGTTGTGCCAAAAATTTACTTTCTCCTCATCATTTATACGATCTATCCATCTAATCTTTACCATTCTTCTATAGCACGGCGTTTCAAAAGCCTATACTCTCTTCTTGTCTAAACCGTTTATCGTTCAAGTGTCACTTCAATACATGACTGAATCCAGACAAATACCTTCAGAAAAGACTTCCTTAATACTTAAATCTACATTTGATGTTAACAAATCTCTCTTCTTAATTAACGCTCTTCTTGCCATTGTCGGTCTACGTTTTATACCCCCTCTACTTCAGCCATTATCAGCTATTTTGTTGCCCAAATACCAAAATTCACCTACTACTTTTAGTATCTCCTTTCCTAATTTAATTCGCTCAGCATCCCTTGATTTAAATCGACTACATTCCATTATGCTTGTTTTTCTTTGTTGATGTCTATCTTATAAATTCTTTTCATGACACTGTCCAGTCCTTTCAACTGTTCTTCCAAATCTTTCGCTGCACCTGACCGAATTACAATGTCATCGGCAAATCTCAGAGTTTTTATTTCTTCTCTACTTCAAATTTTTCTTTGTTTTCCTTTACTGCTTGCTCAAGTACAAATTGAATAACATAAGGGATAGACTACAACAATATTTCACTACTTTCTCAACCATTGCTTCCCTTTCACGATCCTCGACCCTTATAACTGCCGGCGGAATTCTGTACAAATCGGCCGGCCGCTGTGACCGAGCGGTTCTAGGCCCTTCAGTCTAGAACCTCGCGACTGCTACGGTCGCAGGTTCGAATTCTGCCTCGAGCATGGACGTGTGTGATGTCCTTAGGTTAGTTAGGTTTAGGTAGTTTTAAGTCCTAGGGGACTGATGACCTCAGATGTTGTCCCATAGTGCTCAGAGCCATTTGAACCATTTGATCTGTACAAATTGTAAACATTTTTTCGCTCCCTTTATTTTAAGCCCGCTACCTTCAGAATTTCAAAGAGGGTGTTCCAGGCAACTATGTCAAAAGCTTTCTCCAAATTTACAAATTGCAAAAAACGTAGGTTTGCCGTTCCTTAACCTATCCTCTAACAGAAGTCGTTGGGTCAGTATTGCCTCCCGTGTTCCTACGCTTCTCCGGAATCCAGAATGATCTTTTCTGATGTCGGCTTCTACCAGTTTTCTATTCTTCTGTAAAGAATTCGTGTTAGTATTTTGCAACCATCACTTATTAAACTGACAGTTCGGTAACATTCACACTTTCCAGAATCTGCTTTCTATGGAATTGGAATTATTACATTCTTCTTGAAGACTACGGTATTTCACTTGCCTCGTACATCCTACACACCAAGTGAAATAGTTTTGTCATGGATGGCTCTCCCAAGGCTATCAGTAGTTGTGTCAGAATGTCGTCTACTCCAGGGCTCTTGTTTTGATTTGGGTCATTCACTAGTCTGTCAAATTCTTCTCGCAGTATCGTGTCTCCATCTCATCTTCATCTACGTCTTCTTCCCCTTCCATAACAATGTTTTCAAGTTCATCTCCCTTGTACAGATCTCCTATATGCTCCTTCCACCTTTCAGATTTCCCTTCTTTGCTTAGTACTGGGTCTCCATCTGAGCTCTTGACGTTCATACAGCTACTGCTCTTTTCTTTTAAAATCCTCTTTAATTTTCCTGCAGGCGGTATCTCCCTTTCCCCTTGTGAAATATCCATATAAATCGTTACATTGGTTTTTGTAAACTTGTGGTAAGGGCCTATGGGACCAAACTGCTGAGGTCATCGGTCTCTAGGCTTACACACTACTTAATCTAACTTTAACTTACGCTAAGGACAACACACACACATTCATGCCCGAGGGAGAACTCGAACTTCCGAGGGGGGGAGCCGTGCGAACCGCGGCAAGGCGCCTCAGACCGCACTGCTACACTGCGCGGCCTTACATTTATAATCTAGCCATTCCTGATTAGCCGTTTTGCACTGCCTGTCACTTTTTTTAAACGTTAATACTCCCTTTCGCTGGCTTCATTCGCTGCATTTTCAAATTTTCCACTTTCGTCATTTAAATTCAATATTTCCTGTGATATCTAAGAATTTTTGCAAGCATTTTCTTTTTACTCATTTGATCATCTGCTGTCTTCTCTAGTTCGTCTCTCAAAGCTACCCATTCGTCTCCTACTGCATCCCTTGTTCTAGTCAATCGTAACATAATGCTATCTCTGAAACTCTCAACAATCTCTTTTTCTGTCATCTTATCCATGTTCCATCTCCTTAATTTCCTAGTTTTTGAAATTTCTTGGTTTTAATCTACAGTTCACAACCATTAATTTTTATCAGAGTTCGCATCTGCCCTTTGAAATGTCTTACAATTCAAAATATTTTTTTTCCCGAAATCTCTGTCTTACCATTATATCATCAATCTGAAACCTTCCGGTGTGTCTAGCTCTCTTCCGCGTATAAAACCTTCTTTCGAGATATGCTCTATCCATAATTCTACGAGGGGGCTTCCTCTTTCATCTCCCTTAACTATTGTTTTACCTTATCATACGTTTCTTCGATCTCTTCATCATTTGCGGAGGTAATTAGCATGTAAACTTGTACTGCTGTGGTGAGTGTGGGCTTAGTGTCTGTCTTGGTTACGATAATGCATTCACTATGTTGTTCATAGTAGCTTACACGTATTTTTATTTTCTTATTTGTTATTAAACCTACACCTAAATTACCACTATTTGATTTTATATTTATTGCCCTGTATTCATCAGACCCGTAATTCTGTTTCGAAATTCACTTATTCCCACTATATATAACTTTAACCTATCTACTTCCCTTTTCAAGTTTTCTAGCCTAACTGCCCAATTAAGACATCTATCATTCCATGCTCCCACCCAAGAACGCCAGTTTTGTTTCTCCTGATGAAGGCATCTTCCTGAGTAGCCCCCGGCCGGAGATCCGAATGGTGGGAATACCCTTGGCAAAAATTACGGCTGTAGTTTCCCCTTGCTTTCAGCCGTTTGCAGTACTAACACAGCCAGGCCATTTTGACTGATGCTACAAATCCATATCAGTTAATCGTCCATACTGTTTCCCCTGCAGCTACTGAAAAGGCTGCTGCCCCTCTTCAGATATCACAAGTCTGTCTGGCTTCCTGGCTTCTCAACAGGGACCCCTGTGTTGTCATTTCATCTACAGTACAGCAATCTGTATCGCTAGTGCACGCAAACCACTCTGCCAACGGCAAGGTTCATGATTCATGGGGGAATTGCTGTTATCACCATTATTATTACACCTACATACATGGTTGTCCAATAATGTTGTATCCGTTGCTCACTATCTAGCCCCCATTTGTGACTGTAGTGGCCAGGAAGGTACGACAATTCGCCTTCGTGCTCACAAAATCAGTCCTGGACGATGTGAGTTGTGTGAACAGGTGCCTTGCTGTCTTGGTACACAGCATCATCCTTGGGGAGCAATCAATGTACCATGGGATAGCCTTTATCAACCAGAATGGTCACACAATCGTTGGCAGTAAGGCTACCTTGCAGAGTAACTATGGGGCCCACGGAATACCGTGCTACGGCTTCCCAAATCATCATCAAACCCCGCCATGTTTCACTCTTTTGGGACTTCAACGTTGCCATAAGTTGGATAATGACTTTCTTCCATTGCTCCATAATCCTGGTCTTATGGCCGTAACGTATTCTTGTCCTGCAGTAACTTTTGCAGCTGTCCTCTTATTTTTCGTCACAATCCTCTCCAACAATGGTCTGTCACCATCATTCAACACACATTTTGTTCTGCATTGTCACTTAGCGGTTGACGTTTTTTCGTTTTACCGTACGCAGTATAAATCTACGGTACGGCGCCTCTTGAAACATCGAAAACTGCGGTTCCCTTGGCTGCGGAAGCATCCACCATACGCGCACCAACAATTTGCCCATGTTCTAGTTTACGTAGCTGCCACATAATACACTGAAAGGTGGCTACACTGAGCCACTGCGCCAGAGATTGCGCCAAAGAGTATTATTAAGCCGCCTCCATAGTGCTTGGTGAGGGCTCGTGGTAGTCAGTGCCTGTCGAGGACTCGGAGTAGTCTGTGCTGAGATGTCGTAGTGAGGAGTGTTTGCTGAGATGTGCTAGTAGGCAGTGTCTGCTGAGATGTGGTATTGGAGAGTTCTGGTTGAGATGTAGTAGTAGCGAGTCGGTGTGGAGAGATTGTAATGTCTAGAGTGCTTTTCATCAATATAAATTAAGGTAACAAACTACTTTTCTTTTTTTCTCATTATTTCAATGTCCTGAATAATGCGTCATTACAGGTTCAGTCAACAAAGCATCTGGCTTGTGTTCTTGTATTAGAGTGTAATTCTGGGTTTCTTGCGCAATTATAGTATTTCTAATTTTCTTTTATCACGTCAGTATAATTGGTATTTAAAAATTCTTGTCTTGTTTAAGAAGAACCGTGCCAGATGTGCGTTGAGTCATACTTCCACATACAGAACAGTTATGCTTGTGCTTTGGTTTCGTAGGTTTCATAGTTGCTGGGGACTTAATTAATTAATTGTGTTAACGAAAATTTTCATTTCATTCTTTGTTGTTGTTCTATGCAGTCAGATTGCGTACTAAGACTAGTCAGGGCCAACCGTTTACGAAACAGCGTAATCGGACATACAGCGACTGAAAATTAAAAAATTATTTTCATTTTATTTAATTAAGCCCCCATGCAACACTCACAACTACACAGGACACAGTTCGGACCACTACTGACGTTTGCAACGTATTGAGGACATTGCACAGGTGCCGTTCGTGGTCAGATACAATAGCACAACCAGCGGGCTCATTTAGCATCTACAATTAAGATCAAGCACGTATATCTCGCGTTGTTCCCCTGCATTCTTGGCTGTAATAGTCAAAGATGGTTGTCACATAAAAATGCTTAAGTTCTGTCGTTAATGGTCAAAGAAAGAAGACATGTCGGAAAGAACAGACATCAGTCATGATTCTGCAGCCGTATACTCGTATAGGTGACGAAAGAGAAGTTCCGACATCAGCTGAATAAGTCATTGACGTAATTTCAATGGTGACAGGTCAAAATTTGTACCAGACTGGGACTCGAACCCAGATTTCCCACTTATCGTGAGCAGTCGCCTTAATCATTTCGGCTGTACAAGCACACTTCCCATCCAGCCTAAATTCCCAATGTCACATACTACTTACATAGTGTCTCCTGTCCATTATCCTCATTGCTCACAGCCTCGCCTAATCACCGCTAGATGTCGAATGAAGAATACATCCGCACTGAAGGGGCCGTCAAGGAGCGTATATTGTTGTAAGTGTGGTCTGTTCTTTCTTGCAGGAATCCGGTGAGGCTGGAAGCAGTGAAGATAATGGAAAGGGGACACTAAGTATGTAGTGTGGAAATTTAGTTGGACGGGAAGTGCGCTCATATAGCTAAGCTGACTAAGGCGAGCGCTTGTGATAAACAGAAAATCCAGGTTCAAGTCCCCGTTCGCCGCAAATTTTTACTTTTGGCCATTGGATTTATTTCAATGCCCAGTTGCAGTTAATGTCGGCATTTCTATTTCGTCATGTATATACAGCTGCAGGATCATCAAAGAAGCCGGCCGCGGTGGTCTCGCGGTTCTAGGCGCGCAGTCAGGAACCGTGCGACTGCTACGGTCGCAGGTTCGAATCCTGCCTCGGGCATGGATGTGTGTGATGTCCTTAGGTTAGTTAGGTTTAAGTAGTTCTAAGTTCTAGGGGACTGATGACCACAGCAGTTGAGTCCCATAGTGCTCAGAGCCATTTCATCAAAGATGTCTGTCCTTTAGGGCATGTTCGATGTATTGAAATTTGGGTTGGATGGGAAGTTCGCTTAGATAGCCGAAGTGGTTAAAGTGACTGCTAGTGAGAAGCAGGAAGTCTGGGTTCGTGTCCTGATCTGAAACAGCTTTTCACTTATCACCAGAATTTCTCTTTCGTCTCAGAAAGAATATTTTGACATAATATAACATGAAAATCTAATCTAATCTAATAATAATAAGCAAATTAATATTAGCAGTTTCTCACATCGCTGGTTTCCTTTGTCATTTCTTTACAAAATCCCAAACCCACAATCCTGTAGTTGTTACCCAGGCTCTGACGTGGGAACAGACCAGAAATTGATATTGATGACAAGTGAATAAAAATTAACAAAATCAGAAAGAGAAAGAGATGCAACTGGGAATTAACTGATCTCTGTCAGCAGGCAACAGAAGAGAATATAGATTCACATGGCTGTAATGTCACTCAGGCAAGCTGATAAACGGTAAAAGCTGGGACTTAATATTTTAGAAGCAGAAAATGATATAATAATAAATACAATAACAATAACACTGAAACTTCCTGGCAGATTAAACTGTGTGCTGGACCGAGACTCGAACTCGGGACCTTTGCCTCTCGCGGGTAAGTGCTCTACCAACTTTTTTTTTTTTTTTTTTAATTTCATTTTGTACGTTTTCGTTCGTTGTATCTGCGCGGGGTGGGCGTCTCAAGACACCCGTTTCACTTCGTCGTTGACGCATTAACTCAGTTTTTTTATTATTATTATTATTACAGAAGGCAGCTAACCCGCTGACCGAACACGCTGAGCTACCGTGCCGGCACCAACTGAGCTACCCAAGTACGACTAACGTCCCGTCCTCACAGCCTTAATTCCGCCAGTACCTCGTCTCCTACCTTACAAACTTCTCTTGCATAACTCATAGTTAATTATCAGAAGCAAGACTTTTTTTTTCAAAAAAAAAAAAAGACATTTCATAAATGCAGAATGATTTTATTTACATAACAGCTACTATCAACTATGCAATATTTACAGCACCAGAGATACATTATACTAAGAGAAACAAATAATGATTTTAATTATTTACAGTGTACGTGAACTAGCTCAAAATGGCTCTAAGCACTATGGGACTTAACATCTGAGGTCATCCGTCCCCTAGACTTAGAACTACTTAAACTTGACTAACCTAAGACATCACACACAGCCAAGCCCAAGGCAGGATTCGGAGCTGCGACCGTAGCAGCAGCGCGGTTCCGGACTGAAGCGCCTAGAACCGCCCGGTCACAGGGCCGGCTGTACGTGAACTAGCAGCAGCAACTGAAAGAACTATACACACACAATGTATGTCCTTGTGTTGATGTGAATTCTCGTGACTGCGGTATGCAACGGAGCTCCACGCTGGTCCTAATTTGTATGTCGGTAAGGAACACATACACTCAATCACTGGCTAACTTCTGTAATTGGTGACCATGTCCTAGAATCCGACCCTCCCGGTATGTTCCGATTAAAATATAGAATTTTTCCCCTCAACGCTCACCCATAAAATTACTTTCTTGTATTTTCAACGTTAGTTCCATGATAGCTTTTAAGTGTTCGGTTGCTTATACTGATCCTTGTTCTTTCCTTTATTTAACGGATTATCTTTAGTGATAATTCATGGTGCTGCGGGTTCTGTTTCACATGTTCTCAGAGCTTTGAACACCGGCGTTGTCGCTGGGGTCGGTAACCTGTTTATTTTTTTGTGTGTCCTTTTTTTTTTTTTTTTTGAGGGGACATTTTCTGTCTCGAAATTCTACATGCAAAGAGAGGTAGGTACTTAGGTCACTTTTCGTTTTAAATAGTTTTCGTTAGGGCCATGTCGCTGATGCATGAATGCTGACCAGAGTAGGGCACGATCATTGAGTGGGGAAGATCGTGCAGAATCTTGTATCGTCATCGAGCACGTTGACGACAGAGACGAGGACTTCAAGCCGGCAGCTGCGACCGAGCGGTTCTAGGCGCTTCAGTCCGGAACCGCGCTGCTGCTACTGTCGCAGGTTCGAATCCTGCCTCGGGCATGGATGTGTGTGCTGTCCTTAGGTTAGTTAGATTTAAGTAGTTCTAAGTCTAGGGGACTGATGACCTCAGATGTTAAGTCCCAGAGTGCTTAGAGCCATTTGAATCATTTGAGGACTTCAAGGGGGAAGAATTGACGTACGGTACCACGGAGCAGTCAGAATCCCATGTTGATGATTACCACCCATCGGAGGTAGATCATTGACAGAAAATATCTGTACTTGCGACTAACGAGGTATGGGACGAGACAAACGTTAGAGACATATGGGAGACAGGTCACTCAGTCGTTAATATTTCAATAGCGCTCTGAAATCGCGAGTCACTTCAGCGTTTATCGGTATGGGTGACGAACTACCACAATATCCAATCATTGCTCTCCTTAAAGAGATAGAAAAAAGGAGGGAAGAGAGTATGAAACAACTACAGAAACAAATTACCGATCATGTTGACGAGTTTGGGGGTAGAGTAACAGGGGTGGCACAAATGAGTGTGGAAACAAGACAAATGGCGCTTACCGCTAAAAGAGATGCTCACGTACCTAGGATAGAAACACCACGGGCAAAGAAAATGGCTCTTGTTGCGGACGGGCGAGTAAAACTCGCTAAATACACAGTGCACAAAAATGTTAAGGTCTTTTCCCCGGGACAGGGACGGGACAGGATATGGTCGAGCTGAACTCAAACAAAATAACAAAATTGCACGACCAGGTACCTCAAATTGAGCAAACGCTCAGAATTGGTGGATCAGGGATAAATGTATCGGGTCTGGCGCAAAAATTTAGGTTCCCGACGGTGCAGCCGATGCCGATGGGTTCCACGTCGAGTAGCACCACGCAAAATACACGCGGGGAGCGACGAGTGCACGCTCGAGTTTTAACTTAGAACAAATGAAAGAAGCAACTCCTGTTACATTTATCGGACGGCAGGAACTAACGCACCGTGTCGAACAAATTCCCGTATCTGACTCAGTGAGATGTTCAGGTGCGAGAAACGAAACCACGTTCGACCATAAGCACTTTTGTCACTACTAGCGTTTCAAAATTTCAAGGTAATATGGAAAACACTGCACCCCAAAATTTGGATTAAGTAATTTAGTAGGTTGCTTCCAATTTCATGGTCCCTCAGCACAAAATTAGAGTTTATTTGTGCACACATCGAGGGAACAGCCGCCGAAAGGATGCGCGATGTTGCGACAAACTGTCAATGCTATGACGAGTTCAAGGAGGCAATTCTCGCCACGTACTAGTCGCGAGAAATGCAAGACAGAATAAGACAGGAGATAATGATGTGGCCAGACTTTGAATCGCCAGGCTAAAAGCGTTCCGTCGATATGTTTGAGACTTTATTGAGGAAGAATCAATTCCTACGTGCCCTACAACGCATCAGAAACAAAGCGGTTATGTTTTTCAAAGCTCCCGACACAATACAACAAGCGTTATTAGGGAAATGCAGACACGCTATAGAAATATTCAAGATCTTACTGTGTGAGTTAGAGCTGATGTATGAAAAACAACGCCAGAGTAACAATCAGCAACCCCCAGAACAACGGTAGGAGAAACGAGAGGACTGGACATCCTGGAGCATCGGGAAAAAAAGTAGGGCAGCGAGACCATAGGTACTACGGGAGCGAACGATACGAACAAGATAACACCGGAGACACCGAAATTGGTGAGATCAGGGCGCAATCAACAGGAGGGCGAGAAAATTGTCATCCGAGCTCCCAACTCGTCTCAAGGATCGTGGAACGGAAGCCCTAGCCACACCTGATGCCAGAGACGAGAAACAAGCGGTACGCAATCACTCCGCTAATAATTTCGGAAAGGACCGGTTTCACGTTGTTGAGTACAAGGATGTCCGTAACATATTAAGAGAAGAAAAGGAAGTTGACAGTGAGGACCCGCACCCTGTAATTTCGGTCACTGTAGCGGAGGTTGCGTTACCTGGAATTGTGGATAGCGGTAGCCACATAAAGGCCATTTCCGAACAGGCATTCCATCGTTATACAGAAAACAGGAACTGGCCAACACTCACTACGGAAAAGACGAAGATCAGAGGTGCAATTGCAGGAAAGGGCGCAGAAGTCAACCTCCAGACGAGACTCGATTTTTCGTGTCAACGACACCGTCTAGAAACAAACTTTCGTGTGGTGCCAAACCTAGGAACGAAGCTGGTTATTGGCATGAATTTCTTGAGGGCATATCAGGCGACAATCTGCTTGGGTAGAGGAGTGGTCGCCTACAGCAGGGGGACTAAAACTGTAATTAAGTTTGACCAACAAGTACTACGGACACAGTTGCCGACTGACTGTCTGAAGCTTTACTACACTCAAGGAGGAGGTAAATGACCAATCGACCAATAGGTAATGGTGGTAATGATCGAAAGAAAGAAGAGATCGAGAACAAGGAACAGACAGAGGAGATAATAAGGGGAAAGTTGGACTCTGTGCACGATATAGAGCCGGAGGGCAGAAACAGCTCGAAAACGTGCTGATGACGAACAAAGAAGTGTTTTTGCCTTGGCCGGGAAATTTAAAACATTTATTTACGAATTCAGAGTGAGACCTCGCATGAAGTTCTTCGCCTCTTCTTACGCAATTCCTCGAATATATCGAGATAATGTAGCAGCTCAAATCTCCAAAATGCTAGCAGACAGTGTAACAGAACCAGCGAGGTTCGCCTAAAATATCCCTTTCAAAACTGTATAAAAGAAAGGTGGACCCATACGCCTTGTTCAAAACTCCCGCCAGATAAATATAATAATCGACACAGAAACGGAGAGGCCGGAAATGCTGGAGGAACTGCTCCAAAACTTGTATTGCGTCTCTTGTCTTCTCCTCCACCTACCTGCGCAGTACATCTGGCAGACTGAGCTGAATCCCGAATGTAGGCAGTACACCACCTTTCTTGCGTTTTGGAAACCCTACAAGTCTAGCGGATTGCCATTTGGACTGAATATTTCGTCCGCCGCCTTTATTAGAGGTTTACATGGAATCCCCAGTGACTTTCTAAAAGAAAGAGTCACTAGCTACGTTGATAATACGCTTATTGCAAAAAGGACGTCACAGGAACGCAGTCTAGTGTTACAGGAACTCTTAACCACATAGAAAAAAATGCCTCTGAGCACTATGGGACTTAACATCTGAGGTCATCAGTCCCCTAGAACTTAGAACTACTTAAACCTAACTATCCTAAGGACACCACACACATCCATGCCCGAGGCAGGATTCGAACCTGCGACCGTAGCGGTCGTGCGGTTCCAGACTGAAGCGCCTAGAACCGCTCGGCCACGCTGGCCGGCCTAACCAGATAGAGTTACTGTAAACAAACACTATGTGAACAGAACTATCCGGACACCTTGCTGAAAATGACTTACAAGTTCGTGGTGCCCTCCATCGGTAATGCTGGAATTCAATATGGTGTTGGTCCACCCTTAGCCTTGATGACAGCTACCACTCTCGCAGTCATTCGTTCAGTCAGGTGCTGGAAGGTTTCTTGGGGAATGGCAGCCCATTCTTCACGGAGTGCTGCACTGAGGAGAGATATCGATGTCGGTCGGTGGGGCCTGGCACGAAGTCGGCATTCGAAAACATCCCAAAGATGTTCTATAGGATTCAGGTCAGGACTCTGTGCAGGCCAGTCCATTACAGGGATGCTATTGTCGTGTAACCATTCTGCCGCAAGCAAAGCATTATGAACAGGTGCTCAATCGTGTTGAAAGATGCAATCGCCACTCCCTAATTGCTTTTCAACAGTGGGAAGCAAGAATGTGATTAAAACATCAATGTAGGCCTGTGCTGTGATTGTGCCATGCAAAAAAAACAAGTGATGCAAGCCCTCTTCATGGAAAACAGGACCACACCATGACAGCACCGCCTCAGAATTTTATTGTTGGCACTACACACGCTGGCAAATGACTTTCAGCGGGCATTCGCCAAACCCACACCCTGTCAACGGATCGCCACATTGTGTGCCGTGATTCGTCACTCCTCACAACGTTTTTCCACTGTTCAATCGTCCAATGTTTACGCTCCTTACAGCAAGCGAGGCGTCGTTTGGCATTTACCGGCATGATGTGCGGCACATCAGCAGTCACTCGACCATGAAATCCAAGTTTTCTAACCTCCTGCCTAACTGTTGTAGAACTTGCAGTGGATCCTGATGCTGTTTGGAATTCCTGAGTGATGGTCTAGATAGATGTCTGCCTATTACACATTACGACCCTCTTCAGCTGTCGGCGGTCTCTGTCAGTCAACAGACGAGATCGGCCTGTATGCTTTTGCACTGTGCATGCCCCTTCACGTTTCCTCTTCACTATCACATCCGAAACAGTGGAAGTAGGGTTGTTGAAGAGTGGGGAAATCTCGCGTACTGACAGGCGTATGACCCAAGTGCCACCCAACCACCTGACCACGATCGAAGTCCAGGAGTTCCGCGGAGCGCTCCATTCTGCTCTCTCATGATGTCTAGTGACTACTGAGGTCGCTGATATGCAGTACCTGGCAGTAGGTGTCAGCACAATGCACCTAATATGAAAAACGTATGTTTTCGGGGGTGTCCGGATACTTTTCATCACATAGTGTAGAAAAGTCGTCTTCCAGATCTACTGTAGTTAAGCTTTTAGGGCGTTTAACTACTGGAGATGGAATCGCACTACATCCTGATAAGCTTGAAGCAATTACCAAATTCCCTCCGCGATCATTCAAGATGCAATTACGCGGTTTTTTGGTGTAATCAACTTTTTCTCCACTTCGTGCATACCAAAACACTCAGCAGTTCTCAGGTAACCGAACTCAAAAGCAAGAAAACGCCTTGGGCTTGGGACGAGGTGGCAGAACAGCAATGTCAGGCTGTTAAATCGGCCTTGCTTCAGTCGCCGATACTGTCACACCCGAACCTGGCAGATGGTTTGTGCATGGTGATGGACTGTGCCTACACGGGGTTGGACATAATGGTTTTTAAAAAACACACACATAAAAAAAAAGTTTTTCATCACCCCGATTCCCAGAACTCCTGAAGACAGACGGTGACTGTGGATATTGTATCACAGACACAGTCTCTTTGACTGTTCAAAGATGTCACTAAACACGCCAAAAGATGTAAACAACCATGCATGAGAAGCGCCTATTAGACGGAGGGGGTCTGACAGCCGATCAGTTCCAGTCTTCCACCAGGAAGAAGGTATACGGCTTGTGTTGTCCGTAATTCAGCCATGCCCAGACGGTCAATACCGTGGTTCGATCGCGTCCGCGTTGTTACTTTGTGCCAGGAAGGGCTCTCAACAAGGGAAGTGTCTAGGCGTCTCGGAGTGAACCAAAGCGATGTTGTTCGGACATGGAGGAGATACAGCGAGACAGGAACTGTCGATGACATGCTGCCCTCAGGCCACCCAAGGGCTACTACTACAGTGGATGGCCGCTGCCAATGGATTATGGCTCGGAGGAACCCTGACAGCAACGCCACCATGTTGAATAATGCTTTTCGTGCAGCCACAGGACGTCGTGTTACGACTCAAACTATGCGCAATAGGCTGCACGGCGAGATCCATCTTTGCAACCACGACACCATGCAGCGCGGTACAGATAGGCCCAACAACATGCCGAATGGACCGCTCAGGATTGGCGTCACATTCTCTTCAGCGATGAGTGTCGTATATATCTTTAACCACTCAATCGTCGGAGACGTGTTAGGAGGCAACCCGTTGAACGCCTTAGGCACACTGTCCAGCGAATGCAGCAAGGTGGAGGAGGTTTTCTGCTGATTTGGGGTGGCATTATGGGAGGCTGACGTACGCCGCTGGTGGCCATGAAAGGCGCCATAATGGCTGTACGATACGTGAATGCCATCATCCGACCATATCCAACCATATCGGCAACATATTGGCGAGGCATTCGTCTTCGTGGACGACAATTCGCTCCCCTATCGTGCACATCTCGTGAATTACTTCCTTCAGAATAACAACATCGCTCGACTAGAATGGCCAGCATGTTCTCCAGATATGAATCCTATCGAACATAGATTGAAAAGGGCTGTTTATGGACGACGTGACCCACCAACCACTCTGAGCGATCTACTCCGAATCGCCGTTGAGGAATGGGACAATTTGGACCAACAGTGCCTTGATGAACTTGTGGATAGTATGCCACGACGAATACAGGCATGCATCAATGCAAGAGGACGTGCTACTGGGTATTAGAGGTACCAGTGTGTACAGCAATCTGGTCCACCACCTCTGAAGGACTCGCTGTACGGTGATACAACATGCAATGTGTGGTTTTCATGAGCAATAAAAAGGGCAGAAATTATGTTTATATTGATCTCTATTCCAAATGACTGTGCAGGTTCCGGAACTCTTGGAACCGAGGTGATGCAAAACTTTTTTTGATGTGTGTACATGACGGCAGGAAATCTTGTACGGAAATCCACTGCGTTTGGCAGCTGGGTTCTCACAGAGAGGAGAGGAACTATTTGGCGACTGAACTGGAAGCAGTCGACAAGGTATGGCCCTTCCAGAAGTTCAGGTACTTCCTACAGGGACAGAGGACACAAGTGTATACCGACCATAAAGCGCTGGAGTTTCTGCTCATGGCGAAGTTGACACACAAGCCGCTCGGCAGTTTCTCTTGCTCCAGGAATATGTCTTCCAAATAATTCACATATAAGAGTGTACCATTATCACCGCTGATGCCTTGTCACGCTCGCCAGTAGGTTTTGTAGAGAGCAGTGAGGTCTCTGTTACATGCAGAAATTCAGACTTGAGCAGAATGTGACGACAACCATGAGTGACAAAAAATAAATAAATAAAGATCACTTACTTTTGAGGCAAAAGGCAAATGGAAGGACCGGGGAGAAGCCTCTGTCTGGATGTTTTACCTGCTTAGAAAGGGCTGAGTTGGGTCTCCTACAGAGGACGCTTGGAAGGTTCACAGCGACTTGTGTGCATACCAAAACACCTCACAGACGAGGTAGCCTGGAACATCCACAGTAGTTACGGGTACGTTGGGGCAAGGAAGTTTTTCGTCAAACTACGGATGTCGGACACTTTAAATGCAGGAATCGAATGAGCTGACTCTTTCAATCACTGTACAAAGTCTGTCAGAAGGCAAAACACACAATTACCAACAAGCAGCCGCCTGTTTACTCCACTGCACACCGAAAACTGAAGCAGCTAGCGGCCACAGATTTCATGGAGTCATTACCTCGGACAAAAAGCATACTATTTTATTTTCGTTTTCATAGAACTCACCACGAAGTTTGTGAGGCGCTTGAAAAGAGCCACAGCACTTACCAGGTCTCGACATGTCGAGAAAATTATTTCCGACAACGGACCGCAATTCCACGTGACACTATGTAGAGAAATAATGAAAAGACATTTCACCCATATCTCATCTCATCATCCGAGTTCCATTCCCGCTGAATACTTGATAAAGTAGCTGGGGAACCGGTGCAGAATTTACAGCAGCAAACAGCACATAAAACGGTGCCTTTTCAAAGGATTTCCACGACGTATTAAATGGGGTACCCCACAGGGTTATGCAACTGACGCCAGAGGCGGTGCTCCAGAACCAGCAACCACAAGACCTGATTAGAAAAATCGTATACTTCCCGCCGAGATCGCGTGAGGTGTACAAGAAAGTGGATGAATGTGCACTCAGTAAGTAGAAAGACGAGAGCTGACAGAAAAGCATGGACACGCGAGTTCCACATTGGTGAGAAGATACTCGTGATGTCCTTCCGACTTTCCAGCAAGTCGAAGCAGACGTGTCATAAATTCGTTGCCGTATACAATAGGCCGTTGCAGGTGCGGAGGATCGCACATACAAAAACGGTGGAGTTGAAATCATTGAGGACAAAAAAAATTAGTTGGGCTCCACTACATTTGCCAGATAAAACGTCTTCTAGAAGTGATGTCCTCAATGACACGCTTGTTTTCTTTTACATGTAGGATTTCCTTTTTATTGTTTTTTTTCTGTTGTATGTGTAATTGTACAAAAGCATAAGTAAATGTGTTATTGTCTACAATATTTTTGTTTCTTTCCGTTTCCTTCGTTTATATGACACTGTTTAAGTGGCATGTACCCGTTCATAAGAACACAAATGCTGGCATCTATAGAACCTTGATGTCATTAACACTGAAGCGCAAAAGCAATTACCATGGCATGCGTAGTCAGTTGCAGAGACAAGAAAACAGGGAGAATGCGGCGCTACGGCCGGCAGCGCTTTGACAATACAAGTGTCTGGCGCAGATGTTAGATCGGTTACTGCTGCTACAATGGCAGGTTATCTAGATTAAGTGAGGTTGAACATGCTGTTATGGTCGGCGCACGAGCGATGCGACACAGCATCTCCGAGGCAGCGATGAAGTGGGGATGTTCCCGTACGACCATTTAACGAGTGTACCGTGAATATCAGGAATCCGGTAAAACATCAGATCTTCGACATCGCTGCGGCCAGAAAAAGATCCTGCAAGAACGGGACCTACGACGACTGAAGAGAACCGTTCAACGTGACAGAAGTGCAACCCTTCTGCAAGTTGCTGCAGATTTCAATACTGAGCCATCAACAAGTGTCAGCGTGACAACCATTCAACGAAACATCATCGATATGGGCTTTCGGATCCCATCCGTGTACCCTTGATGACTGCACGACACAAAGCTTTACACCTTGAATGGGCCCGTCAACACTGACATTGGACGCTTGATGACTGGAAACATGTTGACTGGTCGGACGAGTCCCGTTTCAAATTTTATCGAGTGGATGGACGTGTACTAGTATAAAGACAATCTCATGAATCCATGGACCCTGCATGTCAGCAGGGGACTGTTCAAGCTGGTGGAGTCTCTGTAAATGTCCAGTGCGCATTCCGAAGGCCTTGGGCAATTCCAGCAGGACACTGCGACTCCCCGCACGTCCATAATTACTACAGAGTGGCTCCAGGAACACTCTTCTGAGTTTAAACACTTCCGCTGGCCACCAAATTCTCCAGACATGAACATTACTGAGCATATCTGGGATGCCTTGCAACATGTTGTTCAGAAGAGATCTCCACCCCCTCGTACTCTTACGGATTTATGGACAGCCCTGTAGAATTCATGGTGTCAGTTCCTTCCAGCACTACTTTAGACATTAGTCGAGTCCCAGCCAAGTCGTGTTTTGGCACTTCTGTGGGCTCGCTAGGGTCCTACACGATATTAGGCAGGTATACCAATTATTGTGGCTCTTAGGTTTACTTTCCCTAACACGTCCACGTCCATTACAATAAAGGCACCCAGACAAGCAATAAAACGTTTTCCCAATAGTGCACAAGTGCAGTGAAGTTGATGGTGTGAATTGCACAACAATTGTAATTCAATATGTATTATAATCCTTAGAGGTGAATGTGTTAAAAATACCTATTTATCATTTGGTACTTTGTGAAACGCATGTTGTAATGTTTATTAACTGTTGTAGTACCTGCATGCGTAAGGTTGAGAATATAGTGAATAATACAGAAAATAAATATCCATGTACATTAAATGAGTTCTATCTTGGAAACCACTCGGGGTAGGTCATACGTCCTTATGAAGTTTTCCTGCTTCAAATGATTGTTCCCATCATCTCGATGAATTCTGACCATTCCTCATGGGACACCTTGCATAGTAGAAAAAATGAATTTAGCAGTAGAGCCGTTATAGTACGGCAATGAAAAAAAAAACAGAAGAAGTAAATACAACAGTAAACGGAACGCCTATCCAATATAACAAAGAAGGAATCCTCAATCCAAAATGAATAAATTACGAGAGTGAAAGTGCAATGTGACTGGCGACGCTAGAAGAAGACTGTACCACATCTTTTACAATACACATCTCGAAAAATTGTCCATTCAAATGGCAGGATATGGATCCTCCAGTCCCAGAATTTATTGATAAGATTCAGCTAAAAGCAAGACATTTTGCAACGTAACTAGGATAGCTGTGCGGACCACTGCTGAAAGTTTGTGAGCAACATCGCGAATTATCTAAACTCAGTTTTGTCTACAATGAGTTTGTTAAAATACATGGCCGTATAATTTTCGAGTTTAAATATTAGGGTCTCAGTGTTACGTACATACCAGGTACGCTACTCGAGAGCGAATTCAAAATAAGTCGGATTGTCGGCACGAAACACGTCACCATAATGTAGGAAGTTAAGGCTGAAATGATGTGTCTGCGCAGGTATTTGTGCAAATGTCTGTTCATGCAACAGATGGCTGCAAATCTCGTGCGTTTCCGCGACACAGTTTGTCAGCTGCTGGTCCGCCGACTGTCGGTCTAGGAAAGAAATTTCAGCGTTAAGCAGCTACATTCTGACAAAGAGTATTTCATTTCAGGGTACTAACTTGTATGAACGAAATTCTTCCATAAACTGTGATCGAACTTGGAAAAAAACTGCAGACAAAGCTACAAGTCAGAGGGAAAAAGAACAATGTAGCGGCCAAGACAGTGGCTCCCTAAAGTGGTGCAAATTTTCATATATTAGTTTACCTCGCGATTTACTGGTAGAACACAACGACTGGCGAAATTCTTTGTGAATGGACGTAGAGATGTACAGCTATCTACTGAAGCTAGTAACTCCTCACGTACTATGACAAAATACTTACATGAAAAAGCGAATTCAGTATATAATCGACTGACACCCACATGTCGATGTCTGACAACAGGACGAAGTTTTCAAAATTTTGATTTTTCGACTTCAGTGTCCAAACAAGGAATGAGCAAAATAATATGTAGCGCATGCAAAGCTATATACGAGGGTTGAATGAAAAGTAATGCCTCCTCCTTCGTTAGTTGGGTTTGGATAGGAATATTTTAATAAATCAAACGCATACATAATACTTATAATGTGATCTTTAATTACCAATATTCACTTTTCCACATAACCAGCCAATTGGATACATTTCTGCTAAAGATGAACAAGTTTTCTGCCGGCCGCTGGTGGCCGAGCGGTTCTGGCGCTACAGTCTGGAACCGCGTGACCGCTACGGTCGCAGGTTCGAATCCTGCCTCGGGCATGGATGTGTGTGTTGTCCTTAGGTTAGTTAGGTTTAAGTAGTTCTAAGTTCTAGGGGACTTATGACCTCAGCAGTTGAGTCCCATAGTGCTCAGAGCCATTTGAACCAAGTTTTCTGAAGCCGTCAGGGAAGAAGTCGACACTCTGTTTCCGCAACCACAGTCTCACAGTTCTCTCAACGTCTTCATCAGAAGATCACCTTACATCATCGGGAACAGATGGAAGTCAGATGGTGCTAAATCTGGACTGTCTGGAGGCTGCCGTACGGTGGTGAAATTCGGTCTTGAAGTTCTGTTGTGGTAGCACGTGAAGTGTGTGGTTTGGCATTGTCATGCTGCAGGAACACATTTCTCTTTTCCTTTCGTACCCTTGTTAGCCGTCGTTTCAGAGTTCGCAGCGTTGTGATGTAACGCTCTGAATTTATTGTTGTTCCATGATCAAGGAAATCGACATGGATAACACCAACTGCGTCCTAGAACACTGTGGCAATGATTTTTCCAGCTGAGAGCTGCGCCTTGAATTTCTTTTTCTGTGGCGAGTCTTCGTGTCGATGTCCCATAGATTGACGTTTCGTCTCCGGGTCGTAATTGTGTACCCACGTTTCTTCTCCTGTCACAATTGAGTGGAGAAAGGCGTCACCTTTATTCTCGTAACGCGGGAGGAGTTCCTGTCAAATTTCAAGTCTGTGCGCTTTCATTTCAGGAGTCAGCATCCGGGGTACCCATCGTGCACAGATCTTCCGATACCCAAGCAAAGCAATAATGTGACCCACACGTTCTTGTGAAATGCCGATTGTGCTTGCAGTTTCTCTCTGAGTGGTAACGGCGATCGTCCTGAATCAATCTGTCAACATTTTGCTTGTAAAACTCGGTGGTTGCTGTCACAGGACGTCCAATTACTCTTTGTCACGCAGGCTGATGTTCCCATCTCAACATCATTAAACTTACTCGCCCAACGACGCAAAGCACTCACATCAACACAATTACCATAAACTGCTTTCATTCTCTGGTGAAACTCCTTTGGGGTGACACCTTCTGTTGTCAAGAATTCAATGACTGCACGTTGCTTAAATCGTATTGACCGACCGTCTGCGCAGGGTTCCATACTTTACACTGTAACAACGCAACCGTTCAATGCCAAGGCTTCCCGCCAACTGGAGCTGTAGAGACCGACACCACGCCAGCAAGCACCACCAACATCAGTGAAAAACGTGTGAAGGCAAACAGCATTGAAGAGGCGTGTGACAAAACGAAAAGTAACCGTGTGACATCCCAAAGAGGTCTTAAAATGTCCCCCAATCAGCGGCCAACACCAAGCCACAATCCGTCCAGTACCAGCTCAGAGACCGCAACAGAAACCAGCACCTACAGCAAGCCAGCTGCACCTAATTAAGATAATTTAGAACTTAACTTACTTTTAAGTAGGCTAGAGAAAAAAGAGATACTGCAGACAGCGCAGCGGATGCTACTTAGATTGTGCCATGCAAAGGGAGATTCTCTCTGTTTTCCAGTAACTGAGCAAACAGACAGAATCATCCTAAAGACAGAAAATATTCCTACATCAGCAGAGCCGCTGCTCGATCTCATGCTCCAGATCTGCCTGCGCAGGTCAGAATCTTTCGACTTGGACAAAATATATGTAGATCATGTAAGAGCACACGGACGAACATATTTTGATTACTCACAGACTGGCCGTAAATGTTTTGTACACGTAAAACACCCAGAACACATAGACAAAAAATGAATATCTTACAACATAATACAAAAAACAGTACGACAGTCAGCGCGGAAATCCCTAAAATAGTACTAGACCTGCAGGCAGACATCATGTGCTTACAAGAACCCTATAACAGAAACGGGCAACTGATATGTCTACCAAAACATGCTACCACAATAACAGGCAGCAATGACTGTAAGGCTGCAATAGTAATTCTAAATAGAACTTGTAACATAGTTAAGGTAACACAGTTATGCAATCAACACTTGGTTACCATAGAGATAACTAACGGGAACGTCACATGGGTTATTGCATCCATGTACGCCCAATACAGCCATCAAATACAGCCGTATGCAGACTACATCAGAGACCTAGTAATGTATGCCAGAGGCAAAAAATTAGTGATAAGTGCTGACATTAATTCCAGATCGACCCTCTGGAACTCAGACATAACAGATGACAGAGGACGCATAATCACCGATCTAATACAAGAAACACAACTACATGTAATGAATACGGAAGGACCTATACCAACATATGCAGGGTTCGATGGTACGAGCAGTAATATCGACTTCACGCTAGCAAATAATGCAGCAATGGCATACGTAACAAACTGGACTGTACACGACAACATAACCAGTAGTGATCATAATGTCATAACATACACACTAACTCACACTCAGAACACAATGACCAAATCATACACCAGACACTTGCTGTTGCACAAATCAGACTGGAACAAATTAACGGAAATTATACAACGACACGATCTACAAAACATCAATGGAAGTATCGATTATAGAGCACACAAGTTAACACAGGTGATACAACATGCACAAAACACATCAATACCGACAGCATAGAACACAAATTGCTCACCAGTACCATGGACCAACGACCTTACGAGACTCAAACAAGACGCAAGACGCAAACGAAAATTATATCAAAGGGCGATAGCAGATACGGACCGACGAATAAGACTTGAAGCATATAGGCATGCACAAGACTTATACAGACAGACCCTATACAACACGCGTAGACAACAATGGGAGCTATTTGTAACAACACAAACAGAGCAAAATATATGGGGGGAACCATACAAAATATTGACAGAGAAGATAAAAACCCCACTAGTTCTGGGAACGCTGAGGCAGGATGACGGTATGATGACGAGGGGATGGAGGAATACAGCGGAGTTTCTGCTGTATAAACTGCTCCCTGACGACGTTATCGATACAGACACACAATATCATGCAACACTAAGAGGAAACCTACACACACCATACAACACTGCAACTGTCACCTGTCCTTTTGCGCAAGAAGAGATTGCGCTAGCAATCTCAGAGCTCAAAAACAATAAAGCACCTGGACCAGATGGTATCCACTCGGAAACACTGAAAAAACTAGCACCGCAGATCACCCAGTTCCTAACAACGTTACTGAACGATGCCTTACGGCTGGGCAGGGTACCTACAGTATGGAAAACCTCCAAAGCAGTCATTATTAAGAAATCAGCGGACAGGGACCCTTCAGACCCAAAGACTTACAGGCCAATATGCCTAATAAACACCCTAGCAAAGATTCAGGAGAAGCTACTGTGTAAGCGCCTGCAAACACACAGAGCTCTCAGGGGTATGAGCCAACACCAGTTCGGTTTCAGAGCGGGCAGATCAATAGATGATGCCATCAACCAGGCCCTGCACATAGTTAACACCACAAAACAGAAATACGCCATGGCAATAATGATTGACATTGCCGGAGCATTTGATAATCTTTGGTGGCCAGCACTGTTTCAGAGGCTAAGACATCTGGAGGTACCGCAATCACTGTACAACAGTTTTCTGGACTACTGTAAAGACCGAGTAGTCGAATGGCAGATGGACAGCCGGAAAGTAATTAAAAGAATTACCAAAGGCTGTCCTCAAGGGTCGATCTGCGGCCCCATCTTCTGGGACATAACAATCGAACCCCTCCTACAACTTCTGGATGGGGATGACAGGTCAGACGGAATTGTCGCCTACGCAGATGACCTATTAGTTGTAGTCACTGCAAACAACAGAGCCCAGTTAGAAGAGAAAGCCAGTGGATTACTACAAACAATTACTCAGTGGTGTCACAACAACAAACTCAGGATAGCCGAAAACAAAACAACATACACTTTACTGAAAGGATCACTCCAAAGGAATCCTTCGGTTAAAATTGGGACCCATACGCCTTGTTCAAAACTCCCGCCAGATAAATACAATAATCGACACAGAAACGGAGAGGCCGGAAATGCTGGAGGAACTGCTCCAAAACTTGTATTGCGTCTGTTGTCTTCTCCTCCACCTACCTGCGCAGTACATCTGGCAGACTGAGCTGAATCCCGAATCTAGGCAGTACACCACCTTTCTTGCATTTTGGAAACCCTACAAGTCTAGCAGATTGCCATTTGGACTGAATATTTCGTCCGCCGCCTTTATTAGAGGTTTACATGGAATCCCCAGTGACTTTCTAAAAGAAAGAGTCACTAGCTACGTTGATAATACGCTTATTGCAAAAAGGACGTCACAGGAACGCAGTCTAGTGTTACAGGAACTCTTAACCACATAGAAAAAAATGCCTCTGAGCACTATGGGACTTAACATCTGAGGTCATCAGTCCCCTAGAACTTAGAACTACTTAAACCTAACTAACCTAAGAACATCACACACATTCATGCCCGAGGCAGGATTCGAACCTGCGACCGTAGCAGTCGCGCGGTTCCAGACTGACGCGCCTAGAACCGCTCGGCCATGTCTGGAACAGGATGCATCCTCAAAAGCAAAGTTGCTTATGGGACAAAATGCCCTCAGTATTAGGGATGTAAGACGGTACTTACTTACTGTTGGTATTTCCCTCCAAAATACAATTTTTACTTGGAGAGGATGTCATAACCTCTCATCACCTGGCTTGTCGCCTCCTCTTTATTGTTTATTTTTCGGTAAAGGCAAGATTCCTGCCGGAGACACAGCAATTTCTGCTGCGTTCTCACTTCCCACAAATGGATAAAATAAGGGAAATCAGAGCTCGTACGGGAAGATACAGGTGTTCATTCTTTCCGCGCGCTATACGAGATTGGAATAATAGAGAATTGTAAAGGTGGTTCGATGAACCCTCTGCCAGGCACTTAAATGTGATTTGCAGAGTATCCATGTAGATGTAGATGTAGATGTAGATGTAGGGTTTTTACCTGGGTCTCCATTGGAGATACTTGCCTCTTGGGATGAAAGTTGTTCTGTTTCTCCAGAGTTCTGGAACAGATCTTCCTGGAGTCAGTAAGTTACATTAGACAGGAGAAACGCCTCTTTTGAAAACACATCGTTGTGTTGCACAGGAAGATGTTTCATCTACTGTAGAGTGGTAACTCGTTCACAAGCATTACGAAATACCAGGCAGATGCATCCATTTGTCAACTTCAACTGTGTAAGCAGTTTTCAGTGGTCCAAAGAACCCATGGACTGAAGTTTCTGACTGGCGTGTGGTAGTAGGCATAACAAAGTTACGTGACTATCTCGACAATAGAAAAAGGCTTTAAGATTGCATTGTGACATGTGATTATCGAGTATCAGAGGGACCAGGTCATATTTAGTTGGTTTGGCATAGTCTCTGAAGTGCTTTAGCCAATCAATGAAGAGATAAAGAGTTTATGAAACCACTGAGATCCTGGGGAGCGTTCCTTCAGGGGCATCTTTGAAAATCTCAGGCTTTCGTGGAAAGATTATGATTTGTAATATGAAGAAACCAACAGAATTCATTGCACAGGCAACTGCGGTAGTTTGGCCTCTTTCTGTCTACACGGCCTTCCCAACCAAACGTTTTCTTTGCGGACTTATGGCCTTTGGGATCTTGTTAGAAACCAAAGATATTTCCGTCTCAGATATGTTATTGATGCTGTGACCAAGAAATTCTCTCTTCTAGTACCTCCTTCAAACTAAAAAAAAATCTCTCAGTCTCGGGTTTATTGAAACTGATACTCCTGCCTGCAGTATTTCTCCGGAGTCCGAAATGTAAGATGGTGCCTTTTGCAGAAATCTTGAACCGAGTGCTGATCAGCTGCCTTTGTGTTCTTAATGAAGCGATGATTTTGTTAACCTCTGCATACTTATGTACCAGTTGCATAAGCTGCTTTCTGTTGATACCGTAGAACCTAGCATCAAGATCCCTGACGCGGTTCCCCAATTATTTTTGAAGCTCATCTGGGAGAACACTTTTTAAACGTCTCATTGACGTTAGTACAGTACCCTAAAAGAAAACGCAACCTATAATCAGAGTATTTTGAAGGTATTGTATGTATTTGTATATTGGACATAAAAAAATAAAAAAGAGCTTTCAGTCTTTCCCTTAAATCAGACTTCCTCGTACCAAGCGCAGTGGCAACCTTTCAGTTGCTTTCTTCATTTTCGATTCGTTATTTGGCCTCATTGAGCGGATCTTTGGTAGAGATGAGCTGCCTGTCCGATTTTCGTACATAATTTGACGTCATTTTGTAACAAAACCTACCCGCGAGACTCCAACACACTCAAGATGGTATAAATTTGTAGTTGTATCCTCTAAAGTACGCACACACTCTTTGGGGAAGCTATATGCGCGTTCTTTCATACAGCAACAATGATTCCAAGCAAAGTCAACAGATGGCAGCAAATGTCACATTTGCAAAACAGGTGGACACAGTATGGTAGACTGAAAGCCAGCCTTTCGAAATGCAGTCAATAATTGAAGGCTGTTGCTGGTATGTTCCGTGAGTAACTTATGCAACAGAGTACCAGAATTATATCAAGAATGCTGAAAATTGATTCTTACCTGTTTCACCTCAGAAGTACGGGATTTCTTTACACAACTACGTCAATGGCGAGCTGATCAGTTTAGCCAACAGTCAGGAACACAAGCTGGACTCTCTTTGGGATTGCACATTCTTTGGTACATTTACCTTACACTGAGATGACAAAACTCGTGGGATACCTCCTAACATCGTGTCAGACCTTTTTGCCAGATGTAATGCAACAACTCATTGAGGCATGGACTTAAGTCGGAAGTCACCTGCAGAAATGAGCCACGCTGTCTCTATAGCCGTCGATAATTGCTGAAGTGTTGCCAGTATAAGATCTTGTGCACGAACTGACCTCTTGATTATGTTCCATAAATTTCGACAGGATTCATGTCAGGCGATATTGGTGGTCAAATTATTTGCTCGAGTTGTTTAGAATGTTCTTCAAATCAATTGTGAACAACTGTGTTCCGTTGATATGGTGCATTGTCATCCATAAAAATTCCATTGTTGTTTGGAAACATTAAGTCCATGAGTGACTGCAAGTGGTCTCCAAGTAACTGAACATAACCATTTCCAATCAATTATCGGTTTAATTGGACTGGAGGACCCAGTCCATTACACCTTTATGGAACCACTACCAGCATCCACAATGGCTACGTGAGATCTGCACCACACTTTGAGCAGCTCTTTTTCCAGCTGAAATTGGGACTCCTCTTACCAGGACACGGTTTTTCAGTCGGCTAGAGTCCAATCGATATGGTCACAAGCCCAGGGAGAGGCTCCGCACACGATGTCGGGCTGTTAGCAAAGGCACTCGCGTCGGTCGTCTGCTGCCAAAGCCCATTAACACCAAATTTCGCCGCATTGTTCGAATGAACACGTCGTTATGTCCCACACTGATTTCTGCAGTTATTTCACGAAGTGTTGCTTGCCTGTTAGCAGTGACAACTCTACATAAACGTCACGCTCTGGGTCTTTATGCGTAGGCTGCCGACCACTGCGTTGTCCATGGTGAGAGGCAATGCTTGAAATTTGGTATTCTAGGCACACTCTTGACACTGTGGATCCCAGAATACTGATTTCCCTAACGATTTCCAAAACAGCATCTAGCTCCAGCTACCATTCCGCGTTCAAAGTCTGCTAATTCGTGTCGTGCGGTCATAATCACGTCAGAAATCTTTTCACATCCGTCACTTGATAACAATTAACAGCTCCGCCAATGGACTGCTCTTTATACATGTGCACATTGTTATCACATTGCTTGTCACCTCAGGATAACAAACATCATTACAGTAGCAAGCCTAAAGCAAAATTTGTTTGTCTTGCAAGTGATTTAATGAAAAATAAAATTAACGCACTTGAATCATCCAACCCAGTTTTTTTGTTTCTAGTTCAAAGTAACAAGCTGGGTGTATATACGAGTTTAAGGGTAGCTGAAATACTTGCGGAGTCTGTCCGATCGTTCCGTTTACGCACGAACTAGTAAAACAAGTATGCTTTAGTTATGACAGAGAAAAATAATTGAAGATATTTGCATGGCTGTCAGAACGTGTTCACGGCGTACTGAAGATTTGGACAAAAACTAAATTCGGGAAAAGGCGCGATTATGTAAACTGTTTTCTTTAGCTTTCGATGAAAGTGATGACGTTTCAGATATTGCGCAGCTGCCTATATTTGTTCGCGAAATTTATCACAACTTTCATTTTTTGAGGAGCTTTTAGAGTTATGCAGTTTTGAAGGAATGACTATACAGGAAGCTTTATTTCGCCACTTAGGACAACTATTAGTACAATGCAATTACCGTGGCTAAAACTGGTAAACGTTACAACTAATGTTGTGGACGAAACAAGGGTCTGGTGGGTAGAACTGAAACAAAACTGACAGAGATACAGGGTGACAATTACTAAACTACATGACATAAACTCGTCGTAACTTCTGAACGTTTTGTGTTAAGCTGTTCAAAGTGTTCGGTTGGCCGCAGAGCATAATTGGAATTAGTATGGTCTGGTTTAGTGACGAAGCCTACTTTCATTTGGACGGGTTTGTCAATAAGCAAAATTGGAGCATTTGGTGGATTGAGAATCCGCATTTCACGATCTAGAAGTCTCTTCATCCTCAATGGGTGACTGTGTGGTGTGCTATTCCCAGTCACGGAATAATCGGTGCAATATTCCTTGACGGCACCATGACTACTAAACGATACGTAAAGGTTTTGGATGATGATTTCATCCCCTTTATCCGAAGTGACCCTGATTTCGACAAGATGTGGTTCATGCAAGACGGAACTCGTCCCCATCGAAGCAGAAGAGTGTTTGATGTCCTGCAAGAGCACTTTGGGGACCACATACTGGCTTTGGGGTACCCTGGAGGCCACACACAGGCATGGGCCTCGATTGGCCGCCATATTCTCCGGATCTGAACACATGCGACTCTTTTTGTGGGGCTATACTGCAGACAAGCTGTACAGCAATAACCCGAAAGCCTTTGCTGAGCTGAAAATGGCCATTTCAGGAGGTCATCGACAGCATCATTGTTCTGAGACTTTAGCGGGTCATGCAGAATTTGCTATTTGTTTGTGCCACATCATCGACAATGGTGGCAAGCATTTAGAACAAGTCATAACCTTAACTTCGAATATCTGTAGTGGCGTTTACATATCGAATCTAGTGTGTGCACGCCGTAGTTTGTAGCTAATTTACGTTTTTCTCATACAGTTCAATAATTGTCACCCTGTTGATTGCTATATCCCACTATTTTTCCACTGTATTGTTCATCAAGAAGCATTATGCTGCGAAGTTCTTGAAATTGAAATTTGTGGTAATTTCCTATGGGACCAAATGGCTGAAGTCATCGGTCCCTAGGCTTACACACTACTTAATCTAACTTAAACTAACTTACGCTAAGGACAACACACACAACCATGCCCGAGGGAGGACTCGAACCTCCGACGGATGGAGACGCGCGGACCGTGACAAGGCTACCCCGCATGCAAAGAAGTAATGGGCATTGTGATATCCACTGTAAACTTTATTAGAAAAAACCAGGCTCTTAAATCGCCAGTTTCAACAATTTCTGTCACATATGGAAGCAGATAACGAGATGTCCTGTATTATTCTGAAGTGAGATTGTTAATTAGAGGTGCATTACTGAAAAGAATTTTTTACCACAAAAAACAAAAGAAATCAACACCTTTATGACAAAAAAGGCAAATGTAGTCCATAACTTACGGATCCTCGATGGTTAATAGGGCTTGGTTTTTTGACAGAATTAACTGATGAGGTAAACACAAGTATGTTGAATACGAGGCTTCAAGCAAAAAAATTAATATCTGATAGGCACACAGACGTACAGGCATTCCAAATGAAAAACATGCTCTTCATAAAACACATTAGCGATAAAAAGCTAGACCACGTACCAAATGTTAAAAAAAATGCAGAGGAAGATGGAATAAATTCCCATTGGAAAAATGAAATGCATTTTAATGCCGATGCAAAATTAGTTCAACAAGGGACTTGCTGACTTCAAGAAGGTTTTTGGTAACGTGAAGCTTTTTGCAATCCCTTTTTTCAGGTGATACTGTGGACTTACCGAGTTATTTACAAATGAATGATCTTCAGTCTAATGAATTCTAAAAAAAACTTTCTATGAAATCAAACACCTTACCAATTTCATTAAGGCAGTTTGGCATCTAATTTCGAAAATTGCTCAGAAATTTAATATCACTTACGTAACAAACTTTGTCAATTCTCAATTACAGGAAAAATAAATGTTGTTCTCGTTCTACAAATGAGCATTTGAGTGTCATTCTACGACAGAAATCAAACATTCCACAAATAGCCACTAATATACAAGCCCAAAAATTACATTAAATTTTGATTTAACTCGCATATAATTATTTCGAAGTTCTGATTCAATTTGTTCGCTTTCTTTTTAATTTCCAGTTTTTCATCGCTCTTATCAATAAAATGATGGCGAATAAAATGTAAAAGTAAATATTTGAGTTTTTGAATTTTTAGTATCGTCGATATAGGTACCTGCACACAAAATTAACAAATGCGACCAGCCTTTATTTGCCAGTACACAGTCCTTACCTGCTTAAACGTTGCAGACCGCTGCTTTAAACGATCGTTCATCGAGCGTAAAACTGTACACTTCTGAATTTAATAAGCTCTGAACTGGATGCATAAATGATTCGTAATGTCGACTAAACTAATTTCTGTATTTCAGCAGTGACACGTAAAAAGAAACTATCGTGTGTTTGTGCGAGGTAAAGTACCATTTTCATTAAAACTCATTCGCCACTAACCCTTACATGGGACATCAGGGGCAATGTAGTCAATTTCAGAGTACAGTAATTTGTCCTGATAACAATCTCGTAGTTTTTCAGAACGAGGTAAATGAATGCAACTGTTGCACATTCCACATCGAGTCTCCGATATCCATCCTCGCCTGGTAGTCACGCTACCAGCCGTCAAAATTTAACCCCGTTTCGTGCCGGAAGCTCTTCACATCACTAGCGAACTACCGCTGTACATACCAGGCTTCGTACATACCTTCCGTGCCACGAGCAAGCGCCAAATGCCTGCGGCTGCATTGGCACCTGCCATATCCCGAAAATCACTGCTGATGAAATTCAATGTCCGCTGCACGGCGCAAGTATTTCCTCTTCTCTGTGCGGCCAAGAACACCCGATAATATCAATAATCATCCTTAATAAAACCCTCCAGTTTATCACAGTTTTGACGACGAGAATGCGCTTTCAGCAGAATTAATTTCTCTCTTCCGCAAACGACACCTCGTAATTTTCTGTACTGCAATGATCAGTATTTTCACAGGGAAACTAAGACGTTCGACATGGCAGATTTATTATTATAATCATGAATGCCAATGTCACATAAGCTTTATAGACCAGAAGAACGCAAGATCATTACGGCTTTCAGATACAGAGAGAGGTAATGGAGATTCAGCTTCACGTGTAAATTTGACTCTAAGCTACAAACCTACGAAGCATGGGCTGAGACATCGTTGAATATTGACATTACTGTTAAAGTAATGATGCCTGTAAACTACGAAACTCGTGTGTAGCTCAAAGCACAATCTGCTAGCACTAAAGAATTTAACTCATATCGTTTTAAATAAAGAGACAATAACTGAAAAACAGGTTCCAAATAGAATTCCACAAGGGCCCTGGCAGCTGCTAAACCAAGTATACGGGTAGTAAAGTGTATCCAGAACCATCTGAAATAATATCTCAAAAATATTTCCCCATTTTCTGTGAAATTAATACGAACGCCCTCTCCCTGCCAGCTCAGGACAGGGGTATTCAGAGGTAGCAGAATCTGGAGGAAATATCCAGGATAAGGCTGTGGAATTCATGCATAGTTTAACTAATGCAATCTGTGTTGTCGTTACAACTGTTAAGAGACTCATCTCATCAGAAAGTACATCCCATGGCAGAAATCTCATTGCGCTGGGGCAGTGGGTTCACGGAGTAGAGAGATTTCTGTAAGGTAGGAGGGTAGTATTACAGGCCAATTACCAAGCACATTTTCAAAAAAAAATTATTGAACTTATCTAATCTTTCTCACTTCAAATTTGTCAGAGATCATCTGCAGATTAATCTGTGGGACACACCCTACAAACTAGTAGCTCAAAAGACGTCAGTCTTATTTCTCTCGAAGTCAACTGACTTCTGGAGAGAAGGAGTCAGTGCAACTGTTACTGAAACTACTATAGTCAAAAAGTAGGCAAGAAGAGACATGTGACTTTTGAAATTTTCCCGGCGTATTTCTTATTCCAGTAATTTTCGGGTTTGCAGCCGGATCCTATAAACATTCTGTCACAATATTTCGGCCCAGAGACGTCTGGCCATCCTCAGGTGAGTAGACGAAGCACTGAAGAGACTTGATGCAGTCATGGTATTTATAGCGAATTCTGCACATCCGAATCACACTGGCAGGTTTACGGCACATGCGTTAGGAAGTGACATGCACGAGGCAGCCATGTTGTATGTGCTGCCCTCAGTGGTGAAGTAAGAACAAACTAATCACTGAGTATCGACTGAGCATATCGATTCCGTTGTGATCGTATAATTTTAATAATTGGATTTCAATTTTTATCCAGCTGAAAACCGTTATCACAATTCATTAAATTATCAGCAAGACGTATTTCCACAGATTCTTTAATTAAAGAGTCCCAGAAGCTGGAAACCGGTGCTAAAATTTTGATATTACTGTATTCCACTGAATGTCCCATGGAAACGAAACGCTCTGCCACTGCTGATTTTTAAAGGTTGCCGCAGATGGGTGTGTCTTTCGTGTTCTACACAGCGTTCCTGAACCGTTCGTGTCATCTGACGTATACAGGATGGTCCATTGATAGTGACCGGGCCAAATATCTCACGAAATAAACATCAAACGAAAATCTACAAAGAACGAAACTCGTCTATCTTGAAGGGGGAAACCAGATGGCGCTATGGTTGGCCCGCTAGATGGCGTTGCCATAGGTCAAACGAATATCAACTGCGTTTTTTTTTAAATAGGAACCCCCATTTTTTATTACATATTCGTGTAGTACGTAAAGAAATATGAATGTTTTAGTTGGACCACTTTTTTCACTTTGTGATAGATGGCGCTGTAATAGTCACAAACATACAATCCTGGAAACTGAAATAAGAACACCGTGAATTCATTGTCCCAGGAAGGGGAAACTTTATTGACACATTCCTGATGTCAGATACATCACATGATCACACTGACAGAACCACAGGCACATAGACACAGGCAACAGAGCATGCACAATGTCGGCACTAGTACAGTGTATATCCACCTTTCGCAGCAATGCAGGCTGCTATTCTCCCATGGAGACGATCGTAGAGATGCTGGATGTAGTCCTGTGGAACGGCTTGCCATGCCATTTCCACCTGGCGCCTCAGTTGGACCAGCGTTCGTGCTGGACGTGCAGACCGCGTGAGACGACGCTTCATCCAGTCCCAAACATGCTCAATGGGGGACAGATCCGGAGATCTTGCTGGCCAGGGTAGTTGACTTACACCTTCTAGAGCACGTTGGGTGGCACGGGATACATGCGGACGTGCATTGTCCTGTTGGAACAGCAAGTTCCCTTGCCGGTCTAGGAATGGTAGAACGATGGGTTCGATGACGGTTTGGATGTACCATGCACTATTCAGTGTCCCCTCGACGATCACCAGTGGTGTACGGCCAGTGTAGGAGATCGCTCCCCACACCATGATGCCGGGTGTTGGCCCTGTGTGCCTCGGTCGTATGCAGTCCTGATTGTGGCGCTCACCTGCACGGCGCCAAACACGCATACGACCATCATTGGCACCAAGGCAGAAGCGACTCTCATCGCTGAAGACGACACGTCTCCATTCGTCCCTCCATTCACGCCTGTCGCGACACCACTGGAGGCGGGCTGCACGATGTTGGGGCGTGAGCGGAAGACGGCCTAACGGTGTGCGGGACCGTAGCCCAGCTTCATGGAGACGGTTGCGAATGGTCCTCGCCGATACCCCAGGAGCAACAGTGTCCCTAATTTGCTGGGAAGTGGCGGTGCGGTCCCCTACGGCACTGCGTAGGATCCTACGGTCTTGGCGTGCATCCGTGCATCGCTGCGGTCCGGTCCCTGGTCGACGGGCACGTGCACCTTCTGCCGACCACTGGCGACAACATCGATGTACTGTGGAGACCTCACGCCCCACCTGTTGAGCAGTTCGGCGGTACGTCCACCCGGCCTCCCGCATGCCCACTATACGCCCTCGCTCAAAGTCCGTCAACTGCACATACGGTTCACGTCCACGCTGTCGCGGCATGCTACCAGTGTTAAAGACTGCGATGGAGCTCCGTATGCCACGGCAAACTGGCTGACACTGACGGCGGCGGTGCACAAATGCTGCGCAGCTAGCGCCATTCGACGGCCAACACCGCGGTTCCTGGTGTGTCCGCTGTGCCATGCGTGTGATCATTGCTTGTACAGCCCTCTCGCAGTGTCCGGAGCAAGTATGGTGGGTCTGACACACCGGTGTCAATGTGTTCTTTTTTCCATTTCCAGGAGTGTATAAGTACGTGGTATCACCTAACATTCCGCCAGTGCGGACGGTATTTGCTTCGTGATACATTAAACGTGTTAAAATAGACCGTTTACCAACTGCGGAAAAGGTCGATATCGTGTTGATGTATGACTATTGTGATCAAAATGCCCAACTGGTGTGTGCTATGTATGCTGTTCGGTATCCTGGACGACATCATCCAAGTGTCCGGGAAGTTCGCCGGATAATTACGTTATTTAAGGAAACAGGAAGTGTTCAGTCACATGTGAAACGACAACCACGACCTGCAACAAATGATGATGCTCAAGTAGGTGTTTTAGCTGCTGTTGCGGCTAATCCGCACATCAGTAGCAGACAAACTGCGCGAGAATCGGGAACCTCAAAAACATCGGTGTTGAGAATGCTACATCAACATCGATTGCACCCGTACCATATTTCTATGCACCAGGAATTGCATGGCGACGATTTTGAACGTCGTGTACAGTTCTGCCACTGGGCACAAGAGAAATTATGGGACAATGACAGATTTTTTGCACGCACTCTATTTAGCGACGAAGCGTCATTCACCAACAGCGGTAACGTAAACCGGCATAATATGCACTATTGGGCAACGGAAAATCCACGATGGCTGCGACAAGTAGAACATCAGCGAGCTTGGCGGGTTAATGTATGATGCGGCATTATGGGAGGAAGGATAATTGGCCCCCATTTTATCGGTGGCAATTTAAATGGTGCAATGTATGCTGATTTCCTACGTAATGTTCTACCGATGTTGCTACAAGATGTTTCACTACATGGCAGAATGGCGATGTACTTCCAACATGATGGATGTCCGGCACATAGCTCGCGTGCGATTGAAGCGGTATTGAATAGCATATTTCGTGACAGGTGGATTGGTTGTCGAAGCACCATACCATGGCCCGCACGTTCACCGGATCTGACGTCCCCGGATTTCTTTCTGGGGGAAGTTGAAGGATATTTGCTATCGTGATCCACCGACAACGCCTGACAACATGCGTCAGCGCATTGTGAATGCATGTGCAAACATTACGTAAGGCGAACTACTCGCTGTTGAGAGGAATCTCGTTACACGTATTGCCAAATGCATTGAGGATGACGGACACCATTTTGAGCATTTATTGCATTAATGTGATATTTACAGGTAATCACGCTGTAAGATCATGTGTTCTCAGAAATGATAAGTTCACAAAGGTACATGTATCACATTGGAACAACCGAAATAAAATGTTCAAACGTACCTACGTTCTGTGTTTTAATTTTAAAAAACCTACCTGTTACCAACTGTTTGTCTAAAATTTGTGAGCCATATGTTTGTGACTATTACAGCGCCATCTACATGAATATGTAATAAAAATGGGGGTTCCTATTAAAAAAAAAAAAAAAAAAAAAAAAAAAAAAAAAAAAAAAAAACGCAGTTGATATCCGTTTCACCTATGGCAGCGCCATCTAGCGGGCCAACCATAGCACTATCTGGTTTCTCCCTTGAACCTAGACAAGTTTCGTTCTTTGTAGTTTTTTCGTTTGACGCTTATTTCGTGAGATATTTGGCCCGGTCACGATCAATGGACCACCCTGTATATGCAGAACCACATTCACAGGGAATTTTATTAACACCCAACTTCCTCAATTGTAAATCATCTTTAACAGATCCGATTAAGGCCTTGCTCTTTGCTGGTGGACGGAAGATGACATTAATATCATTCTTCCTAAGCAATCTGCCTATTTTAGAAGACAGATTCCCGGCATATGAAAGGAACACAATTGATTTATAGTCATCATCAGTCTCCTCAGAGCATTGCTTCTTGTTATTATAATTGTGCATGGCCTTCCGTATTTGACGCGAAGTATAACCATTTTCTTCAAAAACCTTCTCCAGGCATAATTCTTCGTGAAGGCTATCATCATCTGATATTACATGCGCACGATGGATTAAAGTACTACGTTAGCGGCGGTTTGTGCAGCGTGATGGCAGCTGGACGCCTGAAGATATAGATCTTTATGTGTGGGTTTTCTGTATACCGAATGTCCCAAAGACCCATCATTCTTACAGCGTACTAACACATCCAGAAAGGGTAAAGTCCCATCTTTCTCAGTCTCTATAATAAACTTTATATTCTCATATAAAAGAGTTAAAATGACAAAGGAATTTTTCCAGTTCTTGTCTGGCATGAGGCTATACAACGAACGTGTCATCAACGTAACGCCAGAAAACCACAGGCTTTAAGATGGCAGACTCAAAAGCTTTCTCCTCAGAAAGTCTTCCATAAAAAAGTTGGCCACCACAGGGGACAAGGGACTTCCCATGGCGAGACAGACAGTTTGTTCAAAAAATTCGTTATTAAATAAAAAATAAGTTGAAGAGAGAGTATGTTCAAACAAAGCCGTCAAATCATCACTGAACAAGTTACCAATAAGATGCAGCTAGTCAAATAAAGGCACTTTGGTAAAAAGTGAGATCACATCAAAGCCAACTAATAAATCCGAGCTGCTCAGCTTAATAGTCTTCAAACGATTGATAAGATCCTTGGAATTACATATGCGGTGGCAGCACTTACCCACATACGGTTTGAGTAAGCAAGCCAGATGTTTTGCAGTCGAATAAGTAGAAGCACCAATATTACCCACTATCAATCGTAGTGGAACGCCATCCTTTTGAATCTTGGGCAGCCCATACAATCGTGGTGGAACAGCACAGTGTGGTCTCAGCCTATTGATAACTTGTTCAGGTAAAGAGCTATCGTTTAAAAGAGTATGTCATTTGTAAACATACGCACAGCTACATAAGCACTACCCAAGGGTAGAATACTGCACTCTAATGGACTGACATATTTCAGCTGAAAGTAAAGCACCAATAAAGATACATTATTGACATGGTGGAATGATCATCCACCATACTAGCACAGACAGTCATGACCAGTGATCGGGTCTGCATTGTCATGTTGCACGCAGAGCACTTGTTAATAAGGGAAGTTGCTCGACATGTACACTGGAATCAAAGTGATGCGGTGCAGGCATGGAATAGGTTCCAATTGATAGGCAGTGTTAACGAGTTCCATCACTCGGGCCATCAACATTTGACAGGTGCACAGGATGTTGGATATCTTCAACTTTTATGTAAAAGGAACCATGGACTGGGTGCTCCAAACCTGAATTTGCCAGTAGCAGAGGCTACAAGATGTCCTGCAACATTTAACTGTTAGGAGACGACTGCATGAAGCAAATCTCCATTTCTGACAGCCATGGTGAGCACCTCGTCATACATCTCAACACCATGAGCTCCTTTACAGGTGGGCAAGAAATCATGCAGAACGGACACCTCAGGACTGGCGTCAGGTGGTGTTAATGGGTGAAACTCTGAGCCATTTGCACCTTGATAAACACAGACAACATGTCTAGGGGCAGCCCAGTAATATCTAATAGATCCAACAATGTGTACCACATATGCAACCAGTTTGTGGTGAGTGGTGATGTAGGAGGAGGGGGGCATTACATGGGTTGTTGAGGGCAATCTCACTGTTCTAATGTACAGGGATGAGAGTCTGCAACCACAAGTGGTTCCATATCACCAACATTTTAGTGACAATCTCATCTAGATGGTTGATAATTTGCACGTTCACTGTTGCTGTTCTGATGAACACATTGCTTCAGCATGCTAGGATCACCAGAATGAAGTTGCCTGCCTGTTCCAGGGCCATGAACCCATTCAAACATGTGTGGGATTGATTGAAATGCACTGCTTTTGGACATCGACAATGACCACTTACCTAATGCAACTTATGCAGAATTACCTTTGAAGAGTGGGACAATTTGGATGATGATTGGTTTGTGGGCACTCAACTGCATGGTCATCAGTGCCCGTACACTTTCCAAATCTGAACACAGCCCAATCTCGCCACTTTTCATGAATGATGATGGAATGAGGAGGAAAACACAAACAGCCAGCCCCGGGCAGAGAAAATCCCAAACCCGGCCGGGAATCGAACCCAGGACCCCATGATCCAGAGATAGCAATACTAGCCACTAGATCATGTGCTGCGGACGACAATTTGGGTATGTGATTGTTTGCATCAAGACAAGTAACTACAAGGACAGTGCAATGACATCTACAGCAATGCGCAAAGTCAGTGCAGTGACCACTCTAGCAGGCTGCCTCAATGTGGCAGCAAAAAGAGGCACGTTGACAGTCAGGCAACCTGTGGCAATGTCTGACACAGTGGCACGATGTCATCTTTCCAGACAATTCCAAATTCAGGACACAGCAGCATGATGAAGTATCCACATACGCAGGCTCCAAGGAAAACAAAAATTGCCAGATTGCACTCATAATCATCATCATCATCATCATCATCATCATCATCATCATCACGTTCAGCACTTGACGTGATGAATGAGGTGAAATTGGGTACACAACATGATCATCTGGTCTGTGTAGCCATTAATTTGGATAGCATCCATTACATGGCAGTGGCACGTAAAGTGAACTCCGCCACACACCGTTGGGAGGCTTGCGGAGTATAAATGTAGATGTAGATGTACATTTCTAAATTTTTAGGCTGATAATTGTCCTCTATCTTGACTATTTCTGTGACATATTTCAACAAAATAACGCAAGACCACATATTGCCCATGCTGTCCTGGCTTGATACAGAGGGTGTTCAACAGGAGCCCTGGCCAACATGTTCACCAGATCTCTAGTCCACCTAAAATGCCAGCTACTATGTTTGATGGAGTGAAGCAACATGTAACGGCGTACCTTTATCTGATAGTTTGACGCAGTGTCCAGCCAGGTTAGAGATAGCAGCTATGTGTAACGAATTTTTGTACTCTCTGTGACCCCAAATCACCTAAAATTTTGACCTTACATTCTTCCTACTAAACTGTATATCCATAATAAGTAAAATTTTGTTATTTGCTATCTTTCCAGGTGTTGCGATTTTAGTGGCCGGCAGTCTACAGTCAGAACAAGGGGTTGGCGAAGATGAAAAGAAAAACGTGAAAATAATTTTATTGGCAGGGAATGCACGCACGCGCACTTGCGCTGTGGCTGCCGAAGTGTGCGGACGCTCTGTGCTGAAGCTGCCGAGGCTAACCTCTCGCTCGTGATTTTGTAGCGATCGGTTGAGCGGGTTCACGCATTTGGCTACTCGCCTTGCGTGTTCTCGCTAACCAGCGTTTTCTCTCTTTCTTTCAGAGTCGACATCAATCTGCAAGGGCCTTTAGGGACTCGTGCGGCAAAATCCACGTGGCGTGACCCCACTCCCTGAGAAAGCAAAAACTGTCGTGTCTTTCTAAAGAGGCAAAGTTGTCGTGTTGGGGGTTACGACATGGAGGAGGAGCCGGAACGAGACGATCTCTCCGGCGAGACGCAGGGTGTGGCAGATAGCGGTCTAAGGGAAGTTTCCGGACGACGACAGCGTCTGACCCTCCACCACCGACGAGGACGACGAGTGAGAGTGTTGCTCGCGGCAGCCGGACGGACGCGGAAATTTCCGCGAACGGACGGCGCCGCGTCCGCACACTCTCTGTGCCGAGACGACGCATCGAGCCGCCGATCGCCCTGACAAAGGAGGAATTTGCCGCCGCCATCGCCATGCGACTCCCGAGGAGAGTTGCATCTGCATGCAACGCCTGGTCATGGGAACCGATGCGGACAGGATGGAGGTACTGACGAGACTCCGGTCCCTGGTACCTGTGGGTCGTGACAGGCAATTACCTGTCGCAGTTGCCACGACAGCTGCCGCGCCAGCAGTCGCACCAGCCGTGGTGGCTACAGAAGCCGCCACGCCCTCACCAACGTCCAGGCTGGCAACACCCGACGAGCCTCCTGAGGTCGAGCAAACCTCACGGAAGCGCCCAGCCGCGGCCGTAGAGGACACTCCCTCCCCCCAGGCAAGTTCCGGTCGCGCCAGGCGGAAGAAGAGGAGGGTACGTCGCAGGACGACGACCGCATCGCCGAGGAAGCCTGACGAAGAAGGCTTCATCGCGCCCTCCCGGCGACACACAGCGAGAGCCAGGTCGTTTGGACCGGTGACGCCGGAACAGGTCAAGGCTGCAAACTGCTTTGCAGACCTGCCGGAAGTAGCCGAGACCGACGGGGACGGGACCACACAGACTACGGCGACGAAACCGCCCCGCCGCCCGCCGCTGATTACCATCCAGTGGAGTGAGGGCTATAGCGAGATCAGAGAGAAGCTCAACTCCGTCGCAAAACCGCGGAAGATGATCGCGGGGACCGACACTTACAATGTCAGATCAGAGTGCCTAGAGGACCATGCGAAACTCGTGCAACTCTGTGAGACCGAGAAGTGGAACTGCTTCACGCAGAGCACGGAGCAGCTGAAGCAGCTGAAGGTCGTTTTTCGTCACCTGCCGCTGAAGATGGAACCGGCGTTCCTACAGCGGCAGCTGGAGGAACTCTGCTTCTAGACCCGCGACGTCGGACCCGCAGAGACATGCCCTTGTTCCTTGTGGTTTTAGTCGACAACCGGAACATTTTTCAGGTTGAAAACATTGCCGACTTCGACGTGAAAGTCGAGCCACTCCGTGCAAAAGGCAGACGAGCCCAGTGCTTCAACTGAAAGCGCACGGACCACGTGGCTAAGTAGGATGCCTGTGCGCTGCTGCAAGTGCGCCGAGGAGCACCCGTCGCGGGACTGCCCCAAGAAGAAGGAAGACCGACCGACGTGCTGTAACTGTAACGGGGACCACGTCGCCTGTTACCGGGGATGCGCCGCATTGAAGAGCGGGAAGCGCGCCAGCCGCGTAAACCCGAGCCGCAGCTTCGCGGACGTTGCTAAGGGGAAGCCGGCCGCCCCCTCCGAGAGGCCTCGGCCGCAGCACCGCCTGCAGTCGGGGAGGCCGGCTAGCCGGCGCCCGCGGCTGTACGGAGGGTTGCCGCCCGCGCAGGGCGTTCCCAACACGCCGCTCCGCTGCCGACTGCGGGAAACGTCGCGAAGCAGTCAACCCTTCCCGAAACGGCGAAGGAAGACACCACCGAGCTGCCCGCGCTTCTGCGGTCGCTCAACCAGCTGATGACTCAGCTACCGGTCCTCGTGGGAGCAGTGACGGCGACCCTCCAGGCCACCGCCGGGAGAAGCCAGCCTTAAAATGGATAACGACCATATTTATGGGTTAACCATTTGCACGTTCAACGCTCGGAGTCTCCACCCCCAGCAGTGCGACGGGACGAGGCGGTCGACATCTGCGTTTTGCAGGAAACCTTCCTCAAACCCGTGGTCGACGTACGAGCAGCAAATTTTTGCTGCTACCGAGATGACAGAGCCACCCACGGGGGTGGCACTGCCATCTACATGAAGAAGTCACTGCGCCACCACCGTGTTCAACTGCCGGCGCTCAACGCGCTGGAAGCCACAGGAGTGGCCATCAACACCACCGCCGGAAATATTCTTTTCGTGTCGGTGTAGCGGCAGCCTAGCAGACCGCTAGACGAAGCCGACTTCAACGTCCTGCTGTCGCTGGAGGGGCGAGCTTTCATTGCCGGGGATTTCAATGCGAAACACACCGAATGGAACTCGCGAACTGTTAGCGGCAGCGGGCGCCGCCTCTCTCGCGTTGTTCACCGCAACGGCGCGATCACCGTGGGGCCGTTTGACCCCACGATCTTCCCTGCACGGGTACAACCGAACGTGCTCGATATTGCTCTTCTGAAGGGCATCGGGCACTTCGCGACCGCCGAGACGCGTAACATCCTCTCCTCCGACCACGTACCGGTCATTTTTGGCCTCGACGTGGCCGGAGCTTCTCTTTCATAGAGCCGAGCTATCGCAGGCTCGACGCCGAGCGCTTTCGGACGAAAGCCCTCGAACTGCTCGAGGACGCGCCAAACCCCGCTGTGGTAGGGGCAGACGCCGCCCTAGCATTCTTCACCCGAAGAATACTCCGAGCAGCGGAGGAAGCCACGCCGAGACATCGCCAAGGACCACGAGACTTCTCGCGACAGCTACCTCGCCCTATCCTGGACGCGATCACCAAGAAGAACCAATTGTTTCGTGAATGGCAGCTCACTCGCCAACCAGACAGGAAGCGCCGCTTAAACCGCATGAGACGGGAAATTAAGGCAGCAGTCGAGCAACACCGGAACCAGGAATGGGAAGACCTTGTGTCTACCCTCAATCCTGAGGATGGCAGTGCACGGAGGGTGGTAAGGTCCTTCCTATGCCGGCGACAGCGAATACCGCCTTTACAGGTCGGGAACGACTTCGCCAGTGACCCCGACGCGAAAGCCAGCGTCCTGGCTGACGCATTTGCAGCTTACTTCAGACCGGTGGCCGACGTCATCGACGACGACCACATACGTCGGGTCCAAGAGCAACTACCAACCTTCCGCGCCGCAAGTGAGGAAGGCGACGTTATCGAGCCGATAACGGAGGAGGAAGTTGCTGTGCAGCTTCGCCCGCTAAACCCCAAGAAGGCTGGAGGCAGCGATGGCGTCACAAACCTCCTGCTGAAGAATCTTCCGACGGGCTCACACCGGCAACTTGCCGATGTTTTCAACGAGATTCTCCGATCAGGTGTCTACCCCTCTGCGTGGAAACACGCGGAGGTCGTGGCCATTCTGAAATCAGGCAAGGACCCACGTCAGGCATCGAGCTACCGACCCATCAGCCTGCTCCCGTCCCTCTCGAAAGTTTTCGAGAGGCTGTTCGCGAGAAGACTCACGCGACACGTCACCCAGGAGGGCATCATCCCGGACGAGCAGTTCGGGTTCCGAGAAGAACATGCCACTTCCCATCAGCTCTTGCGGGTGGTGGAATCGGCGATGAGGGCACTGGAAACAAGGGAATTCTTTGGAGCAGTGTTCCTCGACGTCTCCCGAGCGTTTGACTCGGTGTGGCACGACGGTCTCGAGTTCAAACTTTTTGAACAAGGGATACCGACGTTCCACATGACGCTGCTGCGGTCGTACCTGTCTGAACGAACCCTCCACGTGAGGGCTGACGACGGTACGTCCACAGACCGGCAGATACGTGCAGGGGTGCCGCAGGGATCGATTCTCGGCCCCTCGCTGTACTTCCTGTACACTGCAGACGCGCCGAAAGTGGCAGGAGTCCAACTGGCGCTGTACGCTGATGATACAGCCCTTTTCACTCGCAGCATAAACGCCCATGGGCAACAAAGTGGCGGCTGAAATTCAACGCCACAAAGAGCCAGGCAGTCGTCTTCACACAAAGACTTCTGCCGCCAGGGCTTACGCCAGTCGAAATCCTGGGAGAACCTATCCCATGGAGTGGGATGGCGAAATACCTGGGGGTTACCCTAGACCGCAGGCCCACCTGGAAGCATCACTTCCGTGATGTGAAAGGGAGTGCAATAGGACGCCTCCGCGTCCTGTATCCGCTGCTAAACCCGCAGTCGTCATTGCCACTGCAACACGGCGTCACACTTTACCTGACATTGGTTCGCCCACTGTTAGAGTATGCAGCCGTGGTCTGGGGGAAAGCCGCAGATGCTCACATTGTGACTCTGCAGCGGATACAGAACCGAGCCCTGAAGACTGCTATGCATCTTCCGAGGTGCTTCTCGATGCGCCATCTCCACGAGGACACCAGGATCCTGCCTCTCCGAGACAGGTTTCGCACCATCGCCAGGAAGTTCTACGAGAAGATGGGACGCTCTCGCAACTGGCTCATCTGTGGACTGGGCCAACAACCTCATCACAGGCCAACCACGCGTTGCCCTGACCTGCTGAGGAATTAAGTTTTACTAACCCCTCAACAGTGTGTCTTCCTCTTTTTCAGGTTACACCAGCTAGGACCAATCAACAAGAGGGGTAATATATCTTTCTCTCTTTTACAGGAACCGCAGGAATGACAAATTTTGTCTAAACTGCACCACCTCGAGACAAGGATAGGCTTGTCTTTTCAGCATCAGCGACAGGGAATGCAATGACTACTTTTTCTTGTCAATATAACTGACTGCTAATTACCAGAACTGCCCAGATACTTATTCCCTTTGTCTCATTATCATTCTCTATTGTAAGTGCCAGTTTTTGTATGTACACTAGACTCTCACTAAATCGGCCATTCCTGGTACAAATGGGTGCCAGATTAGCAGAAGTGCTGGATCATTGAGTGTCTGAAATTTATTTTATTCATTTATTTTGTTTATTTATTTTGAAAACATAGGGGATATAGTGTACTGTATTTTATCAAACCGAAGGATACAATTTTAAAACAGAGGATATACTTTATTAAATCCAAAACTACATTAATTTTCAATGACACCTTAGTCCTTGAGTGTACAATATACTGTACATAATTATACAGTCTTATCACACACTATGAAACATGTCCTTAATTTTTAACTGTCACAGTGATGATAAGCAATGGTGACATGCTTTATGATGCAACCACTTTACAAGCATTACGTCGATACTGCCTGTCCATCTATGCTTTCTTCTGAGTGCAATACTGCACTGATAGAGTATTTATGTCTGTTTGAAAAGAAGGTGGATGTTGGGATTTTCCAATCACCGTAAGTGGGTGTTTTTGACTCCCATTTGCATTACAACATGCCATTAATGTTATGCACTGGTTCTGTTGCTTGTAACCACAAGCTTCCTTCTTGTTCTTGGCAGCTAATGTTTTGAAGGAAGCATATTGTAAAACAGTCCTGTTTCATCAGCAGTTAAATCTTCTTCCTCTATTATCTTCCGTATCTTGCTTACAAACTCATCAGCATCCTTATCACTAGCTCAGCGACTTTCCCCGGTGACTGTCAGCTGCCGAATGCCAAGTTGTTTTTCCAGTTTAGTTTGATAGCCAACCTTCACTCGCTGCAAACAAGTTCTACTGCCAAGTTGTTTGTTAAATGCAGCTGCTTTTTCCTTTATAATCAGGCCACTCACTGTGTTGCTGTATGAACCATCTATAAACAGCTATGTCCAGCTCTTCAATCTCACTGTTTCGCAAAACTTTCTGTTTTCCCAACTTGCTACCCATTTGTGTTGAGTACTATCGAATAACATCTTCTTTCTTTTTCATGTCATAAATAGTTGCTCGTCCAACACTGAACTCAGCAGCAAATACTTTCTGCAAACAACCTCGATTTAACTTACCTAAAATTTCGAGTTTTTGCTTGAGGTCTAGCGTAAGATGTTTCCTTTTGGAAGTCATGATTCTGAACTGTAAAGAAACCTACTATTTCAAATACAGCACATAAAGCATTGTTTAACTAAGCATTGTTGTGCACAATAATACATTGTGCATGTGTTTTTGGATGTGCGCCACATTACTGAGAGGCAGGATAACCGAGGGCTGGAGTAGCGAGAGTCTAGTGTACTTGTATACATAGATGAATGACTTCTCCAAATGTAAAGACATGGTAAAATGTCGGCTTGTACACTTATTTGCTAATACAGAGTTCTATACTTAAATATCATCAGGGACTGTCATCAATCAATGTAGCACCACAGAAAACTATAGTTTAAACATTAAATTAAACATTAATATTGGTCATTTGTTATTATTTTTACAAATCATCTATACTTTCAAACCATTCCTAGTGGTGCTAAGAGTGTCTGACTCCAACAACAATCTTTCCTGGGTGCTAAGCCATAGTTTACAAATTTTGTCTGAAATTTCTCCCAGACTTATGTTACTCCATCCCATAGAATTCTAATGGTGTCGTAGACCAACAGTATTTTTTTTCCAGGAGTAAGTTACAACCACACAAATTGGCTTAAATTGCTCTTCACTTCTCTCTTACTACTATAATCCCCTCCCATAGTAAATGTCACTAGAACTGACATCAATCAGCCTAATGATCCAAAAAACTCTATAATCAACTGTAACATTATTTGGTTTTTATCGTCACACCCCCCCACACCCATTATCTACACTTTAAGGCCCCTGAGCTGACTTACAACTCAATTCCCCCCCCCCCCCCCCCCCCCGCTCTTTCTTCCATATAGTAAGTCATACATGTATGTGGTGGTAATTTCGCTCTTCGAAAATGGTGACTTCAAACTCTTCACATCATAACAAACGTATTTCTTTAATCATATATGTTCTCTTTACTTGTGGGCTAATATTCTGTCAGCCGGTCTTCAGTTTTGAACTACCGCTTATGTCAACTAGCACAATCATTTTCACTCGGTTTTACTAATTGTGAGACCAGTGTATTAAGATGTGAACACTGCAAGCCTCATTTCTTTTTACACAACTCCTCTATCTTCTAAGAGAAACAAATAACTTTTCTGTTGCTGTTTTGCACCATCAATGTATGTACTGTAGTATAAATGTCCAGCTGAGCATGAACAAGAAATGTTAAAAAGAGTCATCATAAGAGCACAGACATAAAATTATAATATGGTTATTTTCTTGCTTGGAAAATCTATATTATTTTCAAGTGTTGATAAATTGTTTACATAATATAACAAATTATGAGACAGAATTCTTGCCATTACTTACCTTCAGATGGTGAAATATTTACTATTTTTGATATAGACATATACAATAAATGTGATGACACTATCCTAGCTTTTGGAACTGTTAGTTCCATCCTTAGTGATGACAGAAGGATATTTTGGGGATGTTAAAAATGAAGGGTAGATCATTCAGACCCCAGGGTGATACGGACTCATCTGTAGAGTGGGCAAAAATACACAACTGAACATATGAGGTATGTTCAAAAAAATTCTGGAAAATTCGTCATTTCACACCAATGGTGTGTTGAAGCGAAAAAGGGTTGGCATCCCTGTGTACAGCTGTGTTTAATGTGTAACTGTCAGAAGTTTCATTGTTGTACATCTGTTAGTCAGTGTTCAGTGCTGTATTGAGTAGAATGCTATGTCACACAATTTGTGAATCTTGGGGGGCTGAGTTAGAGGAGCAACGCATCTGCTTTTAACTTTGTGTGACACTCAAGAAAATGTTTACAGAGACACACCAAATGATACAGAAAGCCTACAGTGATGAGTGTTTAAGCCATAATCAGTGTTACGAATGGTTCACACAGTTTAAAAATGGCCAGATGGAAGTTAAAGATGACCCTCCTTCAGGACGTCTATCGATGATGCTCATGTCGGGAATGTCAATGAAATTGTGCCTGCCAATTGAAGACTGGCTGTCCAAGGGATTGCAGAAGAATGTAACATTTCAGTTGGATTATGTAATGAAATCCTGACACAGCATCTTGGAATGCATCGTGTTGCTGCCACGTTCATCCCACGGCTCACGAGTCAAGAGCAGAAAGACCTTCACCTCACTATCTGTGAAGAACTTTTGGATCGCACAGATGAGAACAAGACGTCCCTTAAAAGAAATCATAACCAGTGTTGAGATGGGGGTCTATGTTTATGATGCTGAGACCCAGGTTCACTCTTTACAATGGGTTGGGAAAGTTTCTCCAAGACAAAAAAAAACTCGTCAGGTCAGGTCAAATGTCAAAGCTATGCTGATAATTTTCTTTGGCTTTGAAGGATTAGTTCATCATGAATTCTTGCCACAGGGACAAACTGTTAATAAATGGTACTATCAGGACATGTTGTGATGCCTGTGAGAAAATGTGAGAAGGAAACAGCCTGAAATGTGGCAAGACAATTCATGGCTCTTGCATCATGAAAATACACCTGCACATTCAACCCTTTTGGTGCATGAACTGCACAAAAAACGAAATCACTCTGCTGCCTCACCCTCCATACCCTCCAGACCTGGTCCCTGAGGACTTTTTTTTTATTTACAATTTTGAAAACAATGTTGAAAGGATACATACTTGCAGTGATAGACGAGATAAAAGAAAACTCTCAGATAGCACTTTGCACAATCCAGCAAGAGGCATACCAAGACTGCTTCCACAAGTGGAAACAGCATTGGGAGCAGTGTATCAATTCAGGAGGTTCAAAGGAGACCATGCACATTAAGTAAAAGGTAAGCGTAGAATAATTTTTGTGGACAAAGTTACAAAATTTTCTGAACAGACTTCACATGTAATTCATTGTAAGAGTGTAACTGTGTGCAGTGTATGGATCAATAGTTCAAATGAGATATCCTAGGCTGTCTATCAAAGTGGAGGAGGGAAGGGACCAGGAGAGTTAATGGACACAAGCATTAGAGATGTGGTCACTGAATATTGCTGCAAATAATCCAGTGGTCTGTCAACAAATGAATCAGTGTAGTGATATGTCATGCATGTCTTATAAATTGCAGTAGAAAGTTCACTATATATTACATTGAAAGGTATTGCTCAACGGTGATATATTCTTAGTATTTTGAGACAATCTGTTCTTGCATCAGAATAGCAATAAAAGTAAAACCTCCCAAACATTCCTCAGTAATGCAGCCATGTTTTTGAAACCATTATTTGTCCAAAGGGTGTTAGCATCTGTTCAAACTAACAAAAACAAGAGTACTTAAAAGGTAATGGTTTTATAACTAAACAAAATTGTCCTCAGTTTGAAGATTGCCTTTAACATTACAGTCTACAATGCAAAACTAGGGGAAACTGTGAGTCACTACATTGCTTTAGACACTGGAGGATCTAAAGTTTAATGTGGAGTTCATAACACAGTCAAAAACTGCATATTTCATATACACAATGCTTTGCTAGGAATAACAGTAATTTAAACGTAAAAACCCAAATTTAGATTTGAAGATTATTTCAACTCTTCTTGGCCGCTTGTGAATTAGCAACATTCTAGACTGAAGATGTTTACTAAAATTGTATTACCTGAGATATGCCAATGGAAAGAAGTGGACCTCGCAGTTCAAACATCAACCAAATTGGTAGAGGCTACCCTTAAAGATTCTAGCCTACCAGCAAAAATACACCAAATAAATCAGTACTTGCTTTTCTATCACAAAAGTAAATCACTCAGAAATATATAAAACAATGGGAAATCCAGGATGGAAGATAATATGCACGAGGTAATAGATTACATCTCAACAAATAGATGTGGCGCTTAGTAGCCAACGGACACAAAAAAAGGACAATAAGTGCTTCACTACTGGATGAAGTCCTAACAATCTCAACACTGCCACCGTTCACTTCAGACACAGCTCCCTGAATGAGATAGCACCACTGACGGAATGTGTGTGTGTGTGTGTGTGTGTGTGTGAGAGAGAGAGAGAGAGAGAGAGAGAGAGAGAGAGAGAGAGAGAGAGAACCTCAACTACTGAAACATATAAAAGTTACGATGAATTATCCAACAATGGAAAAGCATCTGGAGTAGATGAGATACCTGGAAAATTTTACAAATATGATGCAAAAGAAATAGCTCCACTTTTAATAGCTGTTTATCATGAAATGCTAGACCACCAAAGGCACTAAACAGTTGAAAGGAAGTGCACGTCTGAAGAAGGGTTATTAGACAGATGTACATAATTACCGGGCTTTTCATTAATGTCAATGCTCACACATTTTGGAAAACAAAAATCTCCTCTATAAAAATGATATGGATGCCATAAAAAATATCTAGCAAAACTCAATTCACTCTGTTTGTCCCCTTAATGTAGAACACCATAGACAATGACATCCAGCTTGCTGTTTTCCTTAACTGTTGATACAACTTCACACCGACGTTTCATGAACAAAACACAAACTCACTGAATGTCAAGCCAGACCTGAGATTGGACCCCTGACTTTCTTAAAGGCAGGACACGTCATTCTTCATAGGACAAAATTGACAGGCATAAAGGTAATTTTTATGATATCCCAGAGGACTGTTCTAGAGCTGTTACTGTTTACAATAAACAAGAATGATCTAGTGGATAACATGAGAAGCTCGGTGAGACTGCTTGCAGAAATTCTGTTGTCTATAGGAATATTGTAATGCCAACACCATTGGAGAATTTCAGATAACCTTTAGAAGATTAACGATTGTTGAAGGAACTATCAGTTGACACTGAATGTAAATACATGCAATGAACTGTGTAACAATATGCAAAGAGCTCTATTATTGTTCAATTATTGGTGATACCTGGAGACAGTACCACCCATAAAATACCTAGGCATAGCTTTGCAGAATGACCACATAAAAAGCAGATTCACTGGACAAATCTCATGGAAATGTAATTCAACCACATGACAGGTGCTTACAAAAC